>NC_050573.1:476575248-477946082 GCF_011100635.1 Trichosurus vulpecula
AAGCAAATATTTATAAGGGAAAAAGACCAAAACCTTATACTGCAAATTAAATCATGAGACAGCTGTTATCCTTCAGCACGGTAAAAGGATTCTAAAATGTTAATGCAGTGGGCATTATTTTGTGAAAATCTAGGCCTGATGATCAACAGTGTAACTTGTGTGAACCACAATATAGGAATGGTCATACTTTACAATATGGCATATACCAAAAGCCTTGGGGTAGTTTTAAGCTTTGGTAGCTTAAAATTAAGCTTTTGGGACACTAAGACTTCTGAGACACCATGAATTTCCACTGAAGAAGGAATTAAAAAACCATTAAAAATTTACCGTTTTCTTGGCAACTCTCCATTTATCATCTTCAATTCTGTGGTACTGGCAGAGTGTGTTTTTAATTTTAGTTGCAAGGAAAGTAGCATCGGTCAAGGTTTCCATTTCTTTTTCCTGTTTTAAAAACCAGGATTTAATATTAGTCATAAAATTCAGGTATCTATCAACACAAAGTAATTACTGAAATATTTTTAGCTGGGATTAAAAGTAATTACAGAAGAAAAGTTAAATTACAACCTTGTTTTTGATTTCAAATAAGAATCTATGGAAAAGAATAAGTTATAGAGGACCACTTAAAGAAAATGCACTTACAGTTCCATAACACACATAAAAACACAAACCCTCTATTTAAAGATTTATACCTTGAAAAACATTTTTCAAACAAAGTTCTACAGCTCATATTGTTAAATACAACTAGAAATGCCATTCATCTTTACAAATATCTTGAAGAGGTGACATACAGATGGACAATTATTTAGCCCCAGGATTGAACAGAAAGAGACTGGGCTAGATCACATCTGGCAAAACAAACATTGTGCTTTTAATGATCTAAACACCCTTACTGCCTTAAAAATATTTCTCTTTAATGACAATATCTTGCAGGTAGTTAAGCTATAGCTGTGGAGCATAGGCCTCATGGCCTTAAAACAATCACAACAGCAGTTGACTCAGTAAATTTTTGGCCAAGATGACTATCTGAATATAGGCAGGTAGATAAGTCTTCCTCTCTCAGTCCCCTTCCAACCCCCCTGCCCCGCCCCAATTAACTCTATCAACTATCAAAACCAGGAAATCGCAACAGGCCAAATAATAATCAAGAAAGCTAATCAAGAAAGTAAATTATTCCACTCTGGAAAACTACATGTTATCCAGAAACCCACAGGAAATAGGAAAGGGAACTACTTGCAAAGCCAGCTGCCAGCCCAAGCAAATAAGGCAGCAGCTTCCCAATAGGATGAGAGGTAGGTCAGAGGCATGCGTAATCTGCAATTCTTTGTGTCAAAGGGACAGAAGAGGGGCAGTCAGTAGAGTACCGGCCCTGGAGTCAGGAGGACCTGAGTTCAAATCCGGCCTCAGACACTTGACACATGTACTAGCTGTGTGACCTTGGGCAAGTCACTTAACCCCAATTGCCCTGCCCCCCCCCCAAAAAAAAGCAAAAACAAAGGGACAGAAGAGAGACAGCAGAGTGAAAAGTGAAAAGCTGTCTCAGAAAGCCAAAAGACAGCTGGAAACACATAGTGGAGAACTTGGAAGCCACCAACAACCAGTATAGCCCTAACGGTCCAGGGGCTCCAAGTTCCACAGAGGGCTCCACCTCAAAAATCCAGACGGGTGAACCTCAAGAAACAAGATAAACACAAGAATACAGGGGCCATATATCCTAACAAACAAGGCCAACAATTTTACCTAAAAGCCAAGAAGGGGGCAGAATCTGGTCTTGGAATAAAGCCCCCACTCAGGGACTATGGCTGGAGAGATGAGAAAACTTTAAAAAAAAATGGTCAGTATGAAAAATACTGTAGATTTAGAGATACTCCAAAATCGAGCCTAGGAGACAGTAATGCCATTACAAATATAAGCACACTTAAAAGGGAAAAAATGTACTTTTAACACGGACTAGATGAATACCTAGAATGAAGCAAGAGAAAAAAGTAAGATGAAAATCCTAGAGTAATGAAATGAAAGGAGATTAAACAGCTTAAAACAAAAACTGGTAACCATGCCCAAGTAGTACAATCCCTGAAAATTAGAATAAACCAAATAGAAATCATTGACTACATGAGACAGCAAGAAATACTGGAGTAATATAAAAGACTGAACAAGTAATGGAAGATGTAAACTACCTGATATAAAAAAAATTCACCTGGAAAATAAGAAAAGGAGGCATAATTTAAGAATGATTGCAGTCACTGAAAACTATGATTAAAAAAAAATTGGACATTATATTTCAAGAAATCATAAATGAAAACTGCCCGGATATATTAAATCAGAAGGCAAAGTGAAGATAGAAAAAATATATCAATCACCTATAAAAGTCCCAGGAATGTCATATCCAACATCTAGAGTTTGCCTGTAAAAGAAAAAATACACCAAGAGTCTAGTAAGGAATTCAAGTATCAAGGAAGCAACTACAGTGAGGATACACAACACCTTAAATATTCTATTATAAACAAGAGATCTGGAAATGCAATATTCCAAAATGGAAAAGTAATGGACTTGCAACCAAGAATAACCTACTGTGAAAAGCTGGATATACCCCTACAGAAAGAAAAATGGAACTTTAATGGAAAAGATTTTCAAGCATTCCTGATTAAAAGACCAGAATTGAATAAGAATTTTTTAATGTAAAAAAAGGTTAAAAAAAAAAACCTAGAAAGGTAAATATATTCCAGCAATTGGAAGGGGCTGTACCACGATGCTGTGCAAACATTTTTTACTGATTTTTTTTAAATTAGAAAATATTTATTTTGTCTGTCTCCTTCCCCATGGAAATAAAAATAAAATAAAAAACATCACAAATAAGCAGTCATCAGGTAAAACAAATTCCCATACTAGCCATGCCTAGAAGCATGTTTCAACCTCCGTTAGTCCATAACCTCTTTGTCAGGAGGTAAGTAGCATTTTTTCATCAGTCATCTGGAATCTACAATTGATCATTACTTAGATCAGAGTTCTGATGTCTTTCAAAACTGTCCTTTTTATACTATCACACAGGTGATGTTATAGGACATAGTCTTTTCCTGGTTCTACTTATTTCACTCTGCATCAGTTCATACAAGTCTTTCCATGTTTCTCTGAATTATTTTTCCATTTCTTACAGGACAATAGTAATCCATTACATTTCATATATCATAATTTGTTCCGTCATTCTGCAACTGATAGACATCACACCTTAGTCTCCAATCATTGCCACCACAAAAAGAACTATTATAAATATTTTTATACATTTGGGTCCTTTTCTTCTTTCTTTTAGCTATCTGGGTTGTAGGCCTAGTAATGGTATTTCAGGATTAAAGAGTATGTACAGAAACATTTTGGACATAGATTCAGGTTGTTTTCAAGAAGTGCTAGGTCATTTCACAGCTCCACTGACAACGTTTCTTTTCCCCCAATCCCTCCAACTTGTCCGTTTTCCTTTCTGTCAACTTTTCCGATATGAGTATGAGATAGAACCAAAGAGTTGCTTTAGTTTTCATTTCTCTCATTATTAATGACTTGGAGCCTTTTTTAAATATGGCTATTAATAGCCTGAATTTCTTTCCTTGAGAACTGCCTACTCATAATAAACTGGGAACTAACTCTTATAAATTTGCATAATTTCCTGATAGGTTTTGGAAATGACCTTTATCAGAAAAATTCACCACAAAGATTTTTTTTCCCATTAATTTTCCCTTCTAATCTTACATGCATTAAATTTGTTTGTGCAACTTTTAAATTTTATATAAACAATACTGCCCATTTTATTTTCTGTAATCCTCTTCATCCTTCATATGGTCATGAACTATTCCCTTATCTATGGATATGAGAAATAATTTCTTCTTTGTCTGTCTAAATTGATTATGACATGATGTGGTATATGTACATCCTGTATTCATTTGAAGCTTACCTTGATACATGGTATGAGGTGCTGATCTAATGCTAATTTGTACCAAATTGCAGTCTAATTTTTCCCAGCATCTTTTGTCAAAGAGTAAGCCATAACCCAGGATATGTGGTCTCTGGGTTTACCAAACTAATAGGCCACTCACTAGGTTTTTGTTTGCTTCTTTATGTTGCATACTTTTTTTCAATTATTTTTTTTATTTTTAGTTTACAACACTTAGTTCTACACGTTCTTGAGTTTCAAATTTTCTTCCTTTCCCTCCCCTTCCCCCTCCCCCCCAAGACAGCATGCAGTCTGATATAGATTCTATATAAACCTTTGCATTAAACTTATTTATACAATAGTCAAGTTGCAAAGAAGAATTATTACCAGTGGAATGAATCATGAGGGAGAAGAAACAAAACCAAAAAAGAAGAGGAAAAAAAAGAGACCAAATAGTTTGCCTCAATCTGCATTCACACTCCACAATTCTTTCTCTGGATTTAGCTAACTTTTATGTTGTATACTTAATCTGTTCCATTAATTAACCTTTTTAAAAAACCAGTACCAAATTATCTTGATGATTATTGCTTTGTAAAGTTTAAAATATGATATAAGTAGATCCTCCTTCTTCCTACTCTTTTTCATGTACATGAACCTTGATGGTGCTTGATCTGTTCCTACAGATGAACTGTCATGTTTTTCTAGTTTTATAAAGAATTCATTGATTGGCATGGCAGTACATAAGTAAACTGATTTAGGTAGTACTGTCAGTTTTATTATATTGGCTCGTCCTACTTATGAGCAATTAGTATATCTCCAATTATTTAGGTCTGTCTTCACTTCTGGAGTGTTTTGTAATTTCATTTAGGATAATTAGTAATTAGTGTTCAGACAGCAGAAGAAACAAGTGTCCCTTCACAACCTCCATATCTTTAAACAGTATTTAGGGAGCGAAACAGGAAAAACAGAGTACCTGTAGTGAGGGTTGGATTTCTTGTTCTGAGGGTTTTATGAGGGAAAAGAGGGCTGAAAAAGGGACATCTACATACATATATAATGTTGAAAAGAGGAAGGGGTAAAAATTTCTATTTTGCATAATCTAAATGTGTGAAATTATACAAATATGAGGAGGCACGCATGAGCTGAACCTCATTTTTGTCTGAACTAAACAAAAAACACACACAAATAAGCACAAAGAGTTTGATGTAGAAATACATCAAACTAATTGGGGGGTGTGGAAAGGTAAGGGAGAGCTAGTTAAAGAAAGGCATATAAGCAGGAAGGAACGTTATAAGCCATTTCCTTCCAAAATGAAGTTTGACCCTTATTGCTTAGGAGATAATTTCAAGTAATAAAATCAAAAGCTGATGTGATCGCAAGCAATCTTGCCCAAATCAAGTAATGAGTTATCTAAAAAGATAATGAGCTGGAATTTCAAGGCAATGAAGAAATATGGGAAAAAAAGAAATAAAGTCTTTCACAAATTTGATGAATTCACCATAAACACCTCTGTGGAAAGAAAAACTAAAACAAAGAATCTGCCTGGATCCTGGAATGTTGAAATTTTTTTTTTACTATAATGAAACACACCAAAACTCCCTAAAAGTAAAGTCTTTCTTGTTGCCTATTTATTGATTCCTTCAAATAAAGCTATCTCATGGCTGATGGACTGCATCAAAACTTTTACTTGGTCTTCTATGTGCATACACACACATGTATACATGTAACATAAAAATTGTATATGCATATGTTTCACAGGAAAAATACATGGGAGGAGTTCTGGAAGAACTCTATATCTGGGGCAGCTAAGTGGTAAAGTAGACAGAGTGCCTGGCAGGGAGTTAGGAAGGCTCCTCTTCCTGAGTTCAAATCTGGCCTCAGGCACTTACTAACTGTATAACCCTGGTCAAGTCACTGAACTCTGTTTGCCTCAGTTTCCTCATCTGTAAAATGAGCTGGAGAAGGAAATGGCAAAGCGCTCCAGTATCTTTGCCAAGAAAACCCCAAATGGGGTCACAAGGGGTTGGATAGGACGAAAACAACTTAACAACAACAAATGCTTGTGCTCTGCAAAACACGTAAACAGGTACTCAATTCTTGAATTCTTGAGTGAACTGTCTCATAAAAATTGAGCACAGAGGACGATGAGTGTGCCATTGTCTGAATCTGTCAGTAAAAACAGTTGGGCATTACTCTGCATATGCTGGACTACATTCCAAAAGTAAGAATAAACATTTAACGCAGGCTTCTTTTACATAATAAGAGAGCTGACGATAATTAAAAGGAAAGTATGAGATGGGCTCTAATGTAAGGATTAACGTGAGGATCAAAAGAGATAATGTATATGAAGGGAACTTTAAAAAAGCCCTCTAACTTTACATATGTAAAGTTATTAACATTATTACATATGCTATTGTTCTCACACACTTTCAACAGCATACATTATGCCCATTCTATAAGACCAGAGATCTAGAGCAAGAATCTGGTTCATCTAGGCACTCCCTCATTTAAGAAAACAAAAAACTAAGAGCTAAGTATGCTAAGTGGATTGCCCAAGAGGACACTTTTGTTGTTCCTTCATTTATGTAGCTGTCCTTCTGGTCACTTCAATAATTTTCCTGTCTTGTTCTTTGTAAATAGTATTTCTTTAAATTAAATTCCCACTGTATATGCTTAAATTCTGGTTGATTTTCAGTCGCTAGTAGTTAACCCAGGCTGTAAGTTACAGGTAAGTTGCTGAAGTGCTTTCATAGTGAGAATTCCTGTATAAGGAGTTTCCCCATACTGACCTCTCAGAAAACAGGTTTGAGGAAGGAAAGAGGGGGAACAGGAGGGAAAGACGGGGGCAGAAAGACTGGGAAAAGAAAGGAAAGTGGGAAGGGGGGGGAAGAAGGCAAGGAAGAGGGGTTTCTGCTCATTATTTAAAAGGATCTTTGTCAATCTTTTTTTTAAGTAAGAATCATTTTGTATATATCTGTTCCCTAAGTTCTAACTTACTTTACCTTTTCTTGAATTTTTAAAAAATTTATCAGCACATTCTACTCTAATAATTTCTGATAGATAATTGGACCATTTCTACATTTGTACAATTGCTTCATAATTTATATAACATATTCTTATCCCATTCAACCTCTAATGAGGCTGGGAGGCAGAAATTTCCCATTTCCCATCAAAGGAAATTGAAATTCCAAGAGGTAAACTAACTTTCTTGGGATACCAAAGACTGTGGCCACAGCGAGCACCTCTGCTGGGAGGTGCTGGAGTCCCTATACCAATCTGCTTATACCAGTCTTATTTTCTACTAGGAAAATGCATTTTTGGAGGCATCAATAGCCAAGCACTCTTTTCTGAGATTACAAGTATTTTTATTTCTATCTATAGGTATAATGACATCAGGAACTACTGATTTTTTTTTTTAAACAAGGGCAAAACAGGTTCAAAACAAAAAAAATTTAGAAAACTATTACTTTTAAATATGAAATTCTATAATCAACTATAAGAGTAAGCATTTAAATTTTATTACGTTTTCTTATTTTCTGTGAGCCTTCTAGTCTCAACAGCATACTTTGGGAAACAAGTTCTCCAATGACTTTACACATTGCCAATTACAATTGTGAATTGGTAATAGTTGACATAACAACAGCAATATAGAAGCTGCCCTCATTTGTAAAGGTTTTAAGGTTTACAAAATGCTTCACGTGCATTATCTCACGTGGTCCTCAAAATAACGGTGTGATAATCAGTATCATGTATTAGTTTGCCCATCTTGCAGAAGAGAAAGCTGAGACTAAGGAGTTTAGTGACTTCAAATGCTATTTCTTGATTCTGCTGTCCAACGGTGGATCAAGTAAAGCCAACGTTTAGAGGAAGTCTCAAAACTTGTCCTATAGTGAAAGAAACTCATTAATGCATTCCCACTGCAACTTAATTTAAAAGTATTTCTTTCAAGGTCTTCTAATTGATAGCAATCGGGGCATATAAAACATGGAGACTATCGTGGTTAAAAGTGTTTGCCTCTGTCATGGATGAAATAGAGTAATTCAAATCGAAGAAGGGTACCCTAAAAATCGAGAGATCCTCCAGATATTGCTGTTTGAAAATAATGTTGTATTAATTGCATTTTGCCCTCGAACACTGTGGAACCTCTTACATGAGTCAAGACAGCAAGTATTGATTAGGCGCGTGCCAGGCACTGCACTTTACAGATATCTCATTTCAGATCCATAATTGTTCACTCGGGAGAAAATATAACAAGTGAATAGAAATGCCTATTATCTATAGACTATGATATATAAACAGTCCATAGATAACCCTACATACATTTTGCACAGATATTGCAGAGACAACGAACTGGGCACCTGGGCGGAGTGAAGGAAAAGAGGCGCTGCATCTTCTTTGCCTTTTAAATTAATCATCAGTGTTAAAAGACCGACACGAAATATGAACTTAAAAAACAAAGTTAAAATTCATACCTGTAAACTGCTCCTCGAGTTTTTAGTCCAAGCCATACCTATGTAGCCAATCCCTTTAGAATTTTGCTGAATCCCAACCACAAACTGCACTATTAGGGTGAACCCAGGGTGCAGGGCTGTATGAGCAACAACTTGGAGACGGTGCTCTTTCAGGGCAGCTGAGGTTCAAAGTTTGATCCTTCCCCGGGATGCCAGCCACAGGGCAATGCCCAAAGGATCCCAGCCTATAAAGGCCAAGTGACACCCCCGGAGATTTCAGCAGGCTCCCCCCCCGGAGCCCCTGGAACCCGACCACGGAACCGCTACGTGTGTTGGCACAGACACCTTGCAGGCACCTGGGGGACGAGGTGAGCCACCAATTCAACTGCTCTCCCCACTTCCCCAGAATTTCAATTATAGACCCCCGAGCGCCCGGGCGATTTCGGCCAATGCTGCCCTCTCCTCCACAGGGTCCGCCTCGACAACCCACCAGCCTCCCACGGGGAAAAGATGAGCGGGGAGCCCGGAGCCCAAGCTGGTCCCTCCGCTGCCGGGCAGATCCTATGCCTCTATGTCATGCTTACCCTGGTAGGAAAACCGCCCGGCCAGGACCCTTTCAGCACGAAGACTTCCGGGAGACCCTTAGCTCACCAGATCTCCCGGAGATGTGCGCAGCGAGCAGCAGCCAATAGCACGGGTCCGAGCAGCTGCACAGAGGGCGGCGCTCCCCTTCTCGCTTCTCCTCCCGAGTGCCGGAGGCTGGCCTAGCTTCTGGTGAGACGAGCAGGAGGCGGTGCTGGAGAAAGAACACGTCTTTGCTCTCATTGGCTGATGGAGAAGAATGAGGTGCGCTGATTGGCCCGGCAGAGATGGAATGATGCCGCGTCAACTGAAATTGCTGGAGAAACTGGCATAGATTTCATTCGGAAAAAATATGTTGCCCATCTTTCGAATACGATGAGATTTGGCAACCCAGCTCTGCCTTCGGGTCCGTAGCTGCGTTCAAATTGGGGCCAACAGCGACAGCCTTTCCTCCGCCCCGTGGCCATAAACATAGCTTGTAAAAGCGCCATGGGGTGGAGGAATGGGTGTGCTGGTAAATGTTTAACCACGGGCTCTCCAGAAGAAAGAAAAAGTACACATGATGCACTTTAAAGTTTAATCTGCATCATTAACATTTTCTTCCATCTCTTTAAGTCTAGATGATCAATAAATCAATCCCTGATTTGTAGCATTTCCAACTTTCTAGTCGTAAATGGTCACTGAAATTTTAACAATCTGTTCTGCTCAAGCTGGCGCCAGCAACACCCGTGGGCGGAGGATTGATGCTCTACCAACACAAAATATTGGGGGGAGATGGGAAGGGTTGGTGTGGAAAAATATGTAGAAAGCTCAATAGTAGTAGAAATATAACTACAGTACGAACTTTTTTAGGCTACAGAGCTTATATTTTTTTTCTTGCCACTAAATAAGGGGCTTCCTATTTTTTTGCCTCCAGACAATATTATAATAAAAAATGCATATTAATGCCTCCTAGATGAGAGGCGTCAAACTCCCACCTGGGGTGTAAAACTCCCAAGTGTAGCCAAATCATATCAAAAGGTGATTGGAAGTGTTTAACGAAGTAAATTAAAATGCAGCGCAACATAGACTCCAAGGCTAAGAACCACTGATTTAGAGGAAGGCCTCTAACACACTGGGTAGGTATTCTGGAAAGCTTACAGGCAAGAATTATACAAAATAAGAATAATAATAACCATCACTTATGTAGCCCTTTAAGGTTTGCCAAAAGTTTTATGTATACTATCTTATTTGCATCTCACAACAATCCTTTGAGACAAGTACGGCAGGAATTTTAGAGTTGATGTACCAGGATTAGGTTAATTGGCCTGTTCATGATCAAATAGATAATAACTGTCCAAGCTAGAATTTGAACCTAGGTTTTACTGACTTCAAGTCAGGAACTTTTTGCCCTAAGGCATAGTTATATAGATACATATATACAGTGGTAGGATTCAAATAAATTAACAACCAGTTCTCCAAGGAACCTAGCTAAGGCCCTGCCCCTGCTAACAACTTTTTCCAAACTCAAACTAAAATTAGGCACTGGTTCTACTGAACCGGTGGGAACCTGCTGAATCCCACCAGCTGAACCCCAATATGTGTGTGTGTGTGTGTGTGTGTATACACACACACACATATATACACATATACATATATATTTAATATGTTTTATTTTTCCTCAATTACCTGTTAAAACAATTTTTTAACATTTGGGTTTTTTTTAAGTTTTGAATTCCAAATTCTATTCCTTGCTCCCTCCTTCCCCTGTCTCCCCCCCTTAGTAAACAATCTGATATACGTTATACATGTGTAATCATGTAAACATTTCTATATTATTCACTGATCTCCGTATCATTCGTATTATTCATTTTGTACAAGAAAGCTCAAATTTTAAAAAAGCAAAAAATAGTATACTTTAATCTGTATTCAGATGCCAACAGTTCTTTTGCTAGAGGCAGATAGCATATTTTATCTAGAACTGGATCATTGTATTGCTGAGAATAGCTAAGTCATTCACAATTCTTCACCATGCAATATTGCTGTTGCTCTGTACAGTGTTCTCCTGGTTCTTCTCACTTCACTTTGCATCAGTTCATGTAAGTCTTTCCAGGTTTTTCTGAAATCATCCTAGCTGTCATTTTTTATAGCACAATAATATTCCAACACAATCATATACCACAGCTTGTTCAGCCATTCCCCAATTGATAGGAATCCCCTCAATTTCCAATTCCTAGCCACCACAAAAAGAGCTGCTATAAATATTTTTGAACAAATAGTTTCTTCCCCCTTGCCTCCTTTTTTTGATGTCTTTGGGATTGCAGCAACAATCTGCTAGCAGCTGCTATAGGGTATAAGATCCACCAACAACCAGCACATAGAAAGCTGCCAACACAGGTTCTTTAATTTGCTTTTCTTAGGAAAGTAAGTTTAAGGGGTTGACAATCTCAGTTTAATTAAACACGTGTATCATTCACTTAGTTCAGGGGGGGGGAAAGATCAGCCCTTTGAACTTCAAGGCAAATACAAACAGAAATTGCAAACATCAACAGACAGACAATACATAGTTACTAGAGAAGAACCAATGGGTCTGGGTTAGCAAAGCCGGGGGGGGGGGGGGGGGGGGGGGGCGGGCGGGGGGGGGCAGTTACAGCTTGCCCAGAGTTTCAACACTCCTTCCATGAGGGTGCCCCCAAAAGTCAAATGCCAACCTTGGATCTTATATACCTATCTCAGGGCCCTGGGGCACTTATTACCTCAGTACTGAAAAGCACTCAAACAAAGAACAGTGAAAAATCCCATTTAGGCTGTGGGAAAGTTAATCCCTAATACCACCATATACAAGTCAATGACTCCTGATTGTTTTAGTGCTGAGAAACATTCCAAGACAAAAAGATCCCATTTTACCTGCCCCATTCAAATAAAGGCCAGAATCATTAAAGGTGCTTAAGAGAAGAACAGAAAAAAGTCCCACCTTAATTACTGATACAGGGATATAGACCTAGCAGTGGTTTTGCTGGATCAAAGGGTGTGTACAGTTTTCATAGCCCTTTGTATATTGTTTTATATTCTTGAGATTATAGACCCACTAATGAATCAAACTCCCGTATTTGAGATTCTGTATTTAAACTCTAGTCTGCATACTGAAGACTGCTCAATTCTTTGAAACAGTGTTTTGGTGTAACTCCAATGGATTTTAGCTGGGAAATCTATAGTGAGGAAGTAGGAATAAAAGAAGAAACCAGAAACTGAGAGAAGAAAAAGAAGACAATTCCTTTTCTCCTGAATCATGAGCTATTGATATTTAAAGAATTTAGTGGTTGTGGCATCTAGAACTGAATAAGTAATGAACCAATCACAGTAGGCTTCATCTTGTAGAGCCCAATTCTGAGACCAAATTCTAGTTATTTTCATGTTACATATAGAAATATTTTTACTAGAAGCATAGTACAAATGATATTAGATGGGAATGATAAAAATAGTTTGATGTTGATATTAGGAAGGAAGAAAGGAAGATGAAGTTAGAGCAAAAATAATGCATTGTCAGAGAAGGTAATGAGGAGTATAGAATTCCATTTAAATTGCAGTGTTATTGAGAAACCTTTATTCCCCACATATAATACAGCAAAGCTCTAAAAAGGATACTATACTGACTAGTGATCCAGATGTTCAAAGAGAAAAAAAGTATCCACCTGATGTGGTACTGTGGTGCTTGTGCTTGGACCCTAATTCTAACATTTCTCCTTAGCCTCTGCTTGGGTGCCTGTGCCTGGACCCCAGTTCTAAAATCGCATCTCTCCCTAGCTTCAAAGCATTGGCCCTAGCAGTTTGTCTCCAGTTCAAGGGTAGCATGCCTTAGCAAAACACTTATCTCTCCTCCTGATACTGCAGCCAGTTGCACCTATAGAATTTATTAGTTTAGACTCCCTGTGTATTGCTAATTGGCTGTGTACTGGGACATAACAATATTTCCTACTTACTGACCTTACTGATATGTATCCTAGACATAGTCAAATGTATATTCCCTTATATTCATCTTGTCTAACAAGACATTTGATGGAAGCAACTTGGATATCTTCAGCCAGCCCTGACTGATAGTTGACTTAGTGACATTTTATGGTCAAAACCGCAACCCCAGGTAGCCCCCCCCATATTTCCCAGTGAACTCTGGGTAAGATACCGGTGCAGTAGATACGAAAAGTACATGTTCCTTTAACCATTCCCTAATCCCACCCCAAAACATCTGACATGTTTCACCCACAAATCTTGTATTTACATTTTCCCCACACCCATGTAAGGTTGCAGGTTCCCTAAGAACTCTTGCCCACTGTAAAGCGTAATAAATCTTTGCCACCTAGACTTAAAGAATGTTTGAGATCGTGAATTCATCATTCTGGACAGCCCTGATCCTCTCCAGTACTGGGGAAACCTTAAGCAGTTAGAGTCTGTAAAGGGGCTCCACCCTCTGGATCCCTTCCTAAGCAGTTAGAGTCTCTAAGGATGGGTAAAACCAATTTAATTCCTGAATCCCTGGGTTTTTGTCCCTCAACACAACTTCTTCCAATCCAATATTACATAAAAACACAAACAGAAGCATACGGGCATTGGGAAACGGATACCAACACAGAACAAATATGAGGAGAAATATAAAGCAAAAACTCTTATAATGGGGGGCTTCAGTGTACCTAGATTTAGATAAACCTAACAAAAATGATAAATAAGAGAGAAGTTAAGGATATGAATACAACTTTAGAAAAATTAGAGATAATGATTCTTTGGTGATTATTGACAGGGAAGAGATAGGGTTTTATATATTTCTCAGCTACTTATGGTACTTTTACAAAAAATTGACCATGTACTGAGTTATGAAAAACTCATAAACAAATGACTAACTAGCTAAATAAATGACTAAAAGAAATAATTTACTGATCTCAGTGCAATAAAGTTATCTTCAATAAAGTTATCTTTTGAACAAAGATTAAGAATTAATTGAAACCTAAATAACATAATCCTAAAGGTTTGAGGGATCAAAAAGTAGATTATAAAAACAATAGAAAAGGTCATTAAAAATGACAATGATGAGACAACAAGCCAAATCTTACGAGATACAACTAAAGCAGTTCTTAGGAAAAATGTTATATTTATAAACACTTTTGTTAGGAAAAAAAAAAGGCGAATTAACAAATTGAGCATGCCACTAAAAAAAAATCCAGAAAAGCAACGAATCAAAAACTTCTAACTATACATAAAATTATAAATTCTGAAAATCAAAGACAACATAATCAAAAATGAAAGAAATTGAATAGTTAATTAAACATAGGACCTGGTTTCTTGAGGGGGAAAAAAAGTTGATAGAATAGACAAATTATTACCTTACCTAGTTTTTATTTTAAAAAGAAGAAAACTAAATTGATGATGTTAAAGAATTTACAACAAATGAAAAGGAAATGAAAGAAATTATTGAAAATTATACCAAATAGAATGCCAGCAAAACTGATAACTTAAATGTATTAACTCAACAATTACAGGTGGGCGGAGCCAAGATGGCTTGCATGAGCTCCCACCCAGGTCCCTCCAAAAACCTATTAAAAAAATGGCTTTGAACAAATTCTAGAACTGCAGAACCCACAAAATAGCAAAGGGAAGCAGGGCTCCAGCCCAGGACAGCCTGGATGGTCACTGGGTGAGGTCTATCAAGCACGGAGCTGAGAGTGGAGGGGAGCAGAGCCCAGCTTGGGTGGCGGCAGGACCAACCAGACCAGAAGCTGGGCAGAACAGGCCCTAACGCCCTGAATCAGTGAGCTGTGGCAGTTACCAGACTTCTCAACCCACAAGCACCAAAGACAACAGAGAAGGTTAGTGGGAAAAGTTGCGGGGAGGGAGTTTGTGGTTCAAAGAATCTACTTTAAAAGCCACCAAGAAAAATATGAATTGGTCTCAGGCCATGGAAGAGCTCAAAAAGGATTTGGAAAAGCAAGTTAGAGAAGTAGAGGAAAAATTGGGAAGAGAAATGAGAAGGATGCGAGAAAACCATGAAAAACAAGTCAATGACTTGCTAAAGGAGACCAAAAAAATACTGAAAAAAATATTGAAGAAAACAACACCTTAAAAAAATAGACTAACTCAAATGGCAAAAGAGCTCCAAAAAGCCAATGAGGAGAAGAGTGCCTTGAAAGGCAGAATTAACCAAGTGGAAAAGGAGGCCCAAAAGACCACTGAAGAAAATATTACCTTAAAAATGAGATTGGAGCAAGTGGAAGCTAGTGACTTGATGAGAAATCAAGATATTCTAAAACGGAACCAAAGGAACGAAAAAGTGGAAGACAATGTGAAACATCTCATTGGACCTGGATCTCACTGACCTGGAAAATAGATCCAGGAGAGATAATTTAAAAATTATTGGACTACCTGAAAGCCATGATCAAAAAAAGAGCCTAGATATTGTCTTTCAAGAAATTATCAAGGAGGAATGCCCTGATATTCTAGAGCCAGAGGGTAAAATAGAAATTGAAAGAATCCAATGATCACCTCCTGAAAAAAGATCCCAAA
The DNA here is from genome assembly GCF_011100635.1 of Trichosurus vulpecula. Lineage (NCBI taxonomy): Eukaryota > Metazoa > Chordata > Mammalia > Diprotodontia > Phalangeridae > Trichosurus > Trichosurus vulpecula. The sequence goes on from NC_050573.1 coordinate 476,590,726, forward strand.
AAGAAAACTCCTAGGAATATTGTTGCCAAATTCCAGAGCTCCCAGGTCAAGGAGAAAATACTGCAAGCAGCCAGAAAGAAACGATTTGAGTATTGTGGAAACATAATCAGAATAGCACAAGATCTAGCACCTTCTACATTAAGGGATCAAAGGGCTTGGAATACGATATTCTAAAGGTGAATGGAGCTAGGATTAAAACCAAGAATCACCTACGCAGCAAAACTGAGTATCATGCTCCAAGGCAAAATAAGGATTTTCAATAAGATAGAGGACTTTCAAGCTTTCTCAGTGAGAAGACCAAAGCTGAATAGAAAATTTGACTTTCAAACACAAGAATCAAGAGAAGCATGAAAAGGTAAACAAGAAAGAGAAATCACCAGGGACTTACTAAAGTTGAACTGTTTTGTTTACATTCCTACACGGAAAGATGATGTGTATGATTCATGAGACCTCAGTATTACAGTAGCTGAAGGGAATATGCATATATATATATATGCATATATATATGTATATACATATGTATGTATATGTATATATATGTGTGTGTGTATGTTTGTGTGTGTATACATATATATATGTGTGTGTGTGTGTGTGTGTGTCTATATGTATGTATATATGTATGTGTGTATATATATAGACAGAGGGCACAGGGTGAGTTGAATATGAAGGGATGATATCTAAAAAAATAAAATCAAATTAAGGGATGAGAGAGGAATATATTCAGAGAGGGAGAAAGGGAGAGATAGAATGGGGTAAATTATCTTGCATAAAAGTGGCAAGAAAAAGGAAAGGAAGAGGGGGCAGGTGTGGGGGAATGAGTGAATCTTGCTCTCATCAGATTTGACCTGAGGAGGGAATACCATAGACACTCAATTGGGTATCTTACCCCACAGGAAAGAAGAAGGAAGAAGATAAAAAAGGGGAGACAATAGAAGGGAGGGCAGATAGGGGGAGGAGGTAATCAAAAACGAACACTTTCAAAAAGGGACAGGGAAGAGGGGAGAGAATTTGGAACTGAAAGTTTTAAAAACAGATGTTCAAAAACAAAAAAAAAAAGTTTTTGCATGCAACTAGGAAATAAGATACACAAGCAATGGGGCATATAAATTTATCTTGCCCTACAAGAAAGGAAGGGAAAAGGGGATGGGAGGGGAGTGGGGTGACAGAAGGGAGGGGTGACTGGGGAACAGGGCAACCAGAATATATGCCATCTTGGAGTGGGGGGGGAGGGTAGAAATGGGGAGAAAATTCATAATTCAAACTCTTGTGAAAATCAATGCTGAAAACTAAATATATTAAATAAATTAAATAAATAAATTAAAAAATTAAAAATAAAAATAAAGTTAACAATTACAGAAATGTTAAACAACCAATCTAAAAGAACAAGAAATAAAGATTATTAATAAACCATTCTCAAGAAAAGAAATTGAATAGTGTCAAGATCTCCATGCCATGACCACCGCTATCTTTTTACTCCTCTCTTTTTACTATTAGGAGACACCCTATTTTCAGAGTTAAGCCCTAGCAATAAATCTATGCCCTAAGCTTGGCATAACAACAATCCTTTGCTCTCACCCTCCGGATGAACTCAGCCACAGCAAAATCCCAGAATTGTTTCACACCAGCATCAGGTGGTCCCAGAGCCTGGACAAGCACCTGGAGTACCTGTGTTCCCGTCATGAAGTCTTGCTATGAATCAAACTTGTCTCATTGCTGCTGTTACCCCTCATTATCAAGGCTACAGCTCACTGTGTAGCCATTGGTATAAGTATTGAGATTTGTTCACACTGTAACAGGTCTTCTACTAGGGTGGGGCCTAGCACATGGGTTTCTAGTTTCCTTCCTACAACAGAATAAAGAAAACTTTACTTATAACCCCTGTTAGCTCTTTGGTTTTATTTTGTTTTCTTTTCTTTTCTTTTTAAAGTTAACTGTGGTTTTGATAATCTGTGTGAATTCTCTGGTTTTTTTAGAGTTAATAGCAGTAGCAAAGCTGCTGTGGCTCTTTGGTCATTTGATCAGAGTTCACAATAGCAACTCACCTAAAACTAAGTTTCTGGGTGTATAGGCTGTGAGCCATCTCTCTAAGCCAGGAGAAGGATTCTTAGAGTCAGACCCAGGAATTAAAAATGGGGCTACAGCTGTGGCTATCTGACTTCAGCCAGAAGAACATTAGATGAGACAGGAGAATAGGCCAGGATAATCTTGCCAGAAGTGTGCAGAACCTAACACTAATATAAAGCCCCAATCTGGGAAACAAAGCTGAAAGAACAAGAAAGACCAAATAAAGAACTACTATGGGGAGGTGGAGCCAAGGTGCCAAGCGGTAAGAAGTAATGCAGTCAGCTCCCCCTTCACAAAACTCCTTCAAACAGATCTAGAAAATGCACCAGACAGTATACTGATGGGGAAATCCAAGAATACTCACAATGAGTCATTTGTTCAGCCTAGCTTGACACAGAGACAGACTGGGGGAGGGGAGGGGGTCTAAGGATACCATAGATGGAATTGGGTGTGCTCGGTCTGTGTGGAATATTCTAACATCTGGGGAAAGGCTATGAACCAGAACAAGAGGAAGTCTTAGATTCATACGGGGCACCCCCTCATATGTGGCACCCCTTCATACAGGGGCCCTGAGACTGAGACAGGCATCAGCATTGTCACCTACAGAATCTGGTTCACAATTTCAGAGTGGCCTGAGAAGGAGACCTGCTCACGGGGTGACACTGCTGTCTAGGGAGGCCCAGGGCAGCATACTGAAGAAGGAGGAAGTTCAGAAGCCAGTAGCAGCAATGCAGCTCAGACCTCAGTGGCAGAGCACAATCCCATTTCCAGCAGATAACCCAGCCTGCAGAGGAATAACCAGGATGGAGCTTTCCAGCTGGCTAACTGGGGCTAAATCCAGTGGCAATCTGCTCTTGGAGAGACCCAAACCCAGGCCAGGAACTTGTAGAACTCCAACTTTGCCCTGAATCAAACCACTTTGGGAGCACTGAAAGCTTGTGTGTCCCCAGCCTGAATTGTCTCTGAGATTCTAGCATTACAAAACACTTAGTACCCCTAAGAAAGCAACAACAGGACCAGCTGGACCTTCCCTTCATAAGTACACAGAGCCAAGCCCTAACATCAAGTTTGAAGTCAGGAGCTAGGCTAGAAAAAAAATAAACAAAAAAAGAATTTCATGATAAAGAGTTATTATAACAGGGAAGCTTAAGACACAGACTCAGAAGAGGATGACCTCAAAACACCTACAAGCAAATTCTCAGAGAAAAATACAGTTGGGTTTTTGGGTGGGTATGGCGGGGAATCAATTATAACTTCTGGAAAGGATGAAGAGTTTTTAAAAGTTGAAATTTTTTTTATAAATAAGAGGATTTGAGGAAAAACTTGTGAAACAATTTTCCAGCCCAAGACAACTTAGGAGATCAGCTGGAAAGGTCCATCTCATTCGGGTGGTGGTGGGCCTCTAAAGTGAAGTACAGGCAGCACAGGCTATGCCAAGGGGGCAGTTACACTGTATCGGTAGCAGCTTCCAGAGTTCTCAGCCCACTGACAGTGGAAGTGTCAAACAACTGGTCAGAAGGTTGCAGGGCTTGGCTGGGACTGGCTTCAGGACCCAGTTGCATTCCCCATATGCAATTCCAGGTCCCAGTCTCAGGGCCAAAAAAATCAATGTTACTTGTGGCAATGGTGGGATTATGGGACTTGGACCCCTAAAAGGAAAAGACCATGTCTTTGTGACTTGGACCCCTTTGGGATCTGGACCCCTAAAAGCCCTGGAACTTTCCCACACTGGCAGTTCACTTGAGAGGCATATGGTCCATCCCAATCTACCTAGATACTCAATGATCCTTCTAACTGCCGTTTTACTGTGGCTCTCTGCCCACTTAACTCCTTTCATTGTTTGCACCTGGCCCACTCCAGGCTATTTACCACTCCTTAATCCAATCCAAATCTTCTCACTGTCTTCTCTTGTATCTAAATACCAATCTTAACCCCATTAAATTGTGCCAATTCTTAGAATCTTGCCCACTCCTACTGAAGTCACAACACTTCAGATTTACTAGGAATCTTGCCCACCTAACTGGTGTTGTAATAAAACTTCACAACTCTGAATGAAAGAAGGTTTGAGTGGTCGAATTCTTTCAAGGCAGATCCCCTGTACCCTTGCATTTCAGGGTCCCCAGCACCCCAAACCACAGCAGCAGCAGAGGAGCAGGGGAAGATAAGAGTGCCAATGGTCATTCATAGGGAAACAGGGATCCTGGTCTCAATTCCAAGAAAGAGCAGAGCACTAGCAATTACAGCTGCAGGAGAATGGGGACCTGGTCACAGTCACAGGGCCAGGAAGAATACTATTTCTAGTTCCTTCAGGGGAAGAAGGTCCCTTCCTGGGTTGTTGTTATAAATATACTTATACTGTCTAGGAATAAATACTTGTTGGAAAGCCAGGAAGGTTTTAATTATATTTTACATTTATTCATTCTGAATAAATAAGTACATCCCCTGAACAAAGCACAGGAGAGTACCAGGACTCCCAATTCGAATCCCATGCTTGGCTCTTCAATGGCCAGATGCAACCCCCTGACTACCTACATCATGCCCTCCTCAAACAGCTCCTTAAGCACACATACAAGCCTCTAACCTTTCACCAGAAAGCCTGGTCTCTGCTAGATCACAGCTGGGATTAGAACCAGTCACCAGATTTATAGTCTGCTATCACTATCCTGTGGAAACAAAGCTCCTCCCACCATTTCTCATAGCTGTTGTTGTTGTCTGTCCTTCACTTTGGAATAAGACCAATGACACCACAGGGATGATGTCTTGACTTGCATGTGAATTGGATTTAAGTGAGGCAAAGTTGCAAAAAGTTATCAGTTACAGTCTCTTTCTGAGTCATTGAATTTCAGTGGTGTGAGGATTGATTTTTTGTTTCTACAGCTTGCTTATGGCTAACTTAATTGCAAAAGAAGGCAACAAAGGGATGTTGATTATCAACCAACATATTTAAAAGAGGGTTCCCCTTTTCTTCATTCTCTGAGAGTTTTTTTCTTGCATAAAAACTTCCTGGCCAGGTGAGGCTCCCTTAAGAATAAAGTCCATTAACTCTAGACAGGGTCTCAGATAATGGGACCTTTGTGATAGATATCTTGAGCTGAATCTTCAGCTCACACTTTTTGTCAACCCCCTTTTGCAAGAAAACAACCTTTTTCTTGCTATGGAAATTGTAGGTCTGAAAGATGTCTGCATCCATAGGTTGGGGGAGGGGGAAGAGTCTTCACATGTATTTTTTTTTTAATTGATGAGTATAACTATAATAACTTTTTGGAAAACAAAACCCCAAAATATCACTTATAGGTCCTTATGGGACCTGAGATGTGACGATTCTGGAGCCAGGATTGCAAGTAGGATGATGCGACCAGCCATCCTAGCAGAGACATCTGAGAAACCAGGGCTGCCTAGAATTCAAGCCCAGGGGAATTGTAGAATTAGAGGAATTTAGCTGAGCTACCCTCAGTCTGAAGTCAAGAGAAAACAGCCAAAAGAGCAAAATCGAGGTCTTTAATCAATCGGGGCAAGTGAGTTGCAGCTCAGGGTGCCACACAGCAAGTGTTGGGGTAAGGAAAGAGTGGGCTGGGAACAGGGTTTTTTATAAGGTAGGTACTGAGGAGGGAATGGCCAAGTTGCAGGTGGGAGATTTACAAAACAATCAGAGACTGGGAGTGAAAAGGGCTGGTTAGCCCCAGGCAATTCACCTTCAATCAGCAATTCAACTACTTTTATCATTTCCTCCTTTGGGTCGAGAGGAATTCTGTAATTTCATTGATGACCAAAAGAAACTAGGGGTTCCATGTTTTGCTGGACCATGTTGGGTTGAGGGTTTTGTCCAGAAGGTGGAGAATAACCAGGCCTTTAACATTTATTCAATATCCTTTCTTGGTCTTCTCTTAGAGCCTAAGCTCATCCTGATATAAACATTCATTATTAGAAATCAAAGAAATAAATTATATTCTGGAATTCTACATAGTGAATGTGCAATCTTAAAGTATGTTAATCTACAGAATATATCTCTAAAAAGCACTTCTGTCTGTTGCCATTCTCACAAAACAAAAGCTGTTCTGCAAATATTAACTTAAGTGGCTTGAAGAGCCAATTTCTAGGTAAACTGATTTATAATGAGAGTTGATTTTTATAATCATTTGCCAACTTTGAAAGGGAATTTACTCATGGGAACAGACAGCATGCAGATAGTAACAACAGGGTTAAACTCTGCAGCTGGTACTGGGACAAGGGCTGCAAGAGATTTAAAAACAATGTAAGGAGGGACAAGGAACACAGGATACTCAGACCATGTCTGGTGTCTTGGGAAGGTGGTCCACCTCTGCTGTCCTTCTGCTTCTTTTTCCAAGCCAGACAGTTTGGTATTGCCAGTAGGGAGTTGGGCTGTCCCTTTGGGGGTTGGAGCCCTCTTTAAGTGAGACAGATGTATCTAACTGCTAACTCCCTTCAATTATGATACAGAAGGATTGGTCCAGAGCACTTGGTAGGGCCCTTTCCACCTTGGGTACAGGGAATCCTTGCATAGGTACCGTTTCCAATAGACCCAGTCTCTGGATTCCAACTGCAAGGTACACTGATCCAGGATTGAGTCCGTAGAAAATGACTAGAGAAACAAAATGGCTAAGGTATCAAAGGGTTTGAGTGAGTCCTCTGTAGTAGGGCAGAAGGGAAGCCTCAGTGGTGAGGGAGTCTTGGGGGGGGGGGGGGGGGGGGGGTGAAAGGGAAGGCACTGGACGTCCAGTGATGATTTCAAAGGGTAATAGAGAAAACACACCAAAAGGGGTCACCCTCAGGTTCAGAAGGACTAGGGGAAGGGCTTTGGGCCATGGCAGATTCAAATAATCCATAAATTTGGCAAACTGAGCCTTAAAAATCCCAGTCTTACCTCTACCAGATCTGAGGATTGGGGGGCGATAAACTCAGTGTAGATGCTAAAGTACCAGCCAAACAGCCAGCCACTGGAAGACAATTGAACCAGTGAAATGGGTTCTTCTGTCACTATGGATTTCTTTAGGAATTCCCCAGGTGTGGAAGGTCCTTTCTAATAAACACTTGGCTACTGCCCTTATAATGGCTTGCCTGTAAGGAAGAGCCTCCACCTACCAGAAAAAACATAGAGACCTTGATTAATACAAACTGAATAAAATTAATCTGCCAGACTTCACAGGGGGCCTCTGGAAGAGGGAATTTCCCAGAGGGAGGACACAAGGGCTTGCTAACTTTATATTTGGGGCAGATTTCACACTGAACATAGGCATCATGTGCAGCTTGTCTCATCTTCTCCCAGTTTGTCAGGGCTCCAGTGACTGTAAGAAGAAAGAGGGGCTCTTAGTGTAGCCTTGAGGTAGGACAGTCCAAGTATACTGCAGGTCCTGCCAGGTAGAAACAAAAAGGAATTGTCTGTTCAAGTCAAGGGGTACACTGAAAAAGGCGACACACAAATCTATGATGGTGAATATAATGGAATCATGGGGGTTAAGACTCAGGAGGGTATAAAGATTAGGGCCAGAGGTGTTCTAGGGATCACACAACTGCTGACCACTGGAGGTCTTAGATGAGGTGCCACCCTCAGTGGGCTTACAAACAGGAAGGATCAAAGTGTTACAAAGGCTAGTGCAGGAAACTAGGAGGCCAGAAGATAATAGTTATTAATGATGGGCCTGACCCTCAATCACCTCTCTGGAGAGGGGATACCATGGGATTGGAGGGAGATGTTTAGAGGGATCCAACTGAATATGGATTGGGGGTGCACCCTTCCAAAATCAGAAGTGCTAGCTGTGCAAAGGGAGGGTAGAACTTCCTCAAGGAGTGGAAAGGAGCAAACAAAGATGAGGACCAAAAGGATATGAGGGAAAGTGGGAGGCATGTTGGGAACAAAGAGAGAAAGCTGAATGTCATTTTGAAGAGAGGACTCAATTGTGGCCCTATATGTCTAGAGAAAGTTACAGTCTAGAAGGTGGAGATGAGTATCTGACAAAAGAAGGAAGGAATGTGTCCCAGACAAATCTCCAAGGATAAAGGGAAGGGGGTGAGAAACAGCAGGACTACACATGATTAGTGATGCCTTTCTAGAACTCCGAGAGTGGGGATGGAAAAGCAGTAGGGTTTAAAACAGACATCATAGTGACTGTATCTACCAGAATTTCAATGGAATAAGAGGCCACAAGACATGGACAACATGAGAAAAATCCCCTCTATGACCTCAGAGCCTCATCAATCTGAGGCAGACGAATTGGTCTTTTTTTTCTGGGACCCCCCCATCAGAAAAAGAGGGAGGCAGTGCCTTCAGTAACTTATGCTGTAACTTTTGGCAATCTCTTTTCCAGTGGCCTGATTTTTTGTAATAGAAAGATGAGATAAGTTGCACACGATGCTTATCTTTGGTGTGAAATCTGCCCCAAATATAATGTTAGCAATGTCACTCTGAGGGCTTGGTACCCAGAGGAGAGAGGTCTAAAGGCAGAGGAAGTAGAGATCCATTGCCTTACCTGTTTTAACAGCAGGTTCACGATTGGATTCTTTCTCTTATTTTTTTTCTTTAATATCTTTATCTTTATCTCTTTCTTCTGCTAGAGTTTGTTGTACTTACTAGCTAAATAAATCAGATCAGAAGTAGGAGTCATATTCCAATCTAATTTTCCTCTCTTGATAAGGTCCACAAGGAGCTTTTTCAGTCTAGCCACATAGAGAGAGGTAAAGGTGACTAAGCCATCTAGACTATCAGGAGAGAGATCAGCGATAGCTTGAAAGGCACGTAACAATCTATTATAAAAATTAAAAAAATGACTTTCCTCTGTTTTGGATGCAGGACTGGATTTTTTCTCCAATCAACAGGCTTAGGGAAAGCCTTGGGGATTGCTTCTAATAAGGCCTTCCTAATTTTTTGGGTTTCTTGGAGTTGTGCATCAGGTCCCACTTTCTCACCTATGTGCTCATGGGGATTGTCCCAATGAACTGTTTGAAACCAATGGGCAGCATCTCCAGGGCCTAAAAGGACCTAGGCGAGCTGAAAAAGACCAGAGAGACCAGGTTGGTAGGTGGAGAACACACACAAAGGGTATGCCTTGTGAATTTCCAGTCATTCAAACATTCAAAGTTACTTTAAAAAATCCAGATAGGTTGTACTATTTGGAAATTGATTTATAATCCTCCATTTAAGGGCAAGGAGTTAGGTACCTTTGAAGCATCAGTGAACAGAAATGATGCTGGTACAGTAGCTGAGGTTTGATTTCACCTGTGTCTTCTAAATGTCCATGGAAGGCAAGTTTTCCCAGCTCAAAAAGTAATGTGGCTTCAGAGAGAAGACCCAAATATAGTTCCCTCATGATAGACAGGGCCATTTCACCAATATATCGGATGGTGACTGGATCCCCTAAAAGGCTCAGAGAATTTTCCCCTGGAGATAGATTGGACTTTGTACACATTGTCATAGACAGAAAAATTCATCCCAAATCAGGGACTTTTTCAAGGAAGATCCCTAGTCTCTCTGAGGAAGATTCTAAAGAGGACTAGGCCAGATATGAAGCAGAACTATTACAAGACAGACAAGTCTCTGCCAGTAACAAAATGACTACCTAATGGAAAGTCCCACTTTTGAGCACTTGTGGGGATATATAAACTTGATCTACTCTATGGCCTTGGACAAAAAATGACACTAATTGAGTCTGAAAAAACAAAAACAAAAGCAAACATTGGTTTTGCCATCCCATTTTTAGTCATGGGTGGACAACTGTTTACCCAGATTAATAGCAAGAAGGCTGGCACTCCCTGGTGACTCAGGCATAACTAGAATGCTCCAAGGAGCAGCAGAACTATGAGTCTGGCCTGACCTAAAAGACTGGCATAGCACTAAAATAACAATACTCATGTCAACCTAGCAGATTACGTAAAAATCTTTGAGTATGTAGATGATGTCAAGAAATTTTTCCTTCAACTCCAATCACTTCAGAGATACTTACCTATATTATGGTGTCCATAGTTTCAGAGGTCTAAGCAGGAGAACAGCTTTTTCGGTACTGACGGGTAAAGCTAGTAAACCAGTTCTTGCATTACTTTCCAGAACAACCCTGATTGTGAAGTTTGGGGAGAGTCAGACACAGGACTGGGAGGAGACTAAAGGTAGGCCAATCTGGGCCCTTCCACAAAATGGAAGCTTCAAGAGGTATTCACTAGCGGGGAAAAGGGGAGCCTTGAATAGGGGTGTTCCCTGGTGAGTGGGTCAAGGGGGTAATAGGCTATTCCAGATTGAGGAGGCCTCAGGCAAGGGAAGTACCACAATGAACCAGCAGATAGCAAGAAAGTTATATATTGGTGGTAACTGACCACTTCACAAGGTATGCAGGCACACCCAACAAGGAATCAGAAAGCTTACACAGTTGCTAAAATATTGTAGGAAAAGTATTTTTCAGTATATAGACTTCCTGTCAGGATCCATTAGGACAAAGGTTGAGACTTATTGCTTTGTATTAGCTTTGACTGGCATCGCTAAGTCTAGAACTCCCCACCCCAAAAGGGACCCATAATCTGAACATTTTGAATCACAAGCTGAGGAACCTGAAGTACATTGAGACCAGAAAAAAAAAATCCTAATAGAGCCAACATGTCTTTTCTGGAACATGCCTAAAACTCTATCAGGAATGCCATTGGCTTTACACACTATTTGTTGATATTCAGGGATGAACCCCTCCTATCTGTTGATTTATATTTTGAAGTTTTTGAAGATGGAGAGACTGTGAAATCACACAACCAGCACATCTCTCAGCTGAGAGAGAAACTAAAGGAAGATTATTTACCACGAAGCTACAACTTTAGCCCATAAAAATGCTGAAATAAATAAATAATGATATGCTTGAGTCTGTTGTCAAGACCTTCAACATGGTGAATTCTGCTGATCCTGGTGGTCATGGCACATGCAAGTAGATGGATAGAAAGCCACTCAGTGATGAAAAAATGTTATCCACTTCCTGAGAGAGAGAGAGAGAGAGAGAGAGATCTGATAAACTCTGAGTGCAAATTAAAGCAAAATTTTCTCACTTTCTTTAAAAAGAAAGAAAACTACTCAGTGCTTAGCAGTGGAGAAAATGGAAAACTTGTCTGTTTAGTAAATAGTTCCAGAGGGGACTTCCAGGGGCAGAGACAAGATAGCAGAGTAGAAGAAACAGTCATCCAACTTCTCCCAATATCCCCCTCCAAAAAACTTTAAAATAATGCCTCAAAACAAAATCTAGAGTGGCAGAGACAATAAAAGGTCAGGGTGAGACAGTCTTCCAGTGCAAAACAACTTAGGAGGTGGAAATAGAAATCTGTGACATGGAAGTGGAGGCTGACCCAGAGCCTACCTGGATGCAATACCAGTCATGGGACTAGGTAGTAGTAACAGAAGTACAGTAGATTCAGAAACTCTCAAGCCACAGATAGTAAGATGAACTGGCAGATGGTCAGAAAGAGATTATAGAGAATGCCTGTGTTAGCACTGGATGCAGGCCTAGAAGATATTTGGCAAGTCCATTATCTATACCCACTTGTGGTCATAGTTCAAGGGCAGAAAAGAACACTTTCAGTCACAAGGAATCAGAGACCTGAGGAACAGTATTGCTTCTAGCCCCAAAGGAACAGGGTTCTTGAGGAGCAGTATTACTTCTGGTGCCAAGGAAGCCAGGACCCAGAAGAACAGTATAGATTGCAGTCCCAAAAGATCAGGAACCCTTCCTGGGTAAGGACCAGTGCACAGACCAGGAGAGCAGTGACCACACTTCTCCCAGATCATGCCAACTTGGAAGCACCAAAAATTTCCAAACTCCCAGAACTAGCTCTGAAAAGAGCAGTTTAGAAAACCCTGAGGTTTGGGACAGTACTCCACCCCCAACCCAATGCCAGGAATAGAGACCAACTTTAACATAAAATCAAAGTGAAGAAATAGACTGGAAAAATGAACAAACAACAACAAAAAAAGAACTTGACCATAAAAATCCACTATGGCGACAAGGAAGATCAAGACACAAACTCAGAAGAAAACAATGAAGTCAAAATAGCTACAAGCAAAACCTGAAAGGGAAAAAAAATAATTGGGTACAAGCCCAACAAAAATTTCTGTAAGAGCTAAATAATGATTTTCAAAATCAAATAAGAGTGGCAGAAGGAAAATTGGGAAAAGAAATGGGAGCAAGGGAAGAAAATTATAAAAGGACAATTAATATGTCTTTACATGTAACTGGGGAAAAAATAAAATATTCTTTTAAAAAATAAAGAAGGTGGGGTGGAAAAGACACACTTCTTGGTAAAAAAAAGTATCATTTCTTGGTAAAAGGAGGCACAAACATCTTGAAAAAAAAGCACCTTAAAAATAGAATTGGCCAAATGGAAAAAGAAACACAAAAACTCACTGATGAAAACAATTGCTTAAAAATTAGAAACAGGCAAGTCAAAGGTAATGACTCCATGAGACATCAAGAAACAATAAATCAAAGTCAAAAGAATGAAAAAAAATATGAAATACCTCATTGGAAAACAACCTAGAAAATTAAAGAATTCCTAGAAATTACCTGAGAACCACAATAAAAAAAAAGAGCCTAGACATCATATTTCAAGAAATTATCAAAGTGCTCTATATTCTAGAATCAGAGGGTAAAATAGAAATTGAAAAAAAAAACCCACCAATCACCTTTTGAAAGAGACTCCAAAATGATAACTCCCAAGAATATTATAGACAAATTCCAGAGCTCTCAGGCCAAGGACAAAATATTGCAAGCAGCCAGAAAGAAACAATTCAAATATTGTAGAGCCACAGTCAGGATCCTCAAGATTTAGCTGCTTCTATAATAAAGGACCAGAAGGCTTGGGATATGATATTCCAGTGGGCAAAGGAGCTAGGATTACAACAAAGAGTCACCTACCCAGGAAACCTGAATATAATCCTTCGGTGGCGGTGGGGGGGGTTTGGGGGAGGGAATTGGATATTTAATGAAATAAAGGGCCTTTCAAGCATTCCTGATGAAAAGACCAGAGCTAAACATAAAATCTGACTTTTTGTTGTTTGCAAGAAACACACTTGAAACAGACACACAGAAGTAAAATGAGGGGCTGGAACAGAATCTCATGCTTCAACTGAAGTAAAAAAGGCAGGGACATCAATCATGAACTTAGACAAAGCAAAAGCAAAAATATACCTAATTAAAAGAGATAAGCAGGGAAACTACATATTGCTAAAAGGCACCATAGACAGGTAATAACAATACTATGTATATAGTATACTATACATACTATTATATACTATCTATATGCATATATAGATCTTTGTGTGTGTGTATGTGTGTGTGTATGTACCATATGGCACAGCATTAAAATTATTAAAGGAAAATTAAATAAATTTTAGAAGGAAAATGGATTGTAAAACTATGTTAGATAATAAGATCAGGGTGAAGCAAAGATGTTCACTGTCAGCGCTATTATTCAATATTGTATTTGAAATGCTAGCTACAGCAATAAAAAAAGAAAAAGAAATTTGAAGAATAAAAATAAGCAATGAGGAAACAAAACAATCACTTTTGATTGTTGATGATATGATGTTCTACTTAGTGAATCCTAGAGAATCAACTAAAAAAAACCTTTTGAAACAACAACTTTAGCAAAGTTGCAGGACTTAAACCCATATCATCAGCATTTCTACATACTACCAACAAAACCCATAAGGAAAGACAGAAAGAGAAATTTCATTTAAAATCACTTCCGATAATAAAAATGACAGGGACTATTTGAACACAATTACAAACAGATCCCAAAAATTGGATAAATATTAATTACTCATGGGTAGGCTGAGCCAATATAATAAAAATAAACAATTCTATCTAAATTAATATACTTATTAAGTTCCATACCAATTAAATTACCAAAGAGTTACTTTATATATCTAGAAAAAAATAACAATTCATCTGGAAGAACAAACGGTTAAGACTATAAGTGATTCAAAGATATTATGGGAAGTAAAATGGATTACATGTAATTAAAATGTTTCTACATGAACAATATCAATGCAGCCAAAATTAGAAGGAAAATAGGAAATTGGGGTAATGGTAGAATGTCACAAATTTCTGGTTCTCTGATAGAACTATATGTTCTTGAGCAAATTAAGCAATCTGGGGCTCAATTTCTTCATTCAAAAAATGAGAGTAGTTGGACTAGATCATCTTGAAGATCCTTTCTAGCTCTAACATCCTTGATCCTTTTCTACTTTACTGAGTTATCACTAATGCTCTTTTTCTTCACTGTCTTGGGTTTTCTGGGAAAACAACCAAGTTATCTGCAAATCTAACTATTAATTTACACTTGTTTCTTTTTTTTTTCTTTCAGCCTCTAGGGCACAGAGCAGGCATTATATGAGCATTTGCTAAAACAATGAATGATATAGAAAAAATATCTCTTTAGGAAAATAAGTCAGTGATGTTAGGGACATTAATTTATAATGATTTTCTATAAATTACCTTTCTATTTTGAAGTTCATAACTTGTGAATGACATTTCAAAATTATTTTTGTAATATAATTATATTCTGGGGCACCTTTTTGTCTGAATTTTTTATATTAAAATTTAAAAACAAGTAATACTAAATGAAAGTAAATGTGCTCATGAGAGATTTTGGTCTTTGATAGATTCAGGGGTAGGTTTAGAATGAGACTAAATACTATAATCTCAATTCCACTCATTACTGGTTCTAAGAACTTAATTTTATAGACAGGAAGATTAAATGTGAAAAGGTTTATCAATGGAAACATCCATTTATATTTAAATTTATTTTTGAAAAGATGCTTTACACATAAGCAGTATTGAATTTCTATACTCCGGAAATATTACATCTTTGTAGGACAGCAGCCCTCTTCTACTGGGGAAGAAACAAAAGAATTTGAGATTGAGTGTGCTACAGACTATCTAAAAAGCCAGAAGTATCTGTATTAGATAAGATGTGTAATTTATTGGAAAGTATCAGAGAGACCATTTTGAATCTGTAAGGTTTCTGAGGGCAGAATAGTAAGAATTGTCATATCAGAGAGGAATCAACATCTAAATTTACTAAACGGACAGTCTTCTCTTAATATTGTTTGAAAAAAAGGTGATACAGTGTGTGAGAAATGGCAGAATGACCCAGATAGACAGAGGACTATAAGGATGGTCTAAATATGGGGTGCTTATGTGGTTTTTTTCCTTCTTTGTTTTTTTTTTGCATGTGTAATGTACCCCCTTTGGCAGTCTGGTGAAGCTTATAGACAACTTCTCAGAATAATGTTTTTCAATAAATAAGAAAAAATACAAAGGAAACTAACCATATTGAGATAGGGATGTAATTCTTTTTCCTATACATGTACATGGACCCACTGAAATCTGTTCACAGGGGGATGGGACATATCTAGCTAAAATCACATTAACAAATGACAATATTTGACTTGTGAAGTTGTCAGGCATGAGGGATATTTGGTTCCTTCCACCTCTCCTGCAACAAGTTGAAGTAATCACAGAAAGTAAAAGGTAGATAGCAAAGCTAACAAGGTATTAATATGTTAATGCAATAAATACAAGGATACTGTGTATATCTTTAAGAAAAAATAAGTTTTCTGATTGAATTAGTTGGGAAGATGACAATTGACTTGGTCAAATTTGACCATATCTCATTCCCACCAGCACCACTACCCCTATAGCCATTACAGATCTAATCCTGTCAGGGCCAGAGTTCAGTTTGAAAGTTGAAGTCATTCAAGGCAGGGGACAGCTTTACAAAGTGTGACCTTCCTAGCCCTCTACTGAAGAGGAAGGGTGGTGGTGGGAGGAGTTTTCTCTCCTCTTCTCCCCTCACACCTATTCCCCTTAACCTGAAAGGAGTTAAATTAAAGTGGTGTCTTAAATTGAAATTTTCCCAGCTGGAGAAAATACAGAGAACATTTCAGGGACTTGAACAATTTGAGGCAAGGAACAGAGATACACACTTCCCAGAAATCATAGAAGCAGACACAAATACAGAGAAGCAGCATTCAAAATAAGAATCTGCTTCAAGGAGTATAATCCCTTGCAGAAGAGAAGAAAGCCAACTGTGGACTAAAGGGAGAACAAGTCCTGGCAGTTGGAAACTGACTTGGAGAGAAGACCCAGAGAACATAGCTTAATAACATGTCCAGCAGAGATATTTCATCCTGAGTGGGAAGAAGCTGTGAGGGTACCAAAACGAGAAAAAAGACATTAAGGGTTTACAGCTACTGAAGATGTAAGTTGCCTTAGCCACATATATCCCCACTATAGTAGTAGCCTTTCTAGTGTTCCTCCCCAACTTATACTAGCACTGACACCTGTGGGATTGGTCCTATATAAAGTGGTTGTTCTGTGGGATCTACAATCATAAAGCTATGTCCCATGAACCCCAACTGATAAGGTTACCTTTAATAGTCAATCAATGGACATGAAGACTCAAAGCAAAGGTGTTTACTCAGATGGTATGGTAAGAACAGTAACTACAAAACATCTTTTTTCCATTCTCCCCTCTCCCTACAGTAAACTTGAAAAGTACTTTCCCAAAAATGAACACAGACTCCATTAGGAGGCGTAAGCTCAAACTTAGATTATATTGCTAATATAGTACACACAGGTAATATTACGTATGTGGCCAAGGCAACTTTTTGCGATGTCCTCATTGTACCACTCCCTAAGTACAATGCCTCAGTTAAGCTCCATAGGTCTATTCCTCTCTGCAAGTGAGTTTTGAACTTTCAAAGCTAATTTTCTCTTAATACATGTTTGGGTTCTCCTCTCTAGGGGTCATGCTCCTTGAAGCTGCTTTTTACCTTGAATAATGCTTCTTTGTGCCTATCTGGAGACTATATGTCTCCATTCCCTACTTAGAATGGCTCAGCTTTATGAATTGATCCCTGTTGAATATTTTAATTCTAAAATCAAGATGTGATGTCCTATGGGGGAAGGGGAAAGATAGAAAATCTATCCTCTCTACTGACTTCTGGTAGAGGTCTAGAGGCATGTTCCATGCCTTGAACAACTCAAACTCTAAAACTGAATTCTGGTCTTGGCAGGCATAGCTTTTGAGTCTATTGGAAACATGACCATTATTCATCCAGTCAATGAATGATCAGCTCCCCTTCTAATTTGATCAGAAAACTTATTTCATGCTTGTCGAGAGACTAACAATCCATAGGTTCCCAAAGTGGGTGATACCACCCCCTGGGGGGTCACTGGAATGATCCAGGGGGGCAGTAGTAGCCTTGGGTGCAATTGGGGATTTGAATAAAAATAAGGGGACAGTGAAGGCATAAGGAAAGAAGAGAAGAGAAGAAAATTTTGAAAAACCATTCCTACATGTTTCATCTGCTGTATAATAGAGTTAAAGTCATAGTGATTGCATTATTTTCCAAATAAACACACAAAATGCAACTTAGAACCAAGCAGTAGTCAAGTCTGCTAATAGTTCTTAACAAGCAGCTGTTGGCAGGTGAACGTGTCACACATTGTCAGGAAGTCCAGCACGCATTGGCAGGAATACGTGTGTGTAATGACTTATTTACAATATGATGCTATATTGTTACATGACACAATATTACATCATCGAAATTTCAATGCAGGAAAAAACCCACAAATTTACAATAAATTACTAAATTTAAGATGCATCATTTTTTTAATTATATTTTTTTGAAATCATGCAAAGAGTTAAAGAAACTAAACTTCTGGGGGGCTGGAACACTGAGTAGTTTTTTTAAAGGGGGTGGTAGGCCAAATAAGTTTGGGAACCTCTGATGTAGACATATTCATACTTCTCTAATATTTCAATGCCTCACTATCTCCATCATCTTTCTCTTCCTCTTCATAATTATACCAACCATCTAGAAGGGGAAGGAGAAATGAAATTCTCTCTCTCTGTCACTATATTTTTGTATACAGTTACTAAAAAAAATTAAAATATTTGAGCAATGAGCTGAAACTGTGTTGAATAGATCAATTCAGGAAAACCAATGCCCCAAAGCATCAAGAAAGTTACATTGATATGACTTAAAAATGAAAGAAAGTTTACAGAGGATCTCCTAAAACATGAAATTACAGACAAAATCATCTTATTTTTGAAGATATTGTGAAGATAACATATATAGGTCACAACAGTCTGACTCAAGATCATCCCTAGCATTGTAAAAATTAAAGCAAAACAATTGTCACCTGTTACAATTTTGGCCTAAAAAGAAACAGGAATAAAGAATTCTGACCCTTGACGTAGTGAGTATGACCTCTTCATTAGTCACATTACATTAATTTGGTACAAGAACACGACCATCAAGATAGATTCAAAGAAATAGAATAGAATCTGTCATAAATGTGGAGAAGATGGATATAATTTGTCAAGTGCACTTAAGAGGAGAATTATCATTTGTTTTTAGAGGAAGTTGATAGCCAAAGAACCAGTTGAGTGACAAATGAGTCGTTATCACAAAATGAAGTAAGATGACACTTTGAAACTTTAGTGTTCAGCAAATACTGTATATATTTGGAGCAGAAACCAAACGAATTTGTTTATCTATTTAGCTTTTATATAGAGAGATAGCCAGAGAGTGTAACAAAATTATATTTGAATATAAAAGAAACAATTTAAAATTTCTGAAAAGGAAAATTGGCAGTGCAAGGTTCTTGCCACACGTTTAGTGACCAGTATTTGGATAAAGAAGAAAACAGCAAAATTATGGATGTAGTTTTCCAGTGGCTCACCACAGCAAACATCCATTTAAACCAGATTGATGCAGAAGACCCAGAGATTTCTGATTATACCATGCTGCCAGATACCACTACGTTGTCAGAGCAACTTCGAGTGTGTCTTCAGGAGGGGTATGAGAACCCATGTGACTTTACAACTCTCTTTGACTTATCCATTTACCAGTTAGATACCACTTCCTTATCTAAAGTTACCAAAGCCTATGAACAACTAAATGTGAAACATGAACCTTTCAGTTGGAGACTCCACTACCCGCCCTTCAACCAGTGGTCTCTCCCTTCCCACTCCCAGTTTCAGAGAATTACCAATACCTCCTCTGGAACTGTTTGACTTGGATGAAACTTTCTAAGTTACATTTCATAGAAATTATTGAGTACAAAGACCAGAAGAGGAGGAGGAACTAGAACAACTAACCTGCCATCTGGTCTCTTACTAAACCCTTCTGAATTGTTTTTCCATATATTTGTCAAAACTGCCTCTCCACTATGAACCATGCACTTTTGTAATAGGTACGAAGTTAAAGACTCCATATATCTTCTGTAGTGACTAAGCAGGTGCACTATGAGGATTGGCAACTATCAAAATCATTATGTAGGATAAATGTCCCATATTCTTTTTTATCAGAGCTATACTTTTGTAATATGAGAACTATTCTTAAATTAAAATGTTCTCTTTTGATCCCCCAAAATAAAATAAAATTTCTGAAAAAGAAACTTTTAAATTGAAGCAGCAGCTCAAGAACCCAGCTTTCTTCATGCTAAGCAGAGCAGACTCTTAAAAAAAATCAGACACTGGAGGGGCAGTGCCAAGATGGCAGAGTGAAAACAGGGACTTACCAGACCTCTCACACGAACTCCTTCAAAAACTTTTAAAAAGTGAATCTGAACAAATTCTACAGGGACAGAATCCATGAAGAGACAGAGAGTGGCAGATTTCCAGTCCAAAACAACCTGGAGGGTGCACAGGAGGGGTCTGTTGCACCAGAATGGGGGAGGAGTGCAGTCTAGCACACAGGCTGCACCAGTGTAGACTTGACCGTAAGAAGGCTGGAGCAGACCTCAGAGGACTGAATCACTGGCAGCAGTGGCAAGTTCCAGACATCTCAGTGAAGGAAGGGATGGTCTATCAGACCTGGGTGAGAGAGAAGTGCATTCCTGTGCAGGGCTTACAGCAGTGGCAGCAGCAGCTACTCCTGGGGCTATTAGCCTACAGACCAAATGTTTGAAAGTCACCTATTTAAATTTCCAGGAGCTGAGATGGCAAAATAAACAGTAACTCGCTCTCATCCTCCCTTGTCGACCTTAAAAAACCCAGAGAATATGCCACCAGAAAAATCCTGGAATAGTTGAGCTGGCAGAAAGACGGGTACAGCAGTCTTTTAGCTCTAGCTTGGGAGGCTAGGGGGAGTCATGGGAAAGCTCCCTCTTGCTGTGGCTGAAGGAGACCAGTACAGGAAGGGAGATGTCCCAGCAAGCCCCACCTCAGTGGACCAGCAGAAGGTCCTGAGCTAGGATGGAGGAGCAGACAAGCACCACCATCAGGCACAAGCCACCTTCAGCTCAGCACCAGGTAAAATGCCAGACTACTTCAACATCCAACTGCAAGCACCTGAGGCCTCAGCACAGAAAACCAGTAACCAGGCCCCTAGCCCCTTGCATAAGACGTCTAAGACAGTGCCCCCCGGGCCCCAGAAGCAGAGATTAAATTTAAAAGCCAAAAAAAGAGGCAAAAAACATGAGTAAGAAGAATAAAAAAAAATCAATGACCATACAGAAATATCTTGTGACAGGGAAGATTTAAACACAAATTCAGGAGAGAACAGCATGGTCAATATACCCACATCTACCTCAAAGAGGAATATGAAGTGGTCTCAAGCCCAAAAAGCCTTCTTGGAAGAGCTCAAGAAGGATTTTAAAAGTGAAATAAGAGAGGTAGAAGAAAAATTTAATAATACAATTGACAAAATGGGAAAAAGTACACTGAAGAAAACAACTCCTTAAAAAGTACAATTGGCCAAATGGAAAAGAAGGTACAAAAGCTAACTGAAGAAAATTCATTAAGAATTAGAATTGGGCAACTAGAAGCTAATGACTCTATGGGATATCAAGAATCAGTCAAACAAAATTAAAAGAATGAAAAAAAAATAGAAGAAAACATAAAATACCTCATTGGAAAAACAACTGACCTGGAAAATAGATCCAGGAGAGATAATCTAAGAATTGTTGGTTTACCTGAGAACCATGATGAAATAAAGAGCCTGGACAGCATCTTTCAAGAAATCATCAAGGAAAATTGCTCTGAGGTCCTAGAATCAGAGGGTAAAATAGTCATCAAAAGAATCCCCCAATCACTTCCTGAAAAAGATCCAAAATTGAAAACTCCAAGGAATATTGTAAGAAAATTCCAGAAATATCAGATTAAGGAGAAAATACTGTAAGCAGCCAGAAAGAAACAATTAAAATATCATGGAGCCACAGTCAGGATCATGCAGGAACTTGTAGCTTCTACATTCAAAGATCGGAGGACTTGGAATATAATATTCCATAAGGCAAAGGAGCTTGGATTACAACCAAGGATCAACTACCCAGCAAAATTGAGCATAATTTTTTAGGGGAGGAATGGACATTCAATGAAATAGGGGACTTCCAGACTTTCCTGAGGAAAAGACCAGAACTCAATGGAAAATTTGATCTTCAAATGCAAGATTCAAGAGAGGCATAAAAAGGTAAACAGGAAAGGTGAAAAAAACACAACAGCAACATGTTATTCAATAAGGACAAACTGTTTACATCCCTACATGGGAAGATGATACAACTCTTGAGAACTGTATCTTTATTACATCATATAGAAGGGAAATATATAGACAAAGGGGTTGGGTTTAAGTTGATTTTGGTATTTTGATAAAAAACCTAGTTAAGTGGTGAAAAAAGATTGTAATGGGAGAAGACAAAAGGATGAGGCAGAAAAGGGTAAATTACATCACATGAAGAGCCACAAAGACATATTACAGTAGAAGGAAAGAAGGGAGGGTGATGAGCATTGTTTGATCTTTACTCTCATTAGATTTGTCTCCAGGAGAGAATAACATATTCAGGTACAGAAGGAAGAGAGGGATAGAAGGGAGGGAGGAAACAGTAAGGGGAAAGGGAAAGAAAAGGGAGGGGAGCTGTTAGAAGTTAGGGCTGATTGAGAGCAGCAGTGGTCAAAAGCAAAACTCTAGTGAGGAGGGAAAGGGAGAAAGGAGAAAGAAAAGCATAAATGGGCAGGAGGATAGTATGGACAAATTGACATCGATAGTAATCATAACTGTGAAAGTAAATGGGATGAACTCTCCCATAAAATGGAAGCATATAGTAGAATGGATTAAAAATCATAATCCTACAATATGTTGTTTATAAGAAACACATGGGGATACACACAGGGTAAAGGCAAAAGGCTGGAGTAGAATGTATTATGCTTCAGGTGAAGTAAAAAAAAAAACCAGAGGTAGTAATCCTGATCTTGAACAAAGCAAAAGCAAAAATATATCTAATTAAAAGAGATAAGGAAGGAAACTATATCCTGCTAAAAGGCACCATAGACAATGAAGCAATATCATTACTAAACATATATGCACCAAGTGGTATAACATCCAAATTCTTAGAAGAGAAGTTAAGGGAGTTACACGAAGAAATTGACAGCAAAACTATACTAGTGGGGGACCTCAGCCTCCCCCTCTGGGAACTAGATAAATCTAACCTCAAAATAAGCAAGAAAGAAGTTAAGGAGGTGAGTAGAATTTTAGAAAAGTTAGATATGTAGACCTCTGGAGAAATGTGAATGGGGATAGAAAGGAATATACTTTTTTCTCAGCAGCATATGGCACCTACACAAAAATTGACTCTGTACTAGGGAATGAAAACCTCACAGTCCAATGCAGAAAGCCAGAAATACAAAAGGTAGCTTTGATTTCTTGGAGTATGATGGCTAGGCTCTTTTTGATAATGACGTTCAGATCATCCAATAATTCTTATATTATTTCTTCAGGATCTGTTTTCCAGGTTAGTTGTTTTTTCTATAAGATAGTAGTTTCTTCTATTTTTTCATTCATGGAGTCATTAGCTTCCACTTGTCCAATTCTACTTTTCAAGGTGTTATTTTCTTCAGTATTTCTTTGTGTCTCCTTTACCAAGCTGTTGATTCTTTCTTTTTATGGTTTTCTTATATCACTTATATCACTCTCAATTCTTTTCCCCAATTTTTCCTCTCCCTCTCTTATTTAATTTTTAAAATCCTTTTTGAGGTCTTCCAGGAATTTTTGGGGGGCCAGAGATCAATTTACATTTTTCTTTTTTTTTCAATTTGCATTTTTCTTTGAGGCTTTGCATGTAGCTGTTTTGATTGTGTTGTCTTCTTCTGAGTTTGCGTTTTGAGCTTCCCTGTCACTATAATAACTTTCAATGGTCAGGGCTTTTGTTGGGGGGGCAGAGATTTGCTCATTTTCCTGGTCTATTCCTTGACTTTTAACTTTATGTTAAAGTTGGGCTTTGCTCCCAGAGTAAAAAGGGGCATTGTCCCAAACTTTCATTTTTTGTTTTTGTTTTTGTTTTTTTTTGTGCTGCTGTTTTCAGAGCTAGTTCTGAGGGTCTGCAAGTTTTCAGTTCTTCCAAGATGGCATGATCTAAGGAGAGATGTGATCACTGTTCTCCTGGCCTGAGCTCGGAGGGTCCTTGATCCTCGGAGGCCCCATACTAGTGCTCCTCCTTGCCCTAGGACTGCAACGCAGAACCATGTGGCAATACAACAGAGTTCTGTGCCAGGTGCTAGTTCTGCACTGGCACCCAGTGCCAGTCCCCTGTAATCTCTTTCTAAACAGTTGTCTGAACCCCTTAGCTCTGTGGGCAGAGAGCTCTAGAAGCCTCTGCTGCTTTGGAAGGCCAGGACTGGCCCATGCTGGCCCAAACTCCATTCTCACTTTTTCAGGTGAATCCATGACTCCACCATCTACAAACTGATGGTTTTTTAGTGACCTGCCCAAGGTCAAAAAGTTGGTGTCTGAAACCATATCTGAACTCAAGACTTCCTGACTCTAAGCCCTGTACTCTATCCACTGTGCTACCAGCTGCCTCATAAAGGCATGAAGTTCACTTCAGCCAGCCAACTCCATATCCCCAGCCACTGGAAACACTCAAGGGATCAGGAAACACGGACAGGTAAGGTGAAGATACTAGATCAGCCCACTAATGCAATCTTTATGCTGGAGCAGGTACTGACTCCTCCAAGCTAAGGCAGCCCATCAACTCCCTAACACTGTGGCCCAGACTAGCACAACCAGCATGGCACTTGGAAGGGGGTAGGGAAAGGGTACAACTAATGATTGTCCCAGAGAACTTTAGGCATGATGTTATATTGGGTCTATACTTTTGTGCAGCTCAGCCAACTCTTCAGGACAGCTTGTGTTATAGCTACTTCAGAAGCAGAGATGGATAGGTGTTTTTTGTTTGTTTTGCAAGGAGAGAGAACTGGTTCAGAAAGTTCTCATCAGTTTCTTTTCCCTGAAGTCACAGGCAATGAGCCACTGATCAACATGGGAACTACAAATTCCTAGTGTAGCATGTTTCAAGTACAGAAGTTTCCAGATGTGGAAGGTTTCAGAGAAGGAATAAGGCAGAAAGGATGTACTGGGCAAAAGGAGAGGACATGACAAGGGAATTGACAATCTGCTGGACAAAGAAAGATTAGACAAGAAAAACAAGTTTTTTTTTAAAAATTACAGCAGTTATTCATAAGGAACATCTTAAAACATTTCATAACAAAGATTTTTCCTTTGTAAAATCTTGTGTATCATTCTTCCTTTCCCTTTCCACACTTACTATCTTATGCCTAGGTTGCTGACTGGTGTCTCTGATCTTCTTCCTTGAAATTTTGCACACTGTTAACAAGATTAAGCTTTCTACAGAACTCCTCTTAGACATCAGCCCCCACCTGAAAATTGTTCATGGCCCTTCATTGTGATAAAATAAAATTAAAACCACATATAAAATGCAACTAGTTTAGTATGAGAATCAGAAGGACCAACCAGATTCTTCTGATGAACACTTCATTTTGTGCTGCCCCTCCATTCTCCATATTTTCCTCCATTTTGTTGTTTTTCTGTTGTTCATCTATGGGAAACTAGATTATGTAAGCCACTGATTGTTTCATACATGCAGGTGGGTGTAATCGACATCTTTTCATTTTATGAATAGAGGACCCTAAAACCTATTCTTCTTACCCCTACCTTGCAACTGAACTGAAACATACTCTTTCCACTTCCCAACTTGGAAAGTCCCTGAAGACTTTTCTTCAATTAGAAATTAATTACCTAATTTTATACCCTGATTTACATCCTAGTTAATTGTTTTTGTTATAATTAATTGGACTTTTTGAACTTATCTGATTTTTTGTGTATAAAAATCGATTTTACTTTGTATTTGGGGTCTTTAGACTAACTGGGACTTCCACTGACCCATTCTTTCTGAATGCCTAGACAATAAATCATCTATGCTCAGATTGTTTCCTTAGTTATTATTATCTATTACAATTTCGACAAGCCTAGCTAGGTTGAGACTGAACTCTAGCCTCCAGGACAGTTTTTCAGGGCAGTTGCGCAGGAGTAGTGCAATGATTGACTGCTTTTGGACCCTCCTTTGGACCCTATAGCCTATTACTCCATTCAGTTAGACTCTGTGGCTTCAGGAGCTCCCCCTTGCCCATGAGCTGTAGCTGCCACTGCCCTTTTAGTTGAAAAGGCATGTGATTTGATTTTGGGGGGCCTACTCATAGTGCAGTATCGCCATGAGATTGGGGCTCTTTTGTTGTGACATCACAAGCTTTTTTCTGATCAACGACTTACTAGATATGAAGTGACTTTATTGGGCAAGGAAAATGTTACTTTAAAGCACTGCCCTATTTTCAACCACCCCCCTTTCCTGTTTGATCTTCTGATTTCAGAAGAACCCTCTATGATTGCTCCTCCATGGTTAATATGGCTGAGATCCCACAATGACTTATCTGATGCTCCCTTGTCCTGACCTTGTCCTACCCCCTGATTGCCCAAGCTTGTCCTATATACTGACCATCTCTTTTATGAGATGGTGTCCACTCTACAGGCACTAGTGTTGTTACAGACCACGATACTGTTTAGGTGGCCTCTTTGCCATCTAATCTCAGTGCCTAAGCTGCTGAATTAATTGCACTTAGACTTGTCATCTGGCTGACTGCCAAAGAGCTACTGCCTATACTGACTCCTGTTATGCCTTTGGAGTCTGTCATGCTGGTGGGAATGCTGTGGTTACAGAGCAGTTTCTTGACTTTTGGTAAAGTTAGAGCAAATTCAAAATACATTGGAGATCTCGCCCAGTCCACACTTATGGAACTTGTGTCTTGACAGGAAACCACTGTGCTGCTGCTGCTGATACTGCTGATACTGCTGCTGTAGATGGTTCTGTTTCATCTTACTACTTCCGATGCAGCTGACAAGATTGACCTCCTTTTATCTAACAATGACTCCAAGTTTACTAGGTGGAAACAGCATTTTTTTTTCACAGTTGATCTTCCTTACATTATTTCCTTTTTTAAAATTTAATTTTATTTTAGACTCAAGGGCCAGGACACAAATACAGAACAGAGAAAAGGAACAACACATATCATAAACTTAAATATTGTGAAACTTAAATAGAAGGTAAGAAAGAAAAAAAAAGCATATCATGTGCATAGCAGAACGTAAGAGAGGATTCAAAATATATAATAATAGATTTTCATTTCAAGAAAGCCTATATGATAAATAATACATATTGTGTTGAGAATTGTCCATTTTTCCTTTGCTTCCTTGTGAGTTTTCTTTTGTTCTCTGCTGTGCACTTTTTTACTTTGTTCTTTTTTCCCTCTTCCCACACCACCCCTGAAGGCTACAATAAAGTTTGTATGTGTTTCTCTATAGCTATATATACATACATATATATATGTATACACATATACATACATATACATATATAGACATATACTTTCCCAAACACACTCCTGATCTTTGTTTTTATATTTGTGCATATCTCTTGTTTCCTATCCCTCCTGATTCCTCTACTTTACTTCTACCTACTACTTTGCCCTCCTATTACTTGCGTACCCCCCTCCAAGGATCCCTCCCCTATCCTCCCATTCCCATAAATCTAAACATCCTTCTATAGCCCCTTTTACCTATTCCCTCATCCTCACCTCGAAAAATCCCTCCCTTGTCCTCTCCCCCATCTCTATACCTATACCATTTTATTTCTTCTAAATATAGAAGTCTTTTATACTCTTCTAAATATATATGTATTGTTTAAGAAACCCATTCCCAATGAAAGTAGGTTACCAGAACTACCAGTCCTCCTCCCCTAATTCCTTTGTATTCTTTCTTCCTCTTGCACCTTGTTTATATAAAATAGTTACTCTTTTTAGCTGGTTCTAAATGGTTTTACTTTTTAAATTCATATCATAGTCAGGTTTACCTCCCTCTTTCTTATGAGCTTGCCAATTATTAATGAGAATCTTAGATGTACATTTTACATTATATAAAAGGTAAACAGTCTGTCTTTATAAATCCCTTATTGTCAGTCTTTGATATGTACCTTATGTTTCTCTTGGTTCTTGTATGTCGAATCTTCTATTAAGTTCAGGATTTTTTTAAACAAAGTTTTGAAAGTCTGATAGTTTATTAAATGTCCATTTTTTCATTCAAGATAATACTTAAATGTGCAGGATATAATATTTTTAGTCAGAGGCCCAGGTCTTTTGCTCTTCGATACATTGTATTCCAAGACCTGTGGTCCTTTAATGTCTCTGCTGCTAGGTCTTATATAATTCAAACTGTGGCACCATCATATTTAAATTGTTTTAACCTTGATACTTTTAATATTTTATCCTTGAGTTGGGGGTTTTGGAATTTGACCATTATATTCCCATGAGTTTTCCTCATAGGATCTCTTTTAAGTGGTGTTCAATGGATTTTTTCTATTTCTACTTCCCTGCCTTGTTCTAATGCTTCAGGACAATTTTCTTTAATTATTTCTTATATATTGTATTTCTTGTATCGAGATTCTTTTTTTGATCATAACTTTCAGTTGGTCCAATTATTTTTATATTTCCTCTTCTTGATCTATTCTCCAAATCTGTTGTTTCCTTATAAGATGTTCCACTTTCTCTTCTATTTTTTTCATTATTCATTTTTTTGTTTAATTATTTCTCCATCTCTTATAATTTCACTGGCCTCACTTTGCCCAATTCTAATTTTCAAGATGTCATTTTCCTCAAGATTCTGAATCTCCTTTTCTAATTGGTTGACTTTCCTTTCACAACTTTGTTTTTCTTGGATTATTTCTTTCTTTTTTTTTTTTTTTTTTAGTTTTTCCTCCATCTCTGTCATTTGATTTTTAAAGTCTTTTTAAAGATCTATAAATTCTTTTTGGGCAGGTGACCATTTGACCTTACTCTTTGGGGGTTTCTTTACTTCAATATCCTCCTCTGAAGATGAATTCTGGTCATCTCTATTCCCATAATAGCTTTCTATGGTTGGATTCTTTCTCCTTTGCCTGTGCATTTTTTGCAATAATAACTTGATTTTTGTAATCACCTCTAGCCCTGGGGTATGGGAAATGGTACCTCTTGCCCCAGATCTTCAGTTCTCCCTTCTAGCCTGGACCCAAAGCCAAACCTCCAACTTCCTGTAAGTGCCCACAAGCAGGGGCTTTCTGCCCCACTGCTTCTGCACTCACCGGGCATATGCTGGTTCCTTCTTGCCCCCACTGCTCTTTGCAGCACAGCTGGGTCTGGCGTTCCTCATCAGTAGACGTTCCCTCAATCTTCCTGGGCTCAAATGCCCAACTCCCCTCACTATCCCTGTGTAAAAAGTTCCTGTGGCTGGGGCTGAGGAAGCCTCTCAAACCATCTAACCACTCGGCTTTCCACTAGTTGTTTAGGAGGCTTTCCTCTTGCTGTTAAAATGGAAACTAGCCTGGAGGTGTTTACTCCTTGCAGGGACCAAACCTCATCCTGGTATTTTTCTTGGGATCTTCTCAAATTGTCTCAGGAAGATCTTGGTTGTGTACCTATTCTTCTTTGTCTCCACCCACACTTTGTTTGCCCTAAGGTGCTATTTTAACTCTTTTGTGGGGGAAAATCTTGAGAGCTTGGAATTTTCTGACCTACTCTGCCATCTTCCCAGAATCCTCTCCCTGAAACAGCATTTTCAAGCTAAGCAGAAGTCCTGAGGAGTTCACTTGTGGTTACAAGGAAGCAATGACCACACTGCTCTCCAGATCATACCACCTTAGCTTGGACCCCAGTACCAAAATCACATCCAGTTCCAAAATCACATTTCTCTCCAGCCTCAAAACACTGTCCCTAGCAGTTTCTCTCCAGCAAAACAGGACAGCATGCCCTAGCAAAAAATTTATTTCTCTTCCTGATACAGGGGCCAGCTGTACCAATGGAATTTGTTAGTTTGAACCAACTGTGTACTGGCTGAACTGGCTGTGTACTGGCTCATAGAGATATTTACTACTCATTGACCTATCATATGCATGCTAGATCTAGACTTATGTATACTTCCTTACATTTATCAAGACATTGATGGGAGCAGCCTGGGTATTTCCTAGTCAGCCCTGACCATTAGTTGACTTAGTGATGTTTTAGGCTTAAAACCACACCTCCATGTAGCTCCCCTTGGGGCTATTTTCTAGTGAACTCTGGGTAAGATATTGGCACAGTACATACAAAAAGTGCATGTTCCTTTAAGAACTGACCACTCCTTAACCACTCCCTAATCCTGCCCTGAATCACCTAATTAACATATTTGGCACATGTTTTACTAAAGTTTAACCTATATAAACTTTACCTGCACCCCTGTAAGGTTGCAGATTCCCTAAGAACTCTTGCCCGCTGAAAAGTGTAATAAATCTTTGCCACCTTGACTTAAAGAATGCTTGAGATTGTGAATTCATTCCAGACAGCCAACCCCCTCCAGTACTCTGGTCCTTGAAGAGTACTCTCCCCTCAACAACCCTGTCTGGGAACTCTAGTCTTGGGGTTCCTGTATTCATGGACTTCATTCCAACCTCAACAGAAGCACAGAAAACTTCCAAACCCCCAGAACTAGTTCTGAAAAAGCATGAAGCTTGGGACAGTCCTCCCCCATCCTTTACCTCCATTCTGGGGTCTGGGTGACTGCTGAAGGAAAACCACTCTTCCCTCAGAGTTTCTATCACTAGGATTATCTTTCTATTCATGAGGGGGGCTAGTTTGGTACACAAGAAATTGTCGATACAAAGAGGGCGTGGATTGCTTCTTGTGTCACCTCTATGGCAGCATGTATTGGTTCCCTCATCCTAATTGTCAGACATTTAATCAACATGCATTCCAAGCAATGGCTTTTGGCTTTTGGCGACTGCCCTTTAGCTTATACCTCTGTTGAGCATTTACAAACTGATTTTATTAACATGCCAAAATCTGGCCACTTCAAAATGTGTCTCATTATTGGCTCACTGCTTAGAAGCTTTTCCTGGTGCAGGAGCTACTGGTAGTTTTGTGGCTGAAATGATGCTCAGAGAAATTGTTCCCTGGTTTGGCCCTCCAGTTCACATTAATTCAGATGGGGATATCATTTCACTGACATGGTCCTCATCTGAATTTATTCTTTTCTTGGGTTAACTCCTATATTTCATACCCCTTACTACCCCCCAGAATTCTGGTCAAGTTGAATATGTGAATAAAGAACTTAAGACTAAGACTGACAAACTATGTTCTGAAACACCCCTTAAATGACTTGACCTTCTCTCCCTTGCAGTTTTCCATCTCAAAAGAAGAACCAGGCTGGGGGAGGGGAATTACATGTTTCTCCTTTTTCTGATTGGTTAAAATATTCAGGAAGATGGGCACTTCCTATTTTTCCACTTGCTCTATGCTTCATTTTTTAAAAATTATTTTGACTGTAACAAATGGTTTTGGTCATCCTTGTGGTATTTTTTTGATTTTGATGTTGTTTATTTTCCTATTGCTCTTTCCTCTCCAGTCAACTCCTCTCAGGAGGACTTGAGAATGGAGGACTCAGAAAATAATCTCCTTCCTTCTGGGATTTTTCTGCTTGGGAACTTTTGGCATGTATTATAGATTAGATTCTTTTTACCTGGTTGCTGTATGCCATACCCATTGCCATATGCCTGAGTACTATATTTGTCCTATCATATAAATCTAGCTTTTCTTATTGTTTAGGTTTTTTTTTAAAAAAAAAACACCTTGGGGGGCGGAGCCAAGATGGCCGCATGAAGGCAGCGTCTTACCGGAGCTCTCTCACAAGGTCTGTCAGATTCCTATAAAAAAGTGAATTTGAGCAGATTTGAGAGAGTCAGAAACCGTGAGCAGTCTGCGTGGGGCAAATTTCCGAGCGGGAGAGTCTGAAAGGCCGGAGGAACGATCCTGCAGGCTCGGAGAGTGCTCGGTGCGGAGCTGCTCCAGACCAAGGCGGAAGCGGCTGGCCGAGAAATCCACGTGGGAGACAGATGGGGAGAAAGCTGGGCGCCCGGAACCGGCAGAGATCCCCAGGACTCCCAACACAGTACGGCAGTCTGTGGGAGCGACGAGAGGCAGCGCAACACCACCGGCCGTGAAAACACCCACTCCTGACGCTTGCAAAACCCAGGAACTCGGCTTCTTGAACTTCCGGAAGACTCAATGGCCAGGTATACGGCTCTAATCCCTCCCCTCCCCACCCAGAGAATTCCTCGGGAAAAAAAAAAGAGAACTGAAACAGAGGAGAGAGTAGTGGGGCCTCACAGGACAAATACTAGAAGTTCATTAGTCCCGCAGAGTCGGCAGGGGTCAACACCGGGAGCCCAGACGTAACCTTGCTCCCCCAGGGGAAGTGCCAGACATCAGCTCAAACAACAAACAGCTGAGACCATTGCTGAAAAGCAAGTGCTGGAGAGCACCCACAGGGAGTGAGACGCCAGGGAGCCAGACCCCTCCCCCACAACTCAGGAAACTGAAGGTTATAATTCTAGACTCACAACCCCCAGAATAAGAAAGCTGGGACAGAGAGCCCAAAGATAGAAATTAGTTGTAACGCCAGGAAAAGGGAAAACAACAAACATGAAGAAGAATACAAAAAAACCAAGGACAATAGATTCTTTTTATGGAGACAGGCAGGTTCAAAATATCGATATGGAGGAGGACGGCAATGCCACGGTAGATACATCAGATACCTCAAAAGCTAATATGAACTGGTCTCCAGCCCAAAAAGCACTGCTGGAAGAGCTAAAGGAGGATTTTAAAAACCAAATTAGGGAGCTAAAAGAAAATATGGAAAAAATGGAAAAAAGGGAGAAAAAATCCACCGAAGAAATCAAGTCCCTAAAGAATAAGATCGACGAAATGGCTATGGAGATTCAGAATCTAGAGAGAGAAAAGGACACCCTGAGAGGTGAAATCAACCAATTGAAAATGGAGGCTCAAAAGCAAAATGTAAACACTAACTCATTTAAAATTAGACTTGAGCAAGTGGAAGCTAATGAATCTATGAGGCATCAAGAAGTAATAAAACAAAACCTGAAGAATGAAAAAATAGAAAAAAATGTGAAATATCTGATTGGCAAAACAACTGACCTGGAAAATAGATCCAGGAGAGACAATTTGAGAGTTATTGGTCTACCGGAAATCCACGATGAAAAAAGGAGCCTTGACAGTATCTTCGAAGAAATTATCAAAGACAACTGCCCAGAGGTCCTAGAACCAGAGGGCAAAATAGTCATTGAAAGAATTCACCAATCACCCCCTGAAAGAGATCCCAAACTGAAAACACCAAGAAATATTATAGCCAAATTTCAGAGCTATAAACTCAAGGAGAAAATACTGCAAGCAGCGAAAAAGAAGCAATTCAAATATCGTGGAACTACAGTCAAGATCACGCAGGATCTCTCAGCTTCCACATTAAAAGACAGGAGAAATTGGAATATGATATTCCGAAGGGCAAAGGAGCTGGGACTACAACCAAGGATCAACTACCCAGCAAAACTAAGCATAATTTTCCAGGCAAGGCGATGGACATTCAATGAAATAAGGGAATTCCAGACCTTCCTGATGAAAAGGCCAGAACTCAATGGAAAATTTGATCTCCAAATACAAAACTCAAGAGAGACATAAAAAGGTAACCAGGGCGAAAAACCCCACAAACCTCATTAACCAATAAGCTTAGGTTGTTTACATCTTTATGTGGGGCTATATCATCTTATGTATGTTTTTTATGTATATATATATATATATATACATATACATATATAAGTCATTCTTGTGAATGGTACAACTATTATGACAAATGAAAGGGATATACATAGGTTGTGAATGCCTGTATAAATTAACTGATCTAAAGATATAAAATATAAATAAGTGATATAAAGGGAGGGCTATGAGGGAAGTGGTAAGGAGGTAGTAGAAAAGGGTAAATTACACCAAAGGAAGTGGCAAAAAAACATATTATAGTAGAGGGAAAGAAGGGAGGGAGAAGAGCAGTAATTGAGCTTTACTGTCATTTGATCTAGTTCAAGAAGGGAATAACATACTCTGATAAGTTTAGAAATCTAACTTGTCCTACAGGAAGTGGGAGGGAAAGGGGGAAAAAAGGGAGGGGGGAGGGCAGAAGGAAGAGGAGAAGTAGCAAGTGGGTAACGGTAAGATAAGGGAGGGGAATAAAGAGGGAGGGTTAACTGAGGAAAGCGGCGGTCAAAAGCAAAACTTTGTTGAGGAGGAGAAGGGGAAAGGGAGAAATAAAAGCATAAACAGGGGGAATTAGGATGGAGAAAAAGACACAGATAGAAATCATAACCCTGAACGTGCAGGGGATGAACATTCTCACAAAACAGAAGCAGATAGCAGAATGGATTAAAAACCATAATCCTACAATATGCTGTTTACAAGAAACGCATCTGAAACAGGGGGATACACATAGAGTTAAGGTAAAAGGCTGGAGTAAAATATATTGTGCCTCAGCTAAAGTAAAAAAAGCAGGTGTAGCAACCTAATCTCAGACAAAGCAAAAGTAAACATAGATCTAATTAAAAGAGATAAGGAAGGACATTATATCCTGCTAAAAGGCACCATAAACAATGAAGCAATATCATTGCTTAACATATATGCACCAAGTGGTAAGGCATACAAATTCTTAGAGGAGAGGTTAAGGGAGTTACAGGAAGAAATAGACGGCAAAACTATAATATTGGGAGACCTCAACCTCCCCCTTTCTGAACTTGATATATCTAACCTCAAAATAAATAAGAAAAAAGTTAAGGAGGTAAACAGAATTTTAGAAAAGGCACATATGATAGACCTCTGGAGAAAACTGAATGGGGATAAAAAGGAATATACTTTCTTCTCAAAAGTACATGGCACATACTCAAAAATTGACCATGTACTAGGGCATAAAAACCTCACAATCCAGTGCAGAAAAGCAGAAGTAGTCAATGCATCCTTTTCAGATCATGATGCAATAAGAATCATTCTTAATAAAGTACCATGGAAAAATAAGCTAAAAACTAATTGGAAACTAAATAATTTAATTCTAAAGAGTGAGTGGGCCAAAGAACAAATCAGAGAAACAATTAATAATTTCATTCAAGAGAATGACAATAATGAAACAACATACCAAAACTTATGGGATGCAGCAAAAGCAGTTCTTAGGGGAAGTTTTATATCTCTAAATGCCTACATGAATAAAATAGGGAAAGAGGAGATCAATGATCTGGGCATACAGCTGAAAAAGCTAGAAAAAGAGCAAATTGAAAACCCCCAATTAGATACCAAATTAGAAATACTGAAAATCAAAGGAGAGATTAATAAAATTGAAACCAAGAAAACTATTGAATTAATAAATAAAACAAAGAGCTGGTTTTATGAAAAAACCAATAAAATTGATAAACCTTTGGCCAATTTGATTAAAAAAAAGAAAGAAGAAAATCAAATTACCAGTATAAAAAGTGAAAAGGGTGAGGTCACCTCTAATGAAGAGGAAATCAAAACAATAATTAGGAATTATTTTGCCCAACTGTATGCCCATAAATTTGACAACCTTAGAGATATGGATGAATATCTACAAAAACATAAACTGCCCAGACTAACAGAGAAGGAAGTGAAATTTCTTAATGACCCCATATCAGAAAAAGAAATTGAGCAGGCCATCAACGAACTCCCTAGGAAAAAATCTCCAGGGCCAGATGGTTTTACATGTGAATTCTATCAAACATTTAAAGAACAACTAATTCCAATACTTTGTAGACTATTTGGGAAAATAGGTGAAGAAGGAGTCCTACCAAATTCTTTTTATGACACAAATATGGTACTAATACCCAAACCAGGTAGAGTTAAAACAGAGAAAGAAAATTATAGACCAATTTCTCTAATGAATATTGATGCAAAAATTTTAAATAAAATATTAGCAAAAAGATTGCATCAACTCATTACGAGAATAATACACTATGACCAGGTAGGATTTATTCCAGGAATGCAAGGCTGGTTCAATATTAGGAAAACTATTAGCATAATTGACCATATCAACAACAAAACTAGCAGAAACCATATGATCATCTCAATAGACGCAGAAAAAGCCTTTGACAAAGTACAACACCCATTCCTATTAAAAACGCTAGAAAGCATAGGAATAAGTGGAACCTTCCTCAATATTATAAATAGCATCTACCTAAAACCATCAACAAGCATTATTTGTAATGGGGATAAACTAGATGCATTCCCAATAAGATCAGGGGTGAAACAAGGATGTCCATTATCACCCCTATTATTCAATTTGGTACTAGAAACATTAGCTGTAGCAATAAGAGAAGAAAAAGAAATTGAAGGAATTAGAATAGGAAAAGAAGAAACTAAATTATCACTTTTTGCAGATGATATGATGATTTATCTAGAGAATCCTAGAGAATCAAGTAAAAAACTACTTGAAATAATAAACAACTTTAGCAAAGTTGCAGGATATAAAATAAACCCACATAAATCCTCAGCATTCCTATACATTACTGACAAAGTCCAACAGCAAGAGATAGAAAGAGAAATTCCATTCAAAGTTACTGAAGGCACTATAAAATATTTGGGAGTCTATTTGCCAAGACAAACCCAGGGCCTATATGAACATAACTATGAAACACTTTTCACGCGAATAAAATCAGATCTAAATAAATGGAGAAATATCAGT
Organism: Trichosurus vulpecula; assembly: GCF_011100635.1. NCBI lineage: Eukaryota > Metazoa > Chordata > Mammalia > Diprotodontia > Phalangeridae > Trichosurus > Trichosurus vulpecula. The sequence continues at coordinate 476,626,769 of NC_050573.1, forward strand.
TGCTCATGGTTAGGCCGAGCTAATATAATAAAAATGACAATTCTACCTAAATTAATCTATCTATTCAGTGCCATACCAATCGAACTACCAAAAAATTTTTTTACTGAGCTGGACATAATAATAACAAAATTCATTTGGAAAAACAAGAGGTCTAGAGTATCTAGGATATTAATGAAAAGACATGCTAGAGATGGTGGCTTAGCCACACCAGATATTAAACTGTACTACACAGAAGCAGTCATCAAAACTGCCTGGTACTGGTTAAGAAACAGGGGTGTGGATCAGTGAAATAGGATAGGTACACAAGTAGGTGAAATCAACAAGTTTAGCAATCTACTCTTTGATAAACCCAAAGAGGCCAGTTTCTGGGCTAATAATTCACTATTTCACAAAAACTGTTGGGAAAATTGGAAAATGGTAGGGCAAAAACTGGGCATAGACCAATATCTTACACCATATACCAAAATAAAGTCAAAATGGGTTCATGATTTAGGAGTACAAGTTGATACTCTAAGTAATTTGGGAAAGCAAGGAATAGTTTACTTATCAGATTTGTGGAAAAGTAAAGAATTCATGACCCAACAAGAGATAGAGAGCATTACAAAATGCAAAATGGATAACTTTGATTATGTCAAATTGAAATGTTTTTGTACAAAAAAAGCCAATGCAACAAGAATTAGGAGGGAAGCAGAAAATTGGGAGAAAATCTTTGCAACTAGTATCTCTGATAAAGGCCTCATCTCTAAAATATACAGGGAGCTGAGCCAAATATATAGGAATACAAGCCATTCCCCAATTGAGAAATGGTCAAAGGATATGAACAGGCAGTTTTCAGAGGAAGAAATTAAAGCTATCTACAGGCATATGGAAAAATGCTCTGGATCGCTGCTGATTAGAGAAATGCAAATCAAAACAACTCTTAGATACCACATCTCTCCTGTCAAATTGGCTAAAATAACAAATCAGGAGAATGATAAATGCTGGAAAGGATGTGGGGAAATTGGAACATTGTTGCATTGCTGGTGGAGTTGTGAGCTGATCCAGCCATTTTGGAGGGTGGTTTGGAACTATGCCCAAAGGGCTATAGAAATGTTCATACCCTTTGACCCAGCAATACCACTTCTAGGGTTGTATCCCAAAGAAATCACGCAAGTGGGAAAAGGAAACATATGTACAAGAATATTTATAGCAGCTCTCTTTGTGGTAGCCAAGAATTGGAAAGCAAAGGGATGCCCATCAATTGGGGAATGGCTGAACAAGCTGTGGTATATGAAGGTGATGGAATACTATTGTGCCATAAGAAATGGGGATGATGCAGACTTCATAACAACCTGGAAAAACCTACACGACATAATGCTGAGTGAGCGGAGCAGAGCCAGGAGAACGTTGTGCACAGCCACAGATATATGGATTCCGTGAGGACCAACCCTGACATACTGCGCTTTTCTCAGCAACCTAAGGGGCAAGGACAACTCCAGGTGACTCACGATGAAGAATGCTATCTTCATCGAGACAAAGAAATGCGAAGTTTGAATACAGACTGAGGCACACTACATGCTTGCCTTTTCTGCTTCTCTTTTGTTTTTGTTTTTGGTTTTTTTTTTTTTTGGTTCTGTTTCTTCTTTCTCATGATTCATTCCATTGGTCAAAATTCTTCTCCACGACTTGACTAGTGCATAAATTAATTCAATGCGAAGTTATACATGACAGTTATATGATACTTCATGCCGTCTTGGGGAGGGAGGGGGGAGGGAGGGGAAAAAAACTGGAACTCAAAACTATGTAGAACTGTGTGTGGTAAACTAAAAATAAATAAAGAAATTTATTAAAAAAACACCATATATTTCTACCCAATTATATGTAAAGACAATTTTTAGCATTAATTTTTACAAGACTTTGAATTCCAAATCTTTTCCCTCCTTCCGTTTCCCTCTTCCTAAAATGGTAAGCAATTTGATGTAGGCTATATATGCACAATTATGCAAAACATATTTCCGTATTTGTCACAGTTGTGAAAGAAGAAACAGACCAAGAGGGGGAAAAAATGAAAAAAATTAAGTGGAAAAAAGTATGCTTCAATCTGCATTCGGAATCCATCAGTTCCTTATCTGGACATAGATAGACTCCAATATGAGTCCTTTGTAATTGTCTTGGATCATTGTGTTACTGAGAAGAGCTAAGTCATTCATAGTTTATCATCGCACAATGTTGCAATTTTTTTAATAATTTTGCGCAATATTTTCCAGATCATTTCTGCTCATTTCACTTTGCATCAGTTCATACAAGTCTTTCCAGGTTTTTCTGAAATCTTCCTGCTTATCATTTCTTATTGTATAATAGTATTCCATTACATTCATGTATCACAATTTGTTCAGTCATTCCCCAATTTATGGGCATCCCCTCAATTTCCAATATTTTGCCATCATGAAAAGAGCTGCTACAAATATTTCTTTTTGCATATATAGGTCCTTTCTCATTTTTCTGATCTCTTTTGGATACAGACCAAGTAGTGGTATTGCTGGATCAAATGGTATGCTCAGTTTGGTTGCCCTGTGAGCATAGTTCCAAATTGCTTTCCAGAATGGTTGGATCAGTTCACATGTCCACCAACAATGAATTAGTGAACCAATTTTTCCCATTTCTTCTCCATCATTTATCATTTTCCTTTTCTGTCATTTTAGCCAATTTGATAGGTGTGTGGTGGTACCTCAGAGCTGTTTTAATTTCTCTAATCAAGAGTGATTTAGAGCATTTCTTCATATGCCTATAGCTTTGATTTCTTCATCTGAAAATTGCCTCTTCATATCCTTTGATCATTTATCAATTGGGAAATAGCTTGCATTCTTATAAATTTGGCTCAGTTCTCTATATATTTGAGAAATGAGGCCTTTATCAGATACACTTGCTGTAACGATTGTTTCCCAGATTTCTGCTTGCCTTCTAATCTTGGTTGTATTGATTTTGCTTGTGTACTTTTAAATTTAATATAATCAAAATTATCTATTTTATGTTTTGTAATATTTTCTATCTCTTCTTTGTTCATGAATTCTTTCCTTTGACAGGTAAATTATTCCTTGCTCTTCTAATTTACTTATGGTGTCACCCTTTACATCTAAATCATGTACCCATTTTAACCTCATCTTAGTATAGAGTGTAAAATGTCGGTCTATACATAGTTTGTGCCCTGTTGTTTTCCAGTTTTCCCAGCAGTTTTTGTCAAATAGTTAGTTCTTATCCCAGTTTTATTGCAGACTCTTAACCCAGAGTCTATGGTCTTTGGGTTTATCAAGCACTAGTTTTCTATGGTCATTTACTACTGCATGTTGTATACCTAATCTATTCCACTCATCCACCACTCTTTTTCTTAGCCAGTACCACATAGTTTTGATGATTACTGCTTTATAGTATAGTTTGAGATCTAGCATTGCTAAGTCACCTTCCTTTGTATTTTTTTTCATTAATTCTCTTGTTATCCTTTACCTTTTGTTCCTCCAGATGAATTTTGTTATTTTTTTCTAGCTCTATCAAATAATTGTTTGGTAGTTTGATTGGTGTGGCACTGAATAAATAAATTAGTTTAGTCAGAATTATCATTTTTATTATATTGGCTCAGCCTACCCATAAGTAATTGATATTTTTCCAGTTCTTTAGATCTGACTCTATTTGTGTGAAAAGTATTTTATAACTGTGTTCATGTAGTTCCTGGGTTTATTTTGGCAGGTAGGCTCCCAAGTATTTTATATTGTTGTATCAGGAGGGCCGAGTTTATAATCTCAAAGAGGATCATAAACATGTCTGAAAGGTTCGGAACTGCCGGATATAAGAAACTCTCAAAGTAGAAGGCAGAAGAATCAAAACATTTATTTAGGCTCCACAGTAACCAACCCATGAACCAGAAGCCCCATTTTGATATGTTGATCATAATCTTCCAGGCCCAATAAGTACGCCTTGAAAGAGTAACCAGGAGACTACAGAGAAACATGATTGCGTAAAGCAAAATCATGTTTCCCCCTTTTATGGTAATAAGATTACCCACTGGACTGAAGTCTTTGTTCAGCTTCCTCCCGTAGATCAGCTCTGCTACTGGCAGCTCCTGCTTCAGCTGTGGCTGTAACTGAAACTGACGTAACTGTCGTAACTGCCTCTGTAACTGCCTCTGGCTCCAACTGTCGCTGTAACTGTTTCTGGCTCCAACCGGAAAAGGAAAGAGGAATCTTCAAGCTGTCCTCTCCCCTCTTATAGGGTTTTTGACATCATCAAGCTCCGCCCGAATGACCAGGGCCGATTGGTTCCTGAGTTGGCCCCTCCCCCTAGCATAGACATTAACACCTCCCCTCAGCCAGCCCCATGACTCATCACACAGGAAGTTGTCTGGTCCTGCCCCGGAAGAGCAAGCCCCAGCGTCCAGGGAAGCTCAATGAGGTAAGCTGAGTCATCCAAAGAAAACAAAGGCCATTCTGGTTACACTCCACCCCTTGTTATAGGATACATAATCTAATCAGCCATGTATCCTAGAACATACATTGTGATCCAATTACAAAGGAAACTAAAACATATCATTCATTATAAAGCAAAACATATCATTCAGTGACATTCCCAAACATTGGTTAACGATTCAAATGCGATCCACCCCTAGATCCCAGCAAAATAATCTCTTCAATCAATCATCCCCAAAATAATTATTAATAATTCAAATGTCCACCCCTAAATCCTTGTATCCATTACATAGGATCAATAATATCATAACAATAAAACAACACAGCAAGGATAACACAAAATAAGTAAACAGAACACTATCATCATTTCCACCCCCCTTGAACGATTGGGGCTCAAAATCTTGGGGTGAGGGGTGAAGGTCTCATTTTCCATAGCTTCTTCATGCTGAAATTGGATGTAGAGATGGCCCTGCCCCCAAAAAGTCCCATTCCAGAGGTCATTTCTTTAACGAGCTGGCAGGAATTCCAAGAATGCTACATGCTTAGGCAGTCACCGGAAAGTGCAGGGTGCTTAAGCCTGAAGGAAACAAAACTAGCAACAAGGTTAGCCAAAACAAAGGACAAAATGAATAGACAAGTATGGACTATAATTCTTCAAATAAAATCATCTCAAGTTTGGTTGAGATTTCAGTTATGCAAAGATCCAACATCAGAGCCAAACTCAGGTGGGAAATGTTTCTTTTCAAAAGGAACATAATGAGGAAGCCAAGAGGATCCCACCCTAGATATAGACTAAGATTGTCCTCCCAGCCTTTCCCCAAATGTACAAGTTTTCATCCGTTAATCACACAAGGTCACCTTCAGTCTGAGTGGCTTGTAGGCTTGCAGGAGCAGTTCTTATTTCCCTATTTCTCGTGTTATCAAGTCCTCTATACATTCTGTATAATTCATTGGTTGGAATTCCATCTATCATTTCAAAACCTACTCCTGCTCTCAATAAAGCAGTAAACATTTCTTTCCTTGTTACTCTCCTTTGGCGCCAAGTTTGCTGGTTATTCACCCTTCTCTCTCGAGGAGATCTATCCCTTCCCCAGTCACCTAAGTCATGTAACTGTAAAATCTTATTTATCACTGTTGTAAGACGGCTCCCTACTTCTCCAAGTAATAAATTCAAAATTAGTTGTTTATAAGCAGGGGGAGCTGTCCTAATTATTAAATTCCTATGAGGCAGTTCCATTGAATCATTGTAATATTTGTCTGCAGTTCCTGTCATTCATTACCTCCTCCTTTAGTCTCATGATACAATCTCTAAGTGAATACCAGGGTCTGTGCTCAGTGGGCCACATAGAATCAGTAGCATATCTCTTATTGCATCCCACAGCGGCTAATGCCAACAGAGTAGTCCTGCTATCACCATCTCCTTGCTGATGATGTTCCCTAAAAGCTTGTTGAACTAGAGGATCATGGCTGATACCTATGAATCTCATGCAGTCTGTCCCATCTACTGATATTCCACCGGCCCCTTGATCACTGAGTCTTACCATCCAAGATATCAATGGTTCTCCTATTCTTTGGCTGAATCTACTCAAAATATCTGTGACCTCTTGCGGTGAGAAATCTTCCTGAATTTCCCTTGTAACTGAATCTTCACCTCGGGTTTCTGTCTTCCTCCTTTGTATGGGTCGAGCCCTTGTCTGATCATTTAACCATCTCCTATTCTCTGTGTGAGGCACATCTTGAACCCCAGTAGTGTTTTGTGCCTCAGCCCCTAACATTATCTCATTCTCTCCCCACTCACTTCCTCTGCCACCATGGCTAGGACGAAGCAGGCAGTCAGGCTCTTTCTGGGCTGGGTTGAAATGCACTCTGGGCTTTTTTGGTCTCCTGTTGCTCTTAGCCACATTAATAGAAAAGTTCTCATTTGAGTCAGTTTGGTCTCCTGCTATCTGAGATTCCTCTTCTTCCTGTGGGGTAGGAGTGCCCCCATGTCTTTCACTTAATCTCAATCTTTCGTATACTAGCCGGTAGGCTGATAACACTATCCAGCTTTGCCTAGATAGTGATGCCCCTGACTGAATCCCAACTTCTCGTAAACACTTTTCCAAATCCCTAGGATCTCCTCTCCGTAGCCTTGGTTCCCAGTTTTCACAGGGTCCAGCTTTTTTAGCCAATTCTTTTGCTAGGGAGGAATAAAATGGATCCTCCCATCCTGGGATATTCATCTCTTCCTCTGGAATTGTTCTGCTTCTAAATAGAGATCTTATACCTAGCGATCCTGTTCGTGACGCCAAATGTATCAGGAGGGCCGAGTTTATAATCTCAAAGAGGATCATAAACATGTCTGAAAGGTTCAGAACCGCCGGATATAAGAAACTCTCAAAGTAGAAGGCAGAAGAATCAAAACATTTATTTAGGCTCCACAGTAACCAACCCATGAACCAGAAGCCCCATTTTGATATGTTGATCATAATCTTCCAGGCCCAATAAGTACACCTTGAAAGAGTAACCAGGAGGCTACAGAGAAACATGATTGCGTAAAGCAAAATCATGTTTCCCCCTTTTATGGTAATAAGATTACCCACTGGACTGAAGTCTTTGTTCAGCTTCCTCCCGTAGATCAGCTCTGCTACTGGCAGCTCCTGCTTCAGCTGTGGCTGTAACTGAAACTGACGTAACTGTCGTAACTGCCTCTGTAACTGCCTCTGGCTCCAACTGTCGCTGTAACTGTTTCTGGCTCCAACCGGAAAAGGAAAGAGGAATCTTCAAGCTGTCCTCTCCCCTCTTATAGGGTTTTTGACATCATCAAGCTCCGCCCGAATGACCAGGGCCGATTGGTTCCTGAGTTGGCCCCTCCCCCTAGCATAGACATTAACACCTCCCCTCAGCCAGCCCCATGACTCATCACACAGGAAGTTGTCTGGTCCTGCCCCGGAAGAGCAAGCCCCAGCGTCCAGGGAAGCTCAATGAGGTAAGCTGAGTCATCCAAAGAAAACAAAGGCCATTCTGGTTACAATTGTCTATAGTAATTTTTAATGGAATTTCTTTTTCTAGCTCTGGCTGCTGGGCTTTGTTGTTATATATAGAAATCTGATGATTTATATGGGTTTATCTTATGTCCTGCAATTTTCCTAAAATTGTTAATTATTTCAAGTAGTTTTTTAGTTGATTCTGTAGTGTTCTCTAAGTATAACATCATATCATCTGTAAAGAGTGATAATTTTGTTTTCTCATTCCCTATTCAAATACCTTCAATTTCTTTTTCTTCTTTTATTGGTATAGCTAACATTTCCATTACAGTATTGAATAGTACTGGTGATGATGAGCATCCTTGCTTCACCCCTGATTTTATTGGGAAAGCTTCTAGTTTATATTCAGTACAGATAATGTTTACTGATGATTTTAGATAGATACTGTGCATCATTTTAAAGTATACTCCCTTTATTCCTATGTTCTCTAGTGTTTTTAATAGGAATGCGTTCTATATTTTGTTAAAAGCTTTTTCAGTATCCAATAAGATAATCATATGATTTCTATTGGTTTTGTTATTGATATAGTCAATTATGTTGATAGTTTTCTTTTTCCTAGGGAGTTCGTTGATGGCCTGCTCAATTTCTTTTTCTGATATGGGGTCATTAAGAAATTTCACTTCCTTCTCTGTTAGTCTGGGCAGTTTATGTTTTTGTAGATATTCATCCATATCTCTAAGGTTGTCAAATTTATGGGCATACAGTTGGGCAAAATAATTCCTAATTATTGTTTTGATTTCCTCTTCATTAGAGGTGACCTCACCCTTTTCACTTTTTATACTGGTAATTTGATTTTCTTCTTTCTTTTTTTTAATCAAATTGGCCAAAGGTTTATCAATTTTATTGGTTTTTTCATAAAACCAGCTCTTTGTTTTATTTATTAATTCAATAGTTTTCTTGGTTTCAATTTTATTAATCTCTCCTTTGATTTTCAGTATTTCTAATTTGGTATCTAATTGGGGGTTTTCAATTTGCTCTTTTTCTAGCTTTTTCAGCTGTATGCCCAGATCATTGATCTCCTCTTTCCCTATTTTATTCATGTAGGCATTTAGAGATATAAAACTTCCCCTAAGAACTGCTTTTGCTGCATCCCATAAGTTTTGGTATGTTGTTTCATTATTGTCATTCTCTTGAATGAAATTATTAATTGTTTCTCTGATTTGTTCTTTGGCCCACTCACTCTTTAGAATTAAATTATTTAGTTTCCAATTAGTTTTTAGCTTATTTTTCCATGGTACTTTATTAAGAATGATTCTTATTGCATCATGATCTGAAAAGGATGCATTGACTACTTCTGCTTTTCTGCACTGGATTGTGAGGTTTTTATGCCCTAGTACATGGTCAATTTTTGAGTATGTGCCATGTACTTTTGAGAAGAAAGTATATTCCTTTTTATCCCCATTCAGTTTTCTCCAGAGGTCTATCATATGTGCCTTTTCTAAAATTCTGTTTACCTCCTTAACTTTTTTCTTATTTATTTTGAGGTTAGATTTATCAAGTTCAGAAAGGGGGAGGTTGAGGTCTCCCAATATTATAGTTTTGCTGTCTATTTCTTCCTGTAACTCCCTTAACCTCTCCTCTAAGAATTTGTATGCCTTACCACTTGGTGCATATATGTTAAGCAATGATATTGCTTCATTGTTTATGGTGCCTTTTAGCAGGATATAATGTCCTTCCTTATCTCTTTTAATTAGATCTATGTTTACTTTTGCTTTGTCTGAGATTAGGTTGCTACACCTGCTTTTTTTACTTTAGCTGAGGCACAATATATTTTACTCCAGCCTTTTACCTTAACTCTATGTGTATCCCCCTGTTTCAGATGCGTTTCTTGTAAACAGCATATTGTAGGATTATGGTTTTTAATCCATTCTGCTATCTGCTTCTGTTTTGTGAGAATGTTCATCCCCTGCACGTTCAGGGTTATGATTTCTATCTGTGTCTTTTTCTCCATCCTAATTCCCCCTGTTTATGCTTTTATTTCTCCCTTTCCCCTTCTCCTCCTCAACAAAGTTTTGCTTTTGACCGCCGCTTTCCTCAGTTAACCCTCCCTCTTTATTCCCCTCCCTTATCTTACCATTACCCACTTGCTACTTCTCCTCTTCCTTCTGCCCTCCCCCCTCCCTTTTTTCCCCCTTTCCCTCCCACTTCCTGTAGGACAAGTTAGATTTCTAAACTTATCAGAGTATGTTATTCCCTTCTTGAACTAGATCAAATGACAGTAAAGCTCAATTACTGCTCTTCTCCCTCCCTTCTTTCCCTCTACTATAATATGTTTTTTTGCCACTTCCTTTGGTGTAATTTACCCTTTTCTACTACCTCCTTACCACTTCCCTCATAGCCCTCCCTTTATATCACTTATTTATATTTTATATCTTTAGATCAGTTAATTTATACAGGCATTCACAACCTATGTATATCCCTTTCATTTGTCATAATAGTTGTACCATTCACAAGAATGACTTATATATGTATATGTATATATATATATATATACATAAAAAACATACATAAGATGATATAGCCCCACATAAAGATGTAAACAACCTAAGCTTATTGGTTAATGAGGTTTGTGGGGTTTTTCGCCCTGGTTACCTTTTTATGTCTCTCTTGAGTTTTGTATTTGGAGATCAAATTTTCCATTGAGTTCTGGCCTTTTCATCAGGAAGGTCTGGAATTCCCTTATTTCATTGAATGTCCATCGCCTTGCCTGGAAAATTATGCTTAGTTTTGCTGGGTAGTTGATCCTTGGTTGTAGTCCCAGCTCCTTTGCCCTTCGGAATATCATATTCCAATTTCTCCTGTCTTTTAATGTGGAAGCTGAGAGATCCTGCGTGATCTTGACTGTAGTTCCACGATATTTGAATTGCTTCTTTTTCGCTGCTTGCAGTATTTTCTCCTTGAGTTTATAGCTCTGAAATTTGGCTATAATATTTCTTGGTGTTTTCAGTTTGGGATCTCTTTCAGGGGGTGATTGGTGAATTCTTTCAATGACTATTTTGCCCTCTGGTTCTAGGACCTCTGGGCAGTTGTCTTTGATAATTTCTTCGAAGATACTGTCAAGGCTCCTTTTTTCATCGTGGATTTCCGGTAGACCAATAACTCTCAAATTGTCTCTCCTGGATCTATTTTCCAGGTCAGTTGTTTTGCCAATCAGATATTTCACATTTTTTTCTATTTTTTCATTCTTCAGGTTTTGTTTTATTACTTCTTGATGCCTCATAGATTCATTAGCTTCCACTTGCTCAAGTCTAATTTTAAATGAGTTAGTGTTTACATTTTGCTTTTGAGCCTCCATTTTCAATTGGTTGATTTCACCTCTCAGGGTGTCCTTTTCTCTCTCTAGATTCTGAATCTCCGTAGCCATTTCGTCGATCTTATTCTTTAGGGACTTGATTTCTTCGGTGGATTTTTTCTCCCTTTTTTCCATTTTTTCCATATTTTCTTTTAGCTCCCTAATTTGGTTTTTAAAATCCTCCTTTAGCTCTTCCAGCAGTGCTTTTTGGGCTGGAGACCAGTTCATATTAGCTTTTGAGGTATCTGATGTATCTACCGTGGCATTGCCGTCCTCCTCCATATCGATATTTTGAACCTGCCTGTCTCCATAAAAAGAATCTATTGTCCTTGGTTTTTTTGTATTCTTCTTCATGTTTGTTGTTTTCTCTTTTCCTGGCGTTACAACTAATTTCTATCTTTGGGCTCTCTGTCCCAGCTTTCTTATTCTGGGGGTTGTGAGTCTAGAATTATAACCTTCAGTTTCCTGAGTTGTGGGGGAGGGGTCTGGCTCCCTGGCGTCTCACTCCCTGTGGGTGCTCTCCAGCACTTGCTTTTCAGCAATGGTCTCAGCTGTTTGTTGTTTGAGCTGATGTCTGGCACTTCCCCTGGGGGAGCAAGGTTACGTCTGGGCTCCCGGTGTTGACCCCTGCCGACTCTGCGGGACTAATGAACTTCTAGTATTTGTCCTGTGAGGCCCCACTACTCTCTCCTCTGTTTCAGTTCTCTTTTTTTTTTCCCGAGGAATTCTCTGGGTGGGGAGGGGAGGGATTAGAGCCGTTTACCTGGCCATTGAGTCTTCCGGAAGTTCAAGAAGCCGAGTTCCTGGGTTTTGCAAGCGTCAGGAGTGGGTGTTTTCACGGCCGGTGGTGTTGCGCTGCCTCTCGTCGCTCCCACAGACTGCCGTACTGTGTTGGGAGTCCTGGGGATCTCTGCCGGTTCCGGGCGCCCAGCTTTCTCCCCATCTGTCTCCCACGTGGATTTCTCGGCCAGCCGCTTCCGCCTTGGTCTGGAGCAGCTCCGCACCGAGCACTCTCCGAGCCTGCAGGATCGTTCCTCCGGCCTTTCAGACTCTCCCGGCTCGGAAATTTGCCCCACGCAGACTGCTCGCGGTTTCTGACTCTCTCAAATCTGCTCAAATTCACTTTTTTATAGGAATCTGACAGACCTTGTGAGAGAGCTCCGGTAAGATGCTGCCTTCATGCGGCCATCTTGGCTCCGCCCCCCTGCTAGTTTTCTTAATGTTGAACCAACCCTGCATTTCTGGTATAAATCCCACCTGGTCATAGCGTATGATCCATGTAATATATTGCTGTAGTCTCTTTGCTAGTATTTTATTTAAAAAATTTTCATTGATATTCATTAGGGGAATTGGTCTGTAGTTTTGTTTCCCTGTTTTAGCTTATCCTGATTTAGGTATCAGCACCATATTTCTGTCATAAAAGAAATTTGGTAGGACCCCTTTGCCTATTTTTTCAAATAATTTATATCGTATTTGGAATTAATTGTTCTTTAAATGCTTGGTAGAATTCACTTGTGAACCCATCTGGCATGGGGATTTTTTTTTAAAGAGTTCACTAATGGCTTAATTTCTTTTTCTAAGATGGGCTTATTTAGGCATCCCATTTCCTCATCTGTTTATCTGGGTAATTTAAATTTTTGTAAATATTCTTTGATTTTGCTCAGATTTGTCAGATTTATTGGCATGTAGTTGGGCAAAATATATCCTAATGATTGCTTTAATTTCTTCTTCATTGGCAGTGAAATTATCCTTTTCATTTTTCATACTGGATATTTGGTTTCCTTTTTTTTAAAAATCAAATCAACCAATGACTTAACTATCTTAGTGGGTTTTTTCATAAAAACTAGCTTCTACTTTTACTTATTAACTCAATAGTTTTCTTACTTTCAGTTTTATTAATCTTACCTTTGGTTTTCAAGATTTCCAGCTTGGTGCTCAATTGGGGGGATTTAATTTTTCTTTTTCTAGTTTTTTTAGTTGCAAACCCAATTCATTGAGGTGCTCTTTCTCTATTTTGTTTATGTAAAAATTCAGAGAAATAGAATTTCCCTTAAGTACCACTTTGGCTACATCCCATAAATTTTGGAATGTTGTCTCATTGCTGTCATTCTTTTTAATGAAATTTTGTTTCTATGATTTGTTCTTTGACCACTTATTTTTAAGATTAGATTATTTAGTTTTCAAGTAATTTTTAGTCTATCTTTCCACTGCCTTTTGTTGAATGTAATTTTTATTTCATTATGATCTGAAAAGGATACATTTAATATTCCTGTCTTTCTACATTTGATATTGGGGTTTTTATTCCCTAATATATGGTCAATTTTTGTGTAGGTAGCATATACTGCTGAGAAAAATGTATATTCTTTTCTATTCCCATTCAATTTTCTCCAAAGGTCTGTCATACTTAACGTTTCTAAGATTCTATTCAGCTCCTTAGTTTCTTTTCTGTTTCTTTTTTGGTGGAATTTATCAAGTTCTGAGAGGGGACAGTTGAGGTCCCTCAGTAGTATAATGTTGCTATCTTGTTCTTCCTGTAACTCACTTAACCTCTCCCTTAAGAATTTGGTTGCTCTATCACTTGGTGCACATATGTTTACTATAGATATATAACTTCATTGTCTATGGTACCTTTTAGCAAGATGTAGTTTCCTTCTTTATCTTTCAAAATTAGATCTCTTTTTGCTTTTGCTTTATCTGAGATGAGAACTGCTACCCTTGCTTTTTTTTTTCTTACTTCAGCTGAAGCATAAAAAATTCTGCTCCAGTGCCTTACCTTTACTCTGTGTGTTTCTCTGTGCTTCAAGTGTGTTTCTTATAAACAACATATTGTAGGATTTCAGTTTTTGATCCACTCTGCTATCTGTTACCATTTTATTGGAGAGTTCATTCCATTCACATTCACAGTTATGATTACTAACTGTATATTTCCCTCAATCCTATTTTCCTCCTTCTTGTTCCCTCTCTCTTTTCACTCCTTCCCTCCTCACCAGCATTTTGCTTATGTCTACTGGCTCCTCTGGTCTGCCCTCCCTTCTCTCTGTCTCCTCACCCCCTTATTTAATCTCCTCCCCTTCTACTTCGCTGTTGGGTAATATAGATTTTTATATTCAGCTGATTGTATATATTATTCCCTCTTTGAGCCAATTCTGATGAGAGTAAGGTTTAAATGATGTCCACCACCCACCTTTTTCTCTTCCCCTTTCATTGCAGCAGGTCTTTCTTGCTTTTGCATGTGAAATAACATCCTGTTCTACCTTTCCCTCCCTTCTGCACCCAGTATACTCTTCTTTTGCATACCTTAACTGATTTTTGTTATGTCATTCCCTCAAATTTGCCTTACACCTATATCCTCTATGTATTTCTAGCTGCACTATCAGTGGCACAATTTTTAAGAATTACAAGTCTCATCTTCCTATTGAAGGATCTAAACAATTCAGCTCCATTGAATTCTTTATGTTTTCTTTTCCCTTTTACCTTTTTAAGGTTTCTCTTGGACCTTGATAATGGAGATCAGTTTTTTTTTCCAATTCTGGTCTTCTCCCTGTGAAGGCTTGAAATCCTTGTATTTCATTAAATACCCATTTTTTCCTTTGAAATATCATGCACAATTTTTCAGGTTGATTGCAGTCCTAGCTCCTTTGCCTCCTGGGAATATCATGTTCCACGACTCCTGATCCTTTGATGTTGTAGCTGCTAAGTCCTGATTGTGGCTCCCCAATATTTGAATTATTTCTTTCTGGCCTCTTGCAAATTTTTTTCCTTGACCTGGTAGTTCTTAAATTTGGCTATGATGTTCCTTGGAATTTTCATTTTGGGATCTCTTTACAAAGGTGATGGGCAGATTCTTTCAATATCTATTTTGCCCTCTGTTTCCAGGATATCACGGCAGTTTTTCTTGATAATTTCTTGAAAGATGCTGTCCAGGTCCTCTTTTGATTATGGTTTTCAGGTAGTCCAATGATTCTTACATCATCCCCCCTGGATCTATTTTCCAGGTCAGTTGTTTTTCCAAATGTTTTTACATTTTCTTTTATTTTTTCATTGTTTTGATTTTGTTTGGTTGATTCTTGATGTCTCATAGAGTCATTAGCTTCCACTTGCCTAATTCCAATTTTTAAGGTGAGCTTTGCATGGGATGAAAGACCCTCACCAGTTAAATTTATAATAAGGAGCCATCTCAGGGTGGGAACAGAAATAAATTTTATTCAATTCTTGAGATTTGGGCATCCTCCGCTAGAACAAATGCAGCAAGGGAGGCACTTTACAAGGTGCAAAGCACCCACAATTATACCTAACACAAGAGAATTCCTGTCCACTTCTGACCCTTCTCACCACTGGCTGGGAGGTGGGCTTACAATCTGAGCATGAAAGCTAGACAAAGAACTGGGAAATTGAGGCACAGAAACTCCAATTCCCATTCCCTTACTTAATGATTGCAACTGAGGTGACATCTATAAATCTAAAGAAGGAGAATAGGATAAGGGGAAGGGGAGACCCTCTCCATTCTTCTACAGTACTTTTGCAGTAAAGGAAAACAGGTCACAGTGACCCTATTCTTACTGGGCAAATCTTTAAACCAGAAACAGAAGAAAGAACAAAAAGTTTCAGGGTAAACTTTCCCAGAGGCTGAGCCATCAGACTCTCATGGCCTCAGAATTTTTTTTCACTTCCCTCTTTCTTGATTTTTAAACATTTCTTAGTATAGATACATATGTGTGTATATATATATATATATATATATATATATATATATATATATATATATATATATATATTTATACGTATCTTCCCTGTGAAGTCTTCACATTTTATTTACCTCACACAGCTTTTATACCTCCTTTTCCATTTGGTCAATTCTACTTTTTAAGGAGTTGTTTTCTTGTTCAAAGTTGTTGACTTTTTTCATAGTTCTCCTGCATCATTCTCATTTCTTTTCACAATTTTTCTTCTACCTCTCTTATTTGATTTTTAAACTCCTTTTTGAGCTCTTCCCCCATGCTTGAGATTACTTTCCATTTTCCTTCGGGGCTTTGCCCAGAGGTATTTTGACACTGTTGTCCTCTTCTGAGTTTGTTTCTTGATCTTCCCTGTCACTATAATAACTCAGATTCTTTTTTTGTTGTTTTCTGTTTTCTCGTCTTTCCCAGCCTTTTGTCATATTTATAGATTTGAGCTCTGTTCCTGGGATGGAAGGGGCACTGTCTCAAGCTTCTTGAGCCAGGGGCTGCAGGCCCTGGCTGTTTGTCTGGTGCTCTCCGGTTTTGCCCTGAGGCCCACGGTGGGTTGGGGGTGGGGGCTTGTGTCTGATGCTGTGCTGAAGGGGTCAGGTGCGGGGGCGGCTTTTGCTGCTGGAGGCTGTAGGGGTCTGGAAGCTTACTTTGTTCTGAGTTGGGGTCCAAGCACTCTTGTCCACTCATTTGCTTAGGCACCTGTGGAGTCTGAGAGTTGGCATCTACTTATTTGCCTGGGGTTATGCTGAAGCACAGGTTAGTCCCAGAGCTGGTGTCTGCCCATTCCCTTGGCTATACTGAGGTACATTGGGGGTCCTGGTGTTGGCATTTTACTGCTCCCCCCACACTGGGGCTCAGGATCTCCCACTGGTTTGCTCAGGTAGAGCTTGCTGGGACACTTCCAGTCCTAGATTGTGTTCTCCTTTTACCTGAATGAGATAAGACTTTCTTGCCAATCTTTCAAGTTTCTTGGGCTAGAAGATTGTTTCACCCCATCTTTTTGCTGGTTCTGCTATTCCAGGATTCATTTAAAGGTGCTATTTTATGGTTGTTTGGAGGTGAATATGGGAGAATTAAAGGTAATTTCCTGCTTATGCTGCCTTCTTAGCTTCTGGAAGTCCTGTTGTTTAGTTTTATTGTTGTTGCCTCTTGTGTTTTCCTTCTCCATTTACTATTTCCAGGAAGACTAGAAAAGATTCAGAACTATTACTAAATTACACTGTGAAGCAGGGCAAATTTTGTATCACTTGGAAGTTATTAGACCTCACGGGTGTTGGTTATGTTGTCACATACACCAATGAGGGCCTAACTCATGGGATGGTATCCCTGTCACAGAGAATGATACTCTCCCACAACCATGATCAATTTATGCCCCATCTTTGATTGGAAGTTTTACAGTTGTAGCTTTAGCTCAATGTAGCTTGTATGCCCCTAATAAGAAAATACTTAATACCTAGATATATGACTTTTACCCCCACCTCAGGAATGATTACATTTCATTAAAAATTAATATCTTCCATGGAGTACAGCAGTATGCGAAGACTGGGACTGTTTCTGTTACTGTTAATATGCCTCTAACACCTTTTCCTTTATCTATTACATGAGACACTGGCCTCTATGATACCCTTAACTATAGAAGAGCAATCAATTGTAATTGTGACATTATCTCCAAATAAGGGAGATTTTGTCATATATGCCAGAGCTTGTCTTTACAATAACTATGCAGATCATGAGTCCAAATAGGTTTCATTAGTAAATCTCACCAGAAAGGGCTTAGATTGGATTAAATCTAATACCAGTCATGCTGAACAAAGGTTAAGCTCCTACCAAAATTACATGGAGTTTAGCATCCCTAGCTCAATGTTTTATCTGTGAAGATAAGGCTTGTGCCTCTCTTCCCCAAAATTGTTTTGGAACTTGTGGGATTGCCCATTTGCCCCACTGTTCTCTAACTATAATATAGGGTTGGTGGGAAGAGGTGCTACCAGAAATCTGGGTGTCTGGTGTCATAATCATGAAAAAAGAGAGACATTAATGAATAACTCCATGAAAGAAAATGGGCTGGGGATGAAAATCCTCTGGTCCCTATTCCCATTCATTGGAATGGCAGCTTTGGAACAAGCCACTCAAAACTTATCACTTGAAAATGAGAAGCTTGCCCAAGCCATTAGTGAATCCATTTCCTCCCTTCAAATTGAAATTGATTCTTTAGCACAATAGGCCTTACAAAATAACATGGTCCTTGATCTTACTACAGAGTCACAAAGAGGGACTTGCACTATGATCAATCAATCACGTTCTTATATTAATCAGTCAAGGGATAGTGTAACCGACCATTAAATTCAAAGGTTTATATCATATACACAGCTACCTGAAGTAAAAGACCCTTGGTGGAATGTCTCCTGTTGGTTTGCTTGGTTACAGGGTAATGGGTCATTTGCTATCATTGGCAAATGGGTCCTTCTAGCTTTAGGTATGATTTTTATTTTTGCCCTTTGCATTTACTGTTGCCCTAGGCTGTGTGAGAGAGTGACACCTAGTGGCCTTTTCTTGTTATGCCATCCTGATTCTGATTGTGAAGATATAAACCTTCTTGATTTGGCATATAAATAAGTGATTAGTGGGGGAGTGGGCTCACCTTGCCCCCTTAATCAAAACAGTTCGATTGATGAGATAAAATGAAGACTATATGCAAAATGCAGTTAGTTTAGTGTGAGAATCAGAAGGACCAGTCTAATTCTATCTTGTGAACACTGCCATGTATTTTCCTCTATTTTGTTATTTTTCTGTTATTCATCCATGGGAAACTAGATTATATAAGCCTCCTATAGTTTCAACTTTTCATTTTAGGAATAGAGGACCTCGAAACCTACTCGTCCTCCTCCCTATCACCAACGGGACTGAAACTCATCTTTTCCCCCTCCCAAATTGGAAAGCCCCTAAACTTTCCTCCAGTTAGAAATTAATTACCTAATTTTGTATCCTTGTTTGTATCTTAGCTAACTGTTTTTATTATAATTAATCGGGCTTTTTGGACTTATTTGATTAATTGGTTTTTGTGCATAAATATCTGCTTAACTCTGTATTTGGGATCTTTGGACTAACTGGAGAGTCCTCTGATATTAATCATCTATGCTTAGATTCTTTTTTATTATATTTTTAAAAATATTTTAATTATATTTATTATAATTGCCAGTCAACTGTAAATTGCCAAATATGGCATTCAAGGTCCTTCACAATTTCCACACAATTTTCCTTTCCAATATTATCTTCTACTCCCTTACTTTTTCTCTACAATTGGACTTTTTCCTATTCCCTGTACACAACTTGAATTTTCCGTATCTTTGCTCACTCAATTCCCCCTTTCTGCAATGCCTTTTATCTTACATCTCCTCCAATTAAAATATTGCCATCATATGAGGTCCAGATTAAATGTTGCTTCTTCCATAAACCTTCCCAGATCATCCCAGTTGGAATGCTGACTGTTTCTGAATACCCACTACTCCTTGTTAGTACAACTCTTATGCTTGCTGCATATAATTTTGTATTGCAATTATTTTTATATCCCCCCTCCCACTAGATTGTAACAGTTAACTAAGAGCAAAGATTGTCTGACATCCTTGTCACAGCACTTATCACAGTATCTTATACATTAGAATTTTAAAGCTAGAGAAATCTTGAAGAACACTTTTTTTCTTTTCATTTCTTTTAAAAAATTTAAAGTTTTTTAAAATTTTGCATTCCAAATTCTCTCCTCCTATAGACCCTCCCACAACCATTGATAAGGCAAGTCATATGATATTAATTTTACTTGTGAAGTCATGAAAATCTTATTCACAAATTAGTCACGTTGGGGAAAAAAAGCAAGGACTCCAAGTCCTAGGCTGTCTCCACTAGTTCATAACATGTATGTCAAACACTGAGATTAACTCATCTACGGTACCCTTCAGGAAAATGTTGCTTCCATATTTATCTATTTAAATCAAATTCATTTTTTCCATTGCCCTGTCTGGGATCATGATTGCTATTCCTGCTTTATTTTAGTACAGCAAAAGTTCTATTCCGGATCTTAATTTTTAACTCATTGTGAGTTTATTTTTTAAATGTGTTTCTTATATACAATTTATTGTTAGATAGTGCTTTATAATCCATTCTGCTATCCTCTTCCAGTTTATGGATGAGTTCAGTCCAACACACATAGTAATGATAATTATTTCTGTTTTATCCTCCATCCTATTCTCTTATATATTTTCTTCTTTGTGCTCCCTGCCCATTCTTTACAAAGTAGTATCAAGTCATGGAGCAGGTGTGTGATCAGTACAAATGCTCATGTACTAGTGTTCTATATATACTCTCTTTAAGCTTCCCTGTCTCCTTTTCCCCTCACCTAGACTCCTATTACAGGTTTAAATCCTTTCTATCTTTTCTTTTAAATATCTCTTCATAATTCTCCACTCAATCTTAGAGTTTATTTTTTTTATACCCAACTCTTCCCTAAATCTGTCCTCTATTTTATTACCCTCTTTCCCCTCTCTACTCTCTTGGATGTATTTCTGTACCAAAATCTTTGTATTTGTGTGTGTTCTATGTTTTGACCATTTCAAATGTAAGTGAGGTTCAAGTGACACCCAGTCTCCCCACCTCTTTGTTTTTTTATGTGGTTATGTAAGGTAAGTTTCTTCTTCATCCTTCTTCTTTTCTTCCCTACTATGTACCCGCCCCACCTCTCTTTTCTTTCTAAGATTATAAAAACATGGCAAAAATCATTCCCAGGCACTCTGTGTCGACCCTTTCTATGACTTCTGATGACATTAGGGTTCAGAAGGGATTGTATCATCCCTTGCATTAGAATTAAACACTTGGAATGAAGTAAAGGTAGGGACTAGCATGAGCTCTCCCAAATCCCTCTCCAAATAACTTTAAAATAATGCCTCAAAACAAATTCTATAGTGACAGAACAAAAAAAAGGATGGGGTGAAACTATTTTTGAGCCCAAGACAACTTAGAAGGTTAACAGGAAAGATCTGTCTAACTGGGGTGAGAGTGGAGCATAATCCAGTGCAAGTCATGCTTCAGTAAGCCAGCAGCAGTCCTTGCAAATGACTGGATCAGCAGTGGCAGTCCCCAAAGCTCTTAGCCCACAGATGGTAAGGAAGTCAGAATGAGATTACAGGGGACCCTTTGCTGGTACTGTAGTGCATTGCTCATAAATAGTTCTGAGTCATAGTCCCAGGGCCAGGGGACCCACTAGCACACTAAAGAATGGAACTGCAGGGGAGTGGGGACCCTCACCACAGTTCTAGAGTGGAAAAAAAACACCCATGATTACCCACAGATCAGAGCACAAGCCAGGAGAGCAGTGAGTAACCACACCTCTCTTTAACTCATACCACCTTGAAAGAACTGAAAACTTACAGACCACCAGAACTAGTTATGAAAAAAATAGCACAAAAAACTTGAAGCTTGGGACAGTGTCCTCTCTACCCCAGGAGCAAAGTGCAACTTTAAATAAAGAAAAAAAAGAAGAACCTGACCATAGAGAGTTACTATGGTGACAGAGAAGATCAAAACACAAACTCAAAAGAAGGTAAAAAAAAAATCAAAACAGCTATATGACAAGCCTCAAAGAAAAATGTGAATTGGGTTCTGGCACAAAAAGAATTCCTGGAAGAACACAAAAAAGGTTTGCAAAAATAAAATAAGGGAGATAGAAGAAAAACTGGGGAAAAGAAATGATAGTGATGCAAGAAGATCATAGGAAAAAAGAATCAATAGCTTTGTAAAGGAAGCACAAAAAATACTGAAGAAAAAGAGGCACAAAAATCTACAGAAGAGAAGAGCTCCTAAAAAGCAGAATTGGTCTCATGGGAAAAGATACACAAAAAGTCACTGGAGAAAATAACTCCTTAAAAAGTAGAAGGGAAAGAGGAAGCTAATGACTCCATAAGACTTCAAGAAATCATAAAATAAAGTAAAAAGAATGAAAGAATAGAAGACAAAGTGAACTGGCTCATTGAAAAAATAACTGAACTGGAAAATAGATTGAGGAAAGGTCATTTAAGAATTATTGAACTATCTGATAGCCATAATAATAATGAAAAAAAGCCTAGACATCATATTACAAAAATTATCAAGGAAAACTGCCCTGATATTTTAGAACCAGAGGATAAAATAGAAATTGAAAGAATCTATCCAATCACCTCCTGAAAGAGATCCCAAAATGAAAGCTCACAGAAATACTAGCACCAAATTCCAGAATTCCTAGGTCAAGGAGAAAATATTGCAAGTAGTCAGAGAGAAATAATTCAAATATTGTGGAGCCACAGTCAGAATCACACAAGATTTAGCGGCTTCTTCATTTAAGGATCAGAGGGCTTGGAATATGATATTCTGGAGGTCAAAAGAGTTAGGATTACAACTAAGAGTCACCCACCCAGCAAAACTGAGTATAATCCTTCAGGGGGAAAATTGGATATTTAATGAAATAAAGGGACTTTCAAGCATTCTTGATGAAAAGATCAGAGCTGAATAGAAAATCTGACTTTTAAATACAAGATTCAAGAGAAACATAAAAAGATAAACAGGAAAGAGATATCATAAGGGATTCAATAAAGTGAAACTTTTACATTCCTGTATGGGGAAATGATACCTGTAACTCCTAAGAGCTTTATGATGATTAGGGTAGTTAGAAGGGGTATATATAGACAGAGGTCATGGGTGTGAGTTGACTATACTGGGATAATATCCAAAAAAACCAATAAAATTAAGGGATGAGAAAGATTGTACCAGGTGAAGGGGGAAGGAAGAGGTAGAATGGGGTATATTGTATCACATAAAAGAGGCAAAAAATATTAGCTTCCACAGCAGAGGGAAAGATGGGAGGGGGGTTGGCAGACAATGCTCGAACCTTACTCTTATCAAAATTTTGGGTATATAAAACTATCTTATCCTACAGGGAAGTAGAAGTGGAAAAGGATAAGAGAAGGGGGAGCTAATAGAAAGGAGGGTGAATTGGGAGAGGTGGTGGTCAGAAGCTAAACACTTTTGAGGAGGAACAGGGTAAAAGGAGAGTCAGACACAATCAGAGAGATGGATAAATGGGAAAAATAGGTTGAAGGTTAAATGTATACAGTTAATCATCACAACTGTGGAAAAATTTTTGCAGGAAGTTCCTCTATCAAAGGTCTCATTTTTCAAATATAGAGAGAACTGAGTCAAATGTATAAGAATACAAGTCATTATCCAATTGATAAATAGTGAAAAGATATGAATGGGCAGTTTTTGGAAGAAAAAATCAATGCTATCTATAATTATATGAAAAAATGTTCTAAATCACTTTTGATTAGAGAAATGCAAATTAAATCAATTCTGAGATATCACTTCACATTTATCATATTGACTAACATGACAGAAAAGGAAAATGACAAATTCTAGAGGGTATGTGTAAAAGCTGGGGTGCTAATGAACTCTTGGTGGAGTTGTGAACTAGTCCAACCATTTTGGAAAACAATTTGGAACTATGCACAAAAGACTATAAAATTGTGCATACCGTTTGATCCAGCAATGCTACTACTAAGTCTATATCTCAAGGAGATTTTTTCAAAAAGGAAAAGAACCCATATATATCCAACAATTGGGGAATGGCTGAACCAGTTGTGGTATATGACTGTGACAGAATGCTATTTTGCTATAAAAAATAATGAGCAAAAAATGTGGAAAGACTCATGTGAAACTGATAAAAAGTGAAGTGAGCCAAAATAGAAGAACGTTGTATGTAGTGACAGCAATATTATACAATGATCAAGTGCTTTTCTTTTTTTCTTTTCTTTTGTTAAAGATTAGTTTATTTATTTTTAGTTTTCAACATTCATTTCTACAGCATTTTGAGTCACAAATTTTCTTCCCATCTCTCTCCTTCCCCTACCCCAAGATGGCATGCATTCTGATTACCCCTTTCCCCAGTCTGCCCTCTCTTCTATTACCCCACTCCCCGACCCGTTATCCTCTTCCCCCTTACTTTCATGTAGGGCAAGATAGATTTCTATACCCCATTGCCTGTATATCTTATTTCCTGATCAACTGCTTTTCTCACAATACACTGTTCTAAGACAATTCTGAAGGACTTAAGGTGAAAAATCTACCAGAGAAAGAACTAATGGAGTCTGAATATGGATCAAAGCATACTTTAAAATTTTTCTTTATTTTATTTTATTTTTTTGGTCTGTGTGTTCTTTCACAACATGACTAGTATAGAATTATGCTTTCCTTGGTTGAACATGTATAACATATATCAAATTGCTTGCCTTCTCAGTGAGGGGGGAGGGGAAGGTAGGAGAAAATTAGAACTCAAAAATTTTTTAAATGAATGTTAAAATTATTTTTACATGTAACTGGAAAAAATAAAATACTAAAAAAAGAATTAAGCAAACTTCATTCTTATAATGTCCTTTGTATTTATTTTTTAACTTTCTCTTTCCTCCAGTATATGTATTTCAAAATTTCTACTCATGTCAGGACTTTTCATCAGAAATGCTTGGAAGATGTCTATTTTCTTAAAGACCCATTTTCTTCCCCTGTAGGATTATGCTTGGTTTTGGTGGTTAAGTTTTTCTAGGTTGTAAGCCTATATCTTTTGCCTTTGGACTATATTGTCTGCTTTCTTCTCCTTCAGAATTTTATCTGCTAAATTGCATATGATTCACTCTTCAGAGAGACTACTGCTGGCCTAGGTCTGTTCTGATTTTGGAGCTACGTTTATTCAGGATGACCTGACACTTCTGGCCCAACTCTATTCTGGCTTTGGGGCTGAATATACTACATACCCTAGATGACCTTGAACTTCTGGACTATACTACTGGCTTGGCTCTATTGGGAAAGCGTTGGCTGTTGGCCCAACCCTGATCCAGAGTTTCTACCCTAATCACTTACATGTGGGTGAAATTTAGGCTGAAAAGATGACCCAACTGTGATTTCTTCTTCAATTTCCTAATTACTTCTTAGATCTTTGTTAAAGTAGCTGTGGGACAGGTTGGCTATATTTCTTCCTCTTCTTCCACCATCTGGATTGGCCTCCATCTATCATGTATAAATTTAATACTGGAATGGATCTTAAAAATGAGGTGAAATGACTAGGCCATTGTTATAAAGATAGTAAATGGTAGACCAGGGATCTTATCTTCTGACTCTAAATTCTGCAATCCTCCCACAACCTTCTATTGCTTTTAATGTATAATTTGTCATTGAAAGAATATTTTTTCTTCCAAGAGAAAAAATAGACAAAGTGTAACAATGGATTGAATAAATGACTCTAAAACTAAAATTATCTTAACAAGATATAGTAAAAAGGGATGGAATCAAGAAAACAAATCCGAGAAAAGGGATAAGGACACCATTTGCACTGGTATTAAAATAAAGTTAGAAGTGATAAACCACAAAATCGTATTTGTCTTCTTGATATCCATGTCCTTTCCAATCCTTATGAGAGTCGCACCTGAAGAGCTGTGGCCCAGAACACACCAGCTGGAAACTTGCCTCTTGTTTAAGAGATGTATTACCATGCAACATTGACTCTCTGTTCAGTGGCTAGTTAGGGGGCTCTAAGTGGTGATGCATAGCCTGAAGACAGTCCCCCAGAGTTCATAGGAAGCAGGCACAGCTTATCTGTGTGGATGGAAGAAAGGGCCCTGCCATGCTAATATGACATAGAGGGTACAATAGACTATTGAGTGTCAGAGAAAAATAAATGAGCATGTGTTTGATAGTAAAGTTAAAGCATATCGATGATAAAACATTATGATAAAACATATCGATGTTATGTTTGCCTGCTGCTAGCAAAATTCTGAGTGGTACTGAGTTACAATATTTTTAAACAATAAGGAACTGATTGATGGTACAAAGAAACTAATTAATTATAAAGACATTGTCGCATAATGAATGGAAAGTGCATTGCAGTCAAAGTCAAAAGCAGCAGCTGGGATGTTTTCTAGCTATGTGACTATCAGCAGTTCAGCTCTTTTAAGCCTCGATTTCATCATCTGGAAAGTGGGAATAACAATATTTTCACTGAATGGTGCAGTGAAAAGAGTGCTGATTTGGAATTAGAAAACCTGGATTTGAATCCCAGCTCTGCCATTTATTCCCTTTGTGACTTTGGGCAAGTCATTTAACCTAACAGGGCCTCAATTTTTCATCCGTGCAATTAGAAGATTGGAGCTGATAACTTCTAATCTCTCAGTTCTAGATCTATGATATTAATTCAATATTATTTTGAAGAAAATGTTTTGTAAACCTCAAAGTAGTATAAAACCTTGAGCTATTGTTAGTAAATACAGAAAAAGTCCCTAGTCCTGTACTCACCAGTTATTCTAATGTCATGTGCAGCTTTAGCTCCCTCCTGTTTGCTATTCTGGCAGTGCTGTCATGAAGACTTAGGATGTGGTCTGCATCTGAGCAGACATTTTTACCCTGAGTTCCCAAATGTGCTGTTGTGCCTGAGGACTTGAACAAAGGAAACCTCTGTAAAAGGACCATGAGAAGTGATGAGACAAGGAAGGAGGCTCAGTAGTAATGCTGGAAAGGCTGGGCGTCCAGCCAGGACCAGGATTGCATCCTATGCAGCTGAGTAGGGCATTAAGAAAATGGCTGGTGGCAGCTTTGGCATGGACCTGAATTAGAAAACAGTGATTAATGAATGGGAAGCCTTAAAGGAATAGCTTTTGTATTTGTACAAAGCCCAAAGGTTGGAATCACATGAGAAGCATGTCTGCAAAAACTAGCAACACAATATGGTGGCAGGGGAAATCCACTGGAAGCATGTCCTAAATTTATCCATTCTGTTGATCAGCATAAAGGAAGAAATATTTATAGTCTGAATGACTGTTCTATTACAGAGACTCACCACAGAGTAATAGTAATACCTGAGGACATAGAAAAGATTAGGCTAGAGTAAGTGCACAGACAAATGATATATGAAATAGAGGATTAGCCATCGGGTCCAGTCCTTATGAACGTGCACAAAGTGCCATTAATGCAGTTCCCTGTAACAGCAAGCACTCTGGCATATCCAGGATGGCCTGCTAGCACAGCTTCTTTGATCTGCTTTTCTAATGGAAAGGCATCTTAAAGGGGTCAACAATTTTACGTTAATCACAGATAAGTAGAAAATACAAGCAGAGAAACTAGCACAGAGATCAACAGACAGGGCCCCCAATTGTCTGAGCAAAGTAATACAGCCACCTACATACACCACCAGATTGGGGAAGCATCAATGTCTGAGTAGTTGTGGGGCTCTTAACAAATGGTTACTCAGAGTCCCATCCAGGGAATCAAAAGGTCCTTCTCATGAGCAAGCCCACAAAGCAAAATACCAACCTCAGAATATATATACACTTCTCAGAGCCAGAAGGCATCACAACCCTCTTGACTCAGCGCCTAATTAGCTTAGTACCAAAAGATGGGAAGGCCTTCCTGCAAGCAAGCTTCCGCTTTGGGGGCACAGCCAAGATGGTGTCATAAAAATAGGGACACGCTTGAGCTCTCCCCCAAGTCCCTCCAAATACCTATAAAAATGACTCTAAACAAATTTTAGAGCTATAGAACCCATGAAATGACAGAGTGAAACAAGTCTTGAGTCCAAGATGGCCTGGAGGGTCAATGGGAATGGTCTATCGCACCATGCTGAGAGTGGAGCGCAGCCCAGCATGGGCTGCACCACAACAGACCAGGTTGGAGCAGAATGGGTGGATCAGGCCTTAGGACACTGAACCACTGGTAGCTGTGGGTGGTTTCTAGACTTCTCAACCCACAAATGCCAAAGACAATGTAGCAAGTCAATGGGAAAACTGTTGGACCTGGGTGAGAGAAGAGAGTGGTCAGGCCCTAGCCCTGGGGTGGCAGAGGTGGTTGTGGTGGCAGTGGAGGTGGCAGAGGCAGCAGCAGCAGTAGTGGTGCCTGCTGCTTCCAGAGCTCCAGGCCCACAGACAGTGGTGGGAATCAGGCAGCTGATCAGAGCCAGAGTGCAGACATCTCTTTACTGGTGCTGAGGCAAGGTTCGCTTGCTTTGCCTTGCTTGGATCTGGGTCTCAGTCCTACTTGGCAGTTCTTGGTGGAGGAGGAATGCTGGGGTGGCAGAGCTTGTGGTGGCTGTGGAGAGGGAGCAGAAAGGAGTGCTTGCACTCACAGACCAGAGCACAGGCCAGGAGAGGAGTATCATACCACCTCAGAATAGAAGTAGCTCTGAAAACAGAAGCACAAAACCCCTGAAGCTTGGGACAGAGCACTCTCCACTCCGAAAGCAGTCATATTCTGATAAAGAGCTCAAAAGTCAAGTAATTGGCTGGGAAAATGAGCAGGCAGCTTAAAAGGACTCAGACTATAGAATCTTTGGTGACAAAGAAGACCAAAACAAACAGGCAGAAGAAGTCAACAAAATCAAAGAGCCTACATCAAAAGCCTCCAAGAAAAATACGAATTGGTTTCAGGCCATGGAAGAGCTCAAAAAGGAAGAGGAGTAGAGGAAAAATCGGGAAGAGAAATGAGAAGGATGCAAGAAAATCATGAAAAACAACTCAATGACTTGCTAAAGGAGACCCAAAAAATACTGAAGAAAATAACACTTTAAAAAAGACTAATTCAAATGACAAAAGAAGTCCAAAAAGCCAGTGAGGAGAAGAATGACATAAAGGCAGAATTAGCCAAATGGAAAAGGAGGTCCAAAAGATCACTGAAGAAAATAATGTCTTAAAAATTAGAATGGAGCTAGTAGAAGGTAGTGACTTTATGAGAAATCAAGAAATTATAAAACAGAACCAAAAGAATGAAAAAGTGGAAGACAATGTGATATATCTCATTGGAAAAACCACTGACCTGGAGAATAGATCCAGGAAAGATAATTTAAAAATTATTAGACTACCTGAAAGCCATGATCAAAAAAAGAGACTAGACATAATCTTTCAAGAAATTATCAAGGAAAACTGCCCTGATATTCTAGAGCCACAGGGTAAAATAGAAATGGAAAGAATCCACTGATCACCTCTTGAAAAAGATCACAAAAAGAAAACTCCTAGGAATATTGTAGCCAAATTCCAGAGTTCCCAGGTCAAGGAGAAAAATTGCAAGCAGTCAGAAAGAAACAATTTGAGTATTGTGGAAATACAATTAGGATAACACAAGATCTAGCAGCTTCTACACTAAGGGATCTAAGGGCTTGGAAGATGATATTCTGGAGGTCAATGGAGCTAGGATTAAAACCAAGAATCACCTACCCAGCAAAACTGAGTATAATATTTCAGGGAAAAATATGTATTTTCAATGAAATAGAGGACTTTCAAGCATTCTTGATGAAAAGACCAAAGCTGAATAGAAAATTTGACTTTCAAATACAAGAATCAAAAGAAGTATGACAAGGTAAACAGGAAAGAGAAATCATAAGGGACTTTAGTAAGTTGAACCATTTCGTTTACATTCCTACATGGAAAGATCATATTTGCAACTCATGAGACCTTTCTCAGTATTAGGATAGTTGAAGGAAATATACACATATATAGACAAAGCACAGGGTGAGCTGAATATGAAGGGATGATAATCTAAAAATCTAAAATTAAGGGGTGAGAGAGGAATATATTGGCAGAAGGAGAAAGGGAGAGATAGAATGGGGTAAATTATCTCACCTAAAAGTGGCAAGAAAAAGCTATCATAATGGAAGGGAAGAGGGGATAGGTGAAAGGGAATATGTGAACCTTGCTCTCACCGGATTCAGTTTAAGGAATAACATGCACACTCAATTGGGTATCTTACTCTACAGGAAAGTAGGGGGGAAGGGAATAAGAGAGGGGGATGATAGAAGGGAGGGCAGATTGGAGGAGGAGGTAGTCAAAATCAAAAACTTTTGAAAAAGGACAGGGTAAAAGGAGAAAACTGAATAAAGGGGGACAGGATAGGTTGGAGGGAAATATAGTTAGTCTTTCACAACATGACTAATATGGAAGTATTTTGCATAAGGATCATGTGTGGCCTATGTTGAATTGCTTGCCTTCTTAGGGAGGGTGGGTGGAAAGGTAAGAAGGGAGAGAATTTGGAACTCAAAGTTCTAAAAAGAAATGTTAAAAAATTGTTTTTACATGCAACTGGGAAATAAGATATGCAAGCAATGGGGTATAGAAATCTACCTTGCCCTACAAGAAAGAAAGGGGAAAGGGGATAAGCAGGGGGAGTGGGGTGATAGAAGGGAGGGCAGAGTGGGGAAAGGGGCAATCAGAATACATGCCATCTTGGGGTGGCAGGAGGGTAGAGATGTGGAGAAAATTTTTTTTTAAATTTATTTAGTTTTCAGCATTGATTTTCACAAGTTTGAATTACAAATTTTCTCCCCATTTCTACCCTCCCCCCACTCTAAGATGGTGTATATTCTGGTTGCCCTGTTCCCCAGTCAGCCCTCCCTTCTGTCACCCCACTCCCCTCCCATTCCCTTTTCCCTTCCTTTCTTGTAGGGCAAGATAAATTTCTACACCCCATTGCCTGTGTATCTTATTTTCTAGTTGCATGCAAAAACTTTTTTTTTGTTTTTGAACATCTCTTTTTAAAACTTTGAGCTCCAAATTCTCTCTCCTCTTCCCTTCTCACCCACCCTCCCTAAGAAGTCAAGCAATTCAACATAGGCCACATACATATCATTATGCAAAACCCTTCCACAATACTCATGTTGTGAAAGACTAACTATATTTTGCTCCTTCCTAACCTATCCTCCTTTATTGAATTTTCTCCCTTGGCCCTGTACCCTTTCGAAAGTGTTTTTGATTACCTGCACCCCCATCTGCCCTCCCTTCTATCATCCCCCCCTTTTTATCTTCTTCCTCCTTTTTTCCGTGGGGTAAGATACCCAATTGAGTACGTATGGTATTCCCTCCTCAGGTCAAATCTGACAAGAGCAAGATTCACTCATTCCCCCTCACCTGCCTTCTCTTCTCTTCCTATAGAACTGCTTTTTCTTGCCACTTTTATGTGAGATAATTTACCCCATTCTATCTCTCCCTATCTCCTCTCTCAATATATTCCTCTCTCATCCCTTAATTTGATTTTATTTCTTTTAGATATCTTCCCTTCATCTTCAACTCACCCTGTGCCCGCTCTCTCTCTCTCTCTATATATATATACACACATGCATATATACATACATACACACTCACATATACATATATATACATAAAGATATATATATACATATATATGTGTATATATATAGATACATATATATGTGTATATATATATATATACATATATATGTGTGTATATATATATATATATATATGCATATTCCCTTCAGCTACCCTGATACTGAGGTCTCATGAATCATACACATCATCTTTCCATGTAGGAATGTCAACAAAACAGTTCACCTTTAGTAAGTCCCTTGCAATTTCTTTTTCATGTTCTTTTTCTTGATTACCTTTTCATGCTTCTCTTGATTCTTGTGTTTGAAAGTCAAATTTTCTATTCAGTTCTGGTCTTTTCACTGAGAAAGCTTGAAAGTCCTCTATTTTATTAAAAATCCTTATTTTGCCTTGGAGCATGATACTCAGTTTTGCTGGGTAGGTGATTCTTGGTTTTAATCCTAGCTCCATTGACCTCTGGAATATTGTATTCCAAGCCCTTTGATCTCTTAATGTAGAAGCTGCTAGATCTTGGGTTATTCTGATTGTGTTTCCACAATACTCAAATTGTTTCTTTCTGGCTGCTTGCAGTATTTTGTCCTCGATCTGGGAGCTCTGAAATTTGGTGACAATATTCCTAGGAGATTTCTTTTTGGGATCTATTTGAGGAGGCGATCGATGGATTCTTTCAATTTCTATTTTGCCCTGTGGCTCTAGAATATCAAGGCAGTTCTCCTTGATAATTTCTTGAAAAATGATATCTAGGCTCTTTTTTTGATCATTGCTTTCAGGTAGT
This sequence comes from Trichosurus vulpecula, assembly GCF_011100635.1. Classification (NCBI taxonomy): domain Eukaryota; kingdom Metazoa; phylum Chordata; class Mammalia; order Diprotodontia; family Phalangeridae; genus Trichosurus; species Trichosurus vulpecula. Next base: position 476,658,195 of record NC_050573.1, read on the forward strand.
CCAATAATTTTTAAATTATCTCTCCTGGATCTATTTTCCAGGTCAGTGGTTTTTCCAATGAGATATTTCACATTGTCTTCCATTTTTTCATTCCTTTGGTTCTGTTTTATAATATCTTGATTTCTCATCAAGTCACTAGCTTCCACTTGCTCCAGTCTAATTTTTTAGGTAGTATTTTCTTCGGTGGTCTTTTGGACCTCCTTTTCCATTTGGCTAATTCTGCCTTTCAAGGCATTCTTCTCCTCATTGGCTTTTTGGAGCTCTTTTTCCATTTGAGTTAGTCTATTTTTTTAAGGTGTTGTTTTCTTCAGTATATTTTTCAGTATTTTTGGGGTCTCCTTTAGCAAGTCATTGACTTGTTTTTCATGGTCTCCTCGCATCCTTCTCATTTCTCTTCCCAATTTTTCCTCTACTTCTCTAACTTGCTTTTCCAAATCCTTTTTGAGCTCTTCCATGGCCTGAGACCAGTTCATATTTTTCTTGGAGGCTTTTGATGTAGGCTCTTTGACTTTGTTGACTTCTTCTGGCTGTATGTTTTGGTCTTCTTTGTCACCAAAGAAAAATTCCAGAGTCTGAGACTGAATCTGGGTGCGTTTTTGCTGCCTGGCCATATTCCCAGCCAACTAACTTGACTCTTGAGTTTTTCAGTGGGGTATGACTGCTTGTAAAGTTAAAAGAACTATGTTCCAAGCTTGGAGGGATGTGCCAGCTCTGCCACACCAGCACTCCTCCTTCCCCAAGAACCTCCAACCCGGACTGGACTTAGATCTTCAGCAGGCTCTTCACTCCTGCTCTGATCTGCCACTTAATTCCTCCCACCAGGTGGTCCTGGGGCCAGAAGCAACTGCAGCTGTAGTTCTGTAGCTGCCCCAGCTCCTCTGCCCCCAGGGCGGTGGCCAAACTGCGAACTCCTTTATAAACTCTGTCCCCAGCAGCTTTTCCCACTAACCTTCTCTGTTGTCTTTGGTGTTTGTGGGTTGAGAAGTCTGGTAACTGCTGCAGCTCACTGATTCAGGGCACTAGGGCCCGCTCCACCCAGCTCCTCGTCTGGTTGGTCTGCGCTGCCCACGCTGGGCTCTGCTCTGCTCCACTCCCAGCTCCGTGCGGGATAGACCTCACCCAGAGACCATCCAGGCTGTCCTGGGCTGGAGCCCTGCTTCCCTCTGCTATTTTCTGGGTTCTGCAGTTTTAGAATTGGTTCAGAGCCATTTTTTATATGTTTTTGTTGGGGCTCAGCCAGGAGCTCATGCTAGTCCCTGCTTTCCAGCCACCATCTTGGCTCCTCCTGTGGAGAAAATTTGTAACTAAAAATCTTGCAATCTTGTGGAAATGAATGTTGAAAACTAAAAATATTTTTTTTAAAAGGCCAAAAAAAAGAAGCTTTCCCTTTAGGCAAATTCCTCCCCCAGTTGGCTGTATGTAACTCAGGATATATCACAGCTGTGAGCTGGGCCAGAGCTCAACACAGCAAAACATCTGTGATTGAAATATCTGTGTACCTTTAGACTTAGGAAAATGACCCCTGTTCCAAGGAAAAAAGGGAACACATATGGTCACACACTATTAATAGATGGGGAAGGTCTCATATTTCATTAACATTACATTCCCTTCATGAAGGAGGCTGAGGATCCTACTTCTAGAAAAGTCATGATACCAGGAAATTCCTTGGAGAGATTAGGGCATGTGTAGATATTCTGTAACTGATTCTAGTTCACTTACTACATGATCAAAAGGAACCCCCTTGTCTGTGGCTCTATATCTGGAATTGGAGGGAGGTGAGATTAAAAAAAATTATTCAATCTAATACTTTCCCTCTTTGATTTGACTTCTCTTCACATGAATTCTTCCTGCTAGATGTCATCTAGTGAAAGACAATGTTATGAGAGAAGAGGTCTTGAGGCCTCTTCCTCTGAGGTTCACATGTAACCACATTAACGTTGTTTCAATTCTATGCTTCAACACTTATTCTTGCGTGAAGGAATTAGATGCTATGGCTGTGAGAAACGTGATTTTGGGGATCACTGGACTTCCTCAAATTGTGAGAAAATGCAGCTTTGGGGATCATTGGACTTCTAGGCAGGGCCAAAGTCCTGAGGAAGAACCCTGTGATAATCCCCAGGGAAGGCTGTATAGACCACAGGACTTCCAGAGGAAGACCAAGTGGTAGACCCCCTTAATCTGTGGGGATCACAGGACCTCCTAGGGGTCAGACCCTAAGGAGGACCCAAGCGATGGCCCCTTAGCACAGCGGTAAGATCACAAGGCTCCCGAGACAGGGCCGGAAGTCCCAAGTGATGTCCCCTTAAGAAGGCTGTGCAGACCACAGGGTTTCCCAGGGAAATCCCGAGTGGTAGCCCTCTTAACACCACAGTGGGGATCACAGGACTCCCCAAGGCAGGATCAGGAAGTAAGCCCAAGATGAGCTTCCACTGCTCATTGCTTTCCTTTCCTTAACCTTAGGAAAATCCATGCGATTTGCCTGTTCTCACCCAAAGAACTCTGTACTAGAGTAGGCAGAGGAAGACATTTTATTATGCTCCTCGAGAGAGTGGGTGTAGTGCTCTCTGGAATACTCATACTGATACAGCTGCAGGAGCAGGGGTAACCATTCCCTCCACTCCTGCTAGAGTTATGGTTAGTTTACAACCTTTGTTTTTTACATAGTTTTCCTAGGTTATACAGTTTATATAGATAGGATAATAAGGATACAGAAGCAAAAGTAAAGTTAATTAGATTTTCCTTGTCTTAGTTTAGGATTAAACTACATTCTTTTACTTCCCCTACTTTCCCTCTTTAACATATGCAAATTATGCAATTCAGTAGACCTGGATTCTTGACCAAGACCAGACCCTAGATAAGTTTGAACTGGTTCAAGCGGTTGGGCGTCTCTAATTCCCCTGACTGCCTTCTCAAAAAGCATGCACATGCATACAAGCCTCTGACCTCTCACCTGACCAATCTTGAGCCCTGGTTTCTGCTAAAGCTGGGGTGGGGGAAGTGGGGGAAGTACACCTTTAGTTTTGTGGAAACAAAACTCCTCCTCCCATTTCTTACATGGCCTTATGTGTTTTAAAAAGTCGGAAAGACTCCGCATGTATGAGAATCTGATAGTCAGGGACAGAGGTGGGGAACCTGCAGCCTCAAGGCCACGTGTGGCCCTCTAGGTCCTCAAATTTGGCCCTTTGAGTGAATCCAAACTTTCCTTTTATTCTGTGAAATTTGGATTCTGTCAAAGGGCTACACTTGAGGACCTAGAGAATCTCATACGGACTCAAGGCTGCAGGTTCCCCATCCCTGCTGTGGGAGTTGAGACTATATTAGTCTGGGGGCCGGCCTACTATTGATGTCCCAAAGAGTGAAGAGTGATCTTCAGGAAACATCCCAGCTGTAGATGAGATGAAGATCCACCTAGCAGTGATGTGGACTTGAAAGGAATGGTGCTATATAGTCTGAGCCCAGAGAATGAGGTAGTACAGGAGAGAGTATGCACTCTAATAAGTTAAAGTAAAATGCATTTCTGTTTTTGCTATATTTTTGAAGGAATTATCCTTTTGTAAAAGCTAATTGATGTTAATTGATGATTTGGGACTTGGGTGCTAGATACTGGTGGCTAACAGTGGTGAGGTACACCTAGACTAAGTGCTTGAACTGGTAAGAATAGACACATCCCAACCCACAGGGGTACTGTATTGGTAATTAAGGTGGGACTTTTTTATTTTTTAGTTTTCTCTTTTAGAATGCTAAAGTAATCAAGTGCCTTTGATTAAGTCTTACTAGGTACAAAGACCTAGTCCCACACTCTTTTGCTAACTAGGTGTAAAGCCCCAGGCCCACACCCTTTTGCTGATTAGGTGTGAAGACTTCAGGACCTAAAAAGAGTATATAAACTCAGAAGTGAGCATTTCGTTTGGGGCTCTCACTCACTGGAAGAGTGTCTTGTGATTTGACTAGACTCTGGGTAGCTGTTGTTAAGAGCCTCTGGCTTTGAAAAAACCCAGATGTTGGAGCTTCTCTGGTACCCATGCATTACTTGGACAGACAGCTAGAAGCCTGTCTTCTGATTAATGTTTATTTGCTCTGTTTATATAATGTATGCTTGTAATTTGTTTGTATTTGCTCTGAAGTTCAGGGTGATGGCTTTTCCCCCTGAACTAAGTGAATTATATATGTATGTTTACTTAAAGTGAAATTGTTAACCCCTTAAAGTTGCTTTTCTCAGAAAAGCAGATCAAAGAACCTGTGCTGGCAGCCATTCTGTGTGCTGGTGTTGTTGGTCTTTCACCTCCATAGCAGCTGCTAGCAACATTGTTGTTACAGGTACCTCTAGAATCTTTAGTGGAAGAGATATAGCTGACCTTGCTCTGGGAAGGTGAGGTCAGAGAGAACTTACTAAATATATCATCCTGAGCTGGATTTCCCTATCACTAGTTTTGAGTCATAATGAACTTCCACAATAGCTTCCCGAGCTGAGACTTATAGTAATTGAAATAGAGAACAACTGTAGCACTGCAAAGAGGAATCCAACTTAAGAAAGCTCAACTACGACTATCTTTAAGAATGTTTTTTTGCATGTATGGATCAGAGAAGTAAAAACAAATTTGAGGTAAGAGTTTATAGAATCTGTTGAGAAATGGAATCATAGACAAAACTATTTCTTTACAAAGAGAAAAGGTCAAGGGAATGGAGACCTTCACAGCCTGATACACGTAGACTACCAGGAGGGCACAACCTAGGGAGCAAAACCATCTTTGCTACAACTTTGGTGTTTCATAGAAGCATGTGTGATGCCAGACCCTGTGAGAAAAGCATAGAGGTGGCATAGAAGAGACTCTGATTTATAGACTGACTGACTACAAACTGGGACCTGGACAGTCTACCAGCACTATGCCAGGAAACTGAATCCCTTCCATCTGAATTGTCTTAAGAAGGTTCTAAAGATTACCTGGCAGGATAAGGTACCAGACACTGAGGTCCTTACTCAAACTAAACTGCCAAGCATTCAAACTCTGCTTCAAAGAGCTCAACTCTGGTGGGCTGGCCACATTATTCAAATACAAAATGTATTCTTGCCCAAAAGGCTATTTGTTATAGCAATCAGACTCTTCTCAGTTCTTCCCTTTTGGGATGCTAAGACTGTCAAGTCTCCCCTTTGTTTGAATTGGTGGGAAACCTTTTGCTGTCTTTGTCTTGGAGTATTTCTCAGCACTAAGACAATCAAGAGTCATCGACTTGTATATGATGTGATACTGGGGATGGGGAACTTTTACACACCCAGCCTGGGTGAAGTCAGAGCCCTGAGGGCTCTGAACAGGATATAATTGAGGGGAGATTGTTGTTTGACTTTTGGGGCTCACTCATGGAAGGAGTGTTGAGGCTCTGGGAAAGCCATAACTGCCCCCCAGCTTTGTAACTCAGACAGATAAGATGGTGCTTCTCTGGTAACTATGAATTGTGATTTGAATTAGACAAGGTCTGTCTGTTGATGTTTGTAATTTCTGTTTGTATTTGCCTTGAAGTTCAGGGGGCTGATCTTTTCCCCCTGAACTAAGTGATTGATAAATGCATATTTAATTAAACTGAGATTGTTAACCCCTTAAAGTTGCTTTCCCTAGAAAGGCAGATCAAAGAACCTGTGTTGGTTGCTTTCTATGTGCTGGTTGTTGGTGGGTCTTACACCCCTACAGCAGCTGCTAGCAGATTGTTGCTACACTATTTTATGGAGAACTCACATAGGGCAAGTGTTCACATGGTGGTCAGAAGAAGCTATACAAGGACATTCTCAAGGTCTCTCTTAAGAACTCTGGAATTGATTGGGTGACATGGGAGACACTGGTACAGGACTGCCCAGCATGGCATGCCTGCATCAGAGAAGTTGCTGTGCTCTATGAGCAAAGCAGAACTGAAACAGCTCAAAGGAAACACAATATGCGTAAATTTAGAGAATCCACCCCAAATGTTCACACGGACTATTTGTGCCCAACCTGTGGTTCATATTGGTCTGATCAGCCACAGTCAGACACATTGAAACTTGTCTTTAGCATAATCATGTCATTTTGATCCTCTTCCAGAATGAAGGACAATAACCAACCAATCAACCAATTAACTGGGAAAAGGAGACAGGATTTCCAGCTGAGATGGCTGTCTCAGTGGAAGCAGTCAACCAAGCTCCCACATACCTATTCAACAACAACAACAAAAAAAAAACAAAACTAAAAATAGTACCACACCAAATAATAACTGAGAAATCCAATGGGAAATTAAAGAAGTGGTTTGGGTTTTTTTTCTGCCCCAAAACTGAACAGAAATTCAGCTAGAAGCTCATAAGCAATAGGAAGGACAGCCATTCAAAAAGGTAGTGCCAGCACAAGCAAATAAGACAACACACTCCCAGAGTGACTAGATTCAGACCAGAGAAACATGTTGCATGAAAGGCTTTTTATAACTAGAGGAAAAAATTCATCAAGAAAGCACCTGGGTGGTCAGAAACACATAGCAGGGACCATAGAAGCAACAAGGAATAGAACCAGTCCAGGTACAGAAGCATTCAGACTGGGACACATCCTCCTTGATAGTCTTTCTCTCTAGGTTTTCATGACACTTGTCTTCCCATTCCTTCTTACTCTGCTTTGCTAGGTCTTCATTCAAGTTATTCTCATTGACTACGTGTGTTTCCCAAGGCTCTGCCTTGGGCTGCTTCTCTTCTCCCTTTATACTATTTCATTTGGTGATCTCATGGGTTCAATTATCATTTCTATACAGATGATTCTTTCATCTTATGGCCAGCCCTAACCTCTCTCCTGCTCTCCAGTCCCATATCTCCAACTAAGCTAAAGAAACAAAATTTAACAATACAAATGTGTTTTCACAGAGCATGGCAGCATGACCGGAATAGGTGATCCCCAGTAGGATATGATTCCAGGGGTGCCAAGAAGCTTGCTCACCACATTGTCCACACACATTCCTCAATTAGAGGCTAATGCCTCCATTTGGGGGAGGGTCTTAGGCCATCTGTCCTTCATTCTTTTCCAAGTTCTGCTTCTGACCCTCTAGACTTTATCATCCATGACTCAGCTGCCTTCTCACCGTGGAACTTCCCTTAATATCTCTCCCTCTCACCCTGAAATATCCCTGTGCATTTCTGACTTCTATCCCCTTTTCAATGCTCTTTTGTATGTTGTCTTCCTCCATTAAGTTTTTTTTAAAAGCAGGGGACTTTCTCTTTTTCTTTGTATTTATATCCCTATTGCTTAACACAGTGACTGGCACATAGAAATTGTTTAATAAATATTTATTGTCTGTCTTTCTACCTAAGACTACATACATTTGTAAAATACAAATAATTCTGGGACAAGAACACTTTAAACCTCATCAGTCATTGTTGTACCTTGATGGAATTGGTTATGAGAACTTTTCCTGAGAACACATTTTTATAGGGCTGAGAGGCAGAGAGAACTTAAATGTATATGTATAATAAAGGAATACCTCTGAGGGAGGAAAAGAAGAGGGAAATGGTTATTTCATTATTCTATCTAGAACTGACCCTGTGTAGCAGTTCAGGGAATCTGGTCATGTAGGCTTTTGTTATATACTTAAATTTTTAATTGTTACTGACTTTTTTCATAACATTTATTTCCAAGTGCATCGTTTTTCTTACTGAGAGAGAAAACAGATACAGCGAGCTTTTCCTTATAAGAAAAAGAATAAAAAGAAAGAGAAAAAAGCAGTTTGTTAAGATAAGCCAAATATGTCAAAACAAATATGACAGTATATGCCATGTGAAATATATTTTTAATGGAGTGTCTGTTTTAGAATTTAGCACTTCTTCCACATGGATCTAACTGTGGCTCCTGGGGAGGCAGGAATATATATACATACATATACACACACACACACATATACATATATATGTGTGTGTGCATATATATGTATGTATATGTATGTATGCGTGGTACATATATATGTGTGTATATATACACACATATATGTGGAAGGAGAGAGAGAGAGAGAGAGAGAGAGAGAGAGAGAGAGAGAGAGAGAGAGAGAGAGAGAGAGAGACTTTCTACAAGGTAGATTTTGATATCTACCAGGAAGGGAACCAGGAGATTGCTGCCAACAGCCATTCTTCTCTCCTTATAGAGAAGGTACTATGCTGTTTCTATCATTCCCCCCCCACCAATATTGTTAGACTTCAGGAAATAATTTTAGGGTTCAAGCTGTGCCCCTGATCTTCATCCCCTGATGGGAAAGAAGTTATGCAATTTATCTAAGTTATGATTCCCTTCCCACCAAATAACAAGTAGACACAGACTACACATAGTAAATAGGAAATAAATCCATTTATCCAAGCTAGTAACAAATAGAAATCAGAAAAGTTATACATGTGAGAATATACCAGGCAATACAAAGAGTAAACAATCTCTCCCATTGATAAAGAGATACCTCAGCTCAACCCAGCGAGAATTGGAGGTCTCCCTTCCAAGGGGAAATTTTCCAAAGTCTCTAGATCAGTAAGCTGGGGATAGGGACATGATTGAGGTGCCTCTCCTATAAAAATGACAACAATAAAATTTTTAACATTTCTGTAGAACTTTAAAGTTTGCAAAGTGCTTTACAAATATTCCATTTTATCTTCTCAACAACCCTGGGATGTGGGTGTTATTATTATTTCCTTTTTTATAGATGAAGAAACTGAGGAAGACAGAAGTTAAGTGACTTGCCCAGAGTCGATAGCTGGTAAGAGTTGGAGGCTAGATTTGAACTCACATCTTCCTGACTCCAGGTCCAGCATTCTGCTAAATGTTGGCTTTGTGCCAGGGACCTCTCCCTGAAGGGAACTTGAAAGTACTTATGTTCTCTCTAGAAATTAAAAGCCAGAAGACCAAGATTTTTCCTCTACAAAAGTCTCACCAACACCGCTCTTCAAAGAACATTGGGTAATTAATCTCCATCAGAAAGGAGAGTATTATGTAAATGGCCTTAAAGCCCTGGCTACATCAAATCCTCCACCTACATCTCTTCAAATAGTAGGTTCTTTAGAGAAGTGTCCTGGACAGCCAATCGTCAGGGACTCCAGGTCACCCATCTGCAACACTCTCAGAGCAACGAGTTGTGACACCATTTAGGACTGGAAGTCCCTGACAACAATAACTGCCTAGAACTATTAACACCATGGCAACCAACCACTTCACTCTCTGTTCTGCTTCAAATACTCTCTTGTGTTTGGGAATATGGGGGCAGCCTATACAGTACAAATGCAACTAACTGCTAAGTGTCTTTGTCAATTTACAGCATTCGTCAACCAAATGGTGAGTGTGGGTTCCTTTCTTGACTCAAGACTCACATTTTGTGTAAACATGGCATTGCACTGGCTTAATTGACATGGTTAGGACTTTTTCTCTACTTAAGCAATCCACTCTCTATTTGCTTAGCTTGCTTTCTTTGCTCTTACTGAACAGAACAAAGGTGAGGGAAGCTTGTAGGATTTTATGTCAAAAGAAATGCAGGATTAAATTTCTAGGACAATAAATGTTTAACTTCCTAGTGACAATGGCAAAACATTTTTATAACACCTCCCTCCCTCTCTCTCTCTCTCTCTCTCTCTCTCTCTCTCTCTCTCTCTCTCTCTCTCTCTCTCTCCCTCCCTTTTTTCCTCCCAATGTTCCTCCCTTAAGAATAATCTGCAGACTTTAGTTATGGGTCTCCCCTGCAACACCATATAACTGTGGTTTAATCGACTGGTGAAACATGAGCAGATAGTTGGGACAGCTGTGGCCTGGGTAAATGCTACTCTCAGTGTCAATAGAATCCACAAGTCAGAGTCACAGAGCCCACCACCACACTAGGTGTGCAGAGGGTAATGGCATTCTCTCCTTGAGGTAACTTTGGGTATGGTTCCCAAAACATAAAGTTGATAAGAAAGAAATTGATGGCAAAGCTATGACAATACTAGCAAAACTGTACAGGGAAATTGTACCAGGGCACTAAAGATCTTTTAGGCCCATTCAAGCCTAAGGCATTTGCTAAATTTTCTGCCCCATTTGGATCATTCAGGAGAGTCTACAGAGAGCAAACAATGTGGGTAAGAGATATCATGGGCTCCTGGGAGTCAGTATTTCTGCTAGTTAGTACATTCCAGAGCCACAATGCTAATTATTGGGGGGGAGGGGGTGCAAAAGGAAGTTCTTAGAGTTGCCCAACACATCCTGTGTAGTTAAAACCAAGCAAAATGGATTCTCATGTGGGTAAAAGGTATTTCTTATATAGGGATGAAGATAAATAAAGCTAGAGTACTTCATTATACCAGTTCACATCACAAAAACCTTGTTATCTGTGAGGAAAGCAGATGTCACCTGGCTGCTTACAGTTATACTACAAGGAGCTGAACAAATTTATCATGATCATCACTATAGCTGTTCTTGACTCTATGAATGTCATAGACCAAGTAAGTGGGGTTGGGCTCAGGGTCAATGCTATAGCATTATTGGTCTCATCGATCATTTTTTTTCTCATTTCCTATAGCCAAGATTAGCCAGGAACAATTTGATTTCACTTGGGTTGGAGTCCAGTGTACACATTCACTATCTCTGCTCAGGGCTATCTGAACTGGTCATCATACTGCCTCAATCTGGTGGGCACATTCAAATGACAGCAGCTTCACTTCATAAAGGCCTTAGTGTAAACCACTGCCTTGATGACACAATGTTGACCAGGGCAGATGGTTGGTTAGTTGTTGTCCTTCATTTTCAAAGAGGACCAAAATGACACCACTATGTTGGAGTCAAGGTACAGACTGTCCAACTATTGTTGCTCAGATTAATATGAGCTCAAAAGGCTCTTCCACAGTTCAGGCACAAATAGTCCATGTGAACATTTAGAGTAGTGATGTCTATAAATTCGTACATCTTTTGTTTCTTTTGATCTACTGCAATTCTGCTCCACTCATAGAGCATAGCTCCTTCTTTGATATGGGTACACTGTGCTGGGTGGTCCTTTGCCAGAAGATACTGGCACACAATCAGTTCTAAAGTTCTTCAGAGAGACCTTGATTCTTTGTATGGCTTCTTCTGACCACTATGTGAGTGCCTTCCTTGCATGAGTTCTCCATAAAATGGTCTTTTAGGCAAGCATACATTTGACATTTGAACAATGTGGCCAGCTCATAGGAGCTCTCTGCATTAGAGTTTGAATGCTTGAGAAAGAACTTCAGTGTCCTATACCTTATCTTGCCAGGTGATCTTCAGAATCTTCCCAAGACAATTCAAGTGGAACAATTCCATTTCCTGGCATAGCACTGGTATACTATCCAGGTTTCACAAGCATATGACAATGAAGTCAGTCCAGTGGTTCTGTAGACCTTCAGTTTGGTAGGCAGTCTAATGCTTTTTCTTTCCCATACTTTCCTTTGGAGTCTCCCAAACACTGAGCTAGCTTTGGCAATGTGTGCTTCAACCTATGTATACATCCCTGGAAAGTACTCTGCCAAGGTAAACGAACTTATCCACAGTATTCCAAAATTCTCCACTTGCTGTAACCAATGGTTCCATGAATGCATAGTGTGGTGCTGGCTGTTAGGGAATCCGTGTTTTCTTGGTGTTAATGGTTAGGCCAAAATTAGCACAAGCAGCAGAGAATCAATCCATATTTTGTTTTATCTCAGCTTCATAGGTTGCATAGGATGCACAGTCACCTGCAAACAAAAAATCATGTACCACTTCTCCCACCACGTTAGTCTTGGCATAGCCTTTTCAAGTTCAATAATTTAGCAACAGTGTGGTAGCTGACCTTGGTGTCATTTTTGTCCTTGTTGAAAGTATTTGACAACACCGCTGAAAACATCATGCTAAAAAGCATGGGAGCAAGAACACAGACTTGCTTCAATCCATTGGTGACTAGGAAAGCATGAGACCCATCATCCATTATCCAGAACCCAAGCAAGCATGCTATCATGAAATTGACATACAGTATTAATGAGCTTCTGAGGCCAACCAAATTTTAACATAATTTTCCATAATTCCCCACAACTGATAGTATCAAAGGCCTTGATCAGATCAACAAATGTTGTGTACAGACCTGTTTCTGCTGCTAGCATTTCATCTGGAGTTGTTGAGGAGCAAACACCATGACAACCATCCCTCAGCCCTTTCGGAAGGCACACTGGCACTCAAGTAGATGACTATCTTCCTGGTGAAAGATCAGCCTATTAAAGAGGAATCTGACAAGTTTCTCGCCATCAATGACTAAGACAGAGATGCATCTGTGATTGTCACAGGACAGTCTATTTCTTTTACCTTTATAGAAGTGGACAATGGAGTTATTTTTGAACTCCTGGGACTCTTGCCATATAACTTTGAAAATTTTAGTCAGCTTTTGTATGAGCAGTGGACCGCCCCTCTTCCCCTACTTGTAAACTGGAATAGAATCATCTGCCCCATTTGGACAATTCAGGATGACTCAAGTGGAGTAGACCCAACACTTTGCCACATGAGAAGAGCCTAATGGCCTTTAAAACTTGGAAGTTCAACTTGCTAGAGATTACCTTCCACCTGAGCTATACAATCAGGGGCTTCAGCATTGGTTGATGATGGTCTGTTGAGAACATTCAGCCCATTTTTCTAGGATCATGTCCTAGTCACTAATCAATGTGGCTCCATCAACAATGAGTAGTTGGGGTGCACCATAGGTCTTTGGCCCATAAATAGCCTTCATGGTGTCCTAAATGCACTTTGGATTGTTACAATCAGCATAAAAGTGAATTTCATCTGCCTTTCTACTGAGCCAAGAATCCCACATCTCTCTAAGCTTTGCTTGCGCATTACTTTTAATGGAGTTCAATAATACCTTAGAGATAGATGAACTATCCTAACCCTGTGGAGTTCTCTCTTTTATCGTTTAGCAGTTTCTGAATTTTTCCACCATTTTCATCAAACCAGTCTTGAGGTTTGCAATTGTTCTAACACAAATGAGTAAATACGATGTTGTATACCAAATCTCTGAAAGCTTCCCACTCCTTTTCTCCTCCACTGTTACCAGCCAGTGTTGGTTCAGCCTCCCCTTCAAGTTAGCAACAAACTGTTCCTGCTCAGAGAAGGTCTCTAATCTGTTGACATTTTTTCTTCTGGAAGTTGTCTTGCCTTGGGACCACTGCTTTTGTTGAATGCAAACATTTAGCTTGGAGAAGATAAGTCTATGATCAGTCCATCACTCTGTGCCACGCATTGCTTTGTCACTCTCACATCCTGTTTGTCTCTTCTCCTTGTAATGACATGATCTATTAAATGCCAATCTCTGCTTCATGGGTGCATCCATGAAGTTTTATTGCATTTAGGTAAACAGAAGACAGTGTTGGTGATGAGAAGGTCATGAGGTGCACAAGTCTCCAGTAGTAAGTGACCATTGCTATTTCTGTTACTGACTCTATTCCTCCCAAGGAGTCCCTGCCATGTCTGGAAGTCTGTGTCTATTCTTGCATTAAAGTCACCCAGAATTATAAGTTTGCCCTCTTTTGGCACACTGATGATAAGGGTCTTCAGGTATTCATAAAATTTTTCTTTAACCTCTTTAAGGTTCATCATGGTGGGAGCATATTCACTGATAAGAGTGGCATGTTACTTTCCTGCAAGTGGCAATTGAACTGTCACACACTTGTATTCATACCTTTTGGTAGGCATAAAAGCTTGTTGACTAGATTTGTTTTGATTGCAGAACCTACACCAGCTTCACTCACTCTCCTTCCCTGTGGTCACTACAGAAAAACATGTATCCACAAAGTCATCAGCCTCACTCTCTCTTCCAGAGTCATCAGAGTCCAGTGGCAAGACAAAGTCATAATGACTGGTGATGGCTCAGGAAGCAGTAAATGACCTTGGCATCTTTGATGTCTAACCAAGAACTAAGTGCTCCACAGCACCTGCTTCAGCCACCTTCACCATCATGGCCATTGGAACAAATTGTTCTCATCCACCCATTCCACTGGGTGATGGCTTCACACACTTGAGATAAACACTTCCCTAACTCACCAAAGGATTTGATATCCCTCAGTTACCCCTCATTCTGGTTTATCCCATCTCCTGAAATGGCATAGTAGGATATGACCACTGTGCATGCTACAGCTTCTTGGAGTCACAGGTGAGAGTTGGGTGGATCAGGTGCACACCAAAAGTGGAAAGCAACCTTGAAAATGATTCAGAAGCCCTTGCATCAGAGGTACTAGTCTTCCCTGAACACACCCTACACCCCGCTGATACCATAGTGAAAGAGGTCTTGGACCAGATTGATGGTGGTTTATTTGAGGGAAAAGGGGTAGGAAATCAGCTCTAAGAAAACCTGTTCAGCTCACTCAGATTTTGGGAATATAGACAGGAGGGAAAAAACAGAGGATTCTGGACACTGTGGAATAAGCTACTGACTTTGCACTCTAAAAAAGAAGCTTAGAGACTTATTGGATGCTTGAAATAGATGATTAGGCCCCTATTTTATCCCAGTCACTATTAATCAGCTAATGATTTCATAAGGGTAGTGATTATTAGTGATTATTAACATTATACTTATTTATCAATGTATATTTAGTTAATCATGCACATTCAGGAATAATTAAATAGGTTAAGTTAAAAGGTCCCAAACTGTAAATTACAAAATCGTAAGTTCACTATAAGTTTCACTTACTTGCTATGAAGTTTACTTGCATAATCATAGGAAACTAACTAGAAGACTTCAACCCTTTCTTCCTGCTGAGTAGGGAACCAAGCCCGGTGTGACTTAGGTGAGTCAATGATATGGAAAGTCCATATTGAGTTTTTTCATTGCCCCTTCTCCCTTCATTGTCCCCCTATTGCTCAACATAGGAAAATGGCTACGAGCATTTGGCCAATGAGAGACCCTGTTTGTCAGCCTGTGGCCTGCTTTTCTACTGGCCCATGGGCCCATGTAGATGTTTTGACATCTGTTCATCAGCCCAACCCATGGATCTGCTCACAAGCCCAGGACCTCCTGAAAAGTCAAGATAGGTCTGCTTATTGGCTCATTTGTCGACCAATGGGATTCTGCATTGTTTTAGACTTTTTTAGAAGGTCAAGGGCAAGGTTTATCAACCAGTGAGATTCTTTTTTTTTTTTAAGTTTGCTTCACCTAGGTTTCAGGCACTATAAAATAAAGGCCCTGGAGGAAGGAGGCATCTCAGATATGAGGAGTGTCTGGGGTCCTATTAATTAAAGAAAATTAATTAATTTCCAGCTCTTTAACAAATGGCTATTGGCTTGGAGCTCTGTCTCAGTGGTTGTTTTTTATCATTCAATATCCAACTATGTTTTTTTTAATAGTATTTTCCCCCAATTACATGTCTAGCCAATTTTTAACATTCATTTTTTACAAGATTTTGAGTTCCTAATGTTTCTCCCTCCTGTCTTCTTAAAATTTGATGTAGGTTATACGTGTGCTATCATGTAAAACAGATTTCCATTTTAGTCACAGTTCTGAAAGAAGCGGATCAAAAGAAAAAAAAACACAAAAAAATAAAGTTAAGAGAAAAAAGTATGCTTCAATCTGCACTCAGAGTCCATCAGTTTTTTATCTGGATGTGGATAGCATTTTCCTTCATAACTTCTTTGTACTTGTCTTGGATCGTTGTGTTGCTGAGAAGAGGTGAGTCATTCATACTTGATCATCACCGTAACATTGGTGATACTGTGTACAATGTTTTCCTGGTTCTCCTCATTTCACTTTGCATCAGTTCATAAGGTCTTTCCAGGTTTTTCTGAAATCTGCCTATTCATTGTATCTTATTGCACAATAGTATTCCATTACATTAATATACCACAATTTGTTCAGTCGTTCCCCAATTTCTGGACATCCCCTCAGTTTCCAATATCTTGCCATCATGAAAAGAGCTATAAACATTTTTTTCTCATATGTAGGTTCTTTTCCCTTTTTTGATCTCTTTTGGATACAGACCTAGTAGTGGTATTGTTGGATCAAAGGGTATGCACAGTTTGGTTTCCCTTTGGGCATAGTTCCAAATTGCTCTCCAGAATGGTTGAATCAGTGCAGAACTCCACCAATAATGCATTAGTGTTCCAATTTTCCCACATCTTCTCTAACATATATCATTTTCCTGTTTTCTCGTGTTAGCCAATCTGACAGGTGTGATGTGGTAACTCAGAGGTGTTTTGATGTGCATTTCTCTAATCAATAGTGACTTAAAGCATTTTTTCATATGACTAGAGAGAGCTTTAATTTCTTCATCTGAAAACTACCTGTTCATATCCTTTGACCATTTATCAATTTGGGAATAACTTGTTTTCTTATAAATTTGACTGTTTTCTATATATTTTAGAAATGAGGCCTTTATCAGAGACACTGGTTGTAAAAATTGTTTCCCATTTCTGATTTCTGTCTAATTTTGGTTACATTGATTTTGTTTGTGCAAAACCTTTTCAATTTAATGTAATCAAAATTATCCATTTTGCATTTCATAATGTTCTCTATCTGTTGTTTGGTCATAAATTCTTCCATTCTACATAAATCTGACAGGTAAACTATCACGGCAATTTTCCTTGATAATTTCTGGAAAGATGCTGTCCCAGTGCTCCTTTTGATTATGACTTCAGGTAGTCCAGTGATTCTGATATTGTCTCTCCTGGATCTATTTTCCAGGTCAGTTGTTTTTCCAATGAGGTATCTTACATTTTCTTCTATTTTTCACTTTTAAAAAATTTGTTTGATTAATTCTTGATATCCCACAGGGTCATTAGTTTCTACTTGCTCATTTTCAGCCTGCTACCCACCTAGATAATTTTAAAACCTCCTGTTGGCAAAGTTAAAATAGATTTTTTTGCCTTTAAATTATTTTAACAAGAAGTAATTAATAATTTTTTGTCAGTAGATATCTGAAATTGGTTGAGTGTGGGTGGAATTTTCTTTGGTTCGGAGCAGGGTGAGGAATCATCTTAAGGACCCTACCAACTAGCGCCTGGAATACTTGGGGGAGATTTTCCCTGAGGTCTTAGAATTTCCCCCAAATGGTCAGCTGTCAGGGCCTGTGACCACTCTGTGAGCAATTTTTGCCCTTCTTTTATTTAACAAAGCTCTCCTTCATTTAGTAAATAAGGCTATTTTGAGGATAGAAAGCCATCACTTGGTCTTTGCCCCATTTCCTGGTGAAGCCATACCCTAGACAAATTGTTTCAGTTTTTAGGAAAAGCTGGTATAAATTTTAATAAATATTCACTCACAAATGACCTTTGTGTCTTAATTGACCAGTCTTGGGACCCTAGAGGTTAGGCCCTAAAAGTAAAATTGGCAGAAGTGAATGTCAGCTTTAGGAAAGGACTCCCATGAGAATGATCTCTGACAGTTTATAAATGGTTTTTAGACATCTTAAATGGGGACCTTCTTAGGAGGAAACAAAGAAGGTGTGCCTTGGGAATTTAGTCCAATAATCTTAGAAGAAGTTCCTCCAAGAATTCCCACTCGTGGGTGGGATGAGATGGAGTCAGGCATAAGCATTCCTGCAAGACTCCCATGGGGCAAGTATTTGATAATCTGTGACAAGGGTGGACCCCCTGTATACCAGAGGATAACCAAGGACAGAGCTATAAAACTGTGTTAGATCTAGTTTGAGGATACAAAACATTCACAGGAATTGGCCAACACATAGTCCTTTTGATTGTTTTACTCTCACAAAGTTATGAAATTTCATTGAGCAATCTCCTAAAATTACTTTAGAACAAATAAGCTATTAGTATTTCTGGGAGGCAGTACTGGAAGTCAGCCAGTCCTCACCTCGCTATCCAGCTCTGCCAGACTTTTTCCTTTCCTCCTCTTTCCTTCGCCCCTCCTGTTTATGTACCTTCTTCTCAAACTTCTTCAACAACATCTCAGAATAGCCTGCTGAGGAAAGTTTGATGAAGATCCTGTTTGCAGTTATAGATAAATTTAAGGCCATCTTTCATGGCTATAATCTCACATGGGGAGATGTGACTCATCTCATGGGGACCCTGTTATCCCCAGGAGAAAGATCAGGAGTTATTGCAGTAACAAATAGACAAATTGTGGGTCCAGGAAGACAGGGAACTTGGCCAG
The DNA here is from genome assembly GCF_011100635.1 of Trichosurus vulpecula. Taxonomy (NCBI): domain Eukaryota; kingdom Metazoa; phylum Chordata; class Mammalia; order Diprotodontia; family Phalangeridae; genus Trichosurus; species Trichosurus vulpecula. The sequence continues at coordinate 476,676,270 of NC_050573.1, forward strand.
TGCAGGATCCCACTGGAAATCTAACCAATCTTCACAATTTGCTCAGTTACAACAGGCCAAGGATACCTTACTTAGGAACATGGAACTTTTTGCAGAGTGAGCAGATAATTTTAATAAATTTCAAGAGACCACTCAGAAGAGGGTAAGAACCCCATACAGTTTTATGATAGATTGTGTAAGAGTGGAAAGCATTTTGCTAGATTAGAGTCCTTGAATCTATGGGTTGCAAGGCTTATTAATGCAACCTTTGTTAATCAGTCATTATCTAAGATTAAGGACTACTTTCTTAAAACTGTCCAGGATGGCATGAGAAAGCCAGAGGGGAACTTAAGGTGATTTCACAATATGTCTATGAGGGAAAAGAACTAGTGAAAGACAAAGCAGACACAAGAGAGAAGTACAAAATAAAAAACCTCAGTCTAAATCTCTCTTTGTGCCTGTCCAGATTTCAGGCCATCCAACAGTCCCTTTCCAGCCTCTATTAATTCATCATACCAATAAAGATTGTCATCATTGTGAGAAGAGAGGGCACTTTGCCCAGGACTGCATGATAAAATAGCAAAACCAGGATTTCCTAGAACCCAGGGGCTAAATATAAATTGGCCTTATAAGCAGAATTATGACCTACAAAGAAAGAATACATTCAGCCAGCCCTTAAATCAAATGGAAAGGAATAATGGGTATAGAAGGATCCAGGAGCAAAATGAGAGAGATCTGAGCAACAGGAAAATTTCCATGCATGAAGGCGCAGGGAAGAGGCAGGTATTTTTACTTCTAACATCCTTGCCCCTGTTATCCCCACCTTACCCTCTACCCTAACTGGAGAACTAAGCATTACTCTTAAAGTTGCACCCCATATGTTTGCCTTATTGATACTAGAGCTACTCATTCTGTCTTAATTTTTTTAAAAAAAACTCTGTTTGCACCATTATTCAGTCTATAAAGATAGTGGGAATAGAGGGAACATCATGGCAGGTACCTCTCTTATCCCCACAAGAGGTGACAGTAGATGTCTAATGCACCAGCTAATCTGCTGGGAAAGGATACCCTGTCTAAATTCAATTCCACCATTTCATGTCTTCCAGATAATGCCTTAACTATACAGCTGCCAGACAAGCCAACTTCCCTATTTCCATTATTGATTGACTCTCTTAATGATTTCTCTGATGACTTCTTTTATGATTTCACTATTTCTTGTGTTACCTGCTTCAGACTTTTGTGATAATGGCCTTAGTTATCTCCCATGATATTCCTAGTTCTTTGTGGGCTACATCTTCCACAGATATGGGTCTCTTGAAATCAGCAGTCCTAGTCACCATAACTATAAAAGGGGGGCTGCCACCATCCATACCTCCATACTCCCTATCTAGAGAAGGGATTGTACCCATCATTAATTCATCACTAGAGCAAGAAATTGTGACCCCATGTAGGTTTCCCTGCAATATACTTATATCACCTATTAAGAAACCCAAACCAGGCCCTGATGGGAGACCTATTTATCATTTTGGGCAAGATTTTTATGGCTATTAATGAATATGTTATACCAAGACATCCTGTGATACTTAACCCCACCACCATCGTTTCTTCTACTCCTCATGATGCTTCTTTCTTTATGGTCATAGATCTGTATGCCACATTTTTTAGTACCCCCATAAGCTCTGAATCCAGACACTTCTTTGCATTTACCTGGAATAATCAGCAGTGGACATGGACTTGTTTACCTCAAGGCTTTGATGAATCTCCTTTATTCTCTCAAATTTATAGCAAGACAGCCTCTATTGTCTTCACAGACTCAGTTTTAGTCCAACATATTGATGACCTCCTATCAACCTCATCTTTCACCAACTTCTGTCGAAGAGACAGGCATCATCTCCTCCTCCAGTTCTACCATTGTGGATATAAGGTCTCTAGATCAAAGGTACTGTGGTACAACCTTCAGGCTTGTGTTTTATCAGCTGGAACATGTTCGATTTCTCAGAAACACATACAGGCAATCCAGCAGCTGTCAGTTCCTAAGACAGAAGGCAAGTATTTGCCATTTGGGGAACTGCAAGATGTGGCCATCAGCATATTCCATCATTTGGTGAAATTATTAAACCTCTTGTTGCTCTAACCAAATAATAAATTCCTGAACCTCTACATCTTGAGCCTGAACATCTCACTGCCCTCACAGAACTGAAAACAACACTAAGGTCTGCTCCAGCCCTAGGACTCTCAGACTACAGTAAGCCCTTCACTCTTTTTGTGCATGAATGAAGGTAGGTAGCTTTTGGTATTCTCACATAATCACAGAAACCCATAATGTGCCCTATGGATTATTATTCAGCTCAGTTGGATAATGTAGCTGCAGGTGCTTCATCCTACCTGTTGGCAGTAGCAGCCCTTTTAGTGAAGAAAGTTTATGACCTTGTACTAGGAAATTCATTATCCATTTGGTGCCCTCATGAGATTGCAGTTTTGCTGTTATGTCACTGCACTCAGGCCTTTTTCTGATCAAAGGCTTGCTAGGTAGGAAGTGACTCTACTTGGTAGGGAAAATGTCGCCATTAAGAAATGTTCTGTCCTTAACCCTGCAACATTGCTTCCTGATCTCTCTGTCTCAGGCGAGCCCCTGTATGACTGCACCTCTGTTGCCGATTTAGCTGAGAAACCTCATAGTGACCTTATTGATGTCTCACTAGACAATCCAGATTTTATCTTCTATACCGATGGCTCCCCCTTTAGGAAGGATGGCCAGCATTACACAGGAGCCTATGTGGTGTCTTTCACAATGTAGTTGGGGTAGTTTCACTCCCTTCTCACCTCAGTGCCCAAGCTGCTGAGTTGATTGTTCTAATTCATGCCTGTCTCCTTGCTACTGATAAAGATGTCACTATACACACACACACACACACACACACACACACACACACACACACACACATATATATATATATATATATATATATATACACATATACACATATACTGACTCTCGTTATACTTTTTGAGTGTGCCATGCAATTGAGATGTTATGGTAAAGTTATTAACAGTTCTGTCCCTTCTTTCATTCTCTATCTTCAAGATTCTTCAACAGCTCCAGAAAGCTTCCTGACAACCCTGATGACACCCGATGGCATCCTCTTCCTTACGATGATGCTGGAGTTGAAAAATGGAAGCAGCAATATGATGCAAAACAGGTCTCTGGGATCTGGGTTACTCCTGAAGGTAAATGACTCCTCCAGAGTTATTATCAGGTATGTCCTTCAGTTCATTCTGGGGGACATACATTATGGCACACAGGGAATAATTGATTCAACAAGGTGAGAGTAGGTTGCTCCTGGTATCACCTCAGTTGCCACTTGTATAACTTCAAACTGTCCCCACCTGTTTAGCTTTTAATCAATGTGCCTTCAAGGCTGTAGCTTTTGGTGGCAATCCCCTTGCTTATGTTCCTTCTGAACATTTGCAGATTGATTTCATAAATATGCCCAAGGCAGGACATTTTAACCATTATCTGGTTGTGGCTGATCAATAAATTTGCTGGGTTGAAATATTCCCTGCTTCAAAAACCACTGCTGCCATTGTAGCTAAGAAACTGATAGAAGAAATTGCACCCAGATATGATCCACTTGCCTGCATTGATTCTCATAAAGGGTCTCACTTTACCGACTCTGTCTTTTCCCACATATATTCTAATCTTGGGGTTTCTCCCAAGTTCTACTTTCCCCATCATCACCAAAGCTTGGGCCATGTTGGATATAACACATGAATGGGGAGCTCAAAACTGATTAATTGGAGATTGGATTAACTGAGGCACAGTGTCCACCTGAACAAAGGGAACAAAGGCAGAGTTCAAGTATAAAGCTGGAAGTATTTATTGGGTGAGTGCAGCACATGACCCATGGAGAATAGTGAGAACCTAGTCTGCTGCTCTGAAGATTGGGGGTTTAAGGAATGGTTTGTATGGTTTTACAATGAAGACAGGAGGTGTTGGGGGTGTTCTAGGAGCATTCTGAGGACTTTTTGGGGAGGATAGTTCCAGGAATTGAGTGGAGAATAGGAGGAATGCAGAGTACTCGGAACCAGGATGTTTGTGCCCTCCTGTCCATTTGGGGCTGGTGTGAACCAGGTTGGGCTAGCCTTGTGGCTGCTGGTAGCAATGGTTCACACAATGGACACCAAAAGAATCACTGCTATGCCGAGCTCAAGCAATATTCATTCTGCATCCCGATTGGCAGATTCTGATTCCCAAGTTATTCCAGCCTTTCCTGGATAATAAAGGAGCTCCAGAAAATCGAGGTGATTGGTAGACTCATTATTCATCCAATTTCTACAACAATCTTATTGGTAAATTGGGTTCTGAAATACACCTGAAGTGCTCTGATGGTCTCCCTTTGGCTCTATTTTATCTTAAAAGTAGACCAAGGTTGGGGGTGGGAGGGTGGGTGGGTGAGATGTCCTATGTCTTCTTATGAAATGATTTTTGGACACTCTCCTATAAAATCAAAACTTTTTTCTTCCGTGTACACATCATTCTTGGAGGGGATGTTTCTGTTGCCTCCTACATTCAAGAACTCCAACAAATAGGAGCTTTTATACAAATTGGACCTCTGGACTTCTCTCTCCATTCTATCAACTGAGTGAGTGACCACATCTACGTAAGAATTTTCACTGGGTCAGTGGAATTGAGCCTGCCTGGGAGGCACCATTTCAAGTCCTACTGACTACTCCAATGGCTATCAAGATAGGAAAAAGGGCTTATGGATTCATTGCTCACACATACAACCTGCACGATCTTCTGATCAGTATTCTTAGGAGACTCCCCAGAGGGATTTCTTAATAGGACTCTTTTAGATATAAAGGAATCACTTTTGCCTTTGTGGGTGTGGGAAACTTTCAGCCTTTGGCTTCTTTGGATCACAATGATGTTAGATGGACAAAGGTCCCATTACACCATGGCTATGCTTTTAATGTCGCTTCCTGGTGCCTGCTATGATGACATTATTCCAGATGTTGTCAGTATTATTTGTTCTTGGAGCAAAGAAACTTAAGATTTATTGGTCTCCCATGTCTAATAGAAACTATTTCCCCATGGTCCCCAGATTAGTTAAGGAAATGGCTGTTAACTGTTTGCTATCTAGCAGTTCCAACATTTCTACTCAGTACTATTATGATGTGAGCAAGACACAGGCCATCCTTATTATACAATTTGAAGCTAATTGTGGCTACAGTGCCCTGCTCTATCCTATTAACTGCAAGGTTAGGCAGAATGGAAGTCTTACCTGAAATCCTAACATGATATGTTGCAGAAGAGTGATGGATCTCTCTTTTGCTACCCCAGAAAGCCTTCTTCCCTTAGCAAGTGAAGAACAGTCACTATATGGAAGTGCAAGTTCTTCCAAGATGGGGGTAGCCCATGCATAACAGGCACCAAGTTTCCTCCTTTTGATAAACTGTCTTCTTCAGATGAGCCCATCAAATCTACGCCCAAGCCTACACTGAATCCTAATAGCAGCACCCCCTCATTAAAGAGCATATTTAGACACCTATTTGGTCTTAACCACCTGTTGCAACAATCTGCTAGTAGCTGCTGTAGACCTGCCAATAGCCAGCACACAGAAAGCTGCCAACACAGTTTCTTTTAATCTGCTTTACTAAGGAAAGCAACATTAAGGGGTTAACGATCTCAATATAATCGAACATACAAACATCATTCACTTAGTTCAGGAGGAAAAGCCAGCACCCTGAACTTCAGAGAAAATACAAACAAATTACAAACATCAACAGACAGACCTTGTCTGATTCAAATCTCAATGCATAGTTACCAGGGTTTAACAAAGTCCAAATGTCCCAGTTTACAAGCTGGGAGGCTCTTAATTACAGCTGCCCAGAGTTTCCACTCCTACATGCCTCCAAGAATGAGAGCCCTAGGCAAATAGCTCTGTCCTCTCTTTTTATGCACTCTTTAGCCATCATCAAATGTCATCTGAGTGACCAGAACTTAGGTTCCTACTATTGGCTCTGGTCTTAGCAACTCCCCTTAGGACCCTGAGGGCTTCACGCCCACATAGGCTTAGCACCTAGTAGATAGGGGTTTGGGCCTGAGGTTTAGCCCCCAGTAAGACTCAATCAAAGACACCCAACTTAATTGATATTACACTCTACCCCTTCCAGGTTCCATGGCCTAACAAAAATCTAAATTAAATGGCCATGGATCCTGGAACAAATAGAAGTATTATACATTGTGATCCAATCAAGCAGGAAACTAAAACATATCATTCACAACAAAACAAAACATATCATTCAGTGTCATTCCCAGATACTTGTTTACAATACAAACATGATCCACCCCTAGGTCCCAGCAAGTTAATCTCTTCAATCAATCATTCCCAAAATACTTGTTTATAATTCAAATGTCCACCCCTAGGTCAAAGCAAGTTAATCATTTCAATCAATCAGAGTGTTCAAGTAAAGTACTTCTTGAGCATGGGTCCTTTTACACACACTGCCATTGCAGGCTTCCTCCCAGTACCCTCAGACACGGGCATGCTTTAGTTAGTAAAGTCCCAAAGCAAACAAACAAAAAAGTCCAAATAAAGTTCTCTTGGGATATGTCCTTCTCCCCACACTGTTGCTGCAGGCTTCCTCTTGGCACCCAAAGTCCAACTCAAAGAAAAAGTCCAAACAAAGTTCCATTGGGCATCTGTCCTCTCCATGCTGTTCCAGTCCCTGCTTCCAAGTGCTGAGGGGCAGCTGGGCAATAAAGTCAACAGAGTGGGGTCCCTGGGGGTCCATGGCACTTCCCCCACCCCACCATAGATAAATTCACCCCTCCCTCCTGGGTCCCAAGCAGTCGTAGTGGAAGGGACCAAAAAGGCATGCTCAGCACCTTGCTGCAAAGTTTCCATCTTGCCCCAGGACTGAACTCCAAGCTCCTGGGTTCCAATTCCTGGCTTCTGCCTGGCCTCTCCTGGTTTCTGCTGGAATGTGGGTGATTCTTCACCTTTTTGCTCAGCTCACCAAAGTCAGCTCCAAGGCAGCTCAGTGCTTTCAGCTTTCCAAAGTTCCCAGGCAAGCAGTCCTCCACTCCGTCTGGGTTAATATGTCAGCAGCTTTTTCTCTGAAGTCTGTACAAAGGCAGTTCTCTGTTCCTGTTTTAAAACTCTGCATACAACATAGTCTCAAAACATTCACCCTTTCAGCACAGTCCTTGGGAGCCAGGCTTATCAACTTAAGCCCTTGGAAGGAGGGATTATCTTCCAGGGACCCTGCTCTGGGCTCCTGAGAAACAACTGGCCTGTTTTCCTTCAGGCCTTTGTTGCTCCTGGGGCTCCACAGAACCATAGCCACCCCAAGTACAAAGAGCAATCCAAAAACTAGGAAACATTCAACCAACCCAGTACCCCAAAATGCCATACTTTCCTTTTAAAATGCAGATCCTGCCACGACTATGCCATTTGTGGCAACAATCTGCTAGCAGTTCTGAAGGGGTGTAAGACCCACCAACAACCAGCACACAGAAAGCTTCCAACAGAGGTTCTTTTGATCTGCTTTACTAAGGAAAGCAACATTAAGGGGTTAACAATTTTACTTTAATCCAGCACACAAATTTCATTCACTTAGTTCAGGGGGAAAAGCCAGCACCCTGAACTTCAGAGCAAATACAAACAAATTACAAACATCAACAGACAGACCTTGTCTGATTCAAATCTCAATGCATAGTTACCAGGGTTTTAACAAAGTCCGAACATCTGGGTTTACAAACTGGAGGGCTCTTAACTACAGCTGCCCAGAGTTTGTACTTCAACATGCCTCCAAGAGTGAGAGCCCCCCTAAAATAGCTCTGTACTAGCTTTTTATACCCTCTTTAGCCATCACCAAACATCATCTGAGCGACCAGCACTTAGGCTCCTACTATTGGCTCTGGTCTTAGCAACTCTCCTTAGGACCTTGAGTGCTTCATGCCCACATAGGCTTAGCACCTAGTAGTTAAGGGTTTGGGCTTGGGGTTTGGCACCTAGTAAGACTCAATCAAAGACACTTAACTAATCATTTTAAGACAGTAAGAAAGTCCCACCTTAATTGATATTACACTACCAGAAATGAAACCAGCAGTAGCATTCCCACAATGATTCTTCAACCTACTACAATTTGGAATTTTCTTCTGACCTATTAACTTCCTATAACCTGACTCTTATTGAGCCTGCCTGTGATAATCCTACTAGTGAATCCTGTGATAATTTTTCAAGTGAGCCTACAAATTTAATAATTTATTTTGCTATAACTGTCAAAGGAAATAAAAATCCCCACTCTTCAAATTGTTCTTTTGGAAGACAGAGAAGCTAAGTCTGTCCCTATTGGATTTTCACATTATTAGTATTAGTAGTAGTTACTGATTTAAATGGTATGGGAATTTATCACTGCTGTAAATGTTTTGTTGCTTGAGACAGGCGTATTACTGATTCAGCTAAGAATCAGATGTGTCATGTGTCAAGACCTGACACATCCCCATGTTGTTCTTATCATATATAACCAGACTAGTGAAAACTCTTTCTTTAATAAGTAAAACAGACTTTGGGACAAAAACTTCAGAGGATGTAGAGGCGGGTGTCATCCAACATCCTCTAGGCCCTGAGAATCAAAAGAGAACTGGTGATATAGACTACGTTGAAAAGAATTGATGGGCTCAAAGCCGTAGAAGTGCAGGAACCTTGTAGGATAAAGAAACTTCCTCCAGAGGGGGCTATTGAAGTTGTTTGGCATTTCAACCCCTGTTATATTGGGCTGTTTTTCTTATTATTTTTACTAGGAAGTAGCAAATTTCTGGCCTCCTCAAAATATAACACAAGTGATCTATTTTTAAGGCATAAAGAAGCTGCCTCCTTACTTAGGGAGAAGAGAGAAATTGATCATTATGAGGAGTCCACTGCTGAACAAAATCATACACATTTGTGTCTCAAAATGCTGGCAGGCTTTTCTGTACTGGTGTCAGACAAAAACGTCAGGAGCTCAATCCTATCCAAAGCTCAAAAAAGGAGTTGTTTGGTGGCTAAATTCTACTTCTGAGAAGGGAATGTTTCCCTGGCTCCATTGTGCCCACAGTGCCAATGCTTTAGATTTGATCAAGGATGCTCATACATCCAAAACTGAATGGGTCCTAAATAACTATATTATGGCCTGCATAGCCAAATAGGTCATAAATTTCATCATGCTAAGGTGATTGAAATGCATGGGTCCTGGATCTGTCAACATATCCATAGAAACTCACCTGAGCCTTGAGTGGTTTTTCCTGTTAAAGCAGAAGAAACTATGACATAGGTATAAAGCAACAGTATTTCATTCACTGGGACATTTGCTCCTTTTGCCTTTGCCAAATGTGTCATTAATGACAGTTCCTGAAACACTACCAAATGGGATGTGCCCACTTCTATGAGAATTAGGCCTCTTAAGTTTTTTTAAGGTGAAGTTTCATATATTAACCCGTAACAATATGACCCCAATTAGTTTTAAAGCTAGGCTTCCTCCACTGACAGTAGCTCACCCTTTGCCAAATTTTACACTTTGTGTGAGCAAAAGTAAGAGTGTAAGTTCTGGAATAAATGTAGGCAATTCAGTGAAGTGTAATTTTGCTTTTACTATTCCTGAACCTAATAATATTTCCTTTTTTTTGGCATGTGCCCTGACAAAGAACTTACAAGGCAACCATAACTTTCCTTTGCAATAGTCACCTATAGTGGATGCAACTTTACTAGTAATCCTAATTCAGTTTTTTATTTGTGCTGGTGTTCCCTTTTCTGTATGGTGTGGAAGTTGTAGGATAGCCTATTTGGTCCAACCAGTGACTGTGACTAATTTTTCCATAGGAGTTATAGGAATAAGAACAACTAGAAGCATGGGAACATGATGGTGTCATCAAAAATGGAGTAATTTTGGGGAAGATTCAATATCACCTAGGATGGGTTGCATACAAGAAGTGTATGACCTCTTAGATACTTTACTACAGATGACCTGGATACACAATGAAGGATGGTTCACTGCACTATTAATGTCATCATCAGTGTGATCAACCCTGTAGCAAAGTATGGTGCAGAGTATCACTTCTTGTGGGCTCTCATTCCTAGTTTAAGTATGACTGCAGTAATAGGCTCTGCCAGAAACCTGTGTGCTGAGCTATAGGGTGTCCCTAAAGTCTGGACATATAGGCAATCTCATTAACCATTTCACCGAAGACTCTGTGTTATTCAGCGACTTCTTTTTCTGGGGTATGCTAAAGGAGAAGGTGTATTCAATGAAAATCACAGATGCAGCGCACCTGATTGAACGTGTAAAGAGGGAATGTGCTAAAATTGACGGCAATGTGTAGTTATTGCATCAAGTTCACGTGAATCACAGGAATCTTGCAAAGTGCATCAACCTTTCCATCACAAATGATGGAAATGATCTTGAAGATGTTATTTGTTAATATTCCAATTAAATAAAATGTTGTCAAAAATTTCATTCATTTCATTTCTTGAAAATATGCATTTTTGCCTATGTGTCCAGACTTTAGGAACACCCTGTAGAGAATCTTGCTCAGGATACCTCTGCTGTTATTCAGTGTGCCACTGCAGTTATTTTGATTCTGCAGGCAAAAATGGGTCTGCTCGTTGGCCCAGCAGGACCTCATGAAAGGTCAGGATAGGTCTGGCAAGGTCTCCTCATTGGCTCATTTGTCAACCAATGGGATTCTGTATTTTGTTTAGACCTTCCTGGAGGATCAAGGGCAAGGTCTATCAACCAATGAGATTCTGTATTTTTAGTTTGCTCCACCTATATTGTCTGAGTATCAAGCACTATAACACTAAGACCCTAGGAAAAGGGCACTCAGATCTTGGTAGTGCCTTGCTTTCTAATAGCACAGGGAAGAGAAAATTGTAGCTATGCAGCTATGGTGAATATATATTTACTTGGAATAAAAGGGGTCTGCTGGCTAACCTGGCAGTAATTCTGAGTCCCTAGCTATAGGTGAGGGAGAGTCCTTATTTAGCCTCTGAGGATAGGGGGTAGCCCCTCCACAGAGGCTGTAAAGGGGGCAAAGGTTTCATTTCAGTCCTCTGATGTGGCTCTTAGACGATAGGAAGTTTTGACAGGTGAGCCAGAGAATACTGAGTAGATGGTGGAGGTTTTGCAAAAACTTCAGTATCAACAAGGATGGGTTTCACAAGAAGTGTATGACCTTTTAGCTCCTTTGCTACAGATGACCTGGATACACGATGAAGGATGGTTCGCTGTACTATCAATGTCATCATCTATGCTGTGTTCCTGACATTTCTGGTGCTATTATGGTTCATTGGCTCATCGTCATCACTTTTCATTAGGAGACCCACTGTGAACTGCAAATATTCAACATCTCACAGGTCATGGACCAGAGTGTTGAAATCTGAGACTCAGTCCTTTCAAAAAGAGAAGGAAAAGCTTCAGATTTCTGGCTTTGGTTCTCTTCTACTCCCCCCGCCCCTTTTTTAATTTTAATTTTTTTTATTTTTTGTTTACAACACTCAGTTCTACATCATTTTGAGTTCCAGATTTTCTTCCTTCCCGTCCCCCCTCCCTCCCCATGACAGCATGGAATCCAATATATCTTCTACATATAACTTCGCATTGAACTAATTTACACACTAGTCAAGTTGTGGAGAAGAATTATGACCAATGGGATGAATCACGAGAAAGAAGAAACAGAACCAAAAAAAACCCCAAAAACAAAAACAAAAGAGAGAAAAAAGGGGGGAAAATGGCAAGCATAAAGTGTGCCTCAATCTGCATTCAGACTTCATAGTTCTTTCTCTGAATGTAGATAGCTCTCTCCATCATGAGTCCTTTGGAGTTGTCTTTGCACCTTGTGTTGCTGAGAAGAGCAGTCTTTCAGGGTTAGTCCTCACAGAACCCATATATCTGTGGTTGTGTATAATGTTCTCCTGGCTCTGCCCCACTCACTCAGCATTATGTCGTGTAGGTTTTTCCAGGTTGTTATGAAGTCCGTATCTTCCCCATTTCTTACAGTACAATAGTATTCCCTTACCTTCATGTACCATAGCTTGTTCAGCCATTCCCCAATTGATGGGCATCTCCTTGATTTCCAATTCTTAGCTACTACAAAAATATCTGCTATAAATATTTTTGTACATATGGGTCCTTTTCCCATTTGTGTGATCTCTTTGGGATACAACCCTAGAAGTGGTATTGCTGGGTCAAAGGGTATGAACATTTTTATAGCCCTTTGGGCATAGTTCCAAATTACTCTCCAGAATGTCTGCATCAGTTCACAACTCCACCAGCAATGTAACAATGTTCCAATTTTCCCACATCCTCTCCAGCCTTTATCATTTTCCTGTTTTGTCATTTTAGCCAATCCGACAGGAGAGATGTGGTACCTAAGAGTTGTTTTGATTTGCATTTCTCTAATCAGTAGTGATTTACAGCATTTTTTCATATGCCTGTAGATATCTTTAATTTCTTCCTCTGAAAATTGCCTGTTCATATCCTTTGACCATTTCTCAATTGGGGAATGACTTCTATTCCTATATATTTGGCTCAGTTCCCTGTATATTTTAGAAATGAGGCCTTTATCAGAGACACTAGTTGTAAAGATTTTCTCCCAATTTTCTGCTTCCCTCCTAATCTTTGTTGCATTGGCTTTTTTTGTACAAAAACATTTCAATTTAACATAATCAAAATTATCCATTTCCCATTTTGTAATGCTCTCTATCTCTTGTTGGGTCATGAATTCTTTTCTTTTCCATAAATCTGATAGGTAAACTATTCCTTGCTCTCCCAAATTGCTTATAGTATCAGCCTTTATTCCTAAATCACGAACCCATTTTGACTTTATTTTGGTATATGGCATAAGATATTGGTCTATGCCCAGTTTCTGCCCTACCATTTTTCAATTTTCCCAGCAGTTTTTGTGAAATAGTGAATTCTTAGCCCAGAATCTGGATTCTTTGGGTTTATCAAAGAGTAGATTGCTATAGTCATTGACTTCTCCATCTTGTGTACCTATCCTATTCCACTGATCCACAACTCTGTTTCTTAGCCAGTACCAGGTAGTTTTGATGACTGCTGCTCTATACTACAGTTTAATATCTGGTATGGCTAGGCCACCTTCTCTAGCATTTCTTTTCATTAATACCCTAGATATTCTAGACCTCTTTTTCTTCCAGATGAATTTTGTTATGATTTTATCCAGCTCTGTAAAATAATTTTTTGGTAGTTCGATTGGTATGGCACTGAATAGATAGATTAATTTAGGTAAAATTGTCATTTTTATCATATTAGCTTGGCCTAACCATGAGCAACTGAAATTTTTCCATTTATTTAGATCTGACTTTATTCACGTGAAAACTGTTTCATAATTATGTTCATATAGACCCTGGGTTTGTCTTGGCAGATAGACTCCCAAATATTTTATAGTGTCTACAGTAACTTTGAATGGAATTTCTCTTTCTATCTCTTGCTGTTGGGCTTTGTTAGTAATGTATAGTAATGCTGAGGATTTATGTGGGTTTATTTTATATCCTGCAACTTTGCTAAAGTTGTTTATTATTTCAAGTAGTTTTTTATTTGATTGATTGGTGTAATTTTTTTTTGCTTTTTCTTTTCTTCTTAAATATTACGTAAGAAGAATGTCCAATAAAAGCCCTAAAAAGTATTTAAATTGTGAACCATCCCCTAGAAGATCTTAGGACCTGGCCACCATAGGATGACAACGTGGTAACAAAGCCAGGCCTATGACTGGGACCAGGATCAAGATGTCCCTTTTTTGAAGCCTCTGGTGGCCTCTGACTGTTGATGTGGGTTCCTGGTCACTGAGGGGAATGTAAGGTCTAGGCCCTTCTGATTTGGTAGATATCCTTAGACCAAGCAAGTCATCATACTCTGTCTTGCTGATCAGACATCATTCCATTTGGAGAAGATTGGAGCTACATTTATGAAAGATAAGTGCCATTGTATTCGTGTGGCAATCCTTGCTACTTAGAGCCAAGTAAGCCTCCTTTTGTTAACTGTTTGGTGACTTAATGGCTGCTTCATTTCATTCCACATTGAATCTGAACTAACAGGACATCAACAGGTTTACCCCTGATGGGTATTCGCAGTTTAGTGAATATTTGGAGATAAGTCTAAATTGCTTTCCAAAATAGCTAGACAAATTCAGAGTTCCGCCAGCAGTGCATTAGGGTAATGCTTTACTTGTAGTGCCTCCAAAAATTGTCTTTTTCCTTTTTTGTCATCCTTATTAAACTTATGGGTATGAAGTGGAATCCCAGACTTGTTTCAATCTCCATTTCTCTAATTACTAGAGATCTGGAGGGAAATTTTCATCTAGTTTTTGATAGCCTGAATTTCCTCTTTTAAGAACTGCCTGTTCATATCCTTTAATACTTTATCAATTGGGAAATGACCATTGTTCTTATAAATTTGAATCAGTTCCTTATATGTCTTAGGCATGAGATCATTATCTGAAATACTTGCTGCAAAGATTTTTCTTCCCAGTTAACTGTTTCCCTCATAATTTTAATTGCCTTGGGGTTTTTTATGTTGATTTGAATTACTAAAACATTTTATTTTCTGTTCGGTTAATCTAAGTACTTAATATTTTTAAAAAATAACTAGCATTTATATATCACTTTAAGGTTTGCAAAGCACTTTTTCTCATTTAATCCCCTCAAAAAGCCTATGAGGAAAAAAATGTCTATGAGGTATGTGCTGTTATTTTCCCACACATGAGGAAACTGAGGCACAGAGATGTTAAGTGACTTGCCTGGGGTCAAACAGCTAGGAAGTCTGAGGCAGAATTTGAACTCAGGTCTTCCTGACTCCAAATCCTGTATTTTATTCACTATACCACCTAGTTGCCCATCTAAGTGATCAGTTTTATTGTCATATAATTAGACAAAATAGTTTCTGGTAGTTTTCTTTATTTCACCCTTAATTGTGAATTTTCCTTTTTCACTTTTGTTATAAACATTTTGGTTTTCTTATCTCTTTTTAGAAAATTAGTCAATTATTTATTTTATTAGTATAAAAAAGAAGTCCTAGTTTTATTTATCAATTTGATGGGTTTTTTCCCACTTCCAATTTTGTTAATAATCTTGTCTTCGATTTTTTAAACTTCTAACATGGTGTTTAGGTTTTTTTTTCATTTGGGTTTGTTCTTTTTTTGTTGTTTTATTTTAGATGCATTCTCAGTTTATTGATCGGCTCTTTTGGTCTTTTGTTGATGAAACCATTCAAAAGAGTTCAAAGTTGGCCTCAGACATTTATGAACTGTGTCAACTTCTTTGTCGTCGTGGCTGTTGTTCAGTTGTTTCAGTCTTGCCCAACTCTTCATGAGCCCGTTTGGGGTTTTCTTGGCAGAGATACTGGAGTGGTTTAGCATTTCTATCTCCAGATCATTTTACAGATGAGGAAATTGGGGCAAACAGGATTATGTGACTTGCCCAGGGTCTGACATCAGATTCGAACTCAGGAAGATGAGTCTTCCTGACATAAGTCCAGGCACTCTATCCACTTCACCACTTAGCTGCCCAACTTCTTTCTACAAGTAACTCAACCTCTTAGTTTCATCACCTGTAAAACAGGGATAATAATAACCCTTACCTCCCATAGGGGTTGTGAGGATCAAATAAGATAAGATTTGTAAAGTGTAAATTACGAACCGTCATTTTTCCCTTTAAGACTTCTTTAGTTGCATTCCAATTTTTTAAATATTGCCTCATTGTTATTTATTTGATAAAATTTTCTGTTGTTTCTGTGATTAGTTCTTTAATCCACCAACTGAATGAAGGAATAAGTGAATGAATGAATGAATGAATGAAAATGCATTTATTAAGATTTTACTATGTGCAAAGCATTGTGCTGAGGGTTAGAATACAAATATAAAAAATAAGACAATTCCTGCTTTCATGGAATTCACATTCTAAAGGGGAAAACAACATATATAAGAAGTCCCAAAAAGGTCAGATGAAAAGGTCCCATGATCCACAGGTTACAGTGGCAAAGTAGATAATAATTCATATTCTTTAATATTATTTCTTTAGGATTAAATCATTTAGTCTCCAATTAATTCTTCATAACTTCTTCAAAGGACTTTTACTGAATATAATTTTATTAACTTGTGGTCAGTAAGAGATATGTTTGTGCCTAAAGTGCTAGACTGGGAGTTAATAAAGACCTTATTCAAATCTCACCTTAGACACTAATTAGGTCTGTTACTCAAGTCACTTAATCTCTCTGAGCATCAATTTCCTCATTTGTAAAGTGGGGATAATAAATACCTGAGGTGAGGTTACAGCACATGAATTGCTTTGCAAATTTTAGGGTAGTCTCTTTATGTCAACTATTATTTTGAATATCTACCACCTCCCATTGAACCTTCCCTTGTAACAAAGAACATTTAGGCAAAATGCAATAACTAAATTACCACGACCAACAAGGTGTACAACATTCCGTCCCTCTACTTCTCTAGTAAGGAATGTGACATGTCTAATTATCTGTTCTCCAGAACCAAGACTGTTCATTTCAATTAATTTGAGTTTGTAGTACCTTTATTCTTGCTTGGCCTTCCCTTTGTTCTCCTTGTACCCTGACTCAATGTATACAACAAATTTTTTGCATTTGCTTATTGATTTTCAAAACTTTTGCTACAGTTTTTCATTTTTTGAGGCAGTTGAGTGATGCAGTAGCCAAACTGCTAGGCCTGGAATCAGAAGGACCTGAATTTATATCCAGACCCAGACATTTACTAGCTGTGTGACTCTGGGCAAGTCACAAGTCACAAGTTTGTTCAACTGCAAAATAACAGCATCCATCTCTCAGGGTTGCTGTTAAGATCAAATAAGATATTTGTAAAGTGTCAGATCAGTGTCTGGCACAAGTTAGGCACTGTATAAGGGCTTATTATCTTCCTCCCTCTGAGTTTTTCTATCCCTAAACTCCATAAACACACGGATTGTTTTTGTTTCTTAAAGCCTAGAGACTTAGTTCTCTTTAAGATTTTCCTTTATACCAGGGTTCTGAACCCTTTTGTGTCATGGACCACTTTGACAATCCAGTGAAGTCTATGGATTCCATCTCAGAATAATGTTTTTAAATTAATAAGAAGAAATACACAAGATTACAAAGTAATTGTACTGAAATAGTTATCGAATTTTTTTTAAAGTTCAGAAACTCCAGGTAAAGAACCCCCTATCATTTTTAACATGTCACACCACCTCTGACATCTTGAGAGTAATACTTTGATTTCCTTCATCATTCCTTTAAAAATTTTAATTTCTCATACTGGCGTGTGAGAGCTGAGTAGCTTGAGTTTCCAGTACCTATCCCAGGCAAAGTGGTCAGCGAATGGGCCCCAGCCCCAAAATCAACAGGCCTCGCTCCTTTCTAGTCAAGAAACATTTCTCCACCAGCAAGAAACCCAACTACAGCGAACTGGAGAGTCAGACAATGATTGTGTCTCTCCCCACTTGTATGACCAATCCTACTCGATGTTGGCCATTCCAGCAACAGAGGTCCTCAGTCCAGCAATGTTATCCTCCACTGGTCTGGGATAGTGGGCTGCTCTCTAGCTTCTTCATACCCATGCCAGCAACCGCTCCTGAACCCCCAGAAGAATCCAAGGCCCTGGACCTGACTTCTCTGTCTAGTGATGATTATGACAGTGGCAAGGGATCAGATCCCCTAAGCTCAGTCTCCCCGGAAGAGGAGGCAGATAAGTTCTCCTGTGGCCAGTGCCCCGAATCCTACACCACCTTGCCTAGCCCCTCCAAGCACCAGCAGCTCCAGCCCAGTGAAGATACCCAGCCTAGAAAATTCATCTGCAGGGTCTGTGAGAAGGAGTATGTGAGCCTTGGTGCTTTCAAAATGCACATCCGAAGCCACACACTTCCCTGTGTGTGCAAGATTTGTGGGAAGGCCTTCTCCCGGCCCTGGCTGCTGCAGGGTCACATCAGAACCCACACAGGGGAGAAGCCGTTCTCCCGCACTCCTGCAGCCGCGCGTTTGCCGACCGCTCCAAGCTCAGGGCGTACCTGCAGACCCACTCGGACGTCAGGAAGTACCAACGTAAAAGCTGCTCGTGGACTTTCGAATGTCCTTGCTTCACAGGCACGAGGAGGCGGGCTGCTCGGGCTCCCGCTGAAAGACTGCCTATGGAGGGAGGTCCAGTGCACAAGGTGCCCCGGCGCTGCCTGTGGAGTCTCCCTTTCTCCCCTGCCAGGATCCCTTCCCATGTAGTGAAAGAGCCAAGTGAATATTTGCCATTATGATTTTCAAGAGGGAAAAAAAAAGTTTCTATAGGAAATAGCTCCCTCTGTGTTAACTCCAGCTGTGAAGCGACATTCCCCCCACCTGCACACACACACACTCCCTCGCCCACCTTCCCACCCCCACCCTCCACCCGCCACCTTGCTGCTTCAGTCCTCAATGAAAGGAACTGGTGACAATTTTCATCGCACGCTCCCCTACCCCACCCCCTTTTGGACTCTCACTTTTTTTTAAAGGCCGTTCCGGCATTTCCTGACTGTAGTTTACAATCTGAACCGTGACAGTTGCAGCTGGTGTCTGACATATCGCTTGCAGTCAGTCTCATGGGGGTGTCGTCAGCCTCCTGCAGTGAGGGGAGTGTGGAGCGGAGAGTGATTTTTTTTTTCTTTTTCTTCTTTTGGTGCTTTTAAACTAAGTCTGTTGGTCGCTATTTCTATTCAGAATCCTACGAATTTCAACACCCCACCCCCTCTTTACGCCAAGATGAAGGACAAAAAAAGCAATCAGGGGTGCCCCAATGTACCTTTCCCAGTGGGTTCTGACGGTCGGTCTGCTTCTGTTCTAAAGGTGTAACTATGCACTTGGCCAGCCATGGTCCAGCTGCCAGCCACAATGATGGACGCTTAGGATGCCTGGACCATCGACAACCTGAATTTTAAATCTGAATCCCTATTTCTAGGGTAGTTCTGAGCTGGAGCACCTATTAATATGACTCTTAACTGTTTTTTCAAGAGAACTGCAACCAATAGTAAGCACTTGTCAAACCAAGCAATAAGGGGCTGTGCAGGGCCTGGCCCACTGACAGGTGTGCCCTCAGCTATTTATGGTGCCAGACAGGTGCATCACATAGGGATCTCTGCCTGTTATTTTTTCCACATACTCAGAAGATGTTTACCTTTCAAAGGTACACTGGCATTTATATTTTATGCCATATTTTGCACTGATGAAACATTTTTATAATTACATACACACAATATATTGATATTCAATAAAGTGCTTAATTTATAAAAATAAAAAATTCAATTTCTTACAACTCAAACTAGTTCCTCTTCCATATACCTCTCCCAATTTCCCCAAATTTTTGAGAAGTGAATTTTGCTTATTTATGATAGCCTGCTCAGGAAAAATTATATCTTGCAAGTTACTTTTCAAAACCTCTTTCATGCATGAAAATTCCATCACTGCTTTCCCTTTTCTGCAATCATTTTCCAGACTACTGTCATGTTCACCTGTATAAACTCCCTCAACTCTTATAGACTCATTTTATTTGTCTCCTACGATGCTGTTAAAATTCCCTCTCTTCATCATCCTTCTTGTATGTAGAAATGGGGTTGTACCCTTAAATAATAGTTTTCTTTTACATTTTTTGGAGGAGGGGAGAATTTATCCTTCATTCATTCAACATTTTATTCAACATCCATTTATTTAGCCTATAATGTGCAAAGCATTATCCTAGGGGCTAGAAGAATTAAAAAAGAGAGTCCTATCTTCATTAAGTTCACATTACAGTGGAGATAGGTGGTGTTTGCTAGGGGAGGAAACAAATAAACATACAGTAATACGCAATAACAAACTGTAATAATATTAACTATTATTAATTATTAACTAATAATAACAATATTAATATTCATAATATGCTCTAATAAGAGCATTAGAGGGGTAGAAAGTACTAAATAAAATACGTAGGTTGAAGCAGGGAAAATAATTTCTGACTTAGGCAATCAAGGCAGGCTTCATGGAGGGAATGACATTTAATCTATATCTTAAAGTATAAGCAAGATTTCAACTGGTAGAGATGGGAGGGAAGGCTTTCATTATGTAAAGAAAGGAATGAGAAAAAGTGAGGAAGCATGATGTATGAGAGGCATTGAATTATTCAGTTTGGACACTGTTTGAACCAGGAAGTAATGCTGGAAATTCCTGTGGAATAAGGCAATGACTTGCAGAGGACCTTGAATGTCAGGCTAAGGAATATGAAATTCAGTAGGGAACTGGAATAAGTTTTATACACAAAGAAGAGTAATCTGGCAATTGTACGAAAAATGGATTTGGGGTGGGTAAAGAGTAGGGAAACCAATTGGGAGGTTGTTGTAATAGTGTAGGAAATGAGAAATTATGATTTCTACTAGGCTTGTAACATATGGGAATAGAAAGAGAAGTATATAGTCAAAGCAACCTTACCTTGCCTTGATCCACCCTGTTCATATGTATGACTGTAATCCAGAGGGTGTGTGTGTGTGTATATACATATACACATACATATATACAGGTATGTATATATGCATGTATGTATATATACACATACACACACAAACACATGAATGTATATATATATATATGTATGTATATTTGTACATACACAATATATTTTTAAAATCCTATCCCTTTATACAATTTTCCCCTGCTAATACTTATTTCAAATTCCCATTCTCTTCATACAAATAAATTTCTCTCATTTTACTCAACCTTGTTTCTTACGCTAAGCTGCATCCAGTTTCTCTTCTTTTAGATCCCCTTAGGCTGCATCCCTGCTATTTGTATGACATGTTCCTATTTTAAGCTGTATTTTCCCCACACATATGTGATTTTATTTAGTTAGTCCTTCAAGGCTTTGTTTGAACATACTCTTTTCTCTGCCGCTTTGACTCCTCTTCTTGTACATCTTCCTCTTTTCACAAGCTCTATGTTAGTCTCCCTCCTTTATTCTTTCTTCTTCTGGGGTTTGGGTTCTAACAAAATGGATCTTTTAGTCTAGCTTTATTTGTTTGTTTTTATTCCAGAAATTTCTCTGAATGTTTTCCCTCTTCTTCCTTTATTCCATCACATACTTCAGACAAAGCCGTCCATTCTGAGTTAAATGTTTGATGTCTCCTTCCTTCTGTAAGAATCAATTTTTCTCTGGTATCTTCTTCCAGTGATTTTTGTTCTTCCCTACCTATTTTATCTATTTTTCTTTTTTTTGCTGCCACAACTTGAAACCCATCTTCTATTTCTTCCTTGAGTCTTCTCTTGTTGCTACCTCCTTCTCTTATACTTCCAGGAGGCATTCCTGTACTCATCTGGGCAGATGTTACCAGCTTCATTATTCCTCTTCCTCTTTCATACTGGGCTTTTGAAACTGGCCCAGCTGCACTACACACCCTTTTATTGTGACACGGCCCTTAGACAGTTTGTCTAGATATGAACCTCTTCATCACAAAGGTTACACACAATCCTTTTTTTCAAACATGAGGCCCTACTGTCTCCTTGTTCTCCACACCTAAAAAATCTTTTCATGGCTACACATTATAATCAAATGATTTTTAGAGAATGTTTTATGAATACCTTTTGACTTTTCATGACAGCCATTTCTTTTTTTTAATATTAGTTAGTGTTTATAAAGTCTGCAAAGCAAACTATATTATCTTATTTGATCCTCAAAACAACACTGTGAGTTACATGCTATGATTACTCTTATTTTGTAGCTGAGAAAGCTGAGGCTGAGAGCTGTAAAGTGTTGTCACACAATTAGTAAGTTTGAGTCAGTATTAAAAGTTATGTCTTCTTAATTCCAAGTCTACCATACTATCCATCATACCATCTAGCTACTCCATTGCTTGTGTATGTTTTTCCCTTTTTGAATCAATTCTGAAGAGAATAAGGCTCAAGTGACACCCCTCCCATCCTTCTCTCCATTAAAATAGGCCTTTTGTGCCTCTTCCAGTGAGATAATTTACCCCATTTTACTTCTCCTTTCCTTCTTCTCCCAGTGCAATCTTTCTCACCCCTTAATTAACTTTTTTGGATATCATCCCGTCATAGTCAATTCATACCCATGCCCGCTGTCTATGTATACCCTTTCTAACTGCGCTAACAGTAATAAAGTTCTTAAGGGTTACAAGTATCAATCTTCCTGTGTTGGAGTGTAAACAGTTTAACCTCATTGATTGCCTTACCTTTTCTTTTTCCTGTTTACCTTTTTATGCTTTTCTTGAGTCTTGTAGACTCAAGAAATCATCAGCAATACTTAGAAGTTCTCAATTTCATTGAATATCCATTCTTCCCCTGAAGGACTATATTCAGTTTTGCTGGCTAGATGATCCTTGGT
Organism: Trichosurus vulpecula; assembly: GCF_011100635.1. Classification (NCBI taxonomy): domain Eukaryota; kingdom Metazoa; phylum Chordata; class Mammalia; order Diprotodontia; family Phalangeridae; genus Trichosurus; species Trichosurus vulpecula. Next base: position 476,698,639 of record NC_050573.1, read on the forward strand.
TATAATTTTAGCTCTTTTGCCTTCTGGAATATCATATTCTCAGTTCTCTGATTCTTTAATGTAGAGGCTACTAAATCCTGTGTAATCCTGACTGTGGATCCACAATATTTGAATTGTTTCATTCTGGCAGCTTGCAGTATTTTCTCCTTGACCTGGGAGCTTTGGAATTTGGCTATGATATTCCTGGGAGTTGTCGTTTTGGAATCTCTTTCAGGAGGTAATCAGCGGAATCTTTCCATTTCTATCCTACCCTCTGGCTCTAGGATTAGCCAGGTAGTTTTCCTTGATAATTTTTTAAAATGTAATGTCCAATCTCTTTTCTTGATCCTGGCTTTCAGGTAACCAATAATTCTTAAATTATCTCTCCTGGATCTATTTTCCAGGTCAGTTGTTTTTCCAATATGATATTTCACATTTTTTCTTCTATTTTTTCATTCTTTTGATTTTGTTTTAAGGCTTGTCTCATAAAGTCATTAGCTTCCACTTGCCCAAATCTAATTTTTAAGAAATGATTTTCTTCATTGTACTTTTGTACTTCCTTTTCTATTTGGCCAATTCTACTTTTTAAAGAGTTATTTTCTTCAGTGAATTTTTATTTACTTCTTTATTTTGGAGTTCTTTTTAAAATTTTTTTTACCACTTAATAGTATTTCATTTCTGCAAGTACATGTAAAGTTAGATTTCAACATTCATTTTATAAGATTTTGAGTTCCAAATTTTCCTCCCTCCCCCCCCCCCAAGACAGCAAGTGATTTGATATAGGATATACATGTACAATCATGTTAAACATATTTCCCCATTGGTCGTGTGGTAAAAGAAGAATCAGAACAAAAGGGAAAAACCATGAGAAACAAAAAACAAAAAAAGTGAAAATACCATCCTTCAATCTGCATTCAGACTCCATAGTTCTTTCTGTGTATGTGCATAACATTTTCCATCATGAATCCTTTGGAGTTGTCTTGGATCATTGTATTGCTGAGAAGAGCTAAGTTTATCATAGTTGATCATCATACAATGTTACTGTTACTGTGTGAAATGTTCTCCTGGTTCTGCTTATTTCACTTTGTATCAATTCGTACAAGTATTTCTAGGTTTTTCTGAAATCCGCCAGCTCATCATTTCTTATACCACAATAGTATTCCATTACATTCTTACACCACAACTTGTTCAGCCATTACACAATTGATGGGCATCCCCTTAATTTCCAACTCTTTACTACCACAAAAAGACCTGCTATAAATATTTTTGTACGTGTGGGTCTTTTTCCCTTTTTTATGATCTCTTTGGGACACAAGCCTAGTAGTGGTATTGTTGGATCAAAGGGTATACATAGTTTGGTTGCCCTTTGGGCATAGTTCCAAATTGCTCTCCAGAATGGTTGGATCGGTTCACAAATCCATCAACAATGCATTATTGCCCCAATTTTCTCACATCCTTTCCAACATGTATCATTTTCCTTTTTTGTCATCTTAGTCAATCTGATCAGTGTGAGGTAGTACCTCAGAGTTTTTTAATTTGCATTTCTCTAATCAATAGTGATTTAGAGCATTTTTTCATGTTACTGTAGATAGCTTTGATTTCTTCATCTGAAAACTGCCTGTTCATATCTTTTGGCCATTTATCTATTGGGGAATGACTTGTATTCCTATATATTTGGCTCAGTTCCCTGTATATTTTAGAAATGAGATCTTTATCAGAAACACTTGCTGTAAAAATTGTTTCCCAGCTTTCTGATTTCTGTCTAATCTTGGTTGCATTGATTTTGTGCAAAACCTTTTTAATTCAATGTAATCAAAATTATCCATTTTGCATTTCATAATGTTCTCCATCTCTTGTTTGGTCATAAATTCTTCTATTCCCTAAAGATCTGACAGGTAAATTATTCCTTGCTTTCTTGATTTTCTTATGGTTATCACCCTTTATATCTAAATCATGTACCCATTTTGACCTTATCTTGGTATACAATGTAAAATGTTAGTCTATGCCTAATTTCTCCCATACTATTTTCCAGATTTCCCAGCAGTTTTTGTCAAATAGTGAGTTCTTATCCCAGAAGGTGGAGTCTTTGAGTTTATCAAATAGTAGAGTACCATGGTCATTTACTACTGTGTCTTGCATGCCTAACTTATTCCATGGATCTACCACTCTATTTCTTATCCAAACCACATTATCACATAGTTTTAAATGTGGTGTGGCTAGGACACTTTGCATTTTTTTTCCATTTAATTTTTTCTTTTAATTCCCTTGATATTCTTGACCTTTTGTTCTTCCAGATGACTTTTGTTATTATTTTTTCCAGCTCTATAAAATAATTTTTTTGGTAGTTTTATTGGTATGGCACTGAATAAATAAAATAAATTAATTTAGGTAGAATTTTCATTTTTATTATATTAGTTTGGCAATTTGAGCAACTGATATTTTTCTAATTGTTTGGATCTTACTTTAATAGTGTGACTTTATTATTGTGTTCATATAATTCTTGGATTTGTTTTGGCAAGTAGACTCCCCAATATTTTATACTGTCTACAGTTATTTTAAATAGAATTTTCTTTTTATCTCTTGCTACTTGCTATTTATTAATAATATATAGAAATGTTGATGATTTATGTGGGTTTATTTTATAACCTGCAACTCTGCTAAAGTTATTAATTTTTTCAAATAGTTTTTTAGTTGATTCTCTAGGCTTCTCTAAGTATAACATCATATTATCTGCAAAGAGTTTGGTTTCCTCATTGCCTATTCCAATTCCTTCAATTTCTTTTTCTTCTCTTATTCCTAAAACTAGCATTTCTAGTACAATATTGAATATAGTGGTGGTAATGGACATCTTTCTTTTACCCCTGAGCTCATTGGGAAAGCTTCTAGTTTATCCACATTACAGATAATGCTTGCTTATGGTTTTAGATAGACATATCTTATCATTTTAAGGAAAGCTCCATTTATTCCTATGCTCTCTAGTGTTTTTAATAGGAATGGGTGCTGCATTTTGTCAACAGCCTTTTCTGCATCTATTGAAATAATCATATGATTTCTGTTAGTTTTGTTATTGCTATATCCAACTATGCTGATAGTTTTCCTAAAATTGAACCAGACCTGCATTTTTTATATAATTCCCACCCTGGTCATAGTGTATTATCCTACTGATAAATTGCTTTAATCTCTTTGTTAATATTTTATTTTAAATTTTTGCATCAATATTTATTAGGGAAATTGGTCTATAATTTTCTTTCTCTGTTTTGGATCTTCCTGATTTAGGTATCAGCACCATATTTGTGTCATAAAAGGAATTTGGTAGGACTCTTTCTTTGCCTATTTTTTCAAAATAGTTTATATAATATTGGAATTAATTGTTTAAATGTTTGTTAGAATTCACTTGTAAATCCATCTGGCCCTGGAGATTTTTTCTTAGGGGGTTCATTGATGGTTTGTTCAATTTCTTTTTCCAAAATGAGGTTATGTAGGTATTTTGTTTCCTCTTCTGTTAATCTGAACAATTTATATTTTTGCAAATATTCATCCATCTCACTTACATTGTCAGATTTATTACCATACAGTTAGGCAAAATAGCTCCTAATTATTGCTTTAATTTTCTCTTCACTGGTGGTGAATTCACCCTTTTCATTTTGATACTGGTAATTTGACTTTTTGCTTTCCCTTTTTAATCAAATTAACCAAATATTTATCCATCTTATTGGTTTTTTCATAAAACCAGCTCTTATTTTTATTTATTAGTTTAATAGTTTTCTTAATTTCAATTTTATTAATTTCTCCTTTGATTTTCAGAATTTCTAATTTGGTATTTGATTGGGGATTTTTAACTTGTTCTTTTTCTCACTTTTTTAGTTGCATGCCCAATTCATTGATCTGCTTTTTTGTGTTATATTCGTGTGAGCATTTAGAGTTATAAAATGTCCCTTAAGAACTGCTTTGGCTGCATCTCATAAATTTTGGTATGTTGTCTCATTATTGTCATTCTCTTTGATGAAATTATTGATTGTTTCTATGATTTGTTGCTCGATCCACTCATTCTTTAGGATTAGATTATTTAGTTTCCAATTAATTTTAAGACTATCTTTCCATGGCCATTTATTACATGTAATTTTTATTGCTTGTGATCTGAAAAGGATGCATTTAATATTTCTACCTTTTTGCATTTGACTATGAGGTTTTTGTGCCCTAACACATGGTCAGTTTTTGTGTAGGCACCATGTACCACTGAGAAAAATGTATATTCCTTTCTTCCCCTATTCAATTTTCCCCAAAGGTCTATCATATTTAACTTTTCTAAAATTCTATTAACCTCCTTAATCTCTTTCTTGTTTATTTTTTGGTTAGATTTATCTAGTTCTGAGAAGGGGAGCTTGACATCCCTGACTAGTATAGTTTTGCTGTCTACTTTTTCCTATAATTCACTTAACTTGTCCTCTAAGAATTTGGATGCTAATACCACTTGGTGCATACATTTATAGTATTGATATTACTTCATTATCTATGGTGCCTTTTAGCTAGATGTAGTTTCAGTCTTTATCTCTTTCAGTTAGATCTCTTTTTGCTTTTGCTTTGTCTAAGATCGATTGCCAGTGCTGTTTTTTTTAACTTCAACTGAAGTATAATATATTCTGCTCCAGCCTTTTACCTTTGCTTTGTATGTATCTCTCTGCTTCAGATGTGTTTCTTGTAAACAACATATTGTAGGATTTTGGTTTTTAATCTACTCTGCTATCTGCTTCTGTTTTATGGGAGGGTTCATTCCATTCACATTCACAGTTATGATTACTAACTGTGCATTTCCCTCCATCCTATTTTTCACCCTCTTTATACTTTTGTCTCACCTTTTACCCTTTCCCTCTTCACCAGTGTTTTGTTTCTGAGTACCCCTCCCTCAATCAGGCCTCCCTTTTATGAGCCACCCCCTCTCTTTTCTTTCCCCTTTCCCCTCCTACTTGTCCCCTCCCTTCTACCCTCATTTCTATCCACTCTCCTCCCTTTTCTTTCCCCCTTTCCATTCTACTTCTCTATACGGCAAGATAAATTTCTATTCACAACTGAGTGCATAAGTTAATCCTTCTTTGAGACAGATCCAATGACAGTAAGGTTCAAACAATGCTCATCCTCTCCCTTCTTTTCCTCTAATGTAATAGGTCTTCTACATCTCTTCAGGCATACCCTATTATGCTACCCCTTTCCTATCCTCCCAGTATAATCCTTATTTTCACCTCTTGTTTTTATATTGTCACATAAAAGTCAATTACATTCACACTCTCTGTCTATGTATACTCCTTCTAACTACCCTAATACAGATACAATTCTCAAGAGTTACAAGTATCATCTTCCCAAATATGGATGTAAACAGTTTAACCTCATTGAATAATGTGTTTTTTTTTCTTTCTTGTTCACCTTCTTATGCTTCTCTTGAGTCCTGTAGTTGAAGATCGGATTTTCTGTTCAGCTTTGGTCTTTTCATCACAAAAGTTTGAAAGTCCCCTATTTCATTGCAGGTCCATCTTTTCCCCTGAAAGATTATGCTCAGTTTCGCTGGGTAGTTGATTCTCGGTGGTAATCCAAGTTCCTTTGCCTTCCACAATATCATAATCCAAACCCTCTGATCCTTTAATGTAGAAAATGCTAAGTCCTGTGAAATCCTGACTGTGGCTTCTTCATATTTGAATAGTTTCTTTCTGGCTTCTTGTGGTGTTTTCTCTTTGACCTGCTAATTCTTGAATTTGGCTACAATATTTCTTGGAGTGCTCATTTTGAGATCTCTTTCAGGAGGTGATTGGTGGATTCTTTTAATAACTATTTTACCCTTTAGTTCTAGGATATCAAGGCAGTTTTCCTTGATAATTTCTTGAAAGAGGATGTGTATGCTTTTTATTTGATCATGGCTCTCAGGTAGTCCAATAATTCTTAAATTATCTCTCCTGTATCTATTTTCCTGGTCAGTTGTTTTTCCAAGGAGGTATTTTATGTTTTTTCCTGTTTTTTTTGTTTTGACTCTCATAGATCCAAGTTTATTCTTTTTGTCTTCAAAGAAAAGAAAGATTAGACTTTCCTTAACTCTCTGCTCATCATGTACCAAACCCAGAGTAACTCTTGGGAAGTCTCTAAAACAAAGCTTAGATATCCTTTCTTTCTAATTTCCCCAAAATGTGGGTACAAGAGTTCATTATGGAAATGGTACTCAATATACAGAGTGAATATTAGATACAGGACAATGGCTTATTTCTTCCACTGCCAAAAATGCTTAAGACACAGATGACTCAAAAGTGCAATTTAACAAATACAGAAAAACATAAAACTATACCCCATAGCATTCCTTATTTTCTCCACAGAAAGTAAAAACACTTTACAGAAATGCTGAGCAAACATTTCACATTACGCTTGTATATGTGATGTCCAAATGACTCCCAAGGTCCAGGCAGGGTTCTTTAGTGCCTCGGTATCCTGTCTGGGGTCTTGTTCTCCAAGAAGCAGCCTATGACACTAATTGCTTCCTTCTAAGAAGCTATTGCCAGTTCAAACTCTTACCCTTTTTTACTCATAAGTTTACCATCAGTGGTGAGAATGTCTATTTCTCAAGATCAGTGGTAGTTGGCCTGTGCTCAGAGTGAAAAAAGAAAAAAAACCAGTAGCCAAGAATTCAGGCTGACAAAGGCAAATATATATTCTCAAATCCTTGTTCCCATTGTTACTGGGAGGGAAGAAAAGCGAGATCTCTTCCCTTCTCTTTGCTGGAAGACCAGAGGAGAAAACACATAAGCCTAAAAGAGAGGTGAAGATTCACTATAGAACATCTTACAGACCCTAGGTAAATAGCTCCTCAGGACTCACCTTTGACAAAACCCTCCCCATCCCAGCCCTGCTTCATGAATATCATCAGAGCTGCTACATCATCCCAGCAAAATAGATGTCCTTTAGAAAGGATTCAGAACGCACAATACAGATCAGATAAAGAAAGCAGCCAAGGAATGTGTCCAGGTTTATGGGAAGTGATTCATGGGCTCCCTTGACTATTCTCATGTATCGAAATGCTAATGATTTTGTGAATCTATTTTATATCCTATATCCTGAATGTAGCTGTTAAGTATGTCAATTATTTCCTTTACTGATTTTCTGGTATTTCCTAGTTATACCATTGTGCCACCTGCAAATTGGGAGTTTTATCTCCTCTTTGCCAACACCTATACCTTTGTTTATGCCTTTGCTTTTTTTTCTGTTATTGGGATAATTAGTATTTCTAAATCTCTCTCAAATAATAGTTGAGAAAGTGGGCTTCTTTACCCATTCTTTTATTGGAAAGCATCTAGTGTCTCAGAATTGTCAAAAATACTAATTCTCTATTTTAAATATATACTTTTGAATCCCTATATGTAACATGATGTCCTACTCCTTATCTCAGGACCAGGTCTCCTATATCTGTCCCTCATGTTATCTGAAGGTAACCCTGAAGAGTTAGACTATTTCTCATCTCTTCTGCCATTGACTTAAGGCTCCACCAGTTATGTTCCCCCATTGTTAAGGAGATGGTGAACTCAATTCCATTTAACTGCTCAATATCAACCTTTACTTTAAAGACAGAGGCAGAATATACATCTCAATTCCCCCTCTCCCGAGCATATATTCATACCTTAGAGCAAATTGTCACCTAGGCCACCTTGGTCTCAAAGGGAGTAGACTGAGCCTAGTTCAGTTCCTATATAGTATTGTTCTCACCAAGGTTATGTCCAGATGCAGCATGACTGCCATATGAGCAATATTTGTACAGCACCTACACAGAACCTGGCACATAGTAGGTGTTTAATAAATGCTTGTTCCCTTTTTCTCCCTCTCTCATTTTAGCTAATACTAGGATGGGGTCACAAAGGTCCCTCTAAACGGTTGCTCCTTGTTTCTTGGGGCACCAATGCTGTACTTTGCTGGGAAACCTGCCTCAGACTCTGACTCCTCTATTCTTATAGCTCATTCTCCCGGCCTTTTGAAACTCCTATATTTAGCATTATTTCCAACCAGATGGAAGGAATAAGGAGTCACTGAAAGGGGAAAAAAGAGGAAGTAACAAAAACAGATAGGGCTTTTTTGAATAGCAGTCTACTCTTAAACATGTCATTAGCTAGCCAGTACCAGAACCTGGCCCCAGTCTCCCTTTCCAGTCTTACTTACTTTCCCACAGAGTCTACAACCTAGCCTAGCAACTTGGCCATTTTGCTCTTCCTAACATGAAACACTCAATTTCCTGTCACCATGCTTTTCCTTTATTTTTCTTTTATAAAAGACAAAGAAAAAAAGAGGAAAAAAAACAACACAATGGATCAATATATTGAAAAGTGTGAAGTATGAGCAATGTGAAACATCTATGGATCTCTCACTTACACAAAAGGATGCATTGAAGGTGTTCTCTCATACCATTTCATTTAAGTGATGCTTGATCTTTATAATTTTGCTATTTTCACTTTTGATGTTTTTATGTGTTGCTGTTTTAATTTTCCATTTATATTATAGTCATTGTGTATATTATTTTCATGCCTCTACTTCCCTCTGCCTCAGTTCATGTAAATCTCTCCATGATTCTCTGTATTCATCATGTTCATAATTTCTTACAGCATGATAATATTCCATTAGATCCATGTACCACAATTTATCTACTAATTTATCTATATTACTTATCTATTGGTTTATCTATTCCCTAACTGCCTTAAAAGCCATCTGCTTTTGTTTCCAATTCTGTGCTATTACAAAAAGTGTTACTATAAACATATTGGTGCATATGGAGACTTTCTTCTTATCAATGACTTCCTTCAGGTATAGTAGTAATAGAGTCTCTGAGTCAAAGGACATAGACATTTTGGTCACTTTATTTCCATAATTTCAAATTGTTTTCCCAAATGGTTGTACCAGTTGATAGATGTATCCACAACATATTAGTGTGCTTATCATCCCACAACCCTTTCAACATTGATTATTGATTTTTTTGGTCATCTGCCAATGTACAGCGTGTGAGGCAAAACCTCAAGGTTGTTTTTGTTTTAATTTCTCTTATAATCATTACTTATTATTGGTGATTTGGAACATTCTTTTATATGGTTATATGTGAATATTTCTTCTTTTGAGAACTTTTCAATTGTCTTAGTTTATATCCTTATAAAATGATAAGGATGCTTATCACTTTGTAAGGATATGATATATCTACTAATAGATACTTATCTTAGTGGAATGGCTGGTAGACTCAAATATATCTGTTAATTGTTTATACAGCTCAGTACTAAACACTCAGAGAAATTTGATATAAAAATTTTTCCGTTCATCAACTTCCCTTCTTACCTTAGGCACATTATTTTGTCTGGGCAGTTTTATGTAATCAAAGTTATCTATTTTATATTATATTATAATTGCTTCTATCCCTTGTTTGGTTAAGAATACATCTCCTACCCACAGCTGTGAGAGGTATATGATCTGTTTCTCTTCTAATTTTGTTTTATGAGATGATCTTTATTGTTAAGATTGCATGTCCATTTAGAATGTATTATGGAAAATGGTGTAAGGAAGGTCTTGGTATAAATCTAGTTTCTGCCATATTACTTTCCAGTTTTCCTATTAGTTTTTATCAAATAAAGAGTTCTTTGCTAGGCAATTTATGGTTTACACTTTCTAAAAAAATGGCTTACTGACCTCAATTGTTTCTGATTCTCCCTTGTCTAGTCTGTCCCACTAATCCATAGGTCTATTTTTAACCAAAAACAGATTTAAAAAATATTTCTGCTTTATAATATAGTGTGAGGTCTGAAAGTGCTATTTCCCCTTCATCATAACCTCTTTTCATACTCCCTCTTGATGTTTTAGATATTTTGTTTTTCCAAATGAGTTTTGTATTGTTTCATCAGATTCAATAAAGTATTATGTTTATACTTTGGTATGGCATTAAAAGTATAAATTAATTTTGGTAGAATTGTTATTTTTAGCATATGGGCATGGCCCAGCCATGAATACTGAATATTCTACCAACTATCCAGGTTCTTTATCTGTTTGAGGAATATTTTGTAGTTGATTCTAATTGTAATTTATACAAGTCTTTGTGTTCTTTGGTAGACTAATCCCAAGGTGTTTTTTTTCACTTTGTAGCTATTTGGAATGGGATTTCCCTTTCTGTTACTACTTCTTGGATTTTTATTATTATATAAAAATGTAATTGACTTTTGAGGGTTTATTTTGTAACTCGCAACTTTATTGAAGCTATTGTGTCAATTAGTGTCATTGCTAGTTCCCCAGGATTTTCCAAGCAAACCATTATATCATTAGCACAAAGGGATAGTTTTCCCCCCTCTTCTTCTGTGTCTTTATATCTTTAATTTCTTCCTCTTGCCATTGTTATTGCTAACATTTCCAGAACTATATAAATCAATAATGGGGAGAGTGAACATCTTTCCTTTACTCTTATTTTTATTGGGAAGGGGTCTGTTTTTTAAAAATTTTAAGTAGATGCTTTTTTAAAAGGTCCCTCTATGCCTTTACTCTGTAGGGTTCTAAGCATAAATGAATGAAGTACTTTGTCAAAGGATTTCTTTTTCTATCTATTGAGATAATCATATGGTTTTAGATGTTTTGGTTTTTAAGATAATTATGTTTACACTTTTACCTAATGTAACCATCCTTGTATCCATGGGTATAAATCCCCCTTGGTCATAATAATTTATTTCATGGATAAATCACTGTAGTTTGTTTGACAGGATTTTATATAAAATTTTGGGCTCAATATTTGTTAATGATCTTGGCCTATAGTTTTCTTTCTGCGTTTTATACTTCTCTAGTTTTGATATGAAGACTATATTTGTCTCAAAAAAGGATTCCGGGAAGAAACATTATTTCCCAATCTTAGGGACTAATTTGTGAATTGTAATGTGTAATTTTTCACTAAAAGTTTGATAGAATTCTCCTGTGAATCCCATAAGAGATTTTTCTTTGGTAATTTGTTTATTGTTAATCCTATTTCCTTTTCTGAGATTGGGATATTTAAGATCTCCATCTAGTCTTCTAATAACATGAGTATTTTGTTTTTGAAAGTATTCCTCTATTTCTTTTGCATTCTAAATTTTCTAAGCATATACCTGTCCCTGTGCACAGGCTCTGATTATTCTTTTTATTTGTTCTGAATTTGTTGTGATTTCCCCTTGCTTATTTGCTATTTTATTGATTATATGATAACTCTATAACTATGCTTTGTGGGTTTTTTCTTAGTATAAATGAGAGTGTACCTTGCCCTCTTCTTTTTCATCAGATCCACAATTAGTTTATCAATTTTACCAGTCTTCTCAATGAATCAGTTTTTAATTATATTAACCATTCTTATGGAGTTGGTTTTTCAATTTATCTATTTTTCCTCTAGTTTTTAATATCTCCTATTTTGTGCTTATTTTAGGTTTATGTGTTGGCTTTCCAATTTTTTAGATGTATATCAAGTGCATTAATTCTCTCTTTTTCTATTTTGTTAATTATATTTGTAGGGGTATGATTTTCCTCCCGAGGACTGCTTTAGTTGCACTCTAGAAATTTTGGTATTTTGTTTCATCATTTCTTTCATCTTCATCATATTCTTTTCCATAATTATTGTTGCTATGTTTTGTTCCTTGATCCCTTAAGTATTTAGAATTTCATCATTAAGTTTCCATTTGAGTCTTTGTCTTTAGTTTGTGGTCCTTGAACTAATGACTATTTTGATTTTATTATGATCTACAAAGGTTGTATTTGCTATATCTGCCTTTTTACATTTGTTGGCAATATTTCTATGCTCTGATATATGATTAGTGTTTTTATAAGTTCCAAGTGTGAAAGTGCTGAGAAATACATACTTCTTTTGCAGTCCCATTTAGTCCCAATTTATTCAGTTCTATGTTTTTCATTTTATCTTTCCACTAAATTCATCTAAAATTGAGAGATAGAGATGTTGAAGTCTTTTACCCCTATTGCATTACTATCTATGTATTCTCATAGCTCAATCAATATTTCTTTTATGAATTTGAATACTAAGGCACTTGGAGCATAGGTGTTTAATAATGGTGATGGCTTCTTTCGGCATAATATCATTTCCCTGTTTATTCCTTTTTATTTCTGAATGTTTGTTTTTAGCTTTATCAGATAATAGATTACAACTCCTGCTTTTAAGGACTCAACTGCTGCACAGGAAATGTTTTTTCCACACCCTCAGCTTTATTTTATGTATGCCCTTGTTTTGTAAACTATAGATTGTAGTGATACACTTTCCTACTCAATCTGTCACTGTTTTATTTTATTACATTGCTTGATTCATTCACATTTAAAGTTGTGAGAATTGGGTTTGTATTTTACTCCATTTGTCTCTAATATTGTTTTGTTTTGTTTTGATGACGTGACTTCCCCCACCGTAACCCTCATTCGCTTTGGCTGCAAACACAGAACTATGTCTCTTTCGTTACTTTAATCTTTTTTAAGGTAGCCCTATTCCCACTGGCTTTCTTCCCCTTATGCCCAATCCTCCCAAACCTACTTGTTACCCCTTTACCCTTACTGCCTCTCTAAACAAGCCAGGGAGGCAAGAGAGAAGTACTTCCTGCTCAAGGTAAAGAACTCTGTAAATCTTAAAGCACTACATAAAAGTGAACCGACATTATTTCATTTTTCTCATCTTATCTGATGGAGTTCAGACTCCATCCTAGGACAAGCAGCTATTCTACTTTTATTCTTTATGTTTTATGAAATAGCAGAAGTGAATAAAACAAGTGTGTTTAATAGCCGAATAAGAGTATCCTCTGTAGGCTCACTGAAAGCATTCTTATCACAACTTCAGTAGCAGAGCAACAGAGACGATATTTACTTCATCTTGTTCTCACATGATTTAGATTCCTCTGCCAGGTCTCTATATTTATTCCATATTGTTTAGAGATTATGAGTACAATAGTCTAGCAACATCTTTTTAAACTGTTGTTCTTCAACTTTTATGGATCATTGCTGTATCGTGGCAACTTTGGGTAATAATTCTATGAAAATTCTCCCAGTATAGTATAGTTCGTTGGTTGAGTTCTTCAAAAATTCCTGAGGTTGCACTAATCGTATGGGGGTTTGTCATCGAACAGTCCACAAAAGATGGCGAGCTTCTAATATATATTTCTAGTCATTAGGTCACATATTGTTAGATATTTAGAAGATTATAAATTTGTGAAACTTGATGCATTGCAGTTTCTACCGTTTCCTTGCATTACCTGCCTTGGTCACAAAGCCTACACTTCTTTAGCCCTTTTGAAATTTTTGGTGACGGTGACTAGGTTGCAAATTGCCTTCATAAGCGCCTCCATTTCCACAAACAAATCTGTATGATTCAGAGATTTGTTTGGTGCTTCTTCATCCATTTATTTTTGTCTGGGTTTTTTGTGGATAGTATCTGTTTACATTTTGGTTTCACTTTTGGATAGTGGTTGTTTAATGGGCTCTATTTGTAGGTAAACCACTTTTGATTACATTTGAAAAACCCAATGGTATATATCTCTTGTTAGTCTTTGCTTGGTGAAACGATTCTTACTTGTTTCAAAAGTTTTTCTCTAGGTTTCATCATGTGTTCTGAGAATATGTATCACCCTTTTCTTTTTTGACAAAGAAAGGTAAATCTTTCTGCAACTTGCTTTAGGGTAATGCACCCTGTGCTATTCCAAACCTATTAAGGTATATTTTACAGGTCATAAAGTGAACATTAAGATAGATATTAAGTGGATGTTATCTGCTTTAAATGTGCTCTTCCCATTGATATTTGATTTCAGGATGCTAGCAAGTTTCTCAACATATTTAGTCAAGTTTCCTCCCTGAGGACTTTATGCTCAATAAAGAGGAAGCCAAGGTAAGTGCTAGGAATAGGTTCTCTAAACTTAGTAAACACCTCCGGTCTGCTTATAGAATGCATCAAATGTATATTCATCCTCCATTTCCAACTGTGCAGGGATATCTGTTTCATTGATTGGCTGCCTATCAAATTGGCATCTGATCTTTCTCTTTGACAAACTCTGTCATTTACACTAGACTTTCATTAGTTTCCTGAGTGATATGTGCCTCCAAATCTTAAACTGTGCCACAGAACCATCTTGCCTTGCCACCTTCAAATTAATATAGTTGTTCTTGTCAGTCTTGAGGTTGGTGAACAGTTGGTGATTTGGGGGGGCCGGGTTCTATTTTGGTTCTTCTTGCCATAACAACTCAGTAAACCATGTAATAAGGTACGAAGGCTTTGCAGTCTATATCTGTAGAGGGACCACCCATTCTGATGAAATCATAGATAACTGAAGTATAATTTTTGTTTAAGGTAAGTAGTCCTGAAAACTCTAAACCATTAATCTTTCAATAAAGATTCCAAGATAGAACTGCAGATTTTCTGTTTGTGGAAAGCCTGTGGCCAATGACGAGTTAAATAGGAACCAAGCCACTTATATGAGATGTCTGCCAATTGAGGGAATTAAATTAGATATTGCTCAAGGTTGCTTTTGCAATAAATCACCCAAAACAAGTTGCTTCACCTCTCTGGGCCTTGGTTTACCAATCTGTAAAATATAGGCTAGATCACCTCTAAGGTCCCTCCTTGCTTTATATTTTATAGATAGTAAATCACGTAGTATTCAAAATAGATAATGGACACCTAGATGGCAAAAATTACTGGGAAAATGATTTTAAGGTATAGCACTGTTAACATTTTTTGGCTACTGTTCAGACCCATGATTTCATTGATTAAAAAACAGGAAACTCTGAAATGAAGAAATTCTATTTGCCAATGAATATCAATTGCTCCACCATTTACTAATCTTATAGTTACCTGGAGCACTAAAAAATTAAAATAACTTGCCCATGGCCACATGGGATATGGCAGAAAGACTTGAATCCAAGTCATTCTGACTCAGGGTTCGGTTCTTTACTACATGACACTGTCTCTCCTATATAAGAAAGATTTTCCTTACAACCAGTTGTTTCAAGTTTGAACATCTTACCAAGGGTAGAGGAACAGAAGCTCCTTAATTGTTGACATGTCTTAGGGATAGTGGGCAGCTGAAGCCAAGTGCCAGCACAAGAGCAATGTGGAAAAGTAAGAACAGGCAGTTGCTCTGACAAACTAGAGACTGGGAAAGTGAAAGCCATAGGGGAAGCAGGGTCATCTCTGAGATCCCCAGCACCAGATTCAAGGAATGAAGCTCTTGCAGTAAATGTATCAAAATGGATTCTGCATCATTGAATAGAATAACTGCCCTCCACCTCCATGTAGACCCCAAGAGGTTTAGTGCCCACTTCCTAAAATGTTTTTTAAATGTGCTTATTTTTCTGTTTACTTTGTCATTGAAGTATCATAAACATAGTTAACCATAGCATTGCTGACTTATATTTAGCCATGCTCAAATAAGCAGAGAAATAATTTTTACAATGTAAAATCAGTTTTACAATTATGGTATTTGACAGAACTGTTCTCTGGCTGGGGACTCAGAAACTGAGAGCTTTCTCTAGGAGTGAGCTTGGCGATCTGGCTGGATGGTGGGTGGGGCTATGACTAATGAAAAGGAAGCCTTCACAATATGTTTTTTCCCCATGGTTTCCTGGGGAATGGTTTCAAAGGAAAACCATTTCTCTGGTAGGGGAAGGCAACCAAGGAATGTGTAACTGATCCATTTATGCGTTTGGAGTCAAAGTGACATCTCCAAAACTCTATTCACTTAGCATAGCCCCATGTCACGCCACTGCTACATGTAAAATGAACGTGCTGTGAGAAGTGTTTTGTGAGCTGTAAAGCACTATAAATCCAACCTGGCCTGGATGGCAATAAAATGAACCTGTTTCTTCTCTGACAAAGATTTTAAGGTTGAGGGTAAAGTAGACACTAAACTACGGCAGATGGGAAGTTCAGGTGTGAGGTATATTTTGTGAACTCCTCAGATGTTAAATACTGTCCAGATTTGGACAAAAAGCTTTATAATTTTTAACTCCCTCAGCGCAACAAACAAGTAAAAGCTTCAATGGAAGAAACAAGTCATGGCAGCCAAGCAGTCTTAGGCTGCACTGAGAGATATGATATTCAAATGAAGGGTGGTGATAATCCTGTCATCCGACACAAGTGTTTGTGTTCAGTTTATCCCAGTCTTCACAGTCCTCACTGAGAGGAGATATAACTGTGGAGAAGTGATCCACCTTCTTGACCACCACCAGCAACAACTGTACATCAACCACCACCAATAGGCAGACAA
This sequence comes from Trichosurus vulpecula, assembly GCF_011100635.1. NCBI lineage: Eukaryota > Metazoa > Chordata > Mammalia > Diprotodontia > Phalangeridae > Trichosurus > Trichosurus vulpecula. The sequence continues at coordinate 476,714,871 of NC_050573.1, forward strand.
GCACAAAAGCCTGGGGAGAGTCCCCCAGACTACCAGGGCTTCCAGGCTGGCTCTCACAGCCAGAATTTTAGGAAGTAACTCTTGTGAAGAGCCAGTCAACCCCACCAATTGACAAACACCTGCCAACCAGAGGGCAGGTAGGCCAGTCTAGTGGAAGTAGCAAGGCATCCTGAGGTAGAGAGATGAAGCAGCATGTGTTAGATAAGTCAAACTACTGTCACCACCTCAACTACCATACCCTCTAAGAGCCTGCTGGGGATAAGACTAGGACCCTAGGACCCTGACCCCAGAAGCCATGGAAGTAGCAATGCTTCCATCATGATGCCCAAAGCCATCATTCCTAGAAGCAACACCTTAGCTTGTCAACTCCTTATACAGGTGCCACAGTTGCTCGGTGCCTGGAAAGAAGAATTCTTGTCTTGTCCCCAAAGTCGTATGCATTGTCAAAGGATTCAATGTCAGAAACTGATGTGATTTTTGTCAATGAAAATGATAATAAACAAGCATTACCATTTATTTTGTTGCTGCACCATAAGGGTCATGGGATTTTTCCATTTGAGTGACAGCTGAAACTTTCCATATGTGTTGTCTCCGCCAGTACTGGAACACGAAGACTATCTTTTCTATTTGCATGCTCATGACTTAGTACAGTGATTTGCATATAGGAAGTACTCAACAAATGCTTTTTTCATTTGTTCATTCAGTCTGGGCACCACATTTGAGGAAGAACACTGACAAACTGGAATGCAACCTGAGGAAGGTGACCAGGATGGTGGAGAAGAGTCCATGCCACACAGGAATCGATATAAGGAACTATGAATGTTTAGCCTAGAGATAAGACAAGTGAGGGCCATGATGCTGTCTTCAAAAGTATATGAAGGGCTATCATGTATAAAAGGGATTGGATTACTTTAATTGGCCTGAGGAGATAGAATTAAAAGAAATGGGTGGAAGGAAGAAAAGCATTTCAATGAAAAGAATTTCCTAATAGAACTATCCAAAAGAGGAATGGGATACCTCAAGAAGTAGTGAATTCCCTCACACTAAAGATCATCAAGCAAAAACTAGACAACCACTTATCTATTACAAAATGGATTCCTAGTGAGGTACAGACTTATCTAGATGGCTTCTGAGATCCTTTCCTACGCTTGAGAGCCTGTGATCTATTTCACTAGTAAAACAGTATTTTAGGACAATCTGTGGATGCCTCATCATACCCATAACAGGAAAGTGACCAACATGCTATTTCAGTCAGATCCATTCATTTCTACTGTTTCTCATGATCTAAGAGAATACAGGCAACTGCCAGCTCCTGTACTTTCAGAGACATTTAGAGGTTTCAGAAAGTCCCAAACACCCCCACGCTCTTCCTTTGCCTGCTATGAACACTTGAGATGCCCTCATCCATGGAGAACAATGCTGATTCCAAAAGGACAATTGGTTTTGAGTCTCAGCTCTGATGTTTGCCAACTGTATGATTCTGAACAAGTAACCTAACCTTTTTGAGCCTGTTTTCTCATCTATCATGCGGGAATAACAATATTTATACTACCCACCTCAAAAGATTGTTATTTTTAAAATGCTGAAACTGCAAAGTGTAAATTCTATATAGGTCATTGCTAGAGATAAAGGTCCAACATACACCAAAACATGTACAGCAGCACTTTCTGTGGAAACAGATAACTAGAAACAAAGCAGATGCACAATCGATTGTGGGACAGCTAAGCAAATGATGGTAAATGAATATACTGGAATATGACCCATCACTCACAAGGTACTTAAGTCATAAGAAATGACGAGTATCAAGAATACAGAGAGACACAGGAAGACATATGTGAATAGATGTAAAGCAGAACCATGAAAAGAACGTACATGACCACCACAATGTAAAGGAAAAGAATGATAACAAAAAATACTGAGACCTAAACCTCCATACTTATAATGAGAAGCTTGGCCCCAAAGGTGATACATGAAAAGGCACCTCTCTCCTCTCTCTGAACAAGTGGGAGACTACAGGGGTAGGAAATCATGTACTGGTGGACTTAGTTGATGTATTGGTTTTATTGAAATTTGTTTTCAATTTCTTTTTCATTGTTGGAAGGGGAGGGGAAAGGAAAGGAATATATTGGGAAATTAAGATATAAAAACAAAATGTATCAGTACAAAAATAGAGCTGTTATCTTTCAGGTTCTGGGATGCTTATTTTCATAAAAGAGAGGGAAGGAAAGAGCATAAGGGCATCAGGAATCCAGGTGGACTAGAGCTAGAGGAGAATGGGGAGAAAGAGTACATGAAACCAAAGGGACAAAGGAATCAGAAATGGGCAGCTCTGTAGGGTCTTTGAATAGGGTTGATCCTATGTGTAATTATCCAAAGCAAATTAAATCTTTAGATTTCTTTTTCCAACCCATATAGATATTCAACAACAACAACAAAGAAAGTAAAAAGGAAATGAAAAAGAGGAAACTTTATTCAATATCTTTGAGATTAGTTGTTTGGTATTTTTATGCCCATAACCTGATCTGGCACATATGAAGTAGCACGGATATACCAAGATACAGCATTCAGTGTCAGGTCTCCTCAAAGATGAGCAAAGTCAACTTAGTTACCCTTACAGTTCTCATATTTATTGAACAAACCCTACTAAAATAGCTAAAATACAATGGATACTTGTAGTGCATTATTAAAGATCACATTATTACAAAAGCCCGCATTTTCAGCAATACACAACTGCAACAATTCGTAAGTGCCACAACTGCTAAATACGGTTTCTTGCTCTATATACAGCACAGCTGGCATAACCTAAACTAACAAAAAGAGGGTTGGGGAAATGCACAAGAAAGGGGATAGAATGAGAGTGGGAAGGAGGGACGAGGATACTGTGAAAAGGCAGAGAAGGAGACGAAGTGCATGCAGTGGTATTTAACGGTCAGAAGCTAAACAGTTCAGAACAAGGCCTGCCCTGTCAAAGGAAGAGCTAAAAAGACAGAGTTATATAAAAAAATTAAGGTGGGCTTTCAGACCGTGGCTAACACAACATTTCATGAGTAGATGGTATTGTCTGGTTTACTTTTTATCAGTTTCACTGGGAACAAGAACAAAAATGTAAAATCTGCATCTTGATAAGATTGCCAATACCTGCTCTGCCATTTAAAAAAATGAAATGTTCCGTTTTAATTTTTTAAGAAAGCAGTAATTGTTACATTCTTATGGATTTTAAAGAGTTCATTTAAAAACTTGTCCCCTTTTCCAAATGTCTTCCAAACAGACTAATTTTAAAAAAGAGTTTCATAAAAACTCTTGTAAAATTATTGCTTCTCTTTTCTCTAAGTTAGGCAGGCAAGGGTACAGAGAGGAGATTTATAAGTAAATTACATTTTGTGGTTGCTCCCGCTACAACTGCATATTGTGAGCACACTCTGCTGTAATGTCAGTGCTTCACGAGCTTTAGGAGTATTCACTCACCCTACAACATTGAATAAGAAAGCCACACTGAAGACACAAGAAAACATGTCAGTCCAGTCTAAAGAACAACATTCAAGAAAACAAAGTACCAACACCTTCTTAGGACATGGAAAAAAAAAATAACTCCATCAGAGCTACCTTGCCAAGGAGCATGTTTAAAGTCCAAAATAGCACCATTCATCAGTGTCTCAAATCCTGTGGCAGCATCTCAATCACTTACCACAAGGAAACAATGAGTTTCAAACTACTTCTATACATCAAAAGAGTACATGGATAAAATATAGAGATATACAGACAATTGATGAACATAAACTACTAGGCTTGTTACATCTAAATGAAAAAAAAATGGGGACTCTCAGCCTCTGCAAGGAGCAGTTGGGAGCTATGTGAGTGGAAAGTAAAAATTGACCAGTTGCATATGAACAGTAAGAGTGTGAATAGTGGAAGACAATGTTGTAGGAGAACCAGGCCTGAAGGCCCACCTGTAATGTTTGTAAACGTGGATTCACAGTGTGAAATTCTGAGTTTTCACTGAAGTCAGAATGATCAAAAACTGATTTTATGACACATAATTGTCCACTGTAATTCTCTAAAGGAAGGCTCAGAGTCCCATAGTTTCTTCTTATACTTGATGATTTACACAGAAACAATTTCCATATATGACACTATGACTTCATCATTACCCATACATCATATGTAATACAAATGGAGGAATTATGATTAAAAAGTGTAGAGGTAACTGATTCTTGTGGAGCAGTGTCCATCGCCACTGAGTAGAATCAGGGATGCAGCTGCAATCTCATCTTGCTTTTTTCGATTAACTTCCTGGGGAACAGGGGCATTTTCCTGAAAAGTGAATACACAGACACACACACACAAAGTTAGCAACATTTCTTTAATAGTTATCAATTTGCTCCCCACTATCCCATGACAGTTTTGAACTTGCAATGTTGCAATTATTTTTTAAAATATTCTTTTCTGAGCTTTTCATCTGACATGCAGGGTAACCTTGGCTAGATTAAACTAGAAGATTAGCCTTATGAATTAATACTGTTGGGAAATATAGGTCTGATCCACAGTTTTCTAGGATATCTGCTCTTGGGCTATTTATTCATTTATCTGTTTTATTCATCTGTCTATCTATCTATCTGTCTGTCTGTCTATCTCTCTGTCTGTCTGTCTGCCTTAGCTTCTATTATCTTCCCTGAGAAACATCATGATTCTCTATTTAGTGTATGTTGGGCCTGGATTATAATCCCACCCCAGCTACTTACTGACTTACTAGCTCTATGATCCTGAAGCAAGTCATCTCATGCCTTTGAGGCTCAGCTTTCCCACTTTTAAAATGGATGGAATAATGCTTATTGTGCCTACTCTAAAGGATTTTTGTAAGGCTCAAAGGAGGTCACATTTTGTGAAGTGCTTTGAAACTTTAAAGAGCTATATAAATGTCAGTTGCTGTTACTATTAATATTTCCCCCTGCCCCTCCTCTAGTTTTAGCCAGAGGGCTCAGAACTCAGACATCCTGTTCTTCCCTCTGACTCATATTGTCTCTTTGATAAATAACAAAGTATAGATGCTAAAACCTAACAAACAATAATAGAGCAGGATCATAATGAACCAAATTTAGCATATAATTGAACTAATAAAAAAATCACTATTCCTACCACATGTCCCATATTAAATATCAGTTCTATCTGTTTGATGTGTTTGGTAAATTCTCTGGTTTCTTCATATGTAAATTCTAGTTATAATCATATTCATTCTTGGGAGTGTATGTGAGAAGTTCCAATAAACAGAATTTCCACAAATTCAATGAAAAGTACAGTATAAACTCCAAGTCCTCTTACCTTTTACCGATTTGTACTTTGGTTGGTTTCATTAGACTACAGAGCAACAAACCAGAAACTTAAAATGAAAACACACAGACACTTTTGCTGATCTAAGCAAATTCCCAACTATAGTATATTGGGCAGTTCTTTTCAGCTGTGAAAATAATTCCAATCTTGACATTCTGTCATGTGATCATAAGATAAAGCAACTTACTGTGCCTCCTTTTAAAAACAACTTTCTTTTTCAGCCGCCCTGTTTGCATGGTTTATAGTATGAGAAACACTTCAATTTCTGGCTAGTGAGACAGCAGAACCTGTGAATTTCAGCCTAGGATGGGCAAGGAGGAAAATCAAAGATATTTCACTAAATAATTAAATCTTTCACATGGCTGGAAGAACACAAATCTGTCTTTTTGGGGGTCAGACCAATAACCTACAAAAGTAATTAATATTTTCCTAAAATCCTGGAAATAACATTTACAGAATTTTTCTGGACCCCATTCTTAATAATCATCTACTTCTTTTCATGGAGTACTCCCCTTCCTCATAATGCAAGATATAGGACACGCAGAATGAAGCAGAAAGTTGGTTAGGTGTCTAATGAATTCAGAAACACCAACCCTAGACAAAACTATTTTTTTCTTCCAACATATCCCCATTAAATCTTCATCAAAGTTTGGATCGCGTAACTCCTTATTGTATACAGAAAAAAATACAAACTCCTGAACCTAACATTTAAGGCCCTCTACAACCTGTTTCCACTTTATTAACCTTATTCAAACAAGTCCCTTACAAACACTCTTATGTTCTAATCTAGCCAAACTGGAATATTGTCCATTTCCCTGATGTTGTCCTGCCCTCCACCACCTCTCTGTAGTTATTAGCTCATCTCACACGCCTGAAAATGTATTTCTTCCAGAGCTCCATCTGATGATTCCCATCCCTTCCTTCAAGGTTTAACTCAGATGCCACCCCTTCCATGAAGTTTTCCCTGTTCCCCTCAACCAAAAATGTTATCTCCCTCTCAAATTTTCCTAGGGCACTTTGTTTAGATTTCTCCCTTTGCCCTTTTCACTTCTGAGACTCTGATCATATTAATCTGTATACATTATCCCCCTACTCCAACACAATGTCCTTGAAGGCAGGGACTGAGTCATTTTCATCTTTTTTTTCTATCACCAGTAAATAGAACAGAGCCATCTACTCCTCCATCCATCTATCTATCTATGTATCTATCTATCTGTCTCTATCTCTCTATCTAATCTATCTATCGTCCAGACCTACTCCTTCCACCAGCGTAGATCTGCAAATCACCTATGAATTATAGTCTCAAACTATTGCCCAGCAGATTGAGTTCAGTGACTTGGTTATGGTCACATAGCCAATATGTCAAGATAGGATTTGAACCCCAAAACTTCCTCACTCCAAAGCTACTCCTTTGCCATATTGCTTCTCATGCCTTACACATTGTAGTAGTTTCTTAAGAAAATTTCTGTTAAGATGTTTAAGGACGGGGGTCCATTGAATCAACCATCTAATCAGCCTAGTCCACTTAAAGAAAACTAGCTTAATGAGATGAGAACAACTCTGGAATCAATCAATCAAGGACACCAGACTAGGTATGAGAAATCTCTGAAAGCCAGAAGTATATTTTAGTTAAGAAGACTAGGTCATGCCTCCATAGGTCTTCTATAAAACAGCAAGCCAGTTCAAAATCTAAGCATTCCAGGGTCTAGCAGCAGAGAGGGAAGAAACATTTCAAGCCAAGCCCCTGAAAAGGAACTGTTCTGAGAGGAAGGAGCTGAGCTTTGGTCTCTTTGCTCCCCTTTGACTAGAGGAGAGCTTTCTGAACTTGGAGGGTCAGAGAACTCGAACTTACTGGTGTCCTAGCACTGTCCCTGGGACAGCAGTGACCGGAAGCAGAATGTATGACCGCAGCTGGACAAATCAGACTCACTGAGGAAAGGCAGCCTCAAGACTCTACAATGAACCCAGCAGAAAGCTATAACTAGAGGGAACTTAACTAATGAGAGAATGAGGCTTCCAGAAACAAGGAGCTGTGATTTACTGCTGTGCCATGCTTTGTAAGCTGGATCTCACTTTACCCTGGACGTACTGGTGGTGGAGTATGTCACAGACTTTTCAGGGGAGCCAGGAGGTGGGGGGCGAGGGGAGATGCGCAGATACTTTATACTAACTGTTCCTACCACACCAACATAACAATATCCCTTTCGAAAAGTTAACTGTCTCACTGACAAATTCATAAAAGCTGATAATCACTAGAGTTAATACACTAGTGTAGGCTTTTGAGTGAGCTTTGGAAAACCATCCCCATCCCCTCAGGACTACCCTTCTAAGGGTAGTCCTAACCAGGTTCTAACCAGGGTCTGAATGGGGGGGGGGAGAAAATTCTAGAGTCTTTGCTACACTTGGATTAACTTTGCAAACTATGAAGGACTATAAAAATGAAAGCACTTATTACTATATAAATGTTAGCTATGATCTTTATAACATCTCTTCCTCTGAAGGCTTCGGAGAAAAACCAAACTTTTGACGCAGTTCTTTTTAGAATCAGTCGTGAAGTACAGCAGTTATGAAAATCAGGGCTGGGCAATAGGTCTGGATAATTTTTTTAAAAACTAGAATAATGCCTAAGAATCTACAAAGAAGAGTGGAATATTCTAACCTTCCTGACTATTCCTTTTTTTGTTTGCTGTTTATGGGACAAATCAGTATAAATTCTGAGCATGTGTTCAGAAGTTGAAAATGAGATCTAAGTATGTATGATGAGGGGGGGGGACAGGGAGGGAGGGAGGGAGAGAGGGAGAGGGAGGGGGAAGGGAGAGAGAGAGAAAGAGAGAGAGAGAGAGAGAGAGAGAGAGAGAGAGAGAGAAATTCAACTAGGACAACATTACTGTAATTATCCTATACTCAGCCAGGTAGAAGTAGCAACACATAAAAAAATCTTTTTCCACTTTCTTTTTTTTCCACTTTCCATTTTATTTACCAGCTAATACTACTGCTAGAACACGGTCATTAGTAGACCAGGTAGCTGACAATGAAGAAGAACACAGGATCATAGATTAAAGAAGATTAAAGTTTAAAGGTGCCTTGGAGGACATCTAACCCAACTCCTTCATCTAAGAGAAGGAAATTGAGGTCCGAATTATTAGATGATCTCTTCCTCCTAAAGAAGCAAGTTCCAAGATCCAAATTTATATGACTCGATATTATCTAGTTCACCACTCCCAGCCCAATGCATGAAACTACTTTATAGCATTCCCACCAATGGTCAAGATAACACATGAATTTTATTTAAGAGCTTCAAAATTTCAGTTTCTCATTACCTTTTAATATATGCTATTACTCAAAGCATAAGAGTATCAAATTTATGAAGTGCAAATGGGGGATAAAATTTTTGTTCGTATGGAATATGTCTCCAAAGGATCACTGCATAGAGGGAAATGGAGAGTCATATGTTAGGTATAAATAAGCTGCAACATATAAAAACTCAGGAGCTTTGAAAGAGAAAAGGAGTAACAGATGTCATTAGGTACATGTATTATAGGAAGAAAAAATGGGTGTGTCAAATGATGAGGGCAAGGGATGACAAGTGACCAGCCAGGAGAAATACAGGAACTTAGAGGAGGCCATGAACAAGAGATATGTAGGATGGGTAGGCATGGATAGTTTGTGACCTCTGTTGGAAACCCTAAATCAATAAGATCACAGATCCATTTGAATATTAAAATTTTATAGTGAATTACAAAAGCTATGAGAATTAAAAGTAATTTAATTATTAAAATGTAATTCTAATTTTTGGGAAAAGCATGTGGAAAATGGCAGCTAGAGCTTTATTACCTTGGGAAATGTTCCATCTTCTTGCTTGGCTGGAAATGTGTCCTGACCAACCCAAACTGTTAGTTTTGGGTGACGGATCTGTAGAAGAACAAGTATGGACACAATTTTATTAAAAAGATATACTCTAAGACCACATATCACCTAAAATTCCCCTGAGTAGACAGTTCCCTGCTAGTAATATCTCATTCAATGTCCAAGTCCCATTAATTCCTTCAGACACCTGGGTTACTATTTAGTTTATAAAGGACCCATAGGAACTTAGCACCTCCAGCTCAATGGATGTAATGTCTATTAAAATATGTCCTATCAACCAATATAACTTTCAGGTAACTTAATGATGGTGCTTCATTACCATTAAGCAAATTCAAACTCTGAGAAAGTCCACTTTTTAAAGTCATGTACAACTAAAGCCTTCGCAAAAAACTCAAAATTCATGAGATCAAAATAAATTAAACAACAAAGTAAATGAAACAACCGAAATTACCTGAAAGGTAAGCAAATTTGTTTGTATTCTGGTAGGGAAAAAGAAGACTGAAGGGCTGCTTTTTGGACAAAATTCCCGCCATTAAATAGGACCAAGCCCAAAGTAGTATACTGACACAAGTGCAAAGGGAAAATACTTCTTTCTACTTTTTTCTCTTTGATTATGAATTCTTGATACATTTATGTGATCACCAAAAAGATAATTTTCTCACGACAATAAAAAGCAATGAAGGAAAAGTCCTGAGTGGTCTGAGGGTGGGTAGGAAGGCAGCAATGGCCAAGAACGACCTCAAGAATACCTAATTGAATCTGGAATAAGAAGTGAGGGACATGGACACATGAAATGGATTGAATGAATAATTCTCTTTTCTAAATATACAAAGGATTCTTATAAGAATGTTGCTAATCAGCTATTCTTTACATTCACTAAGGACAGGGGGAAAAAGCTTAAATTTCAGCAATAGATTCTAGTTAGATATATGAAAGAATTTCTTGGCAATAAGAATTGCTAAATATAAAAGGTTATTAGGAGAAACTGTGAAATCTTTTGGGAAAAAATTCCTAAGTTGAAAACCATCCTTCAGAGCTAAGTTACGTAGATTAAGTTTACTTACTTGTAGGAAGAGCATATTTTTCCCTTTAAGATCTAATTCAGGATGTCTCATTTTTAAAAATCCTAATACTTCACCACAACACACTTGAGAGGTTGATGCATAGATACGGCTGATATTTTTGCTTTCTCAAGTAGAGGTTAAGTTAGTTTGATCGCTAGAATAACTGCAACCATTTTTTCATCCTATTCTATTCTATAAAGTCTGTTCCCTATTTGCCAAGGGGTCTTACTATAAAGGAAGCTATGAATCATTGTCTTCTCTCTTGTCTCCAGCACTTGGCCCCTTCCACATCTTATATTCTATGATGTCAAACATCAAATTACCCACTACTTATAACCCTAAACTATACTAGTCTACAAATATTTTCTCAAAACTAATGGAATGGAGAGGTAAAGTGAGTCTAGAGACTCATCACATGCCTTCACATTTACTATATAAACTTTTTGCCTTAAATGGTCCTAACCAAGTATACTTGTAACCAGGTATATTTCCCACAGTTCACACTCTCATCCTCTGCTGAGAAATTACTCCATGGCTTACATTATTTTCTTAGGTTAAATTTTAGCAAGGAGTAATTTCTTGACTCTCCTGTTTAAAAGTAGGAATGGACTACAAAAACAAAACAGAATCTAAAGTAAACTGATTTGAAAGCTTAAAACAAAAACAAGCACTCACAAATACCTTAGCTCTAGAGGATTAAAAAATGACTGAATATATACTTAACATAAGTACAAGCAACAATTTACAAAATGATTGCATCTGCTTATTTCTATTCTCATGACTTTGGATCTTCAAATATATGCATAAGAAATAATATGGTCATAAATATTGATTCAATTATCTTACTCACATGAACACTTTAAACTGAAATCAAGTAAATGTCATTTAAAAAATTTTGGTGTTTCTTAGGCCCTTCTAGGTACAGGAGTACCACAAGACTGCATATTGTCACCTTACTTATTTAACTTATATGCTGAGTACACCATGTGAAATGCCAAGCTGGATGAATTAAAAGCTGGAATTAAGGTTGCTGAGAGAAGTATCAACAACCTCAGATATGCAGATGATATTACTCTGATGGCAGAAAGGAATTAAGAAGCCTCTTGATGAGGATGAAATAAGAGAGTGTAAAAGTTGACTTGAAGCTTAACATCAAAAAAAAAAAAAACTAAGATCATGGCAAGTGGTTCCATTACTTCCTGGCAAAGAGAGGTAGAAGAAATGGAAGCAGTGTCAGATTTTATATTCCTGGTCTCAAAGATCACTGCAGATGGCAACTTCAGCCCTGAAATTAAAAGACACTTGCTCCCTGAAAGGAAAGCTATGGCAAATCTGGACAGCACACTAAAAAACAGAGATATCAGCTTGATGACAATGGTCTATACAGTCAAAGCTATGGACAAAGTAGCAACGCATGACTGGGAGAACTGTAATGTGTATGTGTACACATATAAGGAAAGCTGAGTGCTGCAGAATTGACACTTTAGAAGCATGCTGCTGGAGAACATTTTTGAGAGTCTCTTGGACAGCAAGGAAATCAAATCAGTCAATACTAAAAGAAATTAATTCAGACTATTCAGCGGAAGGTCAAATACTAAAACTGAAGCTTATATACTTTGGCCACATAATGAAAAGGCAGGACTCAATGGAAAAAAAACCTTGATTTTGAGAAAGATTGAAGGCAACAGAAAAAGAGCCTGGCAAAGGATGAGATGGATAGATAGCGTCATGAAAACAATAAACATGAAGTTGGACAAACTTCAGGAGATAACGGAGGACAGAAAGGATTGGCATGCTACGCTCCATGGATTCACAAGGAGTCACACATGACCAAACGACTGAATAACCACTACCACCAGTGCAACAATGTATGTTTGCATTTGTAAAACTAGAATTTACTACTCAACTTGGCAGGTGGGTAGTGAAATCTACTTGTTAACACACAAGGAAAACCAATGGGTACAAACACACACACTTTTTGGCTGTCAGCGCTATAATTTAAGGGTAGTCGACTCCCAGATGTTGCTGGTCATACCAGAAATGTAAACTTAAACTCTAAATGGGTTACAAGGATCATTTTCTTACAGCAGCATTAAATCAAAGGGTGGATGGTTCTGAAGGATGATGCAGCAGTACTTTCCTTGTGGAGACCAGGATTTAAGCTTGGAATGTTTAAAAGGAAGATAACCTCTAGTGTTTTACCATGTGAATGAGACCCAAGATAAAATGACACAGGAAGAGGCAATGCTCAGCTGTATAAGACAAGCAAAATGCCATAGGAGCATTCTGTCATTCAGAAATCTCAAGTAGTACCTCAACTCTCTCAGGAGAGAAATGGAGAAACATTTAAACGGTGAATTACATTTTATAATACTTTGTAGCAGCAAGTAAATATTTCATTGAAAACACAGAAGGCCTTCAAAGCTAACTGTTATGAATAATGAGCTACTAATAATAAGGGAAAGGAGGGGCAGCTAGATGGCGTAGTGAATAGAGCACCGGCCCTGGAGTCAGGAGAACCTGAGTTCAAATTCGGCCTCAGACACTTGACACACATACTAGCTGTGTGACCTTGGGCAAGTCACTTAACCCCAATTGCCCTGCCAAAAACAAAAAACAAAAAACAAAAAAAAAATAATAAGGGAAAGGAGGATAAGGGAGATTAAAGAGAGAGAAAAGGGAGAGAGGGAGACTGCAACACCAATAATAAGCAACTGCAAAGAACCATTCCATTCTATTGTCCCTAGGGAACCTTCTTCACCTGATTATCATACAACTATAAATGCTAACCTATTCAATGAAATCAAGGGCTTTACAGCTCAAAGTTATCACATATTCTAAATATGTGAAAATGAATTGTATTTTTAGCTAAAAACAAAAATTCTCTCTCTCTCTCTCTCTCTCTCTCTCTCTCTCTCTCTCTCTCTCTCTCTCTCTCTCTCTCTCTCTCTCTCTCTCTTTCTCTGTCTCTCTCTCTCCTTTTGTTACTATGCACAAGCCCATGAAGGTTAGGAGCACCCAGGTGGTGCAGTGTATAGAGCGGTGCAGTCTATAGAGCATCTGGCCTGGAATCTGGAGGACCTGAGTTAAATCCAGTCTCAGACACTTACAAGCTGTGTGATCCTGGGCAGGTCACTTAACCCTGTTAGCCTCAGTTTCCTCATCTGTAAAATGAGCTGCAGAAGAAAATGGCAAACCACTCCAGTATCTTTGCCATGAAAACCCTAAATGGGGTCATGAAGAGTCAGAATTGAATGAAATGCCTGAACAACCACTATGAAGGTTGCGACAAATGTTTTCCTACATTTTTATATACCAACACATACACAGAATTTATCAGTACATGTCAAAAATAACATAAAAAGCAATGAAAAGTTCTATGTGAATTACACATTTAATAAGCTATCTGTTAGTAGTACTCTAAATTCACTTTACATAATTATGGAGAAATTTTAAAAAAACAATTAAAAACATATTTCTTTAGAGTGCTATAAGGTACCTTACCTTAGAAAGCAGAGGTTTTAACCTGATGTCTCCCTGAATCTGTGTGTGTGTGTTTGTGTGTGTGTGTGTGTGTGTCTGTGTGCGCGAAATATATGTATGTATATAGATATATGTATACCTATTGTGTACACATATACATATATATATATATATACACACATATGTACATGTTTATCTTTTATCTATTTGATAATTATTTCCAGGTATTTTGTTTTGGAGACCTGACAAGATGTCAGAATAAAAGGAAGCAATATGCCCCAACGCCCTATCTCACAACCACTTCATAAAGACATAGAAAAGCAGCAGAACAATCCTTTTCAGGAAAACTAAAGTGGAAAAAGTAACAGTGAGTCAATTTTGTAGCCCTGGTCAAGACAGAGGAACAGACAAAGGTCTTCAGGCACTGGGGAGTGAGTCTAGACAGGAATTAACCTCCAGGAGCTTTATATTACCATGGACACAGTTCACCTTCTGAAAAAAAAAACAACCCAAAATTAAGCTTCCAATTCAAAGAAAAAAAATACTGCAGGAAGCCAGAAAGCAAGAATTCATGCACCAAGGAGCCAGTCAAGATCATACAAGATCTGCTTATTTCTCTCCTGCCCACTAACTCCGCCTCCTTCATTGATGGAGTAAAAATGAAAAATCAAGCCCTTAGTTAAAAAAACCCACAAATGCCCAGATTGCTCATGTCCAAAAATACGTGCAACTTTCTGGATTTTCATTGAATTCATTATCTTTCTAGTGGAGGCGAATAATGTTTCATCTTCATTCTTTTGGAATATGGTTTATAATTGTGTTGATCAGAGTTCTAAAGTCTTGCAAAGTTGTTTTCCCTAAACTGTTGATTAAATATATAATTGCTTTCCTAGTTCTGTGAGTCCGTGTGTTTTGTAGGCCTCATGTATAGATCTGAATTGCTTCTTTCATTAAAAAGTAAACATTTCTATTTAAGAATTGGGTACTTAAGGATGCTCTAACATGGTACAGCTGAGTTTTAATAAGAGATAATAGAATCCCCATTCTACTAATGTTTCATCCAGCTAAACTGCATTTCTTTATAACCATCCATAAATGCAAAAGAGACTATATAGTGTATGAATATTCATATAGAGCACAATTTTGTCCCACCGTACAATGCTAACAATACATTTTAAGACAAATTCTCTTTTTTGTTTTGATATTGCCGCACTGTCTGTTCTTTCCCTTCCACCTTGGAGAAAAGCATTTCTGGATTAACTATACCAAAAAGGCTGAATCACGTTCTTCCTGTAATTTTTCAGAAATAGCTATCATCCATTTTAGTGCTCTGCACAGCAGGTGCTAAATAAATGCTTGGCACTGATAGGTTGCTACAGAAATACTTGAAGATTAAGCTTGTAATTAAACAATTATGATGGTATGAATATCAGGAAGAAATTTTTCTACCTGAAATAAATGTTTTTGCCTAGTTGTAGGTCTGTAGGATACTTCTGAGGAAAAACATAAGAGAAAGAAAACTGTGTAGTATTAGTAAAATGTCTATAATGCTACAAATTGACAAACTGATGGTCAAATAGAGACTAACACAAAGTAATCAAGGGTAGGTACATTTAAAAATAATTAAGGGGCCAAATCTAGATTATCTGTTTTCATTACTCAGATTCACCAGATAATCGCTAGTGTTTTATCTCTGTGTTGCATAGGGCTGACCAAATAAACGCATCATAAAACAGGGATCTTTAAACAGAAATCTATTTTTCCCATTGCAAATGTTGCTCCAACAAGTGACAGCACTGTACCTTAATGCCATAAATCAAATAATGATGTGACTGATGTAAATACAGTTTCTTTGGCATGATTCCCTATTGAATGATTAATGATGATGATGAAGTGAACACTGCCAGATATCGCAGAATTATTTTTGATTTTATTACAAAGCATGCATCTTGGCAAAAACGTTGTCTACATTAAATCATGTTCATTTAATATCATAAACGCTTCTCATTATTTCCTGATAACAGCAATACCGATAGCACTACTACTCCATTAAGGAAGGACATTTTTCAATGTGTGTTTTTGTATATACACAATACACAAATATATATATATATATGAATATAAAATATATAAATATAAAAAATACATATGTAAAAATATATACATATATAAAAATGATGCAGCATGTTTCTATCATTCCTACCTGGAAGTGTAGTTCAGTGTCTGTGTTTTAATTCAAAGCAACACTATTGCACAGTAATATATCACATTTGAATAAATATGGTATATCATAGAATAAATAGCTTTTGGTTTATTTTTCATTTCTTTTCATCCGTCCCTGCCATCTACAACCCCATTATGAGCATATATATTACACGTAATTAGTACTGTATATGTGTTTTGTATAGTTTGTTGTGCAGTAGTTTTTCAGTTGTGTCTGACTTTGTAACTCCATTTTGGAGTTTTCTTGGCAAAGATACTAGAGTAGTTTGTCAATGCCTTCTCCAGCTCATTTTATAAATGAGGAAACTGAGATCAACAGGGTGAAGTGACTTGCCCAGGATCACACAGCTAGTGTCTGAGGCCAGAATTGAATACATATTTTAAAATATTACAAATTTTAAATATTATATATGTACATATTCTATACATATGTTTGGGTGCATATAAAGGCCTCACTGAATAGCTATAAAACAAATTATGAGATTAACCATGTCAAGAAAAGTATGAATCTTTCTCCATCTTAAGTTCATCACTTTTTTGGAATGAAGTTGGTAGTGTATTTCATTTTCATTCTTTTGGAGGTTTTGTTTATCATTGTGGTGATTAGATGGTAGTCTGTCTAACACCTCTTCTCTGCTATACTTTTCTCCGGAGTCTCCCAAACACTGAGCTATGTGTGCATCAACCTCATTATCAATGTGTACATCCCTAGAAAGCATATTGCCAAGGTAAACAAACTTACCCACTTCTCTACAGAGCCATTGTGCTGACCTCATTGTTGTATGCCTGTGAAACCTGGACAGTCTACCAGCTCCATGCCAGGAAACTGAATTGCTTCCATTTGAATTGTCTCAGGAAGATTCTGACACTGAGGTCCTTTCTGGAACTAAACTGTCAAGCATTCAGACTCTACTGCAGAGAGCACAACTACGATGAACTGGCCATGTTGTTTGAATGCCAAATGTACACTTGCCTAAAAGACTATTTTATGGAGAACTCACATGGGGCAAGTGCTCACATGGTAGTCAGAAGAAGCGATACAAAGACACTCTCAAGGTCTCTTTTAAGAATTCTGGAATTGATTGTATAACATGGGAGACACTGGCACAAGACCATCCAGCGTGGCATGCCCTCATCAGAGAAGGTGCCATGCTCTATGAGCAAAGCGGAATTGAAGTAGCTCAAAAGAAACGTGAGATGCGCAAATTTAGAGAGTCCACCCCCAATGATCACTTAAGCCACCCTGGCTTAGTTCCCCATTACTTCACATCTGAACTACTGCAATAGCCTGCTGGTTGGTCATCCTTCCCCAGATCTATCCTTGTCCATCCTCCATTTAGCTGCTAAATTGATCTTCTCAGAGACCAAGTCAGACCATATCACCTCCCCGCTCCATTAGATCAATTCCACTGGCTCACTGATTACCTTCAGGATTAAATATAAAATCTCTATAACCTGGCCCCTTCCTCCCTTTCCAGTCCTCATATATCTTACACTTCCCCTCCATCATCCCTATCCAACCAATGTACTCTGAGATCCAGTGATACAGGCCTCTTTGTGGCTCCTTGCAACAGGCATTATACACATTGTCCCAAAAAAGAATAAAAGCATACTGGTTCTAAATCAAAAGCTAGTTTAACCCACACATTTCCCAATTAAAAAAATGCCTTTAGAGTCACTGGTCTTGGCAGTCTGAACAAAACAACTCATTTCACACACCAGCAAAGTTATGCTTAAGATTCTGCAAGCAAGGCTTCAGCAATATGTGAACCAAGAATTACCAGAAGAGCAGTCTAGCTTTCAAAGAGGCAGAGGAACTAGAGACAAAGCTTCCAACATTCACAAGGGAGTTCCAGAAAAAAACATCTACTTCCACTTCATTGACTACACTAAAGCCTTTCACTGTGTGGATCACAACAAAATAGGACAGGTCCTCAAAGAGATGGGAGTACCAGATACTTGTCACCTGAGGAACCTGCATGTTAGAAACGAAACGGAAATAATGGTTGGTTTAGGATTGGAAAAGAAATACTGCATATTGTCTGCAATACTGTATAAGACTGCATATTGTCACCTTACTTATTTAACTTATATGCTGAGTACATCTTGTGAAATGCCATGTTCTAGGGCATTTTCTCAAAGACTGTCTAAAGCATTGGATTTACTTATGACAGCTTTTTAGATAACACATTTTCCAACATTTCACAAAAGAGATTTTGGGGGTTTTTTCCCAGTCAGATACTCCTCTCTGACCCCTTTGCAGAGGCGAGAGGACCAAGAGTGTGGCACATTGGACATATCTTCATATGTTTGATATATTAATTAGTCTTGCTGTTTTTTCTTCTTTTTACTCTTTAAAAAATATGATTTGGGGGCAGCTAGGTGGCACAGTGAATAGAGCACTGGCCCTGGAGTCAGGAGGACCTGAGTTCAAATGTGACCTCAAATACTTGACACATAGTAGCTGTATGACCTTGGGCAAGTCACTTAACCCCAAATTCTTGGCTCTTCCCCCTACCCCCCAAAATATGATTTGATATATGGGTTGGTAGAGGGGGTAAAGGGAGGATACTGAGAAAAATTTTCATGATATACAAAAAGATATGTATGTATGTACACACACACACACACACACACACACACGAAAAAGTGAAAACAAAACTTAAATAAAAGTAGCAATGGTAGAAGGAAGAGCCAGAAAGACCATCGACTAAACTTCACAAAACCCCACAGGTTAATCAATACTTTTGGTGGAATTAAGCTGTTGACTGTAGGATCACATGAAAAGGAAGCAAAAAGATAGAGGAGAATATAAGCTGTATCATATCAATTCAAATGTAAAAAAAATGAAGGGAAAAAAACTCCTGTAGTCTCCAGGAAGAAGTGGAATCCTGAGAGACTAGCTGGGTGAGATGGCAAAGGGAAGGATTGGAGCAGAGGGAAAGAAAGGGGAAAATCATGATTCAGTAGTGGGAGGGGGTCCCACTAAAGAAAACTCCCATGAAGGGAGAGAGATATTCTATAAAAAGAGATGGAGATTTAAGATTGGTTATAATTTCCAGGGATTTTGGTGGTTAGAGAAATCACTTCCTCAGAGATAGTCTTGCAAATTCAGGGGCAGCATTCCAGCCTCAGATGATGAGAAATCACGGTGGGCATGGGAGGGGTCAGGGGACCTGTGACATCCACAAGGGTAAAAGGCCATGGACCCAGAGAAGAGACTTCATAGCAAATGGGGGTGGGGAATGATGGGAGGGCTAGGACAGTAATGAAGCACACAATCAGGGACACAGAAAAATTTCCACCAGGGAGTAATATTTCTAGCCTCCCTATCTCCAGCAGAAATGGATACTCCTAAGAGTGAGGCACAAGAGAAAAGCAGGAGGAGGAGGTAAGATATACAAGGCAATCACATGGGAACAGTTTAGAAGAGGGAACTCAAACTAGGTATCTTGGAAGATTTAATTCCATGAGGAATAAAAAAAAAACTAAAGAAGGAAAAAATAAGCCAAAAGACCATGAACTAAAGAATAAAAGTTAAGAACAGACAGAAATGGCAAAGAATTAATCAAACAAATGAGGGAAGGCAATCTTTTTTAGAAAATTGTGCAGAAATAGAAAAAAATTAGCAAATAAAAGAAGTTAAAAGGGAGAAGAGAATGGAGAGTTTTACTCAACAACTTAACTAAGAGGAAACAAGGGGAAAAATTAGGTAACTAGATAAAATGAAAGAATGAAAAGTTTTAAAAGTAAAATTCCAAAACTAGGCAAAGCCGTGGCAAAAGGGACATGGGTTGAGGGGAAGAAAAGGAGTTACAAAAGTTCACCGAAGAAAAAAAACTCCCTAAACAAGAGAATTTACCAAATGGAAAAAGAGGTGCAAAAGCTCACTGAAGAAAATTATTCCTTAAAAATTAAAATTGGGCAAGTGGAAGCTAATGACTCCATGAACCTTCAAAGAACAATAAAACTAAGTCAAAAGAATTTTTAAAATGTGAAATATCACACAGGAAAAATGAATGACCTAGAAAATAAATCAAGGAGTGGTAATTTAAGAATTATTGGAATGACCTAAAAGCCGTGATCAAAGAAATAGCTTAGACATCATATTTCAAGAAGTTATCCAGGAAAACTGTCCTGATATCTTAGATGAGGGTAAAATAGAAATTGAAAGAATCCAACAATCACCTCCTGAAGGAGATTATAAAATGAAAACTCCCAGGAATATTATAGCCAAATTCCAGAGCTCCCAAATCAAGGAGAAAATACTACAAGCAACCAGAAAGAAACAATTCAAATATTGCAGGGCCACAGTCAGGATCACAAAAGATTCAGAAGCTTCCACAATAAAGGAGTGAAGGCTAGGCAAGGAGCTAGGATTACAACCAACAATAAACTACCCAGCAAAACTAAGTATCATCCTTCAGGAGAAAAAAAAATGGTTATTTAATTACATAGTGGACTTCTAAGGATTCTTGATGAAAAGACCACAGCTGAATAGAAAATCTGTCATTCAAACAGAAGAAGAGAAGCATAAAAAGGTAAACATGAAAGAGTAATCATATGGGACTCAGTAAAGTAAAACTGCTTACATTCCTATATGGGAAGATGATACATGTAATTCCTAAAAAACTTTATCATTATTAGAAGGAGACTGCATAGACAGAGTGCATAGGTATAAGTTGAATTATATTGGGATGATCACCAAAAAAAAAAATGAACGAATAAGAGGGATGCATTGGGAGAAGGGGGAAGGGAGAGACAGAATAGGGAAATTTTTCTCATGTAAAGTGAGTGTCAAAGAAATACTTTAAAGTGTAGGGGGGAAACAAGCGGAGAGTGGGGGTTAGATGGCAATGCTTGAACCTCACTCTTACTGGAATTGGCTCAAAAAGAGGTACAGAAATCTCTCTTACACAACTGACAAATAGGAAGGGAAAGGGATAAGAAAAATGGGAGAAGGGGATGATAAAAGGGAAAGCAGATTAAAGGAGGCAGTGGTCAGAAGCAAAACAGATTTTTAAGGGAGGAAAGAATAAAAAGAGAGAAGAAAGGTAAACAGAAGAAAATAGAATGGAGGAAAATACATAGTAACAATAATTGGGAATGGAAATGGGAAGAGCTAACCCATAAAATGGAAGTGGATAGCAGAACGGATTAGAATGCAACAATACGTTGTTTACAAGAGAAACCCTTGAAACAGTAAGACACACAGAGTTAAAATAAAGGGCTGGAGAAGAATCTTCTACTGAAGTAAAAAAGGCAGGGTTAGCAATCGTGATCTAAGACAAGCAAAAGCAAAAGCAGCCCTAATTAAAAGCGATAACCAGGAAAACTACATTTTGCTAAAAAAAGGTACCACGAATAATATCGAAAATTTTTATAGCAATTTGCTCTCATAAAGGCCTCATTCCTCGAATATATAGGGAACTGAGTGAAATTCATAAAAACAAGAGCCATTCTCTAATTGATAAATGGTCAAAGCACATGACCAGGTAGTTTTCAGAAGAAATCAAAGCTATCTAAAGTCATATAAAAATACTCTAAATCACTATGGATTAGAGAAGAGCAAACTGAAACAATTCTGAGATACCAATTAATACCTATTAGAAATGACAGATTATAGAAGGCATGATGAAGGAAAATAGGTGCCTTAGTGAACTGCTGGTGGAGTAGTGAACTGGTCCAACCATTCTGGAGAACAATCAGAAACTATGCCCAAAGGGCTATAAACTGTGCATACTCTTTGACCCAGCAATACCATTAGTAGATCTGTATCACAAAGATATCAAAGAAAAAGAAAAAGGGCTTACATGTAAAAAAAATTATACCCAATTTATTTTGTGGTGGCAAATATTTGGAAATTGATAGAACTGGGGAATGGCAGAGAAAGTTGTGGCATATGACTACAATGGAATACTGTTGTGCTGTAAGAAATGATGATGGCAGTGGTTTCAGAAAAAAATTCAATTAAAAAAAAACATGGCAAGATCTGTATGTGCTGATGCAAAGTGAAATAAGAAAAACCAGAAGATCATTGTACACAGTAACAGCAATACTGTAATGATGATCCGCTGTGAAACACTTGGCTACACTCATTAATACAATGATCTAAGACAATCCCAAAGGATTTATGATGAATAAATGCTATCCACCTCCCGAGGGAAAATGATGAGTGCAAACTGAAGTACTGAGTGCAAACTGATCAGCTTCCCAGTCTCCATGGTTTTGCTAGACAACAAAAGCACTTTCTTCAGAGTTTCTTGATAGAAAACTCACACCCCAGAATATGACAGCCTTTCCACAAAATCCAATGCTGAACTGAGGTGGTAACTCGAGTGGCTAGGAGGATAGGTTAGGTGGGAAAAGTCCAGGTCCCAGCTCTCAAGAATGGGATTGACTGGGTTTGGAGGAGAATCATCCCAGACTAGTGTTCTCGTGTGTACAAGGGAGTGAGTTTGGAAAGTGTCCTCTCCCTTCTCTAGAAACTGGTTCTGGTCTTTCCAGCCTTTACAAAGAGGTAGTTTGGGTCCAAAAAACAAGTACCTGCATGCCTTTTTTTTTTCCAATGAGAATTTGTGAATTAAATAACTCAAATAATCTAGATGTTGGAGATTGCTGCTTAATATGAAAGTAAATAAAAATTTAAATTCATTATTGTTTAAAAAAGTACAAACTGTGCGAAGTACGTTTTCTTGCTTTCGTTTTTTTGCTTTGTTTTGCAATGTGGCTAATATGGAAATATGGTTTGCATGATTTCACATGTATAACTGATATCATATTGTTTGTAGGGAAGAGTTGGGAGAGGGGGAATCTGGAACTCAAAATTAAAAAACAAAAGAATGTTAAAAATTAATTAGTATTATTTAAAAAGACAAGCATTCACAAACACTAATACAATAATAATAGTAAAGTTCAATGAACCTCTCAATTTTGAGGAAAACTAACAAAGATGAAAGCAAAATTTTACTGGAGAAATTATAACTAAAAGATTTATGGGGTCCTCTAAATGGGAGTGCTAAAAAATAGAAATATTTTTCAAAAACACATGGAACTTTTATAAAAATTGACCATATGCTAATAATAAATAAATACATGATAATAAATTTAAATAATAATATGCATGTTATGGATAATAATTAATAAATATAATAAAAATACTTGCAAAAAAAGTAAACATGTTCTTTACAAGTCCTAACACAATTTAAAAAAAGGAATCAGTTCTTGGAGCACAAGCAAAAAAGACAGTCCCAAATGAAGAAAACAACGAAATGCTAAATAATGAACAAATGAAATAAAAATAAGGAACAAAATATGGAAAAAATAATTATGCAAAAGAAAAATATGATAAAAGAAAAAGCTAATATTTCTGAGATGCAAATAAAGCAGTATTCAGAACCAAAATTATATCCCTAAAAATATATTAACAATATAGAAAAAAGAGACAAACAATATTTATTTTTAAAAATTAGAAAGCCAAACAATATACTCAAAATAAGAACTTCACAGAAGGGGAAAGATTGAAAATCAGAGAACTAGATAAACTAGAAACCAAAAAGCCTAAAGAAACAATCAATTTTAAAAAGCTGGTTCTTTGAAAAGACTAACATAATTGTAACATGTTAGCCAACCAAATTAAAAAGAAAGCAAAAAAATCAAATCAACAAATTGGCAAGTAAAACAAAGTGAAGGCAAAACAAGTCCATAATTTTTTTTAAAATTATCAGAACCTATTTGTACAGTTATATTCTAAGAAAACTGAGAACATAAAAGAATATTTTCAAAAGCATAAAATACCCAACTAATAGAAAACCAATTTTAAATAATCCAATTTTTGAAAGCTTCGTGGAATTAGCTATAAAGGAACTATCAAAGCACGGAGAAAATCCTCCTTGTCCTGATGGACTCACAAGCTTTTAAAGAATTATTGGTATCAATACTATACAAATTATCTTCAAAATTTAATAAAGTATCAGACTCTTTTTATGAGACAAATATAGTCCTAATAACCAAGACAGCGTAAGATAAAGCAGCAACAGAGAACTACAGAACTCCACCTTAAATAGTATCAATTCAAAAATTTTAAATAAAATCCTATGAAACAGACAATAACAATTCATCCAAGAAGTCATTATAAACAAATTAGATTTACACCAGGGAGGTAAGGATAGTTCAACATTAGGAAAACAATCAACATAACCACATGATTTTCTCAATAGATGCAGAAAAAGCCTTTGACAAAGCTTCACACTCCTTTTTTCTAGAAATTCTAAAAACTACAGGCAAAAGGGGACATTTTTAATATATTTTTTAAAATATTCATCAAAAACCAAAAGCAAGTACTATATATTATTGGGAGTCACTAGAAATTTTCCCAGTAAATATAAGAATAAAGAAAGGACATTTATTCTCCCCACAATTATTTTATACAATTTTTGAAATGCTAGCATTAGAGGTAAGCTTAATGCACTCTTAGTACAGATTCAATGCTGGGACAAGATAAAGCACTTCCAAATGACTCAACAATTAACAAAAGGTTTACTTAGCCCTAACAAAGAAACAAGGACATAGTAGCACTTAGCTTCTCTGAAACATCCCCTCCTCAATCACCGTATGGATTACTACTAACAACGTTAAAAAAATTTTTAAAATATGATCATATTAACATGTCAAAGAGACTTGAAAAATCCAATGCCCATTTCTGCTAAAAACACTAAAATGCATATGAATAAATAAACTTTTCCATAATATGATAAGCAGTATCTATCTAAAACCAAGAGTCAGTATTGTATGCAATGCAGAAAAGTTAGAGACCTTTCCAGTAAAATCAGGGGTAAAGGAAAGATGCCCACGGTCCCCACTCCTACTTAACATAGTGCTAGGAATGTTACTTACAGCAGTAACAAGGAAAAGAAATCAAAGGAATAAAAATAAGCAATGATGCGGATAAAATGTTAGTTTACTTGTAGTTGACTAAAATCAAGTGAAATAATAACAACAGGAAAACTGCAGGATATTAAATAGATATACAAATGCCATTAGCATTTCTGTATGGAACCAACGCTACAGGAAAATACAGAAAGGCAAATTTCCATTCAAAATAATTAGAGAACATCTAAAATATATGAAAATTTATCTACCAAGACACCCTCAGGAGCTATATGAATGTAACTATAGACCATTCTTTACAGAAATAACTCTTCATAGGTACGCCATGTCAATATAATAAAAATAACAGTATCATCTAAATTAACTGACCTGAGAGGCATCTAGGTGGTACAGTGAGTAGAGCACCAGTTCTGGAGTCAGGAGGACCTGAGTTCAAATCTAGCACCAGACACTTGACACCTTTACTAGCTGTGTGACCTTGGGCAAGTCACTTAACCCCAGTTGTCCTGCCTTCCCCCCTCCAAAAAAAAAACACCATAAATTAGCTGACCTATCCATTGCCATACCAGTCAAACTGCCAAAGGATTATTTATAGAGCTAAAAAAAATAACAAAATTAATCTGAAGAATAAAACTCAAGTATCTCAGAGACACAAAAGAAAAGTGAGAAAGAAGTGGCATCTATGTACCAGATCTCAAAATATATTATAATATAGTAAAAATCAAAACTATTCAGTACTAGCTAAAAAACAGAAGTACAATCAATAAGGAGAACATATTATGTATAAGTATACAACATAAAGAAGAAAATAAATATAATAACACAGTATTTGATAAACACAAACTCCTCAGCTACTGTGGAAAGGATGCTCTATTTGAGAAGAACTGAAAGGAAAAACTGGAATGTATTCTGATAGAAATTAAGTAAAGACTAATATCTCATTACAGTTGTGGTTCAGTTGTGTCCAACTCTTTGTGATCCCATGGACCATACTGTCCATGTGGTTTTATTGGCAAAGATACTGGAGTGGTTTGCCATTTCCTTTTCTAGAGGATTAAGGCAAATAAAGGTTAACTGACTTGCATGAGGTCACACAATTAGTAAGTATCTGAGGCCAGATTTGAATTCAGGTCTTCCTGACTCCAGGCCCAGTACTGTATCCACTGGACAATTAGCTGCCCTGAAAAAGCAAATAAAGGCATACAAAGATAATCTATTCAGTAAATAGGAATAAGAAACAAAGGTCTTCTTAGAACCTTAATATCTTTAAGAGTTATAGAGACAGATATGACAGAGGGTCTATGAGTGGATTTGGACTCTTAGGAGAACACATGAAAAACTAGGAGAGGGGACTATTTGTAGGAATAAAGAGGAAGAACAGAGAAGGAAATCACAATTGCATAAAGGTAGATAATATGAACAGTATAGTCATAGAGAAGGAGCGAGGGGAATGAGCATCTCATGAACTTCACTTTCGTCTGAACCAGATGAAGGATTGAATATAGCTGTACTTCTCCCACCCATACCTCAACATACACACATACACACACACACACACACACACACACACACACACACACGCACACACACATTGGTGTAGAAATACATTTCACTCAAAAGGGTAATAGGAAGGGAAAGAGACAAAGGGGTTGTTAGGGAGAGGCAGGACAGGTCAAGTAAAGGAACAGACGTAAGCAAAATATATTCGAATGTTTCAGGAAAGAATGTGAAAGGGAAATTCAAATTAAAGGAAAAAAAGTAAAAACCTGGGATCAGAGGTAGGTAAAAGGAAGATGAGCTATAACAGAGAAAGATGAAGTTTCACTTATAAAATCTCAAATGTCAGACAAACTCCCTCTAATTTGCCATCTTCTTATTTGTGAAGAGAGTGCAGGGAAAAGGAAAAAGGACAAGAGGAAGAAATAGAGGAAAACACAATCATAACTGTGAACATGAGTGGGATTACTTCACCAATAAATTGGAAGACAGAAGCACACTTTTAAATACAAAGATTCACATGGAGTTCAAATGATGGGCTGGAGCAAAGTTTATTAGGCTTGAGATGAAAATGAAAAAAATCATGATTTCATATAAAATTGCAATAAATATGGACATAATTCAAAGAGATAAGCAGCAAAATTACATTATGCTCAAAAGCACAATAGTACCAAATTAATATCACTAAAGCACAGTATCTAAATTCTTTGAAGGTTCCTAAAATTAGAGGGAGAAATAGTAAAAATTATAATCATGTATACTTAACATATGCCTTTAGATCCAGATCAGGACTGCACATTGCACGCTGCTTGCAGCCTGTCAAAGGATTTTGGGTGACCTGTGAAAATGTAAATCCCTCAGCAAGACTGACTATGTGAAGTTCCCTCAGGGCAGGTCTGTACAACATGGGGCTGCTTTCACCTACCAAAGGACTTTAGGCAGCCCATGAAAAATGTAGAGAACATAAAACAGGCCTGTACAATATCTAGCCTGAGGGCCACTTTGGTGGGCTGCAAGAGGTCCGGAGGCTGTATGTTGTGCAGGCCTGAATTCTCAATAAATGAATAAATAAATGAAATAAAGATGTCCAGGACTTGAAGAGAACTTAAGAAAAAACAGAGATAATAGATCTCTAGCAATTACTTCAAGGGACTAGAAAGAAATTTATATATGTCTTAGCTATACATAGCATTTTACAAAAAAAAAAAAGACTATCTTTGGGCATTAAGACTTCAGAAAAAGTGTAAAAAAAGCAAAAATAAGCATATCACATACAGATCACAATGCAATAAAAGTTACATACATATAACCCATAATTTTAAATTATGTTATTATTAAAGGGCATTAAAATTAAAAAGTAACTGACAACTAAATAACATTTACTTCTAAAGAACTAGTGGGTCAGAGAACAAAGTTGCAGGATATAAAATCCCACAAATCTTCAGCATTTTTGTATATTACAAAAAAAAAACCCCACAAAACTAACTAATCAGCCAGGAGACATAGAAAGAGAAATTCCATTTAAAATATTACAGATGGCATAAAATATTTGGAAGATTACCTGCCAACACATGCATGGGAATTATATGAACATAATTACATAATTCTCTTCCCATAAAGAAGGACACATATTAATAACTTAGAGAAATGTTCATTGTTCATGGGTAGGCCAAGACAACATAAAAAAAATCCTACCTAAATTAATTTACTTATTCAGTGTCATACCAATCAAACTACTAAAGAATTACTTTCTAGAGATAGAAAAAAAATAACAAAATTCATCTGGAGGAACAAAAGTTCAAGAATATCAAAGGAATCAGTGAAAGAAATGGGAAGGAAAGGGGCCTGGCAACATGAGATTTCAAACAAAATTACAAAGCCATAATTGTCAAAACAATTTGGTACCGACTAAGAAATAGAGACGCTGACCAGTAGAATGGATTAGGTATACAACAGAATCAAATAAATATAGGTAACAGAATATGTGGTAAATCAAAGATTCCAGCTGTTGGGGAAAATTTTAGTATTTGATAAAAACTACTGGAAAAACTAGAAAGTAATCTGATAAAAATGAGCCAACAAAACAACATCTGAAATTGTGTACCAATACAAGCTCAAAATGAGTTCTTAATTTAGACATAAAAAGAGATAACATAAGCAAATAGATGGGCGTGGAAGAAATTACCTATCAGATTTAT
This sequence comes from Trichosurus vulpecula, assembly GCF_011100635.1. Classification (NCBI taxonomy): domain Eukaryota; kingdom Metazoa; phylum Chordata; class Mammalia; order Diprotodontia; family Phalangeridae; genus Trichosurus; species Trichosurus vulpecula. The sequence continues at coordinate 476,743,417 of NC_050573.1, forward strand.
ACAAAGGGAAAGATCTCATTATCAAACAAGGAATCAAGGGGTTCACAGGAGAGATAATGGATAATTTTGATTAGGTAAAATTTTAAAAGTTTTGCAAAGATGGTGGAGAAAAGACAGGGATTTGCCCAAGCTATCACAAATTACTGTCCAAACAACTTAAAAATAATACTTCCAAACAAATTCTGGAACTGCAAAACCCACAAAAGGATAGGGTAAAACAAATTTCAAGCTCAAGACAACCCAGAAGGTTGGCAGGAAAGGTATGTCACACTAGATTGAGAATGGAGCCCAATCCAGGGCAGGCAATGCCCTATCAAGCCAGCAGCAGGCATTGGGGGCAACTGAATCAGAAACTACAGCTTCCAGAGCTCTCAGCCCATAGAGGGCGAGAGGGTCAGACAACTGGTCAGAAGGAAATTACAAGGGTCTCTTTGTTCACATTTGGTACAGGACTCTGTTATACTGCCCATACATAGATCTGAGTGGCAGTCCTAGGTCACAGTCCCAGGGTGAGGAAGAACATGAGCACACCAGAGCTTGCAGCCTCAGGAGAACAAAGACCCTGAGCACAGTTTCAGGGAGGAAAAGAGTATACAACGTTGCTGCACAGGTCAAGAGAATAGTAAATATACCTCTCCTCAGATCATACAAATTTGGAAAAACTTAAAATTTACAGATCTCCAGAATGAGCTCTCAAAACAGCAGTATAAAAAACCTGAAGCTTAGGATAGTGCCTCCTCCACCCTGGTAGCAGAGCCCAACTTTAATATAAAGATAAAATTCAAGAAATAGGCTGGAAAAATGAGCAAACAACAACAAAAAAAGAACCTGACCATTAAAAGTTACTATGGTGACAAGTAATCTCAAAACAAAAACCCAGAAGAAGACAACAAAGTCAAAACTTACACATCCAAGGCCTCAAAGAAAAATGTGAATTGGTCTCGACCCTAAAAAGAATCTCTGGAAGAGTTCAAAAAGAATTTTAAAAATCAAGTAAGAGAAGTAGAGGAAAAATTGGGAAAAGAAATGAGAGTTATGTAAGAAAATCACGAAAAAAAGCCAACAGCTCAGTAAGCACAAAAAAAAAATACCAAAGCAAATAACATCTTAAAAAACAGAACAGGACAAATGTCTGTTTGTTTTTTAAAAGGCACAAACATCTACTGAAGAGAAGAACTTATTACAAAGCAGAATTGGCTAAATGGAAGAAGATATACAAAAATTCATTGAAAAACCCTTTAAAAAGCAAAATTGGTCAAATGGAAGCAGAGGTATAAAAATTCACTGAAGAAAAAACTTAAAAAGTAGAATTGGTCAAATGGAAAAGGAGGTACAAAGGCTCACTGAAGAAAATCATTGCTTAAATATTAGAATTGGGCAAATGGAAGATAATGACACCATGAGACATTAAGAAAGAGGTAAAACAAAGTCATAAAAATTTTAAAAATAGGAAAAAAATGTTAAAGATCTCGTTGGAAAATAACTGACCTGGAAAATGGAACAAGGAAAGATAATTTAAGAATTACTGGTCTACCTGAAAGCCATGATCAAAAAAAGAGCCTAGACATCATTTTTCAAGAAATTATCAAGGAAAAACTGCCCTGACATTTTAGAATCCAGAGGACAAAACAGAAATTGAAAGAATCTGCCAATTACCTCTTGGAAGAGATGCCAAAATGAAAACCCCCAGGAATATTATAGCCAAACTCCAGAGCTCCAAGGTCAAGGAGAAAATATTGCAAGCAGCCAGAAAGAAATAATTCCTACATCATGAAGTCACAGTCAGGATAACACAAGATTTAGCAGCTTCTACATGAAAGGATCAGAGGCCTTGGAATGATATTCTGGAAGGCAAAGGAGGTAGGATTACAACCAAGAATAACCTACCCAGCAAAACTAAGCATAACTATTCAGGGGAAAAAAATAAATATTTAGTGAAATATAGAGCTTTCAAGTATTCCTGATGAAAGGTCCAGAGCTAAATAGAAAATGTGACTTTCGAATACAAGACTGAAGAGAAGCATAAAAAGGAAAACAGGAAAGAGAAATGATTAGATTCAATAAGGTTAAACTTTATATTCCTACATGAGAAGATGATACTTGTAACTCCTAAGAACATTATCACTATTAGGGCAGTTAGAAGGACTATACATAGACAGAAGGCATGGATGTGAGTTGATTAGGATGGGTTGATTTCCCCCAAAATAAAATTAATAGGTAAGAAAACAGGATGCACTGGGAGAAGGGCGAAGGCAAAAAAGGGTAATCATCTCACTTAAAAGATGAGGGAAAGGACTTGAACAGTGTAGGGGAAGATGCGGGGATGGCAAACAACACCTGAACCTTATTCTCATCAGAACTGGCTCAAAGAAGGAATAACATACACACTTAGTTGGGTACAGAAATCTATTCTACCCTACAGAAAGTAGGAGTGGAATGGGATAAGAAGAGGGAGAGGGGACTGACAGAAGGAAAGGCAGATTAGTGAAGGTGGTGGTGAGAAGCAAAACACTTTTGAAGAGGGACAGGGTGAAAGAAGACAGGATGAGATAAATAGGGGGGAAAGTAGGATGGAGGGAAAAACACAGTAATCATAACTATGAAAAATTTTTTACCCCAAATTTCTCTGACAATGGTCTCATTTCTCAAATATATAGAGAACTAAGTCAAATTAATAAGAATAAATTTATAAGAAATGTTTATATCATCCCCAATTGATAAAGGCTCAAAAGATATGAATAGGAAGTTTTCCAACGAAGAAATTAAAGCTATCTCTAGTGATATAAAAAAATGCTCTAAATCACTATTGATTAGAGAAATGAAAAATAAAATTCGGAGGTACCACCCCACACCTATGAGATTGGCTAATATGACAAAAAAGGAAAATGAGAAATATTGAAGGAGATGTGGAAAATTGAGACACTAATGCACTGTTGGTGGAGTTGTGAACTGATTTCAACCATTTTAAGACAGCAATTTGGATCTATGCCCAAAGGGCTATAAAACCATGTGTGTCCTTCAACCCAGCAATACTACTACTAGGTCTGTATCCCAAAGGGATTTTTTTAAAGGAAAAGGACAAAAATATTTATAGCAGCTCTTTTAGTAGTAGCAAAGAATTGGAAACTGAGGGGATGCCCATCAATTGGGGGAATGGCTAAACAAGTTGTGGTATATGATTGTAATGGAATACTATTGCACTGTAAGAAATGACAAGCAGGATGCTCTCAGAAAAACCTGGAAAAACTTATATAAGCTGATGCAAAGAGAAGTGAACTGAACCAGGAGAAAAATTTATACAATAACAGCAATATTGATAATCAACTTTGAAATACTTAATAACTCTCATCAACACAATGACAATCACAATTCCAAAGGATCATGATAAAATACGCTATCTAGATAGAGAGATGGTGGACTCAGGAGTGTAGATTGAAGTACATTTTCTTCTCTTTCTTGCTTTTTTCGGAGGGGAGAGGATGGAGAGAACATGACTAAAGCAGAAAATTATTTTGCATGACTACACATATTTGTAACGGGGTTTGTTTTTCTTTCTTTGTCAATGTGGAGGAAAGGGGAAATGGAGGGGAGAACATTTCAAATAAAAAATAAAGTTGAATATTTTTAAAAAAGTATAACCAATGCAGAAGTGATAGCCTAGGGAAGAACTGAGAGGTATAAGGAATGGAAGTCATGACGAGGACAAAGAAAAGTGTTAGGGGTTACAAGAAATAGGGAGAGAGGGAATAATAAAGAAAATTATATAGTCTGGTGGAGCAATAGATGGAGCATTAAACCCACAATCAGGAAGAACCAAATTTAAATCCCATCTCAGAAACTAGCAGTGTGACCTTGGCAAGTCACTTAACTTCTCTGACTCAATTTCCTCATCTGTAAAAATAGAGATCATAATAGTCCATAGCCAACAGAACAGTTGTGAGGATAAAACATTTGTAAAGTGCTCTGTAAACTTCAAAATGCGAATGCGTAGCCTAAAAAAAGTTAAGATCAGATAAAGGGATTTTGAAGTTTATGCATATGGAAATAGAACAGTTGTAACTGATGGTGAATATCAAAGGTATGACAATGTCTATGTGAAGGAGTGGTGGTGGAGAAAATAGGAATTTATTAAATTGAGAAACTGTCAAATGAGTATCTGAAGGAATGTCAATATGGATCTTGAAGTCACTTAGAAAGAGGCAACAAGGAAAGGAAGACTGTGAACCAGGCAGTTAATGAGAAAGGAGAGAGAACATCCTGGGGGTCAGTAGATAAACAGCCACCAGGATCTACAAAAAATAAATTTGGATTGAATGAACTTCAAAGGAGATGCTGTTGAGTGATAGTACCAGAGGGAGGCTCTGGAAAAGGCAAAGGAGGATGACTCCAACACCTTTACCATGACCAGTAAATTGTGGGTTATGAGTCAAAGTGTAGGCAATACTGAAAAAGGGTAATATTTGTAATTATATAAATGCTTTACAAAGCATTTTCATGAGGAGGATGTCGTGCTTCAGAGGGTGCCAGAAAATGGAAGAAAGGAAAATGGGGCCCTTCTTAACAAGGCCAACCTCTCTACATGTATCTCTGATCCTATCCCCTTCTATCTTCTCCAGAGAATGGCCCACACTATATTCCCTACTCACATTCTAATCTTAAATCTCTATCTTCTGCCTTCTGTGCTATCTGCAAAAATGCCTGTCCTTTAAAAAAGAAAAATATTCACTTGATCCTAACATCCTCAATAGCTCTCTTCTCACTTCCTCAGCTAACCTCCCTGAAAAAGTTTTCTTCTAAACCCTCTGCAATCTGGCTTCCACTTACATCATTCAACTGAGACTACCCTTCACAAAATTATCAAATGATCTCGTAATTTCCAAATTCAGTGGCCTTTTCTCAACCCTCCTACCTGACCTTTCTACAGCATTTTTGTTACTTTCTCTTCTTGGGGAGATTTTTGTGACACTGTTCTCTCTTGATTCCCTTTCTACTTATCTGATCACTCCTCAGTATTCTATGATGGCTCTTAATCCATCACTTGCCAACTAACTCTGTGTGTCCCCCAAGGTTCTGTTCTGGGCCATTTTCTCCTTTCCATCTATCCTATACTATATCACTTGGTGAACTCATCAGCTCCCATGTGTTCAACTATCGTCTCTACGCAAACGATTCCTAGTTCTTTACATCCAGTTTTATTCTCTCTGCCGGAGTCAAAATCATGCATTTCCACATGTCTTTTAAACATCGTGAACTAGCTGTCCCTTAGGCATCTCAAACTCAGTACTTCCAAAACAAAATCCATTATGTTTCTCCCTAAATCTACCCTTCATACAAACTTCTCTACTACTGCTTAAGATACCACCATCTCCTTCATGTGTCCTATGAAGGAACGGTATCACAAAAACCTAGATTGTAGAGGGTATTCATGAAGAAGTGATCAAGTGTCAAACGCAGAGAGATCAAGAAATTTGAGAACTGAGAAAAGGTCATTAAATTTAACAATTAAAAGATGACTGGTAACTTTACAGAGGGAAATTAAAGCTGAATTATAAGGTGGGAAGTAAAATTACTAAGAGTTTAAATGAGGGTCAAGGTTGAAGAAGTAGTAATGCCTAGTATAGGTGGTTTTTTGATGTTAGTTAAGAAACAAAGTAGAGATATCAGATGATAGCTGCAATGTCAGGATCAAGTGAGCATTTTTTAAGGATTCAGAAGTGAGAGATGTAGGCAACTAGGAGGAGTCAGTAGATAGAAAAATATTAAAAATAAGAGTGAAGAATATAGTAGGGGTGATTTTTCTCAAGAAGATGGAAGCGGAGGGAATAAAGGGTGTATGAGAAAAACTGTCCTTGTCAAGGAGGTCTGCTTCTTCATCTGAGACTAGAGCAAAGAAGTAAAGGGAGGGCCATCGGTTTTTATTAAAATTATACTAATTGCTCCCCTGTTTTAAGCATAAAGGTCCCATTTTGTGTCTTAAACCATTTGGCCACAATCTCAGACACTCATAACTTACTCTGAAAATTCTTTCTTGGGCGAATTTTCTATTTGGGTGTTTTTGTTCAATTGTTCAATCAAATCCCACTCTTCATGATCCCATGAACCATAGCATGCCAGGCCCTTCTATCTTCCCCATCCCCCAAAGTCCGTCCAAACTCATGATTACTACTTCTGTGACAATATCTATACATCTCTTCCTCTGTAACCCCCTTCTCTTTTTGCCTTCAATCTTTCCAAACATCAGGGTCTTTTCCTCCTGTCTTTTCATCATATGGCCAAAGTACTTAAGCTTCAGCTTCAGCTTTGGTATCCTTCCAATGTATAGTCTGAATTAATTTCTTCAAGTATTTACTGATTTGATCTCGTTGCTGTCTAAGGGACACTCAAAAGTGTTCTCTAGCACTACAATTTGAAAGTGTCAATTCTGTGATGCTCAGCTTTCCCTATAGTCCAGCTGTCACAGTCATATGTTGCTACTGGAAACATCAGTTTTGACTATATGGACCTTCATCAGCAAGGGTAAGTCTTTGCTTTTTGGTATCTTGTATAGATTTGTCTTGGCTTCTCTTCCAAGAAGCAAATGTCTTTCAAATTCATGGCTGCAGTTGCCATCTGGCGCGATCTTTGAGCCCAAGAACATAAAATTTAACATTGCTTCCATTTTTTTCTCCATTTGCCAGGAAGTAATGGGACCAGTTGCTATGATCTTAGTTTTTTTTTTATGTTATGCTTCAAGCTTTTATAGCTTTTACACGATCCTCTTTCACCCTCATCAAAAGGCTTAATTCTTCTTTACTTTCTGCCATCAGGGTGGTATCATCTGCATATCTGAGATTACTGATATTTCTCTCAGCAAACTTAATTCCAGTTTTTGATTCATCTAATAGGGCATTTCACATGATGTACTCAGCATATGAGTTAAATAAATAAGGTGATAATATACAGCCTTTTCATACTCCTTTTCCAATCTTAAACCAATCAGTTGCTCCTTGTTAAGTTCTAACTATTGTTTCTTGGCCTATATACAGGTTCCTCAGGAGACAAGGTGATCTTGTATTCCCATCTCTTTGAGAACTTATCACATTTTGTTGTGAGCCACACAGTCAAAGGCTTTAATACAGTCAATGAAACAGAAGTAGATTTTTTTTCTGGAACTCCCTTGCTTTCTCCATAATCCAGTCAATGTTGGCAATTTGGTCTCTAGTTCCTCTGCCTCTGTGAAAACCAGCCTGCTCTTCTGGTAATTCTTGGTTCACATATTGAAGCCTTGCTTGCAGAATCTTAAGCATAACCTTGCTGGCATGTGAAATGAGCACAATTGTTCTCTATAATTGGAATTATTCAGTAAATTTCTATTTGGGAGTATGTCAATATTGTGTTCCTGGGGTCATTGCCATAGAATCAGTGACTCAAAATATTTGCAAATGAATTATATCTTTAGTGATCAATTTCCTTGAGCTCTGTGTAGGTGCAGAGATAGCTATGGTCAACAAGGAGTGCTCTTGGCTATCCAAATCCAGAGTGCCACCAACTTACCATGCAGCTCAGAGATGTTATATCAAGAGGCCTTGTCACATGACTGTCAAAAAAACAGCCAATGTGGCCTTCTTTTCTGATAGCTGGCTAGCTAATATCAAGGTCCACCTTCCTCATCAATGAGACTTTTCTAATGAATATTAAGATTAAATAATGAATTAAATATATAAAATGAATCTGAGTTTACTTCAAACTACTTGCTCATTTGTGAGAAAGCTATCTACATTTCACAGAAATCAAATAGGTAACAAAATTATTTTTAAGAATCAATGTAAAATCTCTAATTTACAATACAATAGCACATTTATACTTAACTATATATGTATGTACGTATACATATATGTATATATATAGGAGAGAGACAGAGAGAGAGAGAGAGAGAGAGAGAGAGAGAAAGAGAAAGCTCTGTCGCTGTTATTAATTTTTCTAGTTCCTCATACTTAAGATATTGTTAGGTAACCTCCTGATAAGTACCCTTCACTAATATTTGGTATATTAATGTTTAAGTCTGCAAACTATTAGGCCTGCTAATAATGCTTGATTAGAGTTAGAGTTCCTACTCAGTATGACTCTCTCACCAAGGAAAAAGAACTGCAAGGAGTTGTTCCTAGAAGTGAGTACAAAAATAGCCATTAGAGCTAAATTTAGACCATGGGTTATATTTTTAGAGATTGTAACTTGTATAGATGTGTCCTGGACCTTACGATTAACCTACTTTCTTTAAATTAGAGACAGAACACTTTAAAATTCAAATCTTCCACATATCTTACTCAGTGATGAATAACAATACATAGTCTATTTTCTAAGCTTAAACAGATTAGGTTTTCTCCCTCCATTATATTCAGATAGGTTTTACTGTCCAATCTTTATAATGAAATCTGCTTGGCCAGACACTTTTCCTGTATATACCAGTGTTAGTAAAAGTACTACCAGGCAATATGTAAAAGAAGTGGGGTAATTCTACAGATGATTAAGACAAAACATTTATGACCACTCTTGCATAAAGCTGAATCACTCAAATAATTCAAAACCAAGTTTTTACCTCAATTACTCAGATGATCATTTCAACTTTCCACTTTACCTCAGCTTTAAAGACATGGCCTTATGTGACCTTTCCATTCAATGATCATTCTGAGTAAAACGCAGAGCACCTTGGAAGTTATTAATGTCTTTCTTCATATAGAATGCATTCTAATATCTGTACAGGGCTACCTTTCTCTATGTAAAAACCTATATTAAACACATCAGTTAGGGAATTAGTATTCCCTAATACTGAAGTGCCCTTCAGTTTTAAATGGCTTCATCAGAGAATTTTTAAAATAGAGAGTTCCGTTAGAACATTTAATATAACTGGATACATAAACATTTGGGCGGCTGAGGTTGAAATAACTATCTGTTGTGAAATGAGAGGCATAGTTATATGTCTCATCTTTGAATGTTGATCAGCATGGCTGCTATAATCTTAATCATTAAGTCCAAAGAACCTGCTTGTGTGTTAATTACTATATGTTTGAGGAAGAAGAAGGTGGAGCTAAGGCATATAACCCCCATACTATCCCAGCCTCCCTAATTCTCCAGACAATTGTGAAAGTCACTCCTTCATTTTGTGCTAAAATACACAGGGAGTAATATCCTTCCAAAGTTGCCTTCTTAACTCCACAATGAGAAGTCTCATGGCAACTTGCAAATTTATATCCCAACATGCAGCAGCATGGCTACCACTCAAATCACTTCCTGCTCAAATTCTTGTCTTTTTTCTTTTTAACAAGGTAACCTTATGTCAAAAGAAAAATTACTGAGTCTCTTTGTAAAACTATGAGTACTATTTCATAGACTGTTCAGAAAGAAAAGCTGCATGAGCAGTACAATGGGATCAACTCATTTATTTGAAGAGCTCAGCATTAGCCTTTAGGGAGAACTATAAATTGTTCCCAACTCTAGGTCTATTCACCAAATCATAATGATCCCATACTGTGCCTCCACAGCTAAATACATTCTGAAGCAAGTCTACCATTGCTGGAGTAAATCATATTGAAAATTATACTCTGACCCCCTAAATCAGTAATTTGATTTACTTAATAAACAACACTGTTTAAAGGCAATGTTTTATTTTCTCATATTTTTACATAGGTTCATAGTTGAATTTTTGTTTTCTTCTTACTGATACTTTTGCACTCCCCAGAACAAATAAAAGAATTTGCAGCAAATGCTGCAAAATAAAATACTGGAACTCTTGAAATTAAAAAAAAACACAAAATATGTAAAAAATTAAGACTATAATGTCTACTTTTCCACTTACTCTAATATATACACACTGAAATAACAAAAATCACATACAGTAAATTCACGTGTATCTTGAATGGTTAAAGAATAAGGTATTCAGGGTACAATGAATATTCTAGTAAGCTGAGAATTATTCCACACATACCACATTTGGATAACCAATTTTCAAATCTGTAGAAGACAATAAGGGACATTTACCACTAAGAAGATACTGAACAGAATATAATGTTTTGTGATGACTCAGAAGATAGATTAAGAATCTGCAGTAGCTCAGTGTCATTATTATAAAGATGAATTATCATTGACAGTACTGTAATAAAACCTCTGGGTATAAAAAGCACCCTGGTATGGAATCTTTAAAAAAGAGGCTATTGTATCATTATGTACAGAAAAATATTTGTTACCCTAGAGTGATCTAATTATAAAAGTGTATTTAAGAAAACCCTTTATTAAGCAGGATTAATATACTCAAATTAAATATTCTTCAATATTTTTAAATTATGCAACCTGAAAAGCAAACTTTAATAGAAAAAGCAGAGTCAGTTTCCCAAACCATGCACACACACTGATTTGCTGGCAATTGTTTAAAAGTGGACCAGATCTTCAACCCTCTCCCCAATCTAGCCACAAAGATCTGAAAAGTTATATTAATAATACTAAGAAAAATAGTGTAATTTAATTTTTGTCAAGGAGTAAAACAAAAAGATGCAATGTAATTCCAAAAATCATGTTTTTAAATTTTATTTCATCTTTTATACTGAACTGTGCAAAGAATTTTGGAAACCAGACCTCCCAAGACACAAGAATTATTAGAAAGTTACTTGGAATCACACACAATGTTTTTATTTCAGACAATGGACTAGTGTCAAAAAAGAACTGACATCTTAATGAAAAGAATACCAAAAAGTTGTGGACTTTTCACAAACAATAATCCTTCCAAAAACAACAAACTGTGATTTCCAGTTCTGCTACCATATAAAATTGACAAAAGCAAGAGATTAACAACATGTAATTATAAATCACATTTGCCTGTGTCTAAAGTTCCAAATTTTATTCTTGGATTTGCTGTATACAGCTTTCTACAAAGAGATCCCATTAACCACTATTGAAATCTGATATTTGCTGTTGCTGGTTTTATAGGACCATCTGCTGGCAGGATCAACGGTTATATCATGCCTGAAAAAGTTGGTGACCTGTTTTCTTAAATGCATGACCAAAAAATGCAATTCAAACAAGACAGTAAGTGAACCTGCAGAGATTATCCAGAGCACCTCAAGGTGGCTGGGTCCTTGGTTGTTGAGTCAAGAGAGGGAAAGGGTAGGCCTCAGGTGTATGTCTGTGAGAGTTACTTAACTCTGTCTAGAGTTAATTAAAAGTTATGGGGGTTATTAATTTTTGGTACAATTCATACCATTTTAGGTTAGATACTTAAAAGCTTAGACTGAATTAAAGAAACATCATAATTACAGACGATTATTCTATGTTCCTTTCCTTCAACAACTCAAATTCCTTATTTTTATGGAACAGAATATAATATTTCATTACTAAATGGATTCCTTATCTTTTAAGTTCCATATTTTCTTATCACATGTTGAGTGGCCCTACAACAGAGAGCAAAAACTAAGTGAAAAGCTTACTTGAGATAAAAATTCATAATGAATTCATGTAATTGCCTGAGATTCATTTTTTCTCTATGGAAGTTTAAGCCTGGGTTATTCTCAAAGAAAGCATAAAAAAATATTGACCTCTGTCCTGATTCATTAAATACCACCCCTATAAAGAACTATACTTGAAAATCACATATTCTGAGAGGTAAAGGCATGTTTTAAACAGTATGAAAACTCATGACAGGACATGCTGTTTTTAACTGAAAAGTTTTATGACACTTCTAAACTTTGCACTTTAGAAACAGTGCACTTTTAATGCACTGTTATACATTTCTTTAATCAGTATTTGGAGACTAAATTGCCCATTCTCTTGTGGATCAAAAACCTTATATGGCCATTACCAAAGCCACACATATTTTAGAGGTCTGCATGCTTGACAAATAACAAGGTATAAATCAATTTAATCAGCATAAAAATTGACACTAACACTTCTCAGTAATTAGACTACAGGCACAACAGAGAAATCATACATAGCTTTTTGCCCTTAAGTGCTAATGCCCAAGAATAACATAAGGTCAGCAGCTTTTTCACCAATTACATCCATCGACCTAATTTTTGTGGACAGGCTATCTAGTAAGTGACACACTGCTTTGTTTGAATTCTGGCACCAAAGTCCCCTCTATACACATGCCACAATGTGTCTCCCTCCTTGATGAACAAAACAGTTTCTGTCATTCAGTTAAATAAATCTTGCCCCTTGAAGAGGAATTTCAGGTTTTTATTTAAAATGAATGAAAATTAATTATAATTCACAACTACCATATGGTAAATCCCCAGAATGATGAAAGATAAACTGTTATCAGGTCAGCCTGCCAAGTGTAAGACAATGAGGATAGGGGGCAGGAATAGAAGAAAGAAAAGGACCAGGTGGGGTGAATGGATATTAATATTTATGTGACAGGAAACTATGGTACTCCTGTTGTAATGACCATTTTAAGAATCTTACCATTTTGAGAATCTTAATAGTCTTGGGACTGCACTCCTTTCCTCTTTAGTCCAGGAAAGCCAATCTGCAAAATATTTTTAAAGTAGACAAATAACCTCACTACACTGGCAGCAAATAAAAAATGCTTTTGGATAGGTAAAGACAAGCTGTATATAGCCTTTAGTGTTCATAAATAGATATATGCAAATTGTTCTGGCCACACAGGGTTATTGGAGTACACTTTTAAGTGCCTCAGCAGTGTAGAGGCTTAAATATAGGACAAAGGAATTCCGAACACCTGGGTTTTCAGAGTCCTGGACTATTCTTAGCAGTCTTTAAGTTACACTAAATTCACTTTTTTACCCACTTAAAAATGAGACAATAAAAAATAGATCATTTGCTGGTGGCTGAATATTGTTCATTGTTTCCAGTCTCTACTGGATACATTTTTGCAATCAAAAGAGCAAAAGAGGAATCACCCTTCTACCATGTAATAATGCCTGAGAATGGATATTTTTGGAAATGGCACTGCATTACATAACCTTCCATTAAAAAAAACCTACATAATAAAAAAATCAGTAATATTCACCATTATGTCCTTTTGATTAAACCAGATACACACTCGTTTAAAGGCAATAGTTATCTTCCCCTTCAATTTATCACACTGCATAACAATACAATTCTTTTGTTAGCACTAGTTGTGGTAAAAATGAGGGTGAATGGCACTAAAAGTTCTCGGAAAAGGTGTCATATTCACAGAATACACCTATGTACAGTATATGTGCAAATGCAGACCAGTTACTACTTTTGCCAACGGGTGGGGAAAAAAGCAAGCCCATTTTTTAAGCACCTCCAAAGTTTAAGGGCTGCACAAGAAAAAGCAGAAACCTGATGAAAGAATGAATGCTCTAAAAATACCCTGGGAAGCAACCTAGGAAGCAATCCAATCTATGGGTAAAGGGTGGGTGTAAATCATTTTAAAAAAAAGGAAATTCCTGGAGCCTGGACATACCCAAAGTGCATTTAAGGATTTTTAAAAATCATTCTTTGTTACTGCTTTACGAGTATCACCACCATCAAAATCAGAAAGGAAAAAAAAAAGACACGGAAAAAAAAAAAACACCCAGCCCTTCCCCCCCGCCCCAATTCAATTCTTCCCCCTTTATTTGTGCATTTTTGAAAAATCCCAAGTTAAATTGCAGCCTTAAAGCAGCAGGACCAAAACGACAGAATTTTTTTTTTTTAAAAAAGTATACTTCTGCTGTTCAGATTTTATAGAAAAATCTACGAATGCTGCAGGGCTGGAGAGTCCTGCTAAGAGCAAAAGAAAGAAACCAACACAGAGAAAAGCTCTTAAGGCTGTAGATTTGAATTGCATATACTTACAGACAAAAGCCCCTGCTCCCTGTCCACTTTCTGTCCTCTCTACACCTGAAACACAAATGTGGATGAAAAGGGGCACCACGCTAGAAAAGCAGTGGGGGAGGGGGCGAAGAAGAAGGAAGGAGGGAGGGAGATGGAGGGGAGGGGGGTTGTGACCCGACCCCACTTCCAAGAAGAGGATCAGTCTTAGAAAAAAAAGGGGGGTATGTCTCTACCACTGTTTCTTTCTCTCCTCCCCGTGCGCGTGTGCGTGTGTGTGCGCGTGTGAGTGCGCGTACGTCTGTCTGCCTTTGGGTCTGTTTCTGTCACTCTGTCTCCGTCTCTTTCCCCTTCCCCTTCCTCCCCCCCAGGCCGGGCTTGGGTGGCCTGGGCTGATTCTGTTGAACAATGAGCTAATTCTGAGGCTGCCTGGCCCCGCGCCAGCCCCCTCCGCCCGCCCAGCCCCCGGCGCGGCGCAGCCAGACTGCTTACTCGGCAATAAACTGAATCTCAAAGTCCCCCCCAGTTCGGCGGCTCCGCCAATGCCTGCAATCCCTGCGCGGCTCCCGCAGCCGCGGGCTCCCTCCGCCGCCCCCCGGGCCGAGCCCCACAGCCCCTCCTCCGCTCCCTGTTTCCCCTAGCCTAATTCCTTTCCCACCCTTCGATTTTTGTTCCCTTCCTCGGCTGCTGCCGCCCGTTTGCTGGAGCTTCCCAGCTTAAACCATCTCTGGAGCAGCCGATTGGAGCGGCCGCGTGTCCGTCACCCTCGTCTAGTCCCCAGGAGCAGCCCTTCCCATCCTGTCCTCTTAGATATGTGGTTGCTTTCAGACAAATAAGGAGGAGGTGGTTTGGTTGAGAGCCAGACGTGAACCGCGATCGAAGCCCTGCACAGACGCTGCCGCTGGCCAAACCGGTGGGGGAGGAGCCCCATACTGTAATCATAAACCTGCAGCAAAGGGCATTTGAGGGAAAGAAGACTGAGACGTGCAGCAGCCGCCTTTCCTTTTATGTGCCTGTCTCGGAGCAAAGCAGAAAATAGTGCACACACCACGGCCGAGCCACACACTGCAACACGCACTTGTGCACAAGAGGTCGACTGACATTTGTCACATAAGAAACGCATGTAATCCGTACTGTACCCGAGCCCTTTTCTTGTCTTTTTCTTTTCCCCAAAATAGAAGAAAAGAGAAAAGAAAAGACTAGAAAAGCGTGTAGGCCAATCACCAGCAGAGTGGGAGGACTGACAGGCATTCTTAATAAATACACAACGCAGTGAGTTCTGGAAATTGTTGCAGTGTAAACTTTCCACCAGACCAGTCGTCTTTTTCCTTGTTGGGCAGATTTAATATTCTCCTTGACATTGACTATGTATAATCTAATCCTTCTACAGACATACACACACACACACACACCCCTATGTCTAAAGAATTGCTTCAAAACATTTGCCTTTTCGGGCTAACAAAAACAAATTTAATTTGTCTATTTAAAAAATCTAACAGGTTTTTTGGTTAATATAGTTACTCTAAATGTGCTACAAACTGGTTTGTGTTGCCAAAAACAGTGTTATATTATTACAGCAGCTGAAAAGATGTTAAAAGGGAAGATTATTCATTAATTAAGTTGCTTTGGCAAGGTGATTATCATTTCTTTTAAACTTGTCTCCCAGTTGTTTGACATGTTGACCTTTAATCATTGAAAGAGATCTTTTCCATTATTCTCATCCCACAAAATAAAGGGATGGGGAAAGGAATTTACATAAGCTCTTAAAATTCCATTTATGGACCACTCATATGATTTTCTCTCATTTGAGTACACTGAGTACAGGGGAAGGGAAAGCTTTAAAAGTCAATATTTTACATTCATGATTATATGTTAAGCTACTTGTTCCATATGCCAACTCAGTAATTACTAATTCTCAATTGAATAAATCAGAAGTATGAACGAAGTGTAATCAAGGCCTAGACACCTCTAGATTGATTCAGTCAATCAGTCCAATCGAGGACATTACATTGGTTGTGAGTAATCCTTGATCAATTTAGAAGTGAAAATCATTGGTTGAAATGGAGTGAAGTTGGATAGAAAATGTGTTGGAATTGGCTAAGGAGACTTTCACACTCTGAGGTGAACAGGGATGGGGTTGTATAAAATGACAAGCTAGTTTTGAACCAAGGCATTCTAGTCATGGGCCAAAAGAGAATAACTGCCACCAAGCCCCTGAGAGAGAATCTCTTGAGAGGTCCAGGGAGGAAAAGGGACTCTGTCTCCTGCCTCCCCCCTTGACCAGAGGAAGACTTTCAGAACTTCTCATCTGTGCCCTGGAAATGGCAATAGCTGGGAGCAGCGTTTCCATCGGGCACAGAGGACAAACTAGACCCATTTAGAAAAGCCTCTTTAAGGAACCCAGCAGTAAAGCTACACCATAGATAAGGAGAAATTCATGAAGGTACCATGGGAAGAAAAAAAGACTTCCAGGAAAGAACTTCCAGTAGCTACCCTCTTTGCCACATCAAGCCTGAGCCCACTTTCCCCCTGGATTCATATGCGGAAATGGTGCTGACGTGTCTTATTATGCTTTCTTACTAGATACTCTTTTGACAAGCCAAGTAGAGCTGTACATAACCAAGTACATAACCAGCGGAAGAAGCACACTGATGGGGGCTTGTGAACTTGTTTGGAGCTAAAATATTTAAACACACACACACACACACACACACACACACACACACACACACCCCATAGCCTGTAAAGATTACTCTTAGAACTTTGAGGGGAGAAAAATCCTTGATCTGGGAAAATTTGATAGAATAAGCCCAGAGCATATGCTACACTAATCAAAGAAACTGAGCTCGTAGTAATCTGTTCATCAAGGTTATAAATAATCTTTAGCACAACAAAAGTTAGCAGCAGCAAATAAACATTTTTGTGCCATTGGGTGTAAGAAGTGAACACTCCCTTAGAGTATGTATCATATTAAAAAAATGACACTCTTAATGATACAGGAAGGCTTTATCTTAAAGGTTAATCTTAGAAAGAAAATATAAAACTGGAACATTTACTCTTCCTCCCCTCCCCCCCAAAAAAGTGGGGGGGGGCAGGGTGTAGGTGTGTGGATGTGTGGGTGTGGGGTGTATGTGTATGTAATATGGGTTGTATAGAGTACACACGGATAGTCACTACCTGCATCCAGCTGGCCACAAGTATGACTTAGCATTTGGGTGAGATGACAAACTCCTTGGCTGCTTCCAGCTATTTGGTGACCTGGGTCTGAAAAGACTCAAAAAGTCTGACATAACAAATCCTGCATGGTCCTTAGATCTCACTCTGCCCCATGATAGCAGCAGCAATGACAGGGTGCTGTGTCAGTTAAAAGCAAAGATAGCTTCCTACTCAGTCTCTTTGCTTTCAGTCTCCCATGTTGCAAGTAGTATATTCTGCCTCCAGACTTTTATTGAAGGAGGTTTAGAGATGGCTTATATTGTTTCTCCCACTCTAAAGATCCCCAGGTGGAATGTGGACTGAACTAGGCAAGCTTGTCCCTGGCCCCTGTCTTCCTTTTTTGCTTTATTTTTCCTCTCCAGAGTAGGCAACTGAACATTGTTCTCATAGGGAGCATGTCCAGACTAGGGAGGTGGTTTTATGAGTTTGAGCTTTCAAGAAGCGTTAGGTTCAGTAAGTGGAGCTAACTTGTGGCAAGGGAAGAAGATCCCAACAACAACTTCAGGGGTCATGAAGAAGAGGACCATCAAAAAGTGGATTGGCCGAAACCTGGCTCATTTTGCAAGGAGACATGAATGAGGGAGGAGTCATTTTAACACTGCAGATCTGAGGTGAAATATAGAATGTCTAATTAGCAATCTGGAAATTGCTTTATGTTCCAACGAAGTTTCAATATCAGCCTCCTCAGAGGTGAGTAGTTTTAAGTTAAGTTTCCAAATCCTGTGTTACATTGTTCTATAAATGTGCAGTATGAGTCTTTTGTGTCCATTGGCATTTTTTTTTTTTTGGTATGTGAAGGAAAGAAATACTTGTCCTGTACCTGATTCATTTTGTACATTGAGCCTTAAATGAATCAAGTAAGATCTAAGCTTTAGAGTTCCAGGTTACATTAGCCCAAAGATGAGAGACTAGACATTTTCTCCAATCCCCACAACCTCTCAAAACTCCCCAAAACAGAAATTATGTGCCAAAAATAAAGCAACTTCATGTATTTCTATGTTCCAAAACACTAAGAATCCAAAACAAGGTAAAAAAAAAAGCCAAACCCAGAAAATGAGGAAATTTGCTCACTGACCCCAAGCTCACTCAGCATCCCTCTTCAACCTTTGAGGATACTGGCAGAGAAGCTACACTAGCAGACCCAAAGATATAACACAGACTTACATCAAAACATACCCCTATACCCTACACTCCCTCTTTCCAGTGCAATAGAGACCTTGGCTCCAGGTTGTGGAAGTTTTCTAAGGCCTCAACAGAAGCTTGGCCTCAGCCCTTTAGGAGCAAAGGTTTACTGGGGGCTTCAACTTGGAAGCACAAATACTGCAGAGCTTGGAACTGCCAGAGCTCAGCCAAAGAACTAAGAAACAGAGGAAATAAAACATATTGCCTGAATAGAAAACTGTGTGCTGTGCAGCATTCCACCAAGCCTGAGGAGCACAGCATCCAAATGGGACCAGTTCTGATCATCCAAAGTCATCTGGGGCAGAGACCTAGGCTGGTGAACTCTGAATTGCTTAGGATTGGAGGAAGCTGAGACACTTTTAGATCTAGGCCCCAAGGAAACCACAACCAGAAGAAAGGATGTTAGAAGTGAACAATAAGGGGAAAATGAGGAAAAAAAGACTGAAAGAAGAAATTTCAAAGATCTTGAACATAAAGAAATAGATCAATAGGTGTACTGGTAATGGAATAGGAAGCTCTTTCCTATCCATTAATAGGCCTATGTGACCTGCTTTGAGCCTGAGTCACATGGAATCCTGAGTCACATATGCCTGAGTGAGTCACATGGAGCCTGTGGTAGGAGGAGCTTGCCACATGGGTGGAGCAGTAAGAAAGAGTGAAGCAGAGCTGAGAGAGAGAGAGAGAGAGAGAGAGAGGGAGAGAGAGAGCGCAGCTAGTCTAAGTGAGAGAGGGCATCTTGCCTAAGGGAGCTTGTTTGTGGGAAGGCCTGATGGAGGGAAGGCTTGGGGATGGCAGTGCTCCCTGCACTGGTAATGTGTACAAATTTCTTTGTTACTATGATAGATTTGGCTTTCAAGTGTCTGAATAAATATCTTGGTTTCATCTTTGAGCAAGAGAGTCTGTTATATTTTGTGATTCAAACCTGGAAATACACCAGTATATTCATAGCAGCTGTGTGGGTATCGCATTGGCCATATATTTGGCATCACGAACAGGATCACAAAATATAAAACCTCTACTTGGAGACAGGAAAGCTCTAGGGGGGAAATGGGTATCCTGGGATGAGGATTTGTTTATTCCTCACTAGCAGGAGAATGGGCCAAGAGCACAGGATTTTGTGAAAACTGGGAACCGAGCCTACAGAAGGGAGAACCCAGAGATTTAGAAAGACGTGTGCAAAGAATACCAATAGAAAGAAATGACAGGGGTTTGTAGAAGAGGATGGGCCTTGTTAACAAGTTATCATATTATATGTAAAAGCAGAGACAAATTCCTGGAGGAAAAGGTTCAGATGAAAAAGGAGTTAGTTGATTTGCATGAGAAGCTTTCTGTGCTACCGCGTGTGAACTACCTTTAGAAGAGAAGGCAACTGTGAGTTTAGCTCAGAAAAAGAAGAGAAAAGTTAACAAGAGGAAGGTGCATGCAACTCTTGCACAGGAGGGGCCTATTTGGGACCCAGACACCTGGGAGGAAGACACGTGGGAGGAAAATGAAACAAAGTTAGATGAGGAGGCTTCTAAGAATGAGGTTTTTGCCTCTTGAAGAGAAGATGCATAGAGACAATCTAAGATAATAGGTCTTCAGAAGACCACGCCAGGACAAAAAAAAAAAAAACAAACCTAAAATCTTAACACCATAACAAAGAAATGATTGAAGAGAACTGCCCAGAACTTCTAAACACAGAAAATTAAATTCCAATTAAACAAATTCATAGATCACCTTTAGAAAACAACCCCAAGGCTGCAAACTCTAATAGTGTTTAAATTTAACAATGAATTCTGAAACAAGTTCTGCAAGCTATCAGGTGAAGGACCTTCAAATACAAAAAAAAAAAAAAAAAGAACTTTCCAACAATGTAAGACTATTTTGCACTAGAAAAAGAAGGGAATGGAATAATGTGTTCCAAAGGGCACTAGAGCTCAGAATGCAGCCCAGGGTTACCTATCCTTCAAATCTAAGCCTAACCATAAAGGAGAGAAGATAGATACTTAGTAATAAAGAAGAATTTAAAATATTTTTAGAAAGAAAGCCAGAATTGAAGAGATTATCTCATCTTGAATATCCCAAATGACAGAAATACAGGAAGAATAAATAAATGCAGACAGCAACAGGAATAGAGTGAGAACAGAAAGCCCAGTAAAAGACTTTTTTCTAAATTTACACAAGCAGACAAGGGTGAAGGCTGAGATCAGAGAGACATCAGTAAAGAGGCAGACAGGTGGCATCGTGGAAAGAACCTGGTGACGTGCTATCTACAGGTAAATGCTTCTTTTCTGGGACTACATTCCAATAAGCAGAGTACATGAAAGGAGGGGGGAGTAGGGAGATAGAAAGGAGTGAATGATGCATTGGATCAAATCAAGGGGAAGCAATGAGTGAAAGCTCATCTCTGTGGTGTAAGAAAGAAAAGAATCTACAGGAGATTAGGTGAGGAGGAGCGGGGAAAGATTGAAAAGGAAAGGAAAGGAAAAAGTCCTTACTTTTGAAGTGAAAGGGGTTTCCACTGATAAACGTTCCTATGGTGAAGGGAGTTGAGGACTTTACACTGGACAAGGCTTAGGGGTTTTGGTGCCTGAAAAGTTTACTTGTCCTGGGGGGAAGGGGAGTTGGAACCCATGAGGGTAACTGGCACCTGGAAGAGTAGGAGAATATGAACTTAGGGAAGAAATTTACAGGCAAATGTAGAAAAAAAAGTCAATAAGAAAGAGAATAGATCAATGAGGGAAGGAAGTGAGGGAGGACTTAGGTAAGGTGACTTACCATTGGACAGTGTCATCTCTGACATCTGCAATAATTGACATCGTTCTAAGAATGAGACATCATAGCAAAGGGAGTAAGCCCTATGAGACAGTGGCAGAAAGCACCTAGAAGGCAGAGCATTGGAATCTTTGATGGCATAAAGAATACAGAGAAAAGAAAGAGAACAAGATTATGGGGGCCATGAATCAGAGAATGGGGTAGACAAAAAGAAAAAATGGATAGAGAAGAGAATGAAAAAAATCTTATCTCAAAAGGGAAACAAAAAAAAAGAAACTTTAAAAACTAATGAACAGTACAAGCTGAAGGGGAGGTGAGGAAGGGGGAATCTACCTGACTGGGAGGAAAAAAAAGAAGGGGTGGGAATAGATAAGAAGAAAAGAGCAGGGGAGCAGAACTAACAAGCAAAGTCTTAAAGGGAAAGGAATGACAAATGAGAAGAGGGAATTGGGGTGAGGGGAAAAGAGCCAGTGGTGAGGGGAACAGAGCCACCTTAAATAAAAGATTACAGTAATTGAAGGAGAATAATACTGTATTAACAGAAGAAGGGCAGGAAGTGTAACTAAAAAAACTCACTTTTAGAGACAGATGGAGGAAATATAAACCTAACTCATAAGTTTAAATATGAATGGATTAAACAATTCAATAAAATGAAAACGAGGATAGATTAGTTAAGAAAACAAAATATTACAATCCGTTGCTTATAAGAAACATATTTATAAAAAATAGAGACAAACACAAAATAAAACTGAGGAGATGGAAAATAATTTACTACACATTAAATAAATCCCAAAAAGCAGGAATTGCCTTGATGCTATCAGACAAAGCAAAGGTAAACATTTAAAAAATAAAAAGGGATAAACAAAGAAATTATATAATGCTAAAAGGAACCATAGACAACAAACATCTGTAATAAACTTATATGCTCCAAATGCCTTAGCTTCCAAATTCACATTATCTGAAGTTCAAGAAGACACAGACAGTAACACAATAGTGACAGGAAGTAGATGTCTAGCAGAAAGATACACTGAAGGGAAAATATGGAAGTGAACAAATCTTTGGAGAAACTCAAATTAAAAGGCTTATGGCATCTTCTAAATGGTACAGCAAAAGAATATACATTTTCCTCTATACTACATGAAACTGTTACAAAAACTGACAAAATACTAAGTCCCAAAGATATTACAAACAAGGGGGCGGAGCCAAGATGGCGGCTGGTAAGCAGGGACTAGTGTGAGCTCCGTACCGAGTCCCTCCAAAAACCTATAAAAAATGGCTCTGAGCCAATTCTAGAATGGCAGAACCCACAGAACAGCAGAGGGAAGCAGGGCTCCAGCCCAGGACAGCCTGGATGGTCTCTGGGTGAGGTCTATTCCACACAGAGCTGGGAGCTGGGAGCTGGGAGCTGGGAACGGAGTGGAGCAGAACCCAGCCTGAGCAGCGTGGACCATCCAGACCAGAAGCCCGGCGGAGGGGGCTCTAGCGCCCTGAATCAGTGAGCTGCGGCAGTTACCAGACTCCTCAACCCACAAACACCAAAGACTGCTGAGAAGGTTAGTAGGAAAAGCTGCGGGAGTGGAAGGAGTTCGCGGTTCGGCTTCTAGCCCCGGGGGCAGCGGAGGTGGGGCAGCCAAGGCTGTTGTTGCTTCCGGTCCCAGGCCCACCTGGTGGGAGGAATTAAGTGGCGGATCAGAGCAGGAGTACAGCCTGCTGAAGATCTAAGCCCAGTTCGGGTTGGGGGTTGGGGAAGGAGCAGTGCTGGTGTGGCAGAGCCGGCACCTCCCCCTCAAACGTGGAACATAGAACTCTCTAGTCTACAAGCAGTCATACCCCACTGAAAAACTCAAGGGTCAAGTTAGTTGGTTGGGAATATGGCCAGGCAGCGAAAACGCACCGAGATTCAGTCTCAGACTTTGGATTCTTTCTTTGGTGACAAAGAAGACCAAAACATACAGCCTAAAGATGTCAATAAAGTGCAAGAGCCTACACCAAAAGCCTCCAAGAAAAACATGAACTGGTCGCAGGCCATGGAAGAACTCAAAAAGGATTTGGAAAAGCAAGTTAGAGAGGTAGAGGAAAAATTGGGAAGAGAAATGAGAAGGATGAGAGAAAACCATGAAAAACAAATCAATGACTTGCTAAAGGAGACCCAAAAAAATATTGAAAAATACACTGAAGAAAACAACACCTTAAAAAAATAGACTAACTCAAATGGCAAAAGAGCTCCAAAGAGCAAATGAGCAGAAGAATGCCTTGAAAGGCAGAATTAGCCAAATGGAAAAGGAGGTCCAAAAGACCACTGAAGAAAATACTACTTTAAAAATTAGATTGGAGCAAGTGGAAGCTAGTGACTTTATGAGAAATCAAGATATTCTAAAGCAGAACCAAAGGAATGAAAAAATGGAAGGCAATGTGAAATATATCATTGGAAAAACCACTGACCTGGAAAATAGATCCAGGAGAGATAATTTAAAAATTATTGGACTACCTGAAAGCCATGATCAAAAAAAGAGCCTAGATATCATCTTTCAAGAAATTATCAAGGAGAACTGCCCTGATATTCTAGAGCCACAGGGCAAAATAGAAATTGAAAGAATCCATCGATCACCTCCTCAAATAGATCCCAAAAAGAAATCTCCCAGGAATATTGTCGCCAAATTCCAGAGCTCCCAGATCAAGGAGAAAATACTGCAAGCAGCCAGAAAGAAACAATTTGAGTATTGTGGAAACCCAATCAGAATAACCCAAGATCTGGCAGCCTCTACATTAAGAGATCGAAGGGCTTGGAATACGATATTCCAGAGGTCAATGGAGCTAGGATTAAAACCTAGAATCACCTACCCAGCAAAACTGAGTATCATGCTCCAAGGCAAAATATGGATTTTCAATAAAATAGATGACTTTCAAGCTTTCTCAGTGAAAAGACCAGAACTGAATAGAAAATTTGACTTTCAAACACAAGAATCAAGAGAAGCATGAAAAGGTAATCAAGAAAAAGAACAAGAAAAAGAAATTGCAAGGGACTTACTAAAGGTGAACTGTTTTGTTGACACTCCTACATGGAAAGATGACAAGTATGATTCATGAGACCTCAGTATTAGGGTAGCTGAAGGGAATGTGCATACATATATGTTTATGTATATATATGGGTGAATGTGTATGCATGTATATATCTATGTGTATATATATATATATGTGTGTGTGTGTGTGTGTGTGTGCATATATATACATATATATATATATATATATACATATATATATATATATATATGGAGAGAGAGAGCGGACACAGGGTGAGTTGAAGATGAAGGGAAGATATCTAAAAGAAATAAAATAAAATTAAGGGATGAGAGAGGAACATACTTAGAGAGGCAGATAAGGAGAGATAGAATGGGGTGGATTATCTCGAATAAAGGTGGGAAGAGGAAGCAGTTCTGTGGGAGGAGGGGAGAGGGCAGGTGAGGGGGGAATGAGTGAACATTGCTCTCATCAGATTTGGACTAAGGAGGGAATACCATACACACCCAATTGGGAATCTTACCCCACAGGAAAGAAGAGGGAAGAAGATTAAAAAAAATGGGGGAGGGATGATGGAGGAGAGGGCTGATGGGGGTGGAGGTAGTCAAAAACAAACACTTTTGAAAGGGGACAGGGTCAAGGGAGAAAATTCAATAAAGAGGGATGGGTTGGGAAGGAGCAAAATGTAGTTAGCCTTTCACAACATGAGTATTGTGGAAGGGTTATACATAACGATACACATGTGGCCTATGTTGAATTGCTTGACTTCTTAGGGAGGGTGGGTGGGAAGGGAAGAGGGGAGAGAATTTGGAACTCAAAGTTTTAAAAACAGATGTTCAAAAACAAAAAAAAATGTTTTTACATGCAACTAGAAAATAAGATACACAGGCAATGGGGCATAGAATTTTATCTTGCCCTACAAGAAAGGAAGGGAAAAGGGGATGGGAGGGGAGTGGGGCGACAAAGGGGAGGGCTGACTGGGGAACAGGGCAACCAGAATATATGCCATCTTGGAGTGGGGGGAGGGTAGAAATGGGGAGAAAATTTGTAATTCAAAGTCTTGTGAAAATCAATGCTGAAAACTAAATATGTTAAATAAATAAAAAAAGAAAAAAAAAGAAAAAAGAAAATAAAATACATATTATTAAAAAAAAGATATTACAAACAAATGCAAAAATGCAGAAATAATCAATACACCCTTTACAGTATGCAATAATAATAGAAATTGGTTCAGGGACCACAACAAAGGATACAGACCCAAATGGAGACTTAACAACAAAATCTTAAGTAACAAGTTGGCTAAAAAACAAATCATAGAAACAATAGCTATGTTAAAAAATTATAACCATGAAACGATATACAAACATATAATAATATGTATAATATTTCATTTCAAAATATTCCAAATTTCTTAAATGCAGCTAAAGCAGGTGAGAAAAGTTACTATTTCTTTCATATTAATAATCATTTATTGAATCAGGACCAAGATTTTTTTCAGAAACCTATAGGTCATCTAGTTTCTGAAGGAGACTTGCTGATGCATGAGATTACCCAAATCCCCAGGTACATGAGTTTTGGCGTATACGCCTTTCAATCCTGAGTGGGAAACCCCATTCCACTAGAGAACCGTACAAAGAATTCAATCTAAGGTGAATTCCAGTCCACTATGTTACATTCAGCTGGGTCTGAGCAGAGGTGACCCCCCCTTTTACATAGATTGCCATAAGCAGGGGTAATCTGATAAGAGATAAGTCTCTTAATCCAAGACTGAAAGATCAGTCACTTCCCCAGACCCTCATGAGAATAAGCCTACCTCTCATTATAATATTCATTCTTTCATTACTTGTTAACCAATCGGAGTCAATTGACGCCCTCAGGAATACCCACTATTGCAAGGGCTTATAAGCATGAAGGATCTTTGGCATTTGAGTGTCACTGACCTTTTTATTAATTATATGCTAGCTATTAATAAAATGATTAGTTATCCAGAAACTATGTCTCTTGAACTTTTTCTACATCACAGTCCTCAGATGAAAAATCATATCCTTATAATCATTAACAAAATAGAAAGAGAACATTAGTGAATTGAATATACATTAAAAATTAGAGAATCAACAAATAAAAAACTAAAATAAACATGAAAGAGGAGATATTAAAAAATTAAGAGGAGAAATATATAAATTGGAAACAAAAAACAGAAATGGTAAATAAAACTAAAAACTGTTTTTTTCAAAGGACTAACAAAATTTATAAACCCTTAGCTAATCTGATTTTTAAAAAGAGAGAAGAAAATCAAATCGATAAAATAACAAATGAGCAAGGTTAAAAAAACAGCAAAATAAGAAGAAATAAAAAGAATAATCAGAATATACAAATGTAGCAGGTAAAATGCAATAAAGGTAATCTAAAGTATATTCTCTGGGCAAAATCAGCTTATTAACAATATAACTGTTAACAAAGTGGGTCACTGACAATTTCAACAAAGCCAGCGACCTCCAGAGAAGAAGGAGGCCCTCTTTAACAACATACATCAAAAAAGGGATCTTGGTAGGCATAGAGAAAAAGTGATAGGTTGTAGGCTTGGGGCAGTAACATTAGGATAGGCTATACTGAGACAGATGTGCTGGCATCCATTCAGGTAAGGCTAATCATGACCCTCACTGACAATTAAGGATTGCTAATTATTTTATGGGGGCCCATCTGTATCCTGTAGTCTTTGCTAAGGGATCCCAAATAGTAGACTTGCTGTCTCCTTACTCTTCCAGATAAAATTCCCTTAACTACACAAAAACAGGAAAGAACAGGCCATACCTTTTGGGGATGGTAATTTTGTGGGGACCCAAGTGTGGGGAACCTGCAGCCTCTAGGCCACATATGGCCTTCTAGGTCCTTGAGTGCCACCTTTTGACTGAGTCCAAGTTTTATGGAAGAAATCCTTTCATTAAGGGGATTTGTTCTGTGAGGTTTGGACTTAATCAAAAGGCCACAGAGAACTTAGAGGGCCACATGTGGCCTTGGGACCACAGGTTCACCATCCCTGAAACAAACAGATGTCCATGAAGTATCCTAGAGGATATCTGCACAAGAGATAACAATCTTTCTTTTAAACGAACCTACCTTTGAGCTAGCGCAGCTAGATTCCTGAGCTCAATTTAAGCCAGGTAGATGAAGACTCAACTGGATTCCTGAGCTAAACTCAAACCAAGTGGATTCAGACCCAATTATAAAATTAATATAGCATAAAATCAGTTACATTGTAGTAGTAATACAGTTGAAATCAATGCAGAGGTAATATTAATTTTGATATTTTCACACTATGCATAGTTAAATGTTAACCAAAATGATAACACAAAAGAAATAGAATGAAGACCTAAGCTTTAAATAAGTTGTCCGCAGGATGCCAATGGGGGTTTAACAAATCAAAGAAGGTGAGAAAATGGAGCCTATTCCCACCCTTCTCTCATTGGAGAACAGGCTCTCCAAGCACTAATCCCAGTTGGACTTACTGCAAGGGCCAGGAGGCTGAGACATTGCACACATTCCCTTTCTGCTAATGGCCCTTATGCTTCAGAAACATTCCTGAACATCCCAACTCTGAGAATAGTTCCAGAAATACAGAAATTCCCAAATGGAGAGGAAATACTGTAGACATACTATGCCACATGTCATGAAAGATTAAGGAATTTATCCAGAAGAAGATAAACATGCTTCAATGGCCATGGAATTTGATTTAACTTGTAAGGTATAATTGGCTTGAAAAAAGGAACTGTTTAACAAAGTTTTTTTTTAATAGTCCAACATGCTAAAGGTGTGATTTAATGATGAAAAATAAAAGAATATATACGAAAATCTTGTGAATCAGATGCCAAATTATTAACAATGATGCATATAACTGTTAACAAAGTGGGTCACTGATAATTTCAACAAAGCCAGTGACCTCCAGAAAAGGAGGAGGCCTTCTTTATTAACACACATCAGAAAGGGGATCTTGGTAAGCATAGAGAAAAAGTGATTGGTTATAGAAGTTGCAGCAAAAGAAATCAAATATTGCTTAATATATTTTTAAGATGTAAAAGAATTATAAATTTTATTGTATGTCAATACTTTTAGTGATTTTACTTTATTTCAGTAAATCCTTGCCACCTTGTAACTGCTTGATGCAATATGTTCTTTATAAGTTGTGGAAAGTGTCTGTGATATACTACAATCACATCAAACTCTGAGATGGGGGCCACTAAACCAGGCATAAGGATCCCCGCAGGCCACATATTGATTTCATATTAAATTGTAATAGTATCAGTGTTTTATTGTATTTTAATTTTTATTTTGTTAAATATTTTCCAATTGTCTTTTAATCTGATTCAGGTGACATTTTGAAGCAGATCTCATGTTTGACAACTCTGATGTCCAATATACTTTCTTTTGAGTTACAGGTTAGAACGTAACTATGTAATTCTATGCTTTTGTGAGACATAACATATGGATACCTTACAGATCCAGAGATCCTTCTTCTTCCTTTTTTTCCCCTTTGGTCTGAATCTACAATTTTTTAGGTCTCAGATTCTTCATCAATAAAATAAAAGTTGGATTAGATGGCTGCTGAGGTATCTTTCAGCTGAGGATCTATGATGCCATAATCTTCTAAAACCCCCTCTAACAAGGCAGATTAGCAGTTCTTTTGAAATTTAAGTCTTAGAGAGTTGCCTGGCAGCACTCAAGGTCCAAGAGAAGCCGATACAAATTACCTGGGTCCTGAAGTTGGGGAGGGCACCCCAAACCAGCTCTGTTATATGTGTTTTTGTCTTTCTAGGTAGCATTGTTATTTGCACATTGTTTTTTATATCTATTATAAAATCAGTGTATTTAAGGAAAATAATAATGATTTACAAAATTCCATCAGTTGTCATCCAATATAGACTCTAATCAACCACATAGCTACTAATTACATGTTAAGAACAAAATATAATTATAGTTTAATGTAAATCTTTTTAAATTTAATTTTATTGTATTTTTAATTTATGGAATAAAATAAG
Organism: Trichosurus vulpecula; assembly: GCF_011100635.1. NCBI lineage: Eukaryota > Metazoa > Chordata > Mammalia > Diprotodontia > Phalangeridae > Trichosurus > Trichosurus vulpecula. The sequence goes on from NC_050573.1 coordinate 476,772,393, forward strand.
TATTTCCATAACATGGTACAATAAAAAATATGATTGCACATGAAACTGCAAATTTTCAAATATATAATGAAATTATCATATAAATTTCTTTTTTTTTTCCTTTTTTTCCTCCCTCTCCCCTCCCTGCACCTCTCCTTTAGGTGGCTACCATTAAATACAAATAGATATTTATATGTAAATTTGTTCTATAAACATTTCTATTTATCAATTCTTTCTCTGGATACAGATAATGTCTTTCTTCATATGTCCTTTACAGTTAATTTGGGCATTTGTAATAGTCAAAATAACCTATTCACTCAAAGTTGTTCTTAAAACAATACTGCTGTTACTATATACAATGTTCTCTTGGTTCTGCTCATTTCACTCTTCATTATTTCATGCAAGTCTTTCTATGTTTTTCTAAAATCATTGAGCTCCTCATTTCTTATAGCAAAGTAATATTCCATCACAATCATATACCACAAGTTGTTCAGCCATTCCCCAGTTGATGGGCATCCCTGCAATTTTCAGTTCTTTGCCACCACAAAGAGAGCTGCTATAAACATTTTAAAACATATAAGTTCTTTTCCTTTTTCCATAATTATCTTTGGAAATTGACCAAGTAGCGGTATTGCTGTGTCAAAAGGTATAGGTAGTTTAATAACTCTTTGGGAATAATTTCAAATTGATTTCTAAAATGGTTGGATCAGTTCTTTCCAATATTTGTCACTTTTCCCTTCTATCATTTTAGCCAATCTATTAAGTGTAAATTTTAATGTAAATCTTAACAAATATACAGGTATATTTTATGTGAAGTGCACACAAAATTCTGAATAATAGCTTGTGAATGTAATGTCATGAACTGAACATTTCTGAGAATTTGTACTTTACACAAATATTCACACCTATGCTTTGCCACTCTGCAGCCTCATTTTATTGTGCACAGTTGCAACTGTGGGAAAACTTTATTGCACTTTTGCATTTATTTCAAGATCAAAAATCTTATCAACTCTGTGAGAGAAGTTCCTGAAAGAATATTGTAAAGTTCTAAAATAAAGTGATTTCATAAGAAGCTAGGGTCTCCCACAGCTAAAGTAAAAGGTTTACAAGTTTATTTTATAAAGAGTGACTATTATTTGATAGGTTGATTAATGCTTATGTAAATTATGGAAGTACACCAGGAATAGTATGTCTTGAAGTTACATCCTTGAGCCAACTTAGTGTTGACAAATCCTAGATTTAAAATTCTTATTTTTTGCTTTAGGAGTTAATATCTTAAGACATAGATTTTTGTCAGCCTCAAGGCTAACAGCGGCCAGTGTTTTTCTGGATTTTAAGTGAACTATCATGTATTCACTGTATATGTGTAATCACAGAATGTGATTATTTTCTTAATTTCTAATGATTGATTTCTGCTCCAAGATTGATTTAAACTAGAAAGGATCAATAATATAATATTATATGCATTTGTTATTAACTGTTATTGTAACAACATGAGAAAAATAGCCACATTTAGCTCTAAGGTAAGATTCGTGATTTGTGGAAAAATCTCTTGAGAGTATAATTTGATATTGTTCTGAGTTTTGATTTCAGGTATGATTGTCTGAACTTTCATTAAGTCAATAATCCACCACTTAAGGGAAATGCCATATGCTACTGCAATCTGACAACTGCTACAGGTAGATGTCTATACCTGGGAAGGTTGAGGGGGTAACCTCACAAATACAGTGGTAGGATATTCTTGACTCAATTTCCTCACTGTGCTTTTCCTTCTGAACAAGAAAATTTTCCTCTCGGTTAATTCTGAGCCTGGCTAAGATACCCTGTGAATAATGTGGTACTTTGCTGTATTACTGGCTTCAACTATTACCTGGAATTAAACAGCACTAAGGAAGCTTTATCCTGTTAAGTCTATGTCATGTCAGTCTGTACTCTTTAAAGGATAGTCTTGATATTGTTATAACCATGTCCTTTCTCCTGTTCATAGCAAATTTCTATAACAAGGGGAGGCAAACTATGAAAGTTTTTATATATGATAAATCCTGTTGTTGCAATACTGAACATATCTGAGTTACTATAATAGAATGCAATATGAAAGACCTTACTGTTTTTAATTTTTCTATTCTGAATTTGAGAAGTTAAGGAGGTGAATAGAAATTTAGAAAAGGTAGATATGATAGACCTCTGGAGAAAACTGAATGGAGATAAAAAGGAAAATACTTTTTTCTCAGTGGTACATGGCACATACTCAAAAATTGACCATGTACTAGGGCATAAAAATGTCACAATCCAGTGCAGAAAGGCAGAAATAGTCAATGCATCCTTTTCAGATCATGATGCAAGAAAGATTAATAATAATAAATATAATATATAACATAATATAATAGTAATAAAGAACCATAGAAAGATAGACTGAGAATTAATTGGGAACTAGATACTCTAATCCTAAAGAATGAGTGAGTCAAAGAACAAATCATAGAAACAATTAACAACTTCATTAAAGAGAATGACAATAATGAGACAATATACCAAAACTTACAGGATGCAGCAAAAGCAATTCTTAGGGGAAGTTTTATATCTCTAAATGCTTACATGAATAAAATAGATAAAAAGGAGATCAATGAACTGAGCATGCAACTGAAAAAGCTAGAAAAAGAACAAATTGAAAATCTCCACTTAAATACCAAATTAAAAATACTGAAAACCAATGGAGAGAATAATAAAATTGAAATCAAGAAAACTGTTCAACTAACATATAAAACAAAGAGCTGGTTTTATGAAAAAACCAATAAAATGATAAACTTTTGGTCAATTTGATTTAAAAAAAGAAAGAAGAATACCAAATTACCAGTATCAAAAATGAAAAGGGTGAATTCACCTCCAGTGAAGAGGAAACAAAAACAATAATTAGGAATTTTTTTGCCCAATTGTATGCCCATAAACTTGACAACCTTAAGGAAGTAGATAAATATTTACAAAAATATAAATTGCCCAGGTTAATAGAAGAGGAAGCAAAATGCCTAAATATCCCCATCTCAGAAAAAGAAATTAAGCAAAGCCATCAATGAACTCCCTAGGAAAAAATCTCCAGGAGCAGATGGTTTTACATATGAATTCTATCAAACATTTAAAGAACAATTAATTCTCATACTTTACAGACTATTTGGGAAAATAGGTGAAGAAGGAGTCCTACCAAATTCTTTTTATGGCACAAATATGGTACTAATACCTAAACCAGGAAGAGTCAAAACAGAGAAAGAAAATGATAGACCAATTTCCCTAATAAATATTGATGCAAAAATTTTAAATCCTCAGCATTCCTATACATTACGAACAAAGCCCAACAGCAAGAGATAGAAAGAGAAATTCCAATTAAAGTTACTGTAGACATTATACAATATTTGGCAGTATACCTGCCAAGACAAACCCAGGGCCTATATGAACACAATTACAAAGCACTTTTCCCATAAATAAAGTCAGATCTAAATAAATGGAAAAACATCAGTTGCTTACGTTTAGGCTGAGCTAATACAATAAAAATGACAATTTTACCTAAATTAATTTATGTATTCAGTGCCATACCAATCAAACTACCAAAAAATTATTTTACAGAGTTAGATAAAATAATAAAAAAATTCATCTGGAAGAAGAAAATGTCCAGAATATCAAGGGAATGAATGAAAAAAATTATTTTATTATTATTATTATTAAACTGTATTATAAAGCAGCAGTCATCAAAACTACTTGGTACTGGCTAAGAAACAGAGTGGTGGATCAGTGGAATAGGTTAGGTACACAAGACACAGTAGTCAATGACTCTTTGGTAAACCCAAAGAATCCAACTTTTAGGTTAAAAATTCACTATTTCACAAAAACTGCTGGGAAAATTGGAAAATGGTGTGGCCAAAACTGGGCATAGACCAATATCTTATACCATATACCCAAATAAAGTCAAAATGCATTCATGATTTAGGAATAAATGCTGATACTATAAGCAATTTGGGAAAGCAAAGAATAGTTTACCTGTCAGATTTATGGGAAAGGGAAGAATTCATGATCTGACCAGAGATAGAGAGCATTACAAAATACAAAATGGATAATTTTGGCTATGTTAAATTGAAAAGTTTTTGTATAAACAAAGTCAATGCAACAGAGATTAGGAGGGAAGCAGAAAATTGGGGAAAAAAAATCTTTACAACCAGTGCCTCTGATAAAGGCCTCATATCTAAAATATACAGGGAACTGAACCAAATTCATAGGAATACAAGTCATTCCCCAATTGAGAAATGGTCAAAGGATATGAACAGGCAGTTTTCAGAGGAAGAAATTAAAGATATTTATAGTCATATGAAAAAATGCTCTAAATCACTATTGATTAGAGAAATACAAATCAAAACAACTCTCAGGTACTACATCTCTCCTATCAGATTGGCTAACATGACAAAACAGGAAAATGATAAATGCTGGAGAGGATGTGGGAAAATTGGAACATTGTTACATTGTTGGTAGAGTTGTGAACTGATCCAGCCATTCTGTAAAACAATTTGGAACCATGCCCAAAAGGCTATAAAAATGTGCATATCTTTTGACCCAGCAATATCCCAAAGTGATCATACAAGTGGGAAGTGGACCGTTACGTACAAAAATATTTATAGCAGCTCTCTTTGTGTTGGCAAAGAATTGGAAATCAAGGGGATGCCCATCAATTTGGGAATGACTAAACAAATTGTGGTTTATGAACGTAATGAGGAGTAGACAGACTTCATTATAACTTGGAAAGACCTATATGAACAGATGCTGAGTGAGGGGAGCAGAACCAGGAGATCATTATGCATGATTACAGACACATGGTATCTCTAAGGACTAACTTTGATAGACTTGACTCCTCTTATCAATGCAAGGTTCAAAGACAGCGCCAAAAGACTCATGATGGAAAAAAGCTATGCACATCCAGAGAAAGAACTGTGGAGTCTGAATGCAGATTGAGGCAACTATTTGCTCTCTTTTTTTTTTTCCTGCTTTTTTGGTTTTGTTTCTCCTCTCTCGTGATTCATTCCATTGGCTATAGTTCTTCTTTACAACTGGACTATTATGTAAATAAGTTCAATTTGAAGGTAAATATAGAACCTACATTGGATTACATGCTGTTCTGTGGGGTAGTGGGGAGGAGAGAGAGGGAGAGAAAATTTGAAACCCAAAAACCTATGGAATTGAATGTTGTAAACTAAAACTTAAAAAAATAAATTTAAAAAAAAGAGTCTTTGGAACAGCTTGTAGAGGATGGAATTAGCTGAGAATATGGAATAACTCATCTCTCAGATCTGTTCCAGACTTCTCTACTTCTACCTCAGCAGCCTTCTCACTATCAAAGATACCTCTATTCCATCTTCTTATTGGTGATTTCCACCCAGCAACCTTCCATTGAGGAAGTATTCAAGTCATTGAAGTCACTCATTCCTCTCTCAGTTCCTCTCCATTAGAATATAAGCTCCTCTAGAGCAGGGACTTTCTTTTTACTCATATTTCTAGTCTCAGTCCATAATGCCTGCTACTGAGTAAGCACTTAGTTCTCTCTCTCTCTCTCTCTCTCTGTCTGTCTGTCTCTTGTGCACGTGCATGTGTGTGTCTGTCCATCTATCCCTTTATCTATCTATTAGTAATAAGATTTCTGTGGCTTTTCACATATTTTCAATAGGCTCTGTGGACTTAAATGCGACACATTTTATATTAGCACATTCATTATTTATTTAATAATTTCTTTTATCATTTCCACAAAATAGAAGGTTAGGCCAATTATACAGGTGATACTGATGTTTCAGTCATAGATGGACTCTGAGTACAATTGATAGATATGCTCCAGGGAAATGTCTGCCATGACAGTATGCAGTTACTGGTTCAGAATAAAAGCAAGTCCTACTTTTGCAAACTTGTTATGGTTTCAATTCTTCATAGACTTCTAGGCAATGAATTATCTCTTCCTGTTGCATTACTTCTCTCTGAACACTATTTCTAAAAATCATAAATGAAAACTATCCAGCTCTATTAGAATTAGGGGACAAAATAAAGATAGGAAGAACCCCCCTTTTACCTCATGAAAGAACTAAGTCCTTGGAACGTCATAGACAAAATCTAGAGCTCCTACATCGAAGAAAAATATGCAGCATGAACCCAGAATGGAGCCATTAAAGTGCCAAGGCATCATTCAGTGTCACAAAAGACTTGGTAGCTTCCACACTAAACAGGGGGAAAAATCTATAGACTTCAAACCAAAATAACTTACCCTGTAAAGCCGAGCAAAGTGGGAAAAAGCAATTACAATTGAATCCACAAGACGTGAAAGGAAGAAGCCCAACATGAGTTATGAGTTAACAGTCAGAATGTGAAGTCATAACACCCTCACTCAGCACCCTTCCCCTACCAGCCTCTGCTCTCTGACAAGATGCACCTATAAAGACTTATATGAACTGATGCTGAGTGAAGTGAGCAGAAAAAGGAAAACATTGTGCACAGTAACAACCACATCGTGTAGTTGATCAACCATGAAAGACTTAGCTCCTCTTAGCAATACAATGATCCAAGACAGTTCCAAAAGACTTATGATGGAAAATGCTATCCACTTCCAGAGGAAGAAATGATAGAGTCTGAATGCAGATTGAAGCATACTACTTTCACTTTCTTTGCCTTTTTTCCATTTTTTTCCTTTTGTTCTGTTTCTTCTTTCACAACATGCCTAATGTGGAAATATATTTAACATGATTGTATATGTATAACATATCAGATTGCAGTCTTGGGGAGGGGAAGGGGATGGAGGGAGAAAGAAAAATTTGGAATTTAAAATCTTACAAAATATATGAATGCTGAAAATGTAATTGAAAAAAAATACAATAATATTTGCCAAAAGAAAGACTTTCTCCTGGATAGCTGAAAAATTTATTGTTTATTATATTCTTGCATATGTACATGCTAAAGTCAGTTGTTTCTACATGATGAAAGAATACAAGTGTTAGCACCCTCTAATATTTGATATACTCAGGAAAACTGTTCAAGACTACACCCTAGTGACGGTTATTAAAGTTAACCTCCTTATGTCTTGAGTTTATTTTGTTTGTTTTCCTGGAGGTGATCAATGGATTCTTTTGACTGCTCTGTATTCAGAAATTTGGGGCAGGTTTCTTGTATTATTTCTTGAATCGTGGTATTTATATTTTTTAACATGTCATTTACTTCTGGGAGGCCCATGATTCTTAAATTACCTCTAATTCATCCAGTCTTTAAAATCAAAGGCTTTTGCTTTTATAGAGATTATGTGTCATTTTTTAACAATGGTTTTTAAATTCACTTTTTAAATGCAACTCAATTGTACATTATAAGTGTAACTTCAAAATAATATAATACAATGGCATATTAATGTTATAAATATACAAATAGAATGTGAGCCCCTAAGAGGGCAGAGATGGTTTTTGGTCTCTGTATTCCCACCATTTGCAGAGTGCCTGGCGCATATAATTCAAAGGAAGTTTGTTCTTCACTTACGCTCAACTACCATTCACTAATACCATCCTCAGTGCTTAAGATATGCTTATATACAATCCATCCCCCTCCCCAAATCCATTCATTTGAGTGGGCAATGGGCATCAAATTCCTCAGGAATGGAAAATTTTTTAGGGGTGAATGGATGAATCCTGTGACATTCCCATTCACCAACCACATAAGTAGCCCTGGTCCTTTCCCAGCTAAGCTCATGAGAAGTTTATCTACTTACAGATGATCACTGGTACATTACAATTTTTGGCCCATTAGTCATTTTTATTTGCTATTTTTTCTACAGCTTTATAAATCTTGCTTTAAATTGGTGGGAATCAGAACAATGATTTCTGTTTCTAAATAATTCTGTTAGGCCTTCCTGCAGTGGGCAGGCTGGGAGGGGGCCTGGCCCTGGCCACAGCCGTGTGGGCCCGCAGGCTGGGCTGGCAGTCTTTTTCACTTTCCTTCTCTCGGGCTGGCATGCTGGCAGGCGGCGAGCTCTGAACTTGAAGCTGGCAGGTAAGGGGCAGCGGTGGCCGCAACAGAGTGTGAGAAAGCCAAACCTCCCAATGGAGTTATAAGCAGATTGATTCATTCAGAAGTCTCAGAAAGCCCATTCACACAGAGAAGCACTTCGGCTCCTGTGATTCTATTTTGATCCATGAAGGTTCTTCTTGTACAAACAACTCAACATCGGTAATGATCGCCCAAAGTATGACAATCAGGTTCATGAGATAAATCCATCAGAAATGTTCCCACTGGACAATACATTAGAGGAAATTATATTTAACCTGGTTCCTGGACTATGAGAACAGAAACTTGAGCATGAGACAGAATTTTGGAAGAAAAACAAGCCTCAAGAAAATGGACAAGATGAAACTTCAGAAGCTGACAAACCCAAAGTAGAAGAAGGTAATGAAAATCAAGATGATAAGGACTATCATAGAAGTGACCCACAAATTGCCATCTGTCTCAATTGCTTACATAATAATGGGCAATCAGGGGACAACGTGGTAAAGGGTTTAATGAAGAAATTTATCTGCTGTTTACACATGAGACTGTGGAAACTATTAAAAGATTTCTAAGTTTAAAGTTGAAGCTTCCAAGTTCTTATGAGCTGGATGTACTATGCAATGGTGAATTATGGGAAGGACCACACTATGGAATTCGTCTATATGAGAAGATGGTGACTAAGAGATGAAAATTTTTGGTGTCTGAACTGCTCAGCTTTGCAAGTCTGCTCACAGGATGGCCCTTTTTTTAATCAGTCTTACCCCATGGTAGTACAGTATCAACCAAGAATTGATTTTGGTTAAACCAAAGGACGTAAATCCCACGAAGAGGAATCCTGCATTATTTGTTTACCTATTGACAGATTGCACAATGAATGCATGTGTTAGACTAGGGGGACACAACTTGAATTTCAACATGCAAATACGAATATTGTCTTTCTTTAAATTGTCAACTGCATCTTTGTCATTTCTATTGAGAACAAACCAAGTGCCATTCCGCTAGTGAAATCTCTGCATAAGCTACTAATGCTGTCCAACCATCACATTGCAACTCATAGCTCAAATCAGTCCAGTGTATCACTAAGATTCAATCGGCTATCTTGCTCACCTATTCCAAGGCTGTACTAATACAATGTTGGTTACACTAGGAAATGCCAGTGCTTAGTCTTTACGGTGTTGCATTTTTCACATATTTACTATTTTATTGATTATTGTTAAGATAATAGTACTGTATGAGAACTTAATGATTATATTTTGGAATTATAGAAAATATACTTAGAAAAGTGGTTAACATGCTACTGTACTGTTCTTGTTAAAAATTCCTATGTGTACAAATAGAGTTTCCTCATGTACAAGAGTCCTTTTATTCAGTGAATTTTAATTATTCTTCAGATAACATTAAAACAGCATAATTATAGTAAAAAAAAATAGTTCTGTTACTAGGGTGTAGCGATGAGCACTTCTCAGGATAATGTGCTTAGTCCTCTTACTACTTAAGGCCTTATGCCTGAATGCCTACCTATTCCTCCGTGAAAGTTCCCCTCAACCCCTATTCAACAAACACCAGTGACTCCTTATTTCCAGGATCAAATATAAACTCCTCTGTTTGGCTTTTAAAGCCTTTGTAATCTGGCTTTTTTTCTACTTTTCTAGTCATCTTCCACTTTTTTCCCCTCCATGTACTCTTAGATCCAGTGATATTGGCCTCCTTGCTGTTCCTTGGACATAATACTCCATCTCCAAACTCTGGGGCATTTTTACCGGTTGCCCTATGCATAGAATGCTTCCCTACTTGTCTCTGTTTCTTGATTTCTCAGGTTTCCTTCAAATCTCAGCTAAAACACCACCTTCTGAAAGAAATCTCTTTATCTTAATGCTAGTTCCTTTCTTCTGTTGTAGAGACTGATAGCACACTCCACCTCTGTGATTCTTCCATTACCCTGCTGCAATAAGTAACAGATGTTGGTTCTGCCCAGCCTTGTGAGTAGAAGGGGAAAGAGCCTTATTTGCCTTTGCACGGGACAGCTCCTAGGTAAGGGAACCCCAAGACTGCAGAGACTCTGTAAGGAGCTCTGACTCTGCTTTCCTCCAACTTTATAAAAAGTGACAGAAGATGAATCAGCCCAGTCAAAGAACTAAAGAATAGAGAGAATTTCATAGCATGTGTAGTTCCACTAGGCCCTATCTAGGAATCCAGCTGAAGCTAGTCCTGGATCCACAAAAATTACTTGGGGTAGGGACCGATACTAGTGAAAAGTAATTTTCTCAATGCTGAAATACTATTTTTATCCTAGGGGCAAATAAAGAAAAAGAAATCATGAAATAGATTCCCAAGACAGCATGGAACCATAGGAGATTCCAGAATGGCTCGAAAGAGAAATCACAATCTTGAGAGAAAAAGGGAAGGGAAGAAATAGCAGAAATTGTAGTTTACATAGCAGAACAGAAAAAATTTAATCCACAGTGGCAAGTCTTTCAAAAGGAAAAAAGAATGACAGAACAACAGATTGGGAATACAAATATGTCCTACTGTGAAAACTACAAATTCTGCTATTTCCGGGTTTTTCTGAAGTTCCTCTGCTCATCATTTCTTATAGCACAATAGTATTCCATTACATTCATATAACCACAACTTGTTCAGCTATTCTCCAATTGAGGGTCATTCCCTCAATTTCCAATTTTTTGCCACTATAAAAAAAGCTGCTATAAATATTTTTGTACATGTAGATCCTTTTCCCTTTTATATGACCTCTTTGGCATACAGACCTAGTAGTGGTATTGTGGGATCAAAGGGTATGCACAGTTTGATTGCTCTTTAGGCATAGTTCCAAATTGCTCTCCAGAATGGTTAGTTCAGTTCACAATGCCACCAACAATGCATTATTGTCCCAATTTTCCCACATTCTCTCCAACATATATCATTTTCCTTTTTTGTCATACTAGCCAATCTGATAGGTGTGAGGTAGTACCTCAAAATTGTTTTAATTAGCATGAGAAACTCTTTCAAATATAAAAGAAAGGAAATCTGAATAACATAAGCCAATTCTGTACCCAGTAGAAACCCCAAGGGAGAATGAATAATATCTTCCAAAATATAAAGAGCTTTAGATGCAACCCAAAATAACATGTGCGCAAATCTGAACCTAATCATCAATGAAAAATAAATAAAAGAGAGGCATTTGAAGCAATCCTGCAAAAACAAAACAAAACAAAATTTAGAAATGATCGGCTTATTCAATTTGTGAATACTCTGAACGGAAACACAAGAAAGGTGAATAAATACAACTACCAGGAAAAGAATAAATGATAAAATAAATCACCCCATATCTCAATATCATTTAAAAAGAAACAGAGAAAAATCACCTTTTAATTACCAGCACTCATAATGATCAAGTGAGCTTTGGGTAATACAAAACAATGATTTTTAAATTTATTTTTTAAAATTCAACCCAATTGTACGTTATAATTGTAACTTCAAAATGATAGAAATACAATGGTATATTAATGTTATACAAGTAGAGTGTAAACCCCCTTGAGGGCATAACTAATCCCATTCCATCCCATCTCTTCCAGCAGATAGCTACCTCTATAATCCTCACTCTCACTTTATCTTCAGTCTCTCCCTGTCTACTGGATGCTCCACTCCTGTCTACAAGTATACCCATGTGCCACTCATCCTCAAAAAACCTTCATTTGATCCATCCCTGCTATCATCCTATATCTCTGTGGCCTTTTGTGGCGTAACTATTTGAGAACAGGTGCCTCCACGCCTCCCCCTTAATCCTTAATTCTCTTGCTTCTGACTTGTCATTCAACTTAAAGTGCTCTCTCCAAAGTTACTAGTGATCTCTTAATTGCCAAATCTAACAGCCTTTTTTTCAGTCCCTTCCTTCTCGACCTCTGCATCTTTTGATATTATAATTGCCTTCTCCTTGATACTGTCTTCTCTCTAGAGTCTAGGTCTTTGGGACACTACTCTTTTCTAGTTCTCCTCCTACTTATCTAACAACTCCTTAGTCTCCTCTTTGCTGGCTTTTCATACAGGTCATACCCACTTACCATGGTTGTCACACAGGACTCTGTCCTAGGCCATCTTCTCTTCTCCTCTATACTATTTCACTTGGTGATCTAATCAGTTCCTGTGAATCAATTATCTTCAATTATTTATTCAATAATTCAATTGTCCTATGGATTCAATCATCTCTATGCTAATGATTATCAGCTCTACCTGTCTAGTCCTATCCTCTCTGCTGACCTCCAGTCTCTCAGCGCTAACTGCCTACAGTTGTTGTTCAGTTGTTTCAGTCATGTCCGATTGTTTGTGCCCCCATTTGGGGTTTTCTTGGTAAGGATACTGAAGTGGTTTGCCATTTCCTTCTCCCACTCACTGAGGCAAACAGGGTTAAGTGACTCGCTGAGGGTCACACAGCTAGTAAGTGTCTGAGGCCAGACGAACTCAGGAAGATGAGGCTTCTGACTCCAGCCCCAGCACTCTTATTCACTGCACTATCTAGCTATCCAACTGCCTATTGAGTATCTCAAAACAGGTGTTCTAGAGGAATCTTCAACTCAAACATTTTTTGAGTTTTTATCCAAACTTTGTTCAAAACAGAACTCATTATATTTTCCCCAAAACTTTCACCCCTTCCAAACTTCCCTATTGCTGTAAAGGAACCCACAATCCTCTAGTCTCCAGGCACTCAAACTAGGAGTTACCCTCAACTCCTCACTCTCTCTCCTAACATCCAATCCTTTGCTAAGGCCTGTCAATTTCATCATTGCAATTTCTCTCATTTTTTCCCTCTTCTCTCCTCTGATATTGCTATCACCCCGGTGCAGGCCCTTATCTTCTCACCTCTTGACTATTACAATAACCTTTCTAGTTGGTCTGTCTGCTACAAGTCTCTCCTAACTCTAGTCCTCCCCCCACTTAGCCTCTGAAGTGATTTTCCTAAGGTGCAAGTCCATGTCATTCTCATCATCAATAAAATCTGGTGTTTTTCCATTATCTCCAAGATTAATATAAAATCACCTGTTGAAAGTTATTTATAACCTAGCTTCCCTCAACACACACACATCTTTTTGGTCTTCTTATACCTTAAACTAGACTCCACTTTTACCCCCTGCCCCAGTACATTGTGATTCAGTGACACTGGGCCTTCTCCTCATTCCTTGGACAATACAATCCGTCTCTCTGATTTGAACATTTTTACTGGCTGTCTCCACAACTGGAATACTTTCCCTCTTTATTTCCACCTCTTGACTCCCTTGGCTTCCTTCAAGTCCTAGCTAAAATCCCACCTTTTATAGGAAGACTTTTCCAATCTCTCTTAAGTCTAGTGCCTTCACTCCATTGATTATTTCCTATTTATCCTCTATATAGCTTGTACATAGTTGTTTACAGCTTGTCTCCCTCTGTAGATTTTGAGCTCCTAAAGAGCAGGGACTATCTTCTGCCTTTCTTTATATACTCAGAGCTTAGCATAGTGCCTGATATATAGTGGGTATTTAATAAATGACTGAATAATAGTTTGTGGTATTTTGTTTTCTTATGCAATCCATCACTCTTATGTTTTATGGAATTATTTAATAAAATCACATTTAAAGTCATTAATGTTGGGTTTCTATTTTCATCCATTTGTCTGTAATAATTTTTTTTTCTGAATGAGGATTATTCTTGGTTTCTATTCCTCTTTAAAAATAGTTCTTTGTCTTTTCAGTTATTTTTGCTTACTCTAAGAAACCCCTCTTCCCACAGAGTGTCTTTCCCTCACCTTAAAGTCCCATTCCCTTCACCTTTGTCACCCATTTCTCTAGTTTGAGAATTTTTAAAGCCTAGTAATTATTTTTTCTATTGTCCTTTTATTTAGTTATCTAACTTTTCCCTTCCCTCCTCTCATTTAAGTAGTTAAATGAAATTCTATTTCCTCTCCTCCCCTTTAATTTTTGTTTGTTAGTGGTTTTTTTCTATTCTATTTTCTAAAAAAAGATTTCTTTCCCTTACACTTTTGAGTCTCTTTCCTTCTTGTCTATTCTAAATTTTTATTGTTTGATTCATGGTTCTTATTCTTAGTCATTCTTTTTTTAGTATTCTCTGTGTTCTTCTCTTTTACAGGGAGAAAAAAGCCCTGTCTGGGGAAGGTTATGATACAGAGAATAGAATAGAAGATTCTCCCCCTTACTACTTTGACCTGAAAAGAATGAAGAGGAAAAGATCAAGCAATTTTATATACATATATGTATACTATGTATGTGTATTTTATATAGCTTGGATACTGAATTCTTATCAGAGAAATTTGATACAAAGATTTTTTTCCCCATTTGATCACTTTCTTTCTTATCCTAGGTGCATTAATTTTGTCTCTGAAGAAGTTTTTCACTTTCGTGTAATCAGTTATCTATTTTATCTTTTGGAATGGCCTCTATCTCTCCTTTGATTAAGATTACATCTCCTACTCATAGTTGTGAGGGGTATATAAGCTGCTTCTTTTCTAATGTTTTTGTAGTTTAATTATTAATGTTACAGTTAAATATCATTTAGAATGTATCATAGAATATGGTATAAGGTGTTAGACTTAGCCTAATTTCTGCCAGACTGCTTTACAACTCTGCCAGTAGTTTTTATCAATTGAAGAGATTTTTCCCAGGTATTTTATGTTTTCCACTTTATCAAACACTGAATTATAAAGTTTCATTATTTCTGATTCTCCCTCTCTCTACTGTTCCACTGACCTATCTCTTTATTTGTTTTTTTAAGCAAATAGCAAATAATTTTGAAGACTGCTGGATGACTTTAATGCCAGAATAGGCACAGACTATCAGATATGGCAGAGAGTCCTTGGGAAGAATGGAGTCAGAAACAGCAATAGTCACTTACTACTGAAGACTTGTATGTCTCATGACCTCAACAACAACACTGTTTTCTGTTTACCTAAATGCAATAAAACTTCATAGATGAACCCTCACAGCAAACATTGGCATTTAATAGACTATGTCATTGTAAGGAAAAGAGACAGACAAGACATGACAGTAATGAAGGCAATGTGGGGTGCAGAGATCATAGATTTATCCTCTCTAACGTAAATATTTGCATTCAACAAAAGCAGCAGCCCCAAGGCAAAACAACTACCAGAAGAGTAATGTCAACAGCTTAGGGCCTTCTTCAGGGGGAAACAGCTCATTGCTAACTTGGAAGGAAAGTTGAGCCAACACATGGTTGACAACACTGGAGCAGAAAAGGAGCTGTATTTACTCATCTGTGCCGGGACACTCACAAACATCAAGATTGGTTTGACAAAAACTGTGGAGAAATTCAGAAGTTGCTAAACAAAAAATAAGAACTCCACAGGGTTTACCAGGAGGATAATTCATTTATCTCTAAGAAGGCAGCATTTAACTCCATCAAAAGAAAAGTGCAAGGAAAACTTAGAAGGATACAGGATTCTTGGCTCAGCAAGAAGGAAAACGAAATTTAGTTTATGCTGATAGTAATAACCTAAAGCACTTTTATGATGCCCTGAAGTCTATTTATGGGCCAAAGACCTCTGGTGCATCTCAGTTACTCAGTGTTGAAGGAGCTACATTAATTAGTGATTAAGGACATGATGCTGGAGAGGTGGACAGACCATCATCAACCAATGCTGAAGCCATTGACCGTATACCTCAGGTGGAAGTCAATCCCTAGCAAATTGAACTTCCAACTAAAGAAGAGGTTTTAAATGCCATTAGGCTCTTCTCATATGGCAAAGTACCTGATGCCAAAAGACATAAGCAAAAAACAACAAAAAAAATCTGACCATAGAAAGTTATTACATTGATAGGGAAGATAAAGACACAAACTCCTAAAGGGGCCAACAGTGTCAAAACACCTATGAGAAAAATACTAAAGAAAATTGGGAAGTGGTGTCAAACCCAGAAAGAACTCATGGAAGGGCTCAAAAAGGAGCTTTAAAAGCACATAAGATAGGAAAAAGGAAAACTGAAAAGAAATGAGAGTGACACAAGAGAATTATGAAAAAAGAGTCAATACCTTGGAAAAAAACAACTGCTTAAAAAGTAGGATTGGCCAAATAGGAAAGTAAGTACAAAAGGTAATTGAGGAAAACAACTCCTAAAAGTTGGAACTGGGCAAGTGGAAGCCAATAACTATATGAGACATCAAGAATCAATCAAACAATTTCAAAAGAATGAAAAAAATAGAATAAAATGTAAAATGCCTCATTGGTTAAAAAAAAAACAGGCCTGGAAAATAGATCCAGGAGAGACAATGTCAGAATCACATCTGAAAGTCATAAGCAAAAGGAGGACCTGGACAGCATCTTTCAATAGATGATCTAGGAAAATGGCCTTGATATCCTGGAACCAGAGGGCAAAATAGTCATTGAAAAAAATCCATTGATCACCTCCTGAAAGAGATCCCAAAATGAAAACTGCAAGAAAAATTGTAGACAAATTCCAGAATTATTAAGTCAAGGAGAAAATACTGCAAGCAGCCAGCAAAAAACAATTTAAATATCATGGAAAAACAGTCAGGATTACACAGGACTTAGTAGCTTCTACATTAAATTAAAGCTTATACATTAAAAAGAAAGGTTTGGAGGGCTTAGAACATGATATTCCAGGAAGGCAAAGGAGCTTGCATTATAACCAAGAATCAACTACCCAGCAAAAGTGAGCATACTCTTTCAGAGGAAAAAATGGACATTCAACTAAATAGGGGAATTTTAATCATTCCTGAGCTGAACAGAAAATTTGATCTTCAAATACAAGACTAAAGAGAAGCACAAAAAGGTAAACATGAAAGAAAAACAACCATGTCATTCAATAAGGTTAAACTGTTTATATCACTACACAGGAAGATGATGCTTACAACTCTTGAGAACTGTATCTTTATTAGGGCAATTAGAGGGGTATACATAGACAGAGGGTATGGATATAAGTTGACTTTGATGTGATGATAAAAAATTAATTAAGGGGTAAAAAAGGATTATACTGGAAGAAGAGGAAAGGAGGAGGCAGAATAGGATAAATTATATCACATTAAGAAGCACAAAGACCTATTACAGTATAGGGAAAGAATGGAAGGGGTTTTGAATCTTACTCTTATTGGACTTGGCTCAAAGAGGGAATAACATACATACTCAGTTGGTTATAAAAATCTATCTTACTCTATAGGGAAATAGGAGGAGAAAGGGGGAAAAGGGAAGAGGGTGGATAGAAGGGAGGGCAGAAGGGAGGAAGAAGTAATAGGGGAAAGGGGAAAAAAGGGAAGGGGGCTGATAAAAAGGAGGGCAGATTGAGGGGGACAGTAGTTGAAAGCAAAACAATGATGAGGAAGGAAAAAGTGAAAGGAGAGAGAAAAGTATAAATAGAGTGGAAAATAGGATGGAGAGAAAGACACAATAAACATAATTATGAATATGAATGGGATGAACTCTCCCATAAAATGGAAGCAGACAGCAGAGTGGATTAAAAACCAGAATCCTACAACATGTTGTTTCTTTTTATTTTTTTAAATTTATTTATTTATTTTTAATTTTCAACATTGATTTCCACAAGATTTTGAACTCCAAATTTTCTCCCTATCTCTCCCCTCCCCACCCCAAGATGGCATGCTTTCTGATTACTCCTTCCCCCAGTCTACCCTCCTCTCTACCACTCTGCCCCTTTATCCCCTTCCCCTTTACTTGTAGGACAAGATAGATTTCTATACCCCATTGTCTGTATATCCTATTTTCCAGTTGCCTGTAAAAACAGTTTTTAATATTTGTTTTTAAAACTTTGAGCTCCAAAATATGTTGTTTTCAAGAAACATGAGAGATACACTCAGAGTAAAAGTAAAAGGTAAAAAAACAAACAAACAGGGGTAGCAATCATAATCTCAAAGCAAAAGCAAAGAGATCTAATTAAAAGAGATGGAGAAGGAAACTACATCTTGCTAAAAGGCACCATAATAATATCAACAATAATATCAAGTAATATCAACAGTAAACATAGATGCACCAAGTAGTATAGCATCCAGATTCTTAGAGTACAAGTTAAGAAAGTTACAGGAAGAAATAGACAGGAAAGTTACACTGGTAGAAGACCTCAACCTTCCCCTCTCAAAACTAGATAAATCTAACCACAAAATAAACAATAAAGAGATTAAGGAGTTGAACAGAATTTAAGAAAAGTTAGATATGATAGATTTCTGGAGAAAACTCAATGAGGAAAGAAAGGAACATACCTTTTTCTCAGTGGTACATGGCACCTACACAAAAAAATGACCATGTATTAGGGTATAAAACCTCATAATCCAATACAGAAAAGCAGAAATATTAACTGCATCCTTTTCAGACCATAATGCAATAAATATTATGTGTAATAAAGGTCCATGGAATGATAGACTAAAGATTAATTGGAAACTAAATAATCTAATCCTGAAGATTGAGTGGGTCAAAAAATAAATCACAGAAACTATCAATAACTTCATCAAAAAGAATTACAATAACGAGACAACATATCAAAACTTATGGGATGCAGCCAAAGCAGTTTGTAGGGGAAATTTTCTATCTCTAAATGCTTATAAGAATAAAATATAGAAAGAGGTGATCAATGAATTGAGCATACCACTAAAAACAGCTAGAAAAAGAATAAATTTAAAATCCTTAACTAAACACCGAATTAGAAATTCTGAAAAACAAAGAAGATATTGATAAAGTTGAAATTAAGAAGACTATGGAACTAATAAATAAAACTAACAGCTGATTTTATAAGAAAAAATTAAAGTAGATAAATCTTTGATTAGTTTAATTAAAAAGAAGAAAAAAGAGTGTCAAATTACCAGTAGCAAAAATGAAAAGGGTGAATTCACCACCAATGAAAAGGAAATTAAAACAATAATTAGGAGCTATTTTGCCCAACTGTATGCCAATAAATATGACAATCTAACTCAAATGGATGAATATTTACAAAAATATAAATTTCCCAGACTAACAGAAAAGGAAATGAAATGCTTAAATAGCTCCATTTCAGAAAAAGAAATTGAACAAGCTATCAGTGAACTTTGAGAAAAAATCACCAGGGCCAGATGGACTTGCAAGTGAATTCTACCAAATATTTAAACAACAATTAATTCCAATGCTATATAAATCATTTTGAAAAATAGGCAAAGAAGGAATCCTACAAAGTTCTTTTTATGATACAAATATGGTGCTAATACCTAAACCAAAAAGATCCAAAACAGATAAAGGACATGGTAGACCAACTTCCCTAATGAATATTGATGCAAAAATGTAAATAAAATATTACCAAAGAGATTACAACAATTTATCATGAGGACAATATACTATGACAGGTGTCATTTATACCAGGAATGCAGGGCTGGTTCAATATTAGGACAACTATCAGCATAATTGACTGTATCAATAACAAAATTATCTAAATAGATCCAGAGAAAGCTTTTGACAAAATAAAGCACCTATTCTTATTAAAAACACTAGAGATAGTAGTAATAAATTGAGTTTTCTTTAAAATGCTAAGTGCTGTCTATCTAAAACCACCAGCAAGCATTATATGTAATGGGGACAAGCCAGAAATATTCCCAATAAGATCAGGGGGTGAAACAAAGATATTCATTATCACTGCTGTTATTCAATATTGCACTAGAAAGTTAGCTTTAGCAATAAGAGAAGAAAAAGAAATTGAAGGAATTAGAATTGGCAATGAGGAAACACAGCTATCACTCTTTGCAGATGATATGATGGTATACTTAGGGGATCCTAGAGAATCAACTAAAAAACCACTTGAAATAATTAACAACTTTAGCAAAATTGCACGCTATAAAATAAACCCACATGAATCATCAGTATTTCTATATATTATTAACAAAGCCCAGTAGCAAAAGATAGAAAGAGAACTTCTATTTAAAATAATTGTAGACAATATAAAATATTTGGGAGTCTACCTGCCAAGTCAAACTCAGGAACTATAAAAACACAATTACGAAACACTTTTCATACAAAAAAGTCAGATCTAAATAATTAGAAAAATGTCAGCTGCACATGAGTAGGTTGAGCTAATATAATAAAAATGACAATTATACCTAAATTAGTTTACTTATTCAGTGCCATACCAAACTCCAAAAAATTATTTTATAAAGCGAGAAAAAATAACAAAATTCATCTGGAAGAACAAAAGGACAAGAATATGAAGGGAATTAACGACAATAAATGCAAGGGAAGGTGGCCTAGCCATACCAAATCTAAAACCGTATTATAAAACATCAATTATCAAAACTATTTGGTACTGGCTAAGAAATAGAGTGGTGGAAAAGTAGAAAAGGTTAGTTATACAAGACACAGTAGCTAACGACTATGGTAATCTACTGTTTGATAAACCCAGAGATCAACTTCTGGGATAAAAACTCACTGTTTCACAAAAAGTATTGGGAAAACTGGAAAACAGTATAGCAGAAACTAGGCATAGACCAACATCTTATACCATATACCAAGATAAGGTCAAAATGGGTACATTATTTAGATATAAAGGGTAACACCATAAGCAAATTAGGAGAGCGAGGAATAGTTTACTTACCAGATCTATGGAGAAGGGAAGAATTTATGACCAAACAAGAGATAGAGAACATTATGAAATACAAAATGGAAAATTCTGATTATATTAAATTAAAAAGATTTTGCACAAACAAAGCCAATGCAACGAAGATTAGAAGGGAATCAGAAAGCTGGGGGAAAATTTTACAGCCAATGTCTCTGATAAAGGCTTCATTTCTAAAACACATAGAAAACTGAGTTAAATTTATAGGAATACAAGTCATTCTCCAATTGACAAATGGTCAAAGGATAAGAATAGGCGTTTTTCAGAAGAAGAAATTAAAGCTATCTATAGTCATACGAAAAAAATTCTATAAATCACTATTGATCAGAGTAGGCCTGCACAACCTTCAATCCCTAGGCCACTTATGGTCCTAGGGCTACTTGCAGCACACCAAGAGATTTCCAGAGACCCACGAAAAATGTAGAGGAAAACATCCTGTGTATGTAGAATAAATCCTTTACCATGATACAAGTAGCCTGATGGCTGTAAGCAGCCCATGGGCAGCAGGTTGTGCATGCCTGGATTAGAGAAACACAAATTAAAATAACTCTGAGGTACCATGTCATACCTATCCAGTTGGCTAATAAGGCAAAAAAGAAAAATGAAAAGTAGTGGAGAAGATGTGGGAAAAATAGAACATGAATGCATTGTTGATGGAGTTATGAACTGATCCAACTATTTGGAGAACAATTTGAAACTATGCCCAAAGGACTATAAAATTGTGTATACCCTTTGATCCAGCAATACCACTTACCAGGCCTGCATCTGAAAGAGATCATAAAAAAGGGGAAAGGACCCACATGTACAAAAATATTTAAAGCTGCTCTTTTTTATGGTAGCAAAGAATTGGAAATTGAGAGGATGCCCATTTAATTGGGGAATGGCTGAACAAGTTGTGGTGTATGAATGTAGTGGAACACTATTGGGCTATAAGAAATGATGAGCAGGTGGACTTCAGAGAAACCTGGAAAGACCTACATGAACTGATGCTGAGTGAAGTGAGCAGAACCAGAAGAACATTATACACAGTAATAATAACATTATTTGATGGTCAATTTTGATACACTTAG
Organism: Trichosurus vulpecula; assembly: GCF_011100635.1. Classification (NCBI taxonomy): domain Eukaryota; kingdom Metazoa; phylum Chordata; class Mammalia; order Diprotodontia; family Phalangeridae; genus Trichosurus; species Trichosurus vulpecula. The sequence continues at coordinate 476,794,075 of NC_050573.1, forward strand.
CTCTTCTCAGCAATATAATGATCTAAGGCAATTCCAAAAGACTCATGATGGAAGATGCTATCCACATCCAGAGAAAGAGCTTTGGAGTCTGAATGCATATAGAAGCATACTATTTTCTCTTTTTTTGTTTGTTCTTTCTTGTGACTTTTCCTTTTTGTTCTGATTCTTCTTTCATGACATGATTAATGTAAAAATATGTCTAATATGAATATACATGTATAGCCTACATCAGATTGCTTGCCATCTTGGGGAGGAGGTAGCAGAGGGAGGGAGAGAAAAAATTTCATAACTGAAAATCTTATAAAAATGAAAGTTGAAAACTATCTTTATGTGTAATTGGAAATAAAATACTATTAAGTGGGAAAATTTTTTAAAAATTTAAAACCTTATATAGATTTTTAAAAAGAGAAATTATGTAGGAAAATTTTCCTGATAACTTGGAACCAGATGGCAAACTAGATAGTGAAAGAATCCACTGATCATCTCAGGAAAGAGATCACAAAATAGAAACTCTAAGGGATATTATAGGCAAATTTCAGAACTATCTGATCAAGGAAAAGAAATACTGCATGTAGCCGGAAAGAAACAATTCAAATATCAAGGAGCCACAATCAGGATTACACAGTACTTAACTATGACATTAAAGGATCAGAGGTCACGGAATATGATATTCTGAAGGCAAAGGAGCTAGGACTACAACCAAGAATCACCTATTTGGTGAAATTTAGCATAATACTTCAATGACCATTAGAAAATGGTCATTCGATGAACTAGAAGGATTTCAAGCTTTCATAAAGATAAGACCAGAACTGAACAAAAAATTTTGATCTTCAATATCAAGAGTCAAGAGAATCTTAAAAAGGTAAAATAAAATATAAAAATGGAGCTGAACTGCTTACCTCCCTACATGGGAAGATGATACTTGCAATTCTTGAAAATTGTACTGCTAATAGTACAGCTAAAGGAATATACATAGACAGAGGGTATGAGCACATGGTGAATTTGAAGGAATGACTTGAAAAAAGTAAGGGATGAGAAAGAGGAATAAATTCAGTGCAGAAAGAGAGGAGAGATAGAATAGGATAAGTTATTTCACATGAAGAGATGCAAAAAAAATCTGTTACACTAGAGGGGAGGTTGGATAGGTGGGCAATGGGCATTGTTTGAATTTTGCTCTCATCAGAATTGGCTCAAAGAAGGAATGATATATATGCAGTCAGTTGAATACAGAAATCTTTCTTACCCAATAGGGCAGTAGGAGGGGGGGAGATTAAGTAAAAAGGCAGGGACTGACAGAAGGGAGGGCAGTTTGGGGAGGTGGTAGACAGAAACAAAACACTGATGAGGAGAGAAAGGGTGAAAGGAGAGAGAGGATGAACAGGAGGAAAAATAGGATGGAGGGAAATACACAGTAATCTTAACTGTGAATATAAGTGAGATGAACTCTCCCATAAAAGGGAAGTAGATGGCAGAGAGGATCAAAAACTAGAATTCTACAATGTGTTGTTTACAAAAAACACACTTGAAGCTGAGAGACACACACAGAGTAAAGGTACAGGACTGGAGCAGAATCTATTATGCTTCAGCTAAAGTAAAAAATAGCAGGGGTAGCAATCCTGCTCTCAGTCAAAGCAAAAGCAAAAATAGACCTAATTAAAAGAGATAAGGAAGGAAACTACATCTTGCTAAATGGTGCCATAGACAATAAAGTAATATCAATACGAAACATATATGCACCAAGTGGTATAGCATCCAAATTCTTAAAGGAAAAGTTAAGTTAATTATATGTTCATGGAAAGAAGAGATAGAGAGCATTACAAAATATAAAATAGATAATTTTGATTATATTAAATTAAAAAACTGTTGCACAAACAAAACCAATGCAGCCAAGCTTATAAGGAAAGCAGAAAGCTGGGAAAAAATCTTTACAGCAAGTGTCTCTTTTACAGGGCTCATTTCTCAAATATATAGAGAACTGGGTTAAATTTAGAAGTATACAAACCATTCCGCAATTGTTAAATGGTCAAAGGAAATGAACACGCAGTTTTTAAATCAAAACTATCTAAAGGTATATGAAGGAGTGCTCATTTGATGAAAGAAATGAAAATCAGAACAATTCCAAGGTACCACCTCACATCTATCCAGTTGGCTAATACAACAACAATAAAAGGAAAATGAGAAATGTTGGAGAGGATATGGGAAAATTGGTTCACTAATGCACTGTTGGTGGAGTTGTGACCTGATCCAACTATTCTGGAGAGCAATCTGGAACAATGCCCAAAAGGCAACCAAACTGCATACCCTTTGGTCCAGCAACACCACTACAGGGTCTGTATCCCAAAGAGATCATAAAAATGGGGAATGAGCCTATATGTGCAAAAACATATATAGCAGTCCTTGTCATGGTGGCAAAATATTGGAAATTGAAAGGATGTCCAGAAATTGGGTAATGGTTGAACAAGTTGTAGTATATGAATGTAATGGAATACTATTGTGCAATAAGAAGTGAAGATCAGGCAGATTTCAGAAAAACCTGGAAAGACTTATACAAACTGATGCAAAGTGAAATGAGCATGAACCAGGGAAACATTATGCACAGTATCAGCAACATTTTGTGATGATCAAGTATGAATGACTCAGCTCTTCTCAGCAACACAATGATCCAAGACAAGTACAAGGGACTGACGCAGGAAAATGCTTTCCATATCCAGATAAAGAACTGATTGACTCTGGATGCAGATCAAAATATACTTTTTTCCCTTTATTTTATTCTTTTTCATGTTTTTTTTTCCTTTTGATTTGTTTCTTCTTTCACAACTGTGGTTAATATGGAAATATGTTCTATATGATAGCACACGTATAACCTTCAGGGGTGGGGAACCTGGGGCCTCTAGGTCACATGTGGCCCTCTAGGTCCTCAGGTGCAGCCCTTTGACTGAATTCGAACTTCACAGAATGAATCCCCTTAATAAAAAAATAGGATAATAAAGGATTTGTTATGCAAAACTTGGACTCAGTCAAAAGGCAATACCCAAGGATCCAGAAGGCCACATATGGCCTTGAGGGTGTAGGTTCCCTGATCCAACTTGTGTCAGATTGTCTACCATTTTAGGAAGAGGGGAGAGGAGGGAAGGAGGAAGAAAAATTTGGAACTCAAAATCTTGTAAAAATGGATGCTAAAAATGGTCTTGACATGTAGCAGGTGATATTTAAAATTGCTCCTTTATATTAATTTGAGTTTTGAAAGTGCTATTTCTCTTTTATTTCTGCATTGATATTCTAGGTCTTTTGTTTCATTAAATATCTCTTTCCTATTTTGATTATTACAGCATTAAATCTATAAATTATGATTCATAGTATTATCATTTTTATTCTATTGGTATGGCTCAGCCAAGAACACTGAATATTTGCCCAGCTATTTAAGTTTTGTATTTCTTTAAGAAGCATTTTGCAATTAAATCTATTGACTCTCAAATATTTTATTCATATTAAAAATTATTTTAAATGTGATTTTCCTTTCCCTTATTGCATCTTGGATTTTGTCTTTAGACTACCACCACTACCATCTTCACAGCCAATGTGTAGGAAGCACTTTATGATTTGCAAAGCAAATATTTACAAATATTTCATTTCATCCTCACACAACCTGAGAGGTAGGTGTGATTATTATCTCCACTTTACAGGTGAAGAAACCGAGGAATACAGAGGTTAAGTGATTTGTCCAGGGTTAGCTCATGAGTACCAGAGTCTAGATTTGAACTCAGGTTTTTCTGACTCCTGATCTAGGGGTCTAGCCACAGTACCACTTACCTGCCAATATGGTTGTGCTGTATGGGTTTATTTTTTAGGCTGCAATTTTGCTGAAAGTAATAATTGTCACAGTTTCTTGGTTTATCCTCTAGGATTTTCTAAGTAAACTACCATGTTATCAGCACATAGGGATTGTTTTATCTCCTCTTCCTATCTTCCACCTTTTTCCCCTTGTATTATTGTTATTACTAGCATTTCCAGAACTTTATCAAATAATAGTGGAGAGAATACAAATCTTTGCTTCATTTAGTTTTTTATTTACTGGGACTGTTGCGAGCACCATGGAAGTGTTCACCCCTCACTCTAGAATCATATCTTTGTCACTAATCAATGTGGCTCTGTCAGGACTGAGTAGTTGAGATGCACCATAGGTCTTTGGTCCATAAATAGCCTTCAGGGGCATCATAAAAGCGCTTTAGATTGTAATTATCAGCATAAAACTGAATTTCATCTGCCTTCTTACTGAGCCAAGAATCCTACATCTTTCTAAGCTTTGCTTGTACTTTACTTTTAATGGAATTAATGCTTCCTTCTTAGAGATGGATGAACTATCCTGCTGGTAAGCCCTGTGGAGTTCTCATTTTTCATTTAGCAGTTTCTGAATTTCCCCAACATTTTCATCAAACCAGTCTTGGTATTTGCGAGTATTCTGACCCAGATGAGCAAATGCAGTGCTATATACCAAATCTCTAAAAGCTGCCCACTCCTTTTCTGCCAACTGTGTGTTGGCTCAACTTTCCTTCCAAGTTAGCAACAAACTGTTCCCACTCAGAGAACAGCTCTAATTTGTTGACATTAATTCTTCTGGTAGTCATTTTGCCTTGGAGATGCACTTTTGTTCAATGTGAATATTTAGTTGGAATGATAAGTTTGCAGATGATTGTGCGTTCAATGCACCCTCTGAAGCTGAGATGCAACAAAGTATGGATCAATTCTCTGCTTTTTGTGCTAATTTTGGCCTAACAATTAACACCAAGAAAACACAGGTGCTCCATTAGCCAGCACCACACCATCCATACGTGGAAACATCAGTTACAGCAAATGGAGAAGTTTTGAATGCAGTGGATAAGTTCACTTACCGTGGTAGTGTATTTTCCAGGGGTGTACACATTGATAATGAGGTTGACGCACACATTGCCAGAGCTAGCTCAGTGTTTGGGAGTCTCTGAAGGATAATGTGGGAGAGAAGAGGTATTAGACTGGCTACCAAACTGAAGGTCTACAGAGCCTGTGAAAACTGGACAGTCTATCAGCACGATGCCAGGAAACTGAATCTCTTCCATTTGAATTGTCATAGGAATATTCTGAAGATCACCTGGCAGGATAAGGTACTGGACACAGAGGTCCTTACTCGAACTAAACTGCCAAGCATTCAAACTCTGCTTCAGAGAGCGAAACTCCAATGGGCCGGCCACGTTGTTTGAATGCAAAATGTAGCTTGCCAAAAGAACTGTTTTATAGAGAACTCACACAGGACAAGCATTCACTTGGTGGTCAGAAGAAGCAATACGAGGACACTCTCAAGGTCTCTCTCAAGAACATTGGAATTGATTGTGTGACATGGGAAACACTGGCACAGGACTGCTCAGTATGGCATGCCCACATCAGAGAAGGTGCTGTGCTCTATGAGCAAAGCAGAATTGAAACAGCTCAAAGGAAACGCAGGATGCACAAATTTAGAGAATCCACTCCAAATGGTCACACAAACTATTTATGCCCAACCCGTGGTAGAGCATTCCGAGCTCATATTGGTCTGATCAGCCACAGTCAGACACACTGAAACTTGACTCTAGTACAGTGATGTCGTTTTGGTCCTCTTCAAGAATGAAGGACAACAACCAATCAACCAACCGTTTATTGGGAAAGTTTCTAGTGTATATCCATTGCACGTGATACTTGCCTTTATATTTAAGTGGATTCTTTTGTAGTTATTTTTGGTTTATTTGTTGACTAATTTTTAAAATGCATATTCAGTTCTTAATGCTCTTTCCTATTTTGTTAAAATATAAATTTAGGGCTATATAAAGAATATTTTTCTCATTCCAAATGATTTGCTTTTATCCCCTGTATAGATATCAATATAACAGAACAGGCAATTTGAAGAAGCTACTTCAGAAACTCAAAGAGTGTTGCATATCTTGCTTCTCTGGAGTGGTATATCATTCCTTCACATTGAAGTAACTTATTACATTGATTGAGAACAATACGAAGTCAAAAGAATTAAAACTATTTTGTTCCAAACAGTTACTTGACTTCAGAACTTGATATCCAGGTCAATAATTTGTTCCTTAGAGAAATTACTAAGTTTGTTTTGCTGGGGTTCTAGTAATTTTCATGTGAGCAAAGAGCACACAAAAGACTGGATTTCCTAATGTCCTATGCAAAGACTACAGTCATTTCAATAGAATGAAATCACAAGGAAAATTGCTCTAAACCAGAGGTTCCTCAACTTATTTGGCCTACTGACCCTTTTCAAAAAAAAAAATTACTCAGTTTCCCCCTGGAAATCTACTTTCTTTAATTCTCTAATGGGGGGATAGTTTTCTTTTTAATTTGCATCATCTCAAAAAATATTTTTTTTTAAAATGACGTATGTTTAGTGGTGGGATTCAAACAAATTAACAACCGGTTCTCTGCCCTAACGTCTGTTGAGTGAATGTTGGCGAATGTGTATGAATGTGTGTGTATGTGTGTGTGTGTATGAGAATATGTATAGTCTGTGAGTGTGTGTCAACTTGTGTATATGTTAGTGTGTGAATGTGTATGAGTGTGTAAGTGTACATATGTGAATGTATATGAGTCTGTGACTGTGTGTGGATGTGTATTTGTGAATGTGAATGAATGTGTATAAGTGTGTGAGTGAATGTTGGTGAATGCATATGAATATGTGTGTGTGTGTGTGTGTGTGTGTGTGTGTGTGTGTGTGATAAGGCACTGGACCAGCTCAGAAAAATGGTATTGTGTTGGGTTGTATACATGGGCTTGTGGTACCAACGGACTTGCAGCCCGACCTCTCCCAGGAGTCAGCCAACACCATCTTGAGACCTGGAGACATCAGGACTAAGGTGAGCTCAGGGCTAGGGAAAATGTTGGAGTTTTTCTTGAACAGCTTTAGTTACACTTAAAGGCCAAGTCTGAGGCACCAAGGACAACCTGACTTTTTAGCACATCTCCCCCCACCCTCCTCCTCCTGCCCGCCTTGGAACACTCCCTCTGAGCCCGTGGCATCCTTGATTTCCATGACACAAGGGTCCCTTAGTCATCAGGATCATTTGGGACCAGCTCTGGTCAGGGCTCAGGCCCAGGGAGAAAGAGACAGGCTGATTACAAGGAGAGAGGGTGCTAGTGGAGGGAGCAGGGTCGATAAGGGCCGGCCAGGTGTGTAAGGGCCAGAGGGTGATGGTGGAGGGCAGGGGGAGGGTGGCAGGGCAGTGGAGGCCATGTGTTGAGTGGCTTCCAACATCAGCACCTTCTGCCTCCTCATGCTAGGTACAGTAGGCATGGCAAGCAGGCAGGAGGCAGAAGGCCCTGGGAGGAAGCCCAAAGTAACTGCTTGCTTTTTCTCACCTTTACACTAAGAGACACAGTCCCAGCCCTCTAGCTTTGCTTCTGGCCCCTGGAGGCGTGGCTTGGCAGGTGATTCATTCAAGAGCAGAGGGAAAGAGAGGGAGCAGGGGAAGAGGGAGGGTCTAAGCCCATCACAGCCTCTGCTGCTGCTGCTATCACTTCCCTGTGTCCCCTCCCCTCTCGCCCCAGCGGTGGCAGCTTTTGTTGGGGGTGTCGCATCCCAGGCTTGGCTCTCCCCCTTCCCTTCCTCTTTCCATCTAGTGCTGGCACCTCATTACAGCATTCCTGCTTTCCCCTGTGCCTCCATCCCGGACCCTACTCCTGGGCCTGGACACAGCACTGCCTTTGGAGGGGGCAAGGAATATATATTTGTGATTTCTACATTGGGCAACTGCCCAGGCACCCACCTTGGAGAGAATTCTGATTACAAAGACCATTTTAACAACCAGTTTGCCAAACTCAACTTAAAATTAGGTATCGGTTCTGCCAAACCAGTGCAAACTGACTGAATCCCACCACTGCATCTTAAATTTAATAATTTATTGTAAATTTGTTTTTTCCTGATGGTGCAATATTGCATCATGTAATCATATGTTGTAAACATGTTGCAAACAAGTTATTACATGCACAAAATACTACCAATGCATGCTGGATTTCCCAACAACACTCGACATCACCTGCCAACATTTGCTTTTTAAGACCTGTCAGTGGACTTGACCACTTCTCAGTTATAACTTGCATTTTGTGCGTTTATTTGGAAAATAATGTAATCACTACTTTAACTCTGTTACACAATAGATGAAACATGTACGAATGGCTTTTCAAAATTTTCTTATCTTTTTTCTTTTTGCTTCTACCCCCCCTTATTTTTATTCAACACCCTCCAATTGTACCTGATTAATTTCACCCCCACCACCCCCAATCATTCCAGCACCCCCAGGGGCCAGTATTGTCTCCTTTGGGAACCTCTGTAAGTACAAGGAATATAGCAAGTCTCTTTGCCAAGGAATATCACCAATTATTGACCAGATTCTTGGATCCCCATAGGTTATATAGAGATCCTCCTAAAGGCTTTTCATGATTCCTGCTAAAGGCAGAAATATATGAAGTGAGTGGACAGATAATTTGATGAAGGTCATGAAGAAAATGAATGGGAGCTAAGTAACTCGTTTTTTTTCAAGGAGTATGTCTTGGCTTTCCACGGGCATAATGTATCCCACCAATTGGAAACCATCCTGACACAAAAGGGAATGAAGCTGGTATATTCCAAGCCAATTATTTGACTTCATGAATTTACCCCATTTCTGCCACTACGTTAAGGTCCTCTGAGTTACATCTGCATTTCATGTTATAAAATAAGTTGGTTTTTGTTTTCATTTTTTTTTGCAATCAATTTTCTTAACAAAAGTAAAGATTTCACTGCCATGAATTAAGAGAGAAAGATGGCCTCATTTGACTACAACAGTCACTTAACTGTAAGACTTGATTAGGAGTTTTACAACATATTTAATTAAATTAATGGAAGAAAATTCCTGATTAGTCACAATCATTCCTGTATAATATTTTTTCTTATTCCAAATCATTTGACTTCACTGCCTCAATAGATGTCAATGTGCCAAAGCTGGCAATTTGAAGGTGTTCTTGAAACTAAGAGTGTTATATATCTTTCTTCCTTGGAGCAGTATGTCATTACTTTGTATAGAAGTAACTTGTCCCATTGATTGAGAACAATATAAAGCCAAAGAAATAAAACTATTGTGTTCAAAGACAGTTAGTTGATTTCAGCATGGAACTGGAAGCCTAAGTTAATTTATTCTTTAGATAAATCACTGAATCTGTTTTGCTGATGTTCTGAGAATTCTCATATAAGCAACAAGTATACTGAAGATAAGATTTGCTAGTATTTTATGGAAAGACTACAGTAATTCTGATAGGGTGGAGTCACAAAGAAATTCCTCTAAACCATGAAGAATATAGCCAAAGAGTCTTTGTCTTAAAATACTCCAAGGCAATAACCACATTCTTTGATTCCCATAGACTAAATAGAGATCTTAAAGACTTTCCACAATTCCTCCTAAAGGCAGCAATGCAATAGGAAGTGGATAGAAGGACAGGCTGATGGATGAAGATCTTAAAGAAAGTGAATGGGACTTAAGTGTCTTGCTTTCCTTTAGGAATATATCTTTCCTTATATGGACATAATGTTTCTGGACAATTGGAAACCATTCCAACAGATAGGGAGTGAATTTGTTATATTGCAGGCCATTTATTTGATTTCAAGCATCCCCTGTATTTCCAACATATGCTGAAAAAAAAAGTTATTCCCATACAGGCAATTTCCTCCAAAAAAAAGAGGCAATATTTCATTTGCAAAGATTTAGAATGAAAGCTGGCTTTGATTGACTGCAATGACCAACTAACTAGAAGATTCTCTTAGGATTTTAAAAAAATATTTAATTCAAATAATGGAAGAGATTTCTGTTTAGGCATAATCATTCCTATAAAATTCTTTTTTCTCATTCCAAATGGCTTGACTTTATTGTCTCTATAGTTATCAATGTAACAAAACTGGCAATTTGGAGAAGGTGATCCAGAAAGTGAATATGTTGCATATCTTGCTTTCCTCTAGCAATCTGCCAATCTTTTGTATTGGAGCAGTTTCTCTCAGTGATTGAAAACACTATAAAATCAAACAAAATAAAGCCATTTTATCCCAAGCCAGTTACTTAACTTCATCACGTAACTAGATATCTAGTTCAATAATTTGTTCCTTAGAGAAAGTGCTGAGTTTGTTCTGCTAAAGTTTTCACAGTGCTCACAAAAGCAACATGCACACTGAAGATATTTCCATTTTTCCCCCTATGGAAAGACAATTTTTTTCCAATAGAGTAGAATCACAAGGAAATTGTTCTAAACCATGGGCGAAGCCAAGGTGGTAGAGTGAAGCCAGCATTTTTGGGGAGCTTTCCCAACACATCCCCTACGCAACAAAATTTTAAAATATGCCAAACTAAATTTTTAATAGGAAAATCAACAAAAAGTCACAGTGAGTCATTTTTCCAGCCCAGGGCAGCTTAGAGAGACATAAGGAGATCCCTTGACACTAAAGTGGTGACTGGCTAGACGCACATTGCAGAAGAGAACCAGCTGTTGGTTGCAGTGGCATTGTCACAGGAGCAGGCTGAACATCTTGTCAGAAAGAGATCCCAGTGGATCCCTATTCTAGCACTGGGAGCAGATCAGATGCCATTTGATGACTCTGTCACCAACAAGTGACCCAGTTCTAGGTTGTAGTTCCATGGGGGAGAGGAGTACTGATGATCACAAGGGAGCAGGAGCCTTACCTGCGTAAGGAACAGAGTGACCCCAGATCACACCATTTTGGAAGCACTGAAAACTTACAGGCCCGCACTGAACTATGAAAACAGCAGAAGGACATAAAAGACAGGTCAAACTAATCATAACTGCCAGAGGCAATAAGAGTTCAACTCTAACACAAAGTCCAAAGTCAAGAAATGGGCTGGAACAATGAGCAAACAAAAACACAAAGCTGCTATGATGACACAGAAGCTCAAGATATCAGTTCAAAAGAAGACAATGATTTAAAAACGTCTACAAGCAAACCCCCAAATTTAAAAATGCAGATAAAAAACCCCATAAGAATTCCTAGAAAAGTTTTTGAAAGGCCAAAAAGAATTTTTTTAATCAAGCAAGGACAATAGAAGAAAATTTTGGAAAAGAAGTGAAAGCTATGCAAGACAGTCACGAAAAGAGAATTAACAGCTTTGTAAGAGAAGCAATGATGTGGGAACTGGCTGGAAGCTAGCCAAAAAAAAAATCCTGAAGAAATTAACTCTATATAAAGTAAAACTAAATGGAAATTCAGGATAGGGCCACCTCTTTTTCTGTATTTCTCCTCTGCCAAATGATTTAATGATTTTTTTTCCCTAAAAGCACTTTTAGGTTTAGGGCTTATTCTCAATTGACAGAAGTAGGATCCTTGATAGTTGACCCAAGAAACCTGAAGGTTCTCCAAGACCACAGAAGCTGAGTAAGTGTTTGTGATATCTGGATTGAGCATAGTCAGGACCAACCAACAGAATCAAATCAGCATGGTGAGAACCTGGTGAGTCCCACGGAGTTCAGGTTGAACACATTCAAGGACCCAGATTAGAACTGAGGATTCAGGGTAACAGAAAGTTAAGAGTGATGGATGCATCGTTTTAATAGAAGGCAATTTCACTGACTAGTGAATAAGCAAAACTGAAACTAGCTTGAAAGTTTTACTAGTAATGTTCAAAAGCGGAGAAAAAGAAAAAAAACCAAATCTTCTTGCAGCTTTTAAGCCTTATCTAGCACTTAAGAATCAGAAAGAGGATTGTGTAAATGAGGAAGCAGTGGAGTGTTAAATTAGAATATAATTTGAAAAATAAAAATGAGATGGACTGAAAAAAAGTAGCAAAGGTAAATGAAGTGTTAAATAAGAGTATAAAAAGAAATAGGCAGTTTTGAAGTTTGTAGAAATGTAATCAAAGTACACTGGAAGGAAAAAATGTAAAAGAAGGTATAAACAAGGAGAGATAGGAGAATAGGTGGAACATTAAAGAAAAGTAGAGTCCACTTTCACTGATACTGTTAATGGAGGTTAATGTGAAGCAAGGATTTGGAGTTTTGGAAAGGTGTGAGGTTTTGATCTCACCGAGATAAGAAGTATATAAAAAACTCTCTGGAGAAATGCCTGTTAGCAATTTCACATAGATAATGCTTACCAAATAGAAACTATAGAAATAAATTTGCAGCTGGGAATTATTTGAGTATAGCATACTAAAAATCTGTCTTTGGAGGATGATTAGAACAGTGTATTCCAATCCTCAGAGCTTCATGGGCACCAAAGGAGAGGATGGGAATGTGAAATTGCCACTATAAATCTTTGAAAGTGAGCTAGCTGAAATTAGTGGGCTCTATATTTTGAGGTGCTGGTATCTAATGGCCCTTAGGAAAATTGAGATTTTGAATGTTATAATTTGTGCCTGTAATCCCAGATTTGATTTGATTGTATTTGTCCTGAAAATAAAATATAATGTGATCTCATCTAAAGTGAGATGTATTCTCCTATCAAGATAATTGTAGTGGCATGGATGGGAATCCCTGGTCACTCACAACAGATCCCAGAACAGAGTGGGCTGTAAGCTAAGTCTTAGTCCCTACATGTGCTGGTTGTACCTCCTTGCTAAACCTTCTAGCATTCAGGCAGAATCCAAGCTTGAGTAGGTGGGATGAGCAGAGTGAGGTGAACAAGAGAAAAAGAAGAGAATTCAAGACTGGAAAAGCTGGAGAGTAGAGATTTTAAAGTTAACAAAAATTTGTTGGAGAGGCAGAGCCAAGATGGTAGAGTAGAGAGAGCATTCTAGCTCAACTCTCCCAACATTCCCCTCCAGACAACTTTAAAATGATATGTTAAATCAAATTCTGGAGCAGTATAACCAACAGATGGTTGGGGTGAGACATTTTTCCAGCCCAGGACAATTTAGGAAGTCAGAAGGAGAGGTTTGTAGCAGTGAGTTTGGGACTGAGTGAAAGCACAGCAAAGCAGTGACACCGGTTGTCAGGCTTGGAAGTAGTAGCAGCGATAACAGTAGCACCAGTACCTCTCACCGGCCAGAAATGGTGAGGGGATCAGACACCTGGTCATTATGAGATTATAAGGGACTCCTGTGTGGCCACAGCACAGGGTGTCATTTGGCAACTCCACTGCCCATTACTTAATTTCAGGTCACAGTTCCAAGGCAAATAGGACCTCTTGAGGTAGCAAGAGAACAGGGACCCAAGTTGCGAGTTACAGTTCAAAGGTGGAGAAGAGTGCTAGAGCTTTTGGTTACAAGTGAATAAGGACCCTTCCCAGGTAAAGACCAGAATGAAGACCAGGAGAGTAGTGACCAAACTTTGGTCACGCCACCTTAGAAACATCAAAAAACTCTCAGATCTCCAGAACTAGCAGTGAAAACAGCAGAGTGAAAAAGCCTAAAGCTTGAGAAACTGACCTCACCAAAATCAAGAATAGTCTGAGAAAATGAGCGAAAAGAGCCTGACCATAAAAAGCAATGATGGAGAGTCTTAGGACACGAACTCAAAAGAAGAAAAAGACATGAAAACATCTATGAGCAAAGCCTAAAAGAAAAAGATGCAGATTGGACACAAGCCCAACAAAAAATTTCTAGAGGAGCTAGAAGACATATAAGATATATAAAAAGTGCAAAAAAGAATTTTTTTAATCAAATAAGAGCAGTAAAGAAAAAATTGGGAAAAGAAATGAGAAAAATGCAAGAAAATTATGAAAGGAGAATTAACAACTTGATCTTTTAAAAAGCACAAAGAAGAAAATTGTTAAAAAAAAATCAGCCAAATAGAAAAAGGGGTACAAAATCTCATTGAACAAAAAATAATTCCTTAAATATTAGAATTGGACAAATGGAAGTTAATAACTCCATGAGTCATCAAGAAACAACAAAACAAAGTTAAAAGAATGAAAAAATAGAATAAAATGTGAAGTATCTCATCAGGAGAACAACTTATCTGGAAAAAAGACTGAGAAGAAATAATTTAAGAATTATTGGACTACCTGAAAGCCATGATCAAAAAAAGAGCCTAGATATCATCTTTCAAGAAATTATAAGGGAAACTGCCCTGACATTTTAGAACCAGAGAGCAAAATGGAAATGGAAAGAAGCCACTAATTACCTCCTGAAAGAAATTCCAAAATGAAAACTCCCAGGAATATTATAACCACATTCCAGAGCTCTCACTTAAAGGAGAAATTACTGCAAGCAAACATAAAGAAACAATTCAAATATGTGAAGCTACAGTCAGAACCACACAAGATGTAGCAGCTTCTACATTAAAGGAGTAAAGAGCTTAGAATATGATATTCTGGAAAGCAAAGGAGCTAGGATTACAAACAAGAATAACCTACCCAGTAAAACTGAGTATAATCCTTCTGGGGGAAAAATGGACATTCCACAAAATTGTGGTCTTCCAGGCATTCCTGATGAAAAGACCGGAGTTGAGTAGAAAATTTAACATTAGTATACAAGCCTCAAGTAAGGCATAAAAAAGTAAACAAATCATGAGGAACATAATTGGGCTAGAATCTTTATAATATAGTTCTTTTTTTTTTGAGAGGGGAAGGCAGGGCAATTGGGGTTAAGTGACTTGCCCAAGAACACACAGCTAGTAAGTGTGTTGAGTGTCCGAGGCTGGATTTGAACTCAGGTCCTCCTGACTCTAGGGCTGGTGCTCTATTCACTACACCACCTAGCTGCCCTGACTCTTTATATTATCAAATGAGAAGATGAAGGAATACAGGGCTAGCTCGATATTGGGGAAACTACAAACATAATTGACCATATCAATAAAATAAAAATCATGTGATTATCTCAATAAATGTAGAAAAACCGTTGACAAAATAAAAACTCATTTCTATTTTTAAAATGAGAAAGCATATAAATAAATGAAACTTTTCTTAAAATGATAGGTAGTTTTCTATCTAAAACCAAAAGGAAGCATTATCTGCATTAAGAATAAACTAGACAACTTCCCAGTAAGATCAGGGGTGAAGCAAGGATATCTATTAACACTATTATCATTCAATATTATACAAGAAATGCTAGCTTTAGCAACAAGACATAAAAACTTGAAATAAGTATAGGTAATGAGGAAACAAAATTACCAGTTTTTGCAAATAATATGGTGCAATACTTAAAAAACCCTAGGTAGTCACTCTTAAAAAAACTGGTCAAAATAATCTTAAAATCTTTAGCAAAGTTATAGGATATTAAATAAACCCGCACAAATCATCAGAATTTCTATGTATGATCAACTTTTTTTTTTCCCAGCAGGAAGAGAAACAGAAATTTTATTTGAAATAACTGCAGATGGTATAAAATACTTGGGAGTCCACTTTCTAAGACACACACACAAGAACTATATGAAAAAGATTGTAAAACACTCTTCACATAAATAGAGTTCTAAATAATTGAAAAAATCTTAATTACTTATGATTGGCCAAGCCAATATGATAATAATAATAATTCTGCCTAGAGTAATTTATTTATTCAGTGCCATGCCAATCTACCTAATTTGTATTTCTCTAACCAATAATGATTTAGAGCATTTTTTCATATTACGGTATATAGCTTTGATTTCTTCATTGAAAAATTGCCTGTTCATATCCTTTGACCATTTATCAACTGGGGAATGATTTGTATTCTTATAGGTCTGACAAAGTTCCTTATATTTTTGACATGAGACCTTTTGAGAGATTGTCTATAAAATTTTCCCCTGTTTTCTGCTTTCCTTCTAATTTTGGCTACATTGGTTTTATTTGTACAGAAACTTTTTAATTTAATATAATTGAAATTATCCATTTTATACCTTCCTATGCTCTCTCTCTCCTATTTATTTATAAATTACTCTCCTATCCATAAGTATGATAGGCAATTTGTTCCATATTCCTTTAATTTTCTTGTGATATCTCTCTTTACATCTAGGTCATATACCCATTTTAACCTTGTCTTGGTAAATGGTATAAGATATTGGCTATGCCCAATTTCTGCCAGGCTGCTTTCTAGTTTTTCCAACAATTTTTTTTTTTTACCAAACAATGAATTCTTATCCCCAAAACTTAAATCTTTTCATTTGCAAACATAAGGCTACTATAATCATTTGCTGCTGTGTATTGCATGTATTCTGTTCCACTGATCTACCTTTCTATTTCTTAGCCAGTACCAGATAGTTTTAATAATAATAATTTAATAATATAGTTTAAGATCTGGTCTTGCTAAGCCTCCTTCCTTTATATTTATATTTTTGTTCCTGTTTCTCTTTTTTTTGGGGGGGGAAGGGCAGGGCAATTGGGGTTAAGGGACTTGCCCAAGGTCACACAGCTAGTGTGTCAAGTATCTGAGGTCAAATTTGAACTCAGGTCCCCCTGACTCCAGGGCCAGTGCTCTACTCACTGCGCCACCTAGCTGCCCCTATATTTATATTTTTGAGTAAGATTACATGGAAATTTCTTTTAACCATGAGTCCAAATTCTCTTCATCAAGGAATATCCCATGTAATTTATCTCATTCTTTCATTCCAATATAATCTTCTTAAAGGTTTTAGACAATGTGACATAAAATGGAATGCTCCAAACAGCTTCATTGTTGAAGGGCCTCCAGAATAGGAACGGGAGTTTGGTTTCTTGCTTTCCTCTAGGATTATATCTTTGCTTTATATGTACGTAAAATACTCCACCATTGGGAAACCATTCCCATAAAAAAGGAGTAAAATCTGGTGTGTCCCGGAACATTTATTTCACTCCAGCAATCTTTCCCATTTCCACCACGATGTGAAAACTGAATTGACGTTACATATTTTCCTTCCCTGGAACAGCATGCCAATCCTTTGTATTGAAGTAACTTATCCCATTAATTGAGAACAGTACAAAGTCAAAAGAAATACAATCACCGTGTTCTGTCATTTTCTTAATTTCAGTTGAGAACCGGATATTCAGTTCAACAATTTTTTCCTTAGAGAAAACACAGTTCATTTTACTGAGATTCCCGAAATGCTTAAAGAAAGTGGCGTGCAAACCCAATTAAAATTGCTTTGTTTTCTATTTTAAAATGCCATTTCTTTTAACTGAGTCAAATCACACGGAAATTACTCTCAACCATGAGAACCGAAGTCTCTTTTTCAAGGAATATCCCAAGTAATTTACCACATTATTTCTTTCCCGTAAACAACATAGTGACCTTCTTAAAGGCTTCCCATGATTCCTCCTAAAGGATGCAATTGGACATGAGACAGAAGGCTCCGCAGCCTGATTATGGAAGATTTTGAAGTAAATAATGGAACTAAGTGTCTTGCTTTTTTTAGGATTGCGTTTTTGCTTCACATGGACAGAGTGAATGGGGCACTAATGGAAAACCATCCCCACAGAAAGCGGATGAATCTGGTGTATTGCGGCCCATTTATGTGATTTCCACTACTATATGAAAGTCCTTTGAGATACCATTGAATAAGTACTAAAATAACATTTATTCTCTTTTTGGAAAATTCTCTGAAAAAATGCAAAATTTAATTCGTATGGATTGAGAGAGAAAACTGGCTTTGGGGGCAGAGCCAAATGGAGGATTAAAGACAGCAACCCAGCTGAACTCTCTCAACATTCCTCTCCAAACGACTTATTTAAATAACACCTCAAATAAAAATTTGAAGTGGCAGAGCCAACGAAAGGTTAGCGTGAGATATTTTTCCAGTCTAAGAAAACTTATGAGGTTGGTAGGCAAAGTCTGTGACACCGGGGGTGGGGGTGGGGGTAGGGGGGGCGGTGGGGGTGGGGAGGGATAGGCTTACCCACAGTACACACATGCAGCAGCAGCAATAGAGGCAACAGCCATGGTAGTAGCTTTGGGAGCTCTCAATGCAGAGATGGTAAGGGGTTCATACAACTGATTAGAAAGAGATTACAGGGGACCCTTTGCTGGCCCTGGGTACAGCTAGCACTGACTGGCAACTCTATTGCCCATAAGCAGTTCTGGGTCACAGTTCCAGGGCAGAAAGGAGCCCTAGTGCTTGCAGCTGCGGAGAGCAGGGGACCTGATGACGGTTCTAGAGCCAAGAGGAGCTCTTGCACTTGTAGCTGCAGGGCAGCAGGGGTCCTTCCTGGGTAAAGACCAGAGTGCAGACCAGGAAAGCAATGATCACATCTCTCCCTGGATCACAACACCTTGAAAACACCGAAAATTTGCAGACCTCCCAAAACTAGCCCTGAAAACAGCAGCACAAAAAAGCCTCAAGCTTGACACAGCGCCTCTCCACCCCTAGATGAACAGAGCTGAACCTTAACGTGAAATTCAAAATCAAGAAACAGGCTGGAAGATGAGTAAGCATAAAAAGATAAAAAAGAACTTGTCTACTATGGCAGCAGGGAAAACTAAGACACAAACTCAGAAGACAACGACATGAAAACAGCTACAAACAAAGCCTTGAGAAAAACAAATTGATTCTTTTTGTAATTGATTTTGTTCTGTATTACTGCCAACATTTTGTATAGCTGCCTAAGTCAAGTTTCTTTGTCTCTGAGCTAAATCGAGAATTCAGTAAGTCCAGAAGTTCAGTTTTCCTCTCTCAGTTAAGTTGAAAAGTTCACTTACCCTATCAATTGCTTTAGTTAAAAGAAAACCCATTATCTCTATACACTAATTGCCCCTGTAAAGTTGTTTTCTAAGTATCATTAGCTATTCTTACAGTTGGACCAAATGAATCAGAATTTCCTACATGGTAGGAGGGATTGTTGTTAGCCTGCATTCCCAATTTCCAGCCAATCATATTTTCTACCCTTCATAATACCTTTTGGGGGTTTTCTTGGCAGAAATATGGAATGTTTTTTTTCCTATTTCCTTCTCCAGCCCATTTTACAGATGAGGAAAGTGAGGCAAACAGTTTAAGTGACTTGACCAGTGTCACACAGCTAGTAGGTATCTGCAGCCATATTTGAATTTAGTTCTTCTAGACTCCAGCTCTAGCACTCTAACTACTGATTGTCCTCTAGCTGCCCTTAGACTACCTGAAAGTCATGATGAAAAAAGAACCTAGAATCATATTTCAAGATATTATCAAGGAGAACTGCCCTGATACCTTCGAACCAGAGGGCAAAATGGAAATTGAAAGACTCCATCAATAACCTCCTGCAAGATATCCTAAGGAATATTACAGCCAAATTCCAGAGCTCCCAGGTCAAAGAGAAACTACTGTAAGTAGCCAGAAAGAAATATTTCAAATGTCATTGAACTACAATGAGGATCACACAAGATTTAGCATCTTCCATGTTAAAGGAATGGAGGGCTTGGAATATGTTATCTTGGAAGGCAAAAGAGCTAAAATTACCATCAAATTGAGTAAATCCTTCAAGGGAAAAACATAAACATTTGATGAAATAGATGACTTCTAAGCATTCCTTATGAAAAGATTAGAGTTGAATACAAAACTTGATTTCAAAGAGAAGACTAAAGAGAAGTATAAAAAGGTAAACACAAAAGAATAATTAAAAGGATTCCACAAAGTCAAACTGTTTACATTCCTATATAGGAATATGATACATGTAACTCTTAAGAACTTTATCATTATTAGGTCAGTTAAAAGGAGTTTACATAGAGGGCATGGGTATGAGTCAATTATGTTGGAATGATCTCCAAAAAACAGAGGGGTGAGAAAGAGGGATGCATTAGGAGAAGGGAGAGGTAGAATGGGGAAAACTTTCTCACATAAAAGAAGTGTTCATAGAAGAACTTTTCTGGTGTTAGGGAAAATGGGGAGATGTTTGAACCCCACTTTCATTGAAATTCATTCAAAGAGGGAGGAATATACATCAGCTGTGTATCTATTTGACCCATTCTGGAGTTAGGAGGGGAAGGGGATAATAGAAAGGAAGCATAATATAAGGGAGGATGGAGTAAGGGAGGCTGTGGTTAGAAGCAAAAGAAACTTATGAGGAAGGACAGACAAAGAAAGAGAGAGAAGAAATAGAAGAAAATACAGTGGAGGAAAACACACAGTTATGAATCATAATTATGAATGTGAATGGAATGAGCTCACCCATAAAACAGAAGCAGATAGCAGAATGGATTAGAGACTAGAATCCAACAATATGTTGTTTACAAAGAGACACAGTTGAAAAGAAACACACACACGAAGTTAAAATAAAGAGGTGGAACAAAATTGGTTATGCTTCTGCTGAAGTAAAAAAGGCAGGAGTAGCAACCATGGGCTCAGACAAAGCAAAAGCAAAAATAGACTTAATTTTAAAAGATAGTCAGGGAAACTACATTTTGCTAAAATGTACCATAGACAATGAAATAATATAAAATTTGTTTTACAAATTTCTCTGATAAAGACCTCATTTTTCAAATATATAATGAGTATAAAACTGAGAAAAATTTATAAAAACAAGAGCCATTCCCCAACTGATAAATGGTCAAAGGATATGAACAAGCAGTTTCCAGGAAAAGAAATCAAAGCTACCTATAGTCAAAATGCTCTAAATCACTATGGATTAAAGAAATGCAAATTAAAACAACTCTGAAGTACCATCCTGCAGCTATCAAAAATGACAAATCCTTGAGGGGATGTGGGAAAACAGGTAAACTAATGAAATGTTGGTGTGGTAGTGAACTGGTCCAACCATTCTGGAGAGCAATTTGGAACTATGCTCACCACTATCTATTGTATTCCAAAGAGAACAAAGAAAAAGGAAAAGAACCTATTCATACAAAAATATTTATAGCAGCTCTTTTTATTGTGGCAAAGAATTGAAAATCAAGGGGATGCTCATTAGTTGGAGAATGACTAAACAAGTTGTGGCATATGATTGTGATGGAATACTATCATGTGGATCACAACAATAGTGTGGCAAGTCCTCAAAGAAATGGAGCACCAGATTATCTTATTTGTCTCCTGAGCCAGGAAGGAACAGTTAGAACCAAACATATAACAACTGACTGGTTTAAGACTGGAAAAGGCTGTATACTATCACCTTACTAATTTAACTTATATGCCAAGTACATTGTGTGAAATGCCAGGCTAGATGAGTCAAAAGTTGGAATTAAGGTTGCTGGGAGAAATATCAACAATCTCCCCATTTTCTACCACTATATCAAGTTTTGGGTTTCTTTTTATTTACTACTGCTTTTTCTTTTCTAAAATAGTAATTATCCTCCTGCAGGTCATTTTTTCAACAGAAAGCAAGATTTCCTTGATGTAGATTAAGGGAGAAAGACAGCTACACTTCCCTTCAATAACCACCAAACTTGGAGTCTCTATGAGGGGCATCGTAATATATGTAATTCAAATATTGATCAAGATTCCTCATTAGGCACTATAATTCCTATGTAATATTTTTTCTCTTAGCAAATAGTTTGTCTTTACTTCCTCAATATTTATCAATGTGACAAATCTGGAGACACTTCAGAAGCTGAATGATTGTTTTATATCTTGCTTCCCTGGAGCAGTATGCCATTATCTATATTGAAGTAACTTCTCAAATTAATTGAGAACAATACTGGCACAAAAGAAACAAAACTATTAGGTTCTATTCCAGTTAACTGACTTCAACATGGAACTGAATATCTGATTCAGTAAATTGTTTCTTAGAAAAAGTAGTTTGTTTTGCTGAGGTTCTACAAATCCTCACGTAAGCACCAAGCACACCAAATATAAGATCTTTTTTTAATAGCAAGATAACCATTCTTTAATAGAGGAGAATCACAATGACGTTGCTCTAAATCATGAAATATATAGCAAAAGCCTCTTTCTCAATTTTTAACATACATCATTGGCTTCATTCTTTGATTCTAGTAGAATACATTGTATTTTTCTTCAGTGTTTCCAGAATTCCTCCCCCAGGCAGTAATGCAACAAGAAGTTGGAAGACTATAAAAATCTTTGAGAAATTCCTGAAGAAATTGTATGAGAGTTGATGTCTTGCTTTTTTTCTCTGACTATATCTTTCCTTTACATGCATACCGTCTATATCATCAAGTAAGAACTATATCTACACAAAGCCAATAAGTTCCATGGCATTTATTTGCCTCCTGGTATCTCCCTGATTTCCATGTCTATGTCAAGGTCCTTTGAGTTACTACTGCATTTTATTCACTGAAATACCAGTTATCCTTTTCTAGGAAAATGTTTTAACAGAAAACAATATTTCATTCAAGCAAATTGAAAGAGAAACCTCACTTCGTTTGACTATGATAACTACCTAACTAGGAAAATGTATGAGGAATATTATGATATATGTAACTTAAGCATTGGATTGGTTTCCTGACTAGGTGCATTGATTCCTTTAGATCATTTGTTCTGTTTCCAAATATTTTGCTTTTATTCCTTTTATAGGTTAAATATATCATAACTTGGAGGTCTCCACTGGCAATTTGCAGAACATCTTCTAAAACCTTAATGAGAGAGACAGTATGCCATTCCTTTGTCTTGAAGTAACCTGTGCCATTTATTGAGAAAAATACAAACCTGAAAGATGAAGTGAGGAGGAACTTGTGCTTTCCATGCAATTACTTGGTTCTGAATATTCAGACCAATATTTTAGTCATTATATAAAACACAAAGCTTGATTTGTTGATATATTAATCCTTATAGAAACTTCAATCTCACTAAAGAGTATGTTTCTTTTTTTTCCTATGGAAAAAGAACTATTACCCTAATTGAGTGGAACCACAGTGAATTGGTTTAGACTTGGTAGAATATAGGAAAAGTCTCCTTGTCAAGGAAAATCCCAAATCATTGATCAAATTTCCTGATTCCAATAGAGTATATTGCACACTTCCTTCAGGGTTTCCAGGATTCTTCTTATAGGCAGCAATATGGCATAAAGTGAAAGACTGGATTGGTTGTTTGATGTGGCCCCATTTGCACTTCTACATAAAAGTTTGGAGAGATTCCATCATGTTTTGTTTGGCTGGAATACCACTTACTCTCTTCTAGGCAGTTTTATCAAGAAAAGTCAAGATTTTATTCAAATGTATTGAATGAAAGATCTGGCTTCATTTGATTGCAATAACAACCAAACTAATAAAAAGTATGAGGAATATATAAAATGTACTTAATTCAAGGAATGGACCAATTTCCTAGTTAGGCACATTAATTCCTAGATATTACTTTATTTCCACAGGTTTTGCTTTTATTCCCTATATAAATATCAACTTGAGATAATATGTAGGACTCCAATTGAATGTGATTTGCAAATCTTGCTTCCCTGGAGCTATATGCCATTCCTTTGTATCTATCTTTTTGGCTGAGAACAATACCACTCAGAAGAATAAAACTGGTTGTTTCCATGGCAGTTAGAGAAAGCACTCAATTTGATTTGTTGAGATCCCAAGAACCAAAGAAACATGATATATTAAAAACAAGTTTGACCTGTGGACTGTTTATTTTATACATCTGATTTCTAGTTCTTTATCTCTTTCTCTAAAGATGGCACTGTGTTTTATTGTTGAATTTTCATGAGTCTTTGTATAAGACACATAGGAAAGATTTCATCTGGTTCCATGGTAATAAAGATTCTCTATCGAAGGCAGCAATACCAGCCAAATCATACTGAGACATGAATTATAAACATTGCATTATTATTGTGGAATGAACCTAGAGGTCTTTGGTAATTTCAGTCTGTTCCCCTTATATTCCTCTATTGTTCATTTTCTGATTTTTCACTTTGCTGGCAGATCTCTTGGATTGGACCTTAAAGCTGTCTCAGCACCCTCCCACATTGGGAGATTCACTTTTCATTGGCCTGAGTTCCCGCCTCAAGGAATTTATAGGAGGACAAAAATGATTCCATCTAGATTCCTGTCCCTTTTCCTTCAGTTCTGGTGTAGTTCCTCACACAGAGTTGGTTACCGGGTCCCACTTTCCTCTGTTCTTTATGTTCCGTCTGAGCAGTGCTGCCCCTTCAGAGGGAATGGGCTTCTGCTTTATCATACCTCCACCTCCTACACGCAGGGCATTGGAAGTGGTTGGACAGATTCAAATCCTGTTGCTTTGCCACAGTTTTGTGAGGTGAGGGTAGGGGCATGGTGTGATAGCAAAGACTTCAATAGCAGCAAAGAAATTGTTGAGTGGATTCCAGAACACAAGTCTGTGAGCTTGATGTGCCTTCCAGCTAGACTGTGGAGGCTAGAGGAAAAGATAATGCTGAGTGGGTGAGTTGGGGATTGTGGAGCAGCCTTCTTTTAGTTCATCAAGATGCTACTTCCTTAGAGGGCTTTTCGTACCTTAATCTATGGAGACATCAAAAATGTATAATTTGCATATAATTCTTATACTGGGGAGTTTTAAGAGTATATGAATGGCAGGTAAATTTTGATATATTTCTACTCCAAAGTGTTTATATTTAACCCTCCTTGTCCATTTCAGATAAGGGTGAAGTTCATCTGACTCCTACTCACCCCACTTATTCCTCCAAAGTTATATACCCTTTTATGAACTCTAGTTATTTAGAGGTGTTTGGACTTGCTTAGATATACTGGAGACCACACCAAGTTTCATTCTTTCTTTTTCTTTACTACAATAATATAACCCTTTTGCTTTCCCTCTCATTGCCCTCTTCAAAACTAGAACCAATCCACTTCAAGTCTTCTATTTTTCTTATTTTAGTTCTTCAATATCTTTTGAAGGCATTAAGGTTCTGAAGGGATACTTCCCTCCTACTATAAGATTAGCACTACATAAATTTACCTTTCTAGACTTCTCTTGGCTCATGTGTCTGCATTACAAAGCTCCTGGGCTTCCTGGGGTGTAGGGTGTGTTCAGGGAAGACTAGTACCTTTGGTATGAGGGCTGCCAAGCCCATTTCAAGGTTACTTTCCACCTTTGGTGTATACCTAATCTACCTAACTCTCACCTGTGGCTCCAAGAAGCTGTAGCATATGCAGTGACCACATCTGAATAAACTATTTTGGCAGAAAGGGTTGGTGTAACCAAGGGGTCTCAAACCCTTCAGTGAGTTAGGGGTGTGTTTACCCCAAGCATGTGAAAGCCTACCCTGGTGGAATGGGCAGATGAGAACAATTTTTTCCAATGGCTATAAAAGTGGTTGAAGCAGACGATGTGAAGCACTTAGAGCTTGCTTAGACTTCGAAGAGACCAAGGTCATCCACTGCAACTCAAGCCATCACCAGTCATCTTGACTCTGTCCTGTCACTGGATGGTGACAACTCTGGAATAGAGAGTGAGGTTGACAACTTTGTGCAACTGTGCCTCACTTAAATCCAATTTATGCACAAATCAAAAGATATCGTCCATACCATTTTACCATTTTTTACTTATCTCCAAGTCCTGCAGTGACAGGCAAATGACAGAGCAGCAGGTGAGGATACATTGGGAGCTGTTGTCACAACCCTGTACATAAGTGGCCCGGGCCATAGGGTCATCTTCTCACTGGGAGCAGCAATAGGACTCAGCAGCCGCCTGCGTATCTGAGCCACCTTTTAAGGACCACACTGGTATGAAGAAGGGGCTAGAAAAGGTGCTATAAAATTTGTCTACTTGGGGCAGCTAGGTGGTATAGTGAGTAGAGCACCAGCCCTGGAGTCAGGAGGACCTGAGTTCAAATCTGGCCTCAGACATTTGACACACGTACTAGCTGTGTGACTTTGGGCAAGTCACTTAACTCCGATTTCCCTGCCTTCCCCCCTCCAAAAAAAAAAAAGGAAAAAAAAAAACAACAAAAAAATTTGTCTACTTATCCAACCCTGGCCTGTTTACCATGGCAGGCAGGGATTCCACCCTGTGGTCAAAACACACACAAAAATAGTGTACAAAAACTTCTGCAAAGATGATTCTATTCACAATCAGTACATGGAATGTGCATACATTTATGGACAACACAAAATCCAGTAGACCTAAAAGACAAAGAGCCCTTGTTTCAAGAGAACTAGGCAGGTATTAACAGCCAAACCACAGCCTTGAGTGAAACAAGGCTGGCAAACGAAGGCTAGCTTACCAAAGTTGGAGCTGGATATGTATTTTTCAGGAGTGTCCACAGTGAAGGGGAGCATGTGAAGCTGGTGTAGGTTTTGCAATAAAAACAAATCTAGTAAATAAATTTGTATGCCTACTAAAAGAAGTGAACAACATGCTCGTGACCATGCAATTGCCATTGGCAGGAAAGTGCCATTATCAGTGCCTACGTTCCCACCATGATGAACCCTGATGAGGTCAAAAGAAAATGTTATGAAGACCTGGACACCCTCATCATCAATGTGCCAAAAATGACAAGCTTATACTTCTGGGCAACTTTAATGCAAGAGTAGGCACAGAATACTGGGCATGGCAGGGAGTCCTTGGGACGGATGAAGTCAGAAAGGTAACTTATTACTGAAGACTTGTGCATCTCATGACCTTCATCACCAAAACTGTCATTTGTTTACCTAAATGCAATAAAACTTCATGAATACACCCTCATAGTAAACATTGGCATTTAATAGACCATGTTATTGTAAGAAAAAGAGATAGGATGTGAGAGTGATGAAGGCAGTATGTAATGCAGAGTGCTGGATATCCTCTCCAAGCTAAATAATTGCATTCAACAAAAGCGGCAGCCCCAAGGCTTAGATCAGATCAGAAGACTTAAAGTCAACAGATTAGAGCCCTCCTCTGAGTGGCAAATAGTTCATTGCTAATGTAGAGGGAAAGTTGAGCCAACACACAGTTGACAACAGTGGAGCAGAAAAGGAGTGGGCAGCTTTCAGAGATTTGATATATAGCACTGCATTTGCTCATCTGGGTCAGAACACCAGCAAACATCACAACTGGTTTTATGAAAATAATGGGGAAATTCAGAAGCTACTAAATGAAAAAATGAGAACTCTACAGGGTTTACCAGCAGGATAATCTGTCCATCTCTAAGAAGGCAGTATTTAACTGCATCAAAAGTAAAATACAAAGGAAGCTTAGATAGATGCAGGATTCTTGGCTCAGTAAGAAGGCAAATGAAATTCAGTTTTATTCTGATAGTAACACTCTACAGCATTTTTTATGGTGCCTTGAAGGCTATTTATGGGCCAAAGACCTATGGTGCATCTCAACTACTCTGTGCTGGTGGAGCCACATTGATTAATGACAAGGCCATGATCCTGGAGAAATGGGCTGAATACTTCCATAGTGTCTTCAACAGACCATCATCAATTAATGCTGAAGCCTTTGACCATTTACCTCAGGTTGAAGTCAATCCTCCTCTTGCCAAATTTCCAACTGAAGTAGAGGTTTTGAATTTCATTAGGCTCCTCTTCTATGGCAAAGCGCCTGGTGCTGATTCTATTTCAGTTGAGATTTACAAGGTGGGGGGGGGTCCCATTCCTCATACAAAAGCTGACTGGAATTTTCTGGGTTACATGGCAAGAGGAGGTTATACCCCAGGAGTTCAAGAATAACTCCATTGTCCACTTCTATAAAGGAAATAGATTGTCTTGTGACAATCACGGGGGAATGGGGGGTCTCTCTCTTAGTCATTGCTGGGAAGATTCTTTTTTTTAAATTATTATTTATTTATTTAATATTTTTAGTTTTCAGCATTGATTTCCACAAGATTTTGAGTTACAAATTTTCTCCCCATTTCTACCCTCCCCCCACTCCAAGATGGCATATATTCTGATTGCCCCTTTCCCCAGTCAGCCCTCCCTTCTGTTACCCCACTCCCTCCCATCCCCTTTTCCCTTACTTTCTTGTAGGGCAAGATAGATTTCTATGCCCCATTGCCTGTATATCTTATTTCCCAGTTGCATGCAAAAACAACTTTTTTTTGAACATCTGCTTTTAAAACTTTGAGTTCCAAATTCTCTCCCCTCCACCCTCCCCACCCATCCTCCCTAAGAAGGCAAGCAATTCAACATAGGCCTCATATGTATCATTATGCAAAACCCTTCCACAATACTCATGTTGTGAAAGAATAACTATATTTTGCTCCATCCTATCATATCCCCCTTTATTCAATTTTCTCGCTTGAACCTATCCCTTTTCAAAAGTGTTTGACTACCTCTTCCCCCTATCTTCCCTCCCTTCTATCATCCCCCGCTTTTTAAATCTCCTTTCTTCTTTCCTGTGGGGTAAGATGTCCAATTGAGTGTGTATGTTATTCCCTCAGGTCAAATCTGATGAGAGCAAGATTCACTCATTCCCCCTCACCTGCCCCCTCTTCCCATTCTACAGAATTGCTTTTTCTTGCCACTTTTATGTGAGATAATTTACCCCTTTCTATCTCTCCCTTTCTCCCTCTCTCAATATATTTCTCTCTCATCCCTTAATTTGATTTTTTTTTAGATATCATCCTTTCATATTCAACTCAACCTGTGCCCTCTGTATATATATATATATATATATATATATGTATGTATGTATATGTATATGTATATGCATATGTATATGTATATTCCCTTCAGCTGCCCTAATACTGAGGTGTCATGAATCATACACATCATCTTTCCATGTAGGAATGTAAACAAAACAGTTCAACTTTAGTAAGCCCTTTATGATTTCTCTTTCTTTTTTACCTTTTCATGCTTCTCTTGATTCTTGTGTTTGAAAGTCAAGTTTTCTATTCAGCTCTGGTCTTTTCACTGAGAAAGCTTGAAAGTCCTCTATTTTATTGAAAATCCATATTTTGCCTTGGAGCATTATACACAGTTTTGCTGGGTAGGTGATTCTTGGTTTTAATCCTAGCTCCATTGACCTCCGGAATATCATATTCCAATCCTTTTGATTCCTCAGTGTAACTGCTAGATCTTGTGTTAGTCTCATTGTGTTTCCACAATACTCAAATTGTTTCTTTCTGGCTGCTTGCAGTATTTTCTCCTTGATCTGGGAGCTCTGGAATTTGGTGACAATATTCCTAGGAGTTTTCTTTTTGGGATCTTTTTCAGGAGGCGATTGGTGGATTATTTCACTTTCTATTTTATCCTCTGGTTCTAGAATATCAGGGCAGTTTTCCTTGACAATTTCTTGAAAGATTGTATCTAGGCTCTTTTTTTGATCATGGCTTTCAGGTAGTCCAATAATTTTTAAATTATCTCTCCTGGATCTATTTTCCAGGTCAGTGGTTTTTCCAATGAGATATTTCACATTGTCTTCCATTTTTTCATTCCTTTGGTTCTGTTTTAGAATATCTTGATTTCTCATAAAGTCACTAGCTTCCACTTGCTCCAATCTAATTTTTAAGGTAGTATTTTCTTCAGTGGTCTTTTGGACCTCCTTTTCCATTTGGCTAATTCTGCCTTCCAAGGCATTCTTCTCCCCATTTGCTTTTTGGAGCTCTTTTGCCATTTGAGTTAGTCTATTTTTTAAGGTGTTATTTTCTTCAGTATTTTTTGGGGTCTCCTTTAGCAAGTCATTGACTTGTTTTTCATGGTTTTCTTGCATCACTCTCATTTCTCTTCCCAATTTTTCCTCTACTTCTCTAACTTGCTTTTCCAACTCCTTTTTGAGTTCTTCCATGGCCTGAGACCAGTTCATGTTTTTCTTGGAGGCTTTTGATGTAGGCCCTTTGACTTTGTTGACTTCTTCTGGCTGTATATTTTGGTCTTCTTTGTCACCAAAGAAAGATTGCAAAGTCTGAGTCTGAATCTGAGTCTGTTTTTGCTGCCTATTCGTATTCCCAGCCAACTGCTTGACCCTTGAGCTTTTTGTCAAGGTATGACTACTTGTAGAGTGGAGAGTACTTTGTCCTAAGCTTGAGGCATTGTGCTGTTGTTTTCAGGGCTATTTCTACACAGCAAGCTCTGCCACACCAGCGCTACTCCTCCCCCAAGAACCGCCAACCTGGAGTGAGACTCAGATCTAAGCAGGCTCTTCACTCCTGCTCTGATCTGCCACTTAATTCCTCCCACCAGGTGGGCCTGGAGCCAGAAGCAACTGCAGCTGTAGCTCTGTAAGCATCCTCAGAGCTGCACCACCTCCACTGCCTCCAGGGCGGTGGCTGAACGACAGACTCCTTTCACTCAGTCCCTAAAGTTTTTCCCACTAACCTTCTCTGTTGTCTTTGGTGTTTGTGGGTTGAGAAGTCTGGTAACTGTCACAGCTCACTGATTCAGGGCACTAGGGCCTGTTCCACCCAGCTCCCAGTCTGGTTGGTCCAGATGAGGCCCATGCTGGGCTCTGCTCCACTTGGCTCCCAGCTCTGTGTGATAGACCTTACCCAGTGACCATCCAGGCTGTCCTGGGATGGAGCCCTGCCTCCCTCTGCTATTTTGTGGGTTCTGCAATTCTAGAATTTGTTCAGAGCCATTTTTATAGGTGTTTGGAGGGTCCTGGGGGAGAGCTTTAGGCAAGTCCCTGCTTTCCAGCCGCCATCTTGGCTCTGCCTCTACTGGCAAGATTCTTGCCAGAGTCCTCCTTAATAGGCTGATCCTTCACCTGGAAGATGGTCACCTACCTGAAAGCTGAAGAATGGCTGATGTGGTTTTTGCTGCCCAACAACTCCAGGATAAATGCCAGAAGTAGAACAGATATCTGTACACAACATTTGTCAAGCTGACCAAGGCCTTTGATACTATCAGTTGTGAGGGCTTATGGAAAATCATGTCAAAATTTAGTTGCCCAGAGAATTTCATCAATATTGTACACCATTTTCATCATAGTATGATTGCCTAGGTTCTGGATAATGTACAATGGTGCTTGTGCTTTCCCAGTCACCAATGGAGTGAAACAAGGCTGTGTGCTTGCTCCCATGCATTTTCACATGATGTTTTCAGCAATTTTGTTAAATATCTTCAATGAGGATGAAGACAGTATCAAGATCAGCTACTACATTGATAGTAAATTATTTAACTTGAAAAGGCTATAAGCCAAGACTAAAGTAGAGGGAGAGTTGGTGCTTGATTTTTTATATTCACAGACAATTCTGCATTCAATGCATCATCTGAAGCTGAGATGCAACAAAGTATGGATCAATTCCCTGCTGCTTGTACCAATTTTGGCCTAACAGTTAACACCAAGGAAACACAAGTGCTCCATTAGTCACCACCACATCACCCATATGTGGACCATCAGTTAGAGCAAATGAAGAAATTTTGAATGCCATGGATAAGTTCAGTTACCTTGGCAATATACTTTCCAGGGATGTACAAATCGATAATGAGATTAACACATGCATTTCCAGAGCGAGCTTTGTGTTTGGGAGGCTCTGAAGGAAAAGTGTGTGAGAGAAGGGGTATTAGACTGACTACCAAACTGAAGGTCTACAAAGCTATTGTGCTGACTTCATTGTTGTGAAACCTGGACAGTATACCAGTACCATGCCAGGAAACTGAATCACTTCCATTTGAATTATCTTAGGAAGATTCTGAAGATCACTTGGCAGGATAAGGTACCTGACAGTCAAGTCTTTTCCCAAATTAAACTGCCATGCATTCAAACTCTACTGCAGAGAGTGCAACTCTGATGGGTTGGTCAAGTTGTTCAAATGCCAAACATATGTTTGCCTAAAAGACCATTTTATGGAGAAATCACACAAGGCAAGAGCGTCAGGGTCCGGCTGGCAGACCTCAACCAGAGTCACCAGAAAATGAAGACATGGGTCGAGTGGGTACCGGAACACAGCACGTTTATTGAAAGCTAGGCAAGTTCTCGTGTAGTGTTTCTACTGCTTTGAAGCCTTTGTGTGGGTCATATGCCAAGAATGTTGCCTGTGTCTCTTCAATATTATCACTTTGTTTTTACATACCACATTTTCTTTTTCCCATACTGTATCTCCCTGTTCCATCTCGGCCCGGGTACATGGAAGCCCTGCTTGGAGCATTCCTTGGAGCCTTTTCTCAAAACATGAAGAGTTCATGTCAAGGTCAGACTCAGCTCCGAGCCTCTACACAAGAGCCCACATGATTGTCAGAAGAAGCAATACAATGACATTCTCGAGGTCTCTCTGAAGAAGTTTGGAATTGATTGTGTGACTTGGGAGACACACAGGCTGTCCTGGGAGCACAGGACCTCCCAGCATGGCATGCCCTCATCAAAGATGGTGCTATGCTGTACAAGAAAAGCAAACTAGAAGTCATTCATAAGAAACATGAGATGCCCAAATTTACAGAATCCACCCCAAATGTTCACATACACTATTTGTGCCCAAACTGTGGTAAAACATTCTGAATCATATTAGTCTGATCACCCACAGCTGAACACACCGTTACTTGATTTTAACATAGCAATGTCACTTTAGTCCTCTTCAAGAATGGAACAACCAACCACCCAACCAAGTTCCTCCTCAGCTTTGGTGTTTTCAGAAATGTTTAAAAGTTCCTCATTCCATTAAGAATCCATTCTTCCCTCATTATATGCAGCTTTGCAGGGTGCGTTATCTTTAGTTATAAGCCTATTATCTTTTGCCTTTTATAATAATTGTACTCCAAGATCTCTTCTCATTTTTCAATAGAAGCTGTCATGCCTTGTGAATTCCATATAGTGATTCCACAGTACTTGAACTGTTTCTTTCTAATCACTTGATATATCTCTATCTCAATCTTAAGACATGGGGTATAGTTAGTACAAAGGCTTAGAAACAGGAGATCGAGTGTCATGTGTGAGCTCAGTTTGTCTAGACTACAGAAGGCAAAAAGATGAATAATGTATAACAAGGCTGGAGAGGTAAGTTAGGGACATGGAGTAAAATTCTTTATATAGAATATTTTCTTTTTTCCCCAATTACATGTTAACTTTTTAAACATTTTTTAAAGTTTTGAGATCCAAATTCCATCTCACTCTCTTCCTCCCTCTCCTATGCTCTATAAGCAAAGCAGAATAGAAGTAGCTCATAAGAAACATGAGATGCACAAATTTAGAGAATCCTCCCCAAATGTTCCACCACTCTCCTCTCCATGAGATGGTAAGCAATCCAATATAGTTTATACAGTCATGTAAAACATTTCCATATTAGTCATTTTGTACAAGAAGACTCAAATAAAAAAAATGGAAGAAAGAAATGAAAAATAGCACATTTCAACCTGAATTCAGACAGTTTAAGTTCTTTCTCAGGAGGCAGATAGCATGCTTCATCATGAGTCTTGGATCATTGTATGGCTGAGAATAGCTAAGTCATTCACAGTTCTTCATTATTCAATATTGCTGTTACTATGTACAACCTTCTCCTGGTTTACTTTGCATCGGCTCATATAAGTCTTTCCAGGTTTCTTCTGAAATCACCCTGGTTGTCATTTCTTATAGTATAATAATATTCTATCACAATCATATGCCAATCTTGTTTAGCCATTCCCCAATTGTTGGGCAGCTTCCTGATTTCCAATTCTTAGACACTACAAAAAGAGCTGCTATAAATATTTTTTGTACATATATGTAGGTTCTTTTCCCTTTCTTAAAAGATGCCTTTCGGATCTAGACCTAGCAGTTGTATTGCTGGATATGCAGATTATGCAGGGTTTTATACCTCTTTAGGCAGAGTTTCAATTTGCTCTCCAGAATGGTTGGATCAGTTCACAACTCCACAAATAATGCATTAGTGTCCCACTTTTCCCACATCCTCTCTAATATTTATCATTTTCCTTTTCTTCCATATTAGTCAATTTGATATGTATCAGGTGGTACCTCAGAGTTGTTTTAATTTGAATCAATAGTGATTTAGAGCATTTTTTCATATGACTATAGGTAGTTTTGATTCCTTTCTCTGAAAACTGTCTATTCATATCCCTTGACAATTTATCAATTGGGGAATGACTCATTCTTACAAACTTGACAAAGTTCTCTATATATTTGAAAAATGAGGCCTTTATCGGAGATACTTGTTTCAAAATCCCCCCCCCCATTTTCTGCTTTCCTTTTAATTTTGGTTGCATTGATTTTGTTTGTGCAAAAACATTTAAACTTTCTATAATTGAAATTCTCTTTTACATTTTGTAATGTTCTCTATATTTTCTTTGTTCATAAAGTCTTCCCTTATCCATAGATCTGACAAATAAACTCTTCCATGCTCTCTTAATTTGCTCATGGTATCACCCTTTATATGTAGATCATGTCCCCATTTTGCTCTTTTCTTAGTATGTGGTGTGAGATGATGGTCTATACCTAGTTTCTGCCATACTGTTTTTCCAGTTTTCCCAGCAGTTTTTGTCAAATAATGAGTCTTTGTTCCAAAAGCTCAGATCTTTGCATTTATCATATACTAGATTACTGTAGCAATTTACTACAATGTAATGTGCACCTAATCTATTCCACGGATCCACCGCTGTATTTCTTAGCTAGTACCAGATTGTTTTGATAATTACTGCTTTATAATCAAGTTAAGTTCTTTAAAAAGCCGAACAAAAGAGTTCTGATTCTAAAGACATTAGAGAACCAATGGAGTTTATTGAATAGGGGAATGACATGGTCACAAGGAGAGGAAAGAGATTATGTAAGAGAATCCTTTAAGATTCTCACAGAAATATCAGATGACGAGATCACCTAGAGGAAACTCGGCTTCTGCTGGAGGACTTAGGAGAGGAGACAAGAGGCGCAGGCACAGCCACAAATGCAATCAAGTGCAGGAAAATGGGAGACAGCCTGACTGTGATAATTTGGGGCTCTTTGGGCTTGTTTCCTTAAGCCTTAACTTTATTTGAGGTGGATCATCCACAAAGTTTGCACGGTCTCTACCTCCTAGGATCTCTCCCAAGCTCCCATGACCTCTCCCAACGTCCCAAGCACGCCTGGAGAGCTCCCTCAGCGCATTCCACCCCTCGCCGCGACGTGCTGACGTCAGATCACGTCACGACGACGCCGGCGTCGTAGCCCCGGTCGCGCAAAAGTGGAAGAGAGTGGCGGTCCCCCGGCTAACTGTGGCTGGGCAGCCTCCGGGCTCTCCTGTGTGCGGGGCTGTGTCGTTCCCCGGCTTTCGGCTTCCCCCTCGCCCCGCGGACCTCCCCATCTTGGCGCCCCGTAGGCCTCCTCCGAGGCTCGGGCTGGGTCCTGCCTCCCCCCGCCTCGCGCCCCATCACTCAGTCAGCGTCTCCTCAGTGCCGTCGACGGCAGCTCCCATGTCCAGGCCGAGCAGCGTCTCCCCGCGGCCCCCGGCTCCAGGCGGCGGAGGCGGCGGTGGAGTCTCTTCTCAGTGCGGCGGCGGAGGGGGCGGCGGCGGGCGAGCCAGGGGGCTGAAGGACATTCGCATCGACGAGGAGGTGAAGATCGCCGTCAACATCGCCCTGGAGCGGTTTCGTTACGGAGACCAGAGGGGTGAGTGAGGCCGGCCTCCCCGCCTCGCCGGCCGGGCTAGGTTTCGTTTCTCTGAGGTCCAGCCCAGCAGCATCCTCCCCTCCCCGGCCGGGGGAGGCGGTGGTCATTCCGGGTCCGGCAAGCAGAGGAATCGTAGCTGTTAGCCGGTGCCGAGCGTCATCTTTGTGTAGTGGACAGAGCAGCCAGCGGGAGTCAGGTGTTTGACACACTTGGGGTGTGAGCCCGAGCCTTGCCGAGCCCGGGGCAGACACTTATGCTGATCGGGGGGATGGGAGGGGGGGGGGTTCCTCCCCAGGGACTCTGTACACCCGTGAAATCCGGGACCTCGTGGCAGGGGGAAAAAGATACTAGGTGCTTGGAGGCAGGAGTTAGCCCAAGAAAAAGGTCCCCCGTTTTTCATATAGCTTGAGGTCCCGGTGGGGCTTTCCAAGGAGGCAGCGCACCAAGCTGGTAGCAGCAACGGAGAACTGAGCAAAATTTGCGGTTTGTCAAGAACTAATAATTGTACACTCCCCCCCCCCCCAAAAAAAAAAAAAGTTTAATTTTTCTTCGCCTCCGACACGGTGAAGTGAGATGGGACTTCGTCGTTTGGGATAACCATCGCCTCTAGCTGCGGGCCGAGTTCAGAT
Source organism: Trichosurus vulpecula (assembly GCF_011100635.1). Classification (NCBI taxonomy): domain Eukaryota; kingdom Metazoa; phylum Chordata; class Mammalia; order Diprotodontia; family Phalangeridae; genus Trichosurus; species Trichosurus vulpecula. Next base: position 476,829,849 of record NC_050573.1, read on the forward strand.
GGTGCACTTCACAGTCATCTGTTCGTGGCATTGTCGGGAGACCTAGCCGGGCTCAAATCTTAACCTCCGACACTTAGGAGTTGTGGGACCCCGGGCAAATTACTTGAGTTTTAGTTTTCCTGATTTGTAAAATGTGAATAGTAATAGCTAGAATAACTGCCCTACGAGGTCGGGAGGCTTAAATGAGATAATGTACGTAGAGTACTTTGCATTATTATATAAATCTTAGTTCTGGTGCTTGTACACTTAAGTTTGGTGCTGTACAAAGTGAATTAGATTCTGGAAGACAGGTTCTTAACCTGGGACCCATGAGTCTAAAAAAAATTTTTTTTTGATAACTGTTTTAATTGTTTTCCTTCATAATTTTATGTATTTTATGCATTTCAAAACATTATCCTGAGAAAGGGTCCATAGACTTCACACGACAAAAAAAAAAAAGTTTAAGACTCCCTCCTATTAGAAGATTCCAATCCAAAACAGTAACAGTGACTTGAATATAGAGGTTTTCTTTTCAACAGATGTGTGGGTCGGTCAGTGTAGGGAGCTCTTGCTAAGTATCTTCCACTTCATTGCAGACTTATTTGCAACTTACAGCTTTAGAAAGTAGCCTGGTGCAGTGAGATGACTTGCCCAAGGTCACACAACCAGTATGTGGCAGAAGTAGGACCTGGACCTTTGTACCAACTCACCATGCCTTCCTTGATTCCTCACTCTGCTCACCTTATTAGTGAGTTCTTCACAGAGCCTTCATCTTGGGAAAAGACCCAGACCAGCCAGCCTTGATTCTCCCAATTATACACCCATGCTTCCCCCACCTCACATACTTCCTTCTCCCCACTTTGTTTCACCTCCTCTTTTATGGGTTGTCTTTCTTCATTAGAACGTCAGCTCCTTGAGGGTAGGGACTATTTCTTTTTTTGCTTGTATATCCCCAGCATTTACATAGTACTGAAACATAGTAAGCACTTAATAAATGCAAACTGTGCAACAATCCTAAGCAATAGTTTATCTAGGATAGGATGTACATACGACAGTTATTTTTTTTCTTCCTTGAACTATCTCTAATACGGCCTCGCCCAGTGACTTGCATATAGTAGGCATTGACTAAATGTTTTGAATTGTCAAAATATCCAAGTGTTTGGGTTAACATTTCTCTATTTCTTAAAATGCGAGCCATGTTAGAAGTTCAAGGAAGAAAAATTTTCCTAGACTTCATAGAACTATAGTCATACTTAAAATGAGAAGTAAAAAATGAAAGTGCAAATAAGTATGATGCAATATAGAGAATGAAAGTATAAAGTGTTACATTAGGTTGGAAGAGGGAGTGTTTACTTCCAGCTAAGGCTGACTTGAAGGAAATGTCACTGATTGAGGCCTTAAAAATTTGTAAGAACTGAAGATTTGGAGCTAGAGAGGAAGAGCATTCTAGGTGAGTAAACACTGTGTTTAAAAGAATAGAGATAGGAAACCAATGGGCATGTTTAGAAAGTTAACAAGGAGCTCAGATGAAGCTTAACTTATTTTGGACCATATTGGTGGTATATGTATAATTGCTTTTTCCTTGCCAGGCTTAACATTTGGGTGCTGTGTTTTAAGTAATGATTTAAAGCCTGACTTAGTAGTGAATACTTGTTGAAGTGAATTAATTGCATGTACTTACTACCTTAATGTAAACATCATAAAGATAAATGAGGTTTCAAGTATATTGTTTTAGCTAAGGCTAAATAAAAGAAAGGATTTTTTTCTTCCTCATATATGACCATTTTAAAAAATGTATTTTTCTTTCTCTAGAAATGGAATTTCCTTCTTCTTTAACCAGTACTGAAAGAGCTTTTATTCATCGATTAAGTCAGTCTCTTGGTTTGGTCTCTAAAAGCAAAGGGTAAGTTCATTTGCATTTTCTTATCAAAGAAAAATTTCTGGCTACTTTTTACAATTATATGGAAAGGGGGAAGGAGAGAGAGAAAGAGGAAAGAGAAACACTGCTTTTACTGTTTCTGACTTTTCTGCATACCCATACCCATGTTTTCCTCCTCTTTCTTATATCTCCTAAACAATTTCTTCCAAAGAGGGAAAAAAGGAAGAAAGCAGTTAAATCTATCTTACTGAAAAAAGAGAAAGATGATCTTGACTTGATATCAGAACAGAAATGTTAAAACAGAAAGTGATTTTGTAAATTAGCTAGTTGAATTTCCTTATTTTGCAGATGGAAGAAATAAAGCCTGAGAAGTGAAATGATTTATCCAACATCATATTAATGAATGGCAGAGCTAGAATCTGCTGCTTGTTCCACGTGTACCCTATTTTTTTGTTTGTTTATACACATCTGTTTTATTGTTGTAGGATTTCTTGCAATGAGGAATTATAGTTCATGTCCTCTTCTTATTTTTTCTCTTCCTAACCAGGTTTTAGGTTTTAGAAACAATTGTAAGGCTGAGCATGATGGCATTCACCTGTAGTCTCTGCTGCTGAGGAGGCTGAGGCTGGTAGATTGCTTGAGTTCAGAAATTCTGAACTACAGTAGGGCTAGAGCCCATTTATTAAGTGTCTGCACAAAATCTGGCAACAAGATAGTGAGTCCCCTGTAGTCTCCACTCTAGGCTGCCTAAGGAGAGGCTCATGGCCCAGGTTGGAAAAAAAGAACAGGTTGAAAGTTCTATGCCATCAGTTTTGGAATTAGGTCCATGATTAGCTGTTGCACTAATAATAATTAGCTCTTACTCCAAAATGCAAGGATTTGTGACTTTGCACATGTGGGTACTAATATTGATCACAGCCTTACAAGTCTTTGATAGCTACTATGACTAAAAAATGCATCCCTCTGTACCAACCCTGGAGATAAGCATGTGGGGCAAAATAGAGAGATCCTGTCTCAAAATAACTAGTTATATAAAACAGATTGGGTAGAGGGGAAGGAAAAGTAGGAGGGTCCATTTTAGAGATATCCTCAATGAAAAAGCAGTATGTGTTGAGCACATTTTTTTTTTGGAGAGAGAAATTAATTTATTTACCTTTTAAATCAGAAGTTTTGGGGTGTTTTTTTTTCTTTTTACGTTTTTTGCATCATGGGACATTTTGGCAATCTGGTGAAACCCATGGACTCCTCAGGATAATGTTTTTAAATGCATAAATTAAAATAGATGAGATTACAAAGGAGACTTTATTGAAATTGTTACCAAAATAAATAGTCATCAAAACAAAAAACAATTTGACAGACTCCATGATAAGAACTCCTGTATTAGAGAGAAGAAAAGTCAAATGCCAAAAAAATAATCAACAGAAAGAATTATGCAGGCATTCTTCCACACATGATCCACAAATACCCAATACCCTTTAAATATTCACAGTTGCCTGAATCTACAGAACTCCCATCTTATTCTTATTGTGGTAGGAGCTATTGCTTTCAATGATCACTTCACTGGGAGGTAGGTAGAGTCCCTTTTTGTTGCTAATGCTTCAGAAAGGGGAAGATGTGCTTCTTAGGTCCCAAAAGTTTTATTTGGAATTTGGAACACATTTTCCCATAGAAATAATTAATAGTATTGGATAGTTTGTAGGTCAGCCCACAAGGATAAGGAGAACCATACATTTACAACAGTATTGCTTTATGCTATTGTGGTTATTTTCTAATTTTAAATATACAATATTTTAGCTATATTACACTGGTCTCATCACTTCCTGGCAAATAGAAGGAGAAGAAATGGAAACAGTGTCAGATTTTACATTCTTGGGCTCAAAGATCACTGCAGCCAGCAAATACAGCCATGAAATTAAAAAAAAAACACTTGTTCTTTGGAAGAAAAGCTATGGCAAATCTGAACAATGTACTAGATAGCAGAAACATCACTTTGCCAGCAAAGGTCCACTGGTCAAAGCTGTGGTTTTTCTAGTAGCAACGTATGGCTGTGAGTTGGACCATAAGGAAAGCTGAGGCTTGCAGAATCGACACTTTGGAATTGTGGTACTGGAGAAGACTTTTGAGAGTTCCTTGGACAGCAAGGAGATCAAATCAGTCGGTACTGAAATTAATCTAGACTTTTCTTTGGAAGGTCAGATACTGAAGCTGAAGCTTTAATACTTTGGCCACATAATGAGAAGACTGGACTCATTAGAAAAGCCTGATGTTGAGAAAGATTGAAGGCAAAAAGAGAAGATTCCAGCAGAGGATGAGATGGATAATGTCATGGAAGAAACAAACATAAACTTGGACAGACTTCAAGAGATAGTGAAGGATAAAAGGTCCTGGCATGCTGTGGTCTGTGGAGTCACAGAGAGTCAGATAGAAGTGAACAAAAAAAGGAAAAAAAAGTTCCAGATTCCAAATAATTGGTTTACTAAAAAGGTCTCTGGAATATGAACTGCTGATAACTTGGAAATTTGTATTTAGTTTCAGGTAAAAATGAGGGATCTATTTGGGGGTAAAAGATCAGGATAGTGTAGAAGAGATATCAACAGGGACAAGAGGGAAAAAGAAAAGAATTATGCTGGCCGTAATGAATAAATGAGCGAGTGAAAATGCATGTATTAAGCATTTATTTTGTACAAAGGAGTATACCAAGCACTTGGGATACAAATGGAAAAGACAGTCTCTGTTCCCATGGTCCTTAGGTTGCAATGGCATTTGGTGGGAGGTGGTTAAGAAAATGGGTAGAGGAGTATGCAGAGCAAGAAAAGGTATAAGGAAACATCTAGTGTGAGGGGAAGTATAAAAAAAGTATCATTTTTTAAAGCACCATTCATTTTCCTTTTCTGATGTTGCAGCTTGATCAAGACACCCTTTTCCCTGCTCACTTGGTACGATTTCTTTTCATACCTAAGAACAGCTTTTCCAATATGATTAAGTGGTCTCACTGATTCTTTAGGTAACTTCTTCTTTTGGTTGTATTTGAGTCACTTCATGGAGTACTAAAATTTTCTTTTGACTTGATTTCTAGAATTCACTTGCCCGTTCATGCTTTTTGGTCCCCTAACGTCACGTGGGTAGTCTTGTCTAATTTTTGAATGACAACTCCTTTGAAATAGCCCTTATGACTTTGCCTGTTATCCATTCTGGCTCTCCCCCTTAGTTCCTAGCACTGATCTTTGGCATGAATTTATCTTAGGGTTCCAGTGAGATATTTTAAATTAATCTCTGTGCAATATTAAGTTTATCTTCACCATGAAAGAGATCAATTTCTTTGTGGAAGTGAAGAATACAACCAGAGATAAGTTGACTGTATTTGTACATGTAAAAGAAACTTATGCAACAAGGTGTAAGAGTTCAGCATTTCATCAAAAAGGAAACAGCACCTGAACATGATGGTGCACACCTGGAGTCTCTGCTAATAGGGAGGCTGAAGCTGGTTCATCAATTGAATTTGGGAGTTTTGAGCTATAGTAGTGCTAAAGTTGATCAGTTCTCACTAAATCTTGCATCTATGTGGTGAGGGGTGGGGGGGGGAGGGGCACCTGGCTGCCCAAATGAACTGGCCCAGTTTGGAAACAGGGCTGGTCAAAGTTTCTCTACATCTCAGCAGTGAGATTGGACCTATGAGTGGCTGCTGTACTTCCAGCCTGGGTAAAATAGGAGACACCTAGTATCCAAAATAAAGGGAAAAAAAGCAGTAGAGTACTAAGACGTGTGATGGATATACCTAGTAAAAGTTACTCTCCAATACGAAAAGATAGTGTAAATGCCCAGATTCTACTTGATAAATAGTCAAATAAGGAATAAATACAATTAACGTATTAACAGGAAAATTCCCATTCTTATTAGCATAGTGATTTCATCACAATAACTGTTTATATCATAAAGTAGAAAGTCAAGGCCTCAGTTTCTTAATCTATGAAATGAGGAAATGAAAAGACAATAGAAATATAATGGATCGATTGTAGAAGGTACTTGAAATTACAGATAGAAATGGCCTTCTGTTGTTTTCTCTTGTAATATTGGAGAAACCACTCTACCAGTGCCTCAGTATTTTCAGATCTGTAGCTATTGATGTTCACTCTTATGAACTCTTACCACTCTTAGGATATTAGTGACAGAGAGAATAGAAGGGGAAATTTAGGTTGTGTAAATAACAAAAGATATCAATAAAATGTATTCTAAGATAATAAATGAATGGCTTTAGTTGAACTCATCTGATCACATGCTCTGCTATCTTCTAGAAGAACCCAATTTGACACCATTTTTGTGCTATGAAGAGACTTTTGAAGAGACAGTTAACTTTAGGGTGATAGAAAATGTGTTCCCTCACTTTATGAACTCTATTTGAGACAAATAACTATCAAAGAACTTTAAAACCATAACACCTCCTTACAAATGGGAGAAATAGACCTTAAGGTAGCTGCTTAATCAAAACCAAAGATGAATCTGTAATGGTAACACTGGGATTTATATATTTTTAATCATTATAGTAGAATTTTTTTGATGATTTTGTTTTTACAACGTCATTTTTTAAAGTAAAACCACTGTTTACACAATTACATGGGCAACATTTTGTACCTATAGCCTAAGGTAGGAGAAAGGTGCATTCACTGAGGATAAGATTGGTCATCACAATTACTACTCTAAGAGTGGGAGTTGTTGTTCAGTCATTTTCAGTTGTGCCTGACTTTTCTTGACCTCATTTGGGATTTTCTTGGCAAAGATGCTGGAGTGGTTTGCCATTTCCTTCCACAGGTCATTTTACAGATGAGAAAACTGAGGCAAATGAGGGTTAAGTGACTTGCCCAGGGTCACACAGCCAGTAAGTGTTTGAATCCAGATTTGAACTCAGGAAGATGAGTCTTCCTGACTCCAGGCACAGCATTTTATCCTTTATGCCACCTTGTGATTAAAGATACCCATTACATTAGATTCTCTTAGCAGGGGTCCATAAGAATGACAGTATCGTCATACATACTAAAGAGACATTCAGAGGGAATATTGTCTGGATGGGGACTTTAAACTTTCCTTATTTCTGGATCCTGTTTGAATTGTTTCTACTGATCCTACCCCCACTCCTTACCCCCATGCCCTTCAGCATTCATTAGCTGGTTTTGTTTTATCAACCATAAACTGCTGAAGGCAATCTTCATGTAGGTAAGTTAGCCCTTTTCAGTGTTTGTAAATTGAGTTTTGGGCCTTTTTTTGTTTAATATTTTTGTGATAAATTTGGACATGACTCACTTTTACCGAATGTTTTGGAAGGCATTTAATGGATAAATACATTTGAAATCCAGTTTCCACCACTTAACTGCCTTTGTGACCTTGGGTAGCTCATTTAATTTCTTACTTGAGCAGCCAGCTTTTTTAAAACTAGAAGTTGCAGAGAAGTTGTTCATCCACATTGATGAAGTTCCTTGTTTGTGCTCCCAGTACTAGTCCAGTCAAAAGGTCCATTCAAAAAGTAAACAAAACCATTAGAAATATGTTTTCTGAGTAGGAATAAATTTTGTGTATATAATTGAGTTTATAATTTTTTAATTATTTTTCAGAAAGGGAGCAAACAGATACCTAACTGTGAAGAAGAAGGATGGATCAGAAACAGCACATGCGATGATGACCTGTAGTTTGACTCACAATACAAAACATGCTGTTAGGAGTCTAATTCAAAGATTTCCAGTCACAAATAAAGAGCGTACTGAACTTCTGCCTAAAACAGAACGGGGAAATGTGTTTGCAGTTGAGGCTGGTATGTCTATCTTCTAATGAATTTGCTTCTATATTTTGCTGTGTGATGATTTTCCCCTCCTCTGGATTAGTATAATTAAAACTAGGATGAAACAAGCTTTCCAGATTTGATTAGTTGAGTTGTGCAGTATATGGATTTAAATGTGAAATTTTCTGTGTTAATATATAGTACTGAGTTTGACTGTTAGTTATTCTTTTAGTGGAATGGTAGAAAGTTAACCAGTAACCTTAATTTTGAATTGAGAACCATCAAGAGGTAACCATTGTTGAAATCAGATTCCTGTGTTCCAAAGTGTAAAGACATCAGATTAAAATTTTCCGATTTAGAAAAGAAAATAGGAATAATTAGTTCCCTCTATTATTACAGCATTTTCTTTTTTTTTTTTTTCTGGTAAGAGATAGCATATACTATTGGATTTTATGTGTGATGATGTAGACTGCAGACAGCGTGAGGTTCCAAGTCTCAAGAATTTAAGAACTATTTAAGAAAATAATTAGACCTGTAATTATGTACAGGATATATTGACTTCAGCTTGTGGGCTGTGAATTTGATGCCTCTGTTTTGGAACACTCAATTAAAAAGGTGTTTTGATAAGTTTGTTAACTTTTTGGAGTATCATACTTTTTTCTTTTAAATTAATTTTTTTAAATTAATAAGCATTTATTTTCTCTAATTTGGATTCTGACACTGAAATTTATATTTTGTATAAATAACTCCACTTAAGTGCTATTTCAGTGCCTCATCAGGATACAGAGATATACTTAAGGTCTTGAAAGTTCTGCCAATAGATCACAAATTTAGATCACAAATCAGTATTAGTACTCCCACGTGTGAAGTCACAAATCCTTGTATGTTGGAGTAAATATTTTAGAGTAAGTTTTCTGTTCTACTCAATAATATTCTCTAGATTTTGGAACATCTGTAATTTTAAATGTTTGTGTTAAACTGTGGTAAAAGAATTGAGATGAAGAGTAACAGAGCCATACAGGGAGAATAGCTAATAGAATTTTATTACTACTGCTCATAAGCAGAGGAGAACAGAAGCCAACAAGGAGCAATCTTGGGATTGTTCCTCTGGCCCCTAACATAGGGAGCAGCACACAGAGGGAAGGTTATTGGATATGGAATGATTTTTGCACTCCAGTTGAAATCCCAGTACCTTTTAGGGCTCAAATTTATAGAGAGTTTTAGACAACAAACGTGAATCCAATGTGAGATCGCCCTCTTATACGACTAGTAAAATGAGAATGTTTTCTAAATTGTGTAATAAGGAGTGATGAATGAGGGCCAGTGATGTAGGGAGCTCAACTTTAATGATACCATTCGAACAAGAGGCTGAAGGAGGTTAATGCACAGTCTCTGGAGCTATACCAGTCACTGATCAACATAAGCCCAATCTTGGTATGGAAATGAAAATTTGATAATTCATTAAACACTTGAATGAATAAATGAATGAAAAAAGCATTTATTAAGTTCATGTTACATGCAAATCACTGTGGATACAAGTAGAATAATAAGAGAGTTCATCCTCTTCTGCAGCTCATATTCTAATCGACGGTTTCAGTACACGTAGAAGTAGTATCATCTTCATTGATAAAAACCTAAAGTTTCTGAAATTGAATCCATTTTACAATGCCAAGACTTTAGTGGTGAGCACTTTCTTTCCTAATTGAAGTCGCTTAATGATATACTTCAAAAATATTTTTTCTTGATTTATTTTGTTTTGACACAGCAGATTGTCTAATATTCACAAAATATGGTCCCTAGAAAACAGTTGAATGAAAGTGCCTAATAGATTGATTTCATTTGCCAGTGTCTGTTACTTTTGACGTGACATAACAACAGTTATGTTGACTTTTGTAATTTAACATTTGTTGACAGGAAATATGTGTGCTTGGTAACTTGAATCATTTGCCATCAATGTTGGTCTTTGTCTTTGATCAGAGTTGTTTTCTTTTCATTTTGGGTTTTTTTTTAAACATTACTATGGTCATATAGTAATAGTCTAATAGTCTAGTATAGTCTAATTCTGCTTCCTTCATTTGAGTTTTTTAAAGTTATTTTATTAGTTATTTCTATTTTTTCAGGTTATTTCCACATTCATGCTGAAGTAGAAAAATTGTAAGGTCTTTTCCTCTAGATGAAAAAAAATTCTACTGTCATGATGTGCTAATTATTATAACAGGAGACTAAATCTTAACACTTAAAAATATAAATCAGATGTAATAAAGGTTCCTGACAGCAAGGACAATAAGGATATGGCTTTTTGAACTCAGTGTACACATACTAAGGTTGGGGGTTATATTTAGTGAATAACAGAAATTTACAGACACAGTTTCATTATTTTTTTTGTTGTTTCATCTTTTGTGCTGTTGTTTTTCTTTTTTTGTGCGCTCTGGTTAGCTACCTGAATATCTGTCTTTATCAATGGAAGAGAAAATAAAATGTATATGTGTGTGCGCGTGTGTGTATATGTGTGTGTATGTATATGTATATATGTGTGTGTATGTGTATATACATATATATAAAAGAATATTTCCTTACTATTGATTGTTAATATCTGTCTTATTTTGTTTTTCATTTTTTAAAGAAAACCGAGAAATGAGTAAGACAAGTGGACGGCTGAACAACGGTATACCTCAGATTCCAGTGAAAAGGGGAGAATCGGAATTTGATGCTTTCAGACAGTCTTTACCAGTGTTTGAGAAACAAGAAGAAATTGTCAAAATAATTAAAGATAATAAGGTTGTTTTGATTGTTGGAGAAACTGGGTCAGGAAAGACCACACAGGTTTGTCTTTAATTCAATTGAAGAAAAATATTTGATTATGTTTTGTAGTTTTAAGCCTAATTTTATCCATGACAAGGATCTAAATATGATTTAGACAAAATTTGCATCTGACTAGGTAGTACTATTTAGGAATCTGTAAGAAAATTTTAGTTGTAAAAGAAAATTAAATTTAACAACTATTTATTAAGTGCTTTCTCCATGTAAGACATTGTGCTTGTTTTTAGAAATACAGTGAGAGAAGTTAACATCTCCTCAAGGCCTTACATTTTGCTGTGAGAATGTGGATGCCACATCCTGGGTAAATAGTTAAGAGGAAATGTCAAGAGAAAAAACCTCAGTGAATTTTGATGTAGGAAGGAGCTAAGCAGGACAAGAGTGATCACAGAGTAAATGAAACCATGTAATTAATATACCAGACCCTCACAATAATACTATATCATTTACTCAGCTATCATTCATTAGGTGCTTCCAGTGTGCCAGGTGATAGGGATAGAAAAACAAAAAAGATAAACTTACCATCCTCAAGGAGTTTGAATTCAATAGGAAATATGTTGGTATAATTACATACAAAATAAATACAAGGTAGTTTAGGAAAGTGGGGCGCAGTATTACTAGGGAGATCAGGAAAGACTTCACGTAGAAGGTAGGGCTTGAAATGAGTCTTGAAAGAAATAAGGGATTATATGACACGAATGTGAGTGGAGAGAGTATTCCAGGCATAGAGATGGCCTATGTAAAGACACAAATGAGAGATGGAGTGTCATATGTGAGGAATAGGAAGAAGGCCAGTTTGGCTAGAACAGAATGTGGAAAAGGGAATAATGTATAATGAGGTTGGAAAGGTAGGTGAGGGCCAAGTTGTGAAGGGCTTTAAAAGTGAAACAGATTTGATCCAAGAAACAGTAGGTAGTCCCTGGAGTTTGTTGAGTAGTGGAGGGGCAGAGCCAGACATATGCTTAGGGAAAAAGGTGTTGGTTACTGAATAGAAGATGAATTTGGAGTAAGGAGAGCCTTGAGACAAGGAGACCAAAATTAGCCCGTAGGGTAGTCCCAGGTGAGAGATAAAGCCCTCCAATGGTCTTTGTGAGTAGAGTGAAAAGAATGGATGTGAGATGTTGTGGAGCTAGAAATGGTAAGAGTTGGCAAATGACTGAATATATAGGATGAGGGAGAGTGAAGAATTGAAGATAATTTCAAAGTTGTGAACTTGGGAGATTAGAAGGATGATGATGCCCTGGACAGAAATAAGAGGCTTGAAAGAGGGAGTGGACTTGTGGGAAGAGATAATAAGATAATGATTAAAGATAATTATTTTGAACATGTTGAGTTTGAGATTGTCTCTGGAATATTTTGTTTGAAATGTACAGTAGATAATTGGTGATGTGAGACTGAAGCTCAGAGGAAAAGAGGCTAAGGTTGGATTTATAGATGTGGAGATAATCTGCATGGAGATGATGATTAAACCCATGGAGGTTGATAAGATAATCAAGAGAGTATAAAGAGAGAAGAGAAAAGGACCCAGGACAAGGTCGTGGAGTACACTCACAGAGAATAAGAGATGGGGCAGACAGGTAGGAGAACCAGAGGAGAGTAATGTCATAAAAATTTAGAGAAAACAGTATCTAAAAGGAAAGTGATTAACTGTATCAGATGTTATTGTTGTTTGTCCTTCATTCTCAAAGAGGACCATGACATCAGGAAGGGGATACCATGATTTGTAAGTGAATTGAATTTAAGTGAGGGAGTGTGCTGTGCAAAGTCACCAGTCTCACTTTCTCCTCCAGAGCCATCTGGGTCCAGAGGCAAGATGTAGGTTAGGATAACTAGAGATGGCCCTAGATACGATGGGAGGCCACGGCCTTTTTAAGCTGAGGTCTTTCCCAGGTTTCAGTTTGACTGAGGCAACACCCATTCAGTGATTATGGCTAGGTAAGAAATGAGGCAAAGAATGGCCTGTTTTACCTAGTCCAAAAAAAAAAAAAACAGTGTGTGTATATGTGTGTATGTGGGTGTAGGTATATGTGTGTGTACATATATATATACATGTAATACAGATAGATAGCTACTCACATTCACTCTGAGCAATCAGGCCCAAACAATAACCCTATGGCTTGGGCCAAGACCTATTGTTGGGCAGTCAAAGAGGGCCAGAGTGATTTAGATTTAAGGCATGGTCCTTAAATGGATCAAATGTAGCAGAAAAGTCAAGGAGGGAGAAGACTGAGAAAAGACTAGATTTGGTAATAGATCACTGATAACTTTGGAGAGAGCAGTTTCACTTGAGTGATGAGGTGGGAAGCAAGATTCCTCTGGGATAAGGAGTAAGAGGAGAGAGAGTGAAGGCAATGGACACAAGGTTTTTGGTTTTTTTTGGTGGGTTGTTTTTTTTTTTAATTTTAAATTTTTTAGAAGTTTGGCTAAGAAAATGAGGGTTGGGGTTAGAACCCTGAAGTGATGGTAATACAAGTTATTATTATTTTTTTTAGTACAGGTTATTTTTAAAGGATGTCTGTGTTTGTGTTCAGCAAGGAAAGAACCAATAGATAAGAGAGATTAAAGACCGAGGGAGAGAGTGATAAAGGAGGCAATCTGCTCTTAATACCAAAAGAATCTCTTAATGAGCCAGGATGGGATAAGAAAGGGCATGTGTTGGCTTGGGTGGAGAGGAGGACCATCTCATTATCAGAGGCTAGAAATAAAGGAAAAAAGAATAGAGGATGATACCAATGGCTTTTGAGATGACAAGAGGAGAAGAAGCTCATGATGAATGACCTCTTTTTTTTATACTATTAGTGTTTTATTTTTTCCAATTACATGTAAAGATAATTTTTTAACATTCATTTTTGTAAAATTTTGAGTTCTAAATTTTTCTCCTTCCCTCCCTCTTCCCCAAGACAGCAAGCACTCTGATATAGGTTATACATGTTCGATCATGTTAAACTTATTTTCACATTAGTCATATTGTGAAAGAAGAATTAGAATGAAAGGGGAAAAAACATGAGAAAGAAGGAACAAAAAAAAGTGAAAATAATATGCTTCAGTCTGCATTCAGACTCCATAGTTCTTTCTCTGGATGTGATTAGCATTTTCCATCATGAGTCTTTTGGAATTGTCTTGGATCATTGTATTGCTGAGGAGAGCTAAGGAATGACTTCTTTTTTCTTAACAGAGTATTAGGTTGTCAGCTGAAAGGGTAGGGGAGAAAGAGAAGTTTGTGAAATTTGAAAAGAGAATAGCATATATAATTTTATATTTACTCAACAGATAGAATGACACATTGCCCCTTATCATTTTTGCTCACTTTTTACACATACTGAACAGAAATCAATGGAAACATTCTTAAGTATTGAAAGTCCTTCTGAGTTGTTATTACTATTCCTCCACCTTCCTCAAAGAGAATCAGACTATACAATTTAAATTTCTTTTTATGCAAAGCCCTTTTATAATTAGCAGTACAGGTCTAGTCAACTCCAGGAAATGATTTTCTTTGTTGTGCTGGAATATTTTGTTTCAGTATCAACTATTGTTTGGAATAGGTAATTCGTTTGAAATCTTTTTCATTTCTATTGTAATTATATGCATTGTTAGTGGAATGTGGTGTGTAGATTTCTAATATCATGATAAATCTAAATTTTCCTTATTTGACTTTTTCCTTTAACAATTGATATTATCAGATTTCCCCATTTATATCCTTAAATTTTAAGCTTTTTTACTTTTTCATGTTAATTTACTAATTGTGCCAAGCTACTTAAAATTTTCATTAGGAACTCCAGATCTATCTTGTTGGTATAATTAAGATGTGATGAGACCCTGGGAAGGTGGGGAAGAAAGCAGTTGAAGTACACTATTGTAAGTCATTGGAGTTTTTTGCAAAATTATTTGTAGGTAATTGTTCCTGGGATTTAAATAATTACAGTAAATTTTCATAATGAGTATATAAATAATCAGCTCTACCTGTCTTGTTGATTGAGTTTGAAGAATCACAATGGAGACTGAAACCTTTCTTTCAGATTCCTCAGTTCCTTTTAGATGATTGCTTCAAAAATGGAATTCCCTGCCGTATATTTTGTACTCAGCCGAGACGTTTAGCTGCTATTGCTGTGGCTGAAAGAGTTGCTGCAGAAAGAAGAGAAAAGATTGGCCAGACAATTGGCTATCAGATACGATTAGAAAGCAGGTAAATTTTCCTAAAATACGGTTTTTTTAGCCTGTTTGGCATTTTCCAGGTTTAGTCAAAATGAGATAGACACTTCATTCCATTAATTTACTCAAAGGGAATTTGGACTCAAAGTTGGTAACCAAATCCATTTGAGTCTTTAAAATAGTAATTGCCTTTGAATATTTGGCAGAGAAAGAGTTAAAGACAGGAAATAGAAAATATTTCTCTCTCTTGTTTCCAAATTCCAAATTCCATTTGGGAGGAAATCTTTCATAGGTTTTGAGTTTTAGATAAGAGCTTCTTCGCCTTTTCCATTGCTTAGTACCTTAATTTGGATTAGCTGAAGTTTCAGCTATTCTATATACTTTGCAGATGAGGCATCCATTGTGGCTTAAGAAAACAGCTTTACTGAAGAGGACATTTTTTCCAAAGAAAAACTTTGAAGGGTGCTTGATTACTTAAAAGTGTCACTTTGTTAGCGAAAGGAGACTGGGTAGTGTTGTGTTTGTGGGGTTGAGGGATAATTTGTGACATTTTCCACAACGCTGTGGTAATTGAGCACATAAACCATTGAGCTGATAACAATTTTATTATTATAAGGGGATTCATAATTAAAATATAATCAGTCATAATAGATTTGTAACTTTGCAAGATACTTTATTTTCTTAGAGTTTCTCCAAAGACTCTTCTGACATTTTGCACTAATGGAGTATTACTTCGCACATTGATGGCAGGAGATAGCACACTATCAACTGTGACACATGTTATTGTGGTAAGAATTTTGCTCTTTCCTATATATAACTGAATTTCAGTAATTGTGATTATGACTTTTATTTGCCAGTGTAGAGCAGACTAAATAAAAGCCAAAGAAAGGTAGCATAACATAGTGGGTAGAGGGCCGGCTTTGAAATCAGGAAGGCAGATATTCAAATCTTGAATCTGATGCATATTAGCTGTGTGATAAGGAATAATTCTTTTAATCTCTCACTGCCTCAGGCGACTCTGTAAGTTTCAAGTTACAGAGGGAGTTACTGATCTATATGGGTGGAAGATGTTTTCATACCAGGATATCCCTATACTGATTAAATCATAGGTTCAGACCCCACTCCTCCAAAGAAAGAAATATTTGTTTATTGTACACTGTTACATACGATGATTTTTGATGTTTAAAAAATGAGTTTATTTCTTGTATTATATTTAAAAGAAAATTAAATTTGTAAGAGACAGGAAGATATGGGTTCAAATCCTTCACAGATACTTACTATCTGGATGATCCTGGGAAAGTTACTTAACTTCTCTGAGCCTCAATTTCTTCATCTATAAAATGAGAATGATAACTTTATAGGCTCGTTGTGAGAATCAATGAGATATCTTTAAAGTGCTTTACAAACTGTGAAGCAATGAATAAATACCAATTGTTTTTGTTATGATTAATAAAATTATAAGACCTTACTTAACAGACCTTATGGAAAATTATAATATTGATATAGTTTTCTTATCCTTTTAATATAAGAAAATTATGCTGAAGAATTGACCATCAAAGAAGTCTGTGCACTTTGTTTAGTTGTGATTTTCTTTTTTCTTTCTTTTTTTTTTAAAGGCAGTAGGGGATTAAGTGACTCACCTGGAGTCACACAGCTAGTAAGTGTCTAAAGCCAGATCTTAACTCAGGTCCTCCTGACTCCAGGGCCAGTGCTATCTAGCCACCAAGCTGCCCCTTCACCCCTCCCCCCACCCACATACCTAGCTGTGATTTGCTTTTAAGAATCCACACTTAACCCCATTTAAAGAGTTGATATGGATAAAGAGCTAGCAAAGGAGTTTGAGGAGTGATTGAGTAGGTGGGTGGAGAACTAGGAGAGAATAGTGTCAGGAAAACACAAGAATATACAGAAGGAAAGGTTGGTCAGCAACATCAGATGCCATAGAGACAGGTCAAGAAGGATGAGAAATGAGAATAGATCATCAGATTTGGCATTTAGATCATTGGAAACTTTGTATGAATCTGTTTCAGTTTGAGTGATATATTTGTACTTTCACTGGACACCTTTGAAGTATTATCTTTGACCACAGTAGAGAGTGACTCTCAACTTAATGGTAGAAAGTGACTATTAACTTAATTACCTAGGCATTGAACCTTTTACCTCATTACTGCATTCAAATCATATAAACTAACTGGCAACCAATAAAGGCAGATGGTGGCATAGTGGATAGAGGACTGGGCTTGGAGTCGTGAAAGCCTGAATTCAAATCCAACCTCAAATATTGGCTGTGACAGTGGGCAAGTCACTCAGCCTCTGTTTGTCTCAGTTTCCTCAGCTGTAAAGTGGGGATAATAAGGGTTGTGAGGATCAAACGAGATAATATTCATAAAGCGCTTAGCCCCTTGCCTGGCATATAGTAAGTAATCAGTAAATGTTCGCTTCCCTGCCACTGGTTTACCTGAGAATTAAGTAATTAGTTTTCTGTGGCTTATCACAGAATAAAATTATTACTGTGTCCCAGAATCATATGCGTTTAGGGTGATTTAAACTAGCAGAAAACAGCTTTTTCATAATTAATAGTGAGTACATCAAAAATTTATACCTGGAAGGATCTTCAGAGATTGTGTCATCCAGTCCCCTCTTTTTACTGAGGTACAAATTGGTTAAACAACTTGCCCAGCATTACATAGTAGTAGACCTGGAATTCAAACCCAGGTCCTTTGACTTCAGAGTCTGCATTTTCCATATAGTATACATCCTCTCACATAGTCCTTTATCTAGAGTTCAGATTTAAAGGTGTTTTTGAGCTACTTGAGTGATGTCAATTCAAAATTCAGTGACAGCTTTTCAAGTAATAGAGTTGGGGTATAAAGTAAAACTGTTATTTTCACTCCATTAAGTTCAGATTTTATATTAATTTGACTAATGGGTTGCCTGAAGTTTGCTTTTTTTTGTTTGTTTCTAGGAAAAAGGATTTGCCATGATTTGTTAGTTAATTAATGCCTATAGAGAATTCACTTAATCAACTGTTTCTTTTCACATTCGATTTAGATTTTCACTAATTCAAATTGACCATCCTCACTAGTTTGTCTGAATTGCTAAGGTTTTTAGCCTACTTTTTATAATCAAAAAGTAGTACAACAAAAGAAATCATAGTTACCTGTAATATCTTAACAATTACCTTTTTTTTTCTCTTGATACAGGATGAAGTGCATGAAAGGGATCGATTTAGTGATTTTTTACTGACAAAGTTAAGAGACTTGTTACAGAAGCATCCAACTTTAAAACTGATTCTTTCTAGTGCTGCATTGGATGTGAATCTCTTTATAAGATATTTTGGAAGTTGCCCAGTGATATACAGTAAGTAAATATAAAATATGGTCAAACTTTTAAATAAAACATCTCAGGGAAAAGTATTATGAATATCATTATTAAATATTCTTTATTGAAATTTTGGAAGTAAAATTTACTTTTTCTTTTTTCACCTTAACCCTATCTATGTCATATACAGAGTTGAGTAGGATTAGTATAGTAATGAACTAGGAATAGGTTCCAATGCAGTGGTAATGAGAAGACAGAGGAATTGAATGTATCTTCCAGATATTTAAGTTCCTGGCCAGTACCCTCTGAACTACACCCAAATGTTGCCCATTATTTTTCTTAAATCCTTTTACCCTGAGGTACATTTTAGAAAACTGGGTTTTTTTTGCCTTCATTCACTAATTCAGCAAACACTTAACATATTTGTACCATTATAAAGCAGTGTTGGAGATACAAAGATGAATAAAAACTATTAGAAGGCACAACTTGATGTGTCCTAAGAAGAACTGTGGACATTTATAGCTGCAACTGATTACTTCTGTGAGGGAAAGGGGTGGGATCAGATCAGGGATATATCCATGTAGGAGGTAACATATGAGTTGGGGCTTGAAGGATATATCCAGAAGGTGCAGGGATGGTAAGGGCATTTTAGGAGTAAAGAGTAGTAGCTTAGTATAAGATACAGAGGGAAAGGACGGGTTTGGAAAAGAGTAGTCTAGTTTCTCTGGGGAATAGAATGTGTAGAAAAGTAATAAGAGGAATCTGGGTAGATGAGTTGAAGCCAGATGGTGGAAGACTTTGTCAGATACAGCTTCAACTTCTAATACAAAAGCTATGGGGAACTACTTTTTGAGTTATGGAAATTATGTGAGCAGATCTGTGCTTAAGTTTGAGTATGGGGTAGGGAGAGACTGGAGCCAAGAACACAAGTTAAGAGACTATTTGAATGATTCAGGTAAAATATAATCAAGGCTGGAGTTAAGGTGTTAATAGTGGGAAGGAAAGTTTATTGTGTGCTTAGTCTGTGCAGAGCGCTCTGTTAAGTTTGGAGGAATACAAATAGAAAAGTAAGAGAGTTCCTGCTCTCGTGAAGCTCACATTCCAAAAGGGGGAAGGCAATACACATAGGAAATTTCAGCTGCAAGCCATGTAGGAAAGGGTATATCTAAGGGTATATCTGAAAAACAGATGTCAATGCATCTTCTTTAATGATGTCTCCACTGATAAAAAAAAATGACTTTTTCTTAGGTTAAACCGTTTGAAAGTGAGAGTTTAGTAGTGAGAACTTTGTTTTTCAGGCCTTCAGTAACTGGCTGCTGAGGAGGCAGGGTCTGCCCAGATTCCTGAAGCAGTAGCTAGGTCACTCCATCTTCAAAGGGTTCCTTTCCTGGCTGATGGCTAGTGGGGCCCTGGAGCAGGCGGTTCTCTTCCTGGGGCTCTTAGCCTTAGCTTGCTTGCTCAGCATTTTGTCATCTGTTTGTGTTGGTAGTGGCAAGGATGGTGTATTCGTTCTTTTGGAGGACACTGTTTCCCTTGTTGATGGCTTCCTGATTAAGCTGAAAGGAAGGACAGTGGTATAGGGGTACTGCTTCTCCCTAGGCTTTTGGTGTCAGTCATGGGTTGTTTTTGTATGAAAAATCTGAAGGGAGGTGGTGACCTAGGTGTTGGTGATAGTGATTATGGTAGTTTGCTTTACCTGAGACATGTTACCTCTTGGCTCTCCCTCAGGCCGCCTTGCTACTTCAGCTATATTGAGAAGTCATTAAGAATTTTAATATATCAGAGTTTTCAGCAGCCTTGTTCAGAATTTATAGTTGGAGTATTTTTGTCATAGTTTAAATGAAAGATCATTGCTTCTAGAGTCAGAGGACCTGGGTTCAAATTCCACCTCAAGTTCCACATATTTCTGTGACTTAAGTTTCCTAATCTTCCTGGGCCTCAGTTTCCTTCCTCACCTGTAAAGTCTGTAAAATACAACATCCCTTCCAGCACTAGACCCCATGGTCCTTCCTTGAGGGCTATTTTCTTCCAGTAAACACCAGGTTTTCCCTTTTGTAAGTAGTTATAGATAGTGTCACACAGTTTTGTATACAGTTAGTCTTTAATTGTTTCACATGGATTAGTTTTATTTACCCGTGCCACTCAATTTCTTGAAGCCAGTGACCATGTATGTATTTCATATTTCTCATACTACCTTCATACAATGCTGGCTTAATAAATGTTCACTGATTCATTACAGAGTTATGGGTTCTTTACATTTTTTATTAAAATTTTTGTTATGAATACTTACAGAATCTTTGAGTTGGTGGGGACCTTAGAAGCCTTAGAACTCTTACCTATCTGTGAACAAGAATCACATTACAACATACCCAGTAAGTCGTTACGCAGACTTTGCTTGAAGTTAAATAATTATGGAAGAATCTGTCACTTCCCTGGAAACATTCCTTACACATTTAATTTTATGGAGCTGCATAACAGTGAACCAAGTTCTAACTGTAGTTTAGGGCTTATTTTAGATAGATGGATTCTTACAGTGGTGGATTTTATCTTCAAACATAACATTTTTTATTCAACTTTGTATATTCATGTGAACTAAAATATCATGCACTGTTTTGCTCTTGTTTGCTAATATGTAACCAAGGGGTTCATAGGTACCATTCTGAATAATTCACCCTTGTAAATGGCATGGGTCGTAGAAAAATAGATTTTTTTTCTTGTTCAGTTTACATTAGTAAATCATTTTCTAGTGTTATATTGATTTATTTCTGCCTCCTGTTTCTGCATAACTGAAATATTTTTCTCTATCCATGTAGTTTCCATTTGTGTTGCTAATACTTAAAAGTTTTCATTTTAAATAATCTGTACTTTCATTTTAAAATATGTAACCAACTCAAGCACTTTAAGCAATAATTTCAGTTGTGTGAGAGTTCAGTCATTTTAATTCCTTGCCTCAGAAATGGATCATGCAAAGAAATAAATAACAAATGAAAAAACATAAATAAATGGATGAATGAACAGATAAATAAGAATTTTAAAAATCAGAAAAATCCACTTTTGAATAATTGTAATTTCTAGGAAGTGTTTCTTCCTATCAAGCCTTTAATTTATCTCTAATTTATCATGTACATAGCTTATTTGTACATAGTTGTTTTCATGCTATCTCCCTTATTAGACTGTGGGCTGCTTGAGAGTGGGGACTGTGATTTGCCTTTCTTTCTATTCCCAGGGCTAGGTATAGTGCCTGGCACATAGTAGGTACTTAATAAATATTTATTGCCTATTGACTAGTAATTGATTTGCCTTTTTTTATGCTTGTTAATGTATGACATTTTACTTTAAGATCTTTTATTTGATCCTGTGATTTTCTTAGCATTGGTTATTTTTGCTTAATTTCTTTTGAATTGTTCAGGTAGGCAACTGAACATAGGTAGAAGAAAAACATCTTGCTTAGTTTCTTTTTCCATTTTCATTGTTTTTGGCATTTCAATTGATCTGGTTATTCTTAAAAATTTTTTAATTAAACTTATTCTCTTGTTTACTTTGTTTATTTTGGATTTTGATTGATTTCAGTTTTCTCGTGGATTTTTAGCCATTTCCTCTCAGTTTTGTGTTACCTGCAAATTTTATATGCATTTTTATAAAAAAATAGTTAACAGTTCTGTTTGTGATTTATATACTGTCAGGACTCAATAATACCAATAATTATCAAGGGTTATCTGTGAAGTACAGTAAATAGGAAAATGTAATAGTTTACAAAATCTGTCATTTCATTGATTTTTATGTGTAGCATGAAAATGTGTACAACTCCTATCCATGTTTGCCCTTAAACCAGCCACAAGAGGGCCACCCAGTGTGTTGGAGGTCTTGCTCTAGATCTGTTGACATTATGTAGATAGGAATGAACATAAAGGCTGCTTATCTGTTGTTCCTTGTTCTCCCTGCTTTTGATCTTTTCACCTACTTTTCAGTCACACATTTCTTTGGCATCTTTATATCACCTTACAGCAGCCTACCACACTCACAAGTGTGACGTGAACCCAATTAAAATGTCATTAGGAAATGTTTAATAAAATAAAAATACATCCAGTGTAGTGGTCCCTGTTTGTGTTTGACACCACTATTTTACATTGCTTCTAGCTTGCTTTGTTGTTAAAATGCTCATACAGGTCACATATCTTTTCATTGAACTTTGAGTGACCTTAAACTTATTCCTTTGGAGATTTTTGTATTTTATGAAATAAACATAGCCATATTTCAAATTTCTTTCCATAATTGGTGGGCCCAGTTCCACAAAGAATGAATTGGGGTGCCTGACCCTCCACAACCCTTCTAACAATTGTTCATTTTCTTTTTTTTATTATGGAGCCTGAGAGGCATTTTAATTTATATCCCTCTTATTTAGTGATTTGGAGTATTTTTAATATCTTTTTGGTGGTTTCTACACAAATTTGCCCATATTTATCAGTGAACAAAGAGATCTGTAATTAACTTATTGTCTAAAACTATATAATTGTTAACACTCTTTACCCCTTTTCAACTACTCTGCTTCCACCACTGTAGAAATGGGAAGGTAGTCTTATAAAGGATATTTTACATTTTTCTTCATTTCATTGGGCTACTTACTGCGGCCAAAGAATTCATTGCTTAGCGGCCAGTGTACTGTTAAGGAAGCTACCTAGACTGATGCTCAGAAAGAAGACAGTTACCAGGGCCAGAGTCTTTCTAGGACCTTCCAGAGTTTGTGCTCTGCTAACATAGCCTTCAACAACCCAGGATTACTTGTATGGCATATTGAGGTGTTGAAGTCAAGAAAATTTGTTTAAAAAAAAGTAAAGGAATTTTATAAAGAATAAAGACAATTTTGAACCATTTTCCTTTTAAAAATCAGTTTTTAAAAAGATGTCTTAATGTTAGGAATTTGGGGGAAAAGGTAAAATACTTCTAATTTGCTTAATGAGAAAAAAATATTTTTTGTTTATTCAGTACAGGGAAGACCATTTGAAGTAAAAGAGATGTTTCTGGAAGACATTTTAAGAAGTACAGGATACACAAACAAAGAAATGTTAAAATACAAAAAGGAAAAACAACGAGGTGAGTTTTTTTCTTATAGAGAACGTAAATACGTTTTTTTTAACTACACATAACAGAGAGAGGTAAAGTTGAAATACTTTTGTTTTTGTTTCTTATATAAATGCTGATGTCACCTGATAACACAAGCCAAAAGCATGTCCCCATATGTCTAAGGCAAAACCATGCCCTTCTGTATGGCTGCTGACTTGCTGGGTGACATGAAGAATGGGGAAGATCGGCTGTACTTAGCAGGAAAAGAAATGTGCGCCAGAAACAGAAATTATGTTAGCTTGAAACTGATCTTGCTGGGGGATAGGGAAAGTGTATAGGACAGTAACATCTCCTGCAGATTCTGTCTTTCCTCTTAAGATTTACAGTCCTAGAAATGGTTATGTTATATTTCCAGTCTTGGTTATGGTAAAATGAATAGTTTGGATTCAATTATTTCTAAAGTCTCTTTCAATTTATTAATTCTACGATCTTATAAACATTTTGTCTTCAGTTTTGATATGGTTCTAATAAGGCTTAAAATTTTACCTTAGCTGCAGTTTTTAGAATTTGACATTTCTTTAGTTTAACCTCATTATTCATGTTCATAGAAATTTTTTGGAGTGTTTTAAGTATTTTCATTTAGATTCTAAATTTAGTATTTAAGTATTTAACTTATCAGTTAAAAGTAAACATTCAGTATATACTGAATGAAATGAAATAAAGTGATTGATTGTATATGTAGCCATAAACCTATTCTTTACAATTTTAGTTCCACAAAATTTATTAAGCTCTTTTATATGCCAGACTTTTATACTTATAAAATGTTTACTTTAACAAAATGATAATATAAACATTGTGTTTGACTCCTCCTCTTCTGATCTGTGGTTCCTCTCAGCCCATTTTTTTGTCATAGTATTTTGTAATAATAGTATTTTGTTTTATATTGTTGTCAATATGTATGTTGTGGATTTTCTTTATTCTACATCATATTTTATAAGGCCTCCCATTTTTCTTTGTGTTCTTCCCATTTGTCATTTTTTATGGTACAATTATATCCTATTATTACATAGTCATACTTTTTAGTATGTAATCCACTTCCAAATTTCTATGTGCTTATTTTGTATTCATTCTGTATTTATTTATGAATAGATTGTATTCCTGTAGTTGAATATGGGGCAGCTAGGTAGAACAGTGGATAAAACACCAAGGTGGTAACCAAGTCTCATCTCCCTGAGTTAAATCTGGTTTCAGACACTTCCTAGCTGTGTGACCCTGGGCAAGTCACTTAACCTTTTTTTCCTCAGTTTCTCATCTGTAAAATGGGGCTGGAGAAGGAAATGGCAAACCATCCTGGTATCTTTGCCAGGAAAACCCCAAATGGGGTCACGAAGAGTCAGACACAATTGTAAAATAACAAGAAAAAAAGCTGAATATAAGCTGTGTGAAGGCAGGGACTATATTACTTTTTATTTCTATTTCTAGCATCTAGTATAGTGACTGACATGAAGCAGATGCTTAACAAATACTTACTGATTGAATTGTTTGATTCTGGGTTACCTCCAGTATTTTACTATCATGAATAAAACTGCTCTGAATATACTTTTACAAATAGCTCTTTTTTTTCTCTTTCTATAGCATCCTCAGAATATAGTATTAATTGTAGTAACACTAGATTAAAGGATATGACATTTTGTGGCTCTTATTGTATATTGCCATAATATTTTCAAAAAAGATGTTACTACTTTATGCTACCAATGTAATGGGCTACTTATTTCTCCACAACCCTTCCAACTTCAAGTTTTATTGCCATTGAGTACCTTTGTAAATTTCTAGTAATTCAAAATTGTACACTTTTTCTGGTAAATTTCTTTTATAATTTGTGTTTCAAGAAATACTTGTTCATATCTTTTCATCACATATCCATTGAGGAAAGAATTTGGTATTACTTTTGAAAAATTCATTTTGGAGTTTTTGCATGGCTTATCACAGACACCTTATTAGTAGGCTGGATTGGCAAATAGTTTCAGATCTGAGAGCATCATTCATAGGAAAATGTTTCAATTTATGACTACATTTAAAGTATTTTTTATTTCATTAAATATTTCCCAACTACATGTAAAAAAAATTAACATTTGTTGTTACAAATTTTTAGTTCCAAATTCTCTCCCTCCTTCTTTCTGCTTGAGAAGGCAAGCAATATGATGTAAGTTATATTTATGAAGTCATGCAAAACACATTTCCACATTTGCCATGTTACAAAAGAAAACACGTAAAAAAAAAACCCAAGAAAAATAAAGAAAAATTTAAAAGTATGCTTCAATCTTCATACTTCATTATTTCTCTCTCTGGTGCTGGGTAGCATTTTTTGTCATGGGTTCTTTGGAATTGTCTTGGATCATTGTCTTGATCAGAGTAGCCAAGTTGTTTTTTTTTTTTTTTTTTACAGTTGATGATCCTTACAGTATTGCTGTGTACAATGTTCTCTTGGTTCTGCTCAAGTATCCTGCTTGTTATTTCTTATAGCACAATAATATTCCATCACAATCATGTACTACAACTTTTTGAGCCAGTTCCCAATTGGTAGACATCCCCTCAATTTCCAGTTCTTTGCGCCCAAAAAAGAGCTGGTATAAATATTTTGTACAAATAGGTCTTTTTCCCTTTTCTTTGATCTCTTTGGGGTACAGACCTAGTAGTGGTATTGCTGGGTTAAAGGATATGTAGTTTTATAGCCCTTTGGGCATAGTTCCAAATTTTTCTCCATAATTGTTGGCCCAGTTCACAATTCCACCAAAAGTGCATTAGTATTCTAATTTTTCCACATCATTATCATTTTCCTTTTATAAGTACATTTTAACATTTTTAATCCAATAAATGACAAGAACTTTAAGGGAGGTATTAATATCTTAGGGCATAGCTTTTAATGCCACTACATTTATATTATTTAATTGTATAAGTGGATAAATTTTTAAAGTTTTCCTTTTAAAAAAAATGGTGTATTTTATTTTTTATATCATATTCATTTCCACATGTACCTTCCTACCCATCAATTCTTCTCTTGTGACAGGTTTTAAAAAGAAAAGGTCAGCCAGCCAACTTGACCTTGTCTAACACAATGCACATAGTATTTACTCACATCTTCAATGAAGGGTTCAAGGTGCATCTTCTCAGTTTTTATCTGGGATAAAACTTCGTTTTATTGTTCTTTCTGTTTACGTTGTTGTAGTTAGTGGGTTATTGTAGTTGGTGTGTTTTCGGTTCTGTTTACTTCACTATCCTTTTGCAAATGTTTTTTCTAAACTCACTTGTTTCTTATAGCACAATAATACCCAATAATATTCATGTGCCACAATTTTAAAGAAATAAATTTTGAAAAGCAAGCTAAAGAATATACTGACAAATAATCTTTCTCTTATAAATGATTTAGAAGAGAAACAGCAAACTACTCTTACTGAATGGTACTCTGCTCAAGAGAATAGCATCAAACCTGAATCTCAAAGGCAAAGAACTGTTCCAAATGTTACTGAAGAATATGATTTATTGGATGATGGTGGTGATGCTGTGTTTAGTCAGCTGGTAAGACTTTTACTGTCTCACCTGTTACTTTGAGGATTTTCATTCTTTTTTTTCTGAACATTGTTCTTTATGAACTTAGAGGATGAATTCATCACTTAAATGGTGCTAGGATTTTTACTTTTTTAAAGTGTCTATATCAGCTTTTAGAAAAAAGGAAAATATTTAAAATTCTACCTCTTTGTGTAGTTGCTGTGATAATATACTCATTTCTATGAGGTATGTTTCATGATTTGAGCACATTCAAAGCCATTCCATTTTGTTATATTTTGATTCCTCATTGTGATGTAGAGTTGACCCTCTATTCACAAAGACTGCCTGAAAAAGATAAACCCAGCAAGTGTTACAAGTTGGAAAGGCTTTAAGTATTACACGTTGCCAACTATTGTCTAAAGACCAGCAAAGCTAAATTCATTCATAATTCATAGACATTATGTAATTGGTGGTCAACCAATCAATTTTTTTGGTTAGAGCACACATTAAACTGTTTCCTAAAACATGGAAGTGTTGTGCTCTCTGTGGTTGGAGGAAGTACACATACCAATGAAATTTCAGATCAGTTCTGTTAAAGTATTTCAAAGTAATTTTTGGTCATGTCATTGCAAGTTTAATAGTGCTTGGTTGGAATTATATCTTCTTTATATGTCTAGAGGTAACATCATGAATGCCCGTTGTTAAGCTCATGCAGAACATGTCATTATCATTGTCATCATCATATTATTTATATTTATATTTTGTATTATTCTATGATATATTGCACTTAAAATGATAATCCTAATTGCTAGAATATATATAGTGCTTTAAAATTTTCCAAGCACTTTATCTATGTTATCTCATTTGATCTTCTCCACAACCTTATGAGGTAGAAGCTATTATTGTCCTCATTTTTATAGATGAGGAAACTTGGACTGAGAGAGGTTAAATTACTTGTCAAGGGTCACATAGCTGTTTGCGTTTGTGACCAAATTCTTACTCAGGTCTTCCTGACTCATAGGTCCAACAATCCATCCACTGTGTCACCTAGGGGGCTAGTCATAACGTGCTTGTCTTTACTTGACTGATAACTAAAGATTTTTTGAAATAATGCTTATAGATTATCACATTCTTAACAACCATCTCTTCTGACATTAGATTAATATGAACATTTCTGCATTTTTAGACTGAAAAAGATGTGAATTGCCTTGAACCATGGCTAATAAAAGAAATGGATGCTTGTCTCTCTGACATATGGCTGCATAAAGATGTTGATGCCTTTGCGCAGGTGTTTCACCTTATTTTAACTGAAAATGTTAGCGGTAGGTTACATCTTTTAATAAATTGCTCAATACATGTAGTTATCTTGTAGAGAAAATTTAGGTTACATAGAAATTTATTCCATAAGTTTTTCATTTATTTTCAAAAAGTTGTTCTTTCCTCAAACATGTCTGCCTACTCTGTAAGGCACTGTGGAGGATATAAAGACATGAGGCATGGTCTCTGCCTTATGATCATAAGGTAATTTGTGTTCGGTACTTACTTTATATCTCTGAAACCACCTGTTCGTACTAATATATTGGAAAACATTTATGTACTAAATTACTAATTTAATAAATGATATTATATAATAAGACACTGAGCTATATTATATATGCATAATATATGGTGTTACCAATATTTCAGTTCATGAAGTATCCCCACGTCATGTTTGTGGAATACGATAATCACTAGCAATCTACAATAACATCAGGATGCATTTTCAGGGGTGTAGAGTGCCCTAGGTAATATTTGTAAAAATTTCATTTATCTTTGTTTTCTTTCATTTCCTGGTTCCTTTCCTCCATACCTATAAGACACTTAATTGCCTTCATGCTGTCGTCTTGGTGTCCTAGCGTAACCCCTGTCTTATATAGTGTGCCATATTTGTCAAAAGTTGCCTCCCTGTATACATATAGGAAAGGGAGGAGGGTGTGTGTGTGTGTGTTTGTGCATGCACGCTTATGCATGTGTGTGTGTAATGAAAATGCTCATTCATATTTCAGCTAAGTTTTATGCATCATGAGAACTAATGAGGATCATCTTCTTGATTATGTTTGTATTTTCTTAAAAGTTTATAAAACCAGATGAATCTTTAATTAGTTGATCATATGGGAAAATTTGTGAGGAGGAAGTTTGTGAGAGCTTTCTGGTGCAATTTAAATAAAATAGCCTACAATTAAGTCTTAAAAGTTTATAAAGTGCTTTTCATACATTATCTCATTTGAACCTCCCAACCTTTATTTGAAGTAGAAAGCACAACAGATAGTGATCTTGAGACTCAGAGATTTACCTAAAGCCACAGCTTGTAAGTGGCAATATTGGAATTTGATTTCAGGTTTTATGACTAATGACACTCTTTTATTATAGCAGGCTGCTCCTTGTTTATACTGGGTCTTTGGTACCTTCCATTCAGGACAGGGCAGCAAGGAAGCTTTCTTTTCCTTATTAGGTCCCATTTCCTAAAAAAAGAAAATTTTCTGGTATTTACAGAAAGGAGAGGAAGGGAAAAGGGAAGATTCTTTAGGTACCTTCATTTTTCCCTTTGAGTGTATATCTCACTCTGTGCATATGATGATACTGATAGTCTTTAGGCTTTTGATGACCTGTAAGATCTAATGTCTGCATATAGCCACTTAAGACCATTTAAATCTATGGGTTTTGTGTCTTTTGTTATACAGATTGAAGGTTTAGGCTATTTTTTTAGGAAAACATTTCTTCTTTTTTTTTTTTTTTTTGAGTTTGAACATACAAGGTATTCCAAAAAGTCATAGTGTATTATAAAGCTTTAGTATCTTAAAATGGCCGTAAGAATTTTGAGGTACTTTGTAAAAAAACAATATACACACATGCACATTCATTCCTTCTCCTCTGACAACTTATATTTTTTTATATTGTTTGGGTGAATGGTTATGGCTGGGAATTTTACAGTAATTTGATAAGTAATTAAAGTGTACTAGGTAAAATAAAAGGAATCTGCTACATAGTGTCAAAATACTTGACCTATGAAGTACTTAATTCTCTTTTCCTATAATGAAGATACTACAAAATCAGATATTGCACTTCTAGAGTTAACTGTTCTGTGATTCAGGGAAAGCATTGCTTGTACTGTTATTTGTTTAAAATTAGTATTATTAACTGTGTGGGCTATCCATTAGGCATAGAACTAACTTTACTACATAAAACCATTTTTAATAAAATTTTTTGTAATGGGATTTTACACATATTAAATGGCAGCTATTACTAGACACATTGAATTAAAATAGCAAGGACTGATATTTAATTATTAAACTTTCTGTGTAATGTTTTAAGGTTTACAAATCATTTTATATACATTATCAAATTTTTCCTCATAACAACTTCACAAAGTGACTACTATGGGGCAGAAGGAACAACCTTCTGAGAAGTTAAATAACTTGACATTGTCACATATCTAATGTACATCAAATTTAGGAATTCTGGCCTAAATATCCAGGGGTCAAGTCAAGTACCACAATGGCTGAACCTTAAACGATCTTTTAAAAATAAATATTATTCTAGTTGACTTTTGAATTCTATTTTATTTCTATTTTTACTTTTCTGTAAATCCACCTCCTCCCTGTGATGGTTTTTTTTTTTTTTGGTTGGAGTACCTTCTTTCCAGAGGCATTTTTATTCTCCTTCCTCCTTTTTCCATAGACCTCTTTATTCTCCTTCTTGTTCTGCTCACCAAAAGATTGAAGATGGGCTTAATTGAGACAAGTCACTTGAAAGAGAAGAGAAGCTGAAGTTGAGTTATCTTGTATAATAGGGTGGGAACATGCAGCTTCATGGGAATTTGGGAATCACTAGGATCAACAATATTGTTTTATTACGCATATATATGTATATGTATATATTTTAATGTATATGATATGCTGTGTGAATAATATGATAATATATGTATTATGTAACTATTATACATATGTGTCTTGTGTGTTTATATGTACACATGGCTTACATATAAACAAATATATTTATATGTATAATATAATATTGCACGTTATATATGTATATATAGGTACGTGTATTCATATACTTATACATAACACATATACCATTACATACACATACATACAAATATATATATGTGTGTGTATGTGTATTGTCATTCAGCATGTATTTGGAAATAATCAAGTGAATATTAAAGGCCCTAACAAATAATTCAGTCATAGGTATAATAATATGCATCAACTTTTATTAGTCTGTTTTGTCTTCTATAATAAATTCTTTTCAGAAATTACCCATTTAATTTTTGTTATTTAATAAGAGCAAATTATTTTGAGAAGCAATGATTTTTAGCCCTGAGAAATGCATTGTAGAAAATGTTTAACTTATCAGTCTTCTTCATAGAGAGATTTTTATAGGAAATAACATTTTTACGGATGATGCAATTCTATTTAAATGCCATGGGGAAATTATCTCGTAGTTTATCATCCTCTGTGAATAATACTTTGAATTAATAGATTTCTAACTCTAACATCACTCACTTACTGATAAAAATAAGTTTGCGTTTTCCTGATCTTTGTGTCCAGAGTCCTCTTTATAATTTATGTGTTATTTTGTGATCAAGAAAGAGTCTAGGCTGAGGGAAATAATTCATGTGATTTAGGAAACAATAACTTTTCAGTGATAATTCCTTTTTAACAATATTACAGATTTCAGATATTACTGTTCTTTGTTTAAAAATTTAACTGTTACCTCCACTTAATCATTCTTTCATGTAGCACAGTCTTTTCTCTAATCTTATCTGTGTCGAAGGTGAGATAAGAGCAAAGATCTTCATGTTGACCTTCTTGAGATTGGGTTTTTATAAAGAAGAAAATACTGTTATTACACTCTCATTATATAATTCTCTTCCAAATTTGTTCTCATTTTAACAGTATGGCTAGTTTTTTTTTAATGTTTTTACATTTTTAGTAGCGATTAAGCATCTAATATCTGGAATTGAAGATATTTAAATATAACAGTTGAATAAAAACTTAAATTTGCAATATGTGATTTGTTTGATGTGATAGTTTGAAAAATGTTCATATAAATATTGTTTCTGTTACTTTCTTTTTTGTTAGTGGATTACAGACACAGTGAAACCAGTGCAACAGCACTAATGGTTGCTGCAGGAAGAGGTTTTTTGAGTCAAGTAGAACAGTTAATTAGCATGGGAGCCAATGTCCATAGCAAAGCATCAAATGGATGGTAATTTTTTTAAACCTCAGTTATGTCTATTTTTATTATATTTATGTCTATTGATTTATTTGTACCTTTATACTAAAAGCTCCTTTCACCTGCATTTTGATAGATGAATAATAAGCTATTGCATGTTTTGAATGTTAATTTAAAGGAAAGTTCGACTTAGATTGA
Source organism: Trichosurus vulpecula (assembly GCF_011100635.1). Classification (NCBI taxonomy): domain Eukaryota; kingdom Metazoa; phylum Chordata; class Mammalia; order Diprotodontia; family Phalangeridae; genus Trichosurus; species Trichosurus vulpecula. Next base: position 476,861,786 of record NC_050573.1, read on the forward strand.
GTCTTTGAAATTTTGGCAGGATGGCTTTAGATTGGGCTAAACACTTTGGACAGACTGAGATTGTAGACCTTCTGGAGTCTTACAGGTAAGGTGATGTTTTTTGCTTTAAAGATATTTCATACACATACACACATATATGTCAGAGATCTTTGTTTTAAGATTATATACTGTAATAAGATTGAGGAAAATATCTGTAAGATAGAGTATAATATTCTGTTATATTAAAGATGTTTTATTTGTGATTTTTATAGGAATATAGTGACTCTAGATAACTAAGAATCAATGGGATTTGGCATATTTTTATTAATAGACTAAAAAATCAGAAGGGCAGTACCTTAAGTTTTTAATTGTAATGAAATGAATAGGTTTCAGTAATTTTTAAAACAACATTATTACCATTTTAAAGATTTTTAAAAAATAAATTCTACTGTCTTCACTTATTTTAACCAAGCACAAGAATTTTTTTAAATATTTTTTCCAAACAATTTTTAACATTCATTTTTTAAAAAAACAGATTTTGAGTTCCAAATTCTCTTGCTCCCTCCCTTCCCTTACCCCACCATGGAGCAGTAAGCAATTTGATATATATATTTGATAGATATACGTGTACAATCATTTGAAACATATTTCCATATTAATTGTGTTGTGAAAGGAAACATAGACCAAAAGAAAACCACTGAAAAAAATAAAGAGAAAAATAGTATGCTTTGATCTGCATTCAGACACCATTAGTTTTCTCTGGAGATGGATAACAATTTTCATCATGAGTCTTTGGGAATTGTCTTGGATCATTGTTTTGCTGAGAATACTTAAGTCATTCACAGGCGATCATCATATAATATTGCTGTTATTATGTATAGTGTTCTCCTTGTTCTACTCACTTCACTTTGCTTCAGCTCATGTAAGTCTTTGCAGGTTTTTCTGAAAGCATCCTGCTCATTATTTCTTAGCACAGTAATATTCCATCACAATTATGTATCATTTGTTCAGTTATTCCTCAGCTGATGGACATTCTCTCAATTTCCAGTTCTTTACCACCACAAAAAGAGCTGCTCTAAATACTTTTGTGCATATAGATCCTTTTCCCTTTTTTTGATCTCTTTGGCATGCAGACCTAGTAGTAGTATTGCTGGGCCAAAGGGTATGCACAGTTTTATTGCCCTTTGGTCATAGTTCCAAATAGTTCTTCACAATGGTTAGATTAGTTCACAATTCTGTCAACAGTGCATGAATATCCCAATTTTCCCACATCCCCTCCAACATTTATCATTTTCTTTTTCTGTCATCTTAGCCAATCTGATAGGTGTGAGGTGATATCTCAGAATATATGCCATCTTGGAGTGGGGGGAGGTTAGAAATGGGGAGAAAATTTGTAATTTAAACTCCTGTGAAAATTAATGCTGAAAACTAAAAAAAAAAAATTAATAAATAAATAATGATTTTAAAAAAATAAATAAATTCTTCCCCTATCCATAGATCTGAGGTAAATTATTCCATGCTCCCCTATTTTGTCCTTTATGTCTAAAAATCACATACCCAGTCTGACCTTATCTTGATATACGATGTAAGATGCTGGTCTTTACCTAGTTACAGCCAAACTTTTCTGGTTTTCCTAACATTTTTTGCCAAATAGTGAGTTCTTGTCCCAAAATCTTGGGTCTTTGGTTTTATCTAACACTAGATTATGATGGTCATTTACTACTGTGTGTTGTATGCCTAATCTGTGCCACTGATCCACCACTCTATTTCTTAGCCAGTACCAGATTGTTTTGATGATTACCACTTTAAATAGTTTGAGGTCTGGTATGGCTAGGCCACCTTTCTTCACATTTTTTTCATTGATTCCCTTGATATTCTTGATCTTTTGTTCTTCCAGATGAATTTTGCCATTGTTGTTTCTAGCTCTATAAAATAATTTTTTGGTAGTTAGATTTGTATGGCACTGAATAAGTAGATTAATTTAGGTAGAATTATCATTTTTTATCATATTGGCTTGGTCTACTGATGTACACTTGATATTTTTCCAGGTGTTAGGATGTGACTTTATTTTTGTGAAAACTTTTGTACTTGTGGTCATATTGTTCCTGGGTTTGACTTGGCAGGTAGACTCCTAAGTGTTTTATGTTGTCCACAGTTATTTTAAATGAAATTTCTCTTTCTGCTTCTTGCAGCTGGGCTTTGTTGGTAATAAGTAGAAATGCTGATGACTTATGAGTTTATTTTATATCCTTCAGCTTTGCTGAAGTTTATTTCAAGTAGTTTTTTAGTTGATTCTCTGGGATTCTCCAAGTATACCAGTCATATCATATGCAAATAGTGATCATTTTCTTTTCTCATTGCCTATTCTAATTCTTTAAATTTCTTTTTTCTTCTCTTATTGCTATAGTTAGCATTTTTGTACTATATTATATAATAGTGTTAATAATGAGTAACCTTGCTTCACCTATGAGGTTATTAGGAAGGCTTCTAGCTTATCTCCATAACAGATAATGGTCGCTGATGTAGATACTACTTATCATTTTAAGGAAAGCTCCATTTATATTTATGCTTACTGGTGTTTTTAATAGTAATGGGTGTTGTATTTTATCAAAAGCTTTTTCTATATCTATTGAAATAATTATTTGATTTCTTTTGGTTTTGTTATTGATATGGTCAGTTATACTGATAGATTTCCTAATGTTGAACCAGCCCTGCATTCCTGATATAAATCCTAGTGTATGATCCATACAGTAGGTATAAAACCAATAGTGTATGATACTTGTGATACATTGCTGTTATCTCCTTACTAATATTTTTAAAATTTTTTCACATCAGTCATTAGAGAAATTGGTCTTTAGTTTTCTTTCTCTGTTGTAGCTCTTCCTGGTTTGGGTATCAGCACCAAATTTGTGTCATAAAAGGATTTGGTAGAACTCCTTTTTGCCTATTTTTCCAAATAGTAAATGTAGTTTTGGAATTAATTGTTCTTTAAATAGTTGGTAGAATTCACTTGTGAATTCATCTGGCCCTGGGGATTTTTTTTTAGGGCCACATACCGAGGCCCATACTTGCTGGGTTGAGGGCCTCACTGCTGCTAATGCAAGGTAGCAGGACCGTGCCGCTTCCTTGCTGGGGCGTGGCCTACTGCTGGCTTGCTTTTGCTGCCTGCACTGCATTGCACTCCACTCTTGCCTCATTGAGACAGAACTTTTCTCTTGATATTCCCAGTTGTTTAAAGATGGAAAATTGTTTCATCTGCTCCTTTCTGCCACTCCAGAATTCATTTTGAGGTGTTATTTTAAATTTGTTTGGAGGGGAATTTGGGAAAGCTCTGGCAAGTTCCTGCCTTACTTTGCCATCTTGGCTTCACTTTCTAAGTCTGCAAGAATCTTATCAAAGAAAATTGTAGGGGAAATTGTTTCTATTTAGCATAGGATATCCATTTAAAAATGATCTTACTTACGGAATGGAATGCTTTTGAATTAGATTTTTTTTTTCTTTTAACATAGTGAATTTACTGGATAAAGTAAAACTTGAAAACTACAGTAGGTAGTGTTAATATGGTTTTAAAATGGGCAATAAGGTGTCCTAATTTACTGCAAATTATTAGCAGAGCCATTAACTAAACCTGGAAAGGTCCTATTGTCCTAGATCTAGATAGAGACACCTGAAGCACCATTATAGGAAATTCACATCAACCTGCTATAAAATCTGGAACACCTAGCAGTTTAAAATATTTCTGTGGGCTTATTCTAGTGTACTTGTACCTGTGCCAGGTTTATCCCATCAATCCCAGCGTAGTCTGGAGGAAAAGGAGGTGAGGTGAATCAATATAATTAGGTTTTGGGTTAGTCACCTTCATGTATTTTTCAGTGGTGTTCCTTTTCAGATTCTCTAGGCATTCAAATGAAGGGGGTATAAAAGTACTCTTTGAATTGCCATATGGCAACTGGACAACTCATTTTATTTCTACAGGTCTTGACCATTACTTAAAGAAATTAATGAACCTTGAAAAGTAAATAAAATAAAAAGTAAATTAAAAACAAACTTACTGAGAAATGTTTGATAAGATTTTTTAAAAAAAATAATTATTTTTATTGATTTATTGCTTTTGTTTTTATGTCACATTTCTCAAATGTATTGTTCTTCTACTTCTCTTGCCTAACAAGCCTTGTTCTGTATAAAGATATTAAAGAAGAGGGGGGAAAAACAGATCAATTAGCGTACTAATTTTGTCTGAACACAGTATATGGAATTTTCTGTGCTTATAACCCTACTTTTTCGTTGAAAGATGGGAAATGCATTTGTCTACTCTTTTCCAGGTCCATACTTGATCATTTTAATTGCTCGTTGTTCAGCTTTGTTCTTTGTGTTTATGTTGTAGTCAGTTGTATATTGTTTTCCTGATTTTACTTACTTCACTGTCTTTATATAGGGCTTTCCATATTTCTCTGAATTTTTTATGTTTATTTTTTCTTACAGTGCATTAGTCATTCTCCAACCAATATGCTCTTGTCTTCAGTTCTTTGCTACACCCTCCCCCCCCAAAAAAAAATCCTACTGTGACTATTTTGGTCTGTGTAGTATATTTCTTTCTGTTATTGCCATCTTGTAATTTATGCCCTTGTGGTAGTATATGTGGGTAAAAAGTAATAGAGAACCCTATATCCCCAAAGAGATCAAAAAAAAGGAAGAGGACAAAGATATTTATATCAGCTCTTTTTGTAGTGGCAAAGAATTGAAAATTGAAGGTATGTCCATCAATTGTGGAATTGCTGAACAAGTTGTGTACGTGAATGTGATGGAATATAAGAAATACAAGTAGGATTCTTTCAGGAAAAACCTAGGAAGATTTACATAAGCTGATACAAAATGGAATGAGCAGAACCAGGGGAACATTGTATACAGTAACTACAATATTATAAGGATGATCATCTGTGAAAGCTGTTCTCAGCTATTCTTAGCTCTTCTCAGCAATACAGTGATCCAAGACAGTTCTGAAGGACTTCTGATGAAAAATGCTATCCACCTTCAGAGAAAGAACTGATGGAGTCTGAATGCCATTTTTTGCTGTCTTTATGATTCATTTAAATTTTTTGGTCTGCATTTTCTTTCACAGTATGACTAATATGGAAATGTTTTTCATGTCTACATATTTATAATTGATATATTGCTTGCCATCTCCAGGAGGGGGAGGTGTGGGAGAGAGGGACAAAATGTGGAACTCAAAAATTTACAAAATAAATGATGGTTTTTTTCAGCCTGTTAAGACCACTGCCAACACTGTCAATTAAATGAAAACATTTCTAATCTGATGATTTTTTTTGTTCTGCACCTATGATTTCAACAGTGTGTAAACTGTGTTATAATTCACATTTTTATAGCACTTCAGGGTTTACAAAGCACTTTTCTCACAACAGCCCTTTGGAGCTAGAGGTGTGATATTATCATTCTCATTTTGCAGATAAGGAAATTAAGGCTCAGAGAAATTAATGATTTACTTAGGGTAATATAGTCAGTTAAGGATGAGAAGCAAAATTTGAACTCAGGTCTTCTGGCTTACTTCCAGTGTTCTTTCCACTATACCTCATAGCCATCTCCATAAATCATTTTACCACAACCCCAGAAGAAAAGCAGAAAAATGGCACAGAACTGGCATTTATTTGCCACTAGGGAAACTTTAATTTAGGTCACCTTAATTTGGGGGATATTAAGGTTATAGTCCAGTTTTAAAAATAAAAACTGTTTAGCTACTAAATGGTCTTAGTTGTCTTTTAGTGTTACTATTTTTTTTTACAAAGTCATGTCACAATTTAATTATTTAAATTTCTTTTATTCTTGGTTTTGTAAATTTTTAAAAATAAGTATGTAATTTTGTTTTTTTTAACAAGACAGAAGATCCTATCATTACATATTGCATTAACAAAAATTGTTATTCAATCATATCTGCCTCTTTGTGACCCCATTTGGGGTTTTCTTGGTTCACTGATCTGGTCAGATTCTATGATCAGCTTCCTTGCCACTTTAAAGAGAAACCAATAGCACAGCCTATTTAAAACAGACACTGATTCTACCGTATCTTAAAGTGGTAATAATAGTTGGTGTAGCTTTCTGGTGGTCCAGAATATATAACGCCCAGCTTTTAGCATGTGTAGGTTTGCATAGTGCCTTATATACATTATGTGTCTGAGCCTAACCTGTATTTGTTACTATGGATGTTGTCCTCATTTTAGTGATAAGGAAACTCAAGTTCAGAGAGGTTAAGTGACTTGCCCATGGTCTTATAGCTATTAAGAGTTGGAGACAGAATTTGAAGTCAGGATTTCCTGGCTCCTAGCTGTAACTTTATCTTCTATGCCATGTTTCTTCAAGGGGACTTCAAGCACTTTTGAAACCCCAAATAGCAGTTATCATCAGGTTATGTGAATACATTATAGTAGCAGGAGAATTTAATTTGTAATATGATTTTGAGAAAGTACTAGCTTTTGAAATTTGCTTTTTGTGAGAAAATAGCTTTTCTTTATTCTATTTGCTTTTTAAGTGCTTCTTTGGAGTTTGGAAATCTAGATGAAAGTTCCTTAGTCCAAGCAAATGGAAGTGATCTCAATGCAGAAGACAGAGAATTACTGAAAGCCTATCATCACAGCTTTGATGATGAAAAAGTGGACTTGGATTTGATCATGCACCTTCTCTATAACATCTGCCATAGCTGTGATGCTGGTAAATATGTACTATATGTTAAACTTAAGGAACCAAAATAATTCATTTTAAGGTGATTCTTGTTTTTCCAAATTGTTTTTGTGGAGCTATTATAATAATGCATGAATAGTCCCCAAAATGATTTTAGTATTGCAAATTGGCTATACTTAGGTTGTTTCATATGGTAGACCTTCAGTAAATATTTCTTGTTTGACTGAAGTTGTATTAAGTTTTGTTGGACTTTTTTTCTTTATTCTTCCCATAGGAGCAATCTTAATTTTCCTGCCTGGATATGATGAAATTGTTGGACTGAGGGATCGCATTCTGTTTGATGACAAGCGTTTTGCAGATAATACACATAGGTAGAATCATAGAATTTTAGAACTGGAATGGCCCTTAGAGATTATCTAGTTCAAGCCATGTATTTTTATAGATGAGAGAAAATTGAAACCCAGAGAGGTGAAGTGGTTTATATATAAGTAAAGCTGAAGTTTTCTTATTTAGTTCATTGCTAATCTTCTTTAATGTACTATTATACTATCTCTTTTTGTTGCCCACAGGTATCAAGTCTTTATGCTTCATTCAAATATGCAAACGTCTGATCAAAAAAAGGTACTAAAAAATCCACCCTCAGGTATTCGGAAAATAGTAAGTATCATGTAAATTTTCATTTTCATTCCTATTTATTTTTTTTCTCTTTTCTAGCATTACTTTAAAAATAATGTTCTTATTGCAGATCCTTTCTACCAATATTGCAGAAACCAGCATTACAGTTAATGATGTTGTCTTTGTTATTGATTCTGGCAAGGTGAAAGAGGTATGTTTTGTTGTTGTTATTAGCTCCCATGTATTTAGTTATCATTCATGCATATGACAGTCAGATCTATATCACCAATTCCTTATTGGACATTTTGTATTGCATGTTTGTCCAAAACACCTCACTAGATTTCCCCTCAAACTTGAGTATTTTAAACTTCCTATTACTGTTAAGAGAGGATACAACATCTTTCCATTTACTCAGGTTCATAACTTTGGTGTCATCCTTGATTCTTCCCTGTGACTCACCCCACATCCAGTCAGTTTCAAATTTTGTTATTTCTGTCTTCAGAACATCTCTCATACCTTCCCATCTTTACTCCCACAACCCCTATCCTAGTTATGCCCTCATTATCTTTTGCCTGTACTATGTTGTAGTAACCTATTAGTTAGTGTTAGGTTAGCTAGGTGGCACAGTGGATAGAGTGCTGGCCCTAGAATCAGGAATGCTCTTCTTCCTAAGCTCATATCTGGCCTTAGATACTTATAGGTGTGTGACTGTGGGCAAGTCACTTAACTCTGTTTACCTCAACTGAAACAACTAAACCTCAGCAAATTAGTCTTATATGAGTCTCCCCATTTAGCATTCTATCTTCTACAAAAGCAACAAAAGTTATTTTCCTGAAGCTCACATTTGAGCATAATACCTCCCTATTCAGTAAAGTCCTGTGGTTCTCTCTTACCCCTAGATGTAAACTCCTCCGTTTGCCTTTAACAGATGCCCAAAAGTTCTTCACAACCCATTTCCAATTGACCTTTCGGGCTTTTTCTACGTTACTTCACTGCAGACACTCTGTGGTCTGGCATACTTGCTGATCCTCACACATGGTGCTCCATCTTGTGCCCTTGCGCTGGATTGTTTCCTATTCCCTCCTCATCTCTGCCACTTGCAATCCCTGGTTTCCTTCAAAAGACTCAATTGAAATGCCACCTTTTGTTCCTTTCTTAGTCCCTTCAATTGCTAGTGCCTTCCCCTCTAAGTTTTCTAAATACCCATTTCATATGTATCTTGTATATATCTATATATGCTTTCTCCACTGTTAGAATATTCACTCCTGAAGAATAGGGACTATTTTGCTTTGGTCTTTAGATCCCTAGCACTTAACAAAATGTTTGGTACAAAGTTTTTGTTGCTGTTCAACTCATCGTGACCCCATTTGGGGTTTTCTTGGCAAAGATACTAGAGGGGTTTGCCATTTCCTTCTTCAGCTCATTTTACAGATGAGGAAACTGAGGCAAACAGAGTGAAGTGACTTGTCCAGAGTCACACAGCTGGTAAGTGTCTGAGGCCACATTTGAATTCAGGTGAATCTTCCTGACTTCAGACCCAGTTCTCTATCTACTGTGACACCTAGCTGCCCTTGGTACAAAATGGATGCTTAATAAATGCTTGTTGATTGATTGATGATGGATCACTTCACCACTTAGATCATGAAGAAAGTAGTAGATCAGACCTGAGTCCAATGGATATTCTTACAACCAGAATGCACTATAATAGAAATTTTCTTGGTCTCACCTGTTGACCCCTGTAATAGCAATTTTCTCATCTCAGAGCAGAATTTCCCATCATAAATACAATACAATAAATACAATGAATTCTTATCTCTTTTAATTTACGTTAATTGCCAATATGGGCCAGGGGGGCAGAGACTGGTGTCTAATTGTTTAGTATTGTATAAGGAGAAAAGTAAAGGTATTATTTAGTTGTGGGAACTTTTCATTTGGATGATAGCAAATGGTAACAAAGGGTAATGAAGTTTCCTAGGTGGGTTCCTAGAAGTAACACATAGCCTTGTTTTTCTTAAAAGAACAAAAAAAAAACCAAATGAAACCTTATCTTCTCAGTTCCCTCTTTCTGTATAGTGGCAATTTTCACATTTTATGGAAAACAGTAGAAAAAAAATCTGACAGAATGAATGAAACACCAAAGGAATGTTTCTCAACTAAGCAGTAGTAATAACAATTGATTGATTATTGTAGAAAAAATGTTTTCCATGTCATTGAAAAAAATCTGTATTGAATCTGTACACTAGAGGGCGTAATTAAGCTTCATTAAGATTATTTTCTTTCAATTATTGGATACTTTGAGGAATTAATCTTTAGAAATCTTAGAACAGTTCTAATGTGAAAGAATTTGGGCACTTTGTGGAAATTTACCGTAACAGGATTAAATTATTTAAACAATGTAAACTCTGTTGTCTTATTAATGATTTTGTCTGGTAAAAGAAAATTAAGCTATTATAGATAAAATATTATTGATAAGTAATTAGATATCTTATGAGAGAATTAAGTTGTTTTAATATAGTTTTAAGTAAAGGATCCTAGATTGGACTCATAGGTTAGAACCTTCGGTACCTTAGAGGTTAATTTGTCAAATTTCCTCCTTTTGCAGGGGAGGAAAAAATGTCAGAGATGATATGACTTGCCCAAGGTGGGGTAGTAAGGGATATGTCTGGAATTTGAACCCAGGTCCAGTGACTCCAAATTTAGCACTTATTCCACTGTCCCATGTTGCCCTTTCTTTTGCTGTGCCAGTTAAGAAAGTGTTTAAAAATTAGTTGGGAAAATTTTAGATGCCCTGGTTTTAAAGACTACTATATTAATATTATGTATGAATAATATAAGTACAATTATGTATTACAGTGGATAGAGCACTGGGGGCTTGGAATTGGGAAGACTTATCTTTATGAGTTCAGATCCAGCTTCAGACACTTACTAGCAGGGTGACACTGGGCAAGTCACTTCACCTTGTTTTCCTGAGTTCCTCATCTGTAAAATGAGCTGGAGAAACAAATGGCAAAGCACTGCAGTATCTTTGCCAAGAAAACCCCAAAAGTCACAAAGGGTTGGACATGACTGAAATGACTCAACAAAAATTGGTGATATATTTCTGTGCACGAAGTGGACAAATAAGAAATGTTTCATTCTGTTGTATATGGTAGGCAAGCAATGCCTTTTTTAAAAATTCTATTTAAACTATTTTATGTAAATTTTTTCAAGGCCCAGAACCTTTTTAAGGTCCAAGTTACAGTGAAAGGCAGTGGAGGATATCCACTTTTGCTCTCTGGTGAAGTGTTCTAGGATTCAAATTCTGATTTTCTTTCTTTAATTAGAGGCAGATAGGTGGCTCAGTGGATAGACTGCTGGGCTTTTAATTAGGAAGACCTAAAGTTTAAATCCATCCTGGAGAACTCTTAACCTCTTTTCGCTTCAGTTTCGTCAACGATAAAATTACCTTGCAAGGGTGTCGTCAGTATCAAATGAGATATTATTTGTAAAAAGCATAGCACATTTCCTGGCGTGTGGTAGGCACAAAAAAAAATGCTTCTTCTAATTCTAATGCTTTTTCCACTGGGTCATATTATAGTTTAGAATCCGTGCTTTGGAAATAACTTACACCTGTGCAGTTAATTTTAATTTGGGGAACTTTGAAGGTTTATGATCACTGTGGCTAGTATTTACTGTGTTTTAATTTTATGATCTTGTTTGTTTTTATATCTTGTGTTTATCTGTTGCAAAGGCTAGAAGAGAAGGGAGTTTGAATTCTTCATTCTGGGGAAGGGATCTGGTCAACAAGAATTGTTTTCATTCTTCCTAACATGCCACAGCCTCCAAGAAAAGTATTTCAAATAAACATGAACCATATCCTTATTCCATTTTCTCTGTACTCTCAGGGAAAATGTAATCCACCTAAAAAGTAAATTTAGAAAGGGGAATTGTTAAACTAGAGCATTATGCAACAATTATGAGAAATGATAAAATTTTTTCACCAAAATAGAACAGAAAGCAATTCAGCATTGTAACTATGGTTTTTCCTGAGTTGAATTGTTCACAGTGTTGCTCATTGGAAAAGAATTTTGGATTATTTATTATATTACTCCCTTCCATTACTGTTTCTGAGAGATAGTAAGGATTTTGTATTAAAGTATAGTGATAAAACTCTTTACTATTCATTGTTAAAGGATTTTCATGCTCTTATATTTGAATGTGAACTAAATATTGCAGAAATCCTTTGATGCCTTGAATTACGTTACGATGCTAAAAATGGTGTGGATTTCAAAAGCCAGTGCTATCCAAAGAAAAGGCAGGTAATGTGTATTTAATGTGGATTTTATTAAATTTAGGATGTTAATTTTGCATGCTAATGTTAAAAATTGATGTTGAAGCTTGGATATGAGAAGCAATAAAGTGTAATTGGAGAAACAATAATTAAATCCAATTTTGTCATTCACTCTCTTTGTGACATTTTGTATTACTTAGGGTCTCTGGGCCTCAATTTTCTTTTTTTTTTTCCGGGGGAGAAGGCAGGGCAATTGGGGTTAAGTGACTTGTCCAAGGTCACACAGCTAGTAAATGTGTCAAGTGTCTGAGACCAGATTTGAACTTAGGTACTCCTGACTCCAGGGCCAGTGCTCTACTCACTGTGCCACCTAGCTGCCCCTCAATTTTCTTACCTATAAAATTAGAGTACTGGATTAGGTTAAGGTTTTTAACTTTTTTTGTATTGTGGATTCCTTTTTCATTCTGGGGAAGCATATGGACTCATTCTCAGGATAACGTTTTTAAATGCATAAAATAATATACATGAGATTACTAAGAAAACCAATTAATTTGAAATAATACAGTTGTCAAAACATTAAAAAGAAAACAAATTCATGGAAGAATCCGTGGACTATATGAACTCTTAACATCCTTCTAACTCTAAATCCTCTGATATTGAGATGCTTTAATTTGTTAATGCAGAAGTAATGGCAAGAATAAAATCACTTTACTGGATCAATAATTCCTTTATTCATTGATGCACATTGAAATATCTCTATGCCTTCTCATGCCATGTGATTCTTATTGATGTAAGTCCTTCACAGGGATATCCACTAGAGGCTTACTTCTTTTAGTTCTCATCCTACCTGTCTGATTGCTCCTTCTTACCTTTGTTGAATCATTCCCTAACTGTAGGTTGTCCCCAAATCTCTGTCCTAAGCTTTTTTCTCTTATTCTGCACACTCTTTCTTGATTACCACAGTTTATCTGTTTCAGTGATTTCACAGAGCTGTGTATTCAGGCCCTGTCTCAGGAATTTCGGTCTGATATCACTAACTGCTTATTGAACATTTCTAACTGGATATTCTTATGACATCCTAAATCAGTATACTAAAAACAGAATTTATTATTTTTCCCCACGATCTCAACCCTCTTCCAAACTTCCCTATTTCTGTTAAAGATGTCAACATTCTTCCAGTTTCCCAGTTAATTAATCTCAGCGTTATCCTTAGCCCCTCACTCTCCCTTACACCTCATATCCTATATACTCAATTACTATATACTGTGTTTCCACTTTTATAATATCTTTCACATCTGACCTCTCCTCTCTACTCATAAAGCTCTTTATCACCAGAATTCAGGTCCTCATCACCTCCTACTTGGATTAGTTCAGTAGCCTCATGGGTTTTCCTGCCCCAAGTCTATCACCATTCTAATCCACCCTACATATTGCTGTCAAAGTGATTTTCCTTAACTGAAGATTTGAACACAAGACTCTTCTGCTGTATTCCAGTAGCTCTCCCTGTTGCATCTTAGATCAAATAAAATCATCTCTGTTTAGCTTTAAAGCCCTTCACAGCCTGGCCCCCAACCTGTTTTTCCACCCTCAGTTTTACAACCATTACAGAGTCATAGAGACTAGAGGTGGGATGTCATATATGAGAAACAGGGAGAAGGCCAATTTGGCTAGATCATAAAGTACAAGAGGAGGAGGAATTAGAGTGGTGAGAGACTTGAGTCAGGGATACAAATTAGAAGGGAAGAGCTTTTCTGATCTCAAAGAATTGAGAAGTGTAAGCAATGTGTATAGATGACTTTTTCAAGGAATTTGGCTGAGAAAGGAGAGATAAAACTTAAAGGTATGGTATAGTTTAGTGAAGGTTTTTTAATAGATGGAGAAGACGTGGGCATATTTAAAAGCAGTAGGCAGCAAACTAATAGATAGGGAGAGCTTGAATATTTGAGAGAGATGGAATGATTTAGACTGTATTCTGTTAGGGAAAATAGAATGGCATAGGATCAAGTGCAATTGTAAAGAAGTTGACTTTGGCAAGAAGGACCACTTTATGGTGAAGAGACTTGGTTGTTGTTGTGTTTGTCCTTCATTCTCAAAGAGGACCATGACATCAGGGAGATGATGATATCTTGGAATTGACTTTGATTTGAGTGAGGGAGGGCTGTGCAAGGTCACCAGCCTTACTTTCTTCTCCAGAGCTGTCTGGATCCAGTGGCCAGATATTTATCAGGACAACTGTGGATGGCTCCCAAGGGACTTGGAAAAGTAGGAAGGAGTAGGAGATATTATTCATTGATTCTCATTCACTGTTTGCCCAAGATACAACATATCTAACTTTTAAAAGGTCTTTGCCTTCCTTTTTTGCAATCTTTTTATTGTATTTTTCTGTTTCTGAATGGGACACATTGAGGTCCTCAACTTTTGTGGTTTTGTTATGTATTTCTCCCTGTAGTTTGGTTGGCTTTCCTGAAAGTACTTAATATGCCATTCGATTCATATATTCTAAGTATTGGTAGTATTTCATTATCTGTGGCACCTTTAAGCATAATGTAGCTTCCTTGCTTTTATCCTTTGTAACCATGTCTGTTTTCACTGTTTCCTTGTCTGAGATCATGATTGACAACCTTTGCAAACATTTTTGGATTGATATGCTATAATAAATTCTGCTCCAGCCCCCCAATTCAGTCATTGTACATCTTTATGCTTCAAATCTGTTTCTGGTAAACAACATATTGTTGAAATCTGCTTTCTGAGCTATTCTGCTACCTTCTATTTTATGGATGAGTTCACGATTATGATTTTTAATTGTGTTTTTACTTCCATCATCTCCTCTTACAGTTTTTGTCTCTTCTTTGCCTCTTCCACCTCCACTTTACAAAGAGCAAAAGTGGAAAAGTAAACAGAATGGGGTTGATATTAGTAATCCATAATTGATAATTGAAATGGTCTCATTCCATTTCTTTGCCCCTCCTTTCTTCACTCAACTTAGGCCCCCTCACTGATTTTTATATTCTCTTTCCATATAATCCACCTTTATGATTCATTTTCCGAAGTTGAAGTTTGTTTTGTCTCCCTGGTTCCATCCTTTCTCTTAAATTTCTATTTCCCCATTCACTTTTCATGCTTATTTCCTTTTCCTCCTTGTAAACTAAAGTGTGTGTGTGTGTGTGTGTGTGTATGTGTGTGTGTGTGTTTTCAGCCCTTCTTTCCCCAGGTAGTTCATGAGATGCCTAATTTCCCCAGTTCTACCTTCATGGCTTTTTACCCTTTTTATGAGAGCTCCTTGAGAGCAGGGCCTGACTTTTTATTTTGTTTTATTTTTGCTTTTCTTCATAGTACCACATTTAGTATAGTATCTGTGTGCTTAACACAGCACTTGGCACATAGTAGGCACTTAATAACTATTAGTTGCATGATTAGTCCCAGTTATGAGTAAGAGTTAAATTGCTGCGCCTTCTTTATATCTTTCTTTGACATTAACTTTTCCCTTCCTTTTCTTTCCTTTCTTTCCTTTCTTAAAAACAACAAAATAGAACCAAAACCACTTTTAAGCTGTGTGTTTAACTTTATTTTCTATGTGAACCTTGGGAGTTTGAATGAATACCTTTGTCTTCTCCACATATTAAAATGTTAGCACTTGATCATCATTTATTCTCCTTTGTATACTCAAGTGTAGTTACCTTTCCAAGTTTGTCTTGTCTCATGTTTTTATTTCAAAGATTCAACTCAAATCTGGTCTTTTCTTTAGCAATACTCATAAGTTCTTTTTTCTTTCTTTATTAAAAGTCCATTTTCCCTCAGTGGGATTATACTCAGTTTTGCAGGATAGGTTTTTCTTAATTTTAAACCTTTGTATTTTACCTTTTGTTATGTGGTATTCCAGGATTTCCTTTTATTTAGAAGAACTGAAGCT
This sequence comes from Trichosurus vulpecula, assembly GCF_011100635.1. NCBI lineage: Eukaryota > Metazoa > Chordata > Mammalia > Diprotodontia > Phalangeridae > Trichosurus > Trichosurus vulpecula. The sequence goes on from NC_050573.1 coordinate 476,877,250, forward strand.
TATCCTTTTATGATCCTTGTGGTGTGTCCTCGAAATGCTTTCTTTCTGGCTTCTTGCAATATTTTTTCTTTGACCTGTAAGCTGTGGCTTTTGGCTATTCCTGGGCATTTTCAATTTTGGGTTCTCAAGGTGAAGATCATTTTTTTCTTTCAAATATTAGCCACCTTAAAGGTTATTATTAACAGTTTAATTATAAAACTGTGTACTATGCGATAGTACATACAACACATCTTTTAAACATATTTTTATGGAGAGTTTTTTGCAACAGTTTCTAATCTGTTAATTATTTGAAAGTGCTCAGAATCCATGTCACTCAGCAGATAGATAATACCTTTGCTAAGAGAAGAGACTGGTGGCAAATTCCAGCATCAGTTTAAAGTGAAAGCTCAGTTGTGAAACATTGCAGAACGGGGGAAAGTGGTGGTGGGTGTGTGTGTGTGTGTGTGTGTGTGTATGTATGATCTCACAAAAATGGAGAAAAGCAATTTAAAAAATCAGCTTGTACAAACCTTGGCATAAAGTCCAGCAAAATCAGATTATCATGGGAACATTTGTAAAAGAAATTAGAAAGAGGACAACAGATGTTAACGTCAAAATATAACAACTCTGATCATGTTTTTATGGTAGTCTAGTCCTATCGATGAAAGTAAATTCTGCTACTTTAAAAACCCAATGAACTACTTCAGAAATTAGTATTGGCAATTTAAGATCATGAAGTTGATAAGAATTACAGTACCTGATCAAATGCATATAGAAGATATCCTTGCTGGAAATGATAATTTTAAGGAGACTCAGGATTTGATTTTTAAGGTATCTCAAGGGAGGCTTCCAGCTTTTTGGTGCTTTTAACCAGAAAAGGACAGACAGGTAGTTATTGGAAATTATCAATCCATAGCTGATCTCTCATGTCTATAAAATTTTTAAGACTACTTCACGGTATTTATTGAAATGTATTAATAACTGGATTCTTGCAGTCATTTATGTTTTTAAATTGTTGGTTCATAAACTATATTATAGCTTACTATTTTACGTAAGTGCATTATTTATCAAAAATTTATTAAATACCCTTTTTATGTGATGGAATGTTAGGAATTGAAGGATTTAGAAAGACATGATTCTTGCTTTCCAGGAATTTAAAAAGTTAGCAACATTATTTAAGCTTTCACTGTACAAATTAGCATTGCACAAATAGAAGGAGAAATTAGAGTGATATTAAAGAATTGATCAGAGGAGAAAGTGCCTGGAAATGGATTTTGGAAGAGGAAAATGACACTGAGAAGAAATTTTGCATGGGAAGAATATAAGACAACAGCTAACAAATATTATTCAGAAATAACTATGATTTGAAAAAGGAAAATAAAAATGTTAACATGTGTTTGTCAAAGGTTAGAGAGTGTTGGGAATTATAAGACCAGAAGATATAGGTTCAAGAAAATCCATAGTTTCTACTTTTGTTTAATCGATAAAAGTCATACTTCATAGTAAAAGTATGATTTTAAGAGCTATTTGAACAATGAGGAATATGGGTTAGTGGGTAAGAGTAGAGTAGAATGAGGTAATGAAAAAAGAAAAACTTTGAACAAATTTCTTGGAATCAAGTGCCATTGGGGAGACTGTGGGACAGGATGATCGTAGGATGGAAGAGAAGATTAAAGAAATGTGATAGCTTGTAATAATAGAATTATAGTTTGAAGTTGGAGGGAATCTAAACTATCACATAATCAGAGAGTTGGAATTGTCCATTTAGTTCAACTCATACATAAAAGGAATTTGTAGTAATTCATGACAGGTGGGCATCCAGCCTCTGCTTAAAGACCTCTAAGACTGTGGATCGATTCACCTTTCAAGGCAGCCCATTCTGCTCATTAATAGCTTTCCTTGTTCTGAAGGTTTTTTTTTTTCCTGAAATAAAGTCTAAATTTGCCTCTTTACAACTTCCATCCATTTTTCCTGGGTATGTCTTCTGGGGCCAAATAGAACAAATCTAACCCCTCATCCACATATTAGTCCTTCAGATTCTTAAAGTTAATTATCCCGTGTCCTAGGAATCTTTTCTTATTTATGTGGAGTACCTTTAACAAAGCTTCATATGACAGGAGCTCAAGGCCCATCCTAGTTGCCTTCCTGTGGACACTATCTTATAAACAGCCTTTAAAGACTCCCGAGCTTCAGGGCTAAAAAGGACCTAACGAGCAATGGTGGCCCCTTCATTTTATAGATGAGGAAAGTGAGGCAAAGAAGTTAAATGACTTGTGCAAGGTAACAGCTAGTGTCAGAGACCATATTTGAACATTTTTGTTGTTGAGTCGCCTTTCAGTAGTGTCTAACTCCTCATGACCCCTTTTGGGGTTTTCTTGGCAAAGATAGTAGAGTGGTTTGCCGTTTCCTTCTGCAGCTCATTTTACAAAGAGGAAACTGAGGCAGACAGGGTTAGATGACTTGTCCAAGGTCACACAGCTAGTGTCTGAGGCCAGATTTGAACTCAGGAAGATGACTCCAGGCCTGGTACTCTATCCACTGCATCATCTAACTGCCCCAGATGTGGACATAGTTTTTCCCCTTTCCAAGTCAATACCTCTTATAGATCACCCCTTATACTGTGGTACCTAGAACTGAACATACTACTCTAGATGAGGTCTGATTAGGGTATGGTACAATGGGATTATCACTTTTCTATTCCTGGATCTATGCAGCTCAAGATCACATTAGTTTTTTTGGCTGCCATTTCCCTCTCTGATTCATACTGAATTTGCAATCCACTAAAACTCCCTGTTTTCAGAATTGCTTCCTAACCATGCCTTCCTCCATATTGTACTTCTGAAAGTATTTTTATTTGTTTTTTGTCCCCAAATATAAAAATAATCCTATTACATTTTGATGCCCTAGTACAGGGTGGGGAACTTGCAGACTCGAGGCCCCATGTGGTCCTCTAGGTCCTCAAGTGTGACTCTTTGAATCCAAACTTCACAGAACAAATCCCAGGATTCGTCTAAGGGTTGCACTTGAGGACCTAGAGGGCCACATGTGGCCTTGAGGCCACAGGTTCCCTACCCTTGCCATATCCAGATCTCCCTTGGATCCTCATATTTTCATCAGTTATAATAGCTGTCCTTTTCAGCTTGGTCTCATAAGCAAAACTTGGCGAACATGCCATCTGTGTCTTAAGTCATTAGTCAAAATGGAAACAGCACAGGGCCAAGCACAGATCCTTAGGGTACTCCATTGGAGATATTTTCCACATGGACATTGAACCTTTAACAACTACTCTTTTGAGCTTGGCCGTCCAACCAGTTTTGAATCCATCCAATTGCATCATTACTGTTTAATCTATATCTCTTCCCCCTTTTTCAGAAGAATTGCATTATTGAAAGCTAGGCTTAAATCTAGGTAAAGTATAGCCATGGCACTCTCCTAATTTACTAATCTTTTTAAAATCAAAATGAGATTAGTATAACTTGTTCTCAGTGAAGCCATACCTTTATAATCCCTGCTTCCCTTTCTAGATGTTCACCAACCATCTTTTAAATTATACATTTAAAAATTTTCCCAGGACTGTTCTAAAACCATTATAACCAAGACCATCCTCTTCTTTCTTTTCAAAATCCAGAAATTTGCTCTTCTCTATTCTCATGGTTCCTTTCCCTTTTTTCCATGATCTTTCAGATATAACTGGTAGTGGCTCAGCAGCCACATCTCCCTGTCCTTTCAGGACTGAAGGATGTAATTTATCTGGGATTAATAACTAAAACTCATCAAGGAAAGATAGATGCTTTCTTACCATCTCTTTATATGACTTGGTTATCAATTCTCTTAGCTATTTTTGTTCTGTTATTTCCAGTGTAAAGTTAATTTTCTAAAAAAACAACAAGAACTGAGCGGGTCTGCTTTTTCTGTTGTCAGTTATTATTGTTCTATCTACCTCAAAGAAAGAACCTATTTTTGATCCTCCTTTTTTCCTTTTGTTGTCCTTGCTTACTTTGGACAGCCTCAGCTTATTCTGAGCTATATCATTATTGAATTAAATTGAATTGAATCTTAGAGATTATCTAGTGCATTTTAGAGATGAGGAAACTGAAGCCCAGAGAAGTAGTGATCAAGTAGGTATTGAGTGATTGAACTCTTGTGATTGCTAAATTAATCTGATCTTAAACTTAAATCTTTTTACTGGTTAGGCAAATGATGTCCAAAGAAGTCAAGTAATCTTGAACATGAATTTGGAATTTCATTAGGATGATTAGTGTTTTAGTTGAAAGGATCTTATTGGCCAACATTTATATAGGAACCATTTGCTTGAAAAGTCATAACCCACTTTATGTTCCATATCTATGTCATTAAGGGACTGATTATTTGGGTTTTTTTTCCTTGAACTTACGTATATTTGTATACTCAATATCTGTTTAATATTTTATTCCTAAGGGCCGGGCGATGTAGGCCTGGAATTTGTTTTCGTCTATTCAGCAGACTTCGATTTCAGAATATGTTGGAATTTCAGACCCCAGAACTTCTGAGAATGCCACTGCAGGTGGGAATTTGATTGAAAACTTTGAACAACAGAACTTAGTGATACTGAACATGCTGATGTGACTTACTTTTAAGAAAACATAATTACAAAAATTCTAAACTCACAAAGCAAATGTCTTAGGGAGTATTTATTTGCATTACAGAAGGAAAATTCATCCTTTAATGTTCTTTTAAAGTTAATGCTATCATTTCTGTAGTAAATTTTCAGTAGTTTCAATTTATGGGAAATACTTTATGTACAGCTTTTCACTAGCACGTTTCTTAAGTTCTTTTCTCTATTATTCTCTTAAGTTTTCAATTGTTTTAGAAAATAAACAGATAAAGTCATTTCAAGTAAAAGAAGCTTTGTTAGTTTTTTAAGGGATAATGCCAAAAGTATATTGGTTCCCTATGTTCTAGTATACTAGGTCATCTATGTTCTAGTATACTAGGTCATCTTTTGTTATCAGTCGTTGCCACTTCAACATTGTAGGAAACCTGATCTTACAAAAATACCTTCCCCCCTCCTCCCCACCCATTCCTGGTAGGTCAGCCAGCCCTTCTTTTTAGGCACTTTTCAAATTCTGCAGGATCTGCTTTTTCTATGCTTATTGCTACCACATAAGATAAAATCTAGAATTTAATTTAAAACCATATATTTTTTAAAATTTTATTTGAAAAGATATATACTGCTTTGGCAAGTGGGAAAATTCCAAAAGTCAATGTTAGAAATTAATTTTATTGCTTTTTTCAAAATATGTTTGCTGATTTTGATTTACAGGAGCTTTGTTTACATACCAAACTGTTAGCACCTATTAATTGTCCCATTGCTGACTTTCTTATGAAAGCCCCAGAACCTCCACCAGCTTTGATTGTTAGAAATGCTGTTCAAATGCTCAAGGTAAGTGTCTTAATAGTATTAATCTGTAATTGCTTTTGTACTCTCTTGTATAAAGCTGTACCTGTTAAAAATACATTTTTATTGATATCTTTTATTTTTGTATCACCCACATTTCCCCCTGTACCCTTTCCATATTCCCCTCCCAGAGAGAGCTGTCCTATATAACAAAGAGTATTTTTTTAAAAGAAAAAAGAGGAAGAAAAGACAACTGGCAAAACCAATCAATATAATGAAAAAAATCTGAAAATATATGCAGTGTTCCACAGCTATGGACCTCCCATCTCTGCAAAGAAGTTGAGGGTAGAAGGTGTCTTCTTGTATCTCTTTGGATCTAATTGTTCTCTGTAATTTTGCAACATTCACTCTGAGTTGTTTTGTAGTTGTTTTTTCTCCATTTACATTATTATAGTCCTTGAGTATATTGCTTTCTTAGATCTGCTTGCTTTACTCTGCATCAGTTCATGTAAGTCTTTCAATACATCTTTATCTTCACCATATTTATAATTTCTTACAGCATAGTTATAGTGCGTTTCATTCATATGCTACAATTTTTTTTAGCCATTTCCTAATCAATAGGCATCTACTTTGTTTTCAGTTCTTTGCCAAGACAAAAAGTGTGGCTATAAATATTTTGATATATATTGGAAATTTTTTTTTATGACTTCCTTGAGGTATATGCCTAATAGCTTTCCAAAATAGTGGTAACTCTTGTAATTCATGTTATTCGTGTACTTCATACCTTTAACAATAATAAGCTAATGTGCCTAGTGCATGCAATCCCAGCTTGACTATATGCCTTTTTCGTCACCTTTGCCCTTTTGCTGGGTGTGAGGTAAAATCTCAGGGTTGTTTTGATTTCCTTTTCTCATGTTACTAGTGATTTGGGAACATTCTTTCATATGGTTAATAAAAACTTTTCACTTTTAAGTAAAAGTATGATGATAATCAGTATTTTACATCTTAAATGAATATGGTGTTTTTGAAGCAAATTGCCGTATTTCTGATGAGAAGATAGAAGAATAATATCAGTCTTCAAACATTTGAAAGGTTGCCATATGGTAAAGGGATCAAACTTTATATAGCTATAGAAGAGTTAATGGAATCACTGAATTATAAGGAGGTAGATTTGTCTCAGTATAAGAAAGACATTTCTAATGCCTAGTGGTGTCCAAAAAAATATAATGTGCTCTCTTATAAAGAGTCTCCTCACTCAAGGTGTTCGCTAAGACTTGATGAGCCCTTGTTAGGGATCTTGTAGACAAGATTTGTGCATTGATAATGGAGTTGGACTAGCTGACCTTGAAGGTTCCTTCCAACTCACATTCTATGAGTATGGGAAATAGCAGTAAAATATTTTATTTTGTTTTCTTAAACATGGGTATATAATTTTGTTTAGTATGATTAACTGGGTATAACTAACATGCAGTTAAACTTGACTGTGTCATTTATTTAGACAATAGATGCCATGGATACCTGGGAAGATCTGACTGAGCTTGGATATCATTTGGCTGACTTGCCAGTAGAGCCTCACCTTGGTAAAATGGTCTTGTGTGCTGTCGTTTTGAAGTGTCTGGACCCCATTCTTACCATTGCCTGTACTCTAGCATATAGAGATCCTTTTGTGCTACCCACACAAGCTTCTCAAAAGCGTGCAGCCATGCTGTGTAGGAAACGTTTTACTGCAGGCACCTTTAGCGACCATATGGCACTTCTGAGAGCTTTTCAGGTACTGTCATTATTATTTAATGTGTGGAAAGAGTACAGGTTTTACAGATTTCAGGTGTACATAATATGGGGGAGAAAAAACTTAAAATCTCAAAAGTGTTTAGTTACATTTACCTTATGTTATGTATGTCATTCTGCTGAAGTCCTATGTTGCACATACTGCATGGTTGGAAGTTATATGGTAGTGTGATAAAAGCTCTTATAGTAAACTGCAAGAAATTTGAGATTTAGCCCAGTGGTGTCTTTTGAGGACTAGCATGCCTAAATTTCCAAAAAAATTCATCACCAGAAGGTTGACCATTAGATGATGGATATTTTTGATTACAGAAATTCATGAAATCATCTACTAAGGTGTAAAATACTTATGATATATATTTGTTAAGGAGAAATACCTGCACTCATGAAATCACAGCTCTTTTAAAGTAGTTAAGTATGTGTTACCTTAACTTTTTTTTTTTTTTTAGTAATAGTCATCTCAAAAAATAGGACAGCAATAGCTGGTGCATTAAGGAACATTAGTATCCTTTTTTGCTTTAATACCATAGTCCTTAGGTAGGTAGTGTTATATAGTGGCTACAGGGCTGTTCTTAGATCCAGAAATAGCTGAATTTGAATTCATCTTCTGCCACTTATTAGCCCTGTAGATCAACCGCAGACAGCTCCCCAAGGCCAAGTCAACAATTTAATCTTAACATTTATTTAGCATGTGATGTGTGCCAAGGAACTGTCCTAGGTACCAGGTAATAAAACAGTCCCTTCTCTCAAGGAGCTTACATTTTCCTGGGAGTGTAGAAGATGTAAGGTAAGCAGATACATATTTTATTTGAGCATAGGAAGAGCACTAACAATCGGGGTAGTGGAAAGGTCAGGAAAGCCTGCCGAAGGAAGTGAAGTGGCGCATGAGCTTTTAAACACCAGGGATTTTAAGAGGTAGAAAGAAGATGGAAATTCATTCTAGGAACAAGTTCTGTACAAAGGCACAGAATGTTAAATTTATGAAACAGAAGGTAGGCCCGTGTGGCTGGAATATAGGGTTACACCAAATGGAAATAATGTGAAATGATCCTGGCAAGATAGGCTGGAGTCAGATTGTGAAGGGCTTCAAATGCCGTATCGAGGAGTTTGTATTTTATTATGGAGATAAATAGGAAACACTAAAGGTTCGTGTCACAGTGAAGTGACATGACCAGACTTGTGCTTTAGGAAGATTATTTTGGCAGTTGTGTGGAGCATGAACTAGAGAGGGGAGAGAATGGAAGCTGGGTGTCCAGTTAGGAAGCTGTTATATTACACCCAGTGAGAGGCAGGAGGCTTGAATAAAAATGGAGTCTTTGTGAGTATAGAGAGAAGAATGGCATCAGAAGACATGGATCAGCAAGATTTGGCCATTTGGACATGTGGAGTGAGGGACCACTAAAGTCAGGGGATAATTGTGAGATTATAAACTTGGATTACTAGGAGGATGGCGGTACCCATAGGCATCATAGGGAAGTTTGGGAAAGAATTAGGTTTATGTGTTTAAGATAAAGAGTTTAATTTTGAGCATGTTGAATTTAAGATGCTTATGGGAAAACCTCTTAGAGATGTCTAGTACGCAGGTGGTTGAAGGGGAACTACTATTCACAAGAAGATCAGGATTTGATGTATAGATTTGGGAGTCATCTTCATTGAGATGATAATTGAATCTATGGGAGCTAATAAATGAGAAGTTGTAAAAAAGAAAAGAGTGTCCAGGACAGAGCTTGGGGAGAATACATTTTTTTTTTGCTCAAATACCGGAGTCTTTAGAGAAGTAATATGATGTATTGGCTTCATTTCTGCATTTAGACTTAGGAAGGGCTGAATTTTAGTTCCATCTTTGAAATCTGTGGTAGTGCAGAGTATTTGGGAGGAGGAGGGTGCTTAATAATATCATCAGATCAAGAAGGACCAGGATTGCCATTGGATTCAACAAGTAAAAGATTATTGAAAACTTTAAAAGATACTAGTTTTAGTTGTTTTTTTCCCCTAGGAGTTTGGCAGATTTCAGGGGTACATAGTATGGGGGAGAAAAAAACTTAAAATCTCTAAAGTGTTCAGTTACATTTACCAAGAGAGACAGCTGGCCTACAGATTATCTCATTGTATCCAAACACAGTTATCTGCATTTAGGCCTATGTCTTTATGTTTATGTTTTTGGCTCTTAATATCTTTGTTTGGCATATGTAAGAAATACTATTTCAATACTTTAAGAATTTGTGATTTCAGTCATATTGATCTCCCTCACTAATGTAGATCAAACAACCTTAATGCCTTAATAAATGGTCTTTGCAAGTTGTAACAAGAAAATTAATCATTTTGTTCTTAACCTTCTAATGATGAACCCTTCCCAACTTAGCTAGGCTAGTTCTTAGATGAAAGACATATAATCTGTTGGTAGCCTAATATTTGAAATCTTTATAATTTAGTGGAACCTGCTAAAATTTGTGTCTTATTTCGATACCTAGGAATGTCTTTCCATGATAAGATACCAAGTCAGCAGGCATTTATTAAGGACTTATTATGTGCCAGGTACCGTGCTTAGTGAAGAGTAGAACTTCAGTGGATGATACCAACAATATAATTTTTTAAAAAAGATTCTTATACTCTGTGACTAAAAATATGGTAAAGGAGGGATAACAAAGTAAAATATGAGAAGCAGGGAGATAAACAGGAAGCAACATGAGAAATGGGAAATAGAGGGAAGTAGTATATAAGAAAGAAGATTGTATATTTTGCCACTTCTAAGATAGAAGATGTAGGAGCTTAAGTATAATGTAAAAAACATTGGATTTAGATTGTAGAACCCGGATTAAAAACTCTGCTCGGTCACTAAGCAACCTGGCCAAAACACTAAGGTTCCATCCTGGACATCTTGTGATCTATTTTAACAGTTCGAATATGCGTTCTTTCTTATCATTTTTTTTAGTTTTCTAGTATAATTGCACATACATCTAGTGCCAATAAATAGATCTACATGCAGAATTCTTTTGGCTCATGTGGTGTTTATGGGGCTAGGAATGATTATTGTGTAGTAGAAAATTTACATATGCCTATTACATGCAAAGTGTTATTAACATTATAACAAGCTGCCATCAGTTTACTAAATACCATGGTCTGCCTCTAGGCAGATAAACATTAGAAGGAATATTGAAATAGTGTTTCATTTAGTATTTTTGATCTGAATTTCCCTCTGTTCCCTCAAAAACAGAACTTGGTTGGAAAAGAGGGAGAGGGAAGAGGGCCAAGAGGATTCTGTCATTTTGTGGGCTTCCCACTTTTACTGCTACTCTGCTTTCTGCTGTTTATCAGAGCAGCTTCCATTACTGCATAGGCAATTTACAAAAGTCCTTGCTTTCTAGCTCCATTCAGGGAAGGTGAGAGTTATGGCTTTGGCCTAGGATAGGGTGGCTGCTATAAATTTTTGCAACATGTATTATTTGAAGTTTCATTAGAGATTGGATATTCTCCCAACTTAGGAGGAGGACAAGAGAATGAATCAACTGTCAATCACAGTATAGAATTTTTAGCTTTTTGGAGTAGCAATAGCAGAAAGTAAAAGTGTAATTAAATATTGTTGGACCTTTCCCAACTTGGGAGCTAAGATAGCATGCCTACATCATTGGCGCCCTTCCCTCCATTTAATGAACAGATATGTTAAGGAAATTTTGCTTCATTTGGTAAATTAGAGGATCACAGAGTCATAGAATTTGAAAGTTCAAAGGGACATTACTGATCAACTAATACATGGAGAGACTCCCCCCTTGAAGACCTCTAAGAAGGCCTATGATAATTTTTAAAGGTAAATTAGGTCTTAGTTTTCAGTAATGTTGCTGAATATATTTTAGACGTTAAGTATTGTTGAATCTTCTCTGCAGGCATGGCAGAAAGCACGAAGTGATGGCTGGGAACGAGCTTTTTGTGAAAAGAATTTTCTTTCACAAGCTACAATGGAAATCATCATAGGCATGAGAACTCAGTTGCTTGGTCAGCTTAGAGCATCAGGTAAAGTTCTAAAGTAGTTACTATATTGCATATAAGCACTGGCTCATACTTAGGATGTTTTTAGCAGTCACAGCTTATTTTTGTCATGCAGTACACACATCAGGTTGCACATATTAGGTTTAACAAACTGCTTTGTGGAATTTTACTTGTCTGTCCTTAGTCTTCTCATTTTTAATTAGTATTAAACATCTGAAATTATGATATATCTGCAAAATAACATGTACTCATCCACTTGTGACTGGCATTTTCTCTTTCTCCTCTCTCCCTCCCTCCTTCCCATTTTTTTTACTCCCCATAAACACACATCTTGTAGCAAATATTTCATGGTCAACATTTTGACTGAGAAATTGTAAAAGTTAAAATTCGCTTGTTCCTTCCAGTGATGAAGGTTACTGCCACACTTCCATGCTTTCTCATCCTGTATGATTCTTATCCACCTTCTATGTGTTTGCCAAAGGGGTCTAACTGATGTGCTAAAGGCCTTCCTTGTCTTCTCCTGACATTAAGAAAATAACAGTGGAGCACTGTGGCTGTCCATCTGTCTTCCTTTATCCTTTTCATGTGATATGTTTTTATGTATTTCCTCTTTTACTCCGTTTTTTCTTCCATGTTTTTCACTGGTCACATAGCCTGCTCACACCCACCACATGTTTCTCCATTGGCCTCAGAGGTATTTTCAGTTCTTTGAAGACTTGTATTTTGTGTCTTATTGCCTTACACCACCACCAGTAGAATGTTGGTATTAAAAAGATGGGCCTTTATTTTCATGGGAAGCCTTGGAATTATAAAAGCAGCTTTCCCATTTCCCAAAGGCAATCCAGGCCACTCTCTACGTGTTCATCTATTGTCTGAATCATTGCATTGCGTATCCAAGATATATATATATATATATATATATAGTGATAGATGAGTCCTGTAGGTTGTCCAAATACGAGTCATAATTTGGTTAATAGATAATCTTCATGCACTTGGTCTTTCCTGTGTGAATGATCAGGTCTTTTTTTTTTTTGAGTGGTTTTGGCTCTCTTCTAGGAGGTATCACAATAATCCATGGCTAGATACAACTAACACAATGTCATCTGCAAACATTAGCATCTGGAGTACTTCATTATCCTTCTTCAACTCACACTCAGTGTTGAATCTCTTCCATCATAGTGACAAACACCTATGGCAAGCATAGATTCTCGTATACCTCACCAAATTGAGAAGGTCAGGGAACAGACTTATTTTTGTTATATCTTTCAAGGAATCTAGAATTATTATAATTTTTGGGTGGGATATATACCTTGTTGGAAGAGAACTTTTAAAGTGGCATTTTGCTTTCCTAAATCAAATGCGTTTTCATAATCCATAAATAAGCACAATGGGTTCTTGTATTCTCTACGTTTTTAGTCAGTTATAAAATAGTGAAAGATGTGACCCATTGTTGAATATTGCTTACGAAGCCTGCTTGTTCCTTACTAATACCCTCATCAAGGATGCCCTTCATTTGAGCAAAAATGACTTTCATAAAGATTTTATAATGATAGGAGGGAAAGTAGTTATAGATATTTTCTTGGCCACCTTTATTATTAATGAAATCTGAAATTTTTCCAACACCCTTGAGCGTTCCCCTCCTTCAGCTCTCTGGTTTATTGATTCCTGAAAGCCCTCACAGTTGTTTTACTTCTAATACGTTTCTCTTTTATATACACATTGTCCAGTTCTGCTGCTTTTCCAGTCTTTGTTCTGTTCATTAATATTTCTGTCTCGGGTCAGCTAGGTGACACAGTGAGTAGAGCACCAGCCCTGAAGTCAGGAGGACCTGAGTTCAAATTTGGCCTCAGACACTTGACACACTTACCAGCTGTGTGACCTTGGGCAAGTCACTTAACCTCAATTGCCCTGCCTTCTCCCTTGCAAAAAAAAAAAAAAAGAATATTTCTGTCTCGTCTATAAAGATATCTAAGACTGTGGTATTAGAGTGTTGGCTCTACTTTTCTTGATGTGTTATCTTGATCTTTGCAGATTATTTCCATTTTTCTTCCATTTGTTACCCTTCTTTTTAGTTTCATTGCATTAAAGTCAATAAGTATCAGTGCTTGTTGATTGGAAGATCTTATCAAGTTCTTCATAGAATTTCTCTACCCCTTAATCTTTTGTAAAAAATGTTGATACATAAATTACAATTATTTTCATGGTGTTCTTTTTGCATGAGTATTAGTATATAAGGTGACCAACTACTGTATAAAATAATGTTTCTTATTGCCTTTGGGCATACAGCAAAATCAACTCAATCTTCTCTGCTTCTTTTCAAGGAAAAACTAACCTCTCCCTTTATTTAGCTGCAACTTCCTTCTTATGGTCTTTTTTATAGCAAAGATTATTAGGTTTCAGCTTTTCTAACATTGTCCATTCAGTTGTCATTGACAAGAATCTCTCATTTAGAGTACTAACAGCTAAGTTAAGGCTGATAGATGGTCTAAAAACTGATTCTTTGTACTTTCTGCTACTCTGCCACTGTCAGTGCAGAAACAGAAGGAGGTAGTCATGGAACCAATGACTTTTATATTTTTGTTTCAGTGGTTGCTATGGCTAAATACCTAATTACCAAGCAGCCAGCTCTCTAGTAATAAGTTTCTCTGTATTTAGTTACATTGATTCCTGAATAACAGACTCATTCTTTTTCTGGGGCAGTACTTGAAGAATTTCCAGTATGGTAGAGGCTGTTAGAACTTAAGTTCCTATGGTAGAGTCTTTGAGAACCCAGCATCACCACAAAATAGAACATTGTGGAAATTAAAATAAAATTGATAAAGATTTTAAAAAGCACTTGATTGCTTTATGGCACCATGCCTTTTTTTCCCTTTTAGAGAACATTTAAATTTCCATTTTCCTCTAGGATAATTACTTTGAATCAGTTATTGAGGATTGAAGTTCAGTGAGGAAAAATACTCCCAGGCTTTAGATTACAGGTTAGACAAAAGAAAGATATGCTCTTGTTAGGATGAAGGAGTAGAGCTTAATGATGTGTTGAATGTGGAGAAAGGGAAAAAAAAAGTTTTTGACATTTCACTTTGTGTTGTAGCCATTATATATAGTTTACTTTGATCTGGAGAAACGTTCAGTTACCCATTTGTGGCACCCTTTGGTAGCACCTAGTAACTAATTGGTCAAGGACTAACATTTCAGATAATAGAAATAGAAGAGATCTTGGGACATCGTTTAATTCCGACTATTTACCTTCATCTTGGATGACCCAAAAATATGTTATAGAGATCATAGAATGATGACATTTAAGAAAACATGTCATCACACCCACTCATTTTATAGATTAAGAAACAATCCCAGAGAATCTATGACTTCATTTATTAAGATTACAGAATTACTTTTTGAAATGCTTTTTCCTATTTAAAGGTTTTCCAGAAAAGGATATTCCATAAATTCACATTATTTCACATTAATTCACATTATATGTGTGTATGTATACGTGTGTGTGTGTGTGTGTGTGTGTGTGTGTGTACACACACACATATTTGATTTAATGGGTTGTAGCTTTTATTGTGAGAAAGCTTTTGTTTAGTTTGGGAATCATTTACAAAGTATAAATGGGCTTTCTCCATTCTAGGTTTTGTTAGAGCACGAGGTGGTGGTGACATTCGGGATGTTAACACAAACTCTGAGAATTGGGCTGTGGTTAAAGCTGCATTGGTGGCAGGCATGTATCCTAATTTAGTTCATGTGGACAGAGAGAATGTAGTATTGACAGGACCAAAGGAGAAAAAAGTACGGTTTCATCCAACTTCTGTTCTCAGTCAACCTCAATATAAAAAGGTAAGATATATTCTTGATTTCACTTTTAAAATGCAGAATGAATAGGATAAAATTAGCTTCAGAATATGAAAATGTCAGGAATTGGTTTATTTGACTTCTTTTAGAGTTGAAACGTTTAAATATATGAAATGAAACACCAGGAAAAAGCATATTTGATGGGATGACAGAACTAGAGTGATTGCTGTAAAATAAATAAATTATTTCATTTAAACTCATGAAATGTTTCAGAATTCTGATAATAGGGTATATGTTAGCATACTTATGTATTCCATGAGAAAACATCCACATTTTGAAATATTTCAAGTAAACTGTGTAATAGTTAAAATATTTTTATAATTTTTAAAAATTTTATTTTTAATCTATGGAATAAAACAATAAAAAAGGTGATTATACATGAAACTGCAAATCTGCTGTGCACAACTTGCTATGCCTTTCAAATATACAACAAAATTATCGTGTAAATTTCTTTTTTTCCCCTTTTCTTCCTCTCCCCACCCTGCCCTAGAGGTAGCTACCATTAGACACAAATAGATACAAACATATCTAAAATTACTCTATATATACTTCTATTTATCTTTTTATCTAATTATCTTTCTCTGGATGCAGACAGTATTTTCTTTATATGTTCTTCAAAGTTAATTTGGGTATTTATGATAACAAAATAACTTTTTTGCTCAAAGTCTTTCTTAAACAATATTGCTGTTACTATAGGCAAAGTTCTCTTGGTTCTGTTCATTTCACTCTTCATTATTTCATGCAAGTCTTTCCAAAATCATTGAGTTCATCATTTCTTATAGCACAATAGTATTCCATCACAATCATATACCACAACTTGTTCGGCCATTCCCCAGTTGATGGGCATCCCTGCAATTTCCAGTTCTTTGCCACCACAAAGAGAGCTACTATAGACATTTCCATAATTGATAAATGGTCAAAGGATATGAATAAGCAGTTTTCCAGTGAAGAAATCAAAGCAATTTATAGTCATATAAAAATACTCTAAATCATTATTGATTAGAGAAATGCAGATTAAAACAACCATGAGATTTTATTTTATACCTACCAGCTTGGCTAATATGATAGCAGGGGAAAGTGAAAAATGTTGGAGAGGATGTGGAAAAATTGGGACACTATTTCATTGCTGGTAGAATTGTGAAATGATTGAAACATTTTGGAGAGCAATCTGGAATTATGCCCAAAGAGTTATTAAAGTACCCTTTGACCCAACAGTGCCACTTCTTGGTCTCTTTCCAAAGATAGGTTTATAAAATTTTATAATTACATATTTTAGTTTTTATAATTTTATGTAATTTTATTTTTTACACTTTTAACAGATTCCTCCAGCTAATGGCCAAGCAGCAGCTCTTCAAGCACTTCCCACGGACTGGCTTATATATGACGAAATGACCAGAGCACATAGAATAGCCAATATCCGATGTTGTTCAGCTGTGACACCTGTCACTGTTGCAGTATTTTGTGGACCAGCTAGATTGGCAAGTAATGCTCTTCAGGAACCTTCATCTTTTAGAGGTAAGTATGTGCTGAGTTAAATAAAACTCAGTAGTTGTAATTAAGAGCTTTTATTAAAACAAGAATATTGTCAAGTGAAAAATCAAACACAGTAGCTATCGTTATGTGTGAAGTGCAGTGTAAACATTTACTCCCTTTGTATTTCTTCATGAGACAAATATATTCCCAGTTGGTAGGTCATACTGTACTAGAAAGACTTGGAGTATGATCCCAACAACAGAATAAGTCACCTTTCTGGGGACCTATCTAGCTAAGTAGCATCATTAGCAAGTCATCTGCTCGGTGATAAATTCATTGGACAGGGCAACCAACCAAATAAAGAAAAATACAAATGACCCCTATTCCTTCAGTTTCTGTAAGGCCATTGGCAAGATTCCAGAAAAGTAAGCAGAGGATGTTAAGAATTACACAGCTTTTAGACCATCTCTCCAATTTGACTTAGCGCTGAATGTGAAATCTTTGTCTACTGACAAAGGAGTAGCTACACTACTGGAAGAACTGAATCATAGCTGTGACAACATTTTCATTATAAATAAAATCATTAAAAAAGAAAAGTGCCACATGAAAATGTAAATAAAGGAGTTGATGGAGTGACTTTTTATTAGGGGTTCAAAGGCAATAAGAAACATCATTTCAAGGGACATTATCATTTCATACAGTTTTGATTATAAGTATTCACAAAAAGACAACCGTGGAAACAATTTTAACTTCTACACCAGTGTATATTTCTGAGGACAAAGTCATAGAACAATTCTATGAAGAATTTGCTAACTCTCCAAATCAGACATGTATTTTGATACTTACTAACTTCAGTACAAAAGTGGAAATAGGGACAGTGTGACATCAGTGAAAAATATATTGGAAGGTATGGATCTGGAATAAGTACTAAGAGAGATCAAAACTTGTGGTTCTCAGAGTTAACCTGTGACTTCACATCATAAATGCTTTCTTCGAAAAAAAGAAATTTAGAAAGCTAGGGACACAGTGAGCACTAAATGACATCCCATCAAAAAAATGAAAATGATTTTGTTAACAGGAAATTTGAACTGACATTGCTTATATTGGAGTAATTTCTAAATTAGCCATCTGTATATTCAAACCACTAATTTATGAGAGCAAAGATCAAAGTGAATACAAAGCCAAAAGGAAAGTGAGAAAATTATGGTATGCGTTAAAATAACTCTAACCTAATTTTTTTGAGTAAGTTTTCAATGTTAAAAATGGGATATAGATGGACAAAAGAACATCGATGCTGAGTATAGTAGTTTCCTTTAGAAGTTTCGCTGATAGACATAATTGCCAAGGAGACTGAAGAGAGACTAAAAGAGATAAAAGAGACCAAAAGAACCTAAAAACTGCTTTCATTAGATAATAATTGAGTTACTTGCCAGGTAAAAAGAGAGTAATTCGAGAGCAACTGCACCAGTTAGCAATAGAAAATCTTACTGAGATCAGTGGTGGTAGCCATTATTGCTTTATAAAATAGAGAGAAGCTGAAAAGTTAAACAAATTTTGAAAAAGCTTGGCAAAGATTGAATTGAGTAGAGTCATCCTGAGGGCATTTAGGAATAAAACTAGAAGAACAATATAACAGAAGATGGAGAAAAAAATTTATAATAAATTGTTTTCACCATGAAGAACAGTGGAGCCACCACTAATATCCCAGTCCTGGATGTTTTTATTGAGTAGGTAGAAATGCCATTAAAGAACCAGTTTAGAAATTTATTTTTCAGTTGTTCAGTCATGTCTGACTCTTCATGACCCTGTGGACAATATTATCTATGGAGTTTTCTTGGTGAAGATACTAGAGTGGTTTACCGTTTCCTTCTCCAGTTGATTAAGGCAAACAAAGATAAAAGTGACTTGCACAGGGTCACACAGCTAGTAAGTGTCTGAGGCCAGATTTGAACACAGACCTTCCTGACTCCTGACCCAGTGCTCTATTCACTAAGCCACCTAGTTGCCTACTAGGGAAACACAAGTAAAGATTCCAGGCCCAGCGCTGTATCCACTGAGCCACCTAGCTGCCTCAAGTTTGGAAATACCAATGAGATTAGATAACGTGTGCATAAACAGTATCCATGCTGGTGGTAATACAATTGTGAGAGTGTTAAGTCAATAAGTATCACAGCTTATTTGAAGAGAAGGTACCAAAGACATGGTAAAATCTTGAACTTTATAAATAACAAAAAAAGAAAAAGCTCAGAACAACAGCTTTTGACTTAGGTGCCTACTTTCAAACTCACATCAGGGGAATCTTTGATGGATGATACAGGTAGGGTGTAAACTGCTTCCTTAAACAGTGTTCTACAATAGGTCATATCTTTACTATATAATTGACTGAAAGACATATACATAAAATCTCATTGTGCTTAGCCTGTGGACTGTTAAATAAAAAAAGAATCTTTTGAGTAAGTAGCATACAAACCATAACCTTAAAGACTGTCTTTGTAAAAGATCTTTCTCATACATACATCAAAATTGTTCACAATGCTTTGAAAGACATAACAACAAATAATATTTTTATAACACTTTTAAGATTTATAAAGCATTTTATGTATATTATCTTTTGTTCTGGGTCAGAATGAAATAGTATAGGAATTCTCTGAACAGCTTCATAAGATCCTCCAAATCAAATCTGTCTACACTGATACTTGGTGATTTCAGTGGAAAGGTAGGAAAAGGTGAAAATAGAGATAAATGTATGGGAAAGTATGATTCAGGAGAAAGAAGTGAAATTGACCAAAGACTTGGAGATTGTACAGAAGCCTTACATCTCTATATCATGGACTCTTTCATCAAAAAAAGAATTGGTAGGCACTGGACAAAGTGAACATGAAGTGGCTTCATAATTTCTGAGGTACTTACAAATGAAAAGGACAAACATGGGAAAAGCAGCCAGATTAAATCAAGTATACAGTTACCCCTTCCACGTCGTAACTTTCCCCATTGCGGTTTCAGTATATCGCAGGTTGGCATGAGAAATTAAATGTAAATTTTGCAGGAATTTTGTAGAAGCTGCAGGGTAACATGTGATGGCCAGCAGATGACGTAGAGCTATGACCAAATACTTAACCCAAATTTTACAATAAGTATTGTAAACACCCCATAATAGGACAAATTCAGTCTTCTTCTCTGGTACAAAGGGAGAGCCAAAGAATTTTACATTGATTTTGCAGATCGCAGGGGCACCATAACCCTAACCCCTGTGATGTAGAAAAGGGCTAATTAGCCCTTTTTCAAGAAACCTGTTTTTGAGGTATTACAGTTGAAAAGGTATTGAGGCAACAATTCACAGGTTATTTTGAGGAGAAGATACCAAAGGTATGGGAAAAGATCTCAGAGTTTTTTGATGTTAAAAAAGATGCATATGCCTACTTTTCTGTTTATTCAAAATGTTTATGAGGGTCATCTTAGGGCAATTGAAGGCACCCTTGATGAGGGTACAAATAAGGACCGAGAAGCTTTCACAAGTGATTTCTCACAGTGAACTATAAAAAGTATAAAGAATGACATCTTGTGCTCACTATTTGTTGGTTTTGGAAAGTTATTCAACTTCTTATTATTGGGGTGGGGGGGAATGCCACATATACCTGATGACTAAAAGGGAGAGAATGACTACAAAGAAAACACAAGTGAATGCTACAAAATTATAAAAAGCAAGCATGACCCCAAAGAAAAGCTGCAAGAAGGGACAAAGCCACACTTCACCCCTTTGCAGAGATGGATGGTCCATGATTAAAGTACATTGTATATACTTTTAGACTTTTTCAATTAATCAGTTTGATTATTTTTTTCTTTTTAAAAATGTGTTATTATAGGATGACTCTGGGAGGGGAAGGATTGATGATATAATTGATATATGTATTGATATCAAAATAAAATATAACATAAAATTTTATGATATAACATCATAAAGAAGATGTGTTGTAACATGTCATAAAATAATATATATTGATGATATAATAAAAAGGCAAAAACTTCAATAAAAATTTATTTTTAAAAAATGCTGCCTTACGGGCTCTTTTGCAGTGAGGTGAATCTTGTCTCCTGAATGTGAAGATCATTCAGGATTCCTTGGAACATGTAACAGCAGAAATGACCTTATAATAAAGTTCAGGCATGGTATAATATAGGGAGATACATACTTTTCATAAGTATTCACTGTGATGGAGGATATCCAGCACAGAAGTCCAAGTTGAAGAAGGGTTCCCTATGGTAAAGTTCCCCAAATGTTCCTTTTTAGAGGGTGATATTGTGTTAGTTGTATCCCCAGGTCATTATAGATCTGCCTGGAAGAGATCTATAATCACTTAAGAGTTTGACTTGTCCATCCTCATAAAAAAGCCAAACAGATGAAAAATGCCTATTGTCCTGATTTCACCATGCATCAGCTAAAAAATTTCAGTGTGAACACCCAGTAGAGCTTATACAACAACGTACATATTTGAGTTAGATTTTTATATATATATATATATATATATATATATGTATGTATGTATGTATGTATATAAAATACATATATACACATATAATCTTATGTGTGTGTATGTATATGCGTGTGTGACATACACGCATATACATATAATGAGATGAGCCCAGAGTTAAAAGTAAAGTCAGGACTGGACTGGATTGCTTTTAGGACCTTACAGTGCAATTTTACTAATCCAAAGCTTCCCCTACCAGAAAAGCCCATCTTTTCAATATAAACATTTTGCCAGTGTTGCTAGTATGGCAGCAAGACCTGGAACACCACTTCCTTTAAGAACTAAAGATGAGCGCAGAGAATATAGTGAAAAGGTACATAATAGATGTGAGCAGGCACCTATAACCAATGAGGAACTCTGAAGAACAAGTAGAAAAGATTTCATTAAGTAATATTAGGACAGAAAGAGAAGATGAGCTAGTCATATGTTGAGAAGCAGGGGATGATATGTAGGTGGCCAGAGTGCTCTACTGGCTCTTTTACAATGCCAGAAGCAAGCACATTGGGTGGATCTCTTGTGGAGAACTTTGGGGAGGACATAAATGAAAGTTGGCCTGTATGGATTGTGATCTGCATCATTGAAAGGAATGCCTAAATTTATGAAATCACTGAACATTTTGATGATTTGTATATTGAGATTTCTGGGCCTGACCTGATTGAAGTAGGTCCAGTGGTTCACATTTGGTATTGCAACAAAATGGGACACTCAGACCATTTAGAAAAATTAATTTTACTTAATAATAGCATGGAAAGGATATTCAACAAGGATTTAGCATCTATTTGGTGACCCTGGGCAAGTCACTTAACCCTCTTTGTCTCATTTTCCTCATCTATAAAATGAGCTGGAAAAGTAGGTGGCAAACCACTTCAGTATCTTTGCCAAGAAAACCACAAATGGAGTCATTGAAGAGTTGAATGTGACTGAAATGACACAACAGCAACAACAACAGCGTCATAGAAAGTATATTTAAGAGGGATACAGCATTTATTTAGTTGTACATAACACTCCTGCCTTTGTATTTTGCCTTGGTGGTGAGCTCCTCCTTATTCACTAGGCTTTTATATTTATGTTAATGCATTGAGCCTTAGACTCCAAAACCAATTAAATCCAGAATGAAGAGTCATTAATTTTATGGAAGAAACTAACCCATCCTGTGTGCATGAGATGTTGCTTCTACCAATCCTTTGATGTTAGGTTTGCCACTGTTGTGGAGAGTTCTAATGCAAAATCCAAGTTGAAGTGGATTCCCTAGAGGTGATAAGGACCTCCATCCACTCTTACTTGCAGATGAAATTGTGTTGTGTCAAGTCTGGAGACATCGTAGAGCCACCTGAAGGACAACCATAACCATTCAAAAGAGTTTGGTCTTACCATCCACACAGGAAAAACCACATGGTTGAGTAATGTCTATTGCCCAGATTATGACATGCAGTTGGATGAAAATAGTGCTTGTTCATCAGTGTGTGCTAGGAAATTGCAAAGCTCTTTTAGTGACCCCAAATTTCTCCCAGATACAAAGGCCCATATCTTTGAAACCAATGTTGGACTTTTGGAACATGGAATACTACAGTCTTTCAAGATTTAAAAATGAGTATCACTCAAAGGGCAATGGAAAAGAATATGGTATGTATGAAAAGGCTATAATACATGAAGACAACTATGAAAAATAAAACGATGAAGAACAAGAGTACTATATGTTCTCAGAGACCGGATGACTCAAAAAAGAAAGTGGACTAGTTATCCGAAAAACATGAATAATAACTGGTAGATACTTCAGGTGCTCCACTGGTGTCTTAGTGATAAGGGAAAGAGGAAGGCTATGTCAGGTAGATTATTTGCTTTGACAAATTTGCAAAAGACAAGATCATATTGATTAGGTAGGCATGAGTAATTTGTGATCTTCGTTGTTGGAGGGAAGATACATGAATGCACAGTATATTTGAGTAGTGAATATAGATTATAAAGTTTTATCATGGTTTCTGTAGTTCCAAAATATCTTAAGATTTTTATGTTCGTTCTTGACTATAATAACTGAATTTATATAGTGTTTTAAGGTTTTCAAAATGCTTTACATACAAATATCTACTTTGACTACTTGAGCTTTCCTGAAGGATGTTTGCTTTTCTTCTATCACCTCCCCTCCCATTCCTCCTTGCTGGCTTTTGAGACAGGGAAAGCTGGAAGAGATCTGTCCACATAAATATTTAAGTAAGTCAGGAAGATTTATGTAAGCATGGGAATATTCCTTAGAAATATCTTTTAAGATTTTTTTTCTGCACTGAAATATATGCTAAAATTTTTGTATTTTTTTCTTCCTTAATATTTTGGTTGAAAAGTGGATGGTGTTCCTAATGACAGCAGTGACAGTGAAATGGAAGATAGAACCACTGCTAATTTGGCTGCATTGAAACTGGATGAGTGGCTAAATTTCAAAATGGATCCAGAGGTAATTCTCTCTTAGTAGACTAAATAGGCATATTTGGCAACTTCATGTTTATGTGATTTTTCTAACCAGTTCTCTCCCCGAATGTTAGGAGAGAAACCTTTTCTGTTGTTATTCTCACTGTAGACTCTGTCTTCAGATGAGTTTTTTGCTCAGTCCAAGGATAGATAGAAAAATCAAGCTCTTGACCATAAAGATGGTAGTGTTAAGAGAGAATAGTTTAACAGACAGAGAGAGACAGAGAAAGGTGCATAAGCATTGAATTTAAAGTCAGAAAACCAAGGGTTTGAATCCTCTCTGTCATTTACTACATGATTCATATCACCTGTTTAGGCCTCAGTTTCCTAAATTTGTAAAATTAAGAAGTTTAAGGGGATGATTTCTGAGGTCCCTCCCATCCTTAAATTCTCTGAGCCTAAAGACTTTCTACTTAGGTAACTAGAGGGAGAGGAAAGAAGAAGAGGGAGGGAGGCATAGAAGGAGAGAAAGAGAGACAAGGGTGGAGGGAGGAAAAAGGAGACAACAATTTTTCTCTCAGATTATGTATATTGAATTGCTTGCTTCCTCAATGAGCGTAGTGGGGAGGGAGGAAGGGAGACAATTTGGAACTCAAAAGTTTTAAAAATGAAGGTTAAAAAAATTGTTTTTACATAATTTTTTTAAAGAAAAATCAAACCAGAAAAAAAAGAATCCAACCTCCCCCCCCCAAAAAGGTAAAATTATGAGGAAAACACAAAGCACAAGTTTTGTTCAATGAAAATTGCAAAATACCCTGGATAATGGAATAAGCAAATAGTTTATCCTCTGCTTCAATATGAATTCTAATTGGATAAAAATTAATTACAGGCTGCCAGCTTATTGCTACAACTCAGACAGAAATGGCATAGCTTATTTTTGCGCCGTATGAGGGCTCCTTCTAAGCCTTGGTCTCAAGTTGATGAAGCCACTATAAGAGCAATTATAGCTGTTTTAAGTACAGAAGAACAATCTGCAGGATTGCAGCAACCATCAGGGATTGGCCAGCGACCAAGACCAATGTCTTCAGAGGAACTTCCTTTGGCATCTTCTTGGAGGTCAAATAATAGCAGGAAAACTTCAGCAGATACTGAATTCTCTGATGAATCTTCCAATGCAGAAAGGTAAATGTTTTAGATTTCTATGAAGACTAGCATTAGCTTCAAGAAATTATGTGAAGAAAATTTCTGTGTATAGAAAAATTCATTGTAACATTTATCCCTTTCTATCCTCTTCTCCTTCTTTACTGTTTTCTCTTATCTTCCATCTTCTACCCCTCAATTTTGCTTTTCTTTCCTCAGAATTCAAGGACAAAATTAAAACATAAGTTTAAACAAAGCACATCTACAGCAGTGATAGTGTCAGTATAAAATAATTGCTCTATTGAAATCCTGCCACCCTTCCTCATAAATTCAAAGTAATTTCCTTGTGGGTATAGGGGTTCTAGTAACCAGAGCATCAAGATAGGATCAAGAGAGGGATCAAGATGTCTTGTAGGAGATGGCACTTGAGCTGATCCTTAAAGGAAGCCGGTGATTCTGTAAGATAAAGGTGAGGACAGAGTAAATCCCAGGCAAAGGAGACAGCCTGTGGCTGTCTCTTACCTCAGACATGAGGTAATAAAGGCCTACCCTCAAGGATCTTATATTTTACTCAAGTATTCAACACACATACACAGGTAAATATTAGCAAAATTGAGGGAGGAAAGAGCACTTACTCCTAGGGAGATATGGAAGGCTTAGCATCTGAACTGAGCCCAGAAAAGAACATAAAGCACAAGTTTTCTTCAATAAAAATTGCAAAATATCCTGAATAATGTCTAGAACATAGAGGTCATAGAGAAGAATAATTGAAGTAAGACTAGAAATATGGTAGCTAGATTGTGAAGGGGTAAAAATGTCATCATAAAAAATTGATATTTTAACCTGTATGAGATGCAGGCAGAGAAAATTTTGGAGCAGGTAGGAGCTTTCCCACTTTGAATCCCCCACCTCACTGAAACTGTAGGACCAGACTGGGGAAAAAAATTATAGAGTAAATTCTATTCCTTTGGGCAGCCCTACAAAGTGATTCTTGAAAATGGTTTGAAACTTACTGAACTTGGAGTGCCTTACAATATCATTCGAGACAAAGGGGCTCAGATCTCCAAGCCTACTTCAGGGACACTTGAAACTGCCCAGACTAGCAAGGCCATGCATACGTGAAAGGCTACTAAGTATTTGAAAAAATTCACTTGGAAGGATGTTCTTTTCAGTCACTAAAATAATAGATTTGGCAAATAGGTCCAGGCTGAGTAGTGAGCTAAACACAAGTGTCTTGGCCCCCCCGGATTTTCTGAGTTCCTTCTACAGTTATTCAAAAATGCAGTACATAAGGGTTTAGATGTGAAATTTTTTGTTTTTTAACATATCAGATGAACACAACTTTGAGAATGTACAGGTCTACTTCTAGGACTCATGGCCAAATTAATGTCTGTGCCTTTCACAGTGCAATAGATGGTTCTGGGGGATGGAGCCAAGGTGATGGCTGGGAAACAGGGACTTGCTTAAGTTCTCCCCCAAATCCCTCCAAGCACCTGTAAAAAATGGCCCTGAACAAATTCTAGAGCTATAGAACCCATGAAATAACAGAAGGAAACAAATCTCCAGCCCAAGATGGCCTGGATGGTCACTGGGAAGGGTCTATCAAACTGTGCTGGGAGCAGAGCGCAGCCCAGTGTGGGCCACGCCAGGACAGACCAGACTGGGAGTTGGGTGGAGCAGGCCTTAGGGCCATGAATTGCTGAGCTGTGGCAGTTACCAGGCTTCTCAACCCACAAATGCCAAAGACAATGGAAAAGGTTAGTGGGGAAACTCCAAGATCTGGGTGAAAGAAGTGCATGGACCGGCCTCAGCCCTGGGGGTGGTGGAGGTGGCTCTGCGGCATCAGCAGGAAGCCACTGGAGCTGCTTCCAGAGTTCCAGTGTCAGCTGCTTCCGTAGTCCCTAACCCACACGGTGGGAAGAATCAAGCGGTGGATGAGAGCGGGAGTGCAGGGAGCGCTTTGCTGGCTAAGAAGCAGGGTTCTCTTGCTTTGTCCTGCTTAGATCTGGGTTGCAGTCCTGGTCGGCAGCTCTTGGGGGAAGAGGAGCGCTAGTGTGGCAGAGCTTCTGGTGACTGTGGAGTAGAAGTATCTCTGAAAACAGTAGCACAAGGCCCCTAAAGCTTGGGACAAAGTACTCTCCACTCTGAAGGTACTCATACCCTGACAAAAAACTCAAGGGTCAAGTAGTTGGCTGGGAACATGGCCAGGCAGTGAAAATGGATTCAGACTCTAGAATCTTTTCTTGGTGACAAAGAAGATCAAAACATACAGCCAGAAGAAGTCAACAAAGTCAAAGAGCCTACATCAAAAGCCTCCAAGAAAAATATGAATTGGTCTCAGGCCATGGAAGAGCTCAAAAAAGATTTGGAAAAGCAAGTTAGAGAAGTAGAGGAAAAATTGGGAAGAGAAATGAGAGGGATGCAGAAAAATCATGAAAAACATGTCAATGGCTTGCTAAAGGAGACCCCAAAAAATACTGAAAAAATATACCGAAGAAAATAACACCTTAAAAAACTAACTCAAATGGCAAAAGAGCTCCAGAAAGCCAAAGGCAGAATTAGTCAAATGGAAAAGGAGGTCCAAAAGACCACTGAAGAAAATACCACCTTAAAAATTAGATTGCAGCAAGTAAAAGCTAATGACTTTATGAGAAATCAAGAAATAAAACAGAACCAAAAGAATGAAGAAATGGGAGACAGTGTGAAATATCTCATTGGAAAAACCACTGACCTGGAGAATAGATCCAGGAGAGAGAATTTAAAAATTATTGGACTACCTGAAAACCATGGTCAAAAAAAGAGCTTAGACATCACCTTTCAAGAAATTATCAAGGAAAACTTCCCTGATACTCTAGAATCAGAGGGTAAAATAGAAATTGGAAGAATCCATTGATTGCCTCATGAAAAAGATCCCAAAAAGAAAACTCCTAGGAATATTGTAGCCAAATTCCAGAGCTCCCAGGTCAAGGGGAAAATATTGCAAGCAGCCAGAAAGAAACAATTCAAGTATTGTGGAAACAATCAGGATAACACAAGATCTAGTAGCTTCCACATTAAGGGATTGAAGGCTTGGAATATGATGTTCTGGAGGTCAAAGGAGCTAGGATTAAAACCAAGAATCACCTACCCAGCAAAACTGAGTATAATACTCCAAGGCAAAATATGGATTTTCAATAAAATAGAGGAATTTCAAGCTTTCTTGATGAAAAGACCAGAGCTGAATAGAAAATTTGACCTTCAAATACAAGAGTCAAGAGAAGCACGAAAAGGTAAACAGGAAAAAGAAATCATAAGGGACTTACTAAAGTTGAACTGTTTTGTTTACATTCCTACATGGAAAGATGACACTTGTAATTCATGAGACCTTTCTCAGTATTAGGGTAGTTGAAGGGAATATACATACACATAGACACACACACACACACACACACACACATATATGTATATAGACAGAGGGCACAAGGTGGGTTGAATATGAAGGGATGATAGCTAAAAAATAAAATTAAGGGGTGAGAGGACTATATTGGGAGAAGGAGAAAGGGAGAGATAGAATGGGATAAATTATCTCACATAAAAGTGGCAAGAAAAAGCAGTTCTGTTGGAAGGGAAGAGGGGGCAGGTGAAAAGGAATGAGTGAATCTTGCTCTCATCAGATTTGACTTAAAGAGGGAATAAAATACACCCTCAGTTGGGTATCTTACCCTACAGGAAAGTTGAGGGGAAGGGGATAAGAGAGGGGGGATGATAGAAGGGAATGCAGATTGGGAGAGGAGGTAGTCAAAAGCAAAAACTTTTGAAAAGGGACAGGGTCAGGGGAGAAAATTTCATAAAGGGGGACAGGATAGGATGGAGGAAAATATAGTTAAGTCTTTCATAACATGACTGTTATGGAAGTGTTTTGCATAATGATACATGTGTGGCCTATGTTGAATTGCTTGCCCTCTCAAGGAGGGTGGGTGTGGAGGGAAGAAGGGAGAGAATTTAGAACTCAAATGTTCTAAAAACAAATGCTCAACAACAACAACAAAAAAGTTGCTTTTACATGCAACTGGGAAATAAGATATACAGGCAATGGGATATAGAAATCTGTCTTGCCCTATAAGAAAGTAAGGAGAAAGGGAATAGGGCGGGGGGAATGGGGTGACAGAAAGGAGGGCCGACTGGGGAAAGGGGCAATCAGAATATATACCATCTTGGAGTGGGGGAGAGGTAGAAATGGGGAGAAAATTTGTAACTCAAAATCTTGTGGAAATCAATGTTGAAAACTAAAAATATCAAATAAATAATAAAAATATGGAAAAAAAATAAAACGAAAAAAGAGATAGATGGTTCTTGCTGGAAACAAACAAAAGTGAAATTGTTTTTAAGCCAGAAGATTAACTTGCTCAAAGTATGTTGAAATGCAATAAGAAATGAAAAAATTATGACATATGAATAAATTAATAATAAACATATTAAGTGCCTGCGATGTACTATTAATATACAAATTAAAATGAAGTTCAAAATTTATAGTTGTCCTAGTCAATATTGTAGTGTTGTTTCTTCCAATGCCATTTAGTAGTTTGGGAGTAGAACCAGAGAATTCAGATGTTGACAGAAATACAAGGTTAAGAATTTACTTGAATTTGGGGGAGGGGGCGGAGCCAAGATGGCGGCTGGTAAGCAGGGACTAGCGTGAGCTCCCTACTGAGTCACTCCAAAAACCTATAAAAAATGGCTCTGAACCAATTCTAGAACGGCAGAACCCACAAAACAGCAGAGGGAAGCAGGGCTCCAGCCCAGGACAGCCTGAATGGTCTCTGGGTGAGGTCTATCCCGCTGGGAGCTGGGAACGGAGTGGAGCAGAGCCCAGCCTGAGCAGCGTGGACCAACAAGACCAGCAACCGGGCAGAGCATGCCCTAGCGCCCTGAATCAGTGAGCTGCGGCAGTTACCAGACTTCTCAACCCACAAACACCAAAGACTGCTGAGAAGGTTAGTGGGAAAAGCTGCAGGAGTGGAAGGAGTTCACGGTTTGGCTTCCAGCCCCGGGGGCAGCGGAAGTGGGGTAGCTACAGCTGTTGCTGCGTCTGGCTCCAGGCCCACCTGGTGGCAGGAATTAAGTGGTGGATCAGAGCAGGAGTGCAACAGCCTGCTGAAGATCTAAGCCCAGTACGGGTTGGGGGTTCTTGGGGAAGGAGCAGTGCTGATGTGGCAGAGCAGGCATCTCCTCCACAAACGTGGAACATAGAACTCTCTAGTCTATAAGCAGTCATACTCCACTGAAAAACTCAAAGGTCAAGTTAGTTGACTGGGAATATGGCCAGGCAGCGAAAACGCACCGAGATTCAGTCTCAGACTTTGCATTCTTTCTTTGCTGACAAAGAAGACCAAAACATACAGCCTAAAGAAGTCGATAAAGTGCAAGAGCCTACACCAAAAGCCTCCAAGAAAAACATGAACTGGTCCCAGGCCATGGAAGAGCTCAAAAAGGATTTGGAAAAGCAAGTTAGAAAAGTAGAGGAAAAATTGGGAAGAGAAATGAGAAGGATGCGAGAAAACCATGAAAAACAAGTCAATGACTTGCTAAAGGAGACCCAAAAAAAATACTGAAAAATACACTGAAGAAAACAACACCTTAAAAAACAGACTAACTCAAATGGCAAAAGAGCTCCAAAAAGCCAATGAGGAGAAGAATGCCCTGAAAGGCACAATTAGCCAAATGGAAAAGGAGGTCCAAAAGACCACTGAAGAAAATGCTACTTTAAAAATTAGATTGGAGCAAGTGGAAGCTAGTGACTTTATGAGAAATCAAGATATTCTAAAACAGAACCAAAGGAATGAAAAAATGGAAGACAATGTGAAATATCTCATTGGAAAAACCCCCGACCTGGAAAATAGATCCAGGAGAGATAATTTAAAAATTATTGGACTACCTGAAATCCATGATCAAAAAAAGAGCCTAGATACCATCTTTCAGGAAATTATCAAGGAGAACTGCCCTGATATTCTAGAGCCACAGGGCAAAATAGAAATTGAAAGAATCCATCGATCGCCTCCTCAAATAGATCCCAAAAAGAAATCTCCTAGGAATATTGTTGCCAAATTCCAGAGCTCCCAGATCAAGGAGAAAATACTGCAAGCAGCCAGAAAGAAACAATTTGAGTATTGTGGAAACCCAATCAGAATAACCCAAGATCTGGCAGCCTTCTACATTAAAGATCGAAGGGCTTGGAATACGATATTCCGGAGGTCAATGGAGCTAGGATTAAAACCTAGAATCACCTACCCAGCAAAACTGAGTATCATGCTCCAAGGCAAAATATGGACTTTCAATAAAATAGAGGACTTTCAAGCTTTCTCAGTGAAAAGACCAGAACTGAATAGAAAATTTGACTTTCAAACACAAGAATCAGGAGAAGCATGAAAAGGTAATCAAGAAAAAGAACAAGAAAAAGAAATTGCAAGGGACTTACTGAAGTTGAACTGTTTTGTTTGCATTCCTACATGGAAAGATGATGTGTATGATTCATGAGACCTCAGTATTAGGGTAGCTGAAGGGAATATGCATACATATATGTTTATGTATATATATGGGTGAATGTGTATGTATGTATATATCTATGTGTGTATATATAGAGAGAGACAGAGAGAGGGAGAGAGAGAGCGGACACAGGGTGAATTGTAGATGAAGGGAAGATATCTAAAAGAAATAAAATCAAATTAAGGGATGAGAGGAACATACTGAGAGAGGGAGATAAGGAAAATAGAATGGGGTGGATTATCTTGCATAAAGATGGCAAGAGGAAGCAGTTCTGTGGGAGGAGGGGAGAGGGCGGATGAGGGGGGAATGAGTGAACATTGCTCTCATCAGATTTGGCCTAAGGAGGGAATACCATACATATCTAATTGGGAATCTTACCCCACAGGGAAGAAGATAAAAATAAATGGGGGGGATGATGGAGGGGAGGGCTGATGGGGGTGGAGGTAGTCAAAAACAAACACTTTCGAAAGGGGACAGGGACAAGGGAGAAAATTCAATAAAGGGGGATGGTTTGGGAAGGAGCAAAATATAGTTAGTCTTTCATAACATGAGTATTATGAAAGGGTTATACATAATGATACACATGTGGCCTATGTTGAATTGCTTGACTTCTTAGGGAGGGTGGGTGGGAAGGGAAGAGGGGAGAGAATTTGGAACTCAAAGTTTTAAAAACAGATGTTCAAAAACAAAAATGTTTTTGCATGCAACTGGAAAATAAGATACACAGACAATGGGGAGTAGAAATTTATCTTGCCCTACAAGAAAGGAAGGGAAAAAGGGTTGGGAGAGGAGTGGGGTGACAGAGGGGAGGGCTGACTGGGGAACAGGGCAACCAGAATATACGCCATTTTGGAGTGGGGGGGAGGATAGAAATGGGGAGAAAATTTGTAATTCAAACTCTTGTGAAAATCAATGCTGAAAACTAAATATGTTAAATAAAGAAAAAAAATAGTCTAAAAAAATAAAGTTCTTCTAGGCTTTAAAAAAAAAAACAAAAAAAAGAATTATTTGAATTTGAAATGTGATAGGACGAGGGGGCAAGGGTAGAAGACAGTTTACAGCTGAATCAGTCGACTAAAGAATTGACTGTGAAAAGAGAAAAGTGAGGGCAGAGGAGGGATGATGGAATGGCAAAACAGAGAAGGATGGAAGAATGCTGCTGGTAGCTATGAAAAGGAAGAATAGAGGAGAAGTGAAACAGTAAGAGGTGGAAAAATAAGATAATATAATTATGGAAGGTAATGCCAAAATTCCAGTTACGGGCAACGGTCTCTGAAGCTTTAGGTTGAGGGAGCAAAAGATGCAAATTTCCTAACCTTAGTACCTGTTGGTGAGAATATCTACTGCGATGATAAAAGGTAGCATTGGTATATTATTTAAATCAATAAGCATTTATTGAGTGCATACTATGTGCTAGGCACTGCACTAAGTTCTGGGGATACAAATACAAAAAAGAAAGATAGTCCCTGCCCTCTAGGAGCTTACAAGGAGCTTCCTTTCCATATATTGTAAAGTGGATAACTGAGAGTAGTATTGAAGATATCTGGATTCCTAGGAACCAGATTAAACTCAGAAGAGCCACCATCTCAGCCATCAGTACAAGGTGAGGCCTTCTGAGGGGATGAGGCTGACTTAGAAGATGGCCTGTTCATGCTATGCAAGGCCTGGTATCCACACCCTAGTGAGTGCTTTTAGGCTTTGCCTCAAGTTAAAAAACAAATGTATTGCTCTGTTTTGTTTTGACAGTACAGATATTTCCAACACACTCAAACAATTCTTTCTGCATCTCTGAAAAATTGATTGTTAAATGAAAGGAGTAATGTATCCTTTAAGTTTGAGAATATTTTATTAACATTGTAGAGGTTCCAGTCTTTTTGGTTCCTGGTGCGATGGCACTCACCCCAGAACTTAGCACAGTGCCTGGCAAATAGTAAGCACTTAATAAATGCTCTGATTAAAATGATAAATATGATTTGCTATTAACAAGGTTAAAATTATTGAGAAGTTTTGTTTCAAAGGCAATACCAGTTTATACTCAGGAATCAGTGGGCTGTGAGTGGCTTACAGAGCTCTGTTACAAATTTCTTATGGTTTGTACTACTTAGAAGTAAAACCATATTTTTCTGAAGTTTCTGTTGTTTTCAGTGGTATCTGATTTTATTTCAGTAATCCAGTATTGAGATTACAAAGGCATAAATAATCACTGAGATTATCCCATTGAGGAATTATAAGAATGTATAGCAAGGGTTTAAGACAAGATAATGAAAATTTTATGTAGCTAATAGAATTGTCAACTCAAACAGTGATCTAAAACTAAATGCTAGCTATCCTAGAATCTTGGTGGTAAAGAATGCAAGCACTTCTTTTCATATAAGAAAAAATAGCTCAAGCACCTCACAGTGTCCTAATGCTATCAGCACCATTATTTCAATTTTATTTTGCTTCAGCCTTATTCAGTTATTCATCTAAAGCTAAGGTCATCTAGACAGTTTTTAAACATGGTGAAGTTTTGCAGGTTTCACAGCTAGATTGTTTATTATACCAAAAGTAACTAGAAAAAATGAGAGTGAAAAAAGTATTAAGGAACTTTTATGCCCCTGTTCCTGGTTTTCATTGTTAATGTGTTTTATATCTCATTTTACATATTTACCTTGATGCTTCATAGTAACATTCTGGAAATAATTCTAGATCAATGAGATTTACTGAAAGAAGAACCTTTCTTTGGGTGCACTAGTTTAGCTTGTCTTGAAATCAGAGTAAATGTAACTTTTAAAAATTTTGTAAAGTTTGCAAAATGTTGAAGATAGAAAATGTTAAGATGTTGCAAAATATCTTGTTCACAGTATATGGAGAATTATGGAATGGTAGAGTTGGATGGGTCCTAAAGATTATCCCCTCATTTTATATATGAAAAAATTGAGGCCAAAGAAAGCTAATTAGTAACAGAGCTGGAACTAGAACCCAAATTTCCTGACTAGTTTAGTTTTCTATCCATTCTTTTGTGTGTTTCTGTCTGTTGTACATAGCCCTTAGGTCTTCCAAATTTTTTTTTTAGAAAAGGCTAGCAGCGTGATGTTATGTATGCTATGCATGTCTGAACCACCTAAGTTTAAAAGATACTTCAGTATAAAACAGGTATATAAAAATTCATGAGAAGCCTCATGGAGTGGTCAAAATACTTGGGTTCGAGTGCTGCACTTGACACATACTGGCCACGTCAGCCTGGCAAGTCACAACCTCTCAATGGTCCCAGGCAACTAAGACAATAAATTAATTGTAGACCAATTGTATTCCACATAGATAAAGGGAGTTTCTTCACTGAGAGGCAATGAAATCACAGATCTGTTAAAAATAGTAATTTTAAAATTTATAAATGATCGATATCACTATTGATTCCTAAAAAGCAGTATATAGGGTTTGATGACAAAAAATTTTTAGCTCTTGGGAAGTTTTTACACGAAAGTAAAATGAAAGTAAATATATAATCCAGATTTATATTTTTGACCTCTAAATATTGATATAGGAAATGCAATTTCTCCATAAATTACTATTCCATAAAATGCGATCTTAATTACATTTAATCTTAATGTAATCTTAAAACCCTTACAACACATTTTTAAAAGCTGTTATTGAAATTAAATTAACTTTGTTCTTATAAAATTACTTACCAAATTGTCTTTACTATCCTTCCTATTCTCCCAAGAGTCTTGATGAAGTCTCCATCTCCAGCATTCCACGCACCCCAGAAATACAAAGATAGAGGTATTTTACATCCCAAACGAAGCTCTGATGATCGCTCTGACCAATCTTCTGTGAAATCTACAGATAGTAATAGTTATCCTAGTCCTTGTGCTAGTCCTTCTCCTCCATCCTCAGGAAAGGTAGAGTATCTATTTCTGTAAACTTAAAAATAGCTGAATATGACCAGATTTTTAGCTGTTATTTTAATGTTGTATTTATTTACAACCCTGCAAGGTAATTATGAGCGTGCAGTTAGACAATATCATATGTACTTTCTATTTTATCCATTCAAAAGCAAATTACCTTTGGGTCAGAAAATTAGTGTCTTAGTTCTTGTGACATGGCTTATAATTACTTCAAACACCAGTTTGAAAACTGTATTTAATCTTCGAGTTTAATCATTTATTATTCTTAAAAACTTGACTAAAGGAAGTTCAGCAAACATAATTAAGAACATTTATTAAGAGCTTGCCATGTGCAAGATAGGGGGATAGGTTTGAATGTAGGGATAGGTTTGAAAGTGGAATTTTTTAAGGAGTTAGTTATATGAGTGATTTCTAGTATTTACATGGTGGCCTCATATCTTTGATAATTTCTTGAGAGACGTGTGTGTGTGTATACACACATACATGTATTGCATTGTAAATATTGAATTAAAGACTATTTACCGAAATTTTGTCATTTCATATAAATTTACATTTCTAAGAATTAAATAATGAAAAAAGAATTTGTATTTTTAGTATTAAGAAATTGTATTTTAATTTTGATGAATGGCAAATAGATCCTTTAATCTTAATAGATTCCTTTTTTTCCATAATATGTCTTTTGAAGGCACTAAAATATGCACTCTAGTTCTAACTACGTTTTGTGGATAATTTTCATCACATTAAAATTATTTGACTTTTAAATACTTGTTAGGGTAGTTTTTCCAAATGAATTTGGCTTCGTAATACTTTGAGGTTTTATTCTTTACAGGGGTCCATAAATGGGATTAGGGAGATTTGAGGTAATGGAATTTATGCAGAATAACCTGTTTTATAACTGAAAAATTATATTGAGTATTCATTATTTTGGATAAATACATAATTTTGTATTTAACATTTTTGAGGGAAATACACTAATATCAACATACTCTCATGGAAAACGAGAATTCTACAGAACACATTTTGAAAAGTGTTCTGTTAGATTACTTTGATTTGTCTTTTTGTAGTACTTATATATGAGTGTCTTTGGATTTTATGTTACGTTTCAAGAACTTAGGTGCTCTTTTGCAGGGCTCAAAATCCCCTTCACCAAGACCAAATATGCCAGTTCGATACTTCATAATGAAGAGTAGCAATCTGAGAAATCTTGAGATTTCTCAACAGAAGGGAATATGGTCTACGACCCCTAGCAATGAACGGAAGTTAAATAGAGCCTTTTGGGAGAGCAGCATGGTTTATTTGGTGTTTTCTGTTCAAGGATCTGGACATTTCCAGGTAAGTCAACCTGATACAATGAAATGGTTTTGGATTTTGGTCTTTTTTTTTTCTTATGACTATAGAAGTTAAAAGATTTGCATACCTAAGTATCTGAGGCAGGATTTGAACTCAAATCTTCCTCATTCCAAGTCCAACACTATCCATTGTGCTACCTAGCTGCCCCACTAATGGGGAGGGAATTTGGGATGAAGTATGGAAAGTGGTCAAGATTCCAGTGAAATTCTCAAATGTGATAGTTATCTTTTTAAATTTCCTGTCCCTCTGGTATATATTAAACTGTACAACCACAGGACTTAACTGCTGTTTAAACTAAAGAGCAGTGTGATGTTGTGAGCCTAACTTCTTGAAAATCCCAAGATATTTTGAAGACCAAACAGTACCTTAGTTTGTAGTCCTAGTTCTCCATGAGTAGCAGAAAGGACCCATAATTAGCGATGTAAGTTCAAATTTATCATACTACCTGAAAAGAACATATAGCTCTTTGCTTTATCCCAACTTTGCTTCTTTCACGATCATCCTCTGTGAGGAGTGGACTACATTTTTACTTTGTAATCACTTTGGCTTTTTTGGATTTTTTTTTCCCCTTGGGCCTCTGGAGTTCCCTTTGCCACCTAGACTTTGGGACTTCAAACCATACTATATTTACCTTATGAACATCTCCTCTTATTTTGGAAAGAGGTTAGGAGGTCAAGGAGAATGGCTATATGTTTCTGGGAGCCTGGAGTTGTGGCTGTCTGAGGTGTGTGAATGTGTGAGTAATATTCAGTTTGCATTGACTAGTGGATTGTTAAAGCTGGTTCCAT
This sequence comes from Trichosurus vulpecula, assembly GCF_011100635.1. Taxonomy (NCBI): domain Eukaryota; kingdom Metazoa; phylum Chordata; class Mammalia; order Diprotodontia; family Phalangeridae; genus Trichosurus; species Trichosurus vulpecula. The sequence continues at coordinate 476,914,316 of NC_050573.1, forward strand.
TCTTCAGTAAAACTAGACCTCCTCAATTCTAAGCTAGTACCTGGGCCTAGCAGCAGTTTTGCCTTGATGGCGATCGCATGAACAAACTCATCATCAGCTCTTGAAAAGTTTATGTCCTTCATTAGATCACCCATTAAGTTCCTGTTTACTGTGATACAAAAAATTACTTCATGTATAGATAGAGGTGGAATCTGTAGTTTCGTTGGTATTATAGAACTGCTTGGTAAGGAAACTCCTTTACCATTGTACATAAGCATATTTTCTGCAACATAAATCTTATGGAGTGTATCGGCAAGGCAATAAACACAACATTGACAATAATTGTGAATATACCTATATAGTTCTGTATTGCAAAATATAAGACTCTCCATCTAGAAGGCAGAAGTAGTAAAACATTTATTCAGTCACCAAAGAACCAAGTCCCAGAACCAATAAGTCCAACCCATCCAAGCAGCAACCAACTCCCAAAACTAGTAAGCCCACTTTATCACAACAGCAAAGAACTTAAAACACAATATCACAGCATGGAGCCTTGCCATCCCATAACCTTCCCCCTTGCTGGGGCCTCCCCACAAACACACAGCACAGCTAGCACCCCTCCTGGCTCTCCTTCAGCTCTAACTGCTCTGAGCATTTCCTGCTCTACCCATTCCTGTTCTTCTCCTTCAGCAATCTCCTCCCTCCACATGTGACTTAGGCTTCCTGTGACATAAGCAGGTCACATGGGCCTATTAGTGGATGGGAAAGATCTTCAAATTTACATTACCATTACATCAAGTTGTCTAGAGTACTCAGAGATTGGCTTCTCTGGGGTCTTAGAGACAATATGTATGAAGAGGTAGAACTGAATCTAGATCTTCCTTATTCCCTGAGCCTTGTTCTCTATCGTTGTCACCATGCTGCCTCTTCTAGAAAATAAACAGAAGTAATTTTCTCCAAGGGAAGAGGATATTCATTCCTTAAAACGTTGAAATTTACAAAATAATGAGATTTTATTTATGTGGATTTTTAGAAATAAAGGGTAAGAGGTTTAGCAGTAAAGATGAATATAGAATGAATATAGACAAAATTGCATTATTTGAATATTTGTTAATTTTGCTGTTATATATATGTTTGTTGTCACCCACAAATATATATATATATATATATATATATGTATATGTGTATATACACACACACACACACACAGATATATACAGATACACACCTACATAGATAATAAAGGTTTTTAAAAAGCTTAGCACCAGTGCCTGGCATATAGTAAGTACTTAATAAATGTTTATTGCCCTATAAGGGGCACTGCCATATGGAGGATAGTGGCCTGTCTGTTCCAGAGACAAGAAGACCTGAATTTAACTCACTTCTGATATTCATACTAATTATGTGACCCTGGACAAGAGCCGTAATCTCTCAGTGACCTACACAACTGATTAAGGCTATAAGTTGCAGAATAGGTGTTGATCTAATTTGACAAAACCCATCTTTTTTAAAAAAAGATATTTAGAGTTATTAAGAGAAGATTGATAATGCTTGGTATCTCTGTTTGCAAAAAAAAAATGGAGATGTGTTAACAAATTAATATCTTAATAAATTTTTGTAGATTTTTCTTGTAGTTTGTGTTACATGCTAAAATTACATTTTAAAATATTAAATTCAAACAGATATTTGGAAACTCTTGAGTATTTTTTTCTCTAAATTTCACTACAGGGATTTTCTAGGATGTCTTCAGAGATAGGACGGGAAAAGAGTCAGGATTGGGGCTCAGCAGGTCTAGGAGGAGTGTTCAAGGTGGAATGGATACGGAAAGAAAGTCTTCCTTTTCAGTTTGCACACCACTTACTTAATCCTTGGAATGACAATAAGAAAGTACAGATAAGCAGAGATGGACAGGTATGTTAAATATGTTGCTTTTTGATATTATAGAAAAACACTTTTTTCCCCTTCTATTGTCCAATATTTTGTCCAAGATTAATGATTAGAATATAAATCATGTTGACCATTTACATGTAGGAAATAGTGGACTGGGGCCTGAGAACTTTTGAGATGATTATAATAAGTATCATTCACATTTTGCACGTGGGAAAACTGAGAATTAGGTTAAATACCATTGACTTACATTAATTTCACAAACTTCATTACTACTAATCAGAAGTTTTTCAGATTTAATTTTCTTGTTTTGTTAAATTATAAAATCTTTCAATAGTCACTATATTTTTTTGCCTTCCTGATTATTTTGAATATGTATTGTCAAGGAGATACTCTAGAGACTAAGCATGAGCCTTTGACCAAATTCTTAAAGATGGAAGTAGCCATTTATCTTTTGCATAATTTAATCATTAGTATAAAATAACTTAGTGTTTTATGTTTTTGACTTTTTCTTTTTGTTGAAATTCCAGAAAATATTTTTCCTCAGAATATGTGATAGTATTTTTTTCTAAGGAATCAAAAAGAAAGAAGATTTGAAAGTTTATATATTTGTCTAATAATAACTTTCAAATCAATAGAATGGTTTCCTCTGGAAATGTGTGTCTTCTAGATTTGTTTGCTTTTTAGAAAAAGGACTAATGGTACAATCTTTTGCATATGATGTTCTCTATTTATGATTAGATTTTAAAGGTTTAAAACTGTCTTATGACTTAAATACTAAAGAGAGGAAAAAAGTTTCTCTTTATGTAAAATCTGGAGCTGAAAGAAATATCGGAGACCATCTATGGACTAAGTAAACTCCTGGCAGCTCATAATATGAAATCTTGCTTTTCACCAATATGGAGATATTCAGATCTTTACTCAGTAATGTTATTTTTAAAATATTTTAGATATTATCTTGTATTTATTTATGTTTGGTTAAATCTCTCCCTCCCGTTGGGGATAATAAACTCCCTAAGACTAGGAGACTGTCATTTAAACATTTGTGTCCTTCCAGCACCTAGTACAATGTTCTTTATATAGTAGACATTTAAGTATTTGAAATTGGAAGTTTCTTAATTTTCGCAAGTCCTTCACTTACTTTTACATCTAGCACATAAGAGAAATGTTACTTTCTTTTATATTTACTTTTTCTTATTTTTTCACATAGGAATTGGAGCCCCAGGTTGGAGAGCAACTTTTACAGTTATGGGAACGTATTTCTTTAGGAGAAAAAAATGCAACTGATTGACATTTAGCATACAAGGTAGCATACCTTGAGGTGTTGTTGAAGTTTTCTAAATACTGACTATTTTATGTTGATAAAGGACTTAAGCTAAGTATTTTAAGCCACTTTAAAAAGATCTTTAGATGCAATATCACGTCTGTTTATGACCATTGGATGCGCTGACTTGCAAAAACTGAACGTGGGAGTAATGACTTATGTCTGGGCCCTTGCTCTAGAATCACCATCTTACAAAAGAAGAAAGGATAATTTTAATGTTTGAAGATCATAGTGAGTGATAATACAGTATATGTTGGCAGTGTTTTTAATTAAATAAAACTGAAATAAATTTGTTTCTTCATTTGACATTGAATGGTACTTCTTTTTATATGTTTTCAAATTTTAAAAAATTGAAGTTATTTAAAGCATTGTTTTAAGTCTGTTATTGATAACTTTTAAATGTAACATTATTCTCTTTCTCAAAAGTCCTAAATTGGTTCTATAAATCTGGGTAAAGCTTTCAGGATTTATATCATTCTGTTGAGAACATAAATTTTCAAAATGTCACTGTAACAAAACTCATATTAGGACAGGCTAGTTATCTGACCATAGTTAATATAAGACATAAAGGAAAAAAATGTTCTTCTTAATGATTATATAACTTACCAGTTAGATTAAAATTTGAGTAAAGGGGGGTTTTCTTGATTATAGACTAGACTAGGTTTTATGGCTAGTCCCATTTAACTTAGTGTTGTTTTCATTTATTTTGCTGACTTAGTGATTCTCGTCACACATGGACATATAGTACTTAGGACATCTTTGTTTTGGCTAGAATGATTTGAATAGAATAGTCATTCTTATTAAGGCTAAAGCAAAGGGCATAGCAAAAAATTACATAACAGTGAGCAATATGAAGGCAGAGAGATGCTAAGTGTCTCTCATGTTAAAATATCCATAGCAGAATTTTGAAGTTTTTTCCCTTTTTTTTTTTCATTTTTCTCATCAGTAAATCAGGGGGAAATAGTTTATCTTATGATCATTATCATATATTATCATTGCCCCAGTTTTTGGCACTTTGAAATTTAAGCCTTTGTTAGTGTTAGCACAGGATTAATCTCTGCCATTACTAAGAATTCTTGACATTTGTTGTTTTTGATTGAAGCACTTAAATTTTTTCTCTGTGGCACCACTGTTATATTTGCTGTTACAGATTGCATATTTAAAACTGTGTTTCCTTAGAGACCTTATGAAGGTTATGGTTGATGATTAAGAAGTTCAGAGAAAATAGAGATTATAGTTACTGTACATGAAGTAGGTTTGAGTAACAACTCCTAGAGAAGGGATTCCTCATATTCATTTAAGAAAATATTAGAAAAATCCCTTTTTTAAAAAAGCCCCTAACTTCTAAGAAATGACATGGGTCAACGAAAGACCTTGAGAATTCTTTCATTTATTTCTGGAAGAACATTGTGTTGATGTGTGAACATTTGCATATGTAAAAAATGTGAGTTCAGTCATTGATATTTCCATTTTTACCTAGAAGTCATACTTTTTAGTGTGTACTTCCAGACATTCCATTTGAATTATATTCCACAGTACTCACAGTTTTATTATGTTGTGATCGCAACTTGCTATAGCTTAGTGATAATGTAAATATTTTATTTAGATTCCTGTTTAGCATTTTACAGTGTTTTCAATTTGGAAGAAAGGTTTGTTTTTCCCTTCTTGAATAAAACTCATTTCAATTTTGTTCTGTACTTCAGATTTTAGTCTTATAGAAATTATGAGTTATTGGTATATTTATTGAATGAAAGTGATGGTAGTAGGAGAAATAAACTTTAAACATATTTTAAAATAGTGACATAATAATTTTCCTATACATGAAATGCTTCATAAATATATATTAAGATACTTTGAGAATTATATTCCTCAAATATTGTCAAGTTTTCAACACTTGAAATAAGTTAGATATGATATATAGCTTAAACTTTTAAAGAAGTTCTTTGTGAAAACAATATTAAAAGGAAAGGAATGGTAAGTAAATGTTAATGACACATTTACTACAGTGAAATTAAGTACAATACAGAAATTAAGTTCAAACTGATGCATGGGGTCAGTATTAGGAAGTTGCTTCTATATGGTGTAGAGCACCTCAAGTTTTAGTAATTGTTAAGACTTTCAGTTGTTTATATCAAATTTTTCTCTGAGCATACAGTAGGAAATAACTGAGAGCATTTTTAGCTTCATATCTTACATAGGTTTCTCAGCACATACAACTTTATTCCTGTCCACATGAACAGTCTTACCTTCTTATAGTAGGTGGTATATTCGTTATTTTAAGCTACTAGATTATTATTTAATGGTTTGCAACTCATTTACACTTAGTGGAATTCTAGGGACTGTAAAGAACTGTTGAATTCCAAAAAGGTCCAATGTAGTTACTCTTTACTAGTATCATAGTGATTGATAGTAAATAGAAAACATGTTTTTTTTAATCTATGTATTCATATTTTTCTCTATGAACAAAAAGAACATGGTATTTACACTTAGTCCTTATTCCCATATCACTTTCTTTAATATTAGAAAGAATTTGGTCTTCTGAATGGAGTTAGAAGCAATCTATCAATCAAACTTTAAGTGCCTACTATTTACCAGACAATGTGCTTATGTGATGGGGATACAAAAAGAGGCTTTTTTGCCCTTGCCCTTAAGAAGCTCATATTCTAATGAGGACAGTTGATTGCCATTTGTTAAATAAAATCTGGGGTGCTTACTTTGTGAAAGGAATTGTGCCAGGTGCTGTGTGGAATGAGATAAAATCCAGTCCTCAAGAAACATATACTCTAGTAAGGGAGACAACAAAAATAACCACAATACAAGGCACTGGGTGATATGTAATGATACAAAATTTAAAGGAGGGAAGATTACTTCTGGTTGGGTGATGAGACAAAAACTCTTTCAAGCATTTGAGCTGGCTTTTGAAGTTTGGTAGAATTTTAATAGAAATGCTATTTGGACAGGCCTGCCTGATTATTTTCATTTTTTTATTCCTTTTTTTTTTTAGCATGTTAATAGTTGACATGGTGAATACCTTTTCTTTGCCATGTTGAAATCTTGAAACCATTTAAGTGAATTTATTCATGAAGAAAAGCTGTTTAAACTCAAAAGCCTTGTCATATTCTTACATTTTTAGTTATTTAAAATGATTAAAGTTTTTCCTTCAATATAACAAGCATTTATTTCAAGCACTTAAAATAAAAACTAACATTTATATAGTTATATAGTTTTCAAAGGAAGCACCTGTAATACCTACCTCAACAATTTTGTCAATAGTAGGTAAAATAGTATCTTATTTATGAGGAAACATGTTTCAGTGAGTTTAAGGAACTTCCCCATGGTGACCCAACTGGAACATAAACATTGATGGAATTTGACCTTGGTCTTTCTCAATCCAAGCCCAGCACTGCATTCATCATAACAAACTACCTCCCACACTAAAATCAAGTTCAATTTTGCCTTGAAAGTTGATAGCAAATTAAACTCTCTCTTGAAACATGACTTTTCCCTACAAAATTTAGCTGATATTTTTGATTACCAAAAATATTGTAATAATAGTGTAATTGAAAACCAGCTGATGTTTGCTAAAAGCGAACAATGGTAAACTTTCTTCCTTTTTAAGTTTCTCACATCTCACTGTTAGTTGACAAAAGAAATTGTAATGCAACAGAATTCAGATGAAGAGAGGCAGCCTCACACAGGGGTAGCTCTGAAAACTTATCACTACTCAGGAGGGGAGGAAGAGAACAGATGCCAGTGGGGAACAACTCAGTGTGTGGGCCCCTTTGCCATAGTCCTTACAGCAGCACACAGTGGGGTGGTTCTAAATATGCAGCTGTGCAAAGATATTTGCCTTCCAATCAAATGGCTCAGAGCCCCTCGGGACTCAAATATATGGGGACTTTTAACAAAGAACCAGTGTGGCACTAGGAGTGCCCCATAATCCTCAGTCAGTATGCATTTGTTAAGTACCTACTATGTTATATACCAGACACTATCAGGGATACAAAGAAAGGTAAAGGACAATCCCTGTCCTTGAGCTCACAGTCTAATGGGGGAGATGTTATGCAAACAACTATGCACAATCAATCCACATGCTATGGATTGTCAGTGTCTGTGAAATGAGAGTATTTTCTAAATTGCTAAATAATGAGGAATGAGGCAGAGCACAGGCCATTTAACTCTACAAGGAAAGGAAGAGGCTGGAGATTGGAGTAATAGATCTGTTCTCTAGTCATTGGTTTACAGAGATTCCGTAATCTCATTTGTAATTTTTTAAATGTTACCAAATTTATAAGATTTGTTACAAAATTAATTTTACAATGCATTTTGGATCACTGATGTTTATGTCTTAGAGCTCAAAAGACTTATTGATAAATACTGCATTGGAACTTGAGTAACCTATTTTCCAAAACTTTTCCAATTATTAGGGATAATATCCATTATAATTTTGACTGGTTTAACTCTTCTGTGTTTTAATTTTGTTCTGTAAATATGCCCCTATTGCTGAACTATGTATTAGTTAGTCTTATTTAAACTTCCAACAAAAGTATACATATAGAACCAGTAAATAGAAATTGCACCTGTCATTCATGGTTAGCAAAGTATATTTTTTCACTCAGAAATGTAATTTTTTACATCATTGAACATTTTTTTAAAAATTCTTGAATAGTAGGGATCTACTATGATTAAGTAAAATTGAAGTTTCATGACTTTCCTATAGCCATGTAAATTTGTTTACCAAATAGTCTCTCAGAGAAGTTGCATAGGATATTTTAAAGTATCATAGGTTCCTTTTCCTGCCCCTTTAAATAAAGTAGCAATATTGTGCTGTCTCTTTTCTCTGGAAATAAAATTAGTATCTCAAGTAGAAGTTAAATTTCTCATGATTTTTGAAGTGTCATTTAATATTAAACCTTCTAAATAATCTTAGAGCAGCAGCATAATGGTGTGCTGGATAGATGGTTCCCCTTGGAATTAATAAGATCTGTTTTCAGGTCCCACCTCTGACACAAATTGGGTGTGTGACCCTAGATGAGTCACCTAACCCCTTACTACTGCCCGCAGCCCTATAAATTATAGAGTAGTTGTCCGTTTGGCATTGGTAGAGGGAATTTTTTTGTCAGCAGTTCTGTGCACCACTGAAAGCCCAGAGCCACACCAAGTAATAAAATCTAATAGTTATTTGTTGCGTTAAGCATTATCTCATTTGATCCTCACAGCAACCCCATGAGGTAAGTGCTGTTATTATCATCCTTATTTTACAGGTGTGGAAACTACTGCTTAGAGTGGTTCATTCACTAGTTCAGGGTTACACAGCTAGTAACTGAGGGAGGATTTAAAGCCAGGTAATAGTCCAGAATAGTCCACTTCTCTATCTACACACCATGCCATTTTTCCTAAGGATACTAATCACCAGGAATCAAACAAATTGGGTTTGGTGTTTGAGTCACATAGAATAAATTAAAATTAAGCCTCTCTTTCCCAGGATGTGCATTAAGATTTTTCAAAACATTATGTTCATACTTACACTCCATATTCATACTTTTGTCTATTTAGAGATTGTATTAAGTTGGAAAGACACAAAACATTCCAGTTGCGCTCACACTTTCTCTCTGGTATGGTCAGGGAGGATGTTGTTTGGGTTAAAAGTTTTGACTAATGGAATCATCTATATCACATTTTCTAAAATAACACTAACATTAAAAGTAAAACGGGCATAATCTTTGTGTATATGTGATTGACAATCTTGCAGTTGCTCTGGGTTATCAGTATGAATGTAATGGTATAGGAGTATTATACTGATGAAGCCAGAAGTATTAGTAAGTAGTGGTGTTTCTGTAATTGCTGGAGAAGTCAGTCTTTATTGTCAAGTCAATATGAATTTATTAAACACGTGCTAAGTGCCAGGCACTGTACTAAACAATAGGAATTTTGAAAAAGCATATGACAACCCCTGCTGTCAAGAAAGTCACAGTCTAATGGGAGAGACAACATTCAAACAACTATGTACAAGTAACACACATACAGAATGAATTGTAGATAATTAACAGGGAGAAGGAACTATCATTAAGGGGGATCAAGAAAAGCTTTTTATAGAAGGTGAGATTTTTAGCCGAGGCTTGAGGGAATCCAGGAGGCAGAAATGAGGAGGGAGAGAATTCCAGTCATGGGGGACAGTCAGTAAAAAAGCTTTGAGTCAGGACATGGAGTATCTTGTTTGAGAAATAGCAAAGAGGCCAGTGTCGCTAAATCACAAAAATTATGGAGGATAGTAAAGTATATGAAGAATGAACAAGTGGGATAGGAATGGGTCCCTGTACTTCAGAAAAATTACTAGCCAGATGGAGGATAGAATGGAGTGGAGTTGGAATAATCCAGGTATGCTATAATGTGGACCTGAACTATAGGGTGGTGGCAGTGTTAGAAGAGAGAAGGGGACTTAATATGGAAATGTTAAACAAAGGTAAAATTGACAGAACTTGGCAACAGATTGGATATGTGAGGGAGGGCTAAGAGAGGAGTTGATGGGCTATCTGAGAGTATAGGAAAAGAGTAACCATGGGGGGTTTAAGATTTGGAAGAGCCTTTGTGGTGAGTAGGATACTGATTAGGACAATTAGGTAGGTGAAAAACACTGAGGGCCCAGTCAGCGGGGTTTTACGATTTTCTCCAACTTCATTCAGCGGCATACGAGTAGGAGTGAAGGCTGTGAATGGTAGGAGTGATCCAAGACTGAACCTTGGCAGGGCAAGGTTGGCAATAGGGTAAGGGGCAAGGGACTTAGGGAGGACAGTGATTGAGTTGAACTGGTTCGCCAAGGGATAAAGATAGGGGAGGAAGGATGGTAAAGTTAGATACAGGGCAGATGGCCCCGGGGAACAACTCAAGGGTTAAGAGATTAGGGGTTGCAGTGAGGATTAAGAACGGTATTCAGAGTTGTGCGGCAGAGGGAGAGGTGGAATGAGAACAGATTGCAGTTAGATATGGGAATTTCAAAGTCCTGTGAACCTGAAAGTGGAACATTTGTGGGTGATGACAAGATGAAGGGCATAGCTCTCTAGAGTGGGCGGGCATTTGTAGTATATAAGTTTAATGTTGATATTGGTTTGTAATCTATGGGTTCCTTTCAGCATAATGTGACTTATTTGGTTTTCCCTTTTTATGTTTTTAATGTTTATTTTTGTTTTGTCTGATAACATGTTGCAATGCCTGCTTTTTTGCATTCACTTGATTTATAATAAATTTTTTCCAGCCCCTAATTCTTTGTATGTCTTTGTTTCTTATGTGTGTGTTTTTTTTTAATAACCAAAGCATTGTAGGGTTATGTTTTCTAATCCAACTTGTCACTTATTCATTTTACTAAATTATTTAATTCTTCCTGATTTAAAGTTATGAGTTAGTTTTATATATTCTTCCATTTGTCCCTAATACTGGCTCGGGTTTTTGTTTTTTTTTTTTTTAGGATTTTTATATCTATTCCTTTCTAAAGACAGTGCTTCTTTTCAGTTATTTTAGCTTGCTCCCTTTTAAAGCAACCCTATTCCTATCACCTCCCTTCCCCTTATGTCACTTTCCTCCTCCCCTCAATTGTCACTCCTTTCCCTAGTTTTAGAATTTTGCTTAACTTATTCATTCCTTTTTCTTTCTTCTTTTTTATTTAGTTGTCTTTTTATCTCAGTTAAAAAGTCAAGTAAAATTTCCCTTCGATTTTTGTTATATTTTCTGCACTTTTTCTTAAAAGAATTTTTTTCTTCTCTTCATTATTTTCTTCTTTCTCTGCCTATTCTAAACATTAACTTTTTTTTTTCATGGTGGCCCTTATTGGTTCTTGTTTAGTCTGTGTCTTCCTCATGAAATTAAAGTTTCTAAGGTAACTATTTTGAGTTTCTCTCTTCTAAACAGTTTCTCTGCTATTGCCTAAGATCTTGCCCTGTTGTTTTTTTTTTTTCTTTTGTGCCTCTCTTTTGGAAATATCACTTCCTGTAGGGGATGGGTGCTTAACCTTTGTGGTACTGCCATGTACTACTGCATAGTACCCTGGTTCCCGGTTCCTCAGAGTGCTATCAGACTATAGTCTCAGCCAGAGAAAGCCTTTTGTTTTCCATTGACCAGGGGTAGAGAGAGAGGGGGTAGAAGTGGGGTGAAAGTTTAATTCTTTTGTAATCCTATGAATTGGCTTCTGCCGCCCAGCCAAAGCATGGTGCCTCATGGGGAATAGGGAATAATGAGTGAGATTAGCCTTCTCTCCTAGTGTGTCAGGTTGTTACCTTGCTAGTTTTCTTGTTATCTTAGAATCTAGACTATGAAGACAGCTGAAATTGCTTTATCTCCTGAACATAATTCCCATTTTGGAGAGGTTTGAGAGTTCACAATGTGACAGTCAGTCCTGGGACAGCTTTGTGTCCTTTTAGGGAAAACTAATCTCTGTTGCAGGAAGGAAAGAGGAAGTGTAGGCCTAACCTGTGTTGTGAAGAAATGCTGTTAGATATTAATCCCATTAAATACCATCCTTTAGTGGTACGGTCCTAAGAATCTTCTAGAGGGTCTTCTACCATTTTAATTCTTCTAAGGCATTTACTGGACTTTTTTTTTTCCACTGGGCTTTTTCTGGAAAGGCAATACTAAGGGGAAAGGGGAGAACAGAGAAGGGACAAACAAAGCCACCAACAACAACAAACAACACAACAATAAAATTACAACCCACCCAGCCTCTGGCCAAGGAGTCACCATAATGAGGCACAAAGAGAAGGGGAGAGAAATTAAAGATTAAGCTGGAGATTCTAGGCTTTTCCTCCCTCCTTCAGAAGGACTAAGTTTCAAGTTTCAACAGTATACTCCATGTCGTGAGCGATACCATATCTTTGCAATTCATGATAACTTTTCTAACACAAGGTAGTAGTGATGAATCAGAGCGGAACCAGGCACATCAAAATTGACAGCACAGATGACACCTCCAGTAGAGTCACAGATTTTTTCTCCTGACATGAGGAGCTAACCATGAGCAAGAATAGCTTGAGGAACATCGGCGATATTTCTGCTACAGTCAAAAATTCTTCATCACGTATCAGTCATCTGTAGTAAATAAGTCATAATTCTCTTGTATGCAACCTATCTTGGGGCCTAAGTTGGTACTAAGGCTCTCCCTGTATGTACATACACTCAGTATCCTCTAGCCCATCTGCCAAAATCTCTCCCTCCCTTAGAGCCACATCAGGGAAAGGATAGGGAATATTTCCCCCTAAAGGTTTCTGTGGGTGGGCTACCTCCTCCTTTCACAGGGACTAAATAAGGACTCTCCCTCACCCCCATCCAGGAACTCAGAAATTCCACCAAGCCAGTTAAGGAGTCCTTTTTCTTCTAAGTAAATATACACCCACAACGGTTTCACCTCTTCAGTGCTATTACAAAGGCAGACACCTCATTTTTACCACCCCTCGGTCTCTTAAATCCTTTCTAGGAAGGTGTTGTCCCAATAATTTCAGAGGAAAAGGAAGCCTGCTAATTAAGGGGGACATGAGCTATTTCTTAAGGTATAGGAAGCCTTCTCTTAGGGCAGGGATTGGAGAAGGTGAGCTGGAGTTCTATCAAGGGAAGCCCGGAGCCTGGATTTGAGAAACCACTGCAACAGAGAGCCCTCTTCTTTCCTAGGATATCATTTATTTATCAGTCATGACTTCTTGGAGGTTGGAAACCATCTAAGCAAAAAGGAGTACAACAATGTAGCTTTTCATTAGGGGGGTAGACCTCTTGCCCTGAGATGGGAAAATATTCTTTTGCCAGTTGGGGATAAGTTGAGGAACACTTGGGTTAGATGAGTTCTTTGGTCCAAAAACTCCAATTGGATAGAAATAACTTGCATTTACTTTAGGGGAATCATGTAGTCCTATACCCAACCCAACATGGTACCACCACTCCAAAGTCCAGATTAGCAATGGATCCACTCCTCAGCCTCTGCTGTTCTAGTAATGACCCCAGAATGGTTGTTTAGCATATGATGTCTCTAAGAAGTGTTCACATGCCCCACAAACTGTTTGCTATGGGAGGAATCTACTAAATTGCTCCGTTGGTTCTGACTCCAACTTGATTGTCCGATTCTGTGCTCTCCAGGCTCCAGACCATTTAACTACCTCCATGGCCACCACCCAGAAATTGATGTAAGTAAAAATCTTCTATACCCCATCCCCAAATCTCACAAGCTATCTATGCAGCCTGTAGCTGATTCCACTGAGAAGCCCTGGGTAGACCCTCATTCCCTAGGATATTTGCAGTTACCAGATTAGTGGCTGCTGAAGTCCAATGTTTATGCTTCTCTCATGGCAGATTGAATCATCAGCATACCAGGCAAAATGGTGTTCCTCAGGAGGTCCTTAGAGGTGGAAACCCATTGGACCAGAGGAGGCAGGATTCCAGGATCTGGATTGGGGACTTCAGTCTCTAGGATAATTCTCACCTATTTGTGAATAAAGAGTAACACCAGAGGGCCCCAGGCAAGCATTATTTTGAATACCATTTTCATTGGGCAATAGAAGCCTCCTGTATTCTGTTTATCTTGTTAGAAGGACCGTGTTTTACCACCTAGCCCGTAATGGGCAACTCTAGAGGAAGACAACCCTGCACCACCTGTTCACTCACAGGTGGTGTAGTTTGTGACTGCTTTAGGGAGCTTGGAGCTCCAGATGCCTAACAATTGCTTATTCTAGCTACCTTCTGGTGCTTGTCAAAAGGCTCTCTTCAACCTGATCTTTATAGACAGAGAATTCAAAGATTATGGATTTTTCAGGGAAATGAGGGCCCAAGGGAAGAGGCTGACTTCTGGACACTCTGCTCTAGACCTTTCATGATGTAGCCACTTGAAGGAGGCAGACTAACCATCAGGCTACCCAGGTGGAAAGTTTGGGGTTTTCAAAACCTGAGGAGTACAATATATCTGACCTTCCTTCTTAGACTATGGAGAAGGCAAGTGTCAGTAGCTTATTCTGTACTGTGCTCAGAGTGGTTTTTCCTACCCATTATATTTCCCCAAACTGTTTGGGCTGGATCCCAGTTTTTCTTGGGGTTGATTTCTGATCCTTTGTCCCTCAAGTGGGACATGATCTGATCTAGGTTTTCTGTCGCTGTGACCTGGTCAGTAGTATGCCACATCAATGAAATGATATACATTAATGTCCTCAGGAAGGGAAGCGAGGCCTCTTTCAGGCCTCTGCTTATGATAATTTGACAATTTGAGGAAGAGTTCAAGTAGTTCTGTGGAAGGGTGATGAAAGTGTATAGGACTCCTTCCCAGCAAACTATTCCTGGACTAGTCTCAGTCACAGGAATAGAGAAGAACATTGACAGGGTTATAACCTTAATGAGGTCAGAAATAAACTGTAGTGATGAGTGTGACAGCTTTGTTCAGCCCTCTAGTCTACTGTAAGCTTCCATTTGCCATCTACCTTGCTTAAAAGTAATGCAGATTTGTTGTGAGGGGAGCTTCAGCGTCATCTCTATTATTAGGAATACAGTTATGGTAATGACATTGGATAGTTTAGATAGCTTTTAAGAGTTTCCATTGTGGCCCTGCTTGGTAATATTCCTTGAGGTTTTTTTGAAAAGCTTTCAAATAAGTTCATAATACCCCTTCCTTCCATGGTCTGCCCCCTAAACATCATGGTCTTCCCCTAAACGTCAAAATGGGATTGTGACTTTATATAATATCTCAGGCTTGGGTGGACCTGGAAAGTCCTGGTGCTGAATTTTCCTGTAGTTTTACTAGCACCCCAGCAATAGGCTGACTATCAATTATTTTCTTATCAACCTTGTATTTTAGAATCCACACACAAAGCCCTATTTGGGATAAGGGAACATTGCCCTTTGCCCACTTAGGAGGGTCATGAATTCTGAGACTCCTCCCCCAGTTCCCAGATTGCCCCTTTGCATTAACAGTAGTTTTTGCCCAAGCTATAGCTGTCCCAACCTCCTATGTAAAATTGTGTAGCCAAGGAGACCTATAACTAATGCCTGAAGCCATTCTTTGGGGGCTCCATGCTGAAGGTGGCATCTAATTGTCCCTGAAACTGGCTGGGCATAAAGTGTGGCAGGTCATGGGGAGGGAACACAAATCCAATCTGTCAAACTCATTTCCTTTTGAATCTTCACCTCCTCCCTTGCAGATTTCCGGGGCAAGGGGGGGTGGGTAGGAGAAATCATTGATTGCTGTGGAAAGTCTTCTTTATATGGCTATATGGAAATAAATCCCCGTATTAGCCACCTAAAAAGGGACTAAGTAAGTGTTCTCTGTCTAGGGGCTCTTAATAAATTTAGTTGATTGTAAAAGTACATTCTCAGAGAACTTCGCTGGCCTATGAAAGTAAACTGTGGATATCAGAGAAACTGCTGACATTGACTCCACTAGACCTCAGCAGCCATCTCTTTAGTGACTCATCAAGTTTCTGTCTGAACTCCTGCAAATAACCCAGCTCCTTAGTGTATAATGTCTGTTCACTGCTTCTTCAGAGCTGGGAGTTAGGACCAGTGTTGATATGCCTGGAGTTTTCTTGTTATTGGCATGAGTTCCCAAATCTCTACCTCATTCTCTTCCTGTCTTGCTTTGATCTCAGCAGGAACTAAGGTGAGTTGCTGACTGGGGCACTTCAGTCTTCAGCCCTGTCAGGAGAAATCCCTTCACTTGCATGCCCTTCCAGCTCCATTAGGTGCCCCTCAGCTTTCATTGTACATTCCCCAGAAGCTGAGAACTCTGTCTCTAGTTGCTGAATGCGCTGGCCCAGTTTACTAAAGTTCAACTTATGCAGAACAGTCAACAATAAGCAGGAAATGCTGAATTTGTTCCTCTGAGCCCCACTGAGCTCATTCCTATGCCTGAGCAGGAGCCTGCTTCCTGTTCCATAGAGGGTACTACATGATCAGGAAGGTTCTTGCCACTGAGAGCTATGCATTATCCTACCATCTGATCAGCATACCCTCCATATTTGCAGCACTTTTTCCTCAACTCAATCACCATGTGACCCACAAGGCCATCTCATCTCATCCTGTTTTGCTGTAACTAAGATTTTGAAGGTGGTTCTAATATCAATACTCTTAGTCAGGTTTGATGTTAGGATGAAATGAAACCCTCACAAATCATTGAACAGTTAACAAATGGTTAACTTGCCCTGACAGAGTAAATTTGCCATATGCAATGAGGATGCAGCATCACTTAACTTCTCTGGACATTCCCTTTCCTCTTGTCTCCATATTGAAACACATATGGTCATTGGGACAGGATATAGTGAAGGACATGGTGACTTGAATTGTCTTTAGAAATACACCAAGTTGCAGGGACCCCTGCCGTGCATATGTGGGGCCTTAAGCTAACCAGGAAGCTGAGTCAGGAGAATAGGGCAGTCCAGTCCCAGGACTGCTTTATCTCCTTTTACGGAAAAATAATCTCTGTCAAGGGAAGGGTGGATTGGCCTAATTGGGAAATGCTGGTAGAAAATGCTCCTATCACAGAGGGGGAGAAGAATATACTAGGGTCGGGGTGGAGGGAAGGAAAGGAAAAGATGGGGGAAGTAATATCACCTCATTGGGGTGCATAAGGAAAAGTGTATACAAACAAGAAGGAAGGGATGGGGGTGGCGGGTAGCAAACAACACGAGCCTCACTCCTGTGAAATGGTCATAGGAAGGAAGAATATACACACATAGCTGGATACAGAAATACATTTTACTCCATAGAGAAACATAAGAAAAAGGGGAGAAATGAAAGAGGGTAATGAAAAGGAAAGTAGAAAAAAGGGAATGGTCCTATGCAAATCAAGCTAAGCATGTACAAAGTGTTCATACACAAAGATGGAATAACATTGTGCTAGAAGAAATGATGAAGGAGACAGTTGTAGAGAAAGCTGGGGAAACTTATATGAATTGATGAAGAATGAAGGAACAGAATCAAGAGAGTAATTTATGGAACAACAATGCTATAAAGATGACTTTGAAAGACTTGGGAACTCTGATCAGCACAGTGACCAACCATGATTCCAGAGCATCCATAAAGAAATATGCCCACCTCTTGATAGGAAATGACATTTTTTTTTCTTTTTTAGACATGGCCAGTGGGATAATTTGTTTTGCTTGACAATAAGTGTTTGAAACAGGGAGTTTGTTTTCCTTAATTGAAGTGGGAGGAATAGGAGAAAGTTTTTGTTGATTGAAAAAACAAACAGATAAAACTTAACACCAGCATTATCTATAGTGGGCATAAATAGATGGTCTTTACAGTAAGATCAGGAGGGAAAAGCAAAGATGTCCATTATCTTCATTACTATTCAATAAAGTGGTAGAAATCCTAGTTATTGTGGTAAGACAGGGAAAAAGAAATTGAAGGAATAAACATAGACGAAGAAACAAAACTACTGTTCTTTTGGCAGATGATACGATGGGAATCCTAGAGAGTCAACTAAAAAAATTAATTGAAATAATTAACTTCAGCAAAATCGCAGGCCATAAAATAAACCTACATGAATCATCAGCACTTCTGTATATTGCCACCAAATAACTATAGAAAATATAAATTACTTGAGAGTCTACTTGCCAAGACACACAAAAATTATGTGAATACAACTGCAAAACACTTTGTGAAAATAAAGACATTAAATAGTTGCTCAAGGGTTAACCAGGCTAATATAATAAAAATAGCAATAATGCCTAATTAGCTTGTTTAATTCCATTCCAAACAAATAAGCAAAGGATAACCTTTTACAGTTAGAAAAATTAAAATTTATCTGTAAAAACAAAAGGTCTCTGCCCTCAAAGAGTTTGTAATCTTATTGAAATAAACATATCAAGGAATTTTAGAATAACAAAAGACAGAAAATAAACTGCAAAATTAAAAATTAGGTGCCAGTGATAAAGACATTAAGTGCCACCTGTGGAGATGGCACTGAGATATAAGGATGCTGGAGAGAGTGAAAGAAAGACATGGACCAGGCGGGAGAGTACAGTACAACTCCGTTTATTAAGCCAAGGCAGTGAGTTTATATAATCTATGGAATCAGATAAGTGGACCAAGCATTGCATTGCTTTATTACTTTACTTCGTTCCTTTGTAGCATCCTGTCACGTAGCCCATGTAGCCCTGGGACATGTTGTTACTTAGTTCCATAGATGCTAACCATATTGAAACATTTACTGTTCTTTCTCATGTGGATAACAGCTGTGAGGGCAGTTCCTTGCCAGGTCCTCTTATCCTTTGATGGTCTTGCCTTGCAGAGACCTAGCCCCAAATGGCCTTGCCTTTGAGGTTTAAACAGGATATAGCTGGTTCTCCACATGTTGTTCTGCATGTTCTCAGGGTCAGCTAAAAGGGAGTTGGAGAGCCCACATCCTGAGTACACAGCCCAGAGAAGAACAGGCTCAGGCTCAAAGGAAAACCTGGCATGTACCTTTCCCACCACAGACTATCTCAGAGCTGGCCCTCCACAACTAAGTGTTTTGGGCTTTCAGAAAGGGATGATATTAAATGATGGTTCTAGTTACCAAGGAAGGAATCATTAATGAGGTGGGACTTTAAGTGAGCCTTTAAAGATAGAAAGTTTTTGGAGGGGTGAAGAGGAGAAGGTATTTTAACAACAAAGGTTACTAAAGAAGTTAATAGAGAACACTTTCCCAATTAGTCTGCAAAACTTTGGCTACTGAAGGTCCTATAATCTCAAGAGAAAGAAAACTTTGTTAGAACCTGTAAACCTAAAAAAAAATAATCATTTTCTTCCTTTTCCTTTTCTCCTTGATCTTGATAAAATTCTTGATGCATTTTTGTCTTTACCTCTGTGGTGTATATGGGACTACCCACACTTGTGCTAGCAGGCTGAATCCGCAGAGCATACCTGCTAAAGCTCTTCTTGGGATCCAGAGGTAGTTCTGAAGGAAAAACTAGATTGTCTTCCTAATATAAGTGTGTGGGATGAAAGACCCTCATGAATTAAATTTATAATAAGGAGCCATCTCAGGATGGGAACAGAAATAAATTTTATTCAATTCTCGAGAATTGGGCATCCCCCGCTAGAACAAATCCAGCAAGGGAGGTGCTTTACAAGAGGCTAGGCACCCATAATTACACCTAACACAAGAGAATTCCCACCCACCTCTGGCCCTTCTCACCATTGGCTGGGAGGTGGGCTTACAATCTGAGCACGAAAGCTAGACAAAGAACCAGGATATTGAGGCACAGAAACTCCAATTCCCATTCCCTTAGTTAATGATTACAACTGAGGTGACATCTATAAATCTAAAGAAGGAGAATAGGAAAAGGGGAGGGGGAGACCTTCTCCATTCTTTACAGTAGAGAAAAACAGGTCATTATGACCCTGTCTTACTGAGCAAATCTTTAAACCAGAACCAGAAGAAAGAACAAAAAGTTTCAGGGTAGACTCTCCCAGAGGCTGAGCCATCAGACTCTCGCAGCCTCAGAATCTTTCCCTTCCCTATATCTTGATTTTTAAACACTCCTGTATATAGATATGAATATTATACACATCCTCCCCTGTGAAGTCTTCACATTTCATTTATTTACCTCACACATAAGCCTCCAACAGTGGGCTTCCCTTTATGATTATTAATTAGTCAATTAGTCAACCAACAATTTACCACCATTATATACAGTGTCCAGGGGAAAGTGGACTTATGACATAGAAAGCACATATAGCAAAGGGATAACTCAAAACAGCTCGCTGTTGCTGAAAGTTCTTTTCATCCTGTAGTGTGGTGCTGGAGAAATCAGCCCCTGCCCCACAGCCCCTGAGAAAACCCCAGTTTGCATAAGAAAGAATGGATTAAGATCTTTCGGCATTTAGCAAATGTCCCTGGGGCTCCATGACTCCTCCAAGGAATGTCAATAGATAAAATTATCCCACTTAAGGATAACCTGTCAGAATCTTTGATCTGTCAGGACCTTTGTTCCTGTTCCAACCCGACCACCCTGTGACCTGGCCCATAAATTTCGAGAGATAATTAACCACTGCACCCTGTTTTTTCTGTATAAATACAACTTTTTCAGCTCTACTCATGGCCATTCTGATTTGGGTTGAACCCCGGAATGGACGCTGGCTAATAAATTCTCCATTTAAAACTTATACTCTGTGATGTGTCTAGCTCGCTTCTTGGTATAACAATCCCTTTATGGCATACTCATGAAATTCCCTTCAGATATGATGTAGCTTTTCAGTTAGGCTCTTCATAGATCTTTGGACCTTTTCTCATCATATCCAGTCTGTTCTTAGCTCCTAACGTGCACATTTCTGCTAACTACTGCTGTCTCAAGAACATTGTTAGGACAATGATAAAAAAAAAAAGTTCAAATCCTTACATGAAAAGGGGGTTATCTAAAATAATTTCTGCTCTCTGCTCCAGGCACTTGAATGACTTTCTTGGGCCTGAACTAGCTCTATTTTGTAGCTGACCCCCAGTGATGGGGTTTAGACTGTGGGAAATCCCTTGAACCACACCCTGAATCTTCCCACTTGATCTGACTTTTCATGCCCAAATAGCCTGGCTTAGCCTAGCCCAGCCTTCCATTGTCTGGCTACCTCTGGATTGCCTTCTGGCTGTTTCCCACCCTTGATCCTGATCAAAATATCTATAACCTAGTTCTGTTACCCTAGCTCTCTTATTGTCTGTCATCTCCAGGTAGCCTTCACCTATTTCCCACCCTGGAGTCTGACCTCATCCCAGTCCCGTCAAGCTCCTCCTTAGATGCCTCCTCAAGACCCTCCCTAAACCCCTCCTCCCATCACCCCAGGACCACCCTAGATCCCTCCTACAATCTTTGTGTATATAAATCTCATCTTGCCTCCATGAAGGCGCCCAGATTCAATCTAGCTCAGATTGAATCTGGCCTGCTTGTGAAAACAAGTGTCACAAGTGCTCAGTCTCCTTAAAAGTCTATGCATTATGGCGAATCCTTAATAAACTTTGTCCTTTTGCTTGGCTGAGAAGGTTTGGGTCTAATTCTTTTGGCAGGACAAAGCATGTCAGTATTTTGGGGTCTCGAGCACCCCTCAACCCCAAAACTCATCGACAAGGCATGAAAAAATTTCATCAGACCATCTGAACACATTTCCTGTATGTTCCTAGTTGATCAAGTACTTTTCCAATTTCATCCAAAACCTGTGATTGATTCAATACCTGGTTAAAGTAATAAGACTTAATACCTTGGCATTTTAAATGCAGTGGGGTGATTTCATAAATTCAGTCAATCTCCTGACACCAACATTTTGCTGTTTTTATGTGCCTCCCCATCTCACTGAACATCCCTTCATAACAAAGAAAAGCAATTGTTTTCCATTCAAGATTACTTTCAGTTCCAGATTCTCTCCCTCCTCTAAGCCCTCACCTATTTAAAAGGCAAGAAATACAAAACCCACTACCAAGGTGAAGTCATGCAAAACCATGATCCTCATTAGTCAAGTTCTGCCCCACCTCCTGCCAAAATAAAGAAAGAAAGAAAGAAAAACATGCTTTGATATGCAGTCTTTACAAGTCTACATAGAAGTGCATAGCATTTTTGATCATACATTCTTTGGAAATGCAGTGGGTCATTGTGTTGATCAGGTTACTAAAATAATTCACAGTTGATTATCTTTACAAGATTGTTGTTACTGTGTAAATTGTTCTGGTTCTGCTCACCACGCTATACATCAGCTCACGTAATTCTTCCCAAATTTTTACCGAAAACAATCCCCTTTATCTTTTCTTATAGCACAATAGTATCCATCACATTCACATACCATAACTTGTTCATTCATCTCCTCAGTTTCCAATTCTTTGTCACCACAAAAAAAAAAAACTGCTATAAATATTTTGGTATACATGAGTCCTTTCACTTTTTCTTTAATTTCTTTTGGATACAGATCTAGGAGCAGTATTGCTTGGTCAAAAGATATGCACAGTTTAATAGCTTTTTCAGCATCAGTTTCAAATTGTTTTCAAAAATGGTTAGCCTAAAAAAAAAGAAAGGCTTAGACTAATTCATTGCTCTACCAACAGTGTGCCTATTTTCCCAAATCCCCTTCAAAATATGTCATTTTCCTTTTCTGACTTCTTAGACAAACTGAAGGCATGAAGTAATACCTCAGAGTTGTTTTAATTTGCATTTAATTTGTTTTAATTTGCATTTCTCTAATAGTAATTTAGAGCATTTCATATGACTATTGAGAGCTTTGATTTCTTCCTCTGAGAACTGCCTGTTCATAGATAGACCTTACCCAGCAACCATCTAGGTTGTCCTGGGCTGGAGCCCTGCTTCCCTCTGCTATTTCTTGGGTTCTGCAGTTCTAGAATTTGTTCAGAGCCATTTTTATAGGTGTTTGGAGGGTACTGGGGGAGAACTTTAGACAAGTCCCTGCTTTCCCACATGTACAGATAAAAATCAAAATTATCTTCAAATATAAAGTTTTGTGGATTTAAGAAAATAAGCATCCTACAAAATTCACCAAATATTTCTGCTTGTTTAGTTTAACCTTACAGGGCCTTTATCAACCCACAATCAAAAGAGAAAGCAGAGATAAAGAAAAACAGCTTCCACCTGGAACAGAAATTGTGCCCACACTCAGCTGTCCATGCTGCAGAGAATTCTCCCCACAGCAATTTGGGACTTGGGTCAACTTGGAGTCACCCCATTCTCATGTGAGAAAACTGTCAGGATAGAGACTCTTTCAACGATTCCCTCAGTGCATAAGGACATCCACCTGGCCTCCACCAAAAATCTACACAGGGAACACCAAAATTTTCTTAGGGGTCCCTCTAGCATAGGTGATCTGCACAGAGGTCCAGGAAATTTCCTCTGCATCCCTTATGCCAAAGGGCACCAAATTTCCCTCTACAAGTCTTTGCTACTGACAGGGTAAACCAAGCTCCCTCTTCAGTACAAGTAGGCAAACTACCTCGATTAGAGAAGTAGCAAAGGAATGTCAGGTATTTGTAGATTTTAGGCATAGCAAAGGGCTTTCACAAAAGGCAAGTTGTCTTAGTCTATTTAAATGCAGAATAATATGAACATTTCTACTACCCAATAGCAATCTAGTGATTGCAGATACTTCTCATATAAAACTTTAATATCAATATTTATACTCAGCCCTACAAAATGTATCAGTATATCAAACCTTACAGAATTCATCAATACAGAAAGCATCAGTAGTTAAAGAAAATTTGTGAAATTATACTAATGGAACTGACTTGTGAACACACTGGGAAAAAAAGATTCAATTGTATAGCCTAAAAAATTATTTTGCCAAATTTCTCTAGGATCTCACAGACTAGGGTATCTCAAAATCAAAAGACCCAAGCTGATAATCTATCTAGGAATCCCTGCAAAAATAAAGAGCCCAGTTTATCCTCAACAAAATCCCACATGTAATAGTGACTGCTGTTGCCTTTATAGCCTGAAGTTCCAATGTGTTATATTTCACCCTTCCCTCAGAGTTCTCTAGTTACCCTTAAGGAAGTGTTGGGTGTCTAAGCTCTCTGAAAATGACTCCAGTCCTTCAGGGTGGTGTCAGAAAGAGGTATACAATCTTAGTCCTAGCGGTTTTTAAAAATGCAATCAATCGAAAGAGGTTATACTCAGCCATGTAAGAGATGCAGAGGCCTCCTTGAGTGATCTGGGCATATCCAGACAATCCCAGGTAAATATATATATATGTTTTGTAGTGATTTGTGCATGTATAATTTTTTTTCCCTCAGTTGAGTGTAAGTTCCTTGAGGTCAGGTACTGTTTTCATCTTTGGTTTAATACACCAAGTGTTGTACCAGAAGCAAGTGAGACACACCCCAGAGTATAAATTTTAAATGGAGAATTTATTAGCCGGTGGCCATCGGGGTTGCTACCCAAATCAATGGCCCCGTGTTGGGGTGAATGTGTGGCTTTTATAGGACATATGGGGGTACAGAGGTTAATTATCTCCTGGAACCTACAGGCCAGGTCACAGGGCGGGGGGAACAGGAACAAAGGGTCCTGACTGATCAAAAGATTCTGATAGGTTATCGTTAAGTGGGATAATCTTATTGACATTCCTTGGTGGAGTCACAAAGCCCCAGGGATATCTACTAGACAGAAAGGGTCTGCCAGGTTATCCTTCTGTGGGATGGTCCTATCTATTGACATTCCTTGGTGGAGTCACAGGGCCCCAGGGATATCTGCTAAATGCCGAAGAGATCTGAGTCCATTCTTTCTGGGGGTGCTTGTCAGAAGCTAGAGGGTTTCTCAGGGGTTCCTAACAGTAACTGATTTTTCCAGTATTACATTTCCCACTTCCTTTTATGGAGGTATTCAAATCTTTGAAAAAGGAACGACCTGATGGGACATAGTAATAAAATGAGGGGGCCAACCAAAACGCTAAGCAGGGGTGAGCCTGGGGAAGGCATGCATTTTGATAGTAACAATAAAGGGCAAGGCTCAGGCATAGATTCTGGCCTAATGATAACGCTAGGCCGATGGCCCCAGGGGAAGGCCAGACCTAGTTGGAAGACTCAAGGAGAGCCCAAGGAGCCTCCCAGGTACTGCACTCCAGAAATTTAAAAAAGGTATAAAACATTCCAGAAATTAAAAAATGGTATAAAACGTTCCACATTTCCCCCTTTTGGTCAAAGGCAAACTGAAAGTTTCTCCTAAAGACCAATTAAGGTATGGAAAAACCTCTATCTTCCTCAGGGCTGAAGTTCTAAAATCCCTATCTAGGTGGAGTCAGGTTTTCCCTTTTCTGTGTTTGGACATCCCCAGGGATGGGCAGAAATTGTAAACGGATTGTAAGCAAGCAGAGGGAACATAATATTAAAATTCAGGAAAACAGTCTTGGGAACACAAGACTCAGAAAGGAAAAAAGCAGGTCTTGCTCAGGTTCTGGTTCTGGAGCCTTCTGCGTCTAATGCTGTCCCTCTCAGGCTCTTTGGAATTGCGGGGCAAGGTCTCCTATAGGCTCAGTTTCCACTCCTCAGATGTGACAGAAGGAGCAAGGAGTCGATAGCCACCTACCAGGGGCTCCCAGAACCCATGTGATTTGATGATTGAGAGAAAAAAAAAAGCACAACATAGGTCCCAGCCATGCAGGGCTAAGTCCAAACAAATACAATAAGTACATCAGTATTCCAGCCACACAGGGCTGAGTTCAAACAATTACAATAAAGTTTTTCTTTCATAATTTACCGAACTGCACAATTACATTGAGTCAGGTACAGACTTAGATGATTCACAATAGAGGGGGATAACCAAGAAATTAGATAGCCAAGAAAACTTAAACATGAACCATACAAAGTAATGCAATCATTATTAACAATCATATATAACATCATAAACTTTTAGCCATGCCATGTCTTTCTGATGGCATTTACAAATAGTCCACAAACCATTCTTAACAAATCTAAAGATGTTTCTGATTTAATTCCAGCACTTAATTGCACATTTTGTATACAGAGTAACTTTAAATTACAGTTACATATTTACAATGTCCATTCAAGCAGCCCTTTTAAATCCCAGATGCCTGATTGTAGTTATCTGGTCCCTTGATAGTAAAAGAGAGTTCTGCTTCTCTACTTCAGATCTAGATATTCTCAGACAATTTTAACTTAATATAACTTACAGATACTTTACAAAGAGGATCTATTTTCACTTGTACCACTATCTTATACAATTTTCTTGTGCTAGCATCCAAATTTAAGATCTTATTTCCAAAACATACTTATCAGCCCGAATTTCCAGAATTGATAAATTTTAGAGACAATCATACACATCTGTACATAATTCTTAGGGAAACCAATCTGATCCTATTGCCTTTTTTCAAAATTCACTATCCCTTCCTTTTATTAGACATTGATCACATTATATCTTTGCCTTATTTGCTTTTTCTAATCATTTCCCCCTTTTGGAAGATGTTATCCCTATATTATTTTGATGTTTTATTTGGCCATGAACATAGGTTAAAATTGTAAGCTATTCATACCTGTATCCTATTATAATAACTCAGAGATATTTCAATATTCATCTATTACCTAACAGATTTAGCATAGTGCTTACAAAACTTCTTGATAATATAAATTTGCTATGAAAGAAATGAGGGACAATGTCATACATCTTACCAGAAGGGAAGAACTTCCTTAGCTCTGTTTGATTCCAGGCATGAGTCATATCTGATAGCCAATCATATAGTCACCAGGTGCTGAAAACAGGGCTTAGGAGTAACCAGGTGGGGACTTTCCTTTTCAGAAAGGAAATAGAAGAATTGGGAAGTAGAGTCAGGAAGATTCTACCTAGGCCATGTCCAAGGTCATCTTCAAAACTGTTTCCCAGGCACAGACAGCCACCTTTAAAGTTCTCAGCTTGTAATGCCTGCCATACTATTACTGGCTTCACGTGACCTATTCCTATAATCAGAGCTTAAAACAATATTAAATTGTAGTCCCATAAAATCTTAAATAGCAAATAAATATCCTTCAGATGAGACTGCCCAAATTTCATTGAGCTAATAATTATCAAATCAAGCTACATAACTTTTCCACCTTCTAAATACTTCCTCACACTTATTTCCAACTTACTTATACCATCTGGAACTATCATTCTCAGGACAGGGGAGGGTTAGCTAACTCCCATTTGTCCTGAAACTCTGTTATCTGCCTTTCCTATTTTCCCTCTCCCTTTCCAAATCTTTCAAACCCATTACTCAGTCTTCCTTTACATTTCAACCATAAGAGAAAACAACTCACAAGTTAGTACTTTTACTGTCATAACTGTGTATACTGGAATCCCATTCCAGCTTCTTAAACACACAAAAAGCGGATTTGTTTTTCGTGTTAACTCATTCTAAAGGAAAGGAACACTTATTAAAGAGATCTGCCATCTCATCTCACCCTGAGGGTGGGTTCTTCTCCATGACATGGCAGACTTCACTAATTAAACTACCAGACCAAACCCATCTCAAGTCTTAGTCTAATATTATCAATTTTTAAGAAGCCAGGTTGGAGGCTTTTCAGTAAAACTCAAATTCCAGTAATTGCTGCCCTTCCCCCTTTCTTCCCTTCTGACAGGTGGGCTAAGGTGAAATTCTGTCTTCTTATCTAAACTAAGGGCGGGGAGGAGTAAAGAATGTAGAGCTCCTCACAAGATTTTTAAAGAACATTTTCAAAAGTATTTCCCTTCTTTAAAACAGTTTAAAATTTTATCCTGCTGTTAAAAAGGAATATTCACTAAACCTTTCTGAAGAGAATTATTTAGAAGGTTTTAGAATGATAGACATCTATCTCCTTCTCTTTCCTTAAAGCAAATTAACCCTTAAAAGCTAGAATTCATTAACTAAGTTGGTGCCAAATGTCCTCATTCTTAAATATTGCACAGATTTCCTAGATATTACAAAGTTCCTTAGTCAAAAAGTGTTGTAATATGGAGGACACTTAGTTTTATAATTACATACCCAATTAAATTAGCTTTATCACAATAACAAAGTCTACCAGGACTTTAAAAGCTTTGTCCATAGGAATCCCTCTACTCTGAAAACTTTGAATATCCAAATGTCCTTGGTTCAGTTAATAACCTCAATTTCTTAATTAAGTACAATTCTTAATCTAACAACATCCAGATTATAAGAGAAATTATTTTTCTAGCAGCATAGGTAATGCGATGTTAACCAATTGGTATAATATAACAAATTTAGAAATAAGTACACCACAAGCAATTATCATGTATTTAAAAACTTGAAACAGATTCTAATTAATTACCAGTCTAGTGATCACAACTGAGTTGGATAAGCAAATCAAATCTGCTTTATAACCACTAGTGGTAACATTTTAATTTCTAAGGCCCAATACTCTCAGCATTGAAAAAGAAAAGATTACTGTTTATAAAACCACATTTTAACAGCTCACAATGTGTCCTGAATTGACAGAGATTACACGAAGACCTAACAAGGCCTTTGTATAAATAGTTGATTTATAACAAGAACAATTTCAACTGAACTTCCAGACAAAACTTGGAGGTAATAATTTCTTAGGTTACAGCAATTGTCCAACTTCTTGACCTAATGCAACTCTAACAAAATATTTTTATATCATAGAAATGTAATGATGCCCTAAACATTATTATGTATGTAAAATTTGAACTACTCATTTCAGTCTAGGTAGATACATTTCTAAACCAAATATGACAGTTTAAAATTACCAACTTTTCATCTTTAAAAACATCCAATTCACATGTATCAAACTCAGATTAAAATCCCATAATGGTCTTCTCAAATTACACAATCTAAGAGAATGTTAGAAATACAGTATAATTTTAGAAATATAGAAACAATAAATTTCAGATGACATTAATTGCATTTCCAGATTATCACATATAGAAATTGTTGATCCTATTACTTCTGGTATTTTTATATTAATACATTAATATATAAATACATGCATCACATATAATAATACATTAACATCTTAAATACACTTTATTTAGCTGTATATTCTTCAACACCCACTACCTCTGGCCCAGGTATTAGGAACTTTTGCCTGGCCATGAATGAACTTATAAAAGAAAGAGAAACTTAATTTGCACCCACTTTTTCCAAGCTTCATCTTATACAAAAATGCCTAAAAGGATTTTTTTTTGACTCCTAAGGAAGATAAGAGGGAGTGGTCCTTAAGAGCACATGGGCTTGCAACTCCCTGTATTAGGAGGGCAGAGTTTATAATCTCAAAGAGGGTCATATATATGTCTGAAAGGTTCGGAACCGCCGGATATGAGAAACTCTCAAAGTAGAAGGCAGAAGAATCAAAACATATATTTAGGCTCCACAGTAACCAACCCATGAACCAGCAACCCCATTTTGATATATTGATCAAAAGCTTCCAGGCCCAATAAGTACGCCTGGAAAGAGTGACCAGGAGGCTACAGAGAAGCATGATTGCATAAAGCAAAATCATGCTTCCCCCTCTATGGTAAAAAGATTACCCACTGGCCTGAAGTCCTTGTTCAGCTTCCTCCCGTAGGTCAGCTCTGCCACTGGCAGCTCCTGCTTCAGCTGTGGCTGTGGCTGTGGCTGTGGCTGTGGCTGTGGCTGTGGCTGTGGCTGTGGCTGTAGCTATAGCAGCCTCTGGCTCCAACAGGAGCTGCTTTTAACCATCCGGCTTCTGTGGGGGTGTAAGGTACGCCGGGGAAAGCACAGGTTCTTTCAATCTGCTTAAGCAAGGTGAAGGGGTTGACCAGGAAAGCACAGGTTCTTTCCATCAGCTTAAGCAAGGTGAAGGGGTTGACCAGGAAAGCACAGGTTCTTTCCATCAGCTTAAGCAAGAGAAGAAAGGTGAAGGGGCCAACAAGCTTACTCCAGTCCAACATACAAACAGCATTCAGTTCAGGGGAAAAAGCCAAACTAGTCAAGGGCACTTGTTGACTAAGTGCTAAGGAGCCCATTTTTGGTTGCCAACACACTCCCCCACTCATTTTTTCTACCAAGCTAAAATATTTCTAGTTTCCGCTTCAGCCTGCTGTCTCACATAAAGGGGAAAATCCCTTTTAGTTTTCTAAGGGCTCCTCCCTAGGTGGGGCCTGGCAGCCCCCTGAGGGCAAAAGAGCCTACCCTTCCAAGCACTAACTAACCAGCCCTATTTCTTTACAAGTTTCTTTTTAGCTTCAGCTCCTATAATCTTTCAATGTGGAGGGTGGGGGAAGGGTGAGGCCAGGAGCACATGGCAGCTAAGAGCAGCACATGGGCCCCTGGCTAGCCAGGTGGTCTCAAGCTGCTATTCTACAACACCCCTAAATTCCTTTATACAAGTTTCTAGCTCTCTCTTTCACAAATTTACTTTTTTAAAACTTTGCCACAAGGACGGGCTACAAAGGTACCCAGGGGCACAGGACTGACTGTCAGTCTGTGAGTTTCTGTCCCTCTCCTCCTTTTGCCTGGTGGGGAGGGCAATTTATGTTTTCACTACAGTTCTCCTGCATTCTCTTCTAATCTAATCTGGGAGGAGAGGAGCCTGATTTAACTGCTCCAACTTTTACTGCAGCCCTAGCTTGGTCAGAGACAGGACAACAATAGTGAAAAGATCTCAATGATTGTAATTCAAGCAAACTTCACCCTTTGCTTACTCCCTAAAAAACCTTTTTTGCACTTGAATCTAAGGGAAAAGATTCCCTCCTAACTGTGATCAGGGACTAAGACAAATGCAAGAGTCCCACTGAAGACCTTAACAGAGGTTTTTTTTTTTAGCCAGAAGGCATTCATTGGGAGGAGGTGTTTCAGCAAGAGTGAGCTCCTGGAATGACTTTACAATTCCAGGAGTCTTTTCTCCCAAAATTCAACTAACCAATTTCCAAACTTTTTAACAGTTTAAAAACCAGAATCTGCCAAAATTTTAACTCATTTCCACCGTAGTTCCACGTTGGCCAAACGGGAACCACAAGGAAAGGAGTCTGTTTCCCTAGTTGCAGCCTGAAATCTCTGGCTGCCTATGTTTCAGATTTTTTAACGAAACATAGACATTTCACAATTTTGACATAGACACACGGACACCGACAAATTCAAAACATGACAGAGAACCAACAGTGTAGGTGAAATCGAAGGCTAAACAAGTCCCCTCGGAGGAAAGATTCTCCTCCTCAGAGATACGACCCCAATCTCTCTCACACCTCAACACAAACAGAAAACCACTAGCATGGGTCAATTGAAGGCTAAATAGGTCCCCTCAGAGGAAAGAAAGTAAACCAGGTTTCCTCTTCAAGGAAAACACCCCCAATCTCCCCACACCCCAATGGGGGAAGCAGGCGTCCCAGCCCCCCAACTCTGCACCACTGCCTCGTTAGGGTTATCGTGATAACAGAGAGCAAACGGCTAGCCCCAAACCAGAAAACTTACCTCTAGAGGTCTGAAAACCAGAATTCTCTGTAGGCTAAAAAGGGACAAGTCAGTAAAGAGCCCATTCTCAGAGACCATCACCCCACATCAGAGTCCTAGGAAAAGAAATCCCCAGGAGTCGGCCCTCTGAAGTGAGAGAAGGTGGATTGGGGGCAGAGACTCCCTGTTGAGGTCCGAAATTCTGTGTGTGTCTCCAGGGCGGTAACACGAAATACCACCTCATCTCGCTGGGGCCTCCAAAATGTTGTACCAGAAGCGAGTGAGACATGCCACAGAGTATAAGTTTTAAATGGAGAATTTATTAGCCGGCGGCCATCGGGGTTGCTACCTAAATCAATGGCCCCGTGTTGGGGTGAATGTGTGGCTTTTATAGGACATATGGGTACAGAGGTTAATTATCTCCTGGAACCTACAGGCCAGGTCACAGGGTGGGGGGAACAGGAACAAAGGGTCCTGACTGATCAAAAGATTCTGATAGGTTATCATTAAGTGGGATAATCTTATTGACATTCCTTGGTGGAGTCATGGAGCCCCAGGGATATCTACTAGACAGAAAGGGTCTGCCAGGTTAAGCTTCAGTGGGATGGTCCTATCTATTGACATTCCTTGGTGGAGTCACAGGGCCCCAGGGATATCTGCTAAATGCCGAAGAGATCTGAGTCCATTCTTTCTGGGGGTGCTTGTCAGAAGCTAGGGGGTTTCTCAGGGGTTCCTAACAGTAACTAATTTTTCCAGTATTGCACACGTATGCATATTCCAATGTGCATAGTATATAGGTACGTAGTGCTAAAGTGTCCAAAGTAATGGTTGAATTGAATTGATTTGGATTAACTATAAAGTTTTCATTATTATTATTATTATTATTATTATTTCATTATTATTAACTATAAAGTTTTGGATTAACAATAAAGTTTTCAAATGACAGAAGTGACATCCTGCTTAGTGTTAATTATTTAGAAGCCCAAGAAATAGCATTCTAGTCGTACTGTCAAAAAGAAACAGTGATGCTGATGATATTATTACTTGGGAAATGCAAAATTGTCTTTAGTGATTTAAAGATTGACATTGAAACTAATAAAACCATTCATTTCTGAGTAAAGAGCTCTAGGATAAGCCAGGATGAGATACTTCTTTCAGTTAGGTAGCTAGGTGGTACGATAGAGTGGGCCTAGAATAAAGAAGACCTGGATTCAAAAATCCTATCTCAGACTTTTAACTAGCCGTATGACTTTGGGGAAGTCATTTAAATTCCGTTTGACTCACTTTCCTCAACTGGAAAATGGGGATTATAATAGCATCTGCCTCTCTGAGGTGTTGTAGGGACCAAATGAGATAATATTGTAATGCTCTCAGCACAGGACCTTGCAAATAGTACAGAGATGTGATTATCTTTCTGTTATATTAATAACCAAATATTAAATTAGGACTGAGGTTTTTCCTTTTGATTTTCTCATTCACGGACCAGTCCCTGCAGATCATTCAGCCAGTTTCTGAAGGACAGAGCTGATAGATAAGATTGGCCTAGTCCTCTGGGTACATGCTTCCTGACTGATCTTGGGCTGGAACCCATCCAACTAGGGAACCTTACTTTTGTTTATAGTGTAAACAGAATCTAATCTAAGTGCATCCCAGCTCTAAAACATTGAGCCCATGCCCTTGTACCCCTTGTACCCCTCCATCGCAATCTAGAAGAACTCAGCTCATGAAGGAGAAAATCAACCAGAGTGGTTCAGGTAGAGGTAGATTCCTTTTTCCAGATTGCTGGAGGCCGCTAAGTCTCAAGATCAAGTCACATTCTCAGTGGGAGAGGCTGAAAACTTTTAGCCTACTTTCTCATTAATATGTCCACCCTCTCATTGATTGTTCACCAGAGTTGATTTCTACCTCTCAGGGACACCCCCTTTTACCAAAGTATTTAAGCATTCAGTGATCTCTATGGTGGGTCTTTGGTTACCAAGAGAAACTACTGGCCATCGATTTATTGATTCTCAGCTAGCCTAATTAATAAACTGATTATTAATTACCCAGACACTCAGTCTCTTGGCTTTTTCATTTGTTTCATTACTCTTATTAGTTGAATTATGATTTTTCCCATGGCTCCAAATCTAAGTGATCTAAATTGGAAGTTTTTATCTAAGAAAATACCCAAATTAATATATTTAAATTTGAAATTATTGCCAAAGGGAGCCTGAATCTTCTTTTTGTAGAAGAAAATCATTTAAAGACCAACTTTAGTCTATTCAAGAAACTTTTCAAGATAGCATGTTAGTTAAAATTAATTAATTAAAGTAATTAAAAATTATTTCTCTGACATTATTTTCTCTATAAAGGCTTGCCAAAAACTCCAATATGAGTTTAGGATTTTTTCCCTCCTGAACATGTGCTTAAGCATAATCAAACCTAGGTTTTTAACCTCTATAATTTCTGCATTGTGGTAGATTTATTCAGCAGTAGTAACCTACCACATGAGCTTGATGGGAAATAACCTAATACCACAACAGTCATAGGTAGAAATAACCTCTGATTTCCCAATAAGTTTATAAATCTGCTTTCACAGAAAGCAGATAAACATCCAGGTAAAACAGATTTTTATACAGTTACTTTAAATGGCTTCCTTGCGCTCCCATACCCAAAGGGAGAATTTCAATATATTCTTGCAGTTTGCTTGATAGCTGACTTTTTAATTCATTGTGTGTGTGTGTGTGTGTGTGTGTGTGTGTGTGTATGTGTGTGTGTGATTGGCAGCAAAGGCAAGATTAGCGTGATTTTCCAAGTCTTTATTAAAACCCCTTTGTTTGCTGATCAGAAGATGCCAGATAAATGCATAAGGATAAAAATAAGAAGCAGAACCATTTTCATTTTAGTTATGAGGAAACGTAGCCCATCATCTCTAGGATTTGCTTGGTGTGCCAAGGAATTAATTCTTCTGCCATTAATGATTTGGTTTGGGACAAATGACACATAACTTGGTGGGGACGGAGGTGGGGAAGCATTACATAAAGCAAATCAGAACTACATATCTTTTACTAGCACTTCCTCCTCCTCCTCCTCTTCCTCCTTCTCTCCAATGTGACTGGAATATTTTGCCATTTTTATAAGCTGTGTCTCATTCAGAGCAAGAGGAAATGCTGAATCACAGGGTGTATGGGATGGGGAGTGGGGGGACTATAGTTTGCAGGCCTATAGAGGTAAGAGAAAAGAAATCTTGCAACTTAAAGAAAGGTCCAGGGCTACAAAACTTTCCCTTGGATTTGGTGAATTAGAGTGATTGCCTGGGCTCAGCAGTAACTGGTATGCAGACAGTGATTTAGTTAGGCAACCAGTAGTGGAAAGGGGAAAGCCTTGAGGAATTCATATGCATACATTTTACTATTAGCCTTAAACCTCTCCCCATTGTCATAAACCTCACTGAAGCACTTTCCCCATCTACACCCTTTTGTAATCCTGCCCTACCACCCCTCAACTTCTTTTACTTTTCAAGGCTGCCTTTCATATTTATTTTAACCTGGAAATGTTCCTAAAGCTCTCTGTGGAGGTTCTGCTGGGTGATGCAGAACTTTTTAAAATATACCTCATTACCATGTTGGCAAAAAAGTAATTTATTACAAGGTCATAAAAGTTTTTAATTTCCTTTCTATTTGGCTCCAGTGTGGCCATTTTATTTGTAAGTAAGATCACATAACTGGCTGAGACTTTCCTTATAATATGGAATTTAGCCAAGGTATCCAATAATTTAACGAAGATGCTCAACTGGTTATAGATTATTGCAAGAATTTTTATGGTTCTTGCTAGGCATTGCACAAATAAGTCAGCACAGGTTGCAGACAGACAGAAATTTCAATTTATTAATCACACTCAAGAGTGTGACGCACACCGTCAGTAGGTGATGGACAAATGTGTATCATACATAGTCTCTTCTCCTGGGAAATATGAGACAGAATTTAGATAGATTCATGTAGGCATATTTACAAATCAGTTTTGATTAAGGTAGGGCACCTTAGGTGGGAAAAGTCAAATTTTTAGCAAAATAAAAGGATTCTTAAACTATTACAAAGGTTCCATTTTTTGATGACCATTTGCTAGTTGTTAATTCCAGAGTAACTCCTCTCAGAATTTGTTAATCAATTTATAGTTTGACCTGATATAATTTCTCCCCTTCTGCTCTTTCCTCTCCACTAGGCTGCTAAAATTTTTGCAAGTTTATCTTTGAAATATAAATCTTTCCCTTTCCTTTTTGGTAGCTTTAAATTCCAATTGTATTTTCT
This sequence comes from Trichosurus vulpecula, assembly GCF_011100635.1. Taxonomy (NCBI): domain Eukaryota; kingdom Metazoa; phylum Chordata; class Mammalia; order Diprotodontia; family Phalangeridae; genus Trichosurus; species Trichosurus vulpecula. Next base: position 476,949,623 of record NC_050573.1, read on the forward strand.
TTTTAAATAATGACAACTAGAAACTATATAAGTTTTATGAAAATTTTATCTGATGCTCAGGGGACGTTTTCATAGATACCCCCAGTCTATGTTCTGAGCGTACAATAAAATTGGTTCTTAAAATGTCTCTCTGTGTTAATAAGTATGATTAGCAGCAGTACCTATGAATGAATGAATGAATCTTTGGACATTTCTATATCAACAGTCTAGTGTGTAGTACAAATTAGATGTGTTAATAGTGTTGAATGCAATCATCAGAAGGGGCTATCTAACCCTGACCCGGACCCCATGGTTGGAGCAGGTTTGAAACATTTGGAGCCAGTCCTGTGATCTCTCCAGAAACTCCCTGTTGCTATACCTGGAGCCCTCTGTTCTGACCCGACTTCACCAGTCCTGGAGCCTCCCTAAGCTTCTCTATGGAGTTTTGGTTGTTATGCAAAACAACTTATTTAACAACATCATGAGGTGGCACCTTCCATGAAATTCCTTCCCTATTGAAACATTTAAACCCTGCCCCCTCTGACCCTCTCAGGCACTTCAGTACATCAGTGCAGTGTCCTGAATTGCAATTCCCTTACCTTGATTAAAGACCCTTGCTACTGCTACTTTGGTAGCCCTCTTTATTTCTGGAGTCAGAAGTGGAATTTGAAGACTCCTGCCTGCCCAGCCACTGTTTTCAACCTCAGACACCAGGTACCAGCATGGACCTCTAGTGTCCAGTATGGAAAAGACTTGATGGTTCAACTTAGCTAAGTGATTTCCTGAATCTTTGAACTCCTGGCTCTTTGATTGATGGTTGATAAAGATCCATGGGCAATTTTGGATCTGCTCTGACAGTAAGGGAACGTATTTTCAAATAATGGACCAATTACTTGCAAGTATTTGGATAATAGGCAGAATTTAACAAAGTCTGATGCCCATCATTGCCAGCCACAGTTGGGTTCTTTTGATTGCGACAAATTCAAATCATTTCTAGACAAGGCAGGATCCTCCATCAAAACCCTCAATGGGACACAGTCTTTCTTTGGTATCTAGAAAACTATAAATGAGAATCTAAATCTAAATTGTGTGTGTGTGTGTGTATACACACACATACATACACACATATACATGCGCACATACATACATACATTTACATATGAACATGACCTAAAAGGGGGCTTTCATTTGTGTACATAAAATTATTTTTAAGAAAGCTGCAGTCTTTTGCCTATCTTTTCATAGTGCTATTTGTGTTAGGTGTGCTTGTGTGTATTTGTGTGTGTGAGTTAACAACACCTCTGGATACATTTAGCAAGGATCAAATTGAGAATAGGAACATGCTTGTGCAGAAGGTTGGTAATTGAAAAGCCTTGCTAGTAAGGGAATATTAGGGCCACTGTCTCATAGCTGTTGGTCTGTTTATATGTTGGGTTTTTTTGTGTTTGTGTGTCTCTCAGAGTCTATGTGAATGCAGCTGTATGCATAGAGCTTAGAAGGAAAATATTTTGCCAGCAAATTTACCTCTCTCTTTCTTGTGATTTATTTATTTTTTTAGTTTTTTAAGCCCTCAGAACAAGTCTCTCTATTGGTATTCCTGAAGTCTGAGGGAAAAAGGGCTAAAGCTCCCCTTTTAAATGTTAACTCTTTCCCGGTTTATGAAAAAGATAAAAGTTTGGTGTGAATTGGGAACCAATCAAAAAGGTAAATAGGTTATGATTAAAAAATCTAATTGGATACTTGAGAGTTATACAAATTAAAGTGAAGTAGAAATCAATTTAGAATAACTTTTTTTTTGGAGGGGGGAAGGCAGGGCAATTGGAATTAAGTGACTTGCCCAAGGTCACACAGCTAGTAATATGTCAAGTGTCTTGAGGCCTGATTTGAACTCAGGTCCTCCTGACTCTAGGGCTGGTGCTCTACTCACTGCACCACCTAGCTGCTCCTAGAATAACTTTTAAATTGGTGTTTTAAACTTAGAAATTTTGCTGTAAATTATATGAGACTCCTACCCATTTTTTAATAATAGATTATGTATTGGGATTGACAACTGTTTTGCTCCTTGCCCACAAAAAGAGAAGCTTATTTAAGAAAGCAACTTGAAATTTACATGAAACTTATTTGGCTAACTGCTTTATGTCACTTCTCTGAATAATATACTGGAAATTGTTATTTGAATAGACCAAGTTTTTATAAGCTGTTAAAGTTTTTATAATTGCTAAAAACATCTTAAAGATTTAGGGTGCTTTCATCTTGTAGGGAACAACAGAATTTTAACTGATTGGCAATAATTCCACAGAGTTTAACTATTTTAAGTAAAGTACCAGTAAAATCACAACTATAGTGATTAAGTTTGCAGTGTCATTGGTTGTGCTTAACAACTATGAACACTAAATTTTTAGGAGGAATATAATGCTTGGGTTCTTAGGCACAGACTACAGCAAAGATTTGTAGAATTATGACTGTTTCCTAAGAGCAATAATACTTGAATAATACTTTGTGAAACCTCCCCTATTCGCCTTGTTATGCCTATATAAAGAGACTCTGACCATCAGCTGTCACAGCATCCTGATGCTAAAGTTAAAGATTATTTTCTCTGAACACCATACCATTGTTCATTAGCAACAGATCAGTACTCAACTTCTTACCATATTTTCTTTTATCATTTACATGTGGAACTTCAGAAAATTACAAAGCACCATGTACATTTTATTCTTTTCCTGGATCACTTTTGACAATGCAGTCATTTTTGGACATCACCAACAGATATGAATAAAATGTTATATATTTTATATCTGCTTCAGTAAATTTTGAAAATTCTACTATCCACTTTTTTTGAATAATGGGCATTAAAAATAAGTTGGTTGGTCTTTTACCATCATCATCTTGTTAAGGTACCTGCTTGGTACATGGAAGTTGCCAATACATTTCTCTGAAAATGTCTATGTCTTTTTCTTGGTATATTCATTATTGGATTATATTGTGGCTCAAGAGAAAATATTGGCATTTATAATCTTTTGGGGATGAAAGTTTGTGGAGAATTTTTGTGAAGGGAGGAAACCAGTGGAATTGATTATTTGGGATTATGACGCAAACCAATTATGGATACTCAATTCAGTTCAACAACCACTTATTAAGTAACTATTATGAGATGCAAAGGATATTAAAGGATGCAAAACCAAAATTAAACAATCTTTGTCCTCAAAGAGTTTACCCTCTGTTGTAATGACCTCAGTATTTTCAATGAAGCTTGTTTTGTAACGTCGCATGAAAGTAGCTACAGACACCAGTTTGACTCTTGTTTACCCCTAGGAGCTAGGATGAAACTAAGAGGTGTGACCAACCCACAAATGCAGCTCTATGCAAAGTGTTTCAGAGTGCTATCAGAAGTGCAATATTTTTCTTAAGCACTTCACTCCACTGGGTCACACAACTCAGTTTCTAAGGAGATAAGATCCACAAATCAAACATTTTAGGACAATTGAAAGTTTTCCTGCTTTTAAAATCCCTTCTATGTCCCTTCCAAAGAAACATTTACCAAAACGTTTGAGACAATAATTCGATGTAGACACTACCTAAATGTTCTTTTCCAAATTTTCTTCACATTAGTGAGGGATGTTGTGTATTGTGGGGAGTGAGGGGTGAAGTGAGGCTACCAAAAGAACCATCTTTCAAAATAAATATGTGACAAACTCATGAAAATGGACTTTGAAAATGACCACACACCCTCACGTCTATCCCAAATAAAAATGAAACTATATCAGAAAATGGATGCATAATGTATATACTAAAGAAAGAACAATTTTAATTAATCTAAAAATTAACCACAAGCCTCTGCTTGTGATTGTTAGAAAAGTTACATATTAATATAATGAGTTTAAATGGGAAAATTGTTTTGTGATTACTCCTACACTGACCCCAATATAATAAAAAATATAACTAGCAAGTCTAATTCAAGAATACAGAATGAAGACTATAAGGATAAAATCAGCCTGGTATTCTTCACGGAACAGATCAGCTTGAACAGTAAGATTTTGAGTCTCTCAATGTTGTTAATTTTTTTCTCATTAAAGTACTATCATTTTAAATGTTCACGAATACCATTAATGCATAAACCATCACTGTTCAAATGAAGGCTTCATGCCCTGCTTGCCTACATTCAGAGACAAATGGGATTTCTATTAGGTGGCAACATTAGTGAATATAGGCCACTTATTAAGTTAGTAGGACACTTGGTTTCAGTTTTTTTCATTATTAATAGCTGACATTTTATAGTTAAGAATTATAAACTGCTTTGCACACGTCATACCATTTGATCCTTCTTACAACAAGGAAGATAAGTATAATACATGTTATTGTACCCACTTTACAGATAAGGCAATTAAGGTACAAAGAAGTAAAGTAACTTGCCCATGGTCACACAGCTAGTAAGTGTCAAAGGTAGGATCTGAACCCAGGTCTCCCTTGATTCCAGGTCCATTAATTGATTTTTTTTTCATTCTATCAGAGCTTCTTCATTTTGAAAGCTATGTTAAAAAGGAAAACATTTTTGAATCACATTTAACCTTACTAACATGTTATTTGGGCAAAGTTTTGAAATTAAAAACTTCTTGAGGTAGATTCTTTATATAGTCTCTCCCCAAAAGTTGGTTTTGTTGATCTGAATATACTTTCCGTGCTTGATATCTAATTTTCAAAATGCATAAATTATCTTTCTAAAATGTTATCCACCTCCAGAGGAAGAACTGATGGAGTCTGAATACAGATCGAAGCATACTATTTTTTACTTTATTCTTTTTCAGTAGGATTTTTTTGGTCTGGATTTTTTTTCACAACATGACTAATATGGAAATATGTTTTGCATGACTGCACATGTATAATCTATATCAAATTGCTTGCCTTCTCAATGAGGGGAGAGGGGAGGAAGGGAGAGAATTTGGAACTCAAAATTTTAAAAAATGAATGCTAAAAATTGTTTTTACATGTGATTGGAAAAAATAAAATATTTTTTAAAATAAAATAAAATATCTTTCTGGGTGCTTTGTGTTCTGTTTTTTTGCCTGTATAAAACTCCTATATAAAACATACATAAGGCACCCTCAGCACTAACCCTTACCAACTGGCATACAGGTTGGCTCCCCATGGTATGATCTACTTTGTGCATCCACACTGCTAAAACCAGAGTCCAAATAGATGTTTAGCTTCAGTAGTCAGCCAGATGACACAACTAGGTCAAAGCAAAGACATTCCCTGAAACAGCATTATCAAAATAGCAGCAATAAAATATCTCCCTCATAAACTTAGGGCACACTCTCTTACAGATACATAGAGTGTCAGTAAGGAGAGTAGATACGTATAAGGTTCACAACGGGAGAGGCAAACATGTAGGGAACATATATGACCAAAGCAAATCACTCCTCTTGCACTGATACTTTCTCATGCTGAGTCTTGAGTAAGTGGGTTACTCTTCTGGGATCCATGAGAGTGATCCTCTCCAACCCTCATCATGACTCCATTACTGATCTTTCTCTCTGCTGGGCACAACATCTATCGGCTGAGTTCCTCGACTTTAAGATTTCATTGTCAATGCCCAGCCCCCACTTTGCTGTATTCTGGGAGAGGCACAAGGGAAAAGATAGAGCATTTTTCTCTCAAGAGCAAAGTTCTTATAGAGCTAGCAATCTTCTCAATTGACAGAGATTGCTATCCTCAAAGGTTGCTTATACTTTTTAAACCCGGCAGGGGACTGATCTTTCAGCCAGTATTACAGCCACCCTATAACTCATCATAGCCTCAGAGGCCATGTAGTTCAACCCCTTTGTTTTATAGAAGAAGAGATAGCTACATGACAGAAACTACCAACCCTTTTCATGTCAGCTTCTTCCTAGAGTCTTTCTCTCCTTTCAGAGACCTGAAAAGAGGTTGAATTCATAGATATTCTCTCTCAAAGTTAGAAGCCAGAAGAACATGAAAGGACTAAAGAGGTGAGATTTCTGTTTTTCCCTGGATCTCTCTTCTCTCCTGCTCTGCTGCATTCCTCATACAGAGATGGGGGGGGGGGGGGGCACTGAGTAATCTATCTCCATCAATGAGGAGAGTCCCACATAATTAGCCCTTTGAGCCAGAGTCACACTAAAAATATAGCAGACAGAGGATTATGTATATATAATATTAAATATTTGGATTAAAATGGAAATTTCAGTACATTATCTTTGAATTTCCAGAGAGGTACATGGCACTATCATAGCCAAAGCGTGTGTACATTTTTACAAATTTGCTTGAAAAACTTCTACTGAAAGTTAAAGGTACTAGTTTTGAAAGCAATAAACCTATCAAGAGGCCAAAATAAAATGCTGACTATAGGTCATAATGATATTTTCACCTGATAAGAATGTTTTAGCTAAAGATACCTTCAACTAGATCTTCAAAGTTCTGACCCTATCACTCCCTGTAAAACTAATATAAAATAATTTTAAAAAACCCTTAGCCCAGCATTTAAGACTTTCCACAATTTGACTTTCTAGGCTTACTTCACAGTATTCTTCACATATTCTAGTCCAGTCAAACTCAACTACTAAATTTCACATCTCATACTGTTTTGTCCCAACTCTGTTCATTCATACAGGCCACCTCTCATTTTGGGAGTAGAGTGCTACCACATATTTCCCTATTGAAAGGGTTATTCTGTTCCTTGAAATCTTAGTTCAGTTACTGTATCTCCTTCATAAAGCATTTCTCTTTGCTCAGTTTTTTTAAGAGCACTTCGTCTATATGTCTTTCTTGCCTTTATCACATTCTACTTCATAGCATTCTTTATGTTAATACTATATCCTCTGTATTACATAGCTCCTAGAAGACTGGTTATTTTGTGACCTTCTGATGCTTCTGTACCTGTGCCTGAACTGTTTGATGGTTTGGGTTGATCATCATTATTATCACATCTATATTTCTAATCCTGAACTTGTTGAGAATCCAGACTAGCAATCAGCATTTCCACTCTTTATAAAATGTCTCTCTAAAGGTCTCCATAGCCTAAATTCTAGGCAGGAAACTGATGCAGGAAAGGGGCAGCCCTCCCTAATAGTCTCAACTGAAGTCCTCAATCAGACAAGGCTACTGAGTTGAGTGTCTTCTTTACTTAAAAATATCACCTTCTGAATCTGGCTTACAAAGTCTTTCTCTGGGAGGTGATCACTTCTCAGAGTCCACTTAGATAATTGATCATCATTTTTTGTTCATCATATCATTAAATTGTATCATTAAATTAATGACCCTCACTAATTGGACAAAGGTAGTTAAGATGATTATCTCGATGGCACTTTTCCTCTGAGATCAACTTACATGTACACGATTTATAATTTATATGTACATTTTTGGCATATTGTCTCACCCATTGGAATGTGAGCTTCTTGGGGCAGGCACCTTTTTTTTCCACATTAACCTTTTGTTTTATCTCCAGTGTTTAGCACACATAGTAAGCACATAATAAAAGCTTCTTGATTGAAATGTTTAGTGACTGAGTGACTAACCTCCACTGCTCTCTAGAGCTATCTTGCAAACAAGCAAATTGCCTGGTTTCTCAACAATTTGGTGTAGGGTATCATTCCATTGGCTTGCTAACTTGTGTGGTCCCTGAATAACCCTAAAGCCACATAGAACAAATCACACAGGTTTTAGTCCTATTTACATTGGAATGTCTTATGTTGGAGAATTTTCTTGAAAAAGAAGAACACGATCTCTTGGGAAAGATTAATCCATCAATGACTGTGGGTCAAAAGTAAGAGGCCAGACTGAAAACAGAAATTTATTATCATGCTAAAGAAACTGCTGAGAGCAACTTCAACTTCCTAGGGGTTTGGAGTTAGTAAAACTTTTACATAGCCAATCAGCATCATTCTGTAGCAACTTAGGATAGATGAGTAACATATTTCATAGGAAAGAAGGTTTAGAGAAATTATTCAAGGGAGAAAAGCAGGGAGGGTAGTGACTACTGAGGGAATGCCTTCCATGCAGTTTTCAGGGTTTGTTATCAGAATGAGAAGACATTTCCTGTTCAAGATCAGGATACTAGGGAAAGTTACCAAATATTTCTATGATTGTAAACAAAACCTCTTAGACAAAACTGCAGGGTTGAGGCAACCATTTAGATGAGACTTTAGGTGTCTCTTATGCAAGAATGACAAACAGTTGTTACAATAGTGGATGGGATCATTCACTTTGCATGGTGTGTTATATTTTATTTCTCCTCAATTTCCACTATTTGGTTACATGGAGGTTGGGGGATTTTTAATCCATCAAATATTGAGAAATTATTTTGGTTCCTATTTTTTCCTCATTCTTGCATCTATGAGATAAATCAGTACAAGAGTACAGGAGTCTAAATAAAGATCACCAGCACCGGGATTATAATATAAATTTATATTTATGCACCACAATTTGTCCAGCCATTTCCCACAATCAATGGTTATAGTCCTCTTTCAGTTTTTGGTTTGTTTTTTTTTTTTACTTTCACAAAAATTGCTACTACAGATACTTTGTTTTTATTTGTATGTCATCTATATTGTGTGTTATTAGTATATTGTTTTTATTTTGTATATTGTATTTTGTCTATATGTGTATATATGTATATATATACACATATATATCTATATTTAACTGTGTTGACTATCTTAGGGCATAATCCTGGTAGTGAAATTGCTGGGTTAAAGGTAATAAAAGGGTTAGTAACTTTCTTGCATAATTTAATATATATTTCTCTTATTATTGGTCATCTGGGACATTTTTCATATGGTTGTTGAATTAGGTATGAAGGCTCCTAGGTGCTGAATTTTGTAAAAATGAGTACATGGATAGCAATCTCAATTATTATCACAGAATGATACAGTCAGACAGGCACTCAAATATACATGAAACTGATGCCTTTCTGTTTCTCATGGAAGCAAACCCAAAAGTCCCAGTGCCAGCAGTTGACATGGAAGTGAAGATTTTTCAGGTTGGAAGAGCACCAATATTTTATCTGTGACTGCTTCTAAGCCCTTAAATTCTAGGACCAAGGATGCTCAGGTAGTGGTTAAAAATAGTCATTAAAGTGAGCATAGCTTTTTCTGTTGGGTTTTATTGTAAATATACAGAAATATTATTGATCTGGGTGTTTTTAGTTATATTTTACAACTTTGCTTAAGGTATACCTTGTTTCAATTAACTTAAATGGACTCTTTAAGATTCTTTTGCTAGATTATATATTCTGCAAAGAGCTACAGTTCTTCTTCTTCCCTATACTTATCCCCTCAATTTCTTTGTCATTTCTATAGCCAGCATTTCTAGAATTTGATAGAGTTCTATCTAGTGGGAGAGTGGGAATTTCTATTTTACTCCTGATATTATTAGAAAACTCTCCATCTTCCAATATTAGAATTTGTTTTGATTAAAAGTAATCCTTCCCTCCCTCTTAAACCTGCCTTTACCTTTTCCCTGTTCCTACCTATTTTCTTACTGAGTTTAATCTATTTCCCACCAAACTCTATTTGTGTGTATGTGTAATGCGCTCAACCCTCCATACTCCAGTTCAGATAAAAACGAGATTTATGTGATGTTCATTCCCCTTATTCCTTCCTCTATCTTTCCATATTCATCTCATATGCTTCCATGTTGCCAATAATAAGGCCTTCACAGTTTTCTGTTTCTACACTTATCTTGGGCTTCTATTCCCTCTTATATATATATATTTGGCCCTCCCTTTTCAGTTTAAAAACCATTCCTTTTGCTGAAAAGAAATTGGCAAAATTGATATCATTCTCTGTTTACTCTGTCATCAATTAATGTTGTCTACAAATGCTCATCTATTCCATCCTTGTTGCTTTTCCTCTGAATAGAACTAAAAAAATCCTTTATGTTGCCATTCACATTTTTCATAGACCATAGCTCATTCTTAATTTGTCTTCCTGATAGCATTCTTTTGTATGTCTTTGATTGTTTCCCTTTCTTCTGTATTTTGTGTTATATGTATGTTAAACCAAAGAGCTCCATATGCAGTTTCTCACATTCCTTACTCATTGCGATTATTCCAAACTGTACATTTATTCTGTAGATTGTATATTTAGTATAAATAGTATATTCACTGTTTACAACATCCCATCCCCTTAATCTGTATTCAAGTTTAGAGCCCTGGTCCCTGGGATTGTTTTCTCTCTTCTCTGAACATTTTGAAATAAGCTTTTCTAAATGGCTTGTGTCTGTGTCTGGCAATGCCATGTGATTTCTCCCTCTGCTTTTAAGAATATTACAAGATGACAGAGTCATATTAGCTTTCTGTCAATGCTGTGTGCCTAACAGTTCTTGTTTGCTTGTCATACGAAGTTCAGAACAACAGTTCCGTTCTTTGCTTCTTTACACTTCTGAGAGAGGAAATTGTTAGCTAGAGAAGCCAAAAATTTAGCAGTTACTATGCTGTTAGCAGTTTGAAACTTCTGATACATCTAACAGTTTGAAGAGCTTATTACTATATCTTGCTTCTGAATCAGTATTTTTTTGTATAAGGAAAGCATTATCCAGGTATAGGGCCTCACCTCAGCAGGAAGCAGTGAGGTTTATTTGGGAGCACAACGGACACCATCATTAGCTGCCTGGAAGATGCAGGATTGTGGACTATACAGACCTAAGCTTCCAAGAAATGTCTTGACTCTAGAGAGTTGAACTTCTTACATTCTCTCCTTTCTGACTTTCTGATCTTTCGTATATATTCCTTCAGGTTTAAATTCCAACCATCAACCAATTCATCCACTCATCTCAACTCCTTTGATATTGGTAATCCCAAATCACTTTGGTAATAGACCAACCAGAGTTTTGAAGTACATCGACTCCTTTCTATCTCAAGTCCATTGCCCAAGGTCATTCAAGTAGTAAATAGGAGAGCTGGAATTCATACTCATTTCCTCTGACTCAGAGGGACTGCTCTGTCCACTATAGGATAGGGGAAGGAGTAAGAGTAATGCCATCTTTTTGTCAAGGATTTAGAGTTAGAATAGTAAGTAGCAAGAGGATAATGAATATTTGGCAAATAATTATATTAACCTACTGAAATGCTTCAGAAATAGTTGGGCTACTAAAAAAAAAGTGGGTTGGACAGAACTAGTCAGGAGGCAGGCATGGTGTAGGAAAAGGAAAAGCCATGATAGTGTATCTGAAAATTTCAAAGGAGAGAGCTCATGGAATAAATCCTTCTGAGTAAAATCAAATGAATGAGATTTAAATGTGAAAGTTCATAAGTTCAAAAAAAATCAATATTAGAGACAAGGGGAAGAAAACATAAGCTTAAATATGAATAAATTTTAAAATCCAATAAAATGAAAAAAGAATGATAGACTGGTTAAGAAAACAAAACCCCACAATCTATTGCTTGTAAAAGAACATTTAAAAAACAAAGACATCTATCCACTGTGCCATATAGCTGCCCCTTTTAGAAATTAGAAAGCCTTTAAAAACAGATGTTAAAAAAAAGTTTTTGCATGCAGCTAGGAAATAAGATATACAGGCAATGGGGCATAGAAATTTATCTTGCCCTACAAGAAAGTACGGGAAAAGGGGATGGGGGGGGAGGAGTGGGATGACAGAAGGGAGGGCTGACTGGGAAATGGGGCAACCAGAATATATGCCATCTTGGAATGGGGGGGAGGGTAGAAATGGGGAGAAAATTTGTAATTCAAACTCTTGTGAAAATCAATACTGAAAACTAATAATATTAAATAAATTAAATAAATAACCTATCAAAAAAAAAGAAATTAGAAAGCCAAAAAACAAATGAGCCTAAAATAAGCTCAAAGGGGCGTATGCTAAAAACCAGAGGAAAATATATAAATTGGAAACAAAAAATAGAAATAACAAATAAAACTAAAAGATGATTCTTTGAGAGAACTAATCAAATTCACAAAACTTTAGCTAATCTTATTAAAGAAAAGAGAGCAGAAAATCAAATCACTAAAATAGCAAAGGAACAACATGAAATAATAACAAAGCAGAATAAAAAAAAGAATAATCAGAACCAATTATTCACAGTTATATGCTAAAAAATTGAGGATACAAAAGAAATGGAGAAATGTTTTCCAAAATATAATATATCAAAACCAACAGATGAACAGATAAAGTTCTTAGTGAACCCAATCTCAGAAAATGAGATAGAACTAGACACAAAGGAAGAAGAAAAAGAAAACCTCTTCATACTGATGGATTCAAAGGAGAATTCTGTCAAACTTTTAAAGAAAAATTAGTATTCATATTTCACAAATTGCTGTTCTTAAAAATTAAGAAAGAAAATACCCTACCATAATCTTTTTATGAGACAACTATAGTCCTCATACTTAAAGCAGGGAAGAATAAGACACACAAGGAAAACTATAGGCCAATATCAATAAGGAATGTCAATCTTAAAAAAATTTTTAATGAAATTCTGTTAAACAAGCTACAGCAATTTAGCTAAGAAATGGTTTATCACAACTATGTTGGATGTGTGCCAGAGATGTAAGGATGGTTCAACATTAGAGGAAAAAATCAATAATCATTTATATTGAAAACATCCAAAATTATATGATCATCTGAATAGATATAGAAAAAGCCTTTTACAAAGCACAATACTCATTTATGCTTTAAAAACAAATCTACAAAGTATAGGCATAGAGGGATCTTTTTTCATATAAAAACATCTATCTAAAACCAAAAACAAGCATCATATGCAATGAACATACATTAAAACCTTTTCCAAAAAAATACAGGAGTGAAGCAACAATATCTACTCTCCTCACTATTATTAAACATGATTCTGGAAATGCTAGATACAGCTAATATACAAGAAAACAAGAAAAAGAAACTAAAGGCATAAAAACAGGTCAGGAGGTGATAAGACTATCCCTATTTGCTGAAGATATGATGGTATAGTCGAAAAATCCTGTGGATTTCAGCAAAGATGTTGACTGAGACAATTGCTTCAGCATAGTTGCAGGCTGCAAAGTTAACCCTCAAAAATCATCAGCATTTCTGCTGATAATAATAAAACTTGAGAAGAAATAATAGGAAAATTACATTCTAAATATCTACAAAATACACAAAGCACCTGAAAATTAATCTATTAAAGCATATAAAATAACTACATATACATGTATATATGTAATTTAGTCAAATTTCTCCCTTTATTTTATTTAGAACACGTTGCAATCATTATACCCAAATTTTCATTAATTTTATGTAATCCTGAAATTTTTTGGACTTTTTCTCTTTAATTACACATATATATATATATATGTCATATATATATATATGTATATATGTTATATATATATACATATATATTACACATATAACCTCACTCAATCATGCATTCATTTGTACATTTAATTTTCTATTTATTTATTTGATCTGTTTCAAATTATAGTTGCTCATTTTTATCCTGACCATAATTAATGTTATCAGTTTTTGTTTCTTCAACAGTACTTTGAGAATTTTAGTAATAACAATAATACTTTACCATGCTATTTGATATCACCATTAATTAAGCCATGCTTACCTCTAGATCTTATTGTTTTTTAAAGGGCAGTGATAGGGATAGTATCCCCATTTTTTTTCTTTTTTAAGGAACATGGTAAGAGCTAATACTAGGGACAGCTTTAGGGAAAGTAAAGGGTTAGTCAATAGAGACTCTTAAGTACACAAACAGATTGAGGTAAATATTGAGAAGAATGATAGAAACAGAAATAGCTTCAATATTTGAAAACTTATATCAGCTCCTGACGAATAGTGTCTGACAAGGAAGAGACTGGTTTGCAAAGCTGTATAGCACCCTTTATATTGGTTGTGCATTTCAAACGTCAGATATGTGATTTCTTCCCTAAGTTTTAGAAAAGGCATATAGATGTAATCATTTGAGAAAATACCATAGACAAAGGCTCACTTTCAGGTATAACAGATACTAGTTAATATTCTGCAGTATAAGGAGTGTAAGAAACACCATCAAGGGACTGTTCTGTGATCCCACTTATAATACCAGCACCTGTTGAAGGACTTTGCCCTATAAGGAAGGTTAGTATGTCCCCCCCATCAGACCAATAAAGTGTCTTCTGTCTCCATTTCTATTTGTGAGGATCTTCAGATAGCCATGAAGATCAATAGTCAAGAGCTGGCACCATCCGTTGAAGACATAGATAGTAATTTAAATAAGCTGCTCTTCAGAGATGGTTTAGCAGCTGACCAGAGAACTGAAAACTAGAATAGAAAGAAGATGGCACAGGACAGGTTCCTCAGGAAGCAGAAGGATATAATTAGTGACAAAACCAGTATTTTGGGTTCTCTTCAGACATCATTAACTGAGGTAGCAGAAACACTAAAAAAAGAGAAATTGATAATAACATTTTAAGTAGTAGAGTGTCACCATGTAATTCTATACAGTTGTCTGACCTTCAAAGAGAATGAATTGACAATGGACCAGATTTTCAAAATAATTGATCAGATTTTATCAAGAAAGTACAAGGGTATTTAAATGGTGACACTTGGATAAATTTTAAGCCTAAAACATTAAATGTGGTTCAAAGTAGCTAGTTTCAGTGACTAATAGAACTAACAACCCTTATATTGTTGTTGCTATGTCATTTCAGTCATGTCTGACTCTCGAAACCCCATTTTGGGATTTTCTTGGGAAAGATATTGGAGTGGTTTGCCATTTCCTTCTCCAGTTTATTTTACAGATTAGGAATTAAGGCAGTAAATGGAGCTATGTGACTTGCCCAGGATCACAGCTAGTAAGTGTCTGAGGCTGGATTTAAACTCATGAAGAGGAATCTTCCAAACCCAGTGTTCTACCCACTGTGTGCCCCCTGGCTACCCTAATCACCCTTATCCTTTCAAGGAAATAACTCATGAGGCCTCACTAGCATGTCATATCCTAACAACAATATTATGTGAATATTTTTATTTCTTTTTTTAAATAGTATTTTATTTTTCCAAATACATGTAAAGACAGTTTTTAACATTCATTTTTAAAAAATTTTGAGATGCAAATTTTCTTCTTCACTCTCTCACCATTCCCTCCCTAAAATGGTAAGCAATTTTATGTAGGTTATATATGTGCAATCATGTAAAACATGTTTCAATATTTGTCATGTTATGAAAGAAGTAGACCAAAAAAAGAGAACCACAAAAAAATTAAAATAGAGAAAGTGAAAATAGTGTGCTTCAATCTGCATTCAGATTCCATCATATGTTTCTCTGGATGTGAATAACATTTTTCACCACAAGTCCTTTGGAATTGTGTTAGATCATTGTGTTGCTGAGAAGAGCTGAGTTGTTCATAGTTGATTATTTCACAATGGTGCTGATACTTTTTTACAATGTTCCCCTGGTTCTGCTCACTTCACTTTGCATCAGTTCATTTAAGTCTTTCCAGGTTTTTCTGAAATCTGCCTGTTCGTCATTTCTTATAACACAACAGTATTCCATTATTGCTTAAATATTTTAAAGAAGTATCTGGACCCAGTGCCCCATTCACATAATTTTACATTAACTCGTACCCAGCCCTTCAAGGATCTATTTACTCCTATTCAAATATGGGCTTACTAAAAATGTTGCAATAATAGAACTTCTAGACCAGATGACATTAGATATTGGATATGGAAAAAGATAGATACAGATGGGCATGGTTTGGCAACTATTTTTAATATTTCACTCAAATATAACTAAGTTATATTTGGCAGCTTTATATATGGCAGCTTTCCTACACCATATCAATCTTCAAAAAACATGAAAGGAATCTGTACTCCTACTGAAGACCCACATCTTTAGATAAAACCATGACTAAGATCTATGTCTGGGTCCTGTAAAAAAGATTAGATATTAATACTCTAGGAATGGACACATCAGCAAATACCAGATAGGTTTCATGTCAATTGAAAGCTTCAATGAATAAAAAATACACACACACACACACACACACACACACACAGCACTAGGTGGCATAGTGGATAGATTGCTGGCCTAGAGGCAGGAAGATTCTTCTTCATGAGTTCAAATCTGGCCTCAGTCATTCACTAGCTGTGTGACCCTGGGCAAGTCTCTTAACCCTATTTGCCTCAGTTCCTTACCATAAAATGAGCTGGAGAAGGAAATGGTGAACCACTCTAATATCTTTGCCAAGAAAACCCTAAATGGAGTCACAGAGTCAGATATGACTGAAAAATGACTGAATATATATGTGTATATGTGTGTATGTATTTGTCATCATCCAAGAAAGACTCTGTGTGTGTGTGTGTGTGTGTGTGTGTGTGTGTGTGTGTATTCAGTCATTTTCAGGTCATGTCCAACTCTTCATGACCTCATTTGGGGGTTTCTTGGAAAAGATATTAGAGTATATCTAGTAATACTAGTGATAACATCTAGTAATACTAGAGAGACTGTAGCTATAAAGACATAGATATATGTGTGTGTCTATCCATAACTATACAGCTATAGTCTGTCTTGGATGATGACAGACACAAAAAGAGAATATCTTGGGTGGCCTAGCTGGATCTAATAATTAATGGAATACAAAGACTCTACAAGAGCAGTAAGACTTCTATCCAAACAAAGGATGGCTTTTTCTGAGCATCGACATCTATTCAGTAATTAGGAAGTCTATCAGCTCCATAGTTTTTAACTTAACCCTGGAACTGCTAATCCATCCACTAATTGGACAGAGATTGTATGACAGAAGAACCAATGCCCTGGCATATGTAGATGATTTAATCCATAGTGACTGATACAACAGACTAACTTGATAAAATTTTGGGCAATGTAAATTAGGTTGTTACATGAGCAGATTTACATTTTAATAGGGCAAAATGTGTTCTTATTGATTGATGGTTTAAAAAAGAAGAAGATGCTCCTCATGAAATTCTGGGTTTGAAATCAAGACATTTTTGTTATGTTACAAAACACATAATTTGATCCCCCAACTGATAAATTGTCAAATTGTCAAAGCAGTTTTTAGATGAAGAAATCAAAGTGATCAATAGACATATGAAAAATGCTCTAAATCACTATTGATTAGAGAAAGGCAAATTAAAACAACTCTGAAGTACCATATCACACCTATCAAGACTAGTTAATGTGACAGAAAAGGAAAATGAGAAATGTTGGAGGGGATGTGGGCAAACTGGGACACTAATGCACCATTGGTGGAGTTGTGAATTGATCCAACCATTCTGGAGAGCAAAATGGAACTATTCCCACAGAGCTATAAAACTGGGCATACTCTTTGACCCAGCAATATCACTTCTAGATCTGTATCCCAAAGAAATAAAAAAAAATGCAGGGGGAGGATCTATTTGTACAAAAATATTTATAGCAGCTCTTTTTATGGTAGCTAAGAATTGGAAATTGAGGGGATACCCATCAACTGGGAAATGGCTGAACAAGTTGTGGTATATAATTGTAATGGAATACTATCGTGCTATAAGAAATGATAAGCAGGCAGATTTCAGAAAAACCTGGAAAACCTTACATGAACTTATGCAGAGTGAATTGAACAGAATCAAGAAACACTGTACACAGTAATAGCAATATTGTATGATGAACAACTGTGAATGACTTAGCTATTCTCAGCAATGCAATGATCCAAGACAACTCCAAAAGTGTCATGATGAAAAATGCTACTCACTTCCAGAGAAAGAACTTATGGCATCTGAATATAGACCCAAGTATACATTCTTCTCCTTCTCCTTCTCCTTCTCCTTCTCCTTCTCCTTCTCCTCCTTCTCCTTCTCCTTCTCCTTCTCCTTCTCCTTCTCCTTCTCCTTCTCCTTCTCCTTCTCCTTCTCCTTCTCCTTCTCCTTCCCCTTCTCCTTCTCCTTCTTCTTCTCCTTCTCCTTCTCCTCCTTCTTCTCCTCCTTCTCCTTCTCCTTCTCCTTCTCCTTTTCCTTCTTCTACTCTTCCTCCTCCCTCCTCCTCCTCCTTTCTCTCTCTCTCCCCTTTCTTTCTTCTTTTTTCTTCCTCTCTTCTCTTTTTCTTTGTCCAAGTTTTCTTCCACAAAATGACTAATATAGAAATATGTGTATACATGATTGCACATGTATAACATATAACAGATTGCTTACTTTCTCAGTGATGGGGGAAGGATGGGAGAAAGGGATAGAATTTGGAACTCAAAACTTTTTTTAAAAATAATGTTAAAATTGTTTTTACATGTAATCATGGGGTGGGGTGGGGGAATAAAATGCTATTAGAAAAAGAACAGTATAGAGGCAGCTAGGTGGCGCAGGGAGTACAGCACCAGCCCTGGAGTCAGGAGGACCTGAGTTCAATTTGGCCTCAGACACTTGATGTGCTTACTAGCTGTGTGACCTTGGGCAAGTCACTTAACCCCAATTGCCCTGCCTTCCCACCTTTTTAAAAAAAAACAGTGTTGTCATCAAGAGTACTCTCAATCTTCTGGACAGACCAAAACACCTCACTCAAAAAGCCAGTATCAAGCTCTTATACCTCCCTTTTAAAAAAGGGGAAATGACCTCACTGCTCCTTGTTGTGGCAGTGGATATCAAATAGATGGTTCATGGCATAAGGCTACTGGCCTCAGTCTGGATAGGGTTTCTCACCTCTTCCTTAGTGATATGGTGAAAAATAAAACCAAGCATGACTTTTCCACTTGCTTGAATGGCTCTGTACAGAGTTTGTAATGAGCATGCAATTGCATCAACCATCTAATTCTGACTTCATGTAGCTTCTCAGCAGATGTTTATAAGACGCCATATAAGTGGAGAACAACCAATGGCATCTTATCCCCATGGCTCAACAATAGCCCTTTGGTCCCAGGAGGGGTAGAGAGAATATCAAGGCAGGCACTCAGATAAGCTTCTATTTAATGGCTACTTGATAAACTGGATTAGAGTGAGGTATATTGTCACCTCTGTGGCTCCAGCTGCCATTTTTTTTTTTGAGGAAAGGATCTTCTACTCAGTTTTCAGCCTAGCATTTTATTCACAGAGCAAGATTAGACTATGCCCTGTTAAATGGGGCCAGGAGATTTGGCTCTAGAGACAAGCACTGTCTTGGTGTGGGGCACCGAATGAAACAATCTCCCGCATCCTCTGCCACTGAAGTCTTCAGATGAGTGGAGGCTGTTACTCAAGTGCATAATGTCATCTTACATAGACTAATGAAATCCATTAGATTGCTGGAAATTTCCAAGACTTAGTTTCAGGATCCAAAGAGGCACTTAGACTGGATTTAGTAATCCTAGACCAGAAGAACATACTGTTGCTGTCATGAATACAACTAAACATTATAAAACTAGATATTCTGCTTTCCAGATTATCCAGAGAGGCAAAAAATGAAGATATCAAATAGTTTATCGGTATCTGGTTCAATGATGTTACAGAGTATATACAGTGATAGTGGGGACTCTGGGAAGTTGGTGTCCGGCTAATGACTCAGTAATACCAAAACTGAAAATCAGCCTAAATTATGCAAATTTCATGAGGAAATTAATGGTGTGGTACTCAGTTGGAGAGATATGGAAAGATATATAGACAGGCAGACAATACAAGGGGCGAAACAGTTTACAGAATCAATATACTAGAGATAAATATCTTTATCTCCTTCTCTTTGACTATTTGTCCCTGACCTGTGGTAGAGCTTTACAAGCTTGTATTGGTCTGATCAGCCACAGTTGGACATACTGTACACTGACCATGGCATAACGATGTCATTTTGGTCTTCTTTGAATACGGATAACAGTCAACCCACTAGTAGGGCATAAATAATTTTATCTTCATTGAATTTGAGAAATGAGTGCTAGTTTACTCTGTACAGAACTGCTTCATAAATTACATTATTTTGCTTGTTTTTGTATGAAGCACATTTTTATGTGAATGCATACATAAATT
The DNA here is from genome assembly GCF_011100635.1 of Trichosurus vulpecula. NCBI lineage: Eukaryota > Metazoa > Chordata > Mammalia > Diprotodontia > Phalangeridae > Trichosurus > Trichosurus vulpecula. Next base: position 476,969,497 of record NC_050573.1, read on the forward strand.
AAACTAGTGAGACTGTTTTTTATTATTCCCAAGGATTATGTATCGGAAAAAATTCTGAAATGAACCATTATGCAATTATAATACCCATGTTTGTCTATTTTAAATATTAATTTAGTAAAAAATAATAAATACTTTAAAAGAAAAGCAAGCTGATTATAATAAACATATCATGTTCAATTCCCTTTTTTCTGTTCTCCTACTATAGAAATAAACATTTTGTTTGGTGTTCAAGTTCAGAGTAAAGATATATTTTAAAAAAATTATATCAAAGCATGAGCCTTCTGTGTAATCCATATGTCTTTGGCCTCTCGTTCTCTGGTACTGAATCATATTTTCCCACTTATTTCTTCCCACATTTTTATCTTTTTCTTCCTTTGCACTGAAATCACCAAGAATCAGATATACAAACTTGTATAAAGAAAATTCAAAGTAATTTTTAGTAGAGAACACTGACAACTATGAAGATCAGGAAAGATCATATATAGGTTACTAAAACTTTAAGAAAGACAGTCCACTGAATACTGTTACGTTCTTGATTCCTCATTAGTTGTTGACAAGCTAGAAGTTAAGAAAAAGGCAAAAATTATGATTGAGAAGCTGACAAAATTGATTTGTAAGGAAAGGTGAAAAGAATTAAAAAAGGATAACTTAACCAAACTAACTAAAAATGGTATTGTTACTGCTACACACAGGTTGAAAATGTAGTTGGAAAGGAGTTGGGATATATAGAAAGTAATAATTCAGGAAAAATTAAGCAGCTTAATATCAGGCAAAACTTAATCATGGTTTCTTTCAGATTATTTCTCAATCTCATAAAAGATTTGAAGAGTTGAAGCACTTTCTGTTATTCTTCATGAGTTAAAGGAAAAAGGATACTTTTTTGCCCCAGAAACCACTAGTTTAAAAAAGTGCCAGCATTTCTGGGATTTAGGCATTTATTCAGAATACATAAAAGTGGAATTGGATGAAGGAAGGAGTGGTTAGAGGTTTGGGAGAGTAAGAAGAGTTCAATACTGGGAAATAGATTATAGAGGACGTCTGTGAGTCAGTAACTGGGTTGGATAAATCAGTGATTCTTTTTCACCTTCTATTTCTTTCAGTTCAGTGAACTGAATCCAAAGTTTAGCCATTATAATTGTAGTTTTGAGGTTACTCAAAGATTGTGTGTTTCTCACTGAGAACACCTACTGGAAGATGGTAAATTATAGGAAGAAAAGAAACTTAGTGATCTTGACACGCAACATCATCTGTGTTCCAGTGATATAGTTCTGAGACAGAAACTTCAACCCCACAGTGATTGAATCACAAAGAAAAACTAGGATTGAGAATAAAAGAGATCTAAAATTGGTTGTTAATTACTCTTGTGTGTCTTTTGACCCAGCAAGATTATTTCTATCAATAGCTGGACTCAAAAGTATTATTTTACTGATCAGAAATAATGAATAATTCTAATCTTTGCATCCAATGCGTTAGCACTAGACATGCCAATTTTAACAATTTCCATTTGGTTATGAAGTTCATTAGGAGGGATTTATTTATGTATGAGTTATTTTGGGAGAATAAAATATTCCAAATCAGTAGTAGAATAATTTTAAGGGACTGATAGAAATTTATTTGTGTTAATATTTTTAGCCTGAAAATTAGAACATTTAGTTTAAAATTATTTCTTGAATATTAAAATGCCCAGTGGGCAAAACACAGAGTTGTTAAATTAGGGAGAAGAAGTTTGATACCTCAATATAAAAAACTTATGTGGACTTCTGGGTTATGTGGACATGAAGGACTAGCCATTTACTCTGATCCCCTCAACCTCTCAGACATCTCTAAAACAGAAATTATATGCCAAATATAAAGCAATTTCAGCTGTATCTGTGGTCTAAGGCAGCTGGAACCCAAAAGAAAGTTAAAAAACAACAAACCCATGAACTGATGTCTACTCTGAGCTCATTCAGCATCCCTGCTGCACCACATATATTACTGGCAGTAATGTCTTTACTAGCTGATTCAAGAACCCAACATTGTAGCTTCAATTAAACTCAACCCCACACATTTAATTCTTTCCAGTTACCTAGAGATTCCAGCCACAGGCTAAAAAAGTTTAATGGGCTAGTGACAGACAGATAGAGCCAAGGCTAGCTTCTGGCTACAGAATTTTGCTGCAGCACAGCAGTAGCTATGGTTCAAAAGTTATTCACAGAAGAGGTGCAGAACAGAGGAAAGGGGAAAAGACACATGTATGGATTTGAAAAAGAGCTCAACTGTACCTCCCACCCTCTTCTTTCAGAGCCTTGGAGACCCAAACTACAGAAATCAATCTTGTAGTACCAGTTGTGGGTGCCAGGCCAGAGAACAGAGGAACAAAAAAAAAAGTGGGACAAGACAATGGAACAGAAACAAGAAATTCTGCAAACTACCAAAGGGGAAAATACTTTCAAATATAACGGAAACTCAAATAACACAGGATTATTCATCAATTACCAGAAAACACAGGAAGTAGAGGAATAATGTGTTCCAAAGAGCAATGGGCCTCAGGATGAAGCCAAGGGTGACCTACCTTGCAAGTCTGAGATAAACATAAAAATTTTTAAAAGGGTATTCAAAAAAAAGAGAATGTTTGACATATTTTTTAGAAAGAAAAGAGGCCTGAAAAGATTATTTATTTCTCAAATACCACGACAACAGAAATTCAGGAGGGGTGAATGAACTGTCAAATACACCAATGACAACAGAATGATAGCAGAGAAACCAGTAAGAGACTTCTTTTCTAAATGTATGCAGGAAGAAAGTGGTGAGAACAGAAGTTAGGTGAAGGCAATAGTGAAGAGATAGGCCTGGGGCATAATGGACAGAACCTCATGACACCTGGCCTATAGGTGAAACAATTTTTGTGTGTGTGTGTGTGTGTGTGTGTGTGTGTGAAAGAGACAGAGACTAGATTACAAAATGAAAGGGTAAAGTCTAATAGGGAGATAGAGGGGAGGAGTGTGTGATGTTCCTTGGTCAAATAATGGCTAGTAATAAAGGAAAAGTGACCCCAGTGGTTTCTAGAAGAGGAGAGCCTACAGGGAAATAAATGAGTCATGAGAAGAGGAGAAAGAATGAAAAGGGAAAGGAAGAAAGAAGGGCTTGCTTTGGTGATGAGAGTGGGGATAAGTTCCCTCTCATGAATACTCCCATGGCTCATGAAGAGAGACATTCTATTAAGGGGGATAGGGATCTTGTACTAGGTACGGTCTTTGTTAAGGATTTCCTAAGTAAACCATCATATCAGCAGCAAATGTTGTTCAGTTGTTTCAGTCATGGCCAACTCTTCATGACCCCATTTGGGGTTTTCTTGGCAAAGATAATGGAGTGGTTTGCTACTTCCTTCTCCAGTTTTTTCAAAAACTCCTGGTTTTATTTATTAGTTCAATTTTTTGTTTTTACCTTCAATTTTATTCATCTCTCCTTTGATTTTCAGGATTTCCATTTTGGTGTTTACTTGGGAATTTTTAATTTGTTCTTTTTCTAGTTTTTTTTTTTAGTTGCATTCCCATTTCATTGCTCTGGTCTTTGTCCCTGTTGTTGAAGTAAACATTTAGATACATAAATTATCCCCTAAGTACTGCCTTGGCTGCATCACACACATTTTGGTATAATGTTTTATTTCTCTCATTCTCTTTCATGAAATTATTGTTTGTTTTTATGATTTGTTCTTTGACCCACACATTCTCTAGAATTATTTAGTTTCTACTTAATTTTTAATCTATGCTTCCATGACCCTTTATTGAATGCAGTTTTGTTATATTATGGTCTGAAAAGGCCACATTTAATAATTCTGCTTTTCTGCATTTCATTGTGAGGTTTTTATGCCCTAATTTTTGTGAAGGTGCCATGTAGAGCTGAGAGAAAGGTATACTTATTTCTATTACCGTTAAGTTTTCTCCAAAAGTCTGTCGTAACTAAATTTTCTAATATTCTATTCATTTCCTCAACTTATTTTATAATTAAATTTATCTAGCTCTGAAAGAGGAAAATTAATGTCTCTCAATAGTATTGTTTTATTGTCCATTTCTCCTGTAATTCATTTAACTTTTCCTTTAAGAATCCGGATACTATGCCATTTGGTACATATATGTTTAGTACTGATATTACTTTATTGTCTATATTGCCTTTTAGAAAGATATAGTTTCCTTGTTTACCTTTTTTAATTAGATCTATTCTATCATTTTCTTTTTCTGAGATGATTACTATCCTTCCTTTTTTATTTTACCTGGAGCATAATAGATTATGCTCTAGCCCTTTATTTTAACTCTGTGTTTTGTCTAAACAATTTTGAGTTCTAATCCATTCTGCTATCCACTTCTGTTTTATGGGTAAGTTCATCTCATTTACATTCACAGTTATGATTATGAACTATGCATGTGCAGCAACAATGTTGTTTGCAGTTGCTGTGGGGGTGTAAGACCAATAACACCAGTGCACAGGAGGGCTGCTAGGATAGGTCCTTTGATCTTCTTTTCTAAAGAAAAACAACTTTAAAGGGGTCAACAATCTTACTTTAATCAAACATATATATATTTATATCATTCACTTAGTTCAAGGGAAAAGTCAGCACCCTGAACTTCTGAGAAAATACAAACAGAAATTATGAGCAGAAATTATATGAACAGAGCAAATACAAACAGCAAAGACCAACAGATAGGGCTTCCAACAGTTTGACCAAAAGCAATACGAACAGAGTTACCTGAGGGAGAAGCACCAACATCTGGGTTTTTCAAAGACAGGGGGCTCCTTAACAGCTACCCAGAGTCTCATCTGGCTAAATCACATGAGCACTCTTCCAATGAGTGAGAGCCCCAAAGCAAAATGTTAACCTCAGAGTATACATATCCTTCTTCAGGGACAGAGGGCATCACAACCCTCATGACCCAGGCTCATGTGACTCAGACTTCCATGTGACTCAGGTTCAAAGTAGGTCACATAGGCCTATTAAGGAGCAGGGAAGACCTTTATATTGTATTAACATTACAGTATGTTCCTTCATCCTAGTTTCTTCTGTTTATCCTTCTATCTCTCTTTTTATCCTGTCCTTCCTCTAAAGACTATTTTGCTTCCGACCACTGACTTTTTTCTACCCTCCCTTTTTTCAGTTCCTTTTCTCTTATCCCTTTCTCATCCTATTTCTCTATTGGGTAATACAGATTTCTAATTGAGTTTGTATGTATGTATATGTATGTATGTATATGCATATCTATATATACACACACAATAAATATATAGATATATACATACACATATATCTGTATCTATCTATCTATATGAAATTTACCTCTTTGAATCAATTTAGATCAGAGTGAGGTTGGTTCAAACATTGCCTGCTCACCCCATCCAATCATTTTCCCTTCCACTGAAAAAGCTCTTTCTTTTTTTTATGAGATAAATTTCCCCATTCTTACTCTCCCTTCCCCCTTCTCCCAGGGCACCCCTCTTTCTCATTCTTTCTTATATCATTCGAACATAATCAACTAACCCCTAAGTTAGAATCCTTCTAACTGCCCTAATAATAATTTCTTAGGAGATATATATATGTGTGTGTACATATATATAACATATATTTTCCCATATTGAAATGTAAAGTGTCTAACCTTATTGTATCCTTTATGATTTCTCTTTCATGATTACCTTTTTATGCTTCTTTTGAGTCTTGTATTTGAAAGTCAAATTTCCTATTCAGCTCTGGCCCTTGAAAATCCTCTATTTCCTTAAATATTCATTTTCCCCCCTTGAAGTATTATATTCAGTTTTGCCAGATAGATTAATCTTGCCTGTAATCCTAGTTCTTTTGCCTTCCAGAATATAGTATTACAAGCTCTCCACTCCTTTAATGTGGTAGCTGCTAAATCTTGTGTCACCCTGACTACGCCTCCACAATATTTGAATGGTTTCTTTTTAGCTCCTTGAAGTGTTTTCTTTTTGACCTCAGAGCTCTAGAATGTGGCTATAATATTCCCTGGCATTTTCATTTTGGGATCTCCTTAGGTGGTGATTGGTGGATTCCTTCCATTTCTATTTTACCTTCTGGTTCTAAGATATTGGGGAAGTTTTCCTGTATAATTTCCTGAAATATGATGTCTAGGGTCTTCCTTCAATCATGGCTTTCAGGAAGTCCAACAATCCTTAAATTTTCTCTTCTTCATCTATTTCCAGGTCAATTGTTTTTCCAATGAAATATTACACATTTTCTTCTATTATTTTTTTACTTTGTTTTGTTTCTTGATGCCTCATGGAGTCATTAGTTTCCACTTGTCCAATTCTAATTTTTAAGGAGTTATTTTCCTCAGTGAGCTTTTTTGTACTTTTTTTTCTATTTAACCAACTCTGGTTTATAAGAAGTCATTTTCCACAAAGTTTTGCACCTTTTTCTTCATTTTGCCAATTATGTGTTTAAGGTATTACTTTCTTCAGTATCTTTATGTTCATTTATTTTTTTTAATTTCTTTATTTATTTTTGGTTTACCACACACGGTTCTACATAGTTTTGAGTTCCAGATTTTCTCCCCTCCCTCCCCCCTCCTTCCCCAAGACGGCATGGAATCTCATATAACTGTCATGTATAACTTCGCATTGAATTAATTTATGCACTAGTCAAGTCGTGGAGAAGAATTTTGACCAATGGAATGAATCATGAGAAAGAAGAAACAGAACCAAAAAAAAAAAAGAAAAAAAACCATTTATGTTCATTTATTAAGCTGTTAGTTGTCTTTTCTTAATTTTCCTCATTCTCATTTCTTTATTTTACATCTATCACTCTTATTTGATTTTAAAAATAATTTTAAGCTCTCCCAGGAATTCTTCTTGCACTTGGATCTGATTCATATTTTTGTTTGAGGCTATTCTGACTTCATTTTCTCTTTCTGAGCTTGTGTCTTGATCTTTCATATCTCCATAGGAACTTTTTATGGTCAGGTTTTATTGTTGTTTCCTTATTTTTCTAGTCTATTTATTAACTTTTAACTTTATGTTAAAATTGGTCTCTATTCCCAGTGTGGAAAGGGGAAGGGAACTGTCTCAAACATCAAGCTTTTTCACACTGCTGTTTTCAAAGATATTTATAGGGGTTGGGGAATTTTTGGTGCTTCTGATACGGTATGATCTGGAGAGAGTTGTGGTCACTGCTCTCCTGTCCTCTGCAATAGTCTTTACCCAGGAAGGTCTCTTGAGTCTTTGGTATTACAATCAATATTGCTCCTGAGGGTCCCTGCTCATCTGGTTCTGGACCCAGTGGTCACACAGGGATGTCATATAATCTCTTTCTGACCAGTTACTCCTAAAGATGTTGCTGCTTTTGTTGCCACCACCAAGTCCCACCACTGTTATTTCATCCACATGGGCTCTGGGCCAGTCCCTGTCTCCATGACACAGACCTTTCTTTATGACCTCCTAAGTTGTCTTTATTGTGACCATTTTTTTTGGTCTCTGTCACTCCAGAGTTTGATTTGAGGAGTTATTTTAAAGTTACTTGGAAGGAATGTTTGGAGAGCTCAGCTGAGTGCTTCCTCTATTCTACTATCTTGGCTCCTCCCCTAGAAGTCCAATGTTTGTTTTTATGTGTTTTTCTTTTGAAGACTGTTTTAGCTGCATCCCAGAAGGTATGGGATATTGTTTCATCAATGATATATACTTTTATATAATTATTATTTTCTAAAATATGCTCTTTGAATCACTCATTATTTAGGATTTCAATGTGAAGTTTCCATTTGAGCATGTGTCTTTTTTTCTGCATGTTCCTTGAGCAAATTACTAATTTTACTACATTGTCATTGATAAAAAAATTGTTTACTATTTCTGCCCTTTTCATATATTTGCAATATCCCTGTACCCTAACACATGGTCAGTTTTTATAAAAAGTTCCATGTTGTGCTGAGAAATACATGTTTTTGCAAGGCTGAGTCAAGATGGTAGAGTAAGAATCAGCATTTTTACCCAGCTCACCCAACACACTACCCCGCCCCCAACAACCTAGAAAATGCACTATACTGAATTATGATGGGAGAAAGCCAAGAAAATTTTATAATGAATGATTTTTACAGGCCAGGGCAGCTTAGGAAGATAAAGAGCCCAACACTAACATGAAGTCCAAAGTCAAGAAAAATGAGCCAATGAGTGAAAAAATTGACCCTAAAGGATGGTTGCGGTGACAGGGAAGCTAAAGACAAAACACTGAGGAAGAAAATGACAAGAAAATATTTACCAAAAAAACCTCAAAGAAAAATACAGATCAAACAAGAGCCCAACCAAACCTCTTAGAAAGATGGAGGAAAAAAGAGAGAGAAAGAACAAAAATATTTTTAAAACCAAATTGGAGTAGTTGAGGAAATGAGAAAAGCAATGAGAACTATGAATGAAAGTTATGAAGAGAGAATGTTATTGTTGCTGTTGTTGTTCATCCTTCATTTTCTTTTTCTTAGTTCCTAAAACATTTTTAGATAAATGTTTTACAGTCTGATGAAGACATTTATCCTTCATTTTCAAAGAGGATCGATAACTTCATAAGGTGAGGTCTTGACTTGCATGTGAACTGGATTTAAATGAGGCAGAGTTGCACAAAGTCATCAGCCAGTTCTCTCTTCCAAAGTCACTGAAGTTCAGTGGCAAGACAAAATTCAAGATGACTGATGATGGGCTGGGATGCAGCAGATGACTTTGGCATCTTTGATGTCTGACTAACCTTTAAGTGCTCCACAGCACCTGCTTCAGCGGCCTTCGTGGCTGTTGGAGCAAATGGTTTTCATCTGCCCATTCTGCAAGGGGGAAGTCTTCATGTGCTTGAGGTAGACATCCCTCCCAACTCACCGACAGGTTTGAGGTCTGTCAGTTGCTCTCAACCTGGTTTAGCCTGTCTACCACGACAGTCACCTAGGGTATAGCTGCTATGCATGCTACTGTTTCTTGGAGATGCAGGTGAAAGTTGGAAGACTGGTGAGGACCAAAGGTGGATGAGCAGCCCTGAAAATGGCTTGGCAAGTCCTCACACCAGAAATGCTATTCCTTCCCCAACACCCCATATGACCCAAAGAGAGAATTATCAATTTTGTAAAAGAGGTATAAAACTTTACTGAAGAAAATAACTCCTTAAAAATTAGAATTGGACAAATGCAAGCTAATAACTGCCCTCCCCAAAGAAATTTTAATGGTGTTTTAGTGATCTCTTTTAGAGGATTATAAAGCTTTTAGTTCTTTACCCAAAAAAATTTTTGATCCTGTTTTCCCTTTTGCTTATCATTCTCTGTTATGAATTTAAATGCTAAAGCATTTATGCTAAAGCATAAATTTTAAAATTAAAAAAAATTGTCATTCTCCATTATGAATTTAAATGCTAAAGCTAATCATCTAAGTTTAAAATTAATATTGTTTTCTTGTCTGTGGTTGCCTTCAGTGTAATATAATTATCTTGCTTATCCCTTTTTAGGCTATGAATGTTTTTATTTGTCTGATTGATTTTTATATTGTCTACATGATTATAACTCCTACTTCATTGGATTCCTCTGGCATTTGGTAAATTTTTTAACTGACTCAAATTTTTATTCTGTGTGTAGTTTTGCTTTTAGGTGTGTTTTGTGTAAATAACAGATAATTGAATTTTATCTTCTTATCCAACACTCTTCTATGTTACTAAATTGTTTATTCCATTCACATTTAAGGTTAGGGAATTAGTTTTAAAATTTCCACCATTTCTCTAATATTGTTTTTTTTCTGAATTAGGATTTTTTGGTTGTTCCTCTTTCTCTGTAAAATACAGTACTTTTTCTCTTCAGTTTTCTCCCCCCAATCTCTTTTAGGCAATCTATTTCCACAGGTTCTCTTACCTCCATCCTTAACACTCTCTCCTTTTTTTAAAGCCACTTTCCCTAGTTTAGGAACTTTTTCTTGACATTTATTCCTTTTTTCTCCTATTTAAGTGAGATAAAACCTCCCTTCCTCTCCTCACTTTCCACCTTTTTTATTAGTTTTTTTTAATTTCCTTTTACTTTTTCTAAAATAAAAAAAAGATCTTTCATTCTTTTCACAAGTAACTAAATATATTACCTAAGGAAAAAAATGGGGGGGGGGAACCTAGAAAGGGAAACACACCTGTGATAGGGTTGACAACAACAATAACAACAATAAAAATAAAATAATAAGAGGGACCATTAAGGAGTTCTTTTTCTTTTTTTTCAGTTCATTAATCCCCTCTTCTTCTATTTTATTAATGTATGTTTTTAGGGACATGATTTTCTCCCTTAAGATTGTTTTAGCTGCATCCCAGAAATTTTGTGCATTGTTTCATCATTAACTTTTTCTTTCACTTAATTATTTTTTTCTTTTTCAAAATACACAAGCAGACAAAGGTGAAAAATGCCTTAGAGAAGTGAAGACTTAGTTTTTAAAATACCATTGGGACGTGACTAATCTTTTACTAGTCAATGACAGGCTCAATTATGAAGCATGGTCACATGCTCACAACTTGAAAATATTTTAGGGAACACTATTCCAATCTCAGTGTCAGAAGACTAGAAGCCTTTGGTTTGAGACCTGTTCATCGATGTTGCTAGTTCCAGGATTCAAGGCAGAGGTTCTTAACCTGGAGTCCATGGTGTTCTAAGTATCCATAGAAAGATTTCAAGGGGTCTGTGAACCTGTGTGGGAAAAATTATATCTTTATTTTCACTAACTTCACAACTTAACTTTGGCATTTCTTTCAATTATGAATGTAAAAAAATTCTGAAAAGAGTCCTTAGGTTTCACCAGATTACCATGGGGATCCATGACACCATCATCATCACAGCAACAACAAAACAACAACAATATACCTCGTTCTAGGCGATGGTTCAATCCAAAGATGACAGCACTGTGGGGTGTAGGCAAAGAGGGCAAAGTTTTGGCTCTCTGAGTGCATTTTTGGGTACCAAGAATATTAAGATAGCTTGTTTTTATCACATTGTGGTAGAGGAATAAGACCAGCTTTGGTGTAAAAAGATCGAAGTAGTGTTAGAACATTGGAAGTAGGTTGGTGGATATTAGTAGTGGTGTATTACTTAGAGTGAGATCATGTAAGGAGGGCAACAGTAATGTGTCTTTTCTTTGGGTCTTCACCATTTGAGTTGCTAATTGATTCCTTCTCCAATCCCCTGCCTCCAGTGTAAGCAGCAAGTCATTATTGGGTGATATGGCATTGTAGATGACATGACATATCAAGATATGTTTATCTGAACTACATCAATTGAACTTATTTCTGGTTTCCCTGATGCTGGGGACCAAGGAGTGGCATTAGTCAGCCTTATATTCAAGAAGTTGCCTGCATTGAAAAATTTTAAAAATCAAATTGACTCTATTGATTCTATTCTGTAATTAATTTCATTCTGTATCTCCGCTGACATTTTGTATAATTGCCTAGATAATATCTCATTGTCTCTGAGTTAAGTCATAAGTTCAGTCTTCTTGTAAATCACTGTGCTATCTTTATGTCAAGGAAATCTATTATCTGTTTACCAGCAGTGATTCTTGCAGGATGCAAGTGGACACAACCAATGAGCATTCCCTAGTGACAAGAAACCCTTACCCTTTCTACCAGTCAAAGTTAGATGACTTGTGTAGCCAGAATGGACTTTGTTTTCTTTGAATGACTCAGCTTGCCTCGTTGAGCTTCCCTGGACGCTGGGGCTTGCTCTTCCAGGGCAGGACCAGAGCTTCCTGTGTGATGAGTCGTGGGGCTGGCTGAGGGGAAGTGTGTTAACGTGGTCTACGCTAGGGGGAAGGACCAAGTCAAGAACCAATCGGCCCTGGTCGTTCAGGCGGCGCTTGATGATGTCAAAAACTCTATAAGAGGGGAGAGGACAGCTTGAAGATCCTCCTTTCCTTTTCCGGTTGGAGCCAGAGACACCTACAGCCGAAGCTGAGCTGCCGGTAGCAGAGCTGACTAGAGGCTAGTGGGTAATCTTCTTACCGTAGAGGGGAAGCATGTATACGATTTTGCCTTATACCATCTCGCTTCTCTGTGGCCTCCTGGTTACCCTTATAAGGCGGACTTATTGGGCCTGGAAGCTTTTGATGAAAATATCAAAATGGGGATGCTGGTTTGTGGGATTGTTATTGTGGAGTGTAAATACATGCTTTAGTTCTCCTGCCTTCTGCCTAGAGAATTCTTTATATCCTGTGGTTCCGGACCTTTTAGGCACATATGAGATTCTCTTTGAAATCATAAACTCTGCCTTCCTAATATAACTTGATCCTATGTCTTTCCTTACTTCCCTAAACTGTAAGAAGTCTTCTAAACCCCACCTCATGCCTTTTTGTTAAATAAGGAGCTAAAGACCTGATCTATTTAAAAACTGCATGCTTTTGCCAATAAATTCTTTTGTTCAGACTTAGTTTCTCTGTTCAATTGTAACGATATCATTGGTCATAAGGGAAACCATAATATAAATGAATCATGACTAATGTAAAACATCTCAAAACAAATGCCCTATTGGTATTGGATCAAAATAACCTTTCTTTCTGGTTCTTATCGTAGTGCTTGGAACATGGAACATAGATATTTAATAAATGCTTGTTTATGCGACTTGACCTTTCTATGTGAAAGACATCATGAATTTTCCCTCTATGACTTGATGACTGAGTTAGATCTCAAAATAGAAAGCTCAGGAGACATGGCCTTAATCATAAGGGAGCCGTGGCATGACCCCAAGGACTATAGATCAATCAGAAGCTAGAAATGTGGGTTGCATTCTACCCTTCCTGTGCTTGTCAATCATAGGGCTTGTCTCTAGCACAACTATACCTACTCTCCTCACTTCACCCCTTCCATCTGCTATGCAAATTCTCAACTTCTCTCCTGATCTTGGTGTGGACCTGTCACAGCATTTATTATCTAACTTCTAGGGCACCCACAGTAACAGCCACGCAAGTGCTGTTAGGAAAATTCCTCTCCATGCCCCCTGAAAGCATGCTTATCTCTTGCCCTGCCACATAACCTCATGGCTTCAACAGATATCCCTTGGATGGGCTCTAGGGCAGGAATTGGTGAACAAGATTCCTCTCTTTCTCCCTTTTCATTTTGGGTTCAAGAGAAAGTCACACGGGATGAGCAGGCATCCTATTTATATCATAGACTCTTTTACATTATTTTCTGCCTCCAAAAAGCCACCCTTCTTCCAAATGTCCCCATCACTACCAAGAATATCACTGTCCTTCCAGTTGCCCAAGTACACAACCTTAGTGTCATCTTCAACTTCTCCGTCTACTACACCAACATATCCAATCAATGACCAAATGTCATTTCTTCCTTCGCATATCTTGCATCTGTTCTCTTTTTCTAGTCATATAGGCACCACCTTAGTTCAGAACCTCATCACTTTTCTCTTGGAATAATTAGTCTCTCTCTGTCTTATCTCTCTCCTCTCTAATTCATCCTCCAAACAGCTCCCAAAGTGATTTTCCTAAAGCACATATTTGACCATGTCACTTCTGTATTCAGTAAATTTCAATGATTTTTCTCAACTTTAGGATCAAATAGTATTTCCTCTTTCTCTCATTTCATTTTAATGACTATTTTTGGATATTTTATAGTCAATTGTAAATTTTATGTTTATAATTTATAAATAAGCAATTATATACAAATTAAAGGAGCATGCTCAGAAACATTTTACCTTTAGGGGATTACAATAAAAAAAATTGAAACCCCCAGGATAAGCACCTTACTAATGAAGCCAAAGCAATATATTTAATCCCCATAAATACCAATATGTTTCCTTCAGTTCAGTATCTATAAACTACACCAAAGGCAGTCAATTTTTAAATGCATATTATTGCTCTCAACAGAGTAACTCTCAACTGTAAGAGTGTTTCTGCATTAATGCAAATATTTCACCACTGCAAGAAAAAGCAATTCCAACTATATTATACCAATGGCATCATTCTCCTGTATTTCTTTGTACAGTGGAGTAAAGAGCTAAAATGAACAGCAATATTTCCATGTTAAATTGAGAAAAAGGCTAACTTAGATTTATTTTTTCCTTAATCACTATCTCCAGGTCCCAATATATATTATTATAAAAAATAATCAACAATTACATAAGTAAGTTTGAGATAAAGTAGTATACTGTAAATTTAACATGGTTTACTAGCATGCCAAATGGCTCTTGTTCTGTGAAAGTTTGGTAGCCTAAATGGGTTTATTTTTAGTTCTTTGTGTCTGTGTGTTTGCGTCTGTGTGAATGTAAATGCGTATGCATAGATGGTCACACAAAAGAAAAAAGGGCAGGGGGAATGCCAATCATGCTGACATTTCTATAGCCCATCCTAGCCCTTCAAAAGACTGCTTTTCTTCAGATGTATGTCTTTTGTAACAGAAGTATTCCTTTCTCCCTGCACAGCAAAAATTATTTGGTTATCAAAGAGCCCATATACCTTTAGGAGAATGTTTTCGGCAGTAGCCTTTTTGAAACTTGTAGGGATTCAATAAGATTTTTTTCATTTGCTACTCACAGAGTTGTCATGTTTTTCTCTCTTTCAAAAGCTTCTGACTACTCCCCATCACAAGCAGGAGATCTGGAAGCTTGAAATGAATGTTTGTTTTTGTTTATTTTAAAATAATGCTTTTAATGCCTAAGTAAAGCAGCTCTGGAATTATTTGATAAGAGTGAAAATGTTTTACTTAGTAGAAGAGATTGGAAAGTAGATATAACGATCAGAGAGGAAGAGCAGAGCCTTTGGAGAAAGTATGGCAGGGATCCAGCTGAAATGCAGATCAGTCACTCTGATGCAAGACTGAACCAGAGGAAAAGATGCAACAGGTCAGTGAAGATACGTTTATCCTTTTTTGAGTGTGAAATACTGTAAATGCATATTGTTGGAAAACTTAGACAACCCTTAGAAAGGGGATGATACTTTCCTATTTTCATTACTGTCTCTTCTCGTTATAACTCTTATTTGTCTATTGTCTTTTAAAGGTTATGAATCTTTAAAATTACATTTAAAAAGTTACACATTTGTATTTGATTTCTGGATGGTCATAAAGTCTTTATTGAGTCCTTATGATACAATTGTATTTGGAAATCTTAGTAGCATTCCACTTATGGAAGTTTATTTCATTAACTAATAAATGCATGTAACTATTTCATCATCATTGTTATCATTAAGAAAGCAGTGAGCATTTCAGACAGCATGCATTCTTTTAAACCTAGGACACCTCCACTATTCCTAGGTTAGGTGATACCTAAGTCATCCTTCATTCTCACTCTCCAGCCCCACATCAATATATTTTCCAAATCTACCTCTAAGAGATCTCATATTTATCTGTTCTCTACTCACATAGCAAGTACTCTAGCTCAGGCCCTCATAATGTCTGGCTGGGAATACGGCAATAGCCTCCTAGTTGCTCTCCCCACTTCCTGTCTTTCCCATCTCTGATCCATCCCCCACAAACTGCCAAACTTACGTTCCTAAATTGTAGATCTTACCATGTCACTCCTGAGCCCAAGACGCTTTAGTGGTTCCTATCAACCCCAATTCTTAGTGCCCAGACACCTAGCTGCAGTAAATTTGCTCCTAGTTTCCAGATACCAGTGTAGATTCTAGTTTTCAGCATACAGTTTATGGTGGCACTGAGTTAGCTCAGGCTTGGAGCTAGATTCTTGTTGCACTAAATGAGATTGGTTTACAACACCAAGATACTATTCTCCAACTGTTGCAGCCCACCTCTAACTCAATTTGCTTTTCATACTTAGACTCAAGACCTGCTTAGTCAACCCAGCTTGTATTTTCCCTCTCTCATTAGTACTAGCCTAAGGCATGTGTTCCAAGGATCCTAAGTTCTTTGTCATTCATGCTTCAATATTGTTTCTTTAGTGCTAGACAATGCTAGAACCATTTATGTCAAAATATTTACCAGAGGAAGCAGCTTCAGACTTTTAACCACACCTTTCCAATACTGGCTATAACTTCACCTTGTCTCCTCAGCTCACTGGTCAAATGGGAATACTCTCTGCTTCATAATACCACTTCTAGATTCTTTCTCTCTCTGTTATTTTGAAATTCATGCTATTTATATCTGATACCCAATCAAAATCCATGTTGCCCATGGACCCTCAGATCACTCCCCTTCTTTCCTCAATGAATTTAGTACATGACTCACAATTTTTCTCTCCTCCCCAACTCCTGCCCTCAAACTGGAAGAACTCAACATACTCACTGACTGTCCCTCAAACTCCCTAGCCACTTGATTCCTCAACCTCTTCACTTCCCATGAGCTGTTCTCCCACCCCACCTTAGACATAAACAAAGATGGTCATACACTTGATTTTGCCATCATCACCCACAAATTGTACTACCTCCGTGTTCAAGAATTCCAAAATCCGCTTATTTGATCATAACCTTTTCACTTCTTTTCTGCTTTCTCTTCCAAACCCTACTCTTTATATGCCTCTTTATAAATATGATTATATATAATCATATACCTCCAATTCCTCGACCCTTAAATTCTCTACCAGACCATCTCCCCCTGCACTAGCCACTCTCTCTTTCTTTCCCCATCTTGACCCCTTGGTGAACCATTGCAGCTCAACACTGTCCTTTTCTCTTGAATCTCTAGCCTCTTATCTCATCACTGATTATGCCCAGCTACATCTCTGCTTTGGAGCATTCCCATGATCATTCCCATTCCTATACATAAACTGCTGACTGAAAGTAGAGAAAAATCACACATCTGTTTTAAGCAGGTTCACTACAAATTTATGTTATACAACCTTATCTGAGCCCTCCCTGCTGTTAGGCAATCCTCTATCAATTCACTATCTCACTCTACAAAGAAGCTCTTCCAAATCTTTTTTGTCCCTTCTCAAACTTCCCATGGCTCTCCATCCCCCCACTCTGCTGAGAATCTTGCCTCATATTTCACAGAAAAAAACTAAGGCCATTCACTGTGAGTTCCCTCTTCTCCTCTTTCTCCTCCCCTATCACTCAAATGCTTTCTGCCACTTTCTTCTCCTTCACCCATCTCACGTGATGAAGTGCCTTACTCCTATATCAGTAAGGCAAGATTCATGACCTTGAAGATGACCTCATATGAACATGCCTATATAGTTCAGAATCACAAAATATAAGAGATTCTCTAAGTAGAAGGCAGGGGAAGTATAACATTTATTTAGACACCAGAGGATTAAATCCCCAAACCAATAACTCCAACCCCAACATAGCAACAGTTGTATCACAAAGCCAGTAAGTCCACCTCAATGTAACAACAAAGAAATTATAACACAGTATTATAGCAAGGAACCAAGTCATCCTGTAACCTTCCCCCCTCCTGGGACCTTCCTGTAAACACTCACAAATCCTAACTGTGTGCTTGCCTGTGTTCTCTCCTCCCTCAGTTCTCTTGTCTCTGCAGCTCTCTGGTCTACACTCTCCACTCTGTACTCTCTCTCTACAACTCTCATCTCTCCGCAGCTCTCTGAGTTCTGTAGCTCACTAGTCTGCAGATTCTCAGCTCTGTCATCTCAGAGTTCTTACTTCTTGGGCTGAATTCAGACCTTAATGACTACTTTCTGGGTATATACACTCTTCTTAGGGCCCCAGGGCCTCATGCCCAGTCAGTGAAAGAGTGTAGGCCTGGAGCTTAGCACTTAGTAAGGGTGTAGGCCTGCCTCTAATCAAGCCTCCCTTAACTAGCCCCACCTGAGGCCTATTGAATGGGCAGGAAAGATCTTTAATCACTGATTGGCATCACAGCTCCTTACCTAGATGAACACTTCTACCTGTTTAAGTGATCCTATTCCATCCTTTCTCTTCCAAAAGACTGCATCCCCACTTATTTTCAATCATTTCCTGTCTATTGGCTTATTCTCTACTACCTACAAACATGATTATGTCTATCCCATCCTGAACAAACCTTCATTTGATATTTCCATCCACATTGACTTTCAGCTTATATCTCTTCTACCCTTTATAACAAAATTCCTCAAAAGGCCATCTGTGATAGTTATCTCTACTTTCTCTTTCACTCTCTTCTTAACTCCATTACAATCTAACTTCTGACTTTATCATTCCATCCAAATTGCTCTCACCAAAGTTAACAAAACCTCTTAGATCCAATAGCCAAATCCAGTAGCCTTTTCTCAATCATCATTCTCTTGAAACCTTTGATGCTGTTGATCACTCTCTCCTCCTTGATACTATCTTCTCTCTAGGTTTCAGTATACCACTCTCTGCTGGTTCTCCTCCTACCTCTTGCTCCTTTGACAGATCCTCACCCAGCTCACACCCTCTAACCACAGATATCTGTCAGGATTCTGTCCTGGGCTCTCTTCTCCTTCTATACTAATTCCATTGGTGATCTCATCCTCCCCCATGGATTTAGTTACCATCTCTATGCTGATGATTCTCAAATCTACCTCTCCTGCCCCAACCTCTCCACTGACCTTCAATCTCACATAGCCAACTCTCTTTCTAATATCTTAAACTCAAAGTCCAATAGACATCTTAAACTAAACATGTCCAAAATAGAACTCATTATCTTTTTCCCTAAACCCTCCCCCCTCCTACCCTCTTTATTATTCTAGAAGGCAACACCATCTTTCCAGTTCCAAAGGCTTTCAACCAAAGGGTTATCCTTGACTCATCACTATCTTTCACTTCTCATATCCAATCTATTGCCTTGGCCTGTTGATTTCACCTCTACAACAACTCTCGTATATGCCTATTCTTTCCTGTGACACTGCCACCACTTTACTGATATAGTGCTTAGACTATTACAATAACCTGCTGTTGGATCTGTGAATTGATAATTTATGGCATTATGAAATGGGGCAGGCATGCCTAGTTCTTTGGGTACTCACTGGGAAAGACCACAATGACAGCAGGATGTGAGGCTGAAATCACACTTTAATAAGGCACAGATGTTACAGAACTTGCAGAGACAGGTGGTAAAAAGGGTGCAGAGGCAAATGGCATGGGGAAAGGATGGTGAAGGAAGGCAGGCAGCAATGGTGAAGAGGAGTTTGAAGTTAATTTTTATAGAGTTTTGGGAGGGAACAGGTTAACTTGTATCTGTGCCACCTTAGCATTAGTTCATTAACATATCCAAATCATTTGAAAGTTATCAGTAAAACTTGAAGTTAACATATCCACACCATCTCAAAATTATCAGCACCATTTGGTGATGTGCTGGTCTTTACTGTAGAGGTCTGGAATTTGTTGAGGATTTACATATCACAGGACCAAAAGGTACTTAAAGTCAAGCCTAGATGGCTTTCTTTGATTCAGCACATATTATCAGGGACGTGGTTTTTGGTTAATATATGATACGATTTGTAAATATGCTCCTTTGATCTCTGGAATGGTTTCTATATGACTTCCAGGTTTCCTTTTGCAATCTTATTTCCAGCTATTATCCCTTTGTCTACTTACAAACTTACTATACTGACTAGAAGTAGTGTGGTGATTGAAAAGGTTCTAGAGACATAATTTCTGGATAATTTAATAGTTTTATTAATAAGGCCAACAAATTTATTAATAAAAGCATGGCCATTTGGCCTCTCTCTTAGAACAAAGACAATCAAGGAGAGTGGGCTCAGAACTTATATGATCTTTTGGAAGAGAAATGGCAATCAACTCTGATTTGGTTAACAATTAATGAGACAAAGAATATTACAATGAGAGGCTGAGAATGACATCCTGTCGTCTTTGGACAGAGAGACTATCTCTATACCCAGAATACCTCCAGCCATGAGCAATCTATTCAAAGAATTTAGGCCCCACCAAAGCCTGAGCAGAACATAGTGACTACACCTGGGTGTAGTTAATCCAATCTCATTATCAGCAATGTCCTTCAGGAGACTGAACTTTTTAAAATCAGGACTTTAGAAAATGAGAAGTCTGGATCTCCACAGAGATGGAGTGGTCAGGGGGACCAGAACATAGTCTGTCTGTCTCTCTTCTTACTCTCTTACTCTCTTCCCATTGTAATCCATCTTTCACTCAGCCACCAAAGTGATTTTCCTAAAGCACAGGTCCAGTCATGTCACCCCCTCCTCATACACTCATTAAATTTCAATGGTTCCTTGTAGCCTCCAGAAGTAAATATAGGCTGTTTCAAATTACATAAATATTGAAAGGTGGATCAATAAGGCAAGATTCATGACCTGGAGGATGACCATGAACATGCCTGTATGGTTCAGAATCACAAAGTGTGAAAACCCTCCAGGTTGAAGGCAGAGGAAGCATAAAATTTATTTAGACAGCAGAGGATCAAATCCCAAGACCAATAACCCCAATTCAATATAGCAGTAATTATATTCCAAAACCAGTAAGCCCACCTCAATGTAGCAACAAGGAAATTATAACACAGTATTATAGCAAGGAACCAAGTCATCCTGTAACCTTCCCCCCTGCTGGGGCCTTCCCATAAACATTCACAAATCCCAGCTGTCTGCTTGCCTGCCTTCTTTCTCCCCTCGGTTCTCTGGTTTCTGCAGCTCCCTGGTTTCCACTCTCAGCACCACACTCTTTCTGCAGCTCTGTCATCTCCAGAGTTCTTACTTCTCCTCCTTGGGCTGGATTCTGGATTCTTACTTCTGACTTCTCGGTTCTCAATGGCTACCTTCTAGGTACATATACTGTTTTTAGGGCCCGAGGGCTTCATGACCAATCATCAAAAGAGTATGGATCTGAGGTTTAGCATCTGCTTAGCAAAAGGATGTGAGAAAGATCACTGATGGGCATAACAAAGGTATAGGCTTGCCTCTAATTAGGCCTCCTTTAAATGGCCCCACTTGAGGCCTATTGAATGTGCCAGAAAGATCTTTAATCACATTATCACCACAAAAGGGAAGCAAGTTTTTAGGGAAATAAAATTATCTTAGTTTTGGATATATTGAATTTGAGTGCCAGTGGGGCATCTATATAGAGATGTA
Organism: Trichosurus vulpecula; assembly: GCF_011100635.1. Taxonomy (NCBI): domain Eukaryota; kingdom Metazoa; phylum Chordata; class Mammalia; order Diprotodontia; family Phalangeridae; genus Trichosurus; species Trichosurus vulpecula. The sequence goes on from NC_050573.1 coordinate 476,990,424, forward strand.
AACAAAGGCACAACCTGAAAACTTAAGAAATAAAAGGCTGGAGAGAGAGATTTGTCAGGAATTCTTACAGCACTATGTTGGGCATCAGGATGCAATTTCAATACTTTGTCCTTTACGTGACAAAGCTAAAAGCACTTACCTCTAATTCAAAAACACCAAACTTGTGGACAAGGAGACTGACCATTTAAGGGACTTACTCACGGTCCCATTGCTAGTAAGTGTTAAGCCAGAACTTCAGCCCAAGCATCTTGATTCCAAATTCAGTGTTCTTTCCAGGATGACACTCTGTGTCATCATCCTCATTTCCAGAAAACATTTATTTACTTAAAATATTTTAAGGCATTTTTCTTGTTTTTAATATCATCGTCACTTTCCACTTTCCCTCTCCTCCCTATTTATTATTTGTAATAAAAAATTATAATAAAGCAATGCAATGGCTATATCTGTAAATTCATTCTTCATTCCACACCCATTGCCCATCATTTCTTCACATTTCACTATCAAGTCCTTCGAAGTCATACTGAATTGATCAGAGTTCTGAAGTTTTTCAGTGTTCTTTACTTTTATTTTATTATGGCCATAGTGTAATTTTCTTCCCTGGTTCTGCTTATTTCACCTCTATGTGCTTTTGAAAAAAAAAAATCACTTAACTCTTTTAAACTCATTTTTTACAAAGCCTACCCAGTATCTATGGCATAGTTACACTGGTCCAGGCCATATACAAGATGAGTTATATTGTATAGTCTCTGGTTTCTAAAGAATCACAAGTAATTTTACCTGCTTTTTGGTAAAACGTTCTTTGCCCCCTCTCACAAGTGATGTGGCCGTATCTTCCTGTTCAGGAGAGACTTGAGTGAAACTCAAGGAATTCAGGAAAATGTAATTTTCCTCTGTATATTGAGTAGGTAGTGTTGCATTCTGCCTGGAAAGACTTGAAGCCAGATAGATCTGGGTTAAAGTCCTACCTCTGACACTTAATGTCTGGGTGACCCTGGGCAAGCACTCTCAGTATTGTATGCAACTCTCTCAGCTGCAGAGATGATGCACTGTTTCCTCACCATGAAGTTCCTTATAAAAATGAAATCAAAGGTCCAGTCTTTCTATCTCTAAGCAGGTAATGGTAAAGCCAAGATGACCTAACATCAGAAAAAATTGCTTTCAGAGGCTGTCTCGATGCATGAATAATTCAAAATCCTCTCTATCCTTGATGTGTTGTTTCTTCATATTCTTTGTTGTGCCAGTTCAGCTTTGTTTCATGGTTTTCCATTTCAAAGAGCTGATGGCAGTATTCAAATTATAGAGGCTTCCCTTTCTCCCGTACTCAGCCACTCTACCTTCCAAAGACATGCTAAAAAACTATATTTGTTCATAGTAGATCCAAGGCAACTCACAATCACTATTCCGAGAAAACAAAAACAAGTAAATAAAACATGGGTACCTTTTGAGACTAATGATTAATCAATAGCATTATTTTTTAAAGGTAACATTGAAAAATATATCTTTTTATATCTTCCTCAAATATGTAATGTATTCCTATGCTGAGAAGAAGCCAAGAAGAAGGAAAACTATACTGGAATTAGATGATCTGAGTTTGAGTCCTGGGTTCTGCTTATTAGTTATCTAAGGCAGTATAGTGGTAAATAAATCATCTAACCTCTCTGTTTTCTAAATTGTAATTATTTTTTTTCATCTTTTAAAGAGATAATAATTTCCATATTACATACCTTCCCATGTTTATAGTGGGGAATGTAATATGTAAACTTTAATGTGTTTTTGTAAAAGTGAGTTATTATTTAGTATTATGTTGCTTGACTTATTTGTCCATCTATCAAGCTCTAGAAATGCTTCCCAATTGTTTTGTGACAAGCAAAATGCAACAAAAATACTTAGAGTGGGAATCAGAATACTTGAGGTTTTGTCCCAGCTTCAACCTTTATTATTTGTGATCGTGGTACCTAAGCAGGCTGAGCCTCAATTTCTTCATCTGGAAAGTGAAAAAGTTGAAGAAAATGATCTCTAAGGTCTCTAAAAATCAGTGCTTATTTGTTGAGATATTAGCACCTACTAAATTACTTTCTCACCCTGGATTTTCCTTCAAAGCCTGGTTCTTATCCTGGAGCCCTCCTCCACCATGCTGGTCCCCTTCTCCCATTAATGAATTCTGTCTAAGGCCTCTTTTTGGGGAGAGGCTCAAGCCCTCCTCGCTGTGTTTCTGACACTTTGGACTTCATCATTATGCTCCCATGGGAGTACCTTCTTCACCTCTATTGCGTGCACTTCGGCTACATTTTATGTGTTGTCTCCCCTCTCCCCCCATTAAAATGTAAGCTCCTTAAAGGGAGGGACTGCCTTTCTTTTTGCTTGTATTTGTATCCATAATACTTAGCACAGTGCCTGGCACATAGCAAGCGCTTAATAAAAGCTTATTGCCTGCTGCCTATTGCCAGGTGAAAAACTTTACTGTGCAAATCACATCTCTCATTCATTTATTTGGCTTAAATTCATCAAATTAATTGACTAAATGTCTACTAAGGACAGAACATTGTGATAAATAATAAGTGAGATACAAATATAATTATGGCATGGCTTCTGTCTTTAATAAGATATATTGTCTTTTAAGATATGTACAAAAATAGTTATAATACAAAAAGGACCATGATATAGTGGGGTACAAATAAACTGTCACAGAGTAAAGTAAGTTTGTTGACATACAATAAGTATTATAACTTATTACATATTTAATTTCCTCTCTAACTGGAGCTCAAGCTATTAAAATGTTATCAATAACCAGTTTTTAAAATCTGCATTTTTCTTTTTGCTTTCTAAACTAGTAAAGGAAAAAATATCTATTTCTTTACGGGCCACTGCCTTGAGTGAAAAATTATGACCATATCTGGCATCCCCCGTGGTGCCTAGAGGCAATTTCCACACATCCCAATCTTTTTTTTTTCATCATCAGCATCATCACTGTAATTGCTAGCATTATATAACACTTTAAGATTTACAAGGTGCTTTACAAATTTTATCTCATTACATAGACTACATTTGGGTAGAACATGAGGTTTTTAAAGCAGGGGTTGTCTTACTTTTGTATTTCTATACTCAGAGTCTAACACAGTACCCCAGCACATAGCAGGTGATTAATTAATTCTTTCTGATTAATTGATACTACGTAATAGGGATAGAACCTTGAGCTCTATCCTCTGACTCCAAGTCCAGGTCAGTTTCTACCACATAATGAGATGATTGTTCGAGGCCCTTCCAGCTCCAAATTCAATGTTTAAACTATTCCCAGCTAGTAATAGGTTGTTGTTATTATTCAGTCATGTCCGACTCTTCATGACCCCATTTGAGTTTGTTTTTTTGTTTTTTTTAGTATTTAGAAATTATGAGAAATGGTGGAAGCAGTTTTGTTTCCACAGAGTGGACAGCATCTCGCCCTCTCCAGCTTTAGCAGAATGTAAGTCAGGTGACTGGTTCTAATCAGAGCTGTGATCTAGGCAGCTTCTGATCCGGTGAAAGGTTAGAGGCTTGTACCCATTCTTAACGAGCCATTTGAGGAGGGCATGACCATAGGCAGTCAGCAGGTTGAGTCTGGCCAATGAAGGGCTAGGCAGGAGATTCGAACTGGGAGTCAATAAAAGAACTGGTGATTGTCTGAGTCCTTGTACTCCCTTGCACTCTGTTCAGGGGATGTAACCATTTATTCAAAATGAATAAATGTAATTAAAACCTTCCTGGCTTCCCAACCAGTATTGTTTATTCCTAGACAACATGAGCATATTTATAACAATAATTAATTTATTTTTAGTTTCCATCCCACTCTCTATTGACAGGAAAGGGAAGAGAAGGTTGGGCCAGAGGAAAGATGATAACCAAAACTAAGCCCTGTGAGCAGAGGCATTTATGATTTGAGAGATTTTTCTTCTTCCCTTTCTGAAGAGAGGGTCAAAATTCTCATCAGTCACAGTCTCATATGCCAATGTCACCTAGAATGCATTCCTATCTAGCCTCTTAGACTCCCCAGGTTCCTTCAAAGACCAGCTCATTTGCGCTGTCCTATGGGAGGCCCTTATTGATCTCTATCCTCAAATTATCTGTTCACAGATTATTCATCTGTTTATGCCGGTAAGGACAGGGTTTTTTTTATCTTTGTCTATATATTGCCAGTACCTACTACAATACCTTGAGCAGACACCATAAATGTTGAATTGAATGAAATGCTCTTTGCTTAGGGGCTGACTATACAAAGATACAAATTAAACTGTATCTGCCATGCTCCTCCATAAACTAAGCTACTAGGTAAGCTCAATTTGAGGCAAGCAGCATTCTTTAGTAAAAGGCACAAGAAATAAACAACAATTCAGAATTTGTTGGTCTATATCTAGTAACATACACCATTGGCAATTATTTTATAGAGATCTGTAAAAACAAGGTTAATATATACCATGGAATGCAACCAAATAAAACAAATTTCTACTATATACATAATTTGGGTAGAAAGATCAATTTCACTTTTCTTAAAGAATGTTTTTTTTTTAATTTATGGCTAAGATTTGAATTTTTATGGTTTCATAAAAGCAGCCAAAATGGATTTATAAACATGAAATGTTTTATTATAACTTTTCCCCATACACACACACACACACACACATACACACACACACACACACATACACACGCACGCGTGCGAACACATTCCCCATATAATAATAGCGATCGCACATAGCACATCAGACACCAATACTATAAACTCAGGTGGACTGTTCAAATTTCATTGCTTGGCTGGATTTTTGTCTAAACAAATATTTTGTTCCTTTTAAGAAAAGAGGTTTTTGAAATCTTTTTGCCATAGAGAGATATGTGTTTCAATAGAAATGTTAAATCTTTGAAGGAAAGGGCTACCAAGGACTTTTTCTTTGTATTCCTTAGAACCAAGCAAAGTGCCTTGAATACAGTAGGTACTTAATACACATCTATTGAGATGATTTTTTTCTGAATTGGACCAGTATTTAAAAGTCACCCCTCATCATTAAACAAATACAAATGAAAATATAACTAAGTAGTGGTAGTAGAAAGTCCAAATGATTAGTCTACTTTTTAGTAAGTGTGTGACAGGAAAGAACATTACGCTAAAAGTCAAAAGTCCTGGGTTTAAGTTTCAGATCCTGTGTCAGTAAGGCAATAATAACAACATAGATGACAATTGTCAAAATGCCTATGTGGTTCTGTACTGTAAAGTACAACAAGACTCTCCACACAGAAGGCAGAAGAAGTAAACCATTTATTCAGACACCAGAGAGCCAGATCCCACAAGCCATTTATCCAATCTAGCAGAGCAGTAAAACATTCAATACGCAATATCACAACATGGAGCCTCAGCATCCCAAAACCTCTCTGACCCCCTGCTGGGGTCTTCCCCAAAACAAACTCACAGGACAGCTGTCACAGTCTGTTCAGCTATCAGAAGTCTATTTGCATTACCTCAGCTTTAACAGTCACAACGGCCATTTACAGCCATAACAGCTCTCTCTCTCAGCTTTTTTCTGTGACATAGCCTCCTTTTCCTGTCAGGAAGCTCTTCCCACCACACATGACTTAGGCTTCCTGTGACGTAAGCAGGTCACATATCCTATTAATGGGTGGGAAAGATCTTCAAATCTAAATTGCTATTACAGATCCACTGCTTATTTGTGGTAGGATAATGGGCATGTCTTTTAACCTCTCAGTGTCCTGGGAACTCTAAGACTATAAACTGTAGCAGAGCCTCTGTTTATTCATCTGTAAAATGGAAAAACAATATTTAAATCCCCCCCCTCTCCCCAGATTGATGTAAGAAAAGCACTTGGAACATTAAGTTATAGAAATTGTTTTGGCCATTGAATCTTTCTTCATTTTTGGTCATCAACATGGCGCTGGCCTTCACTAGATGTTCTGGTTACCCCAGTGGTTATGCTCAGATTATTTTTTTTCACACATTAAAAAAAATTTATGGACTATGTAAGCCTCTGTGGTTAATTGCATAAATAGTGGCTGCAAGGTAGTAGTGGAGAGGAAGCACTGCAGCAAAGCTCCCTCAATATTCCCCTCCAAAAAACTTCAGAATAATGCCTCAAATCAAATTCTAGAGTGGCACAGTCGACAAAAGGTCAGAGTAAGACATTTTTCCAGCCCAAGACAACTTAGGAAGTCTGAAGGAAAGGTCTATGACAGGGATGGGGGCTGGTCTGGAGAGCAGACAGTAGCTACATGAGCTGTGGGCCTGGGAGGCAGTTACAACAACAGCAAGGACCATAGACAAGATCACAGAAAATTTAGCAGCTTCCACATTAAAAGAGTGTTTGGAATGTTTGGAATATGATATTCCAGAAGGCAAAGGAGCTAGGGTTTCAACTAAGAATAACCTACCCAGTAAAATTGAACATAATTCTTCATGTGGAAAAAATGAATATTTAATGAAATAGAGGACCTTCAAACATTCCTGATGAAAAAGCCAGAGATAAATAGAAAATTTGGCATTCAAAAACAATACTAAAGAGAAGTATAAAAACATAAACATGAAAGAGAAATCATAAGGTACTTAATAAGGTTAAACTGTTTATATTTCTATATAGGAAGATGGTACAGATAACTCCTAAGAACTCTATCATTATTAGGGCAGTTAGAAGGAGTCTACCTAGACAGAGGGCATGTGTGCAAGTTGATTATGTTGAAGTGGTCCGAACAACAAAAAAATAGAAGGATGAGAAAAAGGGACGTATTGGGAGTAGGGGAAATGGAGAGGAAGAAGGAGGAAAATTATTTCACATGAAAAAGGAACACAAGGAAGAGCTTTATAGTAGAGGGAAACATGGGAAGGGGAATGGACAACACTTGAACCTCACTCTCGCCTACATTGGTTCAAAGAGGAAAGAATATATATACAAATTCAGTTGAGTAGAGAAATCTATCTTACCCAAGAGGAAAGTAGGAAGGGAAGGCAATAAGAAAAAAAGGGGAGCAGGTGTGATAAAAGGGAGTGCAGATAAATGGAGGCAGTGGTGAGAAGCGAAACAGACTTTTGAAAAGGGACAAGGAAAAAGAAGAGAGAGAGAAGGATAAATGGAAGAAAATAGTATGAAGTGAAATAAATGGCTAGTAATAATAACTTTGAATGGGAGTGGCATGAACTCACCCATAAAACAGAAGTGGATAGCCGAATTAATTAGAAACCAGAATCCAACAATATGTTGTTTATAAGAAACATACTTGAAACAGATTCACACTAAGTTAAAATTATTATGCTTCAGGTAAAATAAAAAGGTAGGGGTTAGCAATTGTGATCTCAGATAAAGCAAAAACAAAAATAGATCTAATTAAAAGAGATAAGCAAAAAGTTACAATTTCCTGAAAGTACCATAGGCAATTAATGTCAGTACTGTATCAAATGGAATAGCAACTATATTTTTGAAGGAAAAGTTGAGTAGGTTACAGGAGGATATAGAAAATAAATCTATACAAGTGGGGGATCTCAAATTACCTTTCTCAAAGCTAGATAAATCTAAACATAAAATAAACAAGAAAGAAGTTAAGGAGATGAATAGAATCTTAGAAAAGTTAATATGATAAACCTCTGAAAAAAACCAAGTGGGAATAGAAAGGAGTATGCCTTTCTCTCTGCTGTGCATGGCATCTTTACCAAAAAAAAAAAAAAGACTTTCTATTGGCCTAGGGCACATTATTAGGACATGAAAACTTTGCAAATAAATACAAAAAAGCAGAAATAATAAATGCCCCATTTTTGGACCATAATGCAACAAAAATCACATTCAATAAAAGGCTTTAGAAGCATAGATTAAAAATTCATTGGAAATGAGATAATTTAATCCTAAAGAATGTGTGGACAAAGAACAAATCATAGAAGAAATAAAGAATTTAATTAAAAACAATAATAGTAATGAGACAACATACCAAAATTCATGGGGTGCAGTCAAAGCAGTGTTTAGGGATAAATTTATATGTCTAAATGCTTACATCAATTAAGAAAGATAAAGAAGAGGTCTACAAATTGGCTGTTCAACAACATCAACAAAAAAAAAAACCTTTGAAAATCCCTACTAAGTATCAAAATGAATATCCTAAAAACTGAAGGAGGGATAAACAAAATCAAAAGTAAAAAACAACCAATGAATGAATAAAATTTGTTTTATGAACTTGTTTTATGAAAAAAACCAATAAAATAGATAAGCCATTGGTTAATTTGATTTTAAAAAGAAAATCACATTATCCATATCAAAAATGAAAAGGGTAAATGCATCATCATCAAATCAACATCAATGGATATGCAATCAAAGCTACTATTAGTTACTATTTTGCCATATTATATGCCAATAGAACTGATCATCTAAGTGAAATGGATGCATATTTACAAAAAATTATAAATTGCCCAGATCAAAAGAAAAGGAACTAGAATACTTAAATAACCCTATCTTAGAAAAAGAAATTTAATATTTCATCAAAGATTTCCCTAAGGAAAAAAAAAAAAACCAGGACCAAATGGATTTACAAATGATTTCTACTAAACATTTAAAGAACAATTAATTCTAATAGTATGTAAACTATTTGAAAAAAGTAGGTAAAGGCTGGCACCAATATGGTGAGCTTCTGGGAGTAGGGGTCATCAGGCTGCTAAGAAGGAGCACACTGGCTCATGCTAAAAACAGAGCAAGCAGGTCAAAACTTCCATGTGAATCTGCAGTGAAATCCAGCTCAAGATTGGCCTCTGCACTTCCAGCCTGGGAAATAAATGAATTGAAAACCATCAAGAAATAATTCACAGAAGAGTTTATGGACCCTCAAAATCTATCTACAGACCTCATGGATCTCAAGTTAGGAACTCCTCTCTTTGAGATTTGTCAAGAGTATTGAGAGAGATTAAGCAACTTTTCCAGGATCACAGAGCCAGAATGAAAACACCCAGGTGGAGAAGAAAAGTCTGGTCAGGTTTCAACTGAAAGACATGGAATACTATTCCAGTGTCAAGGAAATGCTCAAATAATACTATACTGGAGAGGTCCATCTGAGTGATCATAAAGCTGAAGAATCCAATATTTTAAGTTCAGTGTGCAAACGCTGGTGGTCAAATTGGATTATCCCTATCATGGGTGCTGCTGCTATGTATCCTTTTTGTATGGCAGAGAGCAGATCGTCCTAAGCCAGCCTCATTGAAACCTGGAAAATGAACACACTAGAGACAGAGAAAACTTGCAGGTCTGCTCTGGTAGGGCTGTTGGATTCCCTGGTCTTTGAATCCTGCCAATTTTAATGTCCTCCTGCTAAATCAAAATAGACATGCCAACTGTCCACCTTTGAACTGGGTACAGTGCACCTCATCTTACAGTTGCAATGCCTTACCCCCAGAGGCATTATAAATGCCCAGTATTCCATTCTGTAGCTCATATTTTTTTCCTGAGGTTTTTGTAAATAATTTTTCATTCTACTTTTCTGTCAGCCAGTACAAGGAAGTGGAGAAGTGATTTGAGTGTGAACGTGTAAAAGAATTCTGTGCTTTTACATTTAAAAAAATATTGTCTATTTACACTCTTTTTCTTTTTTTAATCTTAGTATCTTTGTTTTTTGTTTTCATTTCTTTTATTTTTAATTTATGGAATTAAAATAAGTATTCCCATAACATAGCATAATAAAAAAAGATGACCACGCATGAAACTGCAAATCTATTATGTATAACTTGATATTCCTTTTAAATATATAATAAAATCATCATGTAAATTTCTTTTTTATCCTTTTTTTCTTCCTTCCATCCCCACCCTAGAGATTAGACATAAATACATATATGTATATATGCACATATATGTGAACATATGCATATATGTACATATATATGTAAAATAATTCTATATATACTCGTATTTATCAGTTCTTTCTCTAGATGCAGATAGTGTTTTCCTTCATATGCCCTTTGTAGTTAATTTGCATATTTATAATAGTCAAAATGACTTATTCACTCAAAGTTGTTCTTAAAACAATAGTGCTGTTATTGTATATAACATTCTCTTGGTTCTGCTCATTTTGCTCTTCATTATTTTGTGCAAGTCTATCCATGCTTTTCTAAGATGATTGAGCTCATCATTTCTTATGACACAGTAGTATTCCATCACAATCATATAACACAACTGGTTCAGCCATTCCCTGATTGACAGGCATCCCCACAATTTCCAGTTCTTTGTCACTACAGAGAGAGCTACTACAAATATTTTAGAATTTATAGGTTCTTTTCCTTTTCCCCTAATCATTACCTTTGACCATTTGTCAATTGGGGAATGGCTTGTATTCTTATAGATCTGACAAATTTCTTTATAATTTTGGAGATATAAGATCTTAACTGATGAACTGTCTATAAAAATGTTTTCCCCAAATTTCTCCTTTCCTTTTGATCTTGCCTACATTTGTTTTATCTGTACAAAACCTCTTTAATTTAATGTAATCAAAATTATCCATTTTACACATTACTCTTCTCTCAATCCCTTGGTTATTCATAAATTGTTCACATATCCATAAGGTCCAAATTTTCTTGTAATATCTCTCTTTATATCTAGGTCATGTATCCATTTAGTGAATATTGTGAGAGATCATGATTGCTTAAGAGGCTGTGACTCCAAATATATACATGACATTTGGGATGGGAAAAATTGGTTTGATAATATGGCATTTGGGGTGGGGTAAATAAGAAGAGAAAATGTTTAAGTTTCTGCATCTCTCTTTCACCTCTGTGGCTCCCAGATGTTCTTAACTATTTCTGCTGAAATGGACTAGAATAAATGAGATATCCTGTTAAAAAAATAGGTAAAGGAATTCTATTAAATTCCTAGTGTGACACACATATGGTTTGATACCTAAAGCAGGGAGAGCAAAAACAGAAAAAGAAAATTTAGACCAATTTTCCTAATGCATATTGATACAAAATTTAAATTAAACAATAATAGCAAGGAGTACAGTAATATATCACAGAGATCATACACTATGATCAGATGGGATTTATGACAAGAATACAGGAAAACTATAAGTAGAATTGACCATATCAATAACTAAAACAACAAAAACCATATGACTATACCAATAGATCCACAAGAAATTTCTTCACAAAACACAACACCCACTCCTATTAAAAACACTAGAAAGCATAGAAATAAACGGAGCTTTTCTTAACATGACAAGTAATATCTATCTAAAACCAAGAGCAAACACTATTTCTGAAGGGGATAAACTAGAAGCCTTTCCAATAAGATCAGGAGTGAAACAAGGATGTCCCTTATCACCACTATTACTCAGTATTGTACTAGAAATGCTAGCTGTAGAAATAAGAGAAGAAAAAGAAATTGAAGGAATTCGAATAGGCAAAAAGGAAACAAAGCTCTTTGTAGATGATATGGTGGTATACTTTGAGAATCTTAGAGGATTAACTAAAAACTAGCTGAAACAATTCATAACTTTAACAAAGTTGCAGGATATAAAATAAGCCCACATAAATCATCAGCATTTCTATATACTATCTATAAAACCCAGCAAGAAGCAATAAAAAGAAAAATTCCATTTAAAATAACTGCAGATAATACAAACTACTTGGGAGTATAACTACCAAAACAAACCCAAGAACTATATGAAAACAATTACAAAACACTTTTCACACAAGTAAAGAGAGATCTAAACAACTGAAGAAATAATACTTGCTCATGGGTAGATGTATTGCCAATATGATATGAGCAGCTGCTATGAATATGTATATATATTTTCAAGGATCAAAGTATAATAAGCACTCTTCACTCAAAACTAAACCAGCACATTTATTCTGCACACACAAGACGAAACATCACTACATAAATACAGAAAAACAAAGCTCAACAGAGCAACAAAAACATTTATACCACATCACCAGACCAAGGAGAACCACCATCTCAAATTCTTGTTCACAGCCAGTAGGCTCCTTGATAAAGGCCACTTAGAGTCCCTAATCCAGGAAATCGAAAAGGTCGTAAGCTAAGTATCTTTGCTGTGAGTGAGTCCCTCTCCAGCAAGTTCCCCTCCTCCCCAGTAAGTTCCTGCTGGCAATATTAGTCTTCCAGAATATACATATATATATATGTATATATGCACATACACACATATGTATATATGCACATGTAGATGTATGTGTGTATATATGTATATATAACACACATGTACACACAGATAGATATAATTTCCAAATAAAGACCCCACACCTGATTGGCTCAGTGCAGCGTGACAGCCTATGTGCCTAGCTGGCTCTATGTGACTCAGCCTTGGATGTATCACAGCTGTGAACTGGGCCACAGTTCAAAGGAGCAAGACATCCATGACTGGTAAGGTGAAATACCTGTGTACCTTTAAACCTGGGAACACAGCCCTTGTTCCAAGGAGAAAAAGGGAGCACATATAGTCAAATAGGCCTGTTAATGGACAGGGAAGATCTTTATATTCCATTAACCCTACCCTAGACCAAGCCAATATAATAAAAATGGCAGTTCTATTTAAATTAATTTACTTATTCAGTGCCATGGCAATCAAACTACCAAAGAATTGTTTTATAGATGTAGGAAAAAAATAATAACAAAATTGATCTTGAAGAACAAAGGGTCAAGAATATCAGAGAAATCAATGGGAAAAAATGTGAAAGAAGGTGGTCCAGCAGTGTCAGATCTCAAACTATATTACAAAGAAGTAATCATCAAAACAATTTGATACTTCCTAAGGAAGAGAAGTGGATCAGTGGAATACATTAAGTACACTATATATGGTAGTAAATGACCACAGTAATCTAGTATTTGATAAACCCAAATATTCAAGCTTTGGGGACAAGAACTCACTACATAACAAAAATTGCTAAGAAAACTGGAGAACAATTTGGCAGAAACTAGGTATAGACCAACATTTCACACTGAATACAAAGACAAAGTCAAACTAGGTACATGATTTAGACATAAAAGGTAATATCATAAGCAAATTAGGGCAGCATGAAAAAATGTCTGTCAGATCTGTGAATAATGGAAGAGTTTATGACCAAACAAGAGAGAGAAGATCACAAGAAGTAAAATGGATAATTTTGATTACATGAAACCAAAATTAAAAAGAAAGCAGGAAATTGGGGAGGGGAGATTTTACACCAAGTTTCTCTGATAAAGGACTCATTTTCTGAATCTATAGGGAAACATTCCAAATGTATAAAAATAAGAGCCATCGTCCAATTGATAAATGGTCAATGGATATGAACAGGCAGTTTTCAGCAGATGAATTCAAGGTTATCAATAGTCGTGTGAAAAAAAATTCTTAAATTATTTCTCCTGCATCTATTTTGTAGGTCAGTTGTTTTTCCAATGAGGTATTTTACATTTTCTTATATTTTTCCATTCTTTCGATTTTTTCGACTGATTCTTGGTGTCTCATAGAGCCTTTAGATTCCACTTGCCTAATCTTAATGTTTAAGAAACTATTTTCTTCAGTTAGTTTTTGTACCTCCTTTTCCACTTGGCCAGTTCTACTTTTAAAGGAGTTGCTTTCTTCAGTGGATTTTTTTTTATTTGGTCAATTCTATTTTTTTAAGGAGTTGTTTTCTTTAGTCAATTTTTGTCCTTCCTTTTCCAAGTTATTGATTCTTTTTTTCATAATTCTTTTGCATAACTCTATTTCTTTTCCCAATTTTCTCCTATCTCTCTGATTTTTAAAATCCTTTTTGAGCTCTTCCAAGAGGACTTTTTGGGCCTGAGACCAATTCATATTCCCCTTTGAGTTTTTGCATGTAGCCATTAACATTGTTGTACTTTTCTGAGTTTCTGTTTTGATTTTCCCTGTCACCATAGTAACCTTCTATGGTGAGGGCTCTTTTTTGGTTTTTGCTCATTTTTAAAAGTTGAGCTCTGGTCCTAGGGTACAAGGGACACTGTCCCAAGCTGCTTGCACTGGGGGCCAGGAGTATGTTCACTTACTTTCTGCTCCAGGGCCTCTGAGCCTGGCAGCTTGCCCACTGCATAAGAGTAGCCGGTCCTAATTGCACCTGTTGTGCCCTGTGTTCTGGGGCTGGCAGTTTGCCTGCTGTGCTGTGGCTAAGAGCTTTCCACCCACTTGCCCAGATACTGCCTGTGCTGGGCTGCACTCCCCTTTTACCCAAGGGAGATAGACCTTTCCTAAAGTCCTTCTAAGTTGTCTTGGGCTGGAAAATTGTTTCACTCTTTTGGTGGATTCTATCACCCCAGAATTGTTTTAGAGGTTTGTTTCCAAGGGAAACTGAGGAGAGCTCAGGCAACTTCTTGGCTTCTCTCCACCATCTTGGCTCTGCCCTCTGCCCCCAAACTAGTGATTTTTAAGAAGGTATAGACGTCCCTTAGTTGATGGCCTAGAGATTATGCTCTTTCACAAGTACATAATTGTACAAATTTTACAATCAAATTTTTAGAAAATTTACAGATTCATGATTGCCTTGATGCTCATAAGGGCTACTGTAACCCCAACAACCACCCCAACAACCACAGGAGGGTTAATTAATTATTAAATAAAATTATTAATGAAGAGTTAGTTTATAAGAGTTCTCAGGATTCGTAAAAGTCTCAGGATTTTCTGATTCTCTTGTCAGTTATTATAGTGCAATAATATTCCATTATATTCATATATTATAATTTGTTCAACCATTTTTCAGTTGTCACCCTTTTTCCAGTTCTTTTTTTCTATTTCCTCTCTTCTCTCTTATTTTAATGAATTCTTGAGGACTGAAATTTGTTTTATTTTTGTCAATTCCCTACCTGTAATTATCTTCCCTCTTAACTCCCTCCTTTCTCTCTGTGTATGTTCAACTATTATTTTTCTGATTCAGAAAAGAGTGGGGTTCATTGGATGCTTGCACCTCTCCATCCCTTCTTCCATGTTTGTATAACCTTCTTCTCAAGCACTGCAAGTATGAGAGATTATGTTTTATTCCTCCCTTCTAGTTTCTATACTAGTGTGCTCCTTTTATTTCTTCTCCTAAAACCATCAGAATCGAACCAATCTTTTTTCCAACTCTGTCAATAAATACCCTTCGAAGACATTAATGTTCTTCAGGCATACTAATTTCTGGTACCCCAGCGGTAGCAGTCTGGTCAGAATAACGTTATTAAATGCATAAAATAAAATACATAGCATTATGAAAGACACCAATTATATGGAAATACAGTTTTCAAAATACTCTTTTAAAAGTTCATGGACCTGAGGTTAAGAATACCTATCATTGCCCATTTGGCTGCAGCGACAGTGCTCGGGACCCTCCAGCTGCTCCAGCTGCTGCCGCCGCCGGTCCCGCTCCCCTCGCCAAGGCCTCTGGGGACGCTCGAGCTGTTGCCCCGCGAGGACCGGGCTCGCGTGGCGTGCTTGGTGGTGTGTGGTGTGACCTCGTCTCCACGGTGCCGAGTATGCGCGGGTGGCCTTTCGCCAACGTCTTCTCCTTCAGTGACTGGCCGGTGGCCGCGAGCAGCAGCGTGCCCGACTTCTGCCTCTGCCCACTCCGGCTGAACGTGAGACACCTGCAGGTGAATCCAAATGCCACTTTGACAATGTCTTTGGCACAGACTGACTTTTGCAAGAAACATGAATTTGATCCTCAGAGTCCCCTTTGTGCTCACATAATGCTGTCAGGAACAGTCACTAAGGTGAATGATAGAGAAAATGGCCTTTGCGAAAAAGTTATTATTCAGTAGTCACCCTGATAGATCATAACTGATTCTTTGCCAAAGTGACTATAACCAACATCTGGGTCACAGATTATTTGGTGGAGCCAAAACAGTGACACCTGATAAATAAAACCAAATCTTACTGAAGGTTTGGCTTCAATTTGGTCATGGTCATAAGGTTTGGCTTCAATTTGGTCATGGTCATATGGTCAATTCTTCATGATGCTTGAGTCACCTTGTTTGGGATGCGTGGAGAAACTACTTAAAATTTTTCTGTGCATAGCTTTGTGGGTTTTTTTAAAGCTTATTTTGTACGTGCTTAATATTGTGAGAAGAGGTTTGCTCTGGGAAATTTAAATTTAAGTATTTTATGACATTTTGAAATTTGGAGTTTTTTTTGGTTGTTTAAAGAAATATTATTAAGGAATCCTGTTTCTACTACGTTGGTAAAGCAGTTTTCCCAGGAATAAAAGTTACAAGTTTAAATTGGCCTTTGAGATTAGATGCTCTTTCAACATGCTGGCCTTCATTCTTAGAAATCTCTTTGCCCACTAACCATATTATTTATTCATTTACCTATTGAGGACTCTGATAGTTTTATCTGAACAGGATGAAAAGGGGTTAATTTGCCCATACGCTGAATGTGCCTGAATCTTGCCAAACAGAAAAACTTCATTTAAACCCAAATGGAGCTTGAGGCAGTTAATCAGTGTATGGGTGGTGATTGTGGAAGGGTTTGCTTGTCATTCAGGTACAAAGCTAGACTCTGAAGAAATTGCTGTGACAGTAATATTGAATCAAATAGGCATATGAATTTTTCTAAGTCTTGCAATGAATAATAGCTATTAAACAAATATTTGTATTGTAAATTGATTGCTCTTGAGGTTCAGTGAATTTATGTAACTCAGGGAAACACAATGTTTGAAAGGGTTTGGTGAGAGCTTCAAATGGGTTTTAGAAGCCTGACAGCTATCTTTCTTAAAATGTCTTAAAGAAAGGAAAATTACTCATTAATATATACAGAAATAATTTCAGTAGACTAGTCAGGACTCCTTTCAAAGTGAGTGTTACATGATGGAAGTCGAATGCTAAATTCAGATACTGCAAAGTGAAAAAAAAATTTCTTTGAAAACTACAAAATTGGCTTTCATGGAGCTCAAATAATGCTTTGAAAATGTTTTCTATAAAATTTCATTACGAGGTTGGTCTCTCAAACAAAGCACTAATAATTAAAATTTTGCTTTTAAAAAAAGAACACTTGTCATAATTTCATCATTATATATCCCTTTTCAGTTCCTCAAATAAATTTACCTTTCTAGTTTTCTCTTGACATTCATTTTTTCTTTTGTATCAAGGTTTCTATTCAGTGCTGGTCTTTTTATCAACAATGTTTGAATGCTCTGTTTCATGTTTTACATGGTAAGATATTCTTGATGACCTAAATCTTTTGCCTTTTGGGATATGAAATTTCAAGGTGTCCTCTCATTCATAATAGAATCTGCTAGGTATTATGTAATCCTGACTACTTTTCCTTAGTGAGGAACTCTATTTTTTTTTTCTGGCTGCTTGAAGTATTTTTTTTTTAACATGGAAGCTCTGGGTTTTACCGCTCTTGGGACTTTTCCTTTTGAGATTTCTTTCAGAAATTGGTTAGTGGATTCTTTCTATCCCTCCTTTGCCCTAACCAGTCTAGGCAGTTTTCATTTATGACTTCTTTAAATCCAGGTTTTTTCTTTCTTTTTTTAAAAAATATGCAATATTTTAATTTTTTCCTCAATTAACATGTTAAAACAATTTTTAAGGATTTTTAAAAAAAGTTTTGAGTTTCAAATTCCATGACTCCCTCCTTCCCTTGCATCCCTTCTCCCTGAGGCGATTAGATAGATTTTATACATACGTAATCATGTAAAACATTTCCATATTAGTCATTTTGTATAAGACTTGAATAAAAAAAAAGTAAAAAATAGCCTGCTTCAGTCTGTATTCAGTCAACATCAGTTCTTTTTCTGGAGTTAGATAGCATGTTTCATCATTATTCCTTTGGGATTGTCTTGGATCTTTGTGTTGTGGACAATAGCTAAGTCATTCACAGTTCTTCATCATACAATATTGCTATTCCTGTGTACAATGTTCTCCTGGTTCTGCTCACTTCACTTTGTATTAGTGCATGTAAGTCCAGGTTTTTCTGAAATCATCCTACTTGTCATTTCTTATAGTACAATAATATTCCATTACAATCATATACCACAACTTGTTGAGCCTTTCACCATTTGATGGGCATCCCTTTGATTTCTAATTCTTAGTCACCACAAAAAGAACTATAAATATTTTTGTATAAATAGGTCTCCTTTTCCTTTTGGGGATGTCTAAGAATATAGACCTAGCTGTGGTATTACTGGATCAAAGGGTATGCAGTTTTATAGCCCTTTGGTCATAGTTCCAAATTGCTCTCCAGAATGGTTTGATCAGTCCATAACTCCACCAACAATGTATTAGTGTTCCAGTTTTCCCACATCCCCTCCAACATCCATCATTTTCCTTTTTTGTCGTATTAGTAAATCTGATAGGTGTGGAGTTTTTCTTTCTTTTTTGAATTGTGATTTTCAGGGAATATTCTTAAGTTCTCCCTTCTTAAGATATTTTCCAGGTCAGTTGTTTTGATAGTAGAATGTTTCCGTTTCCTTGTATTTTTTCTATCTTTTAATTTTGCCCTAATAATTTTTGTTGTCTCACAGAGTCATTATTTTCCATTTGTTCTATTCTCATTTTCAACAACTCTGTAACTTGGGTAAGATTTATCACTTTCTTATCTAAGATATTCTTTCAATTCTTTTCTCCAGAGCTTTTATTTCTTTTTTTTTTTAAATCTCTAACTTCATTTCTGCCAAGTATTCATGCATTCATTAGAGAAAATCAAAGTTTCCCTTGAGCCTCTGTTTCATCTCAGTTGAACTCTGAGGTATTTCTTGACGTATAATAATTCTTTATAATTGTCAATGTCTTGTTCTATTTACCCACATCTTCAGCCCTAGTTCCTAAATTAGAATTTTTGTACCAGGGCCATACTGTAGTCCTGCTCCACTTTTGGGTGAGATTGCCAGCCCTGCTTAACCTCAGTCTGGGTCACGTGGGTTCCTTACTGATTTCCATCTCTCAGGGAGTATTAACACACCATAGTTTCTCATTGGATTTCTTTAGCATCGTTTGGTCTGGTGCTGTTTTTAGGTTTTGTTTATTCCTTCCCTAAAGGAGGTATGTGAAAGCTGGTCTGCTTCCCTCCATTCAGGTAGCCATCTTGGCCATAAATCCCAAACTTAAGCTTTTAGTGATTTTTCTCCAGGGCTTCAGGATGGGGGATGTGAATGGCTATTGAATATGAGAAAAAAAAGAATCCTGACGCTTGCCTATAAATACCTGGCTCCCTCAGGACTAAACCCAGCCCATGTGTGTGACCAGAATTGAGAAGGATCCTTTAGTGGAGAGGGAGAAGGGAAAAGGTAAAAAGCCACAGGCCCAGTTTTGGGACCACATAAGACATGTCATTGAACATTAAGCAAAGGAAGTTTACTTTGCCCAAACACAGCAGGGATAAACAGTGATGTGATTCAAATGAATTAACAACCAGTTCTCCAAGTAATCCAGCTGAGGCAGTGCCCCCCCCACCTTCTCCACTTCCTCCCCTCCCCCATTACCCATCTCCCCCTCACGAAACCAGAGAAAGGAGAATGTCAAGAAGAGAATGATTGACAGTTTCAAAAGCTGTAGGAAAGGTAAGAAGAATTAATATTATAGAGAGACCATTGGCTTTGGAAATTGTGGTTATTGGTGTGTGAAGAGAAGTTTCAGTTGAATTTGGGGTTAGAAGCCAGACTAAAGAAATTTCAGAAGGGAGTGAGAGGAAAGAGGCATTGATTGCAGATCACTTTCTCACAGAGGTTAGTTAGGAAACAGAAGAGAGATAGAGAATATCAGGGGTGGATGGATTAAGTGAGGGTTTTCTGAGATTATCTATGATTGTAGATAGTAGGGAAGCAGTCAGGAAAGAGGGAGAGACTGAGGACAAGTGAGATCCTAGGGATAATAGTGGAAACAGTGTACTAGAGAAGATGGACTGAAAGAAATGTTGATTTTCTGAGGACAAGTGTGGATGAATCAGGTTTAAGTGTAAAAAGAGAGACAGCTCCCATTTTCACTCCTAAATTGTGAACTGCTGTTGTGAATTGTGAACCTTAATTCTGTCTCTCTGCATCTCTGTCATTTTTAAAATTTCCAGTTAAGGGCTTCTGCATAGGCCAGGCCCCGAGCCTAAGCTCCCTCCTCCATAATTGAAATGGCCACTTTTTCCATACAAGAAATAGGACAATCTGGCCTTGGGTCTAGTGAAGACCCTAATCACCTCGCACCTGGACTATTGCAATAGCCTGCTGGTGGGTAGTCCTGCTTCTGATATCTCCCCATTCATCCTTCCTCCATTCAGTCACTAAAGTAATTTTCCTAAAATGAAGTTTCAGCCATGTCAATCCCCTACTAAATAAACTCCAGTGGCTTCCTGTTTATTGCCTTCAGGTTCAAATACAAAATTCTCTGTTTGGTATTCAAAGCCCTTCATAACCTAGCCCCCTCCCACCCTGCCAGTGTTCTAATACCTTCCCTGATACATATTCTTCGATCCAATCCAGTGACACTGAACTCCCAGACAAGATCTCTCAGCTCTGGGCATTTTCTCTGGCTGTCTCCAACGCCTGGAAAGCTCTCCTTTCTCAGTTCTACCTACTGACTTCCCTAGCTTCCTAGAAATCTGATCTAGAAACCTTTCCCAACACCTTAATTCTAGTGCCTTCTCACTGTTACTTCCTATTTATCCTGTATATAGCTTTCTTTGTCTATATATTTGTTCACATGTTGTCTCCCCCATTAGATTGTAAACTAAACTGTCTTTTGTCTCATTTTGTATTCCCAGTGGTTAGCACAGTGCCTGGCACATAGCAAGTCTTTAATAAATGTTTATTTGTTTATTGAGTCTCTGGTATCTTAGTTTTTTAACTTTATATCTCTTTCCTAAGCATAGGTGGGGAATCCTGAGCTGGATATCCCTAGTCTTTGTAGCAGCCTTGTGGGTTTGAGATGCCAGGAGCTTCTGGATCCCTCAGTGGAATCCAAATGGCAGCAAGAGGCATTTCCTGAATTGGTGATAATGATGAAGAGGAATCAACTTGCCATGATTTTCCAATATTTGTTAGTTTCCTAAGCCATCCCTGTGGCTGTTTGACCATTCCTGGCACAACTAAGGTAGATCAACACATGAGTGTTGTATTATTATCAATGTGGGAGGTTACAGTTAGCAAACTATGATAATGGGCTTGGATTTGCCAGTGTGCACTTGTCTGGGGCCTCTTTTTCTACTGACTCTACTGCTACACAGATCAATTTTACTGCCAAATTCCACTGCCTGCTTCTTTTTTTAGATTTTTTTTTCTCTTTCTGCTTCTTTATTTAATGTTTTTTAGTTTTCAACATTGATTTCCTCAAGATTTGGAGTTACAAATTTTCCCCCCACTTCTACCCTCCCCCCACCCCACGATGGCATATATTCTGATTGACATTTTCCCCAGTCTGCCCTCCCTTCTGTCACCCCACTCCCCCCCTTATCCCCTTTCCCCTTACTTTCTTGTAGGGCAAGATAGATTTCTATACCCCATTGCCTGTATATCTTATTTCCCAGTTGCATGTGAAAAAAACAACTTTTTTGAGCATTTCTTTTTAGAACTTGGAGTTCCAAATTTTCTCCCTTCTTCCATTCCCACCCACCCTCCTTGAGAAGGCAAGCAATTCAACATAGGCCACAAATGTACCATTGTGCAAAACACTTCCATAACAGTCATGTTGTGAAAGACTAACTATATTTCCCTCAATCCTATCCTGTCCACCTTATTTCAATTTTATCCCCTTGACCCTGGCCCTTATCAAAAGAGTTTGCTTTTGACTACCTCCTTCCTTGCTCTGCCCTCCCTTCTATCATCCCTTCTCTCTTATCCCCTTCCCCCCTACTTTCCTGTAGGGTAAGATACCCAATTGAGTGAGTATGTCATTCCCTCCTTAAGTCTGATGAGAGCAAGATTCATTCATTCCCTTTCACCTGCCCCCTCTTCCCTTCCAATAGAACTACTTTTTCTTGCCCTTTTATGTGAAATAATTTACCCCATTCTATCTCTCCCTTTCTCCCTCTCTCAGTATATTCCTCTTTCATCCCTTAATTTGATTTATTTATTTATTTGTTTGTTTATAGATAGTATCCCTTCATATTCAACTCACCCTGTGGGGGAAATATATATATATATATATATATATATATATATATATATATATAGATATAGATATAGATATATAGATATATATATATATCCCCTTCAATAACCCTTATACTGAGAAAGGTCTCATGAGTTACAAATATCATCTTTCCATGTAGGAATGTAACCAAAGCAGTTCAACTTTAGTAAGTCCCTTATGATTTCTCTTTTCTGTTTACCATTTCATATTTCTCTTGATTCTTGTATTTTAAAGTCAAATTTTCTCTTCAGCTCTGGTCTTTTCTTTTTCAAGAATACTTAGAAGTCTACTATTTTTTGAAAATTCATATTTTGTCCTGGAGTGTCATACTCATTTTTGCTGGGTAGGTGATTCTTGGTTTTAATCCTAGCTCCTTTGACCTCAGGAATGTCATATTCCAAGCCCTTCAATCCCTTAATGTAGAAGCTGCTAGATCTTGTATTATCCTGATTGTGTTTCCACATTACTCAAATTGTTTCTTTCTGGCTGCTTGCAATATTTTCTCCTTGACCCGGGAACTCTAGAATTTGGCTATAATATTCCTAGGAGTTTTCTTCTTGGGATCTTTTTCAAGAGGCAATCGTTGGATTCTTTCAATTTCTATTTTACCCTCTTGTTCTAGAATCTTAGGGCAGTTTTCCTTGATAATTTCTTGAAAGATGATGTCTAGCCTCTTTTTTTTTATCATGGGTTTCAGGTGGTCCAACAATTTTTAAGTTATCTCTCCCAGATATACTTTCCAGGTCAGTTGTTTTTCCAATGAGATATTTCACATTGTCTTCTATTTTTTCATTCTTTTTATTTTGTTTTATTGTTTCTTGATTTCACACAAAGTCATTAGCTTTTATTTGCTCCACTATAATTTTTAAGGTATTATTTTCTTCAGTGAGCTTTTGGACCTCTTTTACCATTTGGCTTAGTCCATTTTTTAAATTGTTATTTTCTTCAGTATTTTTTGTGTTTTCTTTACCAAGCCGTTGACTTGTTTTTCATGATTTTCTTGCATCATTCTCATTTCTCTTCCCATTTTTTCCTCTACCTCTCTTACTTGATTTTCAAAATCCTTTTTGAGCTCTTCCGTGGCTTAACACCAATTCATATTTTTCTTGAAGGCTTTGGATGTAGGAGTTTTGACTGTGTTATCTTCTTCTGAGTGTGTTTTTTATCTTTCTTGTCACCATAGTATCCTTCTATAGTGAGAGTTATTTTTCCCATTGTTTGCTTTTTTCCCAGACTATTACTTGACTATTAACTCTTTTTTGAAGTAGGGCTCTGCCTCCAGGATGGATGGCACATTGTCCCAAGCTTCAGGGGTTTTGTGTAGCTGTTTGCAGAGATACTTCTAGGGATCTATAAGTTTTCAGCTCTTCCAAGGTGGTATGATCTGAGGAGAGGTGTTTAATACTCTCCTGGCCTGTGCTCTGGTCTGTGAGTGACTGTAAGTACTCTATTCTGCTCTGGAACTGTGAGGAGGGTCTCCCCTCCACTGTGGCCACAAGCTCTAGTGTGCTAGTGCCCGTCCTTGCCTTGGGACTGCCACCCAAAATTGTGACCTAGATCTGAATATGGGCAAAGAAACAGAGTCCCTGCCTCAGTGCTAGCAAAAAAACCTTTGTAATCTCATTCTGACCAGTTTAACCCCCTTAATGTCTGTGGTCTGAAAGCTCCAGAAGCAGCTGTTGCCACTGCTGATTTAATCACTCCCAGTGCCTCCTCCTGGCCTCTTGGGGCTGGGGCTGTGCTGGTGTGGCCTGTGATGGACTGTGCTCCACTCTCACTCGGGTGCAACAGACCTTTCCTGCTGACCTTCTTTTATTTATCAATCTATCCATCTATCTATCTATATGTCTGTCTATCCATCCATCCATCCATCCATTCATTCATTCATTTATTTGTTTATTCATTCATCCATTTATTTGTTTGTTTGCTTGCTTACTTATTTATTGTTTTCAACATTCATTTCCACAAGATTTTGAGTTACAAATTTTCTCCCCATCTCTCCCCTCCTCCCCTACCCCTAGGTGGCATGCATTCTGATTATCCCTTCCCCCAGTCCACCCTCCCTTCTATCACCCCACACCCTCCCTCTTGTCCCCTTACCCCTTACTTTCTTGTAGGGCAAGATAGATTTCTATACCTTATTGACTGTATACCTTATTTCGCACTTGCATGTAAAAACAATTTTTAACATTTGTTTTTAAAACTTTGAGTTCCAAATTCTCTCCCTTCTTCCTTCCCCACCCACCCTCATTGAGAAGGCAAGCAATTCAATATAAGTTATACATGTGTTGTTATGCAAAACACTTCCATAATAGTCATGTTGTGTAAAACTAACTATATTTCCCTCCATCCTATCCTGCCCTCCATTTATTCTATTTTCTCCTTTGACCCTGCCCCTTTTCAAAAGTGTTTGCTTTTGACCACACCCTCCCCCAATCTGCCCTCCTTTCTATCATACCTCCACTTTATCCCCTTCCCCCTTACTTTCCTATAGGGTGAAATACCTAATTGAGTGTGTATGTTATTCCCTCCTTAAGCCAAATCCAATGAGGGTAAGGTTCACTCATTTCCTTTCACCTCCCCTCTCCCCCCTCCACTGTAAAAGCTTTTTCTTGCCTCTTTTATCTGAGATAATTTACCCCATTCTATCTCTCCCTTTCTCCTCCAAATATATTCTTCTCTCACCCCTTATTTTTATTTTTAGATATCATCCCTTCATATTCAATTCACCCTGTGCTCTCTGTACATGTGTGTGTATACACATATACATACATGCATACATATATAAACATACACATACATATATACATACACACACATATATACACACATATATATTCCCTTCAACTCTGCTAATACTGAGAAAGGTTTCATGGGTTACAAATATCATCTTTCCATGTAGGAATGTAAACAGTTCAACTTTAACAAGTCCCTTATGATTTCTCTTTCCTGTTTGCTTTTTCGTGTTTCTCTTGATTCTTGTATTTGAAAGTAAAATTTTCTATTCAACTCTGGTTTTTTCATCAAGAATGCTTGAAAGTCCTCTATTTCATTGAATATCCATTTTCCCCCCTGAAGTATTATAATTAGTTTTGCTGGATAGGTGATTATTTGTTTTAATTCTAGTTCCTTTGGCCTCTGGAATATCATATTCCAAGACCTTCAATCCCTTAATATAGAAGCTGCTAGATCTTGTATTATCCTGATTGTGTTTCCACAATACTTGAATTGTTTCTTTCTGGCTGCCTGCAATATTTTCACTTGACCTGGGAAGTCTGGAATTTGGCTGCAGTATTCCTAGGACTTTTCTTTTTGGGATCTTTTTAGAGTCTCAGAGCAGTTTTCCTTGATAATTTCTTGAAAGATGATATCTAGGCTCTTTTTTTGATCATGGCTTTCAGGTAGTACAATAATTCTTAAATTATCTCTCCTGGATCTATTTTCCATGTCAATGGTTTTTCCAATGACATATTTCACATTATCTTACGTTTTTTCATTTTTTTGTTTCTATTTTATAATTTCTTGATTTCTTATAAAGTCATTAGCTTCCATTTGCTCCATCCTAATTTTTAAGGGATTATTTTCTTCAGTGTTCTTTTGGACCTTCTTTTCCATTTGTCCAATTCTGTTTTTTAAGGCATTCTTCTCCTCATTGGCTTTTTGGACCTCTTTTGACATTTGAGTTAGTATATTTTGTAAGGTATTATTTTCTTCATTATTTTGGTGGGGTCTCCTTTAGCAAGCTGTTGACTCATTTTTCATAATTTTCTTACATCACTCTCATTTGTTTTCCCAATTTTTCCTCTACTTCTTTTACTTGATTTTGCAAATCCTTTTTGAGCTCTTCCATAGCCTACAATCAATACTTATTTTTCTTGGAGGCTTTTGATGTAGGATCTTTGACTTTGTCATCTTCTTCTGGTTGTATGTTTTGATCTTCCTTGTCACCAAAATAAGATTCTGTAGTCTGAGTTTTTTTATGCTGCCTGCTCATTTTCCCAGCCAATTACTGGACTTTTGAGCTCTTTGTCAAGGTATGGCTCTGCTTCCAGAATGGAGAGTGCTCTGTCCCAAGCTTCAGGAGTTTTGCACAGCTGTTTTCAGAGCTACTTCTAGGTACCTGTAAATTTTCAGTTCTTCTGAGGTGGTATGGTCAAGAAGAAGTGTTTACTCCTCTCTTGGCCTGTGCTCTGGTCTGTGAGTGACTTCAAGCACTCTTCTCTGTCCTGGAACTGCAAGGAGGATTCCCTATCCACAGCCACCACAAGCTGTGCCCCCACCAGCACTCCTCCTCACCCCAGGACCACCACCCAGCACTGTGACCCAGATCCAAACAGGGCAAAGCAAGAGAATCCTGCCTCAGCACCAGCAAAGAGTTCCCTGCAGTTTTGCTCTCATCAGCCACTTGATCCCCCCCACTGTCTGTGGGCCTGGAGCTTTGGAAGCAGCCACTGACATTGCTTCCACCACCACTGCTGCTACCTCTGCTGCCCTGGGGCTAGAGCCAGACCATGCTCTTCTCTTACCCAAGTCTGACAGAGTTTTCCCACTGACCTTTTACTATGTCTTTGGCATTGGTGGGTTGAGAAGTCTGGAAACCACCACAGTTGCCAATGATTCAATCCACTGGGGCCTGCTCCAGCCCTGTCTGTGCCTGTGTGGGCCATGCTGGGCTGCACTCCACTCCCAGCCCAGCATGATAGATCCTTCCCTTCGACCTTCCAGGCTGGAGATCTGCCTTACTCTATCATTTTGTGAGTTTTGTAGCTCTAGAATTTTTTTAGAATCATTTTTTACAGGTATTTAGAGGGGTTTGGGGGACAGCTCAAGCAAGTCCCTGCTTTTGCTCTGCCATCTTGGCTCTGGCCCCTCCTGTTGACCTTCTATGTTGTCTTTTGCAACTGTGGGCTGAGAGGTCTGGAAACCGCCACTGCTGACAGTGGTTCGGTCACCCCAAGGCCTGCTCTGGGTTTGCTGGGACCAGGTCTGTCCTCATGCAGCCCATGCTGGACTGTACTCCTTTCTTACTCTGGTCAACAGACCATTCCTGCTGACCTTCCAAGTTGTCTTGGTGTTATAGTAATTAAGGTGGGACTTTTTGCTGTTCTTCTTTTAAATGTCTTTAATGATTCTGGCCTTTGTTTGAATGGGGCAAATAAAGTGGAATCTTTTTGTCTTGGAGTATTTCTCAGCACTGAGACAATTTGGGAGTCATTGATTTGCATATGATGTGATACTGGGGATGGGGAACTTTCCCCACACCCAGCCTGGGTGAGGTCAGAACCCTCAGGGCTCCAAACAGTATATAATTGAAGGGAACTTGGAGTTTGACTTTTGGGGCACACTCATGGAAGGAGTGTTGAGACTCTGGGCAAGCTGTACATGCCTCCCCAGCTTCGCAATCCAGATGTTGGTTCTTCTCTGGTAACTATGTATTGTGATTTGAATCAGACAAGGTCTGTCTGTTGATGCTTGTAATTTCTGTTTGTATTTTCCTTGAAGTTCAGGGGGCTGATCTTTCCCCCCTGAACTGTGTATGTTTGATTAAACTGAGATTGTTTATCCCTTAAAGTTGCTTTCCTTAAAAAAGCAGATCAAAAAACCTGTGTTGGCAACTTTTGTGTGCTGGTTGTTGGTGGGTCTTACACCCCTACAGTAGCTGCTAGCAAATTGTTGCTACACTTGGGCTGGCAATTTGTTTCACTCCATCTTTTTGTTGGGTCTACTGCTCTAGAATTTGGTTAGAGTCATTTTTCCAGTCCTTTTTGAGCTCTTCCATGGCCTGAGACCTATTCATATTTTTCTTGGAGGCTTTTGATGTAGGCCCTTTGACTTTGTTGACTTCTTCTGGCTGTATGTTTTGCTCTTCTTTGTCACCAAAAAAAGATTCCAAAGTCTGAGTCTGAATCTGGGTCCGTTTTTGCTGCCTGTTCATGTTCCCAGCCAACTACTTGACCCTTGAGCTTTTTGTAAAGGTAAGACTGCTTGTAGAGCAGAGAATACTTTGTCCCAAGTTTTAGGGGCCTTGTGCTGCTGTTTTCAGATCTACTTCTACACAGTGAGCTCTGCCACACCAGAGCTTCTCCTCCCCCAAGAACCTCCAGCCTGGACCGCAACTCAGATCCAACAGGCTCTGCACTCCCACTCTGACCTGCTGCTTAATTCCTCCCACCAGGTGGGCCTGGGGCTGGAAGCAACTGCAGCTGAAGCTCTGGAAGCAGCCCCAGGGCTGCACCATTTCCGTGCCCCTGGGGCTGGGGCCAACCGAGCCCTCATCTCACTCGCTTCTAGCAGTTTTCCCACAAACCTTCTCTGCTGTCTTTGGCGTTTGTGGGTTGAGAAGTCTGGTAACTGCCACAGCTCAATGATTCAGGGCCCTACTGCCTGTTCTGACTGGCTCCCGGTCTGGTTGGTCCTGGCATGGCCCAGGCTGGGCTGTGCTCTGCTCCGCTCCCAACTCCCTGAGATAGACCCTTCCCTGCGACCATCCAGGCTTTCCTGGGGTGGAGCCCTGCTTCCCTCTGCTATTTAGTGGGTTCTGCAGCTCTAGAATTTGTTCAGAGCCATTTTTTACAGGTGTTTGGAGGGACCTGAGGCAGAGCTTAAGCAAGTCCCTGCTTTCTAGCCTAGAGTCATTTTTGAAAGGTATTTGGTGGGGTTTGGGGGAAAGTTCAGGTGAGTCCTTGCCTTTACTCCACCACCTTGGCCCTGCCTGCCCAATGCCTGCTTCTACTGCCACTACTGCTACAGATAGCTCCATTGCCTACTGCCAACGTCCCACAACTACCACTGGGAATTGTAATATAGAATTGATTGATCCCTCCACATTGCTGCCAGTGCGATGCCCAGTGGTCATTTGACAACCTCACCCCAGGGAGGGTTTGAGAGACCAAAGAGTAGCATTGTTGGGAGGTGTTTAAGCTTTCTGACAACAAAGGGAAGATGAAACTGTCTACTTACCTCCCGCAGAATACAAAGGACAATCCTTCAGAGACCTCTAATGCTGCAGAGATTTGGTATTTCCTGCCATGACTTGCCCAGGGAGAGAGAGGTCCTAGATGGTGGGCCAGGGAACACTCAATGGAGAGAAGTACAGAATTTCTTCCTGACTATGCATGGTGTCATCATCTTCACCACCATCCTTGGTGTCATTCTCGGTACTGTTCCTCCTCATGGTCACCTCTTTACTTAGAAAGACTCACCCTGAACAGCAAAGATTTGGTATCAAATCTATCATTACATGAACTGAATTATTTAGATCTAGGACTTGTCCCTTCCAAACGGGAGGGGTAAGTATAGGGAGCAAGCAAAGCCTGGGATTTTTTATTTTCATTCTCTCGTAACCTGAAAGATAGCAAAATCAAAACAAAACAACGTTACAATCTCGAAGGACTGGCCAAATATGAGAGAATGAAAATCAAAAATCCCAGGCTTTGCTCCCCATCCTTACCCCTACCCCTTTGGAAGGGCCTTTCACCCATGCCATATACAACCCAGCTTCAGCCCTACCTTTGGTTGAACTGTTCACTTCTGATATCATGGAAGTAGCTTTGGACCCCTTACCTATCCATTTTTACCCCAAATATTTTTTAAAATTTCTTTGTCAGGATCTCTTTTCTTATTAAGTTCTTGACTAACTCCTACTCAGAAGGAAGTGTATAAATTAGTTCACAGAAACTGTTCTGTACTGTTCAATTACTTGGTCTTTTTTCAAATGATCCAAAGACTATTTTGATTCAATAGATCTAATAATTCACAGAGTACTAAGTGTACTCCCCAAATCTAATCTAACATTATAATCTTCCAAATGCAAAGTCAAATCTGGTATTTGTTCACAGATGGGACTTCACTGTGCAGCTTAAGCCCTCAGAAAATAAGATTTTCCTCTATATAAACCTAGGGAATTAGCCCTCTTCTTGAACTTTTGCTCTCCTCCACTGCCCTAATCATATAATGTCTTTATCTTTATGCTCTGGGCCCACTATTATAATTAGGAGACTCGTTTGAATTTCCAATCCAAAAGTATTACATATATTAAATATATTAATAACCATCTTTAAAATATATTTAAACTTGAAAAACAGCAATGCTAAACTATTCCTAAAACATAGTCTCTATACTACTAAAAATAAAATAATTATGTGTAATAAATATTCATTAAATGGTAAAACAGAAAAATTACTGTCATTACTCATCAACAGTATTATCAAGAACTTTACCTATATAGTTCTTTCCCTATGGCAAATGGAAAAAAAGAATAAAAAATTTTCCATACTATAGATTTCAAAAACAGGGAAGGGAATAAGCATTTATGTAGCACCTGCTGTGTACCAGATGCTATGCTAAACACTTTTTCAAATATTATCTCATTTGATCCTTATAACAACCCTATGAGATTGATTGTATTATTATCTCGAGGAAACTAAGGCAAGCAGAAGTTAAGTGACTTGCCCAGGGTTGTATAGTTAGTGACCAAGGACAGATTTGGACTGTGTTTCTGACTTTTGACCTATCCACCATACTACTAGGTGCCTCTAACAGCCTTATAAATGTTGAGCACCCTTTATCTTGTTTCCATATTCAAACTTATCAACCTGAGATCTAGAATAATCTAATGGAACATTGGCATATTTCCTCATTAATTAATAAAATTTTAACATAACCTCCCAATCAACTAATCTTAGAGACTCACTCCAGTTCATCAAATAGTTTGCTTAATAACCAGAAGAAATCTTTTTTTCCCCAATAGTAGATACTCATTTCATATAGATAAGCTTCTAATCTGTTAAGTTTAAATAAATATTAGTCACTGGCTATTGTTACGGGCTTCCGTAACTATGCTCAGGGTTCCCCCCAAGCCCCAGGCCTTTGCCTAAGCAAAGGACCTGATCTTGCAGACAATGAACAGGGCGGGAGCTGAAAGATGGTAGATGACTCCGTTTATTATTTCAGCAAGCAGCACATTTATATCTTTAGTGATGTAGGTACATTCTTTGGTTACGTGGGTGAAGGACAGGTAAAACTCAATTCACCTGGATCCTAGGACCGCCCCGACTCTGCCTACTCTCCTCCCCTTCTCTTCCGGCACTACCCAAAGCTCCCTGCGGGCAGGCAGTCCAGGCAAAGAACCGGAAACTTCACGTGGTCAGGCAGCCAGAAGTTCCACGTGGTCAGGCAGCCGAAAGTTCCACGTGGTCAGGCAGGTCCGGGCACGGGCAAAGACCTGGAATTGCCAGGGAGGTAACAAAGGCGAGACCCCTCCTCCTGGCTCCACCCACATCCCAAAGCCCTGAGTTTATCTCAGCAGGCCCCTGGGCCTGGAGGTCCGAGGAGGACAGGGCTCAGCTCTAACGCAGCCCCTAACAAGCTATATAATTTTAAACAATATAATCAATAATTTTAGACATATAAAAAACTATTAACAGTATTTAGCTATAAGAATGATCACTCTAAAGACAGGCAACTTCTACATTCTTCTGGAAAAACAGTTCCATCACTCAGTTTACTCAAGATACCAAGCAAAATCTCTTGTCAGGATTTTCTTTATCTTCTTTGCAAGATAAAGGTTAAAATGGTTCCATTAAGAAAGAAAACTTCTATAGTCTTTCTTTCTTTCCTCTCCAGCTTCTCTCAAACCATGACAATCT
Organism: Trichosurus vulpecula; assembly: GCF_011100635.1. NCBI lineage: Eukaryota > Metazoa > Chordata > Mammalia > Diprotodontia > Phalangeridae > Trichosurus > Trichosurus vulpecula. The sequence goes on from NC_050573.1 coordinate 477,022,108, forward strand.
CCTTTACTGTTCGACAGCCACCACCCTAAACTTTCTCTTCAAACTGACAGTTAAAACTTTCATTTCCACATTTGGTTCTTTAAAATGCAGTAATAGTGATTATGGACTCTTCAGGAGAGCCTTTTGGAACAGGTTTCACAAGTAAATGGAAAATTTACATTATTTTTATTATCCATAGTCATGGTGATCTCGCTTTTATTTTGTTTTTCTTTGAGGATTTATGTTTATAGCTTACTTTTTAAAAGTAACTTTTGGATTTAATCTTTCTAAACTAGAACATGTACTTCCTTTTCTTCCATCCTTTATAATTTTTCTTTTGCTCTTTCTTTTTTTTTGTCCTGCCTTTATTCCACTCCCTCATCTTCAAACTCACTGTTCTAAGGTGCTCCATTTCTTGTTCACTGCCATTCAATATTCAATAAATATTTATTGAAGACTACTATGTGCAAAACATCATACTTACACCCAGAGGGAGAGTAAAAAAATATATTAAAGAGTTTTTCCAGCAGCTTACTATTTTGAAATATATACTTCAATACTACAATTCCCCCAAAGATCAATGATCTCAACAATTCAAGTACTCATTTAAATAATTCAGATCACAGCTCATCCATGCCTGCTCATCCTGTGCAACTCTTGTCCATGTCCTTCCTTAAATGAGTATTACACAGATAACAATAGTTTAAATTAGAAAGTCCTAAGTATATAAGCTATATCAACACACTTGGAATTTGATAGGGGGTACAGGACATATCTAGCTCAGCAAGTCTAGGAAGTCTTTGCAAAAAAAGGTCTTATTTCAGTGGGGTCCTGAAAGATTCATGGGATTTCAACATGTAGAAATGGGAAGAAAAAGCATTTTGGGCATTGGGAAAATCAAATATAAAATACATTTTGTATTTATTGATTACATATCTTAGATACTAAACTCATCAGAAAACTTTAATGCAAAGATTTTTTCCCCGTTTGACTTTTTCCCTTCTTATCTAGGTATATAATTTTGTCTATGCAGAAGTTTTTCCTTTTCATGTAATCAAAGTTATTTTAACTTTTGTAATTGTCTCTGTTTCTTGTCTGTTTAAGAATATATCTGCAACGCAGAACTATGAGAGGTATATTATCTACCTCTAATTCTAAATAGTTTGATCTTTAATACTAAGCTGGCATATCCATTTAGAATGTATTGTAGTGGGTCAGCTAGGTGGCGTAGTGAGTAGAGGAGTGGCCCTGGAGTCAGGAGGACCTGAGTTCAAATCCGACCTCAGACACTTGACACATGTACTAGCTGTGTGACCTTGGGCAAGTCACTTAACCCCAATTGCCCTGCCCCCCCCCCAAAAAGAATGTATTATAGAATATGGTATAAGGTGTTGATCTGAGCCTAATTTTTACCAGACTGCTTTCCATTTTTTCTCAGCAATTTTTATTGAATAAAAAAATTTTCCCAGGTAACTTGTGTTTTCACTTTATCAAACATTGGGTTGTTCAGTTCCATTGTTTCTTATTCTTTTTCATCTAGTCTGTTCCATTGATCTGTTTCTCAATTTTCTAACCAATAACAGATGACTTTGATGACTGCTCCAATATAATACAGTTTGAATTCTGTAAGTGCTAGTCCCCTTTCATCCATATTTCTTTTCACTTTCACTTCCCTTGATATTCCAGATATTTTGTTTTTCCAAATGTATTTTGTTATTAACTTTTATCCAGTTATACAAAGTATCCCTTGGTAATTTAATTAGTACAGCACTAAAATTGTAAATTAACTTTGGTAGTATAGTCATTTTTATTACATTGACATGGCCTAACCATGAGCACTGAATATTCCTACAGGTATTTAAGTTCTTCTTTATTTCATTAAGGAGTACTTTTTGCAATAGATCTACATGAATCTTTTTGTGTTCTTTAGTAGACCCATCCCCAGATATTTTATGCATTTTGTAGTTTAGAAGGGGATTTCCCTTTCTACTTTTCCTTCTTGAATTTTGTTATTATTATGTAAAAATGCTGTTGATTTTTGAAGGATGATTTTGTACTCTGTACTTTGCTGAACCTATTAATTGCCTCAATTAGTATGTTGGCTGATTTTCCAGGATTTTCCAAGTATGCCATCATATCATGTGCAAATAAGGATAGTTTTGTCTCCTCTTTACTGATCTTTATTATTTTAATTTTTTCTCTTGTCTTATTGTTATTGCTAGCATTTCCAGAATTATATCAAATAATAGTGGTAAAAGTGAGTATTCTTGCTTATATATTTTTGGAAAAGATAAATGTTTTCCCATTGCTTGTGGTACTTGTTTTCAGTTTTACATAGATGCTTTTTATGATTATAGAAGGTCCTGGTAGGCCTATGCTTTGTAGGTTTATTTGTTTGTTTAGCACCAAGAGTGTTGTACTTTGTCAAAAACTTCTTCTGAATCTATTGATGTGATCTTGTAGTTTGAGATATTTCAATTTTTAATGTAATTAATGATATTGATTATTTTCCTAACATTAAATCATTCTTACATCTTTGGTATAAATTCCACTTGGTCATAATGAATGATTTCTTGGATAAATTATTATAGTCTGCTTGACAGAATTTTGTTTACTTTTTTTCTTTAACATTTTTCTTTAAAGTTTTGAATTCCAAATTCTGTCCCTCTCTCCCTTCCTCTGTACCCTCTACCCTCCCTGAGACAGAAAGCTATCAGATGTAGGTTTACATGTTAAATTATGTAAAACATTTCCATATTTGTCATTTTGTACAAGAAGACTTGAAGAAAATAAAAAATAAAAGACAGAAAGTGAAAAATAGCTTGCTTCAGTCTGTACCTGGATGGTATCAATTCTTTCTCTGGAGGTGGATAGCATTTTTCATCATTAGTCCTTTGGAATTTTCTTAGATCATTGTATTGCTGAGAATAGGTAAGTCATTCACAATCCTTCATTGAACAATATTGCTGTTACTGTGTACAAGATTCTCCTTGTTCTGTTCACTTCACTATGCATCAGTTCATGTAAGTCTTTCCAGATTTTTCTGAAATCGTCCTGCTTGTTATTTCTTATAGCACAATGATATTTCATTACAACATGTACCATAGCTTGTTTAGCCATTACCTGATGTAATGACAAGCAAAGTGGGACTTTTTGCTGTTTTTTCTTTTGGAGTGCTTCTCAGCACTAAGGCAATCAAGTGCCTTTGATTGAGTCTTTGATTGAATGAAGAGTCTTTGATGACCTGTTTAAGTCACAAGCAAGCCTAAGTCACATAAATTTGAGTCACATGTTTGTGATGCCCTCTGACCCCGAAGAAGTGTATATATACTCTGAGGTTAACATTTTGCTTGGGGCTCACTGATTGGAAGAATGTTGGTATAGAGACTCTGGGTAGCTGTTAAGGAGCCCTCGGCTTTGAAAACCCAGATGTTGGTGCTTCTCTTTCTGGTAACTATGTATGTATTGCTATGGACAGATGGTTAGAAGCCCTGTCTGCTGATTTGTGTTATTTGCTCTGTCTATATAACTTCTGCTTGTGTTTTCTCTGAAATTCAGGGTGTCGATGTTTTTCCCTGAACTAAGTGAATTATATATGTATGTTTAATTAAAGTGAGATTGTAAATCCCTTAAAGTTGTTTTCCTTAGAAAAGCACATCAAAGAACCTGTGCCAGCAGCCTTCCTGTGTGCTGATGTTGTTGGTCTTACACTTCCACAGCAGCTGCAAGCAGCATTGTTGTTACCCTCGATTGATGGGCATCCCTTTGATTTCCAATTCTTAGTCACCACAAAAAGAATTGCTATAAACATTTTGGTACAAATAGAACTTTTTCCCTTTTTTGGATGTCTTTCAGATATAGACCTAGAAGTGGTATTACTGGATCAAAGGGTATGCACAGTTTTATAGCGCTTTGGTCATAGTTCCAAATTGCTCTTTAGAATGATTGGATCAGTTCACATCTCCACTGACAGTGCATTAGTGTTCCAGTTTTTCCCATCCCCTCCAACATCCAACATTTTTCCTTTTTGTCACATTATCCATTCTGATGAGTGAGAAGTAGTACCTCAGAGTTGTTTTAATTTGCATTTCTCTGATCAATAGTGATTTACAGTGTTTTTTCATATGAATATAGATAGCTTTCTTTGCCTGGAAACTGCCTGTTCATGTATTCTTTGATGATTTATCATTTGGTGAATGACTTGTATTTTTATAAATGTATTTGAGAGATGAAGCCTTTATCAGAGATACATTTTGAAAAAAAATTTTCCCAGTCTTCTGCTTTCCTTATAATTTTGGTTGCATTGTTTTTGTTTGTGCAAAAATTTTTTAATGTTATATAATCTAAATTATATATTTTACATTTTGTAATGCTCTCTATATGTTTTTGATCCTAAATTCTTCCCTTATACATAAATCTGACAGATAAACTATTCTGTGCACTCTTAATTTGCTTATGGTGTAAATTATGTACCCATTTTGACCTTATCTTGGTATACAGTGGTGAGATGTTAGCTTATACCTATTTTCCAACATACTGTTTACCCAGCAATTTTTGAAAATATTGAGGTTTTGTTCCAAAAGCTTGGATCTTTGGGTTTATCATATACTAGATTACTATGGCCATTTACTATAATGTAATTTGTACCTAAACTATTCCACTGATTTAACCCTCTATTGTTTTAGCCAGTACCAGATTGTTTTGGCAATCACCACTTTCAATTTGAAATCTGGTACAGCTAGACGATGTCCTTTCACATTTTTTTTTCATTGATTCTCTTGACATCCTTGAGCTTTTGTTCTTTGAGATAAATTTTGTTTTTACTTTTTCTTGTTCTATAAAATGCTGTTAATATTTTGATTCTTACAGCACTGAATAAATACATTAATTTAGGTAGAATTGTCATTTTTGTTATACTGGTTTGGCCTACCCATGAGCAATTAATATTTTTCCAGTTGTTTAGATCTGACTTTATTTGTGTGAAGTGTTTTATAGTTGTGTCCATATAGTTCCTGGGTTTGTCTTGGCAAGTAGACTTCCAACTGCCTACAGTTATTTTAAATGGAGTTTCTCTTTCTATCTCTTGCTGCTGGACTTTGTTGGTAATATGTAGAAATAATGGTTTTATGTGGGTTCATTTTGTGTCCTGCATCTTTGCTAGAAAAGTTAATAATTTAAAGTCATTTTAATTGATTCTCTAGGATTTTCTAAGTATATCATGATATCATCTGCAAAGAGTAATAGTTTTATTTCCTCATTGCCAATTATAATTCCTTTAATTTCTTTTCTTATTGCTATAGTTAACATTTCTAGTACAATATTAAATAATAGAGGTGATAAAGGACATCCATTGCTTCACCCCTGCTTTTATTGGGAAGGCTTCTAAGCTTATCTCCATTACAGATAATGCTTGGCGATGGTTTTTGATGAATATTACTTATCATTTTAATGTAAACTCCATTTTTTCCTAGTTTCCCTAGTATTTTAAATAGGAATGGGTGCTGTATTTTGTTGAAGGCTTTTTCTGCATCTATTGAGATAATCACATGATTTCTGTTGGTTTTGTTATTGATATAGGCAATTATGGTGATAGTTTTCCTAATATTGAACCAGCCCTGCATTCTTGGTATAAATCTCACCTGGTCATAGCATATGATCCTTGTTGTATAATCCTTTAATCTCTTTGCTAGCTTTTTATTTAATTTTTTTTGCATCAATATTCATTAGGGAAATTGGTCTATAATTTTCTTTCCCTATTTTGGCTCTTCTTGATTTAGTTATCATTACCATATCTGTTTCGTAAAAGTAATTTGGTAGGACTCCTTCTTTCCTTATTTTTCTTTTGGGGGGGGCAGGCAATTGTTAAGTGACTTGCCCAAGGTGTATTGGCAACCAAAAATGGGCTCCTTAGCACTTAGTCAACAAGTGGCCTTGACTAGTTTGGCTTTTTCCCCTGAACTGAATGCTGTTTGTATGTTGGACTGGAGTAAGCTTGTCAGCCCCTTCACCTTGCTTCCCTTGCTTAAGCTGATGGAAAGAACCTGTGCTTTCCCGGTCAACCCCTTCACCTTGCTTAAGCAGATTGAAAGAACCTGTGCTTTCCCCGGGTACCTTACACCCCCGCAGAAGCTGGATGGTTAAAAGCAGCTCCCGTTGGAGCCAGAGGCGGCTATAGCTACAGCCACAGCCACAGCTGAAGCAGGAGCTGCCAGTAGCAGAGCTGACCTACGGGAGGAAGCTGAACAAAGACTTCAGGCCAGTGGGTAATCTTATTACCATAGAGGGGGAAGCATGATTTTGCTTTACGCAATCATGCTTCTCTGTAGCCTCCTGGTTACTCTTTCAAGGCTTACTTATTGGGCCTGGAAGCTTTTGATCAATATATCAAAATGGGGTTGCTGGTTCATGGGTTGGTTACTGTGGAGCCTAAATATATGTTTTGATTCTTCTGCCTTCTACTTTGAGAGTTTCTTGTATCCGGCGGTTCCGAACCTTTCAGACATGTTTATGATCCTCTTTGAGATTATAAACTCTGCCCTCCTAATACACAAGGTCACACAGCTAATACATGTGTCAAGTGTCTGAGGCCAGATTTGAACTCAGGTCCTTCTGATTCCAGGGCCAGTCCTCTAGTCACTGCACCACCTAGCTGCTCCAGCCACCTATTTTTCTAAATAGTTTATATAGTATTGGGATTAATTGTTCTTTATATGTTTGGTAGAATTTGTGAATCCATATGGTTCTGGGGATTTTTTCTTAGGAAGTTCATTGATGTCTTGTTCAATTTCTTTTTTCTAAGAATGGGTTATTTAACTATTTTTTTCTTCTGTTAATCTGGGTAGTTCATATTTTTTGTAGATATTCATCTATTTAATTTAAATTGTCAAATTTATTGGCATGTAATTGGGCAAAATAGCTCCTAACAATTGTCTCAATTTCTTCTTCTTTGGTGATGAATTCACCTCTTTTATTTTTGATCCTAGTAACTTTAGTTTTATTCTTTTTTAAAGTCAAATTAACTAGGTGTTTAACTATTTTATTGTTGTTCGTTTGTTTTTTCATAAAATCAGGTTCTGGTTTCATTTATTAGTTCAATGGTTTCCTTACTTTCAATTTTTATTAATCTCTCCTTTGAGTTTCAGGATTTCCAATTTGGTGTTTAATTGGGGATTTTTAAATTTGTTCTTTTTCTAGTTTTTTTAGTTACATGCCCAATTCATTGATCTGTTCTTTCTCGATTAGAGATATAAATTTTCCCTTAAGTACCACCTTGGCTGCATCCCATAAATTTTGGTATGTTGTCTCATTGTTGTCATTTTCTTTAATGAAATTATAGTTGTGGGGAAGCTAGGTGGCACAGTGAGTAGAGCACTGGCCCTGGAGTCAGCAGGACCTGAGTTCAAATCTGGTCTCAGACACTTCACACATGTACTAGCTGTGTGACCTTGGGCGAGTCACTTAACCCCAATTGCCCTGCCAAAAAGAAAAAAAAATCAATTGTTTCTATGAATTATTCTTTGACCCACTTTTTTTAGGATTAGATTATTTAATTTACAATTGATTTTTAATTTATCTTTCCATTTTCCATTATTGGATGTAATTTTTATTGCATTATGATCTGAAAAGGATGCATTTAATATTTCTGCTTTTCTGAATTTTGTTTTGAGGTTTTTATGTCCTAATACGCAGTCAGTTCTTGTATGGGTGCCATGTACTGCTGAGAAAAGGCATATTCCTTTCTATTCCCATTCACTTTTCTCCAGAGATCTGTCATATCTAAACCTTCCAGAATTTTATTCACCTCCTTAACTTCTGTCTTGTTTATTTTTTTGTTAGATTTATCTAGTTCTGAGAGGGGAAAGTTGAGATCCCCAATAGTATAGTTTTATTATCTATTTCCTCCTGTAACTCATTCAACCTTTCCTTCAAAAATTTAGATACTATACCATTTGGTGCATATATGGTTAGTATTGATATCAGTTCATTGTCTATGGTACCTTTCAGGAAGATATAGTTTCCTTCTTTTTCTCCTTTAATTAGATCTATTTTTGCTTTTGCTTTGTCTGAGATCATGATTGCTTCCCCTGCTTTCTTTGCTTCAGCTGAAGCATAATAGATTCTGCTCCAGCCTCTTATCTTTACTCTATGTGTATCTCTCTGCTTTAAATGTGTTTCTTGTAAACATCCTCATGTAGGATTCTGGTTTTAATCCATTCTGCTATATGCTTCCATTTTATGGGAGAGTTCATCCCATTCACATTTACAGTTATCATAACTGTGTATTTCCCTCCATGCTATTTTTCACTTTCTTATCTCCACCCCTTAACCCTCATTCATTCCCTCCTCACAAGTGTTTTACTTCTAATCACTGCCGTCACCAAAGCACCCTTCCTTTTATCAGTTCCTCGTCCCTTATGGATTATACCCATCCCTTTCTACTTCCTTTTATATGGTAAGATAGATTTCTATAGCCAACTGATTATGTGTGTTATTCCCTTTTTAAAGACAATTTTGATGAAAGTAAGGTGTAAGTTTTGCCCACCCCCCCCATCTTCCCCTCCATTATGATAGCTCTTTTATGTGTATTTTTCTTTCTTGCCCTTTTTTTTGAGGGGGGGTATCATCCCATCAAAGTCATCTTATATCCCCACCCTCTGTCTACATGTACTCCTTCTAATTGCTCTTACAGTAATAAAGTTGTTAAGAGTTACAAATATCCTCTTGCCATATAGAAATATAAACAGTTTACTGAATTTCTTTCATTTTCTCTTTCTTGGTTTTTTTTTTTAAACCATTTTATGTTTCTCTTGAGTCTTATACTTGGAGGTCAGATTTCTTTTATTCAGCTCTGGCCTTTTAATTAGAAATGCTTGAAAGTCTTCTATTTCATTAAATTTCCAGTTTTTCCCCCTGAAAGACCATATTCAATTTTGTTGTGTAGGTGATTCATGGTTGTAATCCTAATGCCTTTGCCTTCCCATGTATCATAGTCCAAGCCCTCTGTTTCTTTAATGTGGAAGCTGCCAAATCCTATGTAATCTCAACTGTAGCTCCACAATATTTGAGGGTTTTTTTTTTCCTTTTGGCTGCTTGCAATACTTCCTCCTTGATCTATGAGCTCTGGAATTTGGCTATGATGTTCCTGGGAGTTTTCCTTTTGGGATCTCTTTTAGGTGGTGATCAATGGATTCTTTCAATTTCTATTTTGACCACTTAGTTCTAATATATCAGGGCAGTTTTCTTTGATAAGTTCTTGAAAAATGTTGTCCAGGCTTTTTTTTTTTTTTTATCATGGCTTTCAGTTAGTTAAAAAATTCTTAAATTATCTCTCCTGGATCTATTTTCTAGATCAGCTGTTTTTTCCAACGAGAAATTTTGCATTTTTTCTATTTTTTAACTTATTTTATTTTATTATATTCATATGTCTCATAGAATCATTATTTTCCACTTATTCAATTGTAATTTTTAAGGAATTATTTTCTCCAGGGAGTTTTTGTACTTCCTTTTCCATTTGGCCAATTCTATTTTTTAGGAAGTTATTTTCCTTGGTAAATTTTTGCATATCTTTTCCCATGCTCTTGTTTCATGATTCTCTTGCATTACTCTCATTTCTTTCTCCAATTTTTCTTCTACTTCTCTAATTTGCTTTTTAAAATCCTTTTTAAGCTCTTCCAGGAATTCTTTTTGGGACTGAGACCAAATTACATTTTTCTGTGAGGCTTCACATATAGCATCTATTTGACGCTATTGTCCTCTTCTAAGTTTATGCCTTGATCCTCCCTATCACCTCAGTAACTTTCTTTAGCCAATCTCTTTTTTGCTGCCTTTTTTTGTGACTTGGTGTTTTTATGTGAGAGTTGGGTTCTGATCCTGCACTGTTTGAAGCCTTTTTCACTGGTACTTTAGGTCTTACTGTTGGTTCTCCCTAGGCTTCAGGGCTTAGTTGCTTGCTTTCTCTGAAGGGTAGGCTTCCCTTCTGGCTTGTACTGGGGGTGGGGCCTCCCCTTTGGACTCCCATGGGTGTTAGGTTTAGCTGCTGGCCTGCTCCTGGAGTGGGACCTTGCTGCTGGGTTGCTATGGTAACAGAGTTTTTCTGGTAGCTGGCCCTGGAGAGGGGATCTTATTGCTGGTCTGCTTAAAGGATGGGGCCCTACTACTGGGCTGTTATGGCAACAAGACCTCTCTGCTGGTAAGCCCCAGGGGCGGGGTCTTGCTATCAGCGGAACCTTAGGGTGGCACTTCAGTACTGGTCAGTAATAGGGCCTTGCTGGTGGCTTCTGCTGGGAATGGAGTTGCTGGGGTGGGGTCTTGCTATGCTGCACAGACTGCTCACTTGCCTAGAGGGCAGGAGGGTGGGGCCTTGATGGTGGATTGCCCCAGGCTTGGAGCCTTGCTGCAGGCCCCCAGCTGTGAGGCTGGCTGCTGCTGCTGCTGCTGTTCCTGGACCTTGGTCCCCTCCCACCCCAGTGAGACAGACCTTTCCAGCAACTGGTAAGCAGCTTCCCTGCTCCTGGATCAATTCTAAGGTGGTTTTCTTGTTGTTTGGAGGGAAATTTGGGAGGGCATCAGAGGGTTCCTCCCTCACACCACCATCTTGGCACCTGAAGTCATGTTTAAAATTTTTGTGTCAATATTGATGAATAATATTAGCTTACAGTTTTCCTTCTGTGTATTACCTTTCCAAGGCTTAAGTATTAAGACTGTATTTATCTCATAAAGGGTTTCTGATAGGGTATTTTCTTTTTCAGTTTTTGAGAATAGTTTATGACATAATTTTTTCTTTAAAAATTTGATAGAATTCTCCTGTGAATACATCAGTACCAAGAGTTGTTAGATTTCCCCTCCCCACCCCCACCCCCACTTTGGTAGTTCCTTCGTAGCTAGAACTATTTCCTTTTCTCAGATTAGGTCGTATAAGATCTCCATCTGGTCTTGAGATGGTTTAGGTATTTTACATTTTTTAAAGTATCCCTCTACTTCCTGTTTATTTTCAGTTTTGTTAGCATATAACTATGCATAATACATTGTTATTGTTGTTGCTTTTCCTTCTGGATTTGCTGTGATTTCACCTTGCTCATTTGCTATTTTACTGGCATGATTTTCTGGCCTCTTTTTAAAATCAGATTAGCTAAAGTTGATTAACTTTATTAATCTTTTCAGAGAACCAGCTTTTAATTTTATTCATCATTTTAATGTATTTTTTATTTCCAACTTATGTATTCCTCTTCTAATTTTTAATACCTTCTCTTTTCTGCTTATTCTAGTTTTGTGTGTTTCTTAACTTTCTAGTTTTTAATTTAGTATTCAGTTTACTAATCCTTGGTGACGTTTACATGGATGTGTATTTTACTCCAATGTTGGCTTTAGCTGTATCTCAAAATGTCCAGTACATTGTTTCATCATTATTATTTTCTTTCACATAATTATTATTTCTAGTATTTGTTTCTTGACCCAATCATTATTTAGAATTTCATTATTTTTATATTTGGGTCTCTGTATTTCGTACATAGTGCCTAAACAATGGCTTTTAATTAAATTATGGTGTGTAATGGATATATTTACTATTTCTGCTTTTTTATATTTGTTTGTAATATCTCTCTGTCATCATACAGGTTTTTTTTTTCAAATAAAATTCCTGTGTGGTACTAAGAAATATGTGTATTCTTTTGCAATTTAGAAGATGCCATAAGTCTTTTGGTTCTTGTTTCTCTAGCAATTTGTTCAGATCCATGTTTTTCCTTTTGTTTATCTTTCTTTTTGACTTATCCAAAACAGAAAAGGGGATATTAAAGTCTCTTACCACTATTGTGTTATTTTTTTTGTCAACCTGAATTAAAGAGAAAGCTGCCAATATAGCAAAAATTATGATCTTTAGTCAGGGCAAGGAAGTAGCAACTGGGGTTCCACACAGCAACAAGTGCTGGGGAGCCTAAAGAGGAGCCTGGGCATAGGTTTTATATAAAGTACTAAGGCAGAGGGAGAGGGGCTACAAGTGCAGGGGTTTGAGACATTCCATGGTTTCACAAGATAAGTTGTTTAATTTACACAACTGAGGGGAGAATCTAGGACATTTACAAAATAGTCAGAGGCTAGGAGTGATAATGTCTGGTCAGCTTCAAGCAATTCATGGGTCTGGGAACAGGGGACAAGGTCAGCTTCAGTCAGTTGCATTTGACATCTCCTCCTCTTTGTTAGGATGAATTCTGGAATTTCATGACTGACCAAAGGAAGTGTCAAGGAATTCGATGAGCTGAACTGCAAGGTGTCCTTGAGCAGGTGTCTTCTCCAATACTTAGTCTCCATGCTCTAGCTGCAAGATAGACTGGTCCAGGGCTGGGTCCCTAGAAAATAACTGAGAAACAAGATGATTAAGGTCTCAAAAAAGTTTTGAGTGACTCTAGCAGTAGTACAGAAGGAAAACCTTGGTAGTGAGAGAGCCACCATGTGTTGCAACAATCCGGCTAGCAGCTGCTGCGGGGGTATAAAATCAACAACAACCAGCTCACAGAAAGCTGCAAGATCAGGTCCTTTTGATCTGCTTTACTAAGGAAAGCAACATTAAGGGGTTAACAATCTTACTTTAATCTAGCATACAAATATCATTCACTTAGTTCAGGGGAAAAAGCCAGCACCCTGAACCTCAGAGCAAATACAAACAAATTACAAACATACATTTATAAAGAGACCAACATCTAAGTTCAGCCGGGTGCTCGACAATGGCTGGCTCAGAGTCACGCGTCACTGTTGCTGCAGCTCAGAGCTCCAAAAAAAGAAAGCCAACCCCTGGTTTTATATATCTTGTTCAGGGTCAAAGGTGAGTCACACACGTGACTCACCCACATGACTTAAAATCGTCACAAAAATGCGACTTAAACCCATGTGGTCTAAAAGCCTCTGATGTCACAAACATGTCACTCAAATCCATTTTGATTGCCAATACACCATGGGGAAAAAGAATTAAGGGAAGAGTTCTGACTCTAGCTCTGAAAATATCCAGGTAATATTTGGGACATCTGTCTTTTAGGAAATTAGAAAAATTCTACAGTAGACAGTCATAGTGTCTTGGAAAGAATAAGTGGGCTCTGTCCAGCACATTTTCTTTCCCCTGGCACTTTCATTTTCCTTGAAAATACTTGATCACCATGAAATGATTTGGCAACACTATTATTACCTAAAAATACCGTAATAGTAACATAATTAGGACATTTAAAAAGTAGATAAAAGCTAAGCTGTAAAAAAAAATACAAAGGGTAAAATAAAGGAACACAGGCTATAAAGTTCGTAAACCTGGCAATAAAACAAAATATTAATGGAAAGAAAAAGGTTAAAACAGCATAAATGTTCTTTAAAACAAAAATGCCAGATAGTAATAAGACAAATTCCAGTTGAATATCATTGAAAATAATCAATAGTAAAAAGTCTCAAATAAATACACAAAGCCATCATAATCTATGAATGGTATGAACATGAAAACTTGAAATGCCTATAAAATTTACAAAAAAAGGCAACAGTAAACTTTGTTTTTAACCACCACACCACTATTAGTGTATGTACTACTTCAACAGCATGTAATTGGAAGGATATTACTCACTGATTTGGTTACAAAGTCACTTGTTTCAGTTCAATAAAATTCAAATCTAAACTGACTGTAAGCAGATTTCATATTTCCCCCCATTGGAAATAGCTCAAAAAACAAAGTTTCAGGTCATTGTTAGAAATCTGCATATACCCAACAAGATGAACATGAGTGGAAAAGGCTAGAGAAAAAGGAAAAAGGCAGTTTATGTGAAATACTTTCAGAAATATCAAGACTTGTATAAACCTCTAGAGTTCTTATTAGCCTTTCCAGGTAAAATTCATTTACCATGAACTCTAAGTATGTTGACCTTCTCTGGGAGATCTCTGAATATATCTGATAAACCTCCTTTGTTCCCTCCATTCCATTTTCAGTCCCTTATCTTAGTGTGACTGGCAGGTTGCTGTCTTCCAGAAGTACATTTTGACTTGGCTAACAATTGCCTGCTTCCAGCAAATACTGTCTTTCTAGGAGTGTTTGACTTAATCCAGTTCATCAGCTTCACTGTGTCTGAGGTCATAGAGTTCTCCCTCTGCCATCATTCCTGACCAGAATATGAGTGTTAATAGTGATACTGAATACCTCATCTTTTTCCTCTTCTCTAGTGTGTAGAGATGGACCAATTTTAAAAAGTAGATTCTGCACGTCAGCGCTGCCTAAATCAAATGATGCAAGCATACAAATATTATGTGTTTTAAATGTCAACTGTCCAAAAACTATAGAGGGCACTGAGTTTGTAGGCCATTCCAGGCTTCTGTACAACTGCGCATTTTCCCTTATTATCCATGGACTGCAGACTGATAGAATCAATGAGGTTCCACGAGCAACAACAGCCACTATCACCAGAATGAAAAGAACAAGCATATCCACATAAAAGAGTAAACTATGTGAGTCTTTCAAGTGTATTAAAGGGAAGGAGACCAAAAGCTTCTTCACATAGATACAGGCTTACACAAAAATCCCTTATGGCTCCAAATCCAGACTTTGCCTTAAGAAATTTAGATGTGTGTTCATCTCTGACTTGAGATTAAGAAATTAAGATTAAGATTAATAAAGCTATTGAGAAAAAGTGTCAAATTTAGCACTAAGGCTAAGTGGAACCAAAGTTTCCCTGGCCTGTTACTGAAGTCTCCTGTTTTCAGATTTTTGGGGGAAATTTTCTTGCTACTTATTAGTGATTTTGCCAGGGTCGCACAGGTCATTATGCCTGGGGGAGTATCTCAGAGGAGAAACTTGAACCCAGGTGTTCCTGATTTTGGGGTCACTTCTCTCTGCTGCCTCTCCAGGTTCCAAGACCAGTAGGGTTCTATGCCTGATAACCTTGGCAAGGTTTCTGATTCCCAGGTTTTGATTCTCCCTAGAAGCCATTCAGCTTAGTCTTTCTTGTTCCAAGACTTTAAATTAATGTATAAAAGACAATAATAAGAAGTGATCTCATTTCCTCAGCAACCACATTCTGGAGTTTTACCAGATATGGAAAAGCCTTTCAGCCGCAAAACAATTAAGTCAAGGGTTGGGCAGAGGGCAAAATGCCTAGGGCCACCTTTCCCCTCAGTTCTTAAAATGAGAAGCTTATCGAAGCCAGTATGGCCTAGCCGGTATGGTACTGCAGGCTTTTTAAAGTTCTGTGATGGCCATGCTCCAAGTCTCCAGATGAGCATTTGAGGTCTATAGACTTAGAGGCTTTGCTACTAAGTTTAAGATTTGACTTTAATACAGCCAAATAAATGTAGGTAGAACTGAATTTCTTAATTGTAAGCTGATTTGTAAACTTTCCCAAAGTTCTTCCACCTTAGACTTTTGCAGTTCTCATTATAAAACCTTATAATGTATCAGTAACAGATCTGATGAAAACCTATATCCATGCCCAAATAGTACTAAGAAATATAAGCTCTAAAAAGACAGGTCAAAGTTGATGTATGATACAGGCAAGGCTCAGTGCTAAGGTGGGTGGGCAGGACCCCTAGATGCCCATCTAACTTCACTTGTATTAGGCTAAGCCATTAAGGCTTCAGAACTCTTAGGGCAATATAATATAATGGAAATCTCTCCTCTTTGTAACTTTTAGTTCTCAACCAAAATCAAACCACTGTACTTAAATGGTCAGTAGGGCTAGATCTTAGGACTCTGCTTTTCACAGATGAGGACATCTTAAAGATATTCCCACCATTCCAAATTGACAGCAAAAAACATTATAAATATCTACTACATTTCTAAATGAGCAGTTTCAAGTATTGAACATCATTCTTTTAACAATCAAATCTATAACAATTTAATCTATAACCCCAAAGAATACTGATCTAAAATTATCAAATATCCACATTAGCTTGTTAAACTGAGGTAACTTGTTTTAAGATCACACAAGTAACAAATTTCAACCCAAGCAATTTTTAACACTTTGTCTTAATGTCAAACAGCACAATAACTCCTGACCTATCAAAAGCATCTTATTAGGAGAGACATATTTCACTTAAAATAAGATCAGAATAAATTCAAATTACACCTGGATGTGTATTCCCAAATGGTATTATTTGCAATTTATCTGATGCTTATCTATGTTTAGCATTTCAAAAAGAGTCCATTATTATCAATAAACTCATTTTTAATACACATGGTGACAATTCCCAGATTAAAACTGTTGACTAAGAAACCAGTTTCCCAGATTTATTTGTTTTGTTTTTTGAGGGCAGGGCAATTGGGGTTAAGTGACTTGCCCAAGGTCACACAGCTAGTACATGTGTCAAGTATCTGAGGCCTGATGAGGCGCGATTCGAATTCAGGTCCTCCTGCCTCCAGGGCCAGTGCTCTACTTACTTCACCACCTAGCTGCCCCTTAGTTTCCCAGATTTAAATTGAACATAATCTACAGACCTTAACTTTGGTGTTCAGTTAAATGTGGACTTACAATTTCTAATATTTGAGGTCATTTATCAACTAAAGTTTTAACAAATCAAGCTGTAATCACCCTTGGCCTCTCTGCATAAATTACCTTTCTGACAATTCTGTTTCGAGTGGCAGAAAGAATTTCATAGCCAAGTGCAAAGGTAAGGGATTTATTCAAATCAATTGTTTGGGGAGGGGAAAGGAAGCATCTGGCTACTGACTCCCACACCCTCCTCATCTCCTTTAGTTCAGGATTTGTGGCAAGGAGAAAAAAAAAAGCAGCTCTCCTTGTAATCAGGGACACACCCACACAGAGCATACTTTAACACAAATAGCACCCCACAAAGACACACCCAGACACAAAGACAGTGGCAAAATTTCTTAAAATAATTTAGTGTGCACAAATTAATATCCCTTCTGTATCCTCAGAGCTTCATCAATTTGAGAGAGACTAATTGGTCTTTTTTTGAGCGGAGGGAGATCTTGTCAATGAAGGGGTGAGGCAGCACTTGCACTATAGCTGGTGACAATTTTTCTTCCAATGGCCTGACTTTTTACAATAGAAACACATATCTTGTCATTCCTAGGGTTTGGGGTTTACCTGGAAGGGGAAGGTCTACAGACCAAGGAAAAGTGGAGGTCAGTCTCAGGGCCTCTTTAAGATCTACTACCTAACTTTCGATTTTCTTCCTCTTTAATTTGGAGACCTCTTATCCTCAATATTTCTTTTTCCTAATCTCAGTTGTTGGATGTTCCCTTGAAGGGAAGAGAGTTCAGATTCAGGTTCTCTCTTGGAGCCATTGGGAAAAGGCATCCCACTCTGCACCCTCAATCTTTGGGCCAGTGGAATCAAGAGTAAATGACAAAAAGTTAATTTTCTTCCAATCAAAGGAACATCATGGGGTCAGTTGGATGAATACCACCAATTGTCCAAGTACTTGTAAGTACACAGTCCATAATTTGAAAACAGAGCCATCCTCTTTGGATCTGCTGGAGTGGCCACAGTGGTCCATAATTACAAACCCCAGCCATACTTTTTTAGGGGGACCTGTCAGAGCAGAGGGTGTGAGGAAGTTTATTTTAAGAAGAATGGTTGAGAATGAAGATTATGTAGCTTGATTTGAAAGTATCCCTTAACAAGATACTGAGGGGGGAAAAGGTACACAAAATTAAAATAAAAATCAGAATTCTTTAATTGGCATAGCATTTGCTCATTCATTCTGATTTTTATTAAAATCTATTCATTATAAGCACAGCTCTTGAAATGGGGATGGACAAAAGAGGTAAGAAAAATAATTAAAGGCTGCCATACTGCACCATTCTGACTGAGAAGTCTCCGGCCCGTTCTAGTCATGTATAGATTCCTAGATCCAACAAGACCTGGGCAAATCAAAGATTACAGTATCAGTCAACTCATTTTGGTTAATAGATCAGTGATATGGATTGGAACGTTTTCCCTTCTCTCAAATGCTTTCTTTCTCTTTTTTTTTTTTTTCAGAACTCAGTAGTAACAAAAATCATGTAGACAATAAAAAGAGAAAAGCAAATAGAAGAGGTAAATACCATATCCTAATTATAGCTTCAAGAGATTAAACTGGGGGGGGGGGGGGGTAATCACTCTTTGTTAACAAATAAGGAGGCAAATTACTACAAACGCAAATTTCATATATTTATCCAGGATATTTCAATTGAGGCCAAATTCCAGATAATGTATAAGAAAATAACTGATATTTATATAGTACTTCAAGGTTTTCAAAGTTCTTTGAATATATTACTTCATTTGTTCCTCAAAACAACCTTACTATACAAATGAGGTGCAAGAGAAGAATGGATACAGAGGGAATTAGTCGGGGGAGGAGGGCTGGTAGTTCTGGTAACCTACTTTCATCGGGAATGGGTTTCAGAGGGAACAATACATATATATTTAGAAGAGTATAAAAGTCTTCTAAATTTAGAAGAAATAAAATGGTAGGGGCATAGGGAAGGGGGAGAGGACAAGGGAGGGATTTTTAGAGGGGAGAATGAAGGAATAGGTAAAAGGGGGGTATAGAAGGGTTTTTAGATTTATGGGAATGGGAGGGTAGGGCAGGGATCCTTGGAGGGGGGTAGGCAAGTAATAGGAGGGCAAGGTAGTGAGTAGAAATAAAGTAGGGAAGTCAGGAGGGATAGGAACAAGAGATATGTACAAACATAAAAACAAAGATCAGGAGTAGAGTATGTTTGGGAAAGTATAGGTCTATATATGTATGTATTTATGTATATGGGTATGTATATATCTATAGCTATGGAGGAACATATCTAAACTTTATTGTAGTCTTCTGGGGTAGTTGGGGGGGAAAGTAAAAAAGTGCACAGCAGAGAACAAAAGAAAACTCACAAGGAAGCAAAGAAAAGATGGATAATTCTCAACACAACATATATTATTTATCATACAGGCTCTCTTGAAATGAAAATTTATTGTTATATATTTTGAATCCTCTCTTACGTTCTGCTATGCACACGACAAGCTTTTTTTTTTTCTTTCTTACTTTGTATTTAAGTTTATGATATGTTTTGTTCCTTTTCTCTATTCTGTATTTGTTCCGGTCTTTGAGTCTAAAATAAAATTTTAAAAAAAAAACAACCTTACTTATTAGCCTTAGATTAAGTGATTTACCAGAACACACAACTAACATATGAGGCCAAATTTGGACTCAGGTCTTTCCTAATCCCAGGGCCAGTATTCTATGTACTGATCCACCTCACTGCCTCAATGTATATGATTAAGGCAGTGAGGCAGTTCAGTAGAGTTGGACCTGTAGTAAGGAAGGCCTGAGTTTAAATCCAGCCCCAGACAAATCCAACTACATGACACTGGGTAAGTCATTTAACTTCTGTTTTCTCTTCTGTAAAACTGGAATGATAATAGCTGGTTGTTGTGAAGATAAAATAAGATAACACTTATAAAACACATTGTAAACCTTAATGTTCTACATAAATGCTGATATTATTGTTGTCACTAAAAGGTAATAGTGATGGTGTTAGCATTTATATAGAACTCTGATGTTTGTAAATAATGATTTTTCTTATTTGAAAATTAATACAGGGCTGTCCAACCTTAGGTTTTTATTGAAACAATAGACGATATATTTTGATTTGCCATTTGAGTGAGAGTTCTGCGGTAGCAGCTTCATTTACTAAAGCATTTATGTAAATTTCTATGCTTGTAGGCCCGCTGCATAAATCAAGGGCCACATTTTGGACAGCCCTGAATTAATATATTAAGTCACATCTGTACATGAACCATGAACCTTGATTACTTGATTATAAATTCAATTTGTTTTCATTCATCTTTCCACAAAGTAGTACTGCTAAACAGGAATAGAAGTTACACTTAAAATCTTGTGTCATTCAAATCAGAGCAGAAGGTACTGGAATGGCTGTTAGTGCTTACCTAGCCACATAATAGGTTCTAGCTCTTGAGGATGCATTTCTTAAAACTTGACAAAAAATACTAGAGATTCTACTAATTTTATGTACTGATATCATACCACTTTACAATACCTATTACTACTTTCACATAAAATTAAGAAACCCCCTCTAAAATCTATGTTTCCATTGAATAACAATCCCCAGTTCTAACACATCATTTCTCATATTAATACCATTATATGTACAACATTCATTTATTCAGCAGTAACAGAAAATTTAGGGACAGGATATTGCGCTAGGTGCTAGAGGAGCTACAAAGATGTAGAAGATCAGGATCTCTGCTGAGAGTAGCAGAAGGAGGTGAATCATAGATACATAATACAAATTAGAAAATAAATTATAAATGCACAAAAGGAATATAAAATCCTGTGAAATCAGGTGGATGAAAAATCATCTTTAGCTCAGTGGTCATAGAAGAAATAGTTGAGCTGGGTTTTGGAGAATGAAGAATCTATGTGATCGTGTTGCATTTTTGTAATGATAGTTATTATTGTCAGTGTTTAATTCTGATTTAATCATTTTTTGATTTGGCCACCACTGTTCTATTTCCTTAAAATGTGTAATGCATAGATGAATGGTGAGTGTAAGAGGCAATGGGGAGAATGAAAACAAAGAAAAAGGATAGCAAAAAAAAGTAGATTCTCTTTAACATTGTATTTTAAAACTATCCTGTATTATTTGGGACACTTATTTAGCAGAGGTGGATAAAAACATATGTGTGCCTCCCTCTAGCAATATTTTATGTCAGTATTAAAGAACAGGGACTTAATGATTATTGCAATCAGTTCTTCAACTATAGTGGAATGTTTATAAAATGTTCTCTTGGAAGACAAGTTTGGTGTTTGGCTTAATGGTTAACTGTGTTGTAGCTGACTTATAGCTGTATTGTGGGAGGAATGATTTAGAATTATTTTACAGATTAAATATCATCTGGTCCAAATCTATTCCCTTTACAGATGAAGAAACCAAGGCCCAGAAAGGCTGATTTGCTTAAGGTCAAATGGTTAGTAACTAATAGGCTGCAGTATAAGGGGCTTCTGCTATATAAATATTCAAAATGTAGAAAAGGAAAATGTCAGCTCCACCTCATGTAACTTATATTCCAACCAAATGTTTTATGTGCTGTTTGCTGTTCCCTGTTCTTTGTCATCTTGATCTCCATGCCTTTGCTCCAATTCCTGAACACTCCTTCTCCTCCCCTCCATTTCTTGGAATCCTTACATCCCTTTAATGCTCAGTTCAAGTGCTATATCTTACAAAAAGAGGCCTTTCTTGATTCCCTCACTTGTTCTTAACTCACTTCTAAAATTATTTTTGGATGTATTTTATACTTGTTGTGTACAATATAAGTTCCTTGAGGACAGAGACTGTCCTATAAGTATTATTTAGGCAGCAGGGCATTCCTCACAGATCATCTATAGCACTTGGCACAAGCCAAGTATTCTTAAAAAGGATATTGAGGTTTGAACTTATTTGTAAACAGACAGGTGTATAGACAAGCAAAAATTTGAAGAAGCAAATGACTTGATTTATTAAGAAACAAATTTTAAAACCTACCATCCAGGAATGGTAAATGAAATTACCATTCTTTTGATTTGAATACATTTTGTGGATTAGTATGACCTCTTGTGTTGAAAGAGGAAACTCCAGTACTTTCATACCTTGCTAGGAAGATCAAGGAAGCAAATCTAATTTTCTTAAACTTATATCACTTCTCTTATTCTTTCCTTTTTATGTCTCCCTCAAATATTTATTAACTATTATGTATAAGGCATTATCTATGAAACTGTATTGTTTACACTCAAGCATAGACACACACATACAAATTATAAACAAGATATAGACATAAAATAAAGTAAATGAACCAAAAGAGATGGGAAGCAGTGTAGTGTTGACAATTACTTTGTGAAGATTTCTCATTTGTCAACCTTATGTTGTCATAAAATAGAAATAATGAAAATACAAACATTTCTAAACTGCAAGTCTAATAATATGATAAATCAATACTCAATGTGATTACATTACTAACATATTTAAGTAATGCACTACTGTATAACAAGGTTATGATGACAGCATAAAGCAATGAAACACTAAGTTATTAATAGACCAACAAGACTATAGTAGTGAATCTCCAAAATATATAGCAGTCAGATGTTATCAAGAGCTAAAGTTACTATAAGTCTGAATTTCATTTTTTTTTTGGCACTCCATAATGCCATCTCTTATTCTCTGGTACCCACATTGCAGCCTATGTCCTCAGAGCTTTCTTTGAGGGTTAATGAAAACTCTATATAGTACTTATATTTTAACACTTCAAAATCTATTATTTTACTGGTATGCGCATCCAACATAAATATTAACCTTACTAGAAGGACTTCGGGAGTTTTCAACTGAAACAAACATTAAATAACAAAAATACTATCACTGCTTAGTGACCAGGGTTAAGACCACAGGGCTAGTTTTGGCAACAGATAAACATTTTCTGGGGTATTCAAAGCTTTTTCAGAACCACCAGGGCTTGTCCTCCATTGGCATAGTCTTGCTTAGCCCAGAATCACATTCATGCAATGATGAGGAATCAGATCAGAACTTTAATGAAGCTTTATCGATAAAAGTAAACAATAACAAGCGCCTCCTAGTTTAATGGCAAAACAATAATTCGTATACTGTTTAAAGAAAATAGAGATGGCAAAAAATAATGAGGCTACTACCATCCTGTGTAATAAAGAGACTTTTTCACAACTGCATCTACCATTCTGGAAATTATCTGACACCAAGAAACACAGTCACTCTTTTCCCTAAGAAATGTTATGAGATACTGAGGATTCTGCCTACTACAATGCTGTAAGATAAAATTATGGGAATTCTTTGGATTTCTACAAGCTCTTTCATCTTTGATTCTGAAAAGTTAGGAAAATACTAGTTAATTAAGCAAGATAACATCTCTCTGAAGTATTCAGATCTTTGGAGATGGTTCTACTCAAGCACACAGAATAACTGAAAGAATACTGTGCCAATTTTATCTTAATTGGAAAATTAAACAGTGTAAATTGCCTATGTGTATGAAAATCTTTTCTCCATTTAGATGCTTTTATTTTTAAAACAAGTTATTTAACACAAAAATAATCTGGGTATTTAAGTTTTTCATTTATTTAGCATTTGGTGCTTACTGAGTTGACCTAAAGATCTTGTGGCTTTTCATGGATACTAAACAATAACCACAAACAATGTACCATAGATTTTCAAAATGAGAGGGAGGAAAAAGTATTGTAGCCTACAGAATCTGATCTTCTAGCTAAATGAGTTTGATTTTAAAATAATCCCTCAAAAGATAAGTGTTGTTTCCTAGTGAACCTTTTGGTTACAAAGGTACAGAAAGCAGATGGTCCCAACAACATTTGTCACTTAGAAATTAATAGAGCATACTTACTCGAGTCAGATATTAAGGGAGAAGATATTTCCTGGATCGGATTTCTCATGTGATCATAGAGTTCTAATATCTGAGAAGTATGTAATGGGGATAGCCAAAGGATCCCCACCAATAAATTGTAGCTGTCATATTTTGGACCAAGATAATGGGGGAGAAAATTCTGATAGTCAATGATAGTTTATGAGTGGGAATAATTTGGCTATCTCCCAAACATTCTTTAGACCATTTATTAAAATGCAAGAAAGAAAAAAAAAACAACTCTTCAATTCACATTTGCTAAAGGATCTACTAAAATGAATTATTCACTTTATACTCTTGGAAAAAACACACAGAGAGAAACAGGCAGCAGGTGACCAACTTTAGGATGTTGCAGAGTAGAATATCAAGAAATTGGATCCAGCTTAGCAATTCAATTACTTAATGAAAGCGATCCTCTACTCAGGTTATTTTTGCCAATCCATTAAAACGAATCTCCATCATACTTAAAGTCACTGTTTTCAAAGCAAATTTCCCAAAGGCCAATACAGGAGTTTGCATCCATCCGACTTTAGCCAGAATGTTAATTCAAAAGAAAGTCTGGGAGAGGAGCCAAGGAACTGCCACATTTAGAAACCAGTCGGTCAGTCAATAAGAATGTATTAATTGCTCACTATTCACTGGGCATTGTGCTAAGCTTTGGTTCTCCAAAGAAAGGCAAAAGATAGCGCCTGTCCTTGGGAAGGTTACAGTCTAATGGAAGCAGGAAGCAGAAAGCAGGCTGAGAAAATAAAATATTGTAATTTTTAAAATGAAAATTTACAATAGCAAGTTATTTATAATTAAAGTCCATACCTTCAGTTATTATCATTCGTTGTGAAAAGAATTAACGTTACTAAAACTGTCAATAACCGGGTGTGTGGCTACCCCTTCCTTATTTGCTCGTCGGCACTTTGGCTCTCTCAGTAGCTTTGCTCTCAATCAAAACCAGGTTTTGGCGGAGAGAAGCTTCATAACCCTATAGTAACCACTTCGTTCTTCTCTCGTGTGTGTGTTGCAGGTAGGCGGGACCAGCAAAGAGGGAAAAGGAGGAGCTGGAGCTGGAAGGACCACATCACTGGGATCCAGCTCAAACTGAGATCTACTTCCCTGGACAGTTCCCCACGTGGACACAGTCTTCCCAGGCTCAGGGAAAACCTAGTGATCCTTGAGGAAGGCAGGCAGTCAAATCGAGCGAGGGAAACCGCACTAAGCGGCCTGGGGCACCACCTCCTTGATGTTTCTAAAAAGACGTAAATGTAAGGACTCGGTTAAAGTTTAGTGTTGGGAATCCCGCCCGGCCCCCTCCTCCTTCCCAACTCCAGCACAGCCCTAGCACTTGTGGCTCCTCTAGGGGATCACAGGTTTTAAGGGAGTCCGGAGAGTTGCTTTGGAGACCCCCATGCCATTTCCCAATCTCTCCTCAGCTCCAAAATTAGACACGGCTAGCCTTTCCCGTTTTCCTCGTCAATCAGACTGAAGACTGGTATCTATCTAAGTTGGTTCTGAGATGACTAGGGATGGGGGAAACACGCCTATCCAAGCGCCCGCTGGAAGGAAGACCCGAACCAAAAAACCAAGGTTACTTGTGGCCACAATAGGTGCTATTGCAAGTGTAGAAGGTTTGGCACGGCCATTGGCCGAACTTTTCTACCTAGTATCTGGTATCCTTGCAGTGATTGCTAAAACTACATCACTAAGGACAGTCAGCTTCTCTCTTTCAGGAGCGTGACCTACGACAGGATGGGGGCGGGGGGAGGGGCGGGGAGAAGGAGAACAAGTCGAATTTTGTGAGTAGAGGATCCAAATAAAGCGGTTCCCATCTACCCACCACTCCATACCCCAATGCATACATAGATACTTCCTTTTCCGTGGACCCGCTGGCTTCCCCATTCTGATAAGAGATTCTAGGAGCTAGAATGCATTGTAAGTGAAATCAGTCAATCAGAATGTATTAAATGCCTACTATGCACCAGGCATTGGGCTAGGAGCTGAGCATACGAATAAAAGAATGGTAAAATCCTTACTAGCAAAAACTTACATTCTAATAGAGGGAAAAATTAAGAACAAAATATATACAGCATAAGTAAAAAATTGATACATATAAATTTATACAAAAATAGTTAATACGAGGTAATTTGGGAGGGAGGGCATTAGACGTTGAGGGAATTTAGAGAGGCTTCATGCAGAAGATGGTCCTTGAGCTGGGTGCATTCCAGTCATATGGAATAGCCAGTTCAAAGGCACAGAGACCGGAGACGGAGTGACAGATGTGAGGAACCGAGGGAAGACGAGTTTGGCTGAATCGAAGAATGAAGATGGGGAGACATGGGAGCAGGTGATCAGGGGCTCCTTGCATAACTTGCACTACTCTAGGAGAAAGGCTAGTCGCGTGGTAGTGCTTACCAGGCCTCGGCAACCACCCCTGAGTGTTTCTCCTCCCTGCACCGCCGCCCCTCCCTTAGTTCCCCCTACGCCTCTGTACCTAAACAAGTGAAATCACCCGACCCAGAGATCAGAGC
Organism: Trichosurus vulpecula; assembly: GCF_011100635.1. Lineage (NCBI taxonomy): Eukaryota > Metazoa > Chordata > Mammalia > Diprotodontia > Phalangeridae > Trichosurus > Trichosurus vulpecula. The sequence continues at coordinate 477,047,984 of NC_050573.1, forward strand.
CACCTTTCTCACTCTTCCCGCTGCTTCTCACTGGAGATGTGCGGTGCACCACTGGTATCCCTCCTCTCTTCCTTCCCCGCCCCTCTTCGCAACCCAGTTCCATCAACTCCCCTTCTTCCCCCCTCCCCCTCCTCTCCTCAAAGCCTAGCACTGCAACTCGCTCTCCTTTACCCGCAGGTGATGTCATGCCCGTTGTTTTGGTACGCCCGACCAATGGGACTCACCTCCTGGATTCTACAGGAGCCGGGATGGGCCCTTCCTCTCACCAGCAGCAGGACTCCCCTCTCTCTACCATAACGCATTGCGCAGGGTGCACCACCGCCAGGTCTCCCTGCAGCTTTAACAGTTCTGATATGGAAACCCCATTGCAGTTGCAGCGAGGCTTCTTTCCTGAGCAGCAGCAAAATCAGCAACAGCCGCAGCAGCAGACCCAAGACAAACCGTGCCTCTCCTTCCAGCAGCACTCAAAGCAACAACATTACTACCACCAGCAGCAGCAGCAGCAGCAGCAGCCGCCACAGATACACCAGTGGCAGCCGGGCAGTAGCGGCAGTAGCTCATGCCTTCAGTGCAACAGCTGCGCCTCCTCCAGCGCCCAGGTGGCGGGGGGAAGGGTGGGGGATAATCTGCCTCTGTTGCTCCGCACCTCATCACCCGGCAGCGCTTTTGGAACCCGCAACTCCTCGCCTGTTTCCACCTCATCCTGCTGCTGCTGTTCTTCTCGGAGGGGCAGCCAGCTCAATGTGAGTGAGTTGAATCCATCTAGCCATGCCAGTGTCCCCAGGAAGCAGCAGCAGCAGCAGTTCCCACAGTACCAATACCCTTCCCAATACCACCAGTGCAGCTTGCAGCAGGCTGCCAGTCCCACTAACAGCCTCAGAAGCAGCGGCGGTGGCAGCGGGCACCTCCACCACCATCGCCATCACCACCACCAGCAGCAGCAGCAGCTGCAGCAGGTTCGCCGGGAAAGCAACCCCTTCACTGAAATAGCCATGAGCAGCTGCAGGTACAACGGAGGAGTGATGCGTCCACTCAGCAACTTAAGCTCCTCCCGCAGGAACCTGCATGAGATGGACTCAGAGTCTCAGCCCCTGCAGCCCTCAGCTTCTGGTGGCTGTAGGTCCTCTTCCCCAGCTGCAGCCGTTCCTCCTCCTGCTGCTGCCCCCTCTTCCTCAGCCCCGGAGATAGTAGTGTCCAAACCCGAGCACAATAACTCTAACAACCTAGCGCTGTATGGGAACGGTGGGGGTGGTGGTAGTGGAGATGGAGGTGCGGGTGGGAGAAGCAGCGGACCGGGCAGCAGCCGCAGCGGGATCAAGTCTAGCAAGAAGAAAAACCAGAACATAGGTTACAGGCTAGGCCTTCGGAGAGCCTTGTTTGAGAAGAGAAAGCGGCTCAGCGATTACGCTCTCATCTTCGGCATGTTCGGGATTGTGGTCATGGTCATTGAGACTGAGCTGTCCTGGGGCGCCTACGACAAGGTACACTCTTCCACCTCAAACACACTCCACTTACTTCCCTACCCTAGGATGACTGGGCACGCACAAAAGCACTAACCACTCTACCTTTGAACCCTTACACTCCTTAGGTTAGATAGGCAGTCATATATGGTGTGGGTCTGTGCATGGGAGAGTGGGGACCCTAAGACATTTGGGCCTGCACAGCTCCTTCCTTTCCTGGAGCTCTTTGCTTCAGGATGCCTACTCTGATCCAGAGAGCATTTTCGAAGTGCTTCTTGCTGCTGCCCAAGGTGCCCGGGTATTCCTGCAAATTAAATAAATAATCCAGGGTCAAGGGGAGCTCTACTTTGTGTCACTACATTTGACTTTGTTTCCTTTCTCCTGCATCTTTAAGCGCATAGTGAGTTTTCTTTCCGGTTTCCTCGTGTTCAGTTAGTCTTCTGTAGTTTTGAGACCTATAGCTGGGTCCCAGAGATCACCTTCTACCTTATCCTCTTTACCCTCATTACCCTAGTATGGTCCCAGGGACAGAATGAAGGGCAGTTTGGGGAAAGAGGGTTTACTTCCATTGCAGAAACTGTTCGTCTCCCTGTGTTATTATAGGGGGTGGCAGTGAACTGATACACCATTTAAATATGGTTTTAAAATAAAGTTCTTTTTATTTCAGGCATCCCTGTATTCTCTAGCTCTGAAATGCCTTATCAGCCTCTCCACAATTATCCTGCTTGGTCTTATTATTGTGTATCACGCCAGGGAGATACAGGTAACAAATATGCTGCTTTTATGAATTATGGAAATGCTTCCTTAGTAGAAATAAGTGAACCAGTCAGACTTTAAAAAAAATTGGGGGGGGGTGCTAATGGGGTTACAAGGACATAGCTTACAAGTCTAAGAGAATAAACTAACTGATCTTAAAAACAAAAACTTAGTGTTTTGAAATATTATGGTGTTTTTCAGCTTAAAAATTGAATAGAATGTTTCTCGCTGTAAATATCTATATAGGAATAGAACTACTTGGGTGGGTAATTTGACTCTAGGAATTCAATTCTTTAAGTTCTTAAAATAGGTTCTTTTTCCTCCCTTCCTCTTCACTCTTCTCTTTTTCTCTAATCTTTAGGGTTTCTATTTCTTCTCATGATCTTAGCATGTTTGATGTCTTCTTGTTTCAATTCATATTCAAGTGTTTTGGGTTTTTTTTTTAATGAATTTTATCTGCTTTATTCCTTTTCAAGTGTGAAGGGGTATGTAGGGGAAATCATGGCCATCTAGTGGACAAACAGCAAAAGTAATTCTCAGTGAGCCCAGTATTAAAAGGGGTGGTGGGGGAGTTAAAAAAAATTTAAGTATGGTTTTTCAGCCTAACTTTTCTGCCATTGTTCTAGTTAATGAGTATTCTATAAATTACAATAGAACATTCTTTCTTTCTTTAAATTGTTGCATCCATAGAGAGGAAATTTGGCTTAATGTTGGAGTCAGAAAGATATAAGTTCAAGTTTTGTTTCTTGACATTGTGTGACCCTGGGCAAGTCAGATAACTTCTCAGTGTCCCAGACAACTGTCTGTGATAAGTTGCAGTATACTTACGGTTTTTAATTGGCATAGGAGAAATTTTCCTCACTGGGAGTTTTCTATACCAATGAAACAAGGGCAAAGAGTCGTAGATTTAAACACAATTTCATTATTGACACATGGATGTTTTGAAGTGAGTGCTTTTTATATTGAAGAACTAGAGAGATTTGATTGATTTCCAGTGTTTCTTACATAAATATAGCTTGTAATTCTATGACATTGTTATAAATATTTGTTTTAAACATCAAATCCTCAAATTTATGCTGATGAATGCTTTCCTTTGGAAGCTATCTTCTTATTTAGGGTGCCAGTTAGTACTTTCATCTGAATAAATTTGGATTTATTTTAAATTATCATCTAGCAAACATGCACTAGAATTGAAAGGGAAAACATTTAAGATAATTTTTTAAAATGCACATATATATGTATATACATATATATTATATATAAAAATTTATTGTGGGAGCTGCCTAGGAGAAATATGTCATCACTACTAGTTTTGAATTAATCTTGAAAATCTCAAGGTGTCTTGAATAAAGGATGGTCACATTTTGGAAAATAGTAGAGTCAGGGGAGAGGAACAGAGGTTAGGTACAAAGAATGAACGAAACTTTACTGGCAGAGAAACCTCAATAACTACACACAGTTTAAATTATGTACTTCTTTACTGGTTTTAGAGCTTTGTTCTATTCTTAGGTTGTATCACAGTGGATTATTCTAATTAGGAGAAAAGTATCATATTGATCTTTTATGTTTTAAGGTAAGAGGTGATTTCTAAAATTGAATATGTTCTCTTATTCTTGTGATTGGATGGCACATCCCCCCAAAACACAAAAATGTTGCTGAAACATGAAGCTTTTATTTTTCAGTTCAATTATACAAGTATTTTGGTCAATAAAAGGCAAGATTTCAGTAGTATATAAAATTACTTTTTCTCAACTTTGAGATTTTGATTAAGAATGACTTGCACTTCTCAATGATTTCCTCCCCTATAGTTAATGTGATTATATTTTTCATCAAACAACTTTACATAACATTTTGCTTTCGACCCTAAAGCACAGTAGTTTCATTAAATTACACTACAGTCACATAAGACTTGACAGGGTCACAGGTAGTCATTACATTTCATGACTTAACATTTTCTTGGGGAATACTATAAGAAACAACGAGAAGGAGCATTTTGCCAGTGTGATTAATTTATCCATAGCAAAAGTATCCTACTAACTAAACTGTTTGAATTTTTATGATTATTGCTTTGCTGTGTGTGTAATAAAACCATAGAGAAACCTAAATCATGATGACAAAATATTAATTATACATCCGTGAATAATTTTGATACTATAATAAAAGAGTCAAAAGTACTAAAACTTGCAAAAGTTTCTCTGCTAGAACTAGGGAAGTGTATTTGCCTTACCTGAAATGTAATCGTTTCCCGAAGGACAGTTTGTCTTAATGAAATTGACACTAACATTTAAGTAGGGTAACATTGCCTTTTTCCTATTGGAATCACTTCAATATATTGTATTGCTTCTGTCAAGTCGAGGCAACAAACATTAATTAAGCACCTTTTATGTGCCACATGTAGCTCACAGGCAATATATAAACAATTATGCACAAACAACATATATTCAGTATAAATCGGAGATAACCTCAGAGGGAAACACTATCATTAAGGACTGGGAAAGGCTTTTACAAGTTTGGGTTTTATCTGAAACTTGTGACACAAATCACAAGATTATGAACTTTTTTTGTAAATTTGAAATAAGTACTAAACAATATCATACAACTATCATGTGTCCAATATAGATATGCAACTTTTAATTTTCATGTTTTCTTTAAGTATTTTTCCTAACTGAAAATCATTTTACCTCTGATAATGTTTGTGTTTTTTAAAAATCAGATTTTTTTTTCTAAATTCCCATCCGATAGATGCTTTTTTATATCAGCTGATAATAAGGAAGGAAAGAGGGCAGAAAGGAAGGAAGGAAGGAAAGAAAGAAGGAAGGAAAAGAGAGGGAAAGAGGAAGGAAGAAGAAAAGCATTGAGTTCACCAAGTTAGAAAGTAGGAGACTATGAAAGTGTCATGATATTTTTTTAACCCTAGAATGGATTCAAGCATGTATGCAAAATATTGCATATAAATCTGCATTGTTGATAATCAGAAAAAAGTCCGTTTCACTTTCTGTTGTTTTTTAATCATGTCTAAGTCTTCTTGATCCCATTTAGGGTTTTCTCAGCAAAGATAACTGGAGTGGTTTGCCATTTCCTTCCCCAGCTCATTTTATAGATGAGGAACTGAGGCAAACAGGATTAAATGATTTGCCCAGGGTCACACAGCTAGTAGGTGTCTGAGACCAGACTTGAGCTCAGGAAGAGTAATCTTCCTGACTACAGGCCTCCCACTCTATCCATTGTGCCACCTAGCTGACCTCTTCACCAGGTGGCTGCTAGTCACATATATTTTTCCCTCAACATGCAGTGTTGCAGATGTATGTCCTGCATATATTGGTTCAAGTTGAACTTCCATATAAGGTATAAAAAAACCACTTCGATTTGCCAAACGTCTTAGTAGGAAATAAATATTTTGTGAATTGATTTGTTTTTCAGAACTTCATCTTGAATTTATTTTTATAACCTAAGATGTCCAGCTGTCATTTTTGACAGCTTCTCTTTTTGGTTACCATACTGATCTCTTACATGCATATGATTTCTTATCATATTGGCGGAGGATAAATGCTTTTCAAATGTTTTGTATTTAAAGAGTTGTAAAGCTACTCACAAAGCATTATGAGTACTTAGCCTCTTCGTTAGGAACCTCAGAGAGTCAAGTTTCAAAACTATCACTGAGGTCTTTAACAAAGTATTTAGGTTAAATGTAGCAAAGAAATAATTGTTCAGTGGAGCACAAAAGGGAAAAAATGCGGAAGTGAAGTTTTTTACAATGGAATAAATTCAGATTTGGTGTCACATTTCAGCACCACAGACAACTTTTCATGTTTGAATCAGCTATGATCTATTTATGTTTATATTATTGCTACCTTTTATGCTTTTTCGGAGTTTAATAATTTCCAATATTTAGTTGTTTTCTAAAGTCTAAGGCAAGACAAAGTGGTTTAGTGGGATTTTCTTCAGTAATTACATGTGTCATAACACAACTACATAATAAGTTCTGCATTTTAAATCCATTAGCAAAGTAATTCTTTTTTTTATTCTTTACATAAATGCCTCTTTTAAACAAGAAACAATTTTACACAATACTAAATGGAAACTGCATGCCAAATGTGTGGCTTTTTAATCTATCTTCAAAATTGAAATGTGGTAAATTACAGATGGCTTATGGTGATTTTTTTTAAATCACCAGCAGTTGATATTGGAGATATTGCTTTAGTGGACTAATTGCAAAATACAACTTTCAAATAATATTTAGAACTTTAATAACAATTATGACTTTAATTCTACTCTTCACACTTTTATAATTAATATTTCTGTAATTTTCCAGTGTGGAAGAAGTTTTAAATCTGAATTCACTTTCATCTAGGATGCAGTTAAATAAGTGTAATAGTATTGCTGAGAGACAAAATATGGCTGGTACTGAGAGAGCTGGCTTTGGAGTCAGGAACACTTAGCTTCAAGTCTCACTTCCACCATATGCTGGCCATGTCATGCTTAGCAAATCAATTAGTCTCTTAATGTCCCAGCCGATTCTCTATGACCGTAAACTTGCAAAGTTATAGCACATTTGCAGTGGTAGAGAGGTTCACCAGGAGTTTCCTATACAGATGAAATCAGAGGTCTGAACAAAACAAAAATAACAACAAACAATATTACCTAGTGATTTGGAAGATTGCAAGGTGAGTAATAATCTACACAGGAATACAGTGCTTTATCAGCCCATGTCATATATTGTCTGAAGATCAGCCTAGCTCAGTTTGAAGAGAGATGCTTATCACTGGTTTGGCCATAGGGTAAGAAAATAATTGGACACAGCAACTCTTTAAGTAATTGAGGGATTGTGATATATTTTGGTAGAGGAAGGTTCCTTATTTTATGAATGGAAAACTGAGTCTCAGAGATATAAGATGACTTGCCCCACGTCATACCAGTAATAAGTTGTAGAGGTGGGATTTGAACCACTGTAACCACCCTCCTGCCACAATTATACATGGCTAGGTCTTACTTCTGGGGAAAAAAAATGCCCTTATTGACTAAGTTGATAGTTTTTTCCCCTCACTTAAGTATTTTATTTTTTCCAATTACATGTAAAGATAGTTTTCAACATTCACTTTTCTAAGATTTTGAGTTCTAAATTTTCCCCCTCTCTCCCCCTGCCTCCCCAAGACAATAAACAATCTGATATAAATATATTTCCCCATTAATCACGGTATGAAAGAAGAATCAGAACCAGAGGGGAAAAACCACGAGAAAGAAAAAACAAATAAAAAGTGAAAATAGTATATTTCGATCTGCATTCAGACTCCATAGTTCTTTCTCTGGGTGTGGATAGCATTTTCCATTATGACTCTTTTGGAATTGTCTTGGATCATTGTATTGCTGAGAAGAGCTAAGTCTATCACAGTTGATGTTACTATGTACAATGTTCTCCTGGTTCTGCTTGATTCACTCACCACCAATTCACGTACATTTTTCCAGATTTTTCTGAAATCCACCTGCTCATTATTTCTTATAGCCCAATAATATTCCATTACATTCATATACCACAGTTTGTTCATCTGTTCCCCAATTGACGGACATCCCCTCAGTTTCCAATTCTTTGCTATCACAAAAAGCTGATAGAACTGTTTTTGTACATGTGGGTCCTTTTCCCTTTTTTTATGATTTCTTTGGGATACAGACCTAGCAGTGGTATTACTGGATCAAAGGATATTCACAGTTTTATAGCTCTTTGGGCACAGTTCCAAATTGCTCTCCAGTAGCTGGATCAGTTCACAATTCCACCAACAGTGCATTAGTGTTCCAATTTTCCCACATCTTCTCCATAAGCTGAAAGTTTTTTAAAATGTCTCTGAGCTTCTAGTCATCTGCAAGTGTAACAAGTTTTAGACTTTTTTTTTGGAAAATTGATCTTCTGACAGTGTTGTGCTGCCATTTAGTTCAAGAAATCACACACAAGAAATTTGTCAGATTTCCTTTTTATCATTTACTTGGCTACCATGAGACTATAAAATTCTCCCTCTCCCTTGCTTTTAGGTAGAGATATCTCTTAAAAGCTATGCTATTGGGTACAACTATGTGCAGAAACCCTAAATTTTTTTAAAGTTCTATTTTCTCACATTTTTGGGGGTGCACAGTGGGGGTGTCCATGGTTTGAAAATACATGGGAAAGAAAGAGAGGGAGAGACAGATTCATTTAGTGTTTGGTTTTTCTCCTCCCCCATCTACACTTTCACACCTTGCCCTACCCCCAAACATAGTCAATTGCAGTAGTTGGATATGTACCATACTAAGGATTTTGAGAGTTGAGAAAGCACTTGAAAGCCTACTTGTCTACCTCCAGCTGTGTAGGGACACTTAGAATAAGTGGTTGCTTTCCAAGCTGAACAGAAAATACATAATAGCTTTTCCCACATCCTTCCAACTTCTGAAAAGCTTATTACTTTGATTGATGCCTTCTTTATGTGAAATTCTTTAAATAAATGATGACATCCTATTATGGACAAATAGTCTTATTCCTATTCATTCACTAATTTCTGATAACCCATCAACAAATGATTTGATTCAGTGCCAATTTCAAGGACAAAGCAAACTGAAAGCATGTATCTAATTTTGAGAAGAGTGCAGGGAAGAAGAGATTTTCCTAGAATTGTTCTTTATGCCCCTATTATGACAGAATTATAGAGATTATATAGACTGACACCCAGGGGAGATTAATAAAAACAAACATGAAGGGGATATTTTGCTATGTGGTGTTAAGATAAACAGCTGGTGTCTAGGTCATCAGCATATTTCGCATTACCTGAAATGAGACTCTCAGTTCTTGTAACTTCACGTATATACACTGTAGTAACAAAATCACTCAGGACTAATTTATTCTACCTACCTGTTTAAAGACCTTTGCATTATTAATGTATTTGGTACTAAATAAAACCATCCTGATGTGTTTACAGAGCAGCATCACAAGTGAATTAGGAATGATACTTTTAGGTTTACTACAAGTGGTTTTGCTTATTCTTTCTTATCTAGGTCACATCACAGCATAGAAAATAAAGGGCACTGCCAGCAGAAACTATTATAAAACTAAATCTGGCAAGCTACTGAAAGAGGCTCTCAATGGATTTAATGAAAAGGCAATAAAATCCACATACTTTATAAGTGATCAATTCAATTTGGAAGTTTTTTCTTAAGCCTGATAAATATTTTATTTGGTTTCTAGACATGATTTCACTGGTGAAGAGACATCCTCTTGTGGAAACTCCTCTAATGCAATTTCACTGCTTGTAGTTTTTAATCTTAAAGAAGCCAGAGGTTGTGGCATGTCTACTGTCTCACAGCTAATATATCTACAACCAAGCAGGACTTGAACATGGTTCTTCTAACTCGGAGGCTAACCAATACCCCATTTTTTCCTTTCTAAACAATATATTTGTTTCCACAAATGGTCCAGACTTTTTTAAAAAATCAAAATGTGTGTTTTCTTTTGTAAGAGGTGGTTAGATTATGTCATTTTATACTTGAACATCTCACCAAATTATTTCTTAAATGAAGCTATTCCTAAGCAATTTACAGTGAAAATACTATAGTGTTATCATACAGGTTATGCCCTGGAAAAGTTCTGAAATGTGACTTCTGATACCTCCTTTGCAGTTTCTCATACTGAATAGAATAAACAGTGCTTTGATACCCGTGAGGTAAAAGTTAGGTATTTGCCTCACAGGGCTTTTACAAAAACAGAAGTGATCTGCCTTTTACTTAAAGGATTTAGAATGTTATGTGGTACAGTGGCTAGAGTGCTGAGTCTGGAGATAAAAAGACCTGAGGTCAAATCCAGCCTCAAATACTTCCTAATTGTATGACCCCCAACTGGGCAAGCCATTTAACCTCCATTTGCCTCAGTTTCCTCATCTCTAAAATGGGTATAATAAAAGCACCTACCTCCCAAAGATGTTGTAAGGATCAAATGAGATATTTGTAAAACTAAGTGTTTTACACAGTGTCTGGCACAGTGTCTGGCACATAGTAGGTGCTCTATAAATGTTGGCTATTATCATCATCATCAACATCATCATACCTAGAATATTGAGTTGCCAGTGAAGCTGGAATATATCAATTGGTATGAGTTAAAGAATTCCTGGAAGAGTAGGAAGAGGCTAGAATTTATGCCAGAGGACTTCATATTTGATCATAAAGGTAGTTGGAGGGGTGGGAAGTATTGAGTAAGGGGTTGACAAGTGAGTGCTTTAGGAAAATAATTTTGGTCTTCAATGGAGGATGGATTAGAGTGGAGAGAGACTTGAGACAGAGAGATCATAAAGGTTATTCTAATAGCCCAGGCAGAGGAAATGAAGGCGTGAACTAGAGTGGTGGTTATATGAGTTGGGAGAAAGCAATCTATATTAGTGATATTGTGAAAATAGAAATAATAAGATTTGGCATATGTAGGGTTGAGATGGATTGAGGAGTTGAGGATGACACCAAGTTTGTGAGCCTGGGTGGCTGGGTATTGTAGTACTGGTCAGAAACAGATAACTTCTAAGCTTCATTTTTCCCCCTTTTTTATTTTAAAAAAAGCATATTCATTTATTTAAAACATTCTTTTTCTTAAATTTTGGGTTTCAAATTATCTTCCTCTTTCTCACCCCTCTTCTGTTCACTAAGAAGGCAAGCAATACAATATCAGTTATACATGTGAAATCACACAAAACATTTCCATATCGGCCTCATAAAAAAATAAAGTTAGAAAATTATACTTAAATTTGCATTCAGAGTTCACCTGTTCTCTCTCTGGAGGTGAATAGCACTTTTTTCATCACGAGTCCTTTGGAATTGTCCTGGATCATTGTATTGATCAGAGCAGCCAAGTCTTTCACAGTTGATCATCATTATAACGTTGCTCTTCCTGAGCACAATGATATGCTGGTTATTCTCACTTTGCTTTGCCGCAGTTCATATGGGTCTTGCCATGTTTTCCTGAAAACCACTCCCCCTATCATTTCTTATAGCACAGCAGTACTCCATCACAATCATATGCCACAACTTGTTCAGCCATTCACAAATCGATGAATATCCCCTCTATTTCCAAGTCTTTGCCACCACAAAAAGAGGTACTATAAATATTTTTGTACATATAAGTCCTTGTCCTTTTTCTTTGATCTCTTTAGTGGCATTGCTGAATCAAAGGGTATGCAGTTTTATAGCCCTTTGGGCATATAGTTTCAAATTGTTCTCGAGACTAGTTGGACCAGTGCACTATGCCACCAATATTTCATCAGCGTACCTATTGCCCCACATCCCCTCCAGGATTTGTCATTTCTGATAGCTGTGAGGTGGTTACTTAGAATTGTTTTAATTTGCCTTTCTTTAATCAATAGTTATTTAGGCCATTTTTTCATACAACTATAGATATTTCTTATTTATTTTTCTGAAACTGCCTGTTAATATTCCTTGACTTTTTCTCAGTTTTTATAAATTTACTCATTTCCTATGTATTTGAAAAATGAGAAATTTATCAGAGAAACTTGCTATAAAATGTTACTTCATTGTCTATGGTACCATTTAGCAAAATGTAGTCTCCCAGATTATCTCTTTTAATTAGGTCTATTTTTGCTTTTGCTTTGTCTGAGATCTTGATTGCTAGCTCTGCCTTTTTTACTTCAGCTGAAGCATATTAGATTCTGCTCCAGCCCTTTAACTCTGTGTTTGGATTTCAAATGTGTCTCTTGTATACAACATATAGTTGGATTCTGGTTTCTAATCCATTCTGCTATCTGCTTCCATTTTATGGTTGAGCTCATCCCATTCACATACACAGTAATGATTACTAACTGTATATTTACCTCCATTCTATTTTCTTCTGTTTATCTCTTTTTTAAAATCTTGTCCCTCCTCAAAAGTTTGTTTTGCTTCTGACCACTGCCTGCCTTAATCCACTCTCCCTTTTGTCATCCCTCCCTTCTGCACATCTCTTATCCCCTATCCTTCCTATTTTCCTACTGGGTAAGATAGATTCCTATGCACAGTAGAGTATGTATATATAATTCTTCCTTTGAACCAATTCTAGTAAGGGTGAGGTTCAAGCATTGCTCACCCCCCACATTTTCCCCTTCCCTATAAAAGCTCTTCCTTTCACATCTCTCCCAGTGCATTTCTTTTTTTTTTTTTTTTTGGAGAACATCCCAACATGATCAATTCACACCTATGTCCTCTGTCTATGTAGATTCCTTCTAACTACCTTAATAATGATAAGGTTCTTAGGAGTTTCATGTATCATCTTCCCATATGGGAATGTAAACAGTTTAATTTTACTGGGTCTTGTGTTTGAATGTCAGATTTTCTATTCATCTTTGGTCTTTTCATCAGGAATGCTTGAAAGTCCTCTATTTCATTAAATATCCATTTACCCCCTGAAGGATTATACTTAGTTTTGCTGAGTAGTTTATTCTTGGTTATAATCCTAGTTCCTTTATGTTCCAGAATATCATATTCCAACCTCTCCTCTCTTTGAAGATGGAAACTACTAAATTTTGTCTTTGTTTTACTGTTTCTTGATGTTTCATGGAGTTGTTAGCTTCCAGTTGCTTTTTAAGGAATTATTTTCATCAGTGAGATTTTGTACCACTTTTTCTATTTGGCCATTTCTGCTTTTTAGAGAGTTCTTTTCTTCAGTGACTTTTTGTGCTTCTTTTACCACTAGACTAATAATGGTTTTTTAAGGTGTTATTTTCTTCAGCATTGTTTTTTGGTGCCTCTTTTACCAAGCTGTTAGTTCTCTTTTCATAATTATTTTGCATCACTCATTTCTTTTACCAATTTTTCCTCTACCACTCTTATCTCTTCCTTTAATGCTTCTAGGAATTTTTGTTGGGCTTGTATCCAAATAACATTTTAAAAAAAAGTTTTGGTTGTAAGCTGTTTTCTCATTGTTTTCTTATGAGTTTATGTCTTAGTCTTACCTGCTACCATAGTAGTTTTTTATGATTAAGTTCTTTTTGTTGTTGTTTTACTTTGAACTTTAAGTTAACTTTAAGTTAACTTTATGTTAAAGTTGGGCTCTGTTCACCTAGGCTTGGAGAAGCACTGTTCCAAGCTTCAGGTTTTTTCATGCTGCTATTTTCAGAGTTAGTTCTGGGGATCTGCAAGTTTTCAGTGCTTCCAAGGTGGAGTGATTCAAGAAGAGGTGTGGTCACTGTTCTCCTGGTCTGCACACTTATTTTTACTCAGAAAGGGCCCCTGTTCCCCTGTAGCCACAAGTGCCAGCACTACTTCTCTTGGCCCTAAATCTGTGACCAGATCTCCTGCTGTCCCGCCACAAGCAGTATGTTGTGATAAAAATCTGAAGGGCAGAGAAACTGAGGCCCAAAGTTCACAGCATGATCATTTATTAACAAGGCATACAGTTGCCAATAAGTAAGATCCCAAAGCCCCTCAGTGGCCAGGGATGCATTAGAACAACTAGACCAGTCTTTTATACAATTAGTAAAGGTGTAGGGTGAGCTTACATTTGGCATAATCATGCTGATTTGCTTACAAAAGGGGGTTTCCAAAGTCTATGGTAAGGGGAAAACACAAAGTTAGTCAATATGCTCTGGAAAATCTGAAAATCCCGTGTCAGTGACCATGTAAACCAGAGTAGTTCCATACTAGTTATGGCCAGGCAGAACATCTTATGACCTTGTTGATTCAATGAGTATGGGCAGAGAAATGGGGAAGTTAACTCTTATAAAAAGAATCAAACCATCTTATAAACTCTAATGTTAAGTAGTCAAATTGTCTTTTAAATTAAACTAATTCATAAGTACTGATTTCAGTGATTAAAACTAAACTAGACCTCCTCTAACTAGTAATCTATCAGTAATTAATAAATAATAGAACAATATCAAAGTTAGTACTCCTCTTTGCCTTGGAACTGTGACTAGGGCCCCTGCTCCCTTGTGATGCGCCTCAAGCATGCCTCTCTGCACTGGAACTATGACCCAGAACTGCACATGGGCACTGGAATTCTCAGTCACTGCCAGCTATACCCAATGCCAGCAAAGGGTCCCCTGTAATCTCTTTCTGACCAATTGTCCAACCCCCTTGCCATCTCTGGGCTGAGAGTTCCAGAAACTGTTGCTGCTTCCACTGTCACAGCCACACCCAAGGTCCACTGCTGGTGTGCGATGGGCTGCTCCCGCCCCAGTGTGCCAGACCACCCTTGCCAATCTCCTAAGTTGTCTTAGCCTGAAAAAAATGTCTCTCTGACCTTTTGTTAACTCTACTGCTCCAAAATTTGATTTGAGGAGTTATTTTTAAGTTGTTTGGAGGGGAATGTTAGGAGAGTTCAGCTGGATTGCCTCCTCTAATCTGCCATGTTGGCTCCGCCCTCAGTTTCTAAACTACCTGATACACAGTGGCAAACATTTGTTAATTAGAATCCAAATGGTCCCAAAGAGTTAAGTTAAAAATGAACAAAGGAAATGCTTTAAGTCTGGTCTGTCCAAAATGTGGCCTGTGGCCCACCTACAAGCATAGAAATTTACATAAATGCTTTAGTAAACAGACAGCCCTGCTTTAAGTAATGGAAAATTCAGGTGTTTAATCATCACTTCAGGGACCAAGGATAGCAAGAATTTTCAAAGGATTATGTTTAAAGACTGAAATTGATAGTGCTTTGCTTCATTTCTATTTCTTGTACATTTATGTAATATTAAAATTAATTGCCTTGTTGACTAAATCCACTGTAATTGTGAGGGGGGGGGGTGGGTAATATGTCATAGTTGCCAAGCTTGTTGTATGTTTTGCTACCACTTAAAATTAAGCCCCCCCCCTTTTTTTAATCACAATATCCACAGTGGACTGTTTATATTTTTTCAAAAGAATTTCCAACATTTTCCCTAGATTCTTTTCATCTCTCAGTTTATGATCATGTGATCCCTTGAACTTCAAGTGATTTATAGTTTATCACTGCTAATCTCTAGTTTCAAACAACATACTATCAATCTGCTGAATTTTAAACTTTGATTTCTAAATGTGTATTGGGCAAGTAGGTAAATCTTGTCTTCACAGAAGCTGGTTTTTCTTCATAGCCTTTAGCCTCTTTGAATAGAACAAATGATTCATTTTGTCCTGTTCATAAAACAGACTGAAAAAGTTACTCAGAGCCATACTTTCCTTAACATTTGCCAAAGTAATCGTGTAAGCATTAATCATTCTCTTATTCATTTAACAAGCATTTATTGAGTGCTAACCAGAGCCACTATGTTAAGTGCTCTAAGTAAGGCAAAGACTGACCACAAGAAGCTGATGATAGTTTTTTAATAAAGATAAAATATGCCCATAGCTAACTTATAGTATAAAATAAAACACTTTAAGAAAGCTACCAGGTACTGCTAAAGGGATTCAAAGAATGGCCACATTTTACTATAAGTAGTTCAGTTTCAAATTACTCTGTCATTAAATTAAGCGGTTTTGGAGACAAATTATCCTTTATGACTTTAGCCACTAGAATGCAAACTGTTGTTGCTGATTAATTAAATTTTGTATGTATTTTTTTGTTTTTGCCTAAACTGTTGATTTCCTCAGTGCAGGTAATTCCTAGTGTGTAAACTCTCTCTCTGATAATACAGATGTATAGTAAAATTTAATTTATAATTTAAGAGATTATCTGGGAAACTAGGAGGTTAAGGGATTTACCCCAAGTCACACAGCCAGGACATGTCAGAAACAAAATTCAAACCCAAGTCTTCTTGGCTCTGGCTACCTCTGCATCCATGCCATCCTGATTCTAATGTTGTCCTTTAAAAGAAACTAGTGACATTCTATGCTCATTACCAGGCCTCCCTATTTAGTCTAACACAATTATTTTGGACAGTATAAATTATCAAGTAATTTTTTTATTAATATGGTCATAGTTTAGTATTATTTCTTTTAAACTATCCATTATAGCTTCTGTACTGAGGAAACTATAGATGATTAATCTTTAAGGTAAAATTTTTACTGAATAACTTGTGGGGGACAGGAGATTGGGCTTTTTCTAGCACTGAATAGCCTAAATGCAATACATTTTTTTAAAAAATTAAAATAAATGAGTTCTTCGCTTCTTACCTGTACATACCTGATCAGTTTTGTTGTGGAGATCAGGCAAGAAAAATGTTTACAAAACACTTTGCAAGCCTTAAAGTGTTACATAGTTGTCAACTATCATTCTGAACATGTTCACGATTACGGTAAGAATATACATGTGCAAGGAATGCTATAAGGCCTAACTTCTGAAATGTACCTAGCATTTCCAAAAGTTTATTCCAAATGATATTTAAGGAAACCTTGATTTAGTTTCATTCTTGCAGCTAAGAAAGAGTCTTGGTATTAAAGAAAATAATAAAACATGAAACATTTTTGTCATTTGTGGTGAGTGTATTCTTAAGCTGGATCTGATAGCTTAAAAGCTTGAATTTATCTGTTGATTTGGCAGGCATCATTATAAAATTTTTAATATTAATACAAAAAAGATGACATATTTTAGTTTTATCCTTATTCCTCTACAACTACTCCTCTAGTAAGCTGCATTAATCTCATTTTTCAGTATCAAACAAGGTATCTAATGAAAATGCACTTAGCATATTTTTGTGTATGTGTGTGTGTGTGTGTGTGTATGTGTGTGTGTACTCACACACACATACACATATTCATGGTCAATCCTTAACTTTTACAGGACTAATGTTCCTAGAAAACAGCACAAAAGTGAAAAATACAACACTGATACATTGAACCTATGGGAAATAGGAGATTAGAGCTAACAAAAACTGCAACTTTTACCTAGAGATTGCTGAAAATACACTTTTCTACATACAGTTCTTTATAACAAAACATTAATTCCAATCATATGTATTCTTCCTAACACGTGAAATAACCCATAAAATGCAGTACACAAATTAAAACTGTTAACAGGCAAAACATTTTTCTCATTAGTACTTTCCTCCGTGTTCAGGAAATACCTAATCATCGATTCATTAACACTAAACTCACAGCAACATCAGCTGCAGACATTCTGGTAAGAAGCTTGTATCTAATATCTTTATTTTTTCACCAAGCCACGTCACTGACTTTGCATGCTTGCGCTTAGGGGCCAAAGGATTTGCACTATGCTTTAGGGGAATAACTGCAACACAAAATATGGATTTTAAAGGCAAACAATGAAAATAGGCAACAAATGCGAGGGGGCTCTTTACAGCAGTAGGGTGAAAAAGACCAGTCAAGCACGTAATAGGATACCAGCTGTTCCACAAACTTGTGGGTATCTTGCTTCTCATTTTTTTCTCTACCGCTTATTGCTAGGTTGCCAATATGAAAGTGAAAATGAGGTGACTAATAAAATCACAGGAATGCTGAAAGTTAAACATGCGAATGTTGAGGATTGACTCTGTGTATGTGTGTGTACACACATTTTATATATCTGTAGTATAAAGGGAAGCTCCTCAGATGTTTGTTTATTAAACTGTTTCCATTCCAGGAGGAGAACTCCCTTTGGCTATATTTAATTCCCTTGATATGAAAGCCATTGACTTTCAGATTCCTGTAACATTTGAAAAAAGCTTATGTCCGGCTGCTCAGCTTAATGCTGGAAAAATGTCCTATTTTAGGCATTTGTTTTCTTTCTTATTTTATATATATACATATAAATAGATAGATTATTCAAACCATTTTCATGGCCAAGTTTTGTCTCTTTGATGTGTGTTTTTGTGTACGTATAGAGGAAGAGAAGAACCCAGCAACTTCTTTTTATAGTTCTGGTCTGGCTGTCTGGTTCTCTAAAACCAATCTTGTTTGGTAGCAGTAATTTCTAAATATCTCAGGCATCTAGTGTGGCTCTTTGCACTTTTATACTAACTCAGGGAAAATATAGGGACTGTTTTTAGTATATCTCCCAATACCCTTATTTTTAAAAGTTATTATCAAATCAGTTGTTAACTGATTATGAATGGTTACCTGCTTTGTAGCCCTTCCCAAGCAACAAAGATTTTCACCCTCTCTTTTATTGCGCAGCTGCATAGGTGGACAATTGGTGACTAACAATGAAGCTAACTAGAACTAGGCAATAAATGAAATCTTTCTTTGTTGGAAAGGCACCTTAACGTATGAACTAGAATAAGAATAAAAAAGTTTATAAAGGAATAGCCAAATGAAATAAAGCAGTTTTTGCTGGGGAAGGGTGACATAAGGTTGGATGAGAGAAAGTAATGTAATAGAGGCATGACTAAATTTCATTAACTTGTAGATTATTCATACTTTTCCCTTCTTTTAGTCTGGATGGTGGACCCCAATCAAAACCAAGTCATAAATTTTAGCAGGTGAAAGTTTCTTTTAAGACAAAAGAAAAAAAAATCATTGATATGAAATATAATTGTGAAGAATTTGGATTTTTGAAAAGAATAGAAAAATGGCTATTGAAAAATCACTCTGTTAAGGTATGTGTCTAGTACTGGAAGGGTCCCTTTCTAATATGTTTATGTAATTTTCTGGAAGATTTTAAAATTTGCTTTCACTTAGGAGTTTTCAGCTAAATCTGATGTTCATGTTCAAACATGCTACTAAAGAGAATTTGAGGATCTGCAATAATTCCATATATCCTTAAGTCCATAAAGTAAGAGTACAAAGTGACATCTCACCTCATATCAGCTTACCTATCAGTGATTTTTTTGTTGTTATTTTAAAAGGAATTTTCACGTGCTAAAATCTTTTGTGATTAGGCGTTGATTGGTGTCCATTTTCCAAACTAATAAAGGGGAGAAGTGTGAATAATCCAGAAGTTGTTTGAATTTAGCCACAATATACTTGCATGCCTCTGCTACATTGCTTTCTCTCTTTCCTCCTTATTTCTACTATCCCCTACAAAAACTGCTTTATTCCATTGACCATTTTTTAATTGACTTTTTGTTCTCATTCTAGTTAGTAAACACTGGACAATGTGATACTGTGACAGTTCCAAAAAGTTGCTCACTCCTGTACAAGTTTAAGTGGCAGTCTAAAAATGGAAAAAGTAAAGAAACTACTATATAAAGATAAAATAGATACTCTCTGTCTAGTTATATCCTTGTCACAGTAGAACTTGTGACAGCAAGGCAAGGCACATTACTGTAGAGACCAGAAGCAGGTATCTAGTTAAGCAGATACCCCAGGTTTAAGAGAGGCAACAGATCAAGACCAGAGGATTTGTTAAATAAGGAGAGGCAAGTGTGTACTAATTTGCCTTCTCCCCTCAACCCCAAACACATCTATCCAGATTGGGTACCTTTCCACCAAGCTCTCTCCCTTCCTGAATGGAAACCACCAATCTATAGCTGCATCTGACAGGGATCTCTTTGTTACTTCCCAAATGTAACCTCTATGCAGGAGGGCTCTGGAACCCAAAGCTTCATATAATCTCAGGGTCTGCCAGCTGCCATCAGTACCAGGACCTACCCTTTTCATGATTCTGTAATGCAGGCATAAACCCCCCACTTTAGGCCTTCCACACTGAAAAAAATAATGAGGTCATTCACCAAGAGCTCCCTGTTTTACCCTTCTCATTTCATATCAACCCATGCCTTGGGTTGGTATCTTTTCCTTCACCCCAGTCTCACATAACCAGGTGGCCCTTCTCCTTGCCAAGATAATCCCTCTACAACAAGTGATTCCATTCCATCCCATATTCTCCATCAAATTGTCCCCTCTATTCCTTCTCTGTCTTTCCCTCTCCACTGACTGCTTCCTTACTACATACAAGTATGCTCATCTCTCCCCAATTCTCAAAAATCCCCCATTTGATTCATCTATCCCAACTAGTTATCATTATCATCTCTCCTCCCTTTTGCGACTAAACTCCTTGAGAAAGTAGCCTATGATTGGTGATTCTACTTCCTTTCCTCTCCTCTCATTGTCTGCAGTCTATACTCTACAGTCTGAGTTTTTACCTCATCATTCAACTGAAACTACTGTCTCCAAAGTTGCCAATGACCTCTTAATCGCCAACACTAATGACCTTTTCTCAATCCGCACCCTTCTTGACCTCTCTGCAGACACTGTTGATCACCCTCTTCTGCTTGATAATCTCTTTTCTCTTGGTGTCTGTGATGCTATACTGTCCTGGTTCTCCTACCTATGTGATAGGTCCTTCTCATTCTCCTCTACCGCATCTCCATTAAGCACATGCCTACTAACTGTTGGTATCCCCTGGGGTTAGCCAAGAGCTGTCTTTTCTTCTCCTTCTATACTGTTTCACTTGGAGAGCTCATCAGCATCTATGGATTCAAATGTTATTTTTATGATGATGATTCTAAAATCTGCACAGTCTTAACCTTTCCGCTGACATCCAGACTCACATCTTCAACGATCTATTCACCGTCTTGAATTGGATGTCCTGCACTAATACCCAAAACTGAATTTATTATCTTTCCCATCAAATCTTCCCCTCTTCTTAACTTCCCTCTTACTATTGAGGATACCACCGTCTCCTTTGCCACCCAGATTGACAAACTAGGTGTCAATCCCAGCTCTCCACCTTGTCTCTTCCCCTCCCCCATATCCAATCATCTTTTGAATATGCCCCCTTGTCTCCTCTGACACTGCCACCACCCTGGGGCAGGCCCTCATCATTTCACACCTGGGCTACTGCAATAGTCTGATGATTAGTCCTCTGCCACAAGCCTCTACCCACAACAATCCATACTCACTCAGCTATCAAAGTTATGTTCTTAAAGCACAAGTTTGATCGGGTGACCTCCCCTCCCCTCCCACTTTTAGTGGCTTCCTGTTACCTCTAGGATTGAATATAAAATTCTCTGGCATTTAAAGCCTTTCTTAACCAGTACCCTACATATTTTTCCAGGGCTGCTAGGTGGCATTGTAGATAGAGTACTGTGTCTGAAGTCAGGAGGACATGGGGTCAAATTCAGCCTCAGAAACTTACTAGCTGTGTGATCCTGGGCAAGTCACTTAACCCTGTTTGCCTCAGTTTCCTTATCTGTAAAATAGGCTGGGGAAGGAAATGGTAAACCACTCCAGTATCTTTGCCAAGAAAACCCCAAATGGGGTCACGCAGAGTCAGATGAGACTGAAAACGACTCAACAACAGCAAAAACCTACCTTTCCAGTCATCTTTCAGCTTCTATCTTCTCCCTCATCTACTCTGAGATCCAGTGACACTGACCTCTTTGCTGTCCCTCAGACAAGACATTCCATGTCCTCCTCCTGTAGTTTTCACTGGCTGTGCCCACACCAGTAATGTTCTTCCTCCTCACCTGATGAATTCCCTAGCTTCTTTCCACCAGTCCTAGTGCCTTCCCTTTGTTGATTGTTTCGCATTGAACCAGTATATGGCTTGTTTGTACATAGAGTTTATCTAGTGTGTCCGCCACCCCCCCCCAACTATGAGAGTAGGGTCTGTCTACTTAGCACAATGCCTGGAATATAACAGGTGCTTTATAAAGGTTTCTTGAGTGACTGATTTCAAACCTCCCTGTTCTTTTATTTTCTTTCTTATGACTTTTATTTCCTTATCTCTCTCAACTCTGTTCTACTGCATTAATTACTTCATGTTTATCGTAAACTCCAGTAGCTCCCTGTTACTCCAGGATCAGATATAAAATCCTTTTTCATTCAAAGCCCTTTGAAATCTTCTTTTCTTTCTAGTCTTCTTACATTTTACTCCTCTCCACATACTCCAAAATCCAGTGGTTCTGGTCTCCTTGCTGTTCCTGGCACACAACCTTCCTTCTCTCAACTCTCAGCATTTTTCCTGGCTGTCCCCGTGCCTGGGACTCTCTCCTTCCTCTTCTCTACCTCCCACTTTCCTTCTAGTCTCAGTTAAAATTCTGCCTTTAGCAAGAAGCTTTTCCCAGTCCTCTTTTATCTTAGTGCCTTCCCCTGGGATTATCCCTGGTTTCATTCTTGCATATTTTAGTTGTTTGCATGTTATCTCCTCCATTAGACTGTAAAAGCTGTTGGGAAATTCCTCTGCCCAGATCTTCCTGGAAAGTAATTCCTCCCACTTAGGTTTGATGGAAGATCAATTAATCAAGAGGGAAGGCTAGAAGATAAAAAGTTTAATTAGCATCAGCATATGGGAAGTTGCTGGGTAGCTAGCAACGGTAGAACAGGGAGGTTCACACCTATGTGGGGTTTTATATAGCTTTATGACAGGTGACAAAAGGAGCCTATCAAGTGAGGCCACTTTCTTTATTTCAGAGGTTGAGTAATAGGGACAGGGTGTCAGGTAATGGGGGGTGGGAAGGGAAAGAAATATCCTAACTTTGGAGCAAGCTTAGTGAAAGTTTTGTTAAAAGAGGCAAACAGGCTAGGTGATAAATAAACTCATATTGTTTTATTCCCTTAAAGCTAGCAGAATGCGTGCATGCACAGGGCCAGAGAAAATCTGACTGCCTGATAAAAAGAATGAGAAGGCTTAAATACATTTTAGAACAATCCCAACCCAGGATGTCTATGTCACTCAAATTTATGATCTCCATATATGTGTAACCATAGTATGAGAAAGGAATTTTCTTAATTGAATAGGTGGTAAAAACTGTAAGATAAGAGAGTTGACAAAGGGTCAATTGAAATTACGAACCAAGATATCTGTGTTTTCTTTACCATCAACATGCCATAACATAGTATATGTTCATAAAATATTAAGAAAAGTCCCACTATTCAAGATCATGTCTCGGTTTAAGGGCCTCATCCTCAATGGCCATAAACAGAAGAAAAATGCTCTTAGTCAACTCCATTTGGCCTTGTTGACACAGGAAGAGGCATTCCCTGAGTTTACTTAGAGAACAAAGAAGGGATATCTGTTAGGCCAAGGTGCTTCTTATGGTTGATTAGTTCAGGCTCTGGCCCTTATTGAGGTTCAAATGATATTAAATGATTATCAGTGTTAACCAAGTTCAAGTCTGTTCTAGGTAGAGGTTTTCCCCGTAATTGGGCAGCAAGGTGGCATGGTGGTTAGAGTGCTGGGCCCAAAATCAGGAAGATTCATCTTCCTGAATTCAAACCTGGCCTCAGACGTTTGGTAGCTGTGTGACCCTGGACAAGTCACTTAACCCTATTTGCCTCAGTTTCCTCTTCTGTAAAATAAGCTAAAGAAGGAAATGACAAACCACTCCAATATCCTTGCCAAGAAAACCCCAAATGGGATTGTGAAGAGTCAGACATGACCGAAATGACTGAATGACAGATTTCCTTGTAGTTAATCTCATCAGAATGTCTGGGCGAGACTCTAGGTCTAACATAGTGGAGGCTTCTTTTGAGAGGGAATCAGGATGAGAGTCTTTTCTTTATTTACACAACCCTGCTGTCTACAATTCTTTAACCTCTAAGACCCTTGTTTCTGGGGAGAGGTTTTCCCTAAACTTACAGCACAAAGGTTTTATACATTTTCTCCACAGAGTCATGAGAGCAGGGTCTGTTTTTTGCCTGTCTTTGCGTCTCTAGTTCTTAGCACAGTTCATGACATACAGTAGGTGCCTAATAAATGCTTGGGGCAGCTAGGTGGCAGTGGATACAGCACAGGGCCTGGAGTCAGGAAGACCCAAGTTCAAATTTGATCGCAGACCCTTCTTAGCTGTGTGACCCTGGACAGGTCATTTACCTCTGTTTGCCTCAGTTTCCTTTATCTGTAAAATGAGCTTGAGAATGGCAAACCACTCCAAGTGGGGTCATCCATAAAGGAAGCATCCGATCCTAGTGACCAACAATAAGCTGATTGACTTGTATATTTCTCATTAATCCTTAAGTGTCACTATGGCTTAATCTATAGCTTTCCCCCTAGCTTTTAAAAGTTAGAATGTCCTGCCTTCCCCCCACAAAAAAGATAAAAATTAGAATGTTCCTTTCTAACTTTACTTGGAATTTTTAAATTGTGATTTCCTCCAAATCATTAGGGCATTGTTAATTGAGATGATTCAGATATGAAGATAATAGATTTTAAAAATACAAATCAATAGGAAGATCTGTCCCTTCAGTAACGCACTTCTTAAATGTACCTACAAAATTGATCTGAATGCCTCAAATTTTAATATTAGTTCAAGTTCCTCCATCGTATTACTGTTTGACTTTGGATAACTCCTATAATTTCTTTATGCTTACAAATGATTGTTAGGAGGAAAAATTAGATAGACTCATGGGCCTTTTCGAGATGGTAGGTTCCTTAAAGGCCAACTACTCCATAATATCACAGAAGTGAATGCTAGGCATGGGTCATGATGCCATAGATGGAGATCTCGGAGGGACCTTATAGATCATCTGGTACAGGGCTTATTAAACTTTTTCCACTCACCATGCCTTTTTGCCTTTCAGCAGTGCTGGGTGGGTTTCCTGGCTTGTGGGCACACACAGTGCAAAGTGTGCATGCTTTGCATTCCAAACCAAGGCTGCAGTGAAATTTCAGGATGCAACATGGGGCAAGCGCTGCCAGAAACACCTCGGATTCATTACGAGTTTGATTTGTAATTAATTTTTGGTCATTGTGAGTTCAGAAACCTTTTACTGTTGCCAGATTTTTCTTGATCCCATATGAGATCCCAACCCAGAATTCAAGAAGTGCTTGTCATTTAAAGAAGAGAAAACTGAGTCCCAGGAGAAGTGATTTGCTAAGTGTCAGAAACAGAATTTGAACTTTACATTCACCATTCAGCTATACCATACATGCCTGTAAATGATAAACTCCAAAGGACTACGAGTCCTTAAAGATAAGTTCTTTTTAATTTTTTAAAATTAAAATTTATTTTTAAGTTATTAAGAATTTATTTTTTCCCCCTTTCTCTCCTAACCCCCACTGGAAAAAAAAAGAAAAGAAAAATGCAACCCTTGTAGCAAGTATGCATAGACAAGCAAACTAAATTTCTATATTGGCCATATCCAAAAACATATCTCATTTTGCATGTTTAGTTCATTGCCTTTCTATTGGGAGGTAAATAAGTTTCTTCATCAGTTCTCTAGAATTTTATTTGATTATTTCATTGATCAAGGTTTGGGAGTCTTACTAAATTGTTTGTTTTTACAATATTGTTAAAAAGAAGTTCTTAAACTGAGGTGGTAGCATGTTTTAGTAGCATAATGATATAAGGCTTTCTTTCTTATATAATAAAGGATTTTTATATCAATGAAAGCATAAATGAAGTCCCAATCTTAATGATATAGTCTAGATTGGATTCCATTGATACAAAGGGCTCTTGCAGTATAGGGAACTTCAGTATGGAAACAGCCTCTACTAATGCAGATGTGGATTGGCAACTCATTGGTAATTTATAGTCTTAGAGAGCTTCCTGGGGCAATGAGAGGTTAAAGTGACTTTCCAGGGCAACACAGATAATATAGGTCAGAAGCTACACTTGGTTCCTGGTCTTCTTGCCTCCAAGGACACCCCTCTATCCACAGTACCATACTACCTCTCACCAGGCTCGGATACATAAGAATATAAAGATATGTATGAATCTCGTTTTGTGTGAAAAATGAAGGAATAAATAAATACTTTGTTCTAGTACTCTTTTTTCCATTCCTCTGAACTACAAACTAGGCTTTCTTATTAGTTCCTTTATTAACTTTGTTCCTCTTCTGTAGGTTAAACAAGGATTTATTAAGTGTCTGTTGTGTGTAGAACACCATAACAGATTGAAAGCTCCTTGTATCAGTAAGGCAATAATAACAACATAGATGATAATTGTCAAAATGCCTATGTGGTTCTGTATCACAAAGTATACGAGACTCTCCACATAGAAGACAGAAGAAGTAAGCCATTTATTCAGACACCAGAGAACCATATCCCACAAGCCATTTGTCCAATCTATCAGAGCAGTAAAACATTCAATACACAATTTCACAATATGAAGTCTTGCCATCCCAAAACCTCTCCGACCCCCTGCTGGGGTCTTCCCCAAAACAAACTCACAGTACAGCAGTCAGCCTGTTCAGTTCTAACCATCATGGTGGCAGCCATGAGCAGCCATTAGCAGCCATAAGTGCTCTCTCTCTCTCTGCATTTCCTGTGACATAAGCAGGTCACATTTCCTATTAATGTGTGGGAAAGATCTTCAAATCTAAATTGCTACTATGCTCCTTGAGAGCAGGAGCTATGTTTTAGTAACTTTTTTAGTTCATGCATTGTTTAGCACAGTGAATTATATTTTAAGTTCAGTATTTTGACTTCCAACAGCAGTGTGTGTGTGTGTGTGTGTGTGTGTGTGTGTGAGAGAGAGAGAGACAGAGAGACAGAGAGACAGAGAGAGAGAGAGATTGAGATTTGTCAGGGTTTCCTAGAAGGACACTAGCATTGTGAATCCTGTGCAATCCAGGGAACTAGGATTTTGGAGACAACTTTTAGTTTCGCCTTTGCAACGAACTTGCTGTGGGTTAAGTCACTCCAGCTTTTCTAGGTCTCTGTTTTCTCATGGATAAAATAACAGGCTTAGCCTAGTCCTAGATGATCTTTATGATGCCTTCCAGCTCTGACTTTGAGTAGGCAGCTTACCCTTCAGGAATACTGTTGAACTTACAGACAAGAGCTCCAGCTTCTACTCCCATGTCTGACAAAACTGGTTGTGTGACCCTGGGCAAGTCATTCATCCTCCAGTGTACCACTCTCAGACAAATAGTTTCAAAGAAGCTACAGATCTGCATGAGAATAAAGTTTGTGTGTTTTTTTCTTTTAGTTGGACTACTCTCTGACAACCAAATCACAGTTTGCGGTTAAAAAAAAGTTACTTATACTATTTACCTGATAGAGATGTCTTGAGGAAAGTGCTTTGTAAGCCTTAAGGCACGATATAAATTGAGTTGATATTGCTGTGGTGGTGATGATAATAATGATGAATAGAGTAGCTGGCTGGCAAAGTGGATAGAGTTCTGGACTTAAAGTTAGAACGACTTGAGTTCAAATTCTGCCTCAGTCTTTACTAGCTCCATGAATCTAGTAGACAAATCACTTAACCTATTTCAGCCTCAGTTTCCTCATCTGTATTATGAGGACACTAATAGTACCTTCCTTACAAGACTGTTTTAAGGACCAAATGAGATAACCTATGTAAAGTGATCTGTAAACCTTAAAATATTACATAAACTATTTAGTGATGATGATGACATTTCGGGTCAAATATTGGTGGTGCTCAAATATTGCAGGAGAGTGTTATTCATAACTGAAAAAATAGGTAAATTTAATTTTATGTTGAATACTTGCTTTTTCTCAATTATTTAAACTACATAGTTATAGTGTTATGTGAAATATTTAATGAGACCTTTTTATTTAAAAAAAGGTACCATAATTGCTTTTATCTAGGTCACAAGGATCATAAGATGTTAGATATAGAATCTAGTCCAACCCCAGAGAATTTAAAAATGACATGCCAAAGGTTGCAAAAGTGCTTAGTAGAAAACAAGGATTTGAAGCCAGGCCTTCTGTTCCTATGCCCAATACTCTTTCCATTTGCTCCATTTTTCAGGTAAGTATTGGTCCAGTCAAAGTAGTCATGTGGAAGAGAGGGCAATGCTGTGCTGTCACTAAGAATATTCCTGGATGTTTTCTTTAGTAATGATCTTCAGAGTCTGTAACATATCATAGCACTTTGACTGATTTTTGAAAACAATCAGCTCTGATGAATTCAACTCCAATTCAGCAATCACTTATTAAGATCCTGCTTGGCACAAGGAGTTGTGCTAGATAATAGAGATACAAAGACAAAAATGAAACAGTCCCTGCCCAAAAGAATCTTATATTCTAATGCAACATATATACATGTGAGTAAATACAAAGGATGTAGAAAGTAATAAAGAGTGTTTTCAAGGGAGAGAGGCTGCTAATAACTGGGAAAGACTGGAAGAGGCTTTGTCATAGACGTGGCAGCTGATGAGTACTTTGAAGGAATCTAGGCACTCTATGTGGTACAGGTGAGGAGGTGGTTCATTCCAGATATGGAGACCACTTGTGCGTATCACTGAGGACTTTAGAATGCTGGGTATGGGGAAGAGCTAGCAGGCC
The DNA here is from genome assembly GCF_011100635.1 of Trichosurus vulpecula. Lineage (NCBI taxonomy): Eukaryota > Metazoa > Chordata > Mammalia > Diprotodontia > Phalangeridae > Trichosurus > Trichosurus vulpecula. The sequence goes on from NC_050573.1 coordinate 477,076,169, forward strand.
TTTTTATCAGGAATAGGGAGTGTTGAAAGGGGAATGGTAGCAAATGAAAATACAAAGATAGCTGGTAGCCACATCATGGAAAGCTTTAAATGACATACCGAGGATTTTGAATTTTATACTAGAGTCCATAAAGAAATCCCTGAAGATTCTTGAAAGTGTGTATGTGGGAGAGAGGAGAGTGGTAATATGGTAGGTCTGTGGTGTAAGAATATCAATTCAGCAGCTGTACGGAGGATAGAATGTAAAAAGAAGAGAGTAGAGGAAGGGAAACCAAGTAGGTACCATCGAATAAGATGACTAATTAGGCTGTGTAAGGCCATTTGAAGTCAAGAGGAAGGGAGCTGAATAATTCCAAAATTGGAAATATTGTATAAACTTTGATGAATCATACTTGTTTAGATGTATACATTCTAGCATAATTGTTTAGAGAATCAGTTTTTTAAAGTTTGAGTCATTATGGTTTAGTGAATATAGTGACTTAGCAAGATCTCAGCTCCGATCAAGCCTCCAAGGGGTACTATGTGACCTGAGCAGGGCACTTAATCTCTCCTAGCCTTTGTCTCTTCATTTGTAAAATAATGATAATGATAGCATCTACCTCACAGGGTTGTCACGAGGACCAAAACACCAAATTCAAAATTTTGTAAACTTTAAAGCACTATGTAAATGGAATCGTTAGTGTTAACACCATTGATTTACATAACATTCAATTCTGATCAGACCACATCTCTAGTACTGTGTTCAGAACTGGATGCCACAATTTAGGAAGAGCATCTTTAAATTGTGAAGAATTAAGGATGATAAGAGGCCTCAAGTACAAGCCATGAGATCACTTGAAGGGACTGGGGATGTGGGGAACATGATAGCTGTGTTTAAAGGAGGGATTTTACTTCGGCTTGGCCTCAGAGGGAAGAACTAGGAGTTAGCTGGTGGAAGATGCAAAAAAGGCAAATTTAGGTTTGATATAAATAAACCTTCCTAACAATTGGAGCTATCCACAAATGCAATATTGACTGCCTGGAGAGGTAGTAGGTTGCTTTTCACTAGATTTTGTCTAGCAAATATTGCCTGACCACCTGTCACTTATGTTGTTATGGGGATAGTTATAACCAAGTTTGGTTTGTTTTGGTGGGGCGGGGAGTGGAGATATCATTTTGGTCTATTCAAATCTTACTGAACTCTTTATCTATGCATGATAACACTGATGACAGCATTCAATTTGAATATGAACTCGAAAAATATTTCTGAAGTACAAACTAAAAGTTGATGAGATGAGATGAATATTTGTATTGTAGAAAAGATTTATTCATCTTGAATAGCTTGTGATAGCACAGATGCTTTTAAATTTTAAATATGCCCTTAGTGACCATAATACCATATTTCTAGTCATACTGCTGCTTCTTTTGCCCAGTTATAACTTACTTTTTTTCTCTCAATCTTAAAATGATGCAATTCCAATTCCACAAAATAGCGTACTGGTGTGTTATTTAGGAGAAAAATTATCATGAAATCTCATTTTGTAGTAACAACAAGCCTTGATTGTTAATAGAGGGCTGTTTGTTTTCTTTTCCCCCAGTAACTTTTTACTTTGCCATAAGGAAATGGAAAGGCTATTAACAACAATTTGGTGGGAAAGGAAGGCTTCAAATGAATCTGTAGGATGATTGTATACAGAGGATAACTATGTTCAACAAAATGTAACTGCTTCCTATTCATACCCATTATCCAACATTTGCTAGCTGTGTGGCCATAGGCAAGTCATATAACCACTCTGTACCTCAGTTTCCTCATCTACGAAATGCAGATAATGATACTTAAATAACCTACCAAATAAGATTATTGTCAGGAAAGTAAACTTTAAAATACTGTGAAAATATGAGTGGCTGTGGTTTTTGTTATGATTGCCATTTGAGTTGCTTTGAATCTGATCTTTTCCCAAATACTTTTTTGTACCATGAGCCCAAAAGTAGAAAAGTAGGAATAACTCAAGGAAAGACGCAGGATTACAGGCATTAGAAAGGAACCTAAGGTAGATTGTAAGGGATCAATCAAGGCATATTATTGAAAAAAATCTTATTGCCTCTTCCTTCCTTTTTCCTGTTTTTCTTTGCTCTCAGTTTGTAAAGTGGCAGTAAGAAAGCAAGTCAAAAGCAGGAAAGATATATACATATATACACATATGTATACACACATACACATGTGTGTACATATATATCTCCCTATAACAATAGATAGGTAGATAACTAAACAAAGGGAAAAGCTAAGAGAGACCTAAGGAAAGAAAAGATAGCAGAAGGAGTGTGAATAGAGAAAGACACTGGGGAAAACATCTATCAGTTTCTCTTAATGGCACTATTTACGTTTTTCCCATAGCAAAATCAGCTTTTGTATCTGTTAGTTCTACATGCATTGATTGAATCAATGAACATTTTAATGGGGAGACAATACACATAGTAGGTTTTAGTTGCAAGTAAGATGAAAAATCCTAATACTGCTTAGAGTACAATGGCAAAGCAGAGGGTAATGCGTCTTGTTTAATCTTATTTCCACTGGTAAAACCATAGCCATCTCTGATGTTTGATAGTGCTGAGGACTTTGATGACAGTTTTATTTTCTGGTCATTAGTAATTGTGGCTATTGAGATCACAGAGACTATAGCACTTGCAAAAGTAGTTACCAGGTTGCATATCCATAGGGTTGGTTCTTTGGATGTTGACTTCCAGGACTGGGCTGGAAGAAGAGCCAGCAATCTGGAGGGTGTTGCTTCTCTTAGAGAAGGCCCGAGGTTATAGACTTTCATCATAGTAATCTGAGGGAAGGTAGTGGTCAAGGTCCTAGTGATGGTTTGACTTTGCCTGACAATGAGATTTTGAGAATATATGTGCCCCGAAGTTTGGATGTAAACTGTATGTTGAGTCTACATAAATAGGTTTCTCTGAGACCATAATTAGCAAACTATGTTAGTATTTACTGCTTAAATGCCTTAAATTTTTGCCATAGTACAATTCACTGTAGAAAAGAATTTGGAATAGTGAGGTCCATCTTGGAGCTTATCCAGTGGCAACTAATTATTAATGTATATTTAAAAATAAAAGAAACCATGCAGCCTGAGTCCATTGCAAATATGTTATAATTTGCAAATAGACCCTTTATGTAGTGAGTCAGTCCTCTTAAACCTCCCTAATTGCTTTGCTCTTCCACTCCCCACAGTCACTATTACATCCCTCCTCAAGCCTCTGGTGGTAATTTCAAGATCCATCTCCTAACCTCATACTTCACTAATTGAGGCCATTTTTCAAGAGCACCCTCTCTTCCCCCTCTTCCTCCTCATCTCACGTCACTCAGTTGGCTCCTCTTTCACATCTCACATGAAGATGTCCTTCTGCTTGCCTAGGCAAACACATCCCCATAACCCTTGCTATATCCTATCCCAGCTTCTCTGACGGATAAAACCCATCATCACCCTCACTTTCTTGCTAATCCTCTATCTCTCCCTATCTACTGGCTGCTTCCCTATTATTTGCAAACATTCCCATGCCCCCCTACCAATCTTTAAAAGACCTTCACTTGAACCAACTATTCTCACTAGTTATCATTCTATATCTTTGTAACTAAATTCCTTGAAAATTGTCTACAGTTAGTGCCACCATTTCCTCTTCTCTCACTCACTAATAAATCCTCTGTAATCTGGCCGGTGACTTCATTGTTCAACTAAAATTTGCTCTCCCAAAGTTACCAGTGATTTCTCGACTGCTAACTCTAATGATCTTTTCTCAGTCTTCATTCCTGATCTTTCTGAAACCTTTGACACATTAAGCACGTTCTCCTGCATATTCCCTCTTCTCTGTTGTTGTTGTTTTGTCCTTTGTTCTAGAAGAGGACCATGACATCAAGAAGATGATTCCATGACTTGCAAGTAAATTGGATTTAAGTGAGGGAGGGCTGTGCAGGATCACCAGCCTCACTTTCTTCTCCTGAGCCATCTGGGTCCAGTGGCCAGATGTAGATCAGGATGACTGGAGATGGCTCCCTCTCTCTTCTCTAGGTTTTCATGAAACTAATTATCTCCTGATTCTCCTCTTACCTGTCTGACCATGCTGTGTCCTTTCCTGGTTCTTCCTCCAGGTCACACCCACTAACTGTGGATGTCTCCCAAGGATTTTGTCCTAAGTCTCTTCTCTCCCTCTATACTTGCTTGTTGATCTCATAAAATCCCGAGTGTTCAGTTATCTCTGCTACAGCTAATTGTTCTCATTATCTTTTCATTTGGTATTAAGCTTTTTCCTGACCTCTACTCTCACATCACTAATTACCTGTGTTTTGGACATTTCAAACTCAAAACACATTATTTCTCTCCCTCCTGCCCCATATTTTCTTCTTCTATTACTGTTAAAGGCACTGCCAGCCTCCCAGGATGATCAAAACTTAGGTGTCATTTTTGACTCCTCCCTTGCACTCACCCCATAAATCTAATCTGTTGCCAAGTATTGTCATTTCTTTATTCACAGAATATCTTATTGTATCATTAAGGCAATAAACACAACATATATGATGTTTGTGATTATGCCTATATAGTTATGTATCACAGGATACGAGAGACTCTCCATATAGAAGGCAGAAGAAATAAAACATTTATTCAAACACCAGAGGATCAAATCCCAAAACCAATGACTCCAATTCCACATAGCAATTATATCCCAAAATCAGTAAGTCCACTTTATCACAACAGCAAAGAACTTAAAGCACAATATCACAGCAGGGACCTTCCCCCATGCTGGGGCCTGACTGTTTGCTTGCCTGTGTTCTCTTTCCTCTAAGTTTTCTTGTTTCCACAGCTCCCTGGTTTCCACTCTCCTAATTCTGGTTTCTCTTCTGACTCCTAAACTCTCACTCCTCAATGGCTATCTTCTGGGTGTGTGTATATATATACACATACACACACATACATATACACACACACACACACTCTTATACTCTTTTTAGAGCCTGAGGGCTTCATGCCTCTCATGACCTAATTAGCAAAAGAATGCAGACTTGCCCACAATCAAGCCTCTCCTAATCAAGCTTCCCTTAACTGGCTCCACCTGAGAAGCTTCCCTTAACTAGCTCCACCTTAGGCCTATTGAATGGGTGGGGAAGATCTTTGATCACATTAACCCCATACCAGTATATGCCCCTGTCTCTCTTTTGACATAGGCACCACTCTGATACAAGGCCTTATCACCTTGTCTGGATCATTCCAATAGTGTACTGGTTGGAATGCCTACCTGAAGCCTTTCCCTACTCCAGTCCATCCTTCACTTAGCCACCGCAGTTATCTTAAAGCTCAGGTCTGATTGCCTCCCTATTCAAGAATATCCAGTGATTCCCTCTCATATTAAATGTAGAATCCTATGTTTGACATTTAAATCCCTTTAAGACCCCTTCCTACAGAGTTTTCTTATGCTCTATTCCTACAGTCCAGCAGAACTTGCCTTCTTTCTGTATTTCACATCTCTCTCATCTAAATGTGTTATAATATATACATAATGCATTATATATTATACATATATACATTATAATCACTATACATACATTGTATATATGTTATATATCTCTAAACATATATTATATGTATATATTATGGGAATATGTGATATATGCATATATTGTGTACATATAATATATAGAGAGATGTGATATATGTTTTATATGTGTGTATAATATATGTTTAGATATAATAATATATATTATATGTGAGAGAGAACATACACAAGAGATTTTGTGAATATATAATCTTGCATATAGGGCAGCTAGGTGGCACAGCAGATAAAAATGCCACACTTGGAGTCAGGAAGACCTCTTCCTGAGTTCAAATCCTGCCTCATATACTAACTGTGTGACCCCATGCAAGTTACTTAACCCTATTTGCCTCAGTTTCCTCATCTGTAAAATGAGCTGGAGAAGGAAGTAGTACACCAATATCTTTGTCAAGAAAATCCCAAATGGGTCACAAAGAGTTGGACACAATTGAAAAATGACTAAACAACAACAAAAATCTTGCATATACATAGTTATTTGAATATTGATTCCTCCATTCGAATGTGAGCTCCTTGAGGGCAAGGACCATTTTCTGGACCAAGTTCTTGTAAGTATTACTGCATTAATAAGGCAGCTAAGTAGTACAATGGATAGAGTGCTAGGCCTGGAGTCAGGAAGACTCATCTTTCTGAGTTCAAATCTGGCCTCAGTATCTTTGCCAAGAAAACCACAAATGGGGTCACAAAAGTTGGACACATCTGAAAAACAACTGAATAACTGAACTGGTACATAATAAGTAGTTAATAAATGCTTGTTTGACTGGGTATAAAAATAGATAAATCACAGACCTTCCTCTCAAGGTACTTATAATCTAATATAGGTGACACCCCCTATATACAAGTAAGTACCAAAGATAGAAGGTACTAAGTGCAAAGAAAATGTCCAGTCAAATTGTTACCTGGAAGTTGAGGTAGAAGAGAACACTGTCAGTAGAGGTAGAAAGAAGTCAATGGATCAGGACAAGTTTTTTGGAAGAAGTAGTATTTCACTTGGGCCTGGAAGGAAGAGGGACTTCAAAGGGGAATTAAATGTACTTTTGAAAGCTGAAGCATAATGTGTATTAACCTTTATGGCTGATCATAGCGGATACAGCTGGCCTTAGAATTAGGAACACTTGGGTTCAAGATCTGTCTCTGACAAACATTGATGTCTTATTCAGAAAGTCATTTAACATCTTAGTACCTCAGACAGTTCTCTAAGAGTATAAATTGCAGAGCAGATATTGACTCTATTGGTAGAGAAAGTTGTCTCACTGGCAGTTTCCTACACCAATGAAATCCATAGTTCTGACAAAAATAAAACTAACCAGTCTATTAAGTCCACTCACACATTTAACAGGGAGAAGATAACATATACGGGGGCAGTGAGACAGCTCAGTGGATAGAGCACCAGGTCTGGAGTCAGGGAGACCAGAGTTCAAATTTGGCCTCAGACACTTACTAGCTATGTGACCCTGGGCAAAATTCATCAGTTCATCATCTGTAAAATGGAGACACACTGGAGAAGGAAATGGCAAAAATACTCCAGTGTCTGCCAAGAAAACCACGTGGACAAGTCCATAGGGTCACAAAAAGTTGGACACAGCTGAGCAATAGCAACAAGATAAATGTATATGCAATTTTAGAAGAAGAACTTAATGGTTCCAAGATGGGGATGATTTTCCTTACTTGGACCAACTATGGAAGAACTCATTAGAAACTTTTTATACTATGAAATATTAGGGTGGGGGTCGATCAAACTAATGAATCAATCATCCCCCATCCTTACCCTCCACTTAAAGCACTTAACAAGATACTATAGCCCTGATATCTTATTAGTGAGAACACTTCTATGAACTTTTGTCTTGTCTTGCCTGGGCCCAGGGGTCCACAACACTTCCCCACCATCTCTGCCCTGTGACTCTATTATCAGACCATCTCCATCTCCGTCTCTAGAAACTGAAAACTTGGAGTTTGTCCCCAGCCGATCTCCCCGGCTCTGATATGGGAGATTTTGCCTTGTCTTACTGGGGCCCAGGCCTCCAGATCACCTGGCCACCATCTCCCTGATCTGATCCTGTGCAGGCAGGTACACTCCTAGCCCACTTCTTTCCTAGCACTCTCTTTTTACATTATCTTCCTCCATTAGGATGTAAGATCTTTGAGTGCAGGGATTGTCTTATTGTTTGTGTTTATATCCCCGGAAATTAACAGAGTGCCTGACAAATAGAAATAGTAAGATCTTAATAAATGCTTACTCTATCAACCAAAAGCACTAAACAAAGTGAGAACCACCTAACTTAGTCAAGGTGGGAAGAAATAGAGTGCTTCGGGTCACCGGATAAAATGCAATGATGCTATAGAAGAGGTGCGCTGGAGTTGGTTGAGGAGAAAGTCGTGTACTATAGGACTTATATAGCATAGTAAGCTAATTCAGATTCCAGAATTGTAATGGCAAGCAAAGTGGGACTTTTTGTTGTCTTTTGTTTTAGAGTGCTTCTCAGCACTAAGGCAATCAAGCACCTTTGATTGAGTCTTGCCTTTGTTTGTGGGAAGGCCCACACTCTTTTTCTAGTTAGGTCAGGAGAGATGTGAAGCACTCTGACCCTGAAGAAGTATATATACTCTGAGGTTAGCATTTTGTATGGAGCTCACTCATTGGAAGAGTGTTGGTGTGGAGACTCGGGGTAGCTGTTGAGGAGCCCCTAGCTTTGAAAACCCAGGTGTTGGTGCTTCTCTCTCTGGTAACTGTGTATGTATAGCTTTAGTCAGACAGCTAGAAGCCTGTCTGTTGATTTGTGTTATTTGCTCTGTTTATATTTCTCTGTGTTTTCTCTGAAATTCAGGGTACTGACATTTTCCCCTGAGCTGAGTGAATCATATATGTATGTTTAATTAAAGTGAGATTGTAAACCCCTTAAAGTTGCTTTCCTTAGAAAAGCAGATCAAAAAACTTGTGCTAGCAGCCCTCCTGTGTGCTGGTGTTATTGGCCTTTACACAGCCACAGTAGCTCCAAGTAGCATTGTTGTTACAAGCATTTGAGTGGTGGACCAGCCTATTGGAGACAGGACAGCTAAGTCCTCGAGAAAGCACTGCTTGGGGAGGTGGGAGGTAGGCAGGAGAGGGGGAAAGGGGGAGTGGAAGTGGACAAAGGATCCTCTTTCTCCTCCACCCAACACTGACCTTTCCTCTGAGATTACCTTCCATTCACATTCTATATACATATATACATACATACACACACACATATACATGTGTGTGTGTATATGTATATATGCATATATATATATATATATATATATATATGTATATATGCATATATATATTTCGTTATTTTAATGTTTTGTCTTCTCCACAAGAAGGTGAGTTCTTTGAGTGAATGGAGAGTGGGTGGTTTGGTTTTGTTTTTTTGCCTTTTTTGTATCCTCAGCACTTACCATAATTACTTACATATTGTAAGTGCTTGCTGCCTATCTGATTCTAAAATCACAGGCTCATTGAATCATAAATTTAGACCTGGAATGTATCTTAAAGGTCATCTATTCCAACTTCCTTATCTTTTAAAGTCAGGAAATTGAAGCACTGAAAAGATTAAATGACTTTCCCAACCTCAGCCAGGTAGTAAATGACAGAAATGGAATTCAGATCTAGGTTCTCTTGCTCTAAATCTAGCTCTCTACTACACCAGACAGCAGCCATCAAAGCAAATATTCTACCTCTGTATTCATCCTTATTCATTTGTGACAAAATCCATTTCCAAAAGCAGTTTATTTGACTAGTACATTTTTAAAAGTTGGTATTTCAGTTTTCCAGAAATTCTGTTAATGATCACCTCATTCGTATTAAAAATATGTCCTTGTAGACCATTTATTTCATACTAAAGATGATTTTTTTCTACTTTATTTTTCAGTTGTTCATGGTGGACAATGGGGCAGATGACTGGAGAATAGCCATGACTTATGAGCGTATTTTTTTCATCTGCTTGGAAATACTGGTGTGTGCTATTCATCCCATACCTGGGAATTATACATTCACATGGACAGCCCGGCTTGCCTTCTCCTATACCTCATCCACAACTACTGCTGATGTGGATATCATTTTGTCTATACCAATGTTCTTAAGACTCTATCTTATTGCCAGAGTTATGCTTTTACATAGCAAACTTTTCACTGATGCCTCCTCTAGAAGCATTGGCGCTCTTAATAAAATAAACTTCAACACACGTTTTGTTATGAAGACTTTAATGACTATATGTCCAGGAACTGTACTGTTGGTTTTTAGTATCTCCTTATGGATAATTGCTGCATGGACTGTCCGAGCCTGTGAAAGGTAAGTTAATTTCTTTCCATGAGAATATTAAGTATGTTATTATTTCCCTGCAAAAAGGAACAAGAATTAGGTGCCAGGGTTGAGGCATATTTAGTCCTTCTTTTGTTGTTCCTGACACCATTCTCTCAAATACTTTCTTCCTGATTCTAATACTGGGGGTCTGTGTTGTTTGACCATGGCAAACCTGCTTTCAAAGTGTATCTGTTCGGTTGTATGGTTTAGGATAACGTCCCCATGAATGTATGGATGTTTTCTTTCTCATTTACTCTATATGGAGTTGCTGGTCAAGGTTTACCTTTGCTTTCTGTCCCATGGTTTATGGCTATGGAATACATACATTTGATTTTCACTGAAAATACTAGTGTAATAGAAGTCTTGAGTCATCCCCAGTCCCCATGATTCCAGGCACACCACTACAATTACGCCTGTAATGTCTGTGGTCACCGTGGGCATGTCCTATAAAAAATTTACCCAAGTTAAACCATTTTCAGGCTCACTGATTCCCAATAAATGGGAATAACCTCATCCGGAAGGACCATCTCTCCTTCTCTTCGGCTAGGTGACCTTAGGTCACCCCTAAAAGCTAGGAAATTAGGCAGGAGTGAAACCTGTCTCTGGGAAATGTGCAAAATCTTAATTTGAAATCATCCAATGTAGTCCTTTTCCTTCAAGGAGACATGATCTTAGCCCTATTTTAAAGATGAGATAACTAAGGCCTACAGATGTTCTACAGTCTTTAGATTACATCACATTGGAAGTCTGGGCCTACGTGTATTGGCTCAATGCTGTTGTTTCTTTGTTTTGGAGGAGAGCCAGCAGTGAGCTAGGAACCATGATGATGTTAAACTTTCTACGTTTATGCTTGGTGTCAATCAGTTGATAGGGCTCTGGCTGGTGTATCTAAAGAGAATTAATATTTTTTTCTCTGTCTCTTTACTGACTGCAGTTTTGAATGCTGTCAAGTTCTGAGGTAGAGGACTGGTATGTGCTAATGTTAAAAATGAAAAGTCTTTATTAAGAGAAAAATCTCTGAAAGTATCTTTGAAACAATTTGCTGTTGCTGCTTTTACAAAGAGAAAAACTGGTATAGTGTTAAGTGTAAATACCTCTGAATTTTGTCCAATTCTTCCTCAACTTTAGTTATGATAAAAGGACCAAAAGTAAAATTTTTTTAGACAAAAGAAGTAAGTATAGGAAAATTAATTCTGTATATTTTGTGATGAACTAGATACCTTGAAAAATTGAAGAAATAAAGGGTTCTCTTCTTATTTATACAGCCTATATTCTTAAGATATGGTATATTCCTGTTTAGATAGCCATAGTGAGACTAAAAAAACATTTTTGAAAAATAATCCGATAGCCATCCTTATGGTTTCATAGTCAATCAGCAGGTGTTTATTATATATACTATAAGCCACACATTGTGTTAAGTGTCGTGGATACAAAAAAAGGGCAAAAAGACAAGGGGCTCATAGTCTAATGGGTGAGACAAAATACAAACAGCTACATGCAAACAGGATATATCTATCCCCTGTCTATGGTATCTATGTATCTGTCTGTCTATGGTAAATTGTAAATAATCTTGGAAAGAAGGCACTAAGATTAAGGAGGACTATAAAAGGTCTTTTGTAGAAGGTAGGATTTTAGCTGAGACTTGAAGAAAGCTAGGGAATCAGAGGCAGAGATGAGGAGGAAGAGAGTTCAGACATGGTGGACAACCAGTGAAAATACCTGGTGTTAGGAGATAGAGTGATTCAAGAGTTCTTTCTCCTCTTCAATAGAAACTTAATTAAAACATAAGCCAAAATCATGTCCCCCAAGCATAACTATATACACTAGATGTTGTGTATAGTATGGCATAGTTATTCTTTTTAGTAGTAGCAATAACTAGTTAGCACTTATCCGTGTTTTATAGATGAAGAACAACTGAATCACTGAGAGGTTAACTACTCAATTTCCTAACATTACACAGCTAATAAGTGATGGAGTCCAGACTTAAGCTATGGTCTTCTAATTACAATACTAATATTTTTTCTGCTTCACCGGTGCTTCTCATAATAATAACAAATTTATATAAGTTTTTTCAGGTTAACAAAGCACTTATCTCATAGCTCAGGTATTTTTTTTTAATTTAATAAATGTTTAATCTTAAGGCTATCTAGAAGAAGGATGTATAATTATTGTTCGTTGATTGGCTGGGTGCCTCACTTTTGTTTTTGTTTTTTAAATTTTTTAATGGTATTTTATTTTTTCCAATTACATGTGAAGACAATTTTTAACATTCATTTTTCTAAAAATTTTGAGTTCCATGATGGAAAATGCTGTCCATACCCAGAGGAAGAACTGTGGAGTCTGATTGCAAATCAAAGCATACTATTTTTTCTCTCTTTTTTTTCTTTCTCATGGTTTTTCCCTTTTGTTCTGATTCTTCTTTGTCAACATGACTGATGTGGAAATATGTTTTTAAAAAAATAAAATAAAATTCTGAGTTCCAAATTTTCTCCCTCCCTCCCTTTCCTCCTTCTCCCTAAGACAGTAAGCAATATGACATCAGTTGCGTATGTGCAATCTTGTAAAACCTATTTCTGTATTATAGCTCAGGTATTTATAAAAATTCTTTAGGATTCCTTTGAGAATAATCAAGTTGCAAAATCTCAATTCAAAAGAAATTTCTTTTCCTTATATTAAAGAGTCTTAGAGAAGTCATAAACAATTATTCAGAAAGTAATCAGTTAATAAACATTAAGTGCTTTCTGTGTGCCAGACCCTGCACTTACTCAAAATCATTGAAATTGAAGCAGTCTAAAGGAGCTTACATTCTAATGGGAGACAAAAATAAAGAGTGAATAAACCCAAAGTAAATACCAGGTAATTTGGGAGAGAGGAAGGGCACTAGCAGTTGAGGTGATCAAGAAAAGCTTGATAAAGATGATGACTGAGTTTTGTCTTAAATGGAAGAGAGGGACTCTATGAAGCATAGAAAAGGAGGGAATGCATGCCATAGATGGGAAAAGTGATAGAGATGGAGTCTCAGTTTATATGAGAACAGTGAGAAGGTTAGCTTGGCTGAAAAGCAGAGTGCAAGGTGGTGAGTAGTATATGATGAAGTTGAAAAGACAGGTTGGGGCCAGGCTTTCAAACCTCAACAGAGGAGTTTATGTTTTATGCTGGAAGCAATAGGAAGCCACTGGAGTTTGTGGAATAGGGAAGTCACATGGTTAGATATGCACTTAATGAAAATTACTTTGGCAGCTAGGCTCAAGATACAGAGACTCCATGCATAAAACCAATTAAGCTGTTTCAGTAATCTAAGTGAAAGATAATCAGGGCTGAATTAAGGTGGTAACTGTGTGGGTAGAGAGAAGGGGTTGGATTTGAGAGATGTGGAGGTGAAAGTAGATTTCACAATTGATTGGATATGTGGGATGAGGGAGAGAAGAGTTAAGGATAATGCTGAGATTGCCAACCTGGGAGACTGGAGGGATGGTGGTGTTGTGGACAGAAATAGAGAAGTCTGGAAGAGGGGAGAGTTTGGAGGAAAGAAAGTGAATTTTGTTTTGATCATGTTGAGTTTGAGATATTTAACTAGAGTATCCCATTTAAAATGTCCAGTAGGAAATTGATGAAGTGGGAATGAAGCTCTAGGGAGAGAATAGAGTTGGATATATAGATCATCTAGATTGAGGTGATAGTTAAACCTATGAGTCGATAAGGTTACAAAAGGAGAGCCTCGGACGGAATGTTGTATAACACCCACAGTTAAGGATGTAATGTGGGTGATGAGCCAGTAACAGAACCAGTAAGGGAGAACTAAAAGAGAGTAGTGTCACAAAAAACCCAGAGAGGAGGAAGTATGCAGTAGATAAATTGAAAAGGACAAATATTGTGAAAAGACCAGGTTTGGTCATTAAGAGATCATCAGTCACTTTGGTAAGAGAGCCTTTCAGTGGAGTGATAAAGTTAGAATCCAAATTGCCAAGGATTAAGGATTGAGTGAGAGTAGAGGCAGTACAGGCAGTGAGTGTTAACAGCTTTTTCAAGAAATTTAGTTGAGAAATACATGGTGATACAACTTAATAAACATAATTTTACAAAGTTCTTATAATTCACCATCTGTCTTGGTATTTGCAAAGGCTGTCCCCAAGCAAGATAGTGAAAAATGTAAAAAGGAAAAGAAATCAAGCTTCCCCTTTTAAAGGAAATCCTGGTCCCTGCCAAACTCCCAGAAAACATAGAGATTTAGGGTCTATAGCAAATCACAGCCCCTCACCCTCAGGTGAGCATCCATACTGGTCTGGTTGAAAATTCATCTATGATTCCTTTTAGCTGGTAGAGTAATATAACTGGAGGTTAGGACAAAACATCTCCAGGTGTTTCTTCAGATCATGTAGGGTAATCTCAGTGAAAATGCAAACAAAAATTTCCTTTGGTTTTCTCAAATTTCCCCAAATGATCCTTAATAGAATTCCTAATTCAGTTCTCAGTAGGACAAGTAGGTAAACTTAAAAGGAAAATGGAAAAGCACCAAAGAGGTATGAGCCAACCCTCAAAAAGCTATTAAGCCCTTGAGATTTATTACTGGGCTAACAGGCAAACTTTATCCACTGTACTTGCAGCCCATAAGGATCTTAGGAAAACTGTTTAGACTAATACCTCAGTAAAGCAAGTAGTCTAGATCTGTTTAAAAGTAAAAAAGAAAAAAAATAACATGAATGAGGTACAGAATTCCCTAGGCACCAATATTTTAGGGATGCAAAATCCATACTACTCACATTAGCTGTAATACTTGTAATGGACACAGAAATATAACTAATATTAATACTTAACTTTTGTTTGAATGCACACGCCAACAAAATAGGTCTGACTTAAGAAGTAAACACACAAGGAAACCAACTCTCTTACTATGGTCTAAAACAAAAGAAAAAATGCTAATTTTTTCCTAGTGAATCTCTGAAAATCTAGGATATCCAAGGAGAGAGTACTAGATGAAAAATCTCTCCAGGGGTCCCTGAAAATGTGCAAGGGAGTCAAATATGTCCTGGCCCAGGGCCCTACGGTGTATCCCCAATTTGCACTTGCAAGGAAGAGTTGTATCCCCTGAGGGTGGCTACTACCTTCTGTTCTAAGAGTAAATCTAGAACCCAGTGGCCACTCCTACTACTTTAGCTCGTGAACTCCCAATGTTGTGCTCCCCCTTAACAATAAGCTAGTAGACAGAATAAACTTTTATTAAAAGCATTTAATAATATGGCATAGTGAAAACAGTTGGTATAATCTTTCCCTCCTCCCCAATAAAAAAGGCACACTCTTCCACAAATACAAACAGTATCCGTAGAAAGAGTGGGCTCCTACTTAAAGTATAGTGATAGTGTAGCACATGTAATAGGATACACGTAGCAAAAGAGAATCTTTTGTTACTTGTGGGGCTTGGAAGTTCTTTGTATAGTCCTCATGTAGTTGTACCTCTGGGTACAACTAATCTGCTGCATATGCTGCTCAGCCTCCTGGATGTCTCCTTTTTGTTGAATCATTTACTACCAATTCTCTCCACCAGAAGGGGTTACACTCCCTGACTCTGCCACCTTCCTAAGGTGACTGTCCCTCCATATCCCTCTTTACATTTTTGTTTATGCTCAGGGTATATGTCTGCTCCTGGCTAGATGGATTAGCTGTTATTAGTCCAGGAGCTCCAATGACATGGTTGTTTGGAGGAGATGGGGTGATGGTGAAAGTCTACTCCCCCCTTTGTCACCTTCTGCCTTCACAAAGTACTCTAAGCCTGAAATCCTTCATTGCTGAATCAGCTCTTCATTACTGTGTGATACAATCAACTAATCACAGAATGTTTCCTGTGTAGTTTCAGATGCCTTCATCCAATGGCCAAAGCCGTAAAATCCTTTCAGATTGTTTAAGAACTTATTCATAAATTTATTCTGGGAGTGTAGAAAATTCCATAATTGATCCTTAGGTCTTCTGTAATTATATTTATCTGCAATGGGAGAGAAACATGCGCACTTAGATAAGTTTTATCCCCTCTGTGGTATATGGATTAAGCATTGTTTGAATGTTATATTGAAGATAAAATGATTACCTTTGTGCCTAAGGATAGATAAGGATAAAAAATAATGTATTTGCTTCTGGGAAATTCAGTTTGGTACCATATGATCAACTGGTCAGATTCCTACTTTGTGGCCTGACTGCAGGTCCTTCTAAGCTACAGTAGAACGTAAAGCCCCATGACTGCATGACATTGATATGTAACATATAATTTTAAGTTCATTGAGTAAAGTTTTCATTTGTAGTCTGAGAATAGCCTCTTTTGAGAAAAATTAAGTTTTATATCCCTTAGCCACAGTTCAGTATTTGTGATTTAATACTTTATCTTTCTATACATAGCAAACCTAATATTTAGCAAATATAAATTCTTTATTTTTCATTATTCAGTATAAATTAGAAGTTTAAAATGCACACTTTTTTCTTTTTAAAAATTATTTAGTATTGTATTTTACAATTACATTTTTAACAATTTTAACATTCATTTTTAAATTTTGAATTCCAGATTCTCTTTCTCCTTCCCCTCCCCCCCACCATTGAGAAGGCAAGCAATTTGATATAGGTTGTACATGTGTAGTCATGCAAAACATATTTCCATATAAATCATATTGTAAAAGAAAACATAGACCAACAGAAAAATAAAGAAAGTAAGAAAAAAAAGTATGCTTCAATCTGTATTCAGACTCTATCAGTTTTTTCTCTGGGGATAGATAGCATTTTTCATCATAAGTCCTTCAGAGTTGTCTTGGATCACTATATTGCTGAGAATAGCTGTCATTCACAGTTGATCATCTTATAATATTTCTGTTAATGTGTACAATGTTCACCTGGTTCTATTCATTTCACTTTGCATCAATTCAGGTAAATCTTTCCAGGTTTTTCTGAGAGCATTCTGCTTGTCATTTCTTATAGCACAATAATATTCCATCACAATTATATACTACAGCTTATTCAGCCAATTGATGGGCATCCCCTCAATTTCCAATTCTTTGCCACTAGAAAAGAGGTGCTATAAATTTTTTGGTACATATGGGTCTTTTCCCTTTCTGTTTCTTATCTCTTTTGGGATAGAGACCTAGTAGTGGTATTGCTGGGCCAGAGGGTATGCACAGTTTTATAGCCCTTTGGGCATAGTTCCAAATTGCTCTACATAATGGTTGAATCAGTTCACAACTCCATTAACAATGCATTATTTTTTATTTTTTATTTTGCTCTGCCAGCCATGACTTACAAAACAATAACCAAAATAATTCCTATTTTAATGAACATTGAGCATTTAGAGATGCCTCATTTCCTGTTACTTTTCTTCAGTTTGAACCATGCTACTTGTGTTTGTTTCTTCAGTCCTTACAGGAACAAATCTTGCATCACTGACAAGCAATGTAAGACTTATAAGTGATGCAGATATACTTTGCCTCAGTGATCCAATATGATCTTGTTTGCATTTTGATTTGTGGCTATACCTTAAATAAGCAGTTCATTTCCTCATTCCTATAAGGTCCAATGTCAGCTATTACAGAAAAAAAAAAACTTGTATGTTAAAGTATTATTGTCAATAAGTTACAACTACAAAAAACATTTACTAAGAGTCTACCATGTGTAGAGAACTGCAAAATATCTCTGGGGTTTTTAGATCATATGCAGATCCCTGCCTTCGCAAAGTTTACTGTCTAATGGAGTGGTGATACAACTAGACAGATTGGTGTTACTCTCATTGAGTGCTGGATTTAGGGTCAAGAAGACCTGAGTTCGGATCTGGTCTCAGATACTTATTAGCTGTGTGACCCTAGGCAAATAATGTCATCTTTGTCTGCCTTAGTTTCCTTGTTTGTAAAAAAAATTAGCACCTATCTTCTAGGATTACTAGGAAGATAAAATGAATAAAGTGCTTTGTAAAACTTTGAAGTTCTATACAAATGCTAGCTATTTTTATACAAAAAAATTAATGCTAACATCCAACATTGTATGACAGATGCATAAGAATTTCACAGGTCTATTTGACCTTGGGCAAGTTACTTATTCTCTTAGTGCCCCAGGCAAGTCTTTAAGACTTAGTTGAAAAAACAATCTCAGATATACATTGTTAAAGGAGTTACTTCACTGAGAGTTCCTCATATTAATGAAATCACAACTCTAAGTCCAAAAAAAAAAATCTACTGGTAAGGTGAAGGAAGGAGGATATTCTGGACAGTGAAGTTTATTTTTTGAATGGGTACCAAACATTTTCATGAATAGAAACTATGGCCCTGGGTTTACAAGCATCCCCTCCTACTAGGACACCCCAGTTCTGAGCTCAAACAGACCATGTTTTGTCCTGGGGCCAGTCTGACTTGGTTTTTGGTTTTTTTTTTTGTCTCTGGCCCTTAAAGCTTAGATTTGTCTCATGTCTAGCCTCATCTCCCCGATAGGGATTAACAGATTCTCTTCTTTAAAGGTACTCATGATATAAAACAAATCAGGTGTAGAACAACCATTTATTTTTTTTATCAAAAATCCTTAAAACGCAAAATATTTGAATGTGAATTGACAAAAACTTTAAGCACAATACTGTCATCCATAATTCATATTATACTATTTTGGAGAGTTGATACTTAAAACATCAAAACATGAAACCTTGTGTGACTACTGAATAGGCATTTCACCTTTAACTCAACTCTGTACAACTCATACCAGGTTCACATTTTTTTTTTTTAACAAAGCCAGAGCACGATTTGGGCTCATCTTCCTGTAAGTGGCCATCTTCTCCTCCAAGAAGCATTCTTGTCACATAGTAGCTATAGGGAATACTTTCTGTAAGGCATCCAGCACGAACAGAAGAAATCAGGAACTCTTTAACTCCTTAGGGAGCTACAAGGCCTGAAAAGCCCATCTCCTATATCACTCTGTAGTTACCTGTGCTCACATAAAGGAACAAAAACCAAGAGAGACAGGTAAAGTCAGTCTCAACCTTACCTATCATAAAGATACACATACTCTTGTTGCTATAACTAACTGCTGGGGAGAGGTAGGCATTCTCCCCACATACCACTGAAAGGGCACAGGAAGCCTTGTAGAGTCCTAACCTGCTTGCTCATCAGTCAGGAAAAGAGCTCAAGATGGAAGATTCATTCCTTTTTAAAGACTTCGCATTGTAATACTCTTCCTGGCTTGCAGTTCAATCTTCTTTGATTCATACTCTCCTCTCCCTCATACCACTGTCATGGGGACCAAGGCACTATTAAGGAATTACTGTATCATTCCAAAGTGAAAATTATCCAGTGCCAAGACCAGGTACATATTATCAGAAGTGACCAAGAGAACTCAAGTCAACTTCACAGGCTCATCCCTATACAATGGTCCATAGAGTAAACAGCCCTAATCCTAGTAGATGGGGAGAGGGGGAAGCTTTCTTGGTTGTTTCTATTACCTATTACATATAAATCCATCAGCTCTACTGGTATTTTTATACTGGTATTTTTATAGACAGGAGTAAACAGTTTCCATAGAAGGGCAAAAGTATGTTGATTGGCACAAGTAATCGATGAGGAGATGAGATTAGTGCTGCCTCAGTTCCTCCCTCATTACTGTGTCTTAGGGAGATGGAACTGCTATCTCCTATAGACTGGCTGCCCACCTACCCAAAGTCTAAAGAAAGTTTAAAAATGGGGTCACTCAGACTGACTCTGCACAAGTAGCTGACTTTTCACACTTTTCTTTCCTTCAGTTCTCTCATCTCCTCTCCTATTTTCTTTTGTTCTCTTTCCTTTTTTTGTTCTTTTCTCATTTCTCTTCTGTTCTATTTCCCCTGTTACCCTACTGACTGAATCTGAAACAGGATACCATAGAGGACAGAATACTGAGCTTGAAGTCAGGAAGACCTAAGCTAAATACTGATTCTAATGTCTAGTACCTGAGGAGCCCTGTACAAGTCACTAAAATTCAAAATCCCTCAAGCCTGTTGCCTAAGACTTAAATATACCAAACTGTAGACAAGTTATGATTGTTTGGGGAGAAAAAATACCCACAGCAAGAGTTCCTGATAGTGTGGATCCTTCATATATTCACGTATAAGTTATTTTGCTTGGCAAAGACCTGAATTTGAAAGAAATTGCTCATCAGTTGGACAGTAGGTAAACAAATTGTGGTACATGAATATAAAAGAATATTACTGTGCTGTAAAAACATGACACATGATAGAATCATGGAAAGACTTAGATGAAATGATGCAAAGCAGAGTAAACTGAGTCAGGAAAAAAAATGTAATGACCACAACAACATAAATGGAAAGAATAACCACCACAAAATAATCAAAACTGAGAATTGTGAAATTATAAAGAAAGAGCTAAGCCCCAAAGAAAAGATAAATGAATAAGTGAATGAAAAAAAGAAACATTTGTTAAGCTCTTACTCCATGCAAAGAACTAGCTATACTAATATAAGGCTAACATAGCCACTGCTCTCAAGAAACTCATATTCTAATGGGGAAGGGAAACAAGATGTAGGAGATTGAGCTACAAGTCAGATGGAAAGTCTCCATGGTCCTTAGGGTGCAGCGGCATAGCAGATGGTAATGTATCTTATTTAATTTTATTTCTACTAATAAAATCATATCCATTTTTTATGATGAACCATTTTATAATGCCAAGAAATTTTATGGCAAGAACTTTCTTTTCCTCGTCTTTAATAGCTGTGTTTGATGAAGAGGTGGGGGCTGTAGCACCAAAAGAAACAATTGCCTGGTCACATCTTGCATGTCAATGATGGCTATAAGAGGCCAGGATAAAAGCAGGGCTAGTTACATGTGCCTGGGGGGAGAGAGGAGTGGTCACTATTCTTTATACTCTTGGGTCCTAAGCTATCTCTATTTTGGTTTGGAAAGAAAGGGGTTGAAGTAGTGGTAGCAGTTTGATTCAAATGGCACATACATTGCTGCTTCAGCTAGGATGACTTGTTTGCCCTCTGGATATCAGTTGACTGGCATTTATGTGAAGATCCCCTCCCCTCAACCTTTTTTGTCTTCACAGGTCAGGGTCAACGGATGTGGAGCATTGCATACATTGTTAGGCAATTTTGATTTGTTGACCAATTTTACCTTTTTCCCTCCCTTCTTCCTCTTTTTCTTTCTTTAAAAAAACTTTGTTATATGGCTGTCTAGGAGGTGAAGAGGATGGATACAGGGGGAATGACATAAAAACAGAATATATCAATAAAATTATTTTGGAGGAAAATAAATAGGGCTGCTAGGGATATTTTTGTGTGAAGAGAGCTTATTTCTGATCAATAATATTTTAATGGATGAAAGATGCTATTTCAGGGATATATTGATCTGTATTTATTGGATTATTAGCATTCAAAAGAGTTTTAAAGGTGATTATTGATATTTGTGTTTCTTTTTTCAGGAACTGCCTTCTCTGATCCTTTGACCACTTATCTCTTGGGAAACGGATCTTACCCTTAAAATTTTATATCAGTTCCTTATGCATTTGGTCAGACTTCCATCAGAAATATTTAAAGCCAAGCTTTTTCCTAATCTACTTCTTCCTATTTTATTCTGGATGTTTGATGTTTCTTGTACAAAGGTTCTTCCCTATCATGTAATCAAATCAATCTATTTTGTTTGCCATAATTTATTCTATTTCTTGAATAGCCAAAATTGCATATCTTTCCACAACTGTGATAGATGTAACATTCCATTATCTTACCACATTTTATTAAATAGTATTTTAGAAGGAAATACACTTGTTCTTATTCTACTTATATTAATCCTATACCAGTCTTAATATATAGATATATATGCCTCCTTAAAATTGAAAATAGTTTTTATATTATTAACCCAATAGCACTATTATTTCCCTCCTATGACTTAGTTTCTTTTTTCTCACATTTTCTCTTATTTCTCTAACTCCTTAAATTAAATTATTCTTTTTGCTTCTCTTCTCTCTTTTTATCAAATGGGTTTCAAATAATACAAAGCCATTAATGATCTTCTGATATGGATTCCAAATAATACAAAGCCATTAATAGTCTTCTGATAACCACCTAATCTACACAGTATTATTTCATAGAATCAGAGAATTTGAGAGTTGGAAGGTACCTCAGCAACCATCCAGTCCAATCCCAAAATAAAAGGAATCACTTATGTCACAATGTAAGGGACATACCCTTCAAGGCAGGGAAACCTACCTGAAGGCAGTCCTTTCTACTTTTATATGACTTCAATGGCTAGAAGGTATATCTTTCAAAGCAGGGAAACCTCCTACCTCAAGGCAGTCCTTTCTACTTTTATATGACTTCAGTGGCTAGAAGGTGTTTCTAATCTAACCTAGTTTTCCCAATCTAGCCTAAATTTGCCTCTTTGCAACTTTCACCCATGGTTCCTAGTTCTGCCTTTTAGAAGGAAACAGAATAAATCTGGTCCATCTTCCACATGATGACCCTTCAGGTAATTGAAAGTACCTATTATATTCCCTCCATGCTGAGTCTCTTCTCCAAGTCAAACAGGCCCAGCTCCTTCTTTTGACATGGACCCAGGGCCCTTTACTGTCCTAGTTGTCCCGTCCCGGACACTCCATCTTATCAATATCCCTAAACTGGGCTCCCAGAAATGAAATAATTTTCCAGATGAGGTCTAATGAAAAGAGTACGATGGAATGACCCCCTTTCTATTTTAGAAAGCCGTGTCTATCTTAAGGCAGCCCAAGATCAGTTTTTCTGACTGCTACATCTCGCTGTGGCAGTTATCTTTTTCATAACAATTGCCATCCTGGATTTCTGAAATTGTTTTTATTCCCAAGTGTAATGGAGAGCCCATTGGAGTTTGAGCTTTGGCCCCATGTAAGATGGGACAGGGAAGTTTTGTCTCTTCTCTAAAGGATATGCGCCATGAAATGATATGTAACAGATAGCAATGGTCAAGAAGAGTGTGACCCACTCAGTTAACCTAAAAAGGAGTGACTCTGCCCTCTGTCACTCCCTTTTGCCTATCATCTAGGGACTCTGCAAAGGCCTTTCTTGGATTTTCTATGAGAAGTTGGTGCCTTCTCCTACTCCTTGGGAGAGATGCTGACTACTCACGCATAATGAAGAGAACACATGGGCTGACTTGCAACATGAGCCTGCAACTAAACTTCAAGATTATGGCTGCCTCTTTTGTTTTGTGTTTATTTCCCTGAGCATAGGTGACTGAACAATGATCTTGAGAGATGGACTTTTCTAGGGTGGCTATCTTGACAGTTCATAGTTTCTGGGTTCCTCAGTCAAAACTGACAGACAGCAGGAGGAGTTTTATGCAAACAAACCCTTCTTGAAGAAGATGACTATTGCCAGGAGGATGAATCCAAGTCATGTACTGGTTTGCCAGAAGATTTTGACCTTGATGGAATTGCTCCAAAAATGCAGACTAAGGTGAAGGTGAAACACCTGTTCAGCAGTCCCACAAAAGTTTCATGTTATAATATTTTAACCTCCCAAGAGAATATAATAAAAGTTATGGGTTACCATTTCATTTTTAAAGTTTTTCTCAATGAACATTTATGAGTTGTTTCATTATAAGCATCACTTTTGTGGCAAAGGAAATAAACAGCTGTCCCAAATCTGATCTACTTTCTACATTTCTAGAATATACCCTGTTCATCCCTTTGGGGAGAACCCTAGACTTAAGCCAAACCTAAGTTTTAAGAAATTTTTTCCTGGAGCTCTCATATAGGGGATGTAATAAGCCACAAACAATGAGAAGAGTTCTGAAATCTTTCTGATCCTGATTCTCTCACTCTTCAACCTCATGATCAGTCTAGTACATTTTTAAGAGGTCTGGCTAGGGTTAAAGATGTAGCGTTAGACCATGTGATAGTTCATACTCCTAACCATTGTATTCTGACCATTAACTAACTGGTATATTTGGCCCTTGAAGATTACAGTGCTTTGTATTATGGTGACAAGATTATCATAGTACAACTACATATGATAAAATTTGCTTTTCATGTACAGCATTTGCTCTTG
The DNA here is from genome assembly GCF_011100635.1 of Trichosurus vulpecula. Lineage (NCBI taxonomy): Eukaryota > Metazoa > Chordata > Mammalia > Diprotodontia > Phalangeridae > Trichosurus > Trichosurus vulpecula. The sequence continues at coordinate 477,100,088 of NC_050573.1, forward strand.
ATATGGTAGGTCAGTGGCAAACAGGACGATGTGTAATTTGTAAAGACTTCTCATGCATTTTGCTATCAAAAGAGTAAATATATTGTATAAGGTATATCTTTTCAAATCTACTGAATTAGACTTCTAACTAGCAGAAAATTTTTTACAATAATCTTGTTTACTTCTTTGATATGTCTCTATCTAAACACTGTACCTCCAGAGGCCTTCCAGGAAAATGGCACCTTGTGAAATCAAAAATGAATACAAAACCCCACCAGTGTTAGGTACCAAAATGTATCTGGTCTAAGACCTAAATCGAGCAATATAAAATTAACTTCATATCAACTGGCTATGCCAGAAGTTTTACATCCAACTACTTCTTTCAGTATTCTTGTTTAAAATTAAAATTTAATTTAATTTTTTATTCTGAATTTAATGAACATTAAAAATTTTCCACATGTAAAGTAAACACAGGAAAAGAGGATTACATGTAAATCTACAAACCTCTATTATCTATTCCTTGCTTATACATATATATATATATATATGTGTGTGTGTGTGTGTGTGTGTGTGTTTTATATATATATATAATATTTTTCTAACTAAAAATACATATAATAAATTCAATGTGTTAGTTTTAAAGCTGCTTTATTTGTATCTGGGCTCCTTTCTGAACTTCCTTATATTCTCATCAGTGCAATTTTTTTAAAATGCTCTATTTACCTTTTTTCTTTCTTTACTTTTTGGGGTTTTCTGGCAACATGATCACTACCTCCTCTCTATCCTTTCAAATCTCCCACACCTAAAAAACAAAACCAAAAACAAACCCCCACAATCCTTCTAATGAATAAACCTACTCAAAACAAATCCACACATTTTCCATTTCCAAAAATGAGTGTCTCATGCTGTACCATTGGTCCATTGTTCCCCTCTCAGGAGGTTGGTAGATTATTTCATCGTGGGTCCTCTGGAGTTGTTATTCATTGCATTAGAGTTTTTAAGTTTTTTCAAAGTTGTTTGTATTGACAGTGTTCTTGTTACTATGTAAATAGTTCTCCTGGTTCTGCTCACTTCTTTTTCCATCAATTCATACATGTCTTCACAAGTTTCTCTGATGCTGTCCCTTTTGCCATTTTTTATGGCACAATATTATATTACACTCATACACCATTATTTGTTTAGCCATTTAACAATAAAAGAGTATTCCCTTAGTTTCCAGTTCTTTGTTATAACAAAAAGAGTGCTATACATATTTTTGTGCCTATGGGTCCTCTTCCTCTTTCTTTGATCTCTTTGAAGTATAGGCTTAGTAGTGAGATCACTGAATACAAGGGCATTGAGGGACATAGTTCCAAACTGCATTCCACAAGGGCTTCATCAGCTTCACAGTAGTACCAGCCCTGCACTCATGTCCTTGTCCTCCTGCAGTCTCTCCAACAACCCTCATTTCCCTTTTTGTCATCTTTGTCAGCCTGATAAGGTGTGAGATGGGATTTCAAAGTGGTTTTAATTTGCATTTCTCTATAATTATTAATAATTTAGAGCCTTTTGTCCTATGGTTGTTGATTGCTTAGATTCCTTTCCTTGACCATTTATTTATTAGGGAATTGCTATCATTGAGTATTCTATTAAATAAATACTTTTCATTTTTTTCTGTGACTTAGTAGAAATGAATAAGCATTATTTAGACTAACAAAGAGATCATAAATAATAGCTCACATTATATAATGCTTTGTTTACAAAGGGCTTCTCATACATTATCTCGTTTCATCTTCACAGCAGATAGTCTTCTTATTTGAAACAGATATTTTCATTATCCCTATTTTAGGAATGAGGAAATTGAGTCTCAACAAAATTAAATGTCTTGCTCAGGGTCATAGAACTAGTAAGTTTTGACATCAGGATTTGAAGTCAGGCCTTCCTGGCACTCTCACACTGTGTTGTATGTCATATGAAGGGCATCATAACTGGCCTTCTTTCTTTAATACTGTACTGAGTAAGTTATAATAATAACACCATTGATTCCTGCTTTCTTGTTGGTATAGGTATTGGTTGTCCAACGTAATTATAAACATCTCATGAAATGAGGGGAGACTTAGAGAAGAAGAGTTACTGAGTTTCCAGGTAGTTGCTTGCTAGTATAGTATGGGAATTCTCACTCTGACTGCAATGTTTGAGGCAGTTTTTCTACTTTAGGGTTCAGGTTTGTGTGTTGCTTGCTACAATTTACATATATAGTTAGGTTCTTGATGGAACTTTGAGCATTGGTGTTCATATTCCTTTCCTTATTTCCACCCTCCCTTAGTAAATTCAGAATACTTGTGCCCCTAGCACATCTTTTCTTCTTATCATTCTTACACCTGAATTACCCAGACTTATCCCCTTCTTCACTTCCAACAATATTATGTATCTGGGTATCAGTGCCTTGCAAATAGTGGGTGTTCAATCAATGTTTGTCAAATGAAGAAAATCTAAATAATGTACAAGAAACTGCTTCCTGCAATAAGTAGTCAATATCATGACATCAGATTCAAGATTCTTGTTCTACCATAACCTCACCCTGGAAATATTGTGTTGGTAAAAGTGACTTAGAATATGTGAGACTTAGTGTTCACATCAATACCCAATTCTGAATTTTGTTTAAATTCAAAAGGCATTAACTTTGAGTTCTTACTATGCGTTCAAGACCATGCTAGGTGCTAGGGGGGCACAAACTCAATTATAAACTCTTCAAGGCCGGCTGTGGATTATCCATTATACTTCATCTGCGTACCTGTATTCCATCATAGAGTCTAGCAGAGTATATATTATAGGTCCTCAGTAAATATATGTTGGATGAATATTCCTTTGTCTCAGTTTAGCCATCATTTACAACATAAACAACATTAAACAACTTTCTATACTAAAATTCAACCCAATGTAATTTCAAATGGCTCTTATTTTCAAAAGCCTTGTATTCCAATGATGATAATACTGATCTGTTTACCATATGAAGTGATTTAAGAAATAGCTAATAAAAATTAGAATAATATGAAATAAAGATTTCATTATTTCAACTACAGTTGTCCTCTGCTGTGTCCCAGTGTATTTCACTCAAACTTTTATAATTTTGGTATAACAAATTTAATAAAGCATAATCAGGAGGTATATATTAATTTAAAGCAACAGAAAAGCAGTTCCTGCACTTGTGGGGACTGGAGGGACTGGGAGTTAAATTTTTCATAATGTGGAATGGTCATGCACAAGGAACCTGTTTGACAGGTATGGTATCGTTCTTCTTTCCTTGGAAGTGTTTTCATGTCTCTATGTTGATGACTTTTTACCTGAGGTTTTTTTTTTGGCAATTACTCGTGGATTTTATGTGTTCCTAATAACAACAAAACAATGAAAGTAACCTTAAGTAGATAAAGTCAGAGGGGACTCCCCTCAGGTTCCTAAATAGGCTTGTGCATTACACTTGGCCACTCTCTATGTTGAATGGCTTGGCCAGAACAGGAGAACTAATGTTCTAATAATGTGGCTTTTTTTTCTCACATATTTCTTTCTTTTCTTTTTTTCCTCATGTGAGTCTTCAGATACAGGAAGATTGTTGCTCTACTATGTGCTTTTCTCCATAAATGCTGTCTGAAAGTCAGGTTAATAAGAAAACTAGACAACTCAAGCATTCCTTCAGTCAGAAAAGCTTGTTACAGGGTGATTTTTCCTAACCAATCAGCTGGAGGACTTCTGAGAAACAACTCAACAGCCTCCTGAGGGAAGGGACCACTTAACAGCCTGGTTAAAAAATCCCTTAAATCCTGTCTTTTGTGGGTCAACACATGTTGCTGAATGGGGCCAAGTGATCTCTTTGAAAAAATGATGTAAGATTTTTTTTTGATGGGTTTTACCTAGGTTAACTTTTTCTAAAGGCTTTGTCCTACTTAGTACTCTGCTGACTTCCTGTTTACTCATCATTTTCCTAGGAACCAGGACAAAGGAGTATTTGCAGAGTGAGAGAACAGGTAGAAACGCTATTTTCAATATTCTAAGTTTTCTCAGACATTATCCTTTAATGATGTCAAATTCATTTCAAACTCTATAGTGTATATAGAGAGATTAATTTTTCTGATTTTATTTTGGAGTCAGGAAGAACATCGAAGAAAAAGGGAGTAGTTTCCATAAGCCAAGATGAGACTCCCATAAAGTAAGTATTGTAGTATATTTTATATTAAATCTTATTCCTAATCAAAGATTAATGGTCATTAAATTGCTGTTTAGCACAGTATACCAAATAATTTAAACATTTCTGCTAATTCTTCCTGTCTTGATGATTGTGCCAATTTGTCTGTTTTTCTATCTATTAATTGATATATTTATATGTATGTATAGGTATATATGTATATATGTATAGGTATGTGTATATACTACACCAATCACAAACCATCTATATCAGGTTATAAGCTATCAGAGAAATGCTTTAACATTTTGAGGACTAGAGATAGCTTTAATCTTTATTAAATGAAATTTTTTTTCAGATTCCTGGATTTCAATTTTTATTGGACTCATATAGTATTAGTAGAAACCCTACAGTCAAATGAAGATCTGAAAAACTTGTGAGCTGATGTTGCAGATGATATCGTTGCTTTGGAATTGGGCCCCTGCCACAAACTCAAAATTGTCACACCACCTTTTCATTAAATGAATCTGAAGTATTCCTCACAGGCACCTGTTCAGTGACACTTTAAAATTCAACTGTGAATTCCTTCCTCATTGAAAATATGTTGACTCTCTGCTATGGCTATTTGCTTTGGCATTGTAAATAAGAGTGAAACCCCTCTTGATGCTGTTATGTAATCTTGAATATTTCGTAATAAATTCTGTGACTGACACTGTCCTGTGGTCTCTAATTCTAGATGCAGACCAGATTCTACAAAATGAAACCTGGGTTAATTGGACTTAGAAAAGGATAGCAATTAAGAAGAGTTTTTCTGTTTGATTTCTAGACAAATGATCTTAATTGCCTGCTGTTTAGAATTATTTCTTATTTATTTGTAAAGAAGCCCACTATTTAACCATTGTGACATGATGGTACACCAATGTACAAACAATGATGGTACACCAACTGATATGACATTGCCAGGTGAAAACATTCGTGGAAAAAGCTTTATATGTGTGCACATTTTAAAAATAAACATATATAAAGATCTTGATGGACTAGGGCATTGGATTGAAGCTAATAAGTTGAAATTCAAGAGTGTAAAGTCTTACATTTAGGTGTGAAAGATCAACTTTGCAAGTGTAAGATAAGGCAGACATGGATAGATTGAAGTTGTTATGAAATATACCCGGGGATTTTAGTGAACAGCAAGATCAATGTAAGTCTACAGTATGATATGGCAGTCTGAAAAAGTAATATGCTCTTGGGCTGCATTAATAGAAGCATAGCTTTCAGGAATGGGAAAGTGGTCATTCCATTGTGCTCTCCCTTCATCAGGATTAGTGTGCTCAGTGTGCAGTGCCAAAGTTTATGGACATTGATAAGATGGAGAGTTTCTGGAGAAGGACAACCAGAATGATAAAGAGCCTTGGGTTCATATCATATGAGTACAGGTGAAAGGAGCTAGGCATGTTTAGACTGGATAAGAGAAGAAATACTAACTGTCTACATGAAGGACAAAGACTAGACTTTGTCATGTGACTATCCTATGAAGACCTGTTATGTAGAAGAAGGAATAGACTTGATATGTTTGGCTTCAGAAGGCGTAAATACAACCAATGGGTGGAAGTTGCAAAGAGACAAAGTTAGGCTTGACTAGACTGCCTTGAAAAAATGGTGGCTTCTCCTTCCTTGGACTGCCTCAAGCAGAGGGCAAATGATGATTTATTGACTCTGTTATAGTGGAAATTTTTTTCACATATAAGTTGAATTAGTTAGTCAGTAGGGCAGTTAGGGTGGTACAGTGGATAGAGCGCCTGGCCTGGAGTCAGGAAGACCTGAGTTCAAATGTGGCCTCAGACACTTGTAAGGTTAATGGGGAATAAGATCTTCTCTGCCCATCAATAGGCCTCACGTGGAGCCCATTAAAGGAAGCTTGCTTGCTTGTAGGAAGACTTACACACCTTTTGCTAATTTCTAATTAGGCACTGAGTCAGGAGGGTTGTGATGCCTTCTGGCTCTGAGCCTATTAGCTGAAAGAGTATATATTCTGGGAGGTGAGCTTTTGTTTTGGGGGCTCACTTACAAGAAGGATCTTGTGATTCCCTGGTTGAGACTCTGAGTGGCCATATGTTCAGAGCTTCCTGACCGCTCAGAGGTAAAGGCTCTCTTGATTCAGTGGTGGATGTAAAATGTATAACAGTATTGTTTTGATTCAGGCAGTAGAGTCCTGTGTGATGGTCTTTATTTCTCTGCTCTGTATTTTCTCTGTTTGTATTTTATGTGATTAAAGAAGACTGTTGACCCCTGAAACAGCTATGTTTCCTAGTAAAGCAGATCTAAGAACCTGTGCTAGCAACCTTCCTGGGTGTGCCAGTGTGGTTGCTGTTACAACACTTTACTATCTGTGTATCCCTGGGCAAGCCACTTAACCTTTTTGTCTTAGTTAACTCATCTGTAAAATGAGCTAGAGAAGAAAATGGCAAATTACTCCAGCATCTTTGCCAAGAAAACCCCAAATGGAGTCATGAAGATTTGGGCACAACTGAAATGACTATATAATAACAACAAAAATTAGTTGATAAAGTCCCTTCCAACTATCAAATTTTGTGATTTTTTTGGCATATTTATTATTATGATGGGCAATCATTACTGTCATATTCAGTTTTATATTCATTATAGGAAGCTTAGCCCTTGTCACTGATCACCCTTCATCCCAGAGGTTGCCAAACTTATTTGGCCTACCACCCCCTTGAAAAAAAGTTACTCAGTGCCCTTCCTCCCCTAGAAATCTATCTTCTATATCCCTTTAATGATTTTTTAAAAAAAATGTGTCATTTCAAAAGTTATAATTTTTTAAATGACATATCTTAAATTTAATGATTTATTGTAAATTTGTGGAAGGGTTTGCTGCACTGAAATTTTGATAATGCAACCATAACCATAACCACATAGTATTGTATTGTAAATAAGTCATTACACATGCACATTCCTGCTGATGTGTGCTGGCCTTCCTGACAATGCATGACAAGCTCACCTGCCAACACTTGCTTGTCAAGACCTGTCTGCAGACCTGACCACTGATTGGTTATAACTTATATTTTGTGTATTCATTTGGAAAATAATATAATCACTATGACTTTGACTCTGTTATACAACAGATGAAACATGTACAAATAGCTTTTCAAAATTTTCTTATCTTCTCTTCTTCCCTTATGCTTCCATTGCCCCCTTATTTTTATTCAACACCTCCTAGTTGCACCCGAGACTACTACTGCCCCCTCTGGATCATTCCAGTGCCCCCATGGGGGTGGTGTCATCCACTTTGGGAACGTCTGCTTCATCCTCTGTATCTGCTTTTCTTTGGTCATCTAAGTAAATCTAAGGTCACTTCTCTGTTTATTGAAACTATCCCCAAATTAATGTATTTTATGACATTTTTTATTCTACTTAAAACTGATATTTTTCCCCCTCATGGGGGTGAGAAGAGGGGAAGATAGATTGTACATAATTAAATAATAGATAGAATGACAATGAAAATTCTGTGATGTTGTTCCTCTTTCAAAAATTTATTTATTTTAAAATCATTTTGAAATTTAAAATTTATTATTTAAAATTTATTTTAAACACTATTTTTAAATTTTGCATTCCAAATTTTCTACTTCTCTCCCACCGTCTCCCCCACACTGAGAAAGCAAATAATATATCAATTATATATATGAAATCATGTGTAAAATGTATTTTCATATTAGCCATATTGGGGGGAAGAGGCATGAGAAATAAAGTGAGAAAATTATACTTCAATTTGTACTCAGAGTTCCTCATTTCTCTTTATTTCTCTGAAGGTGGATATCATTGTTTTCATCATGAGTCCTTTAGAATTGTCTTGGAGCATTTTATTATTGATCAGAGTGGTCAAGTCTTTCACAGTTGATCGTCATCATTAGAACATTGCTGTTAGAGTACACAATGATCTTAGTTCTTCTCACTTTACTTTGCCTCAGTTCATATAGGTCTCACCATGCTTTTCTAAAAACACCTCCCAGTCATTTCTTATGGCACAATACAATCATATGCAACAACTTAGTCAGCTATTCCCCATTTCAGGAGCATCTCCTCAGTTTCCAGTTCTTTGCCACCTTAAAAAGAGCTGCTATAAATATTTTTTTCTACAAATAAGGCCTTTGCCTTTTTCTTTCATCTCTTCGGGGTATGAATATCGTAGTGGCATTGCTCAGTCAAACGGTATATGCACAGTTTTATAGCCCTTTGGTCATAGTTCCAAATTGCTCTCCAGAATGGTCAGATCAGTTTACAACTATACCAACAATGAATTAATGTACCTGTTTCTCCCCACCCCTCCAACATCTCTCATTTCTGATAGGTGTGAGGAAATACCTCAGAGTTGTTTTAATTTATATTTCTCTAATCAGTGGTAAGTTGAGTATTTTCTTTTAATATGACCATAGGTAACTTTAATTTCTTCTTCTGAAAATTGCTTGTTCATGTGCTTTGAACATTTATCAATTGGGGAATGGCTCATATTTTTATGAATTTGACAGTTCTCTATATGTTTAAGAAATGATGCCTTAGAGAAAAATAACATAAAATTTTTATATTATTCTATTGCTTATGGTGCCTTTTAGCAAAATGTAGTTTCCCTGATAATCTTCTCAAATTTGGTCTATTTTTGATTTTGATTTTTCTGAGATTATTATTGCTGTCCCTGCCTTTTTCATGTCAGTTGATGCACATTAGATTCTGCACCAGCCTCTATTTTAACTCTGTGTATATCTTTCTGTTTCAAGTGTGTCTCTTGTAAACAACATATTGTTGGGTTCTAATTTCTAATTCATTTTACTATCCACTTCTGTTTTATGGGTAAGTGCATCCTATTCACATTCTCAGTTATGATTACTAACTGTATCTTTCCCTCCATCCCATTTTCTTCTGTTTATTCTTTTTTCTTTCTTTTATCCTGTTTAGTCATTTCAGTCGTATGGTTTTCTTGGCAAAGATACTGGAGTAGTTTACCATTTCCTTCTCTAGTTTATTTTACAGATGAGGAAACTGAATCAAACAGGGTTAAGTGACTTGCCAATGGTCACATAGCTAGTAAGTGTCTGAGGCTAAATTTGAACTTGGGTCTTTCTGACTCCAGACCTGGTGCTCTATCTACTGCACCACCTAGCTGCCCATCTCATCATTTATAACATATGGTTAGATTAGAGTTTCTAAACCATCCTGCTCTCTGAATGGGTAGCACCTTCCATTCGCATTCACAATTATGATTACTAACTGTGTATTTTCTTCCATCCTATTTTCTTCTATTTAGCCTTCTCTTTTCATCCCATCCCTTCTCAAAAGTCTGTTGTGCTTCTGACCACTCCTCTGTTAATTCACCCTCTTTTTTATCTTCTTCCCCTTCTATTTCCCTATTGGATAATATAGATTTCTAAACTGAGTTTGCACATTTATATATATACATACATACATATATACATATACATTCGTCCCTCTTGAAACAATTCCAGTGAGAGTGAGGTGAGAGTGAGGTTCAAGCATTGCCCATCTACCCCCCATTTTCCCCTCTACTATAAAAGTTCTTCCTTGTATGCCATTTTTATGTGAGATAATTTTCCCACTCTACTACTTCCTTCCCCCTTCTTCCAGTGCATCCCTTTTTCTCTTCCCTTCATTTTTTTTAGATCATCCCAATAAAATCAGTTCACACCCATGTCCTCTGTCTATGTAGATTCCTTCTAACTGCCCTAAAAATAATAAAGTTTTTAGGCGTTACATGTCTCATCTTCCCATATAGGAATGTAAATAGGTTAACTTTATTGAGAATCCCTCGTGATTACTCTTTCGTGTTGACCTTTTTATGCTTCTCTTGAGTCTTGTATTTGAATGTTAAATTTTCTATTCATCAATCAATCGTCTTTTCATCAAGAATACTTGGAAATCTTCTATTTCATTAAATGTCTATTTTCCCCCGAAGGATTATGTTCAGTTTTGCTAGTTTATTATTGGTTATAAACCTAGTTCCTCTCCCTTTTGGAATATCACATTCCAAGTCTTCTGCTCCGTTAACGTGGAAGCCACTGAATCTTATGTGTACCTGACATACATAATATTTGAATTGTTTCTTTCTGGACTGCTTGCAATATTTTCTTCTTGACATAGCAGCTCTGAAATTTGACTGTAATATTCCTAGAAATTTGCATTTTGGGATCCCTTTCAGGGGGTGATCAGTGGATTCTTTAAATTTCTGTTTTACCCTCTAGATCTGAGATATCATGATAGTTTCTTGTATAATTTCTTGAAATATGAAGTCTGGGTTCTTTTTTTGATCATGGCTTTTAGGAGTTTTTTTTACCCAAGAATTTCCAGGAAAATGTAGGGGGAAGAGACCATTTTCTATTCTCCTTTCCACCAGTCTGTATAAACTGTTAGTGTCAGGCTATTTGCTAGGAATAATCATTTTTTAAAACTTGTTGAACAAATATTAATAATGAGTGAACAACTTAATGCTTAACTGGCCAACAATGTTATCAGTAATGTCATCTTCCTCTTCCTTCTCTTCCCCCCTTTTCTTCCTCTTCTTTCCTCTGCTGGTTCAATCTATGACAGCAGCCTGAGGATTAAGAGCATAGAGTACTGCTTCAAAAACATAAGAGCAATGGAACCTACTGAATCCTTAGACTATGGCTTAATATCTACTTAGCTACTTCAAACTGGCACTTTGATGTCAGAGAAATACATGTTAAACTGAGTCTTGAGTGAACTGGCAGTGCATCCAGTTTACTAAGTGTGCTGTTGTGAAAAATTTCTTCTCAACATCCTGATTTACACAGAAATGTAATTTACAGTACTGATAGAATTTTTTAGAGATCCAGGTGTCTGGTCTGTTCCTTTATGAGCTGTTGATTGGCTTTTTATAGTGATTATCATAAAAATCCAATGGATTTATGCATGTTTTGTAATATCAAAAAATCCTTTGATAAAATCTTAAATAGTAATATTTTTAGGAAAAAATATTACTACAAGATTTTTAAGTTGTTTTTTTTTCCTTCCTAGATTTGGTGGGGTTTTTTCCCCCCTCAAAAAATGAGTGGTTTGTAAACAAGGCAATGTATAATTCAAGGAAAGCTTACCATTTTCAAAATTTCCGATTCCTTGAAACAGAAAATTTTTGACTGACTTCCTTGTAGGAGTTAATAATATTAATTTTTATCGCATCTCTGAATCTCCTAATCTGCTCATGTTCAAATTGGCTAAAGGAGAAGAGAACCCTCTAATTTCATCTTTCTTATGTGGGTTAACTTTCAGATATTGATCAGTATTAATCAAATGCCAAAATTTTCACAAAATATTTTTTAATGTGATATATTGTTTCATCTAAGAATATATTCATTTTAATAGTGATAAGAATTGGGTGTACATTCTTACAAGGTAACTAAGCCACATCCGTATGAGGGAAGATAATGAGTCTACAAATTCTACTAAGAATATATTTTATGAAGTGCTCCTGAAAGAAGTATCCCTTTCTGTCCTGGAATATCATTAGAACTGTATGGTTTTTTAATTGTTTGAGTGCACATTTGACTTAATTGTCCACATGTCCTTTGGTGTGGTTGGCCTTATGGTGAAGGAAGAGCACTTTTGCCTTTAAGGATATTGTTTGTAGACATGAAATAGAATGAAGCTAGTTGGCCATCATGGTGCCTCCTCTTGGAGACTTGGCCTTATTTGTGTACTTTAACCAACATACATTTGCCACAAATATATAGGCCTTAAATATATAAATATATAAGAGGGGGAAAGTACTTAAAAGAATAACCTGCTACAGCCAATTAGTACTGTCCTTTGTTCTTTTGAATTTCATGTATAATTTCCATCTCTTAAGCAAAATGCACTCTCACATTAAGCTGTATTTATATACATAGATATAACTGAAATCTTCTCTATGATATTATGAAAAAAAGAAACCAAGCAGGAAAGCAACACAAAAAATTAAACAAAGAATTAAAAGAAAAACACAAGGCACAGTAACATAGGAACTTGAAGAAAGTTTTTGGTGTTGGGTTTTTTTTTAATAACCAAGCAGATCAATCTAGAATTAAAAGATGTATTAGGAAAGGGCAGGAAATAATTAGTGATAAATCATTTGTTGGTAGTTGGAAAAGGGCTGCTAAGTGGCACAGTGCTGCGCCTTAACTAAAAAAGATTCATCTTCCTGAGCTCATATCTGGCCTCAAGCACTCACTAGCTTTGTGAACCTGGACAAATCACTTAACCCTGATTGCCTCAGTTTCCTCATCTGTCAAATAAGCTGGAGAAGGAAATGGCAAATCATTCCAGTATCTTTACCAAGAAAACCCGAAATGGGGTCATGAAGAGTCAGACATCATTGCTAATGACTGAACAACAAAATATATTGTGGGGGTAGGAAGTAATATGTATGAATTATTAATTTACCTTATACTAGGCTTTTCATAGAAAATCAAATAGAAGTATCCAATTAACTTAAAATTAGATTTTAAAATTTAATTAAGATACAGGGAATGGGAGACCTGTTTTCAAAATGAAAACAGGTATGAAAAGCCTGTAAGCATTTTGTAAACTGCTTGCAGTGCTTATTACTCTATGAGGTAATAAATAGCTCAGGACCTAAGTCTCTTGTCTAGCCATGCCCACTATTGAATTATGTTCAGCAATCACTGGCGCTCAATTAGGTGAGGTGCTTTTTGAATTTTCAGAAGATAGAGAAGAAAAAGTTATTGCCTTTAAGGAGTTTATAATATGGGAAATATAGGAAAGGCCTTTTCATCTCCCTTTCTTTATGGAAGAACACTTACATTATGTAATGTTTTCTCAGAAGAACTTTTTTTCTAACTGTTGATGGTTTGTAATAATGCAGATTCATTTTGGATTCTTTTCATTTTTTCTACTCAGGGAAATAAAAAGCAGCTGGGGGAATAGCTTCCCATGAGGCAACATTTCAAAATCCAATAACTTGACATTTAGAGAATGGTAAAACATTCTATCCCCAGTAAAGTCATACTCTCAAAAAAGGAATCCTAGTTGTATCTGCTTTATCAGTGTAACCTTTTTCAAATGCTCTTTTGAAAAAGAATACAGATACTGTATCTTTAAGGTCCAAATCGAATGTAGAGAACATCAACAGTGTGAAAAATTTCTTACTATGAAGTACTTCTCCCTATGGAGTCAGAGAGATGGTGAATTTGAGCTGTGAGCTGGTATGAGGGATCTGTTGAGATGCAGAGGGAGAAGGTAGAGTGAAATATATTTCTCATTAGTACTATCTTAAATGTTACCTACAAAGAAACATAAAGATAGGAGGCTGTGAGGAACTAGCAAGTACAATACATTTTGGAAAAACTTTACTATGTTTTTTGAAGAGAATACAAAGAAAAGGTACTCATCTAAGTTTTTACCCCCAAGACATGGAATTTAACTCTTGTCTTGTGGGAAAATATAAAGAAAGGTCTTTTTTCCCCATAATTTTTTTATTTAGTATCTTATTTTTCCCCAGTTACATATAAAATTTTTAACATTCATTTTTAAAACTTTGAGTTCCAAATTTTCACTCCTCTTCCCCCCTCAAGCCCCTCCCCCATTGAGAAGGCAAGCAATTTGATATAGGTTATACACACATAGCCATGCAAAACACTTCCATAATAGTCATGTTGTGAAAGAAAACAGACAAAAAACCCAGGAAAAATAAAGAGAAAATAAAGAGAAAAATAAAGTTAAAAAAGTATGGTTTAATCTGCATTCAGACACCATCGGTTCTTTGTCTAGGAACGGAGAGCATTCTTCATCATAAGTCCTTCAGAGCTGTCTTGGATTGTTGTATTGCTGAGAATAGCCAAGTCATTCACAAATGATCATCTGACAATACTGCTGTTACTTTGTAGACAGTACATTTCATTTTAAGTCTTTCTAGGTTTCTCTGAGAGCATCCTGCTCATCATTTCCAACAGCACAACAGTATTCCATCACAATCACATACCACAATTTGTTCAGCCATTCCACAATTGACAGGCATCCCCTCAATTTCCAATTCTTTGCCCCCAGAAAAGAGCTGCTGTAGATAATTTTGTAGATAATTTCCTTTTTTGATTTCTTTTGGGATACAGACATAGCAGTGTCATTGCCAGCTCAAAGTGCATGCATTTGGGCATAGTTAGAAATTGCTCCACAGAATGGTTGAATCAGTTCATAACTCCACCAACAGTGCATTAATGTCTCATTTTTCCCACATCCCCTCCAATACCTGTCATTCATCTTTGCCATCCTGTTAGCCAATCTGATAGGTATGAGATAGTACCTCAGAACTGTTTTAATTTGCACTTCTCTTATCAATAGTGAGTTAGAGTATTTTTTCATATGGCTATAGATAGCTTTGATTATTTTATCTGAAAACTGATCATATTCTTTGATCACTTATCAATTGAGGAATGGCTCTCATTTTTACAAATTTGGTTCAGTTCTCTATATGTTTGAGAAATGAGACCTTTGTCAGAGAAACTTCAAAAATTTTTTACAGTTAATATTACTAACGGTATTTCCCTCCATCCTTCCCCCCATTTATTCTATTCTCTCTCCCTTCACCCTGTCTCTTCTCAAAAGTGTTTTGCTTCTAACCCCCCAATCTTCCCTCCCTTCTATCACCCCCCCTTCACTTATCCTCTTACCCCCTACTTTCCTGTAAGGTAAGAAAGATTTATTTGTATACCCAATTTATTGTGTATGTTATCCTCTCTTTAAGCCAGTTTTAATGAGAGTAAAGTTAATTCACTCCCCCTCAACTCCCCACTCTTCCCTTCCACTGTAAAAGCTTTTCCTTACCTCTTTTATGCAAGACAATTTACCCCATTCTTCCTCTCCCTTTTCTCTTTCTCCCAGGACATTCCTCTCTCACCTCTTAATTTTATTTTTTAGATATCATCCCTTCATATTCAACTCACACCTGTACCCTCTGTCTATATATACTCCTTCTAACTACCCTAATAATGAGAACGGTCTTATGAGTTACAAATATCTTCCCCTATAGGAATGTAAACAGTTTAACTTTAATGATCCCTATATGATTTCTCTTTCCTCTTTACCTTTTTATGCTCCTCTTGAGTCTTATATTTGAAAGTCAAATGTTCTATTCAGCTCTAGTCTTTTCTCAAGAATGCTTGATCTCATTGAATGTCCATTTTTTCCCCTGAAGGATTATACTCAGTTTTGCTGAATAGGTGATTCTAGCTCCTTCACCCTCCAGAATATCATATTCTAGGCCCTCTGATCCTTTAAAGTAGAAGCTACTAAATCTTGTGTTATCCTGACTGTGGCTCTACCATACTTGAATTGTTTATTTCTGGCTGCCTGCAATATTTTCTCCTTGACCTGGGAACTCTGGAATTTAACTATAATATTCCTGGGAGTTTCCATTTTAGGATCTCTTCCAGGGGGTGATTGGTGGATTCTTTCATTTTCTATTTTATGCTTTGGTTCTAGGATTTCAGGGTAGTTTTCCTTGATAATTTCTTGAAAGATCATGGCTTTGATCATGGCTTTCAGGTAGTCCAGTAATTTTTAAATGATCTCTCCTGGGTCTATTTTCCAGACCAGTTGTTTTTCCAATGAGATATTTCACATTGTCTTCAATTTTTTCATTCTTTTGATTTTGTTTTATTTTTTCTTGATTTCTCATAAAGTCATTACCTTCTATTTGCTCCATTCTAATTTTTAAGGAATTATTTTCTTCAGTGAGCTTTTGGATCTCCTTTCCCATTTGGCCAATTCTTCTTTTTAAGGCAGTCTTCTCCTCACTGGCTTTTTGGACCTCTTTTACCATTTGGGATAGACTGTTTTTAAGATATTATTTTCTTCAATATTTTTGGGGAGTCTCCTTTAGCAAGCTGTTGAGTCAGTTTTCATGATTTTCTTACATCCCTCTCAATTCTCTTCCCAATTTTTCCTCTACTTCTCTTACTTGATTTTCAAAATACTTTTTGAGCTCTTCCATGGCCTGAGACCAATTCATATTTTTCTTAGAGGCTTTGGATGTAGGAGCATTGACTTTGTTGTCTTCTGAGTGTATTTTTTGATCTTCCTTGTCACCATAGTAACTTTCTGTAGTCAGAGGTTGTTGGTTTTTTTTTTCTGTTGTTTGCTCATTTTCCCAGACTATTATTTGATTGTTTAACTCTTTGTTAAGGTAGGGCTTTGCTTCCAGAGTGGAGGGTGTACTGTCACAAGCTTCAGGGGTTTTGTGTAGCTGTTTTCAGAGATACTTCTAGACACCTGTAAATTTTCAGCTCTTCCAAGGTGGTATGATTGAAGGAGAGGTGTTTAATATTCTCCTGGCCTATGCTCTGGTCTGTGAGTGATGTCAAGCACTCTTTTCTACCCTGGAACTATGAGGAATGTCCCACCTCCCCTGTGGCTGCAAGCTCTGCTGTGCTAGTGTTTCTCCTCACCTTGGGACTGTACCCAGGACTGAGACCTGTATCTGAGTATGGGCAAAGCAACAGAGTACTGCCTCAGTGCTAGCAAAAGGACCTTTGTAATCTCTTTCTGACCAGTTGTGCAATCCCCTTACTGTCTGTGGGCTGGGAGCTCCAGAAGCCGCTTCTGCCTGTGCTGATTCAGTCACTCCCAATGTCTGCTCCTGGTTTGCCAGGGCTGGTGCTTCCTGTGCTGGACTGTGCCCCATTCTCACCCAGGTGTAACAGACCCTTCCAGCTGACCTTCTGAGTTGTCCCTGGTGTTTGTAGGCTGAGAGTTCTGGAAACTGCCATTGGTGCACGTGATTTAGTTGCCCCAAGTCTGCTCCTGGTTTGCTGGGGCCCAGTCTGCACTGGCGCAGCCTGCACTGGACTGCACTCCTCTCTCACCATGGTGCAACAGACCTTTCCTGCCCACCCTCCAAGTTGTCTTGGGCTGGAAATTTGTTTCAGACCATCTTTTTATCTTTTTCTGTTGCTCTAGAATTTTTTTAGAATCATTTTTAAAGGTATTTGGAGGGGTTTGGGAGAGAGCTCAGGCCAATCCCTGACTTTACTCTACCATCTTGGCTCTACCCCTAAGAAAGTTCTTAAGTGACTTTAATTAGGGAGTTAACAAATGTGTGATAATGTGCTTCTAGATAAGGAAAGAGAAGTCATCTACTATTATATTGAAGGTTTGAAATGACTCTGAACTTTCACATAGCCACATAGACATATAAACATATTTTTGACTTGTTACTCTTATCATTTATGTTCAGTAATTTTAATATGTATTTATTGTAGGAAATAAAGTTATTTTGTTAATAGAAAAATAAGTGTAATTTCTACTGAGAGGTTTCTTCCCCACTCCCATTTTGATGAACTAGGGTGGGAGCCTGAGTTAATTAATTTTTTTTAATGAGAAAGAAAAGTTAAATTAGATCTCTGTATCCTTCTAAACCTCAGAAAGAAGAACTAATGATAAAGCAAATCCCTGAATCACTCTAGATAGAGCTCAGAATGATAAAAATTAGTGATAGTGATTTTTAGGAAAGAAAACAAGCCAAAAGGCACACTGAGGGGTGATATACAAGGGAGCATGGTAGACTCAGATCCCATAAAAATGACAAAATGTGTGGTCTTACATCCAGAATTTTTGAGTATTTTCCTCCTTTCATTTCCATTGATCTTTCCTCATAGAAACTATATGCAACAAGTCCGAGAGGCTACTGAAAACTAATGAAAGTAATTTGTATGCTTAATGATTATTTTAATATTATTGGTTTGTTAATATGACATCACTGCTTTGAAGTATTAACATGTTTAATACACATTGTAATGTTTTCAGAGTGGAAATTCATAGAGGTTTCCCAATTTGGGGAGTGGACCCAAAGAATGTGAATAAGGACATTGTAAGAATATCCAAAGAAATGGGAGAGTGCAAGGTAATTCAGAAAGTAAGGTCAGACCTAGGAAGTCAAATCAGTCAGTACTCTGAATTATGTTATCTATTGGATCATTCAAAAGTACCAACTACCTTAACATTAATAACTAGTGCTAGAAACTTATTTATGAGATCAAGAAAATTTTGTCCTTAATAAGAAAGAGGTCCTGAAAGCAAGAAGTTTGAAAATCATATTCCTGATAGCAAGGAGTTTGAAAATCATATTTGAAGCAGAAAGGGATAACTACCAGGGAGACAAGCCACAGTGAAGCTCCCAACAGTAGAAAAAGCTATTTCATCTTCACATGAGACTTGAGTTAGTTCCATTGACTCATGTGGAGAAATATCACCAATATGTCAGGCAATAGTTAGGTTCCTTGAGTTGCACAGAGAAATGAGGACCTGTGAACAGGTTCCAGTGAAAGTATCTCATTACAGACAGAAATATAAGGCCAAGAGAGTAATTTTCTCAGAAGAGTATTGTTGTTCTCCTGAGGAAGACGTTGTAGAGGTAGAGACTAGGAATGTAACAGACCTTTTATAAGACTGGCAGGCTTCTCACTTGGACAAAATAAATTGTTTTATAGAAAGCCTTAAAGGCCCCCTAAATCTGAATACACAGGGCCTGAGGAGAAGAAATTGGTTTCTTCTTCTACATATCTGAAAATGTGTGTGTGTGTGTGTGTGTGTGTGTGTGTGTCTGTGTGTGTGTGTGTGTGTGTCTGTGTGTGTGTCCAGAGAGAGGGAAAGAAGAGAGAGACTCAAGTTGTTCTATGGTTCTAGCTGAACAACCACGATAGCAGTATTTAGTTTGGCAACATCATTGAAGCTAAAGAGGAACCATCTAAATTCCTATTGTGTGTAGACAACAACTTAGTCAAACTGATAGAAAATGCAATGATTTCCTCCACATAATGCGGAAAGGAGCAGAGTAGCCCATTAGCCAACAGACTACAAGGACAGCTTGATTAAGAATATCCTTATGAACATTGAGATATCTTTATAATGTTGAAATTATCACTGAACTGTGACTATGTAACATCCATTATTTAAGCATTATGTATTTATATGATATGTGAGTGTATATGTATGTGTGTGTATGACAGTTGATATTGCAGACTTAAAGCAAATACACAAAGAAGGGTTATCTTAAAAAGTTCACAGAAAACATGCTAAAAAGTAGGCTTTTGAACAAATTTTGTTATACCACCTAAATTGTATTTGATATCACTTTTTGACATCAAATGCAACCTGGAATTTTCACTCTAAAATAAGAAGAGGGGACTTATGAGAGTCTCTGGTCCTGGTCCACAGAACACCTCCATGACTTGCCTTAACAAATAAGAATTGCCCCTAAAGTTAATATTGTTGTTAGTTGCAAGCCTAACTCAAGTAGGAAGGACTTTTTCTGGGCAAAAAGAGCCTTAAAGAAGGGGGACTTGCTAAAGAAATTGTGACTAGATTCCAAGGGTGAACCTGAAATTGAAAGGTTGTATCACCTGGAGACTAAAACAGCTAGAATTATGAAACCCAATCTATGAATTAAACCATGTGAAACTAGATCAAGAAATAAATATGTATAGCTGTTATTTGTTATTTTTTTTTTGCACGCTGAGATTTCCTCTCACTGTATTAAAATCATTTTTTGTACCTTAACCAGCTGTTTGGGTCTGTGCTGTGCTGATGATCATCTGGAAAGTGCATTGGATCTGGAGACAGAGGACCTGGGTTTGAATTCTGGCTCTGCTCTGTGGCTTTCGGCAAGTTACTTTAGCTCTCTCTGAGCCTTAGTTTCCTCATCTGTAAACTGAATGGGGGAGGGGAGGCCTGGGGAGGAAGTGGACTGGGGAGCTCCAGCAGTTTATTTCAAATCTCCCTTGCAACTCTAAATCCTCAAATGTGTGATGTCATGATTAACAGAAGAGGGTTAAATAAGAGAGTAAGGAGTAAGATCTAGTGTTTAGTCCCAAGAGGAGGCAATAGAAATTATCATGATCATACAGGATGCTTTCTGTTTGAGGGTGCCCCATGACATGTTGCTTTACTTGTGTAATAGAAACAGAAGATGAGAAAGGAATGAATTAGTGTTGACATTTATTATTTCTTTATAAGTCTCAGGTTTGGGATGTGGGTGTAAGCACTTTGGGAGCAGGGGGAACAGGACCAGATTTCAAATGCAGTTTCACTGCTCAGTCTTTTCCATAAAATTGGAAGCGCTTTGGATCATGATCCTGTACATTGTACTACCCCAAGCCAAGGGACATATTTTTTACTGAATAAGTTTTAACTTATGAGTTTTTTCTGGGTCTTATTTCTTCATCTGAAAAATGAGGGGGTTGGGCTAGATGTTCTCTAAGATTCCTTCTAGCTCTGTTGTTCTCTGAGTCAGATGTATTTATTCAAGACTCAACAAACATTTACTAAGTGCTTACTATGTGTAATGTATTATGGTAGGAAATGGACGATATATAGTAAATAAGGCATAGGTCCCAATCACATAGGTCAGAAAGATGTATGTTCTGTTTTGTGTTTTTATGTAAGTGTGTGGGAGGAAGAGAGGGTGCTATGTGTTCCTACAAGGGAGAAATAATTTCTGACCGAGGGAACTGGAGATGCATATGTTTGCTTATCTGCAAGAAATTTCATTAACTGGATATTTTTGGCTATTCTCCTAAGGTTTAAATTGGGTATCATTTATAGGAAAAAGCAATCATTGAACAGTTCAGGAGATCCAAGTTTGAGTCCTGTCTCTATCAGAGACTTAAGTCACCTCAAGCAAATTTAATCATTTCTCTCCTTTTGTTCATTTAGAAAACATTAATTACATAGAGTGTACTAGGCATTGGGGTATTCAAAGACAAAAGTTAAAATTTTACTGGGATTGGGGATCTAGGATACAGATGTCTAGAGAGAAGTAATCTGAGAAGGAAGAGAATGGAATGGAATGGTTTAGAGTTCTCAGAGGAAATAACACAAATGGAGCAGAAAGAAAACTAAGAAGTCTAAGAGTAATTAGGGAATACGTTCCAGGATTGGGGGACACCTTGTGTGAAGACACTGAGAAGGGAACAGGAATATGCATTTGAGAGAATAACTAGTAGTCCATTTTGTCTAGAACATAAACCATGTGAACAGGAGTGTTGTGAAATAAATCTGGAAAGATAGATTGGAGCCAGATTGTGAAAGGTCTAAAATGACAAGTTGAGAAGTTTATATTTTACTCTAGAAGCAATGGGGAGCCTCTGAAGCTTTCTGAATGGGAGAGTAACAAGGTCAGACCTGTACCATAAGAGGGTTGTTTTGATAGCTAAATGAAAGCTAGATTGCAGGAAGGAGAAAATTGTACAGCACAGACTCCCTGGGCCTGGATCTCCTTATTTGTAAAGTAAGAAGCTGAGACTGTATGGTTTAGATGAAAAAGCACAGGGTTCTGAGTCAGAGAACTTAGATTTAAATTTCAGTTCTGCTATTTAAGACTTCATGGGATGTTGGAGCAATTACTTCACCTCTGATCTCAGTTTCCTCATCTGAAAAAAAGAGCAGGATAAAGTAGATCTTTAAGGTTTCTTTTAGCACTGACATTTTTGTAGCATGGTAAGGTTAAAAAAAAGTGCTTCTTTTGGCCCCAGGGAACCCTGTATGATCTTGAACAAGTCCAAGTCAATCTCTGGAACTCAGTTTCCTCATCTGTAAATTAAAGATGATTGCGCTCAAGCCCTTTCCAAGTCAAAATCTATTCACCTCCACTTAAAGAAGCCTTGATTAGCCATACAGTTGCTGTTTCAAAGTCCTGGGGGGAAAGGGATTTGGAAATAATTTTTTTCTTTATTTTCTTTCCCACATCTGCAGTATCTATGGAAATTTACATGAGAAAGAAATATCTGAGTAAATGCAGTAGTTGAATTTGGTTTAATTTTTTTATTTCACACTTGCAAGCTAGAGAAAATTAATGAATTCTTTGTATCAATGGAGTAACTTTTCAAGCTCAGTAATCACTTTTCATCATTGTTCTACAACTCTAAGATGAATATTTGGTAGATCTAAGGGCCTAGTGTATAACAAGCTCTAGGCCTTGCTTTCTTTTGAATAATAACATTTTTTTCACACTGAGCAATTTTATGGGGTCTCTTCCTTTCTTGGCTGATTTTACCGTTCATAATCTTAAGTAACTCTATATTTCATCTATTTGACACATTTCTACATAGTATTACTTTATTTCAGGTGGGGATGAAATGGAGTGTTAGTATTTTAAGAATCTTCCAGAGTTAACCTTGTGAGGGTAGGAAGGTAGGAGGGAAGCCATTTGTTTTATTAATGTTTCAGGGATATGCCTTTCTTTACTGTATTTTCTTCTACAACTAACAATACCAATAGTACTCTGTAAGAGAAATGCACACAAAAAAAGAAATGCACAGAAGCTTAAGAGGGATACTTCCATCAACCGCACATGATGACTAATTTAGGGTTTTCCAGCTGATGGTCCATCAATTACAAATGATGTGAATTTCCTTTGTGGGTTTTTTTTAATTCTATGCCATGGAATAATTTAGAAATAAGGATTTTTTAAATAAAAGCATAATGGTGATTTTTATAGTTGTTTATATAGACTATTGTTTTTATTTATTAGTCACTTAAAATAAATGATAGACTATAATTTCTAAATTTGAAAAATATTCTTATTTCATCCAGTTAAAGCACCAGTTGAAATTAATTTTTTAAAAAATTCTCTATACTATATTAATACCACATAATAAGAAAGGGGCATATTTTAAATTCCTAATGCAGAACCTTTTCTGGGATATTCCCAGCTGCTATTCTCAGGTTTTATAGTTACCTTCTGGGGCTATAGCCCATAAGGCTATAGCTCACCAGCCTCTAATGAGTGTGTTTCTCATCAATAGTCAGATGCAATTAACCTCTTAGGCAAAGGTACTTAAGATGGAATAGTTTAAAAATAAAACCCTAGCTAAAAATTTGGTTCCACTATAAACCTGGAACCCAGTCTTCCACAAATACAGATATCATCTATGCACATGTTTTCCAAATGTAAAGTACCATAGTAATGAGACCCTTCTGTGGGAACAATCTCTCCTGTGTGTAGGCTTAGAAGTCCTTTTCTCTGGTGGAGTCTCTCCTTCCTCTCCTTACTCTGATCCAATCAATTGCCAAGGTCACCAGTGATTGTCATCTCTCTTCTTTGCTGCCAGAGGTCTTACTCCTTAAAGCAGTTTCCAGCTTTGAATGACTGCTTCTCTACATCAATATATACTTGAAGTGTGTTCCTCAAACTCTATGGCTCTCTACAACTGCTGGGTAGGGTATCTCCTTCTGGGCAGGTAGTTCCTGACACCATAGCCAGTGGGGGTAGGGAGAGTAGGATTAAGTGCCTGAGGTTGATTAAAGTCATTAAGGTTATGTGGGCCAACAGAGAACCTTATCCTATGAACTTGCAATCCACAAGGATGTCAGACAAATTGTCTGAATTCATGACAGGAACCAGCTAGGTTTGCTTAAAAGTAAAAATACACTCAAAAACAAACATCATTTAGCTCTCATTGCGTGTTCTAACTGAAATGCTAGGGACCAGTTTTCAAAGGCTAAAATATCCATATTGCTCATATTACCTGCAGTAATGGACACTATAATATAACAGATATTGATACATAGACATTCAACCAAGCGTAAGTTATCTCAAAGAAATTTGATTACTTTTAAAGAAAATGCACCAGAAAACTGACTATCCAATTAAAATCAGTTAATTTTTCTCCAGTGGATCCTTGTACTACTAGGACATCTAAGAAGGCAAATGCCAGATTGTCTCTACAGTGGGTCTTTGAAAATGCGTAGTTACCCAATTTTCTTCTCAAATCACAGAATTAGAAAGGACCTCGGTGGCCCATCTAGTCCGATCCATATACCAAAGGAATACCCATTATAACCAAAACCAAAAGCAGTCATCCAGCTTCTGCTTGAAGACCTCCAAGGAGGGGGAAACCACCACATCTCAATAAAGCCCCCACAGTATAATATCCTCTCTGGGATAGGACCTCAATTTATACTCATATATGTGAGTATAAATGTATACAGGAAAGAGTGATTACCATTCCTAGACTCTAAGGTTACTTTTGTAGGTGGCTATTCCTATCCCTATTAGGGCACTTCCCATTAGAAATTGTCACTACAAGATATTACCCATCCACACCTAAAAAACATATTTTCCTACAAATATATCATTGATGAGAAAAGTAAGCACAAACTTAAATTACTGTGGTAGTGAGGCATACAGATAGGAAATACACATGGCCACAGCAGCTCACATCTCCAGAACTGCGGAGCCTAGATATCTTTTCTCTCCTCATTCAGATCTCTTTCCAACCCAACTCTTAGTTGCCAGGACTAGCTCTTGAAGAGTTGGTTCTCTCCTCTTGATGCCAGAGGTCCCTTTCCTTGAAGCTGCTTCCAGCCTCAAATGACTGACTGCCTCTCTGTTTTATTGTTTGGAATATGTGTCTTTGGTTCCTCAACTGTATCTCAAAATCTCTCGAACTAATACTGCAAGGGTTGAATGTCATGCCTCCTCTGTGAGTAGTTCTGCTACTAGACATGATGAAGAGCTGAGTTTTTCCCTGACTCCTGGCTCCCTTAGATTCACTTAAGGCTGAGCTGCTGACTGTCTCTAGGATTTAGCTATTTAAAACCCTGAAAGGGTATTGATATTTTTTTCTATACAATGATGCTGTTCTTTTCTAAGAGAAAGGCGTTCAGAGTTCATAAAGGGATAACAGGGCATTGACATCTTGTTAACACATTAAATTATCATCATCTATAATTCCATCCTGTGATTACATCAACTCAGCTGGGGAGGTGAAATAAAATCCTCCCCCCAATTACATTAATATTTTCATCATAATCTTAGAGGCAGTATGGTTTAACGGAAAAACCACTGGGCTTGGGGTCAGATGACAGATTTGCCTCAAGGCTATAACAATTAGAAGCCTTATCCCCATGGGCAAATCACTTAACTCCTCTGAGGTTCAGTCAGCTTCCTTACTCATTTGTTGAATGGGGATAATACTTATACTATCTACCTTATCAGGCTATCAGTTTTCTTGAGCAAATGTTTGCTTATTTCTTCAGTCTCTTCACTAGAGAAGGTTACCTTTCTTGTTCTTTCTTTCATGCTTCTCTTGGCATTGCAATTACTGGATTTGTTGTCATTGTGGTTCCTTATTATAGATCCCTTGGTAGGAATACAGGACTTTAGTCAGACACAGTGAGCTCCCAGGGGTAGAGCAAATAATAAATCTAGTTGATAATAGATTCTTGACCCTGTCACCTCCACCAGTTATAGCCTGAGAGATTGAAGTATGTATTGTAGACTCGGATGGAGTGGTTGAACCTATCTTTGTGTCCTATTTTCTTACTTAGTCGTGGGTAAAGTAGGTTAGTTGGAATCATGACAGTGTCTGAACTCTTCCCCTGCCACAGTCCAGATCAGGAGCACTAAGTCCATCTATGCCTTACTCCTCTTAAAATCCTGGCTAGGTATGCTGAGCCTAATCCTTGCCCACTGGATGGGGAAGATGAACAAAAAAGCCAAAGTTGGGGACATAAACTGCTTGGCTCCAGTTCAGATTTGGAACTCACTGTATAATCCTTTTTTATTGTCTTTTGTTTTTGGTGGGCATTGACTTTGCATTTTTCTTAATTCATCTCTTATTTGTTGATCATTTTTATCTGGCCTTTTTTCCTATTTACCTTGAGGTAACTGGAAAGCTAGGCTTGGCTAGAACATTTCGCAAGTCATTTTTCTGGTAATCTTTTGTGGTTTTGTGTGTGTGGTTGTGTGTGATTTTTGTTTTTTGTTCTGAAAGAGGACTACAACATCAGGAAGATGGTGCCATGACTTGCAACTGAATTGGATTAGAGGGAGGGATGGAGGGATTGAGGTGCAAAGTCACCAGCCTCACCTTCTCCTCTGGAGCCATCTGGGTCCAGTGGCCACATATAGATCAGGGACAACTGAAGATGGGCCAGGACACAGTGGGAGACCTTGGCCTTTTTGAGCTAAGGTCTTTCCAAGTTCTTACTTTCACTGAGGCAACTTCCATTCAGTGATTAGGCCTGTTTAAGAAGTGAGTCAAGGGATGGCCCCTTTAATAAAAAAAAAAATCAAACTGGGAGGGGAAAACCCTCAGGGTTGTGGGCCAAAAGAAAAGCAATTACTATTTGCAATCACTCCAAGCCATGAGAGTCCAAAAAAATAACCATTAAGTAGTGCTTGGGCAGGGAACCTATTCTTGGCCAGTCAATGAGAGCCAGAGTAAATTGGGTTTAAGGAAGAAATCTAACCGGTAAACCCCAAGATAACTAGGTAGATTTCAGCCATCAAAATTTACTTTCCTTTAGGCAGAACATGCTCAGGTAAGGGTGGTACAATACAGAGTCAGGAGGACTGAATTCAAATCTGTCTTCAGACACTTGTGAGCTGTGTGACCTTGGGCAAGTCACTTAGCCCTGATTGCCTCCAAAAAAGAAAATGTTTTACAAACATGCTCAGATCTCACCTGTCCTTAAAACATTTTCACTTGACTTTACCATCCTCTTACTCCCTACTTTTCCATCCTCAGTCTTATGAAAATATCTCTACACTTGTTACCCCCACACTTTATCAATCCAGTCCATATACTCATGCAATTTATGTTCCTGTCAAACTGGCCTACTATTCCCACACATGATGTTCCATGTGTCACCATTTCTTAACCCCTTAGAATGTGACTTCTGTGACTGTACCATTTGACTGAAACCACTTTCCACTTGGCTATCATTGATACCTTTATTAACTCCAAGAGTTGCTAAAGATGTCTCTGCACCCTTTGCTAACGCTCTTCCCTGATTTTCTGTCAGCCCTGAGATTTTGTGATACTGTTTTACCATTTACCTGTCTGATAGATTCTTTTAGTCTCTCCTGTGGGACATGATCATTCACTGGGCACCCCCGTTGTATGAACATATCCCGGGGCTTTGTCCTAAGCCTTCTTTCCTCTCTACACTCCCTCAATGACCTCACATATTCTCTTGGATCCAACTGCTATCTCTGTTAGAAGTAGATTACACTTTCCTCCCCCTCCTTCCTGCTCTCTCATAAGAAGTTTTATGAGAACATTTAAAAATTATTGTACCCTAAAATCTAGCCCCACCTTTCTTCTTTCCTCCTTCCTTCCTTCTTTCCTTCCTTCCTTCCTTCCCTTCTTCCTTCCTTCCTTCCTTCTTTAAGAAAAATGAGTGAAAGTTTAGGAGCAAAAGTTAAGATCCCAGGAAATAGAATAAGGATTTTAATCATACTTAGAATGGAAAATGCTGCAATACAATTAAGCTCTGAAAGGATTAATGATCCATCTTCCACCAAACCCTAAATGGATTAGGGAAATGATCAGAAGGAAAGAGTCTTTTTGATTGCTTCAGTTAATGGAAGAATCTATTGGGTTCTCCCTTGACCAGCTGGAAAAGTGAAACCTTGAAGGAAGTGTCAAAGAGGGATTGAATAGTTTTAGAAATATGATTCTTCAAGGGTATGCCAAAAATTAAGTGAATGTGGTTTTGTGTGATGCAGCAATCTATTAATGGAACTGTTGCCCAAACTATGAACCCTTGCTTCTTTAAGAATCGTATAAAATTGTGGCTTCTGCGAGAGAAATGTCTAAGGATATGATAGCACTCTGTCAGTCTGGATATTTCTCTCTCTCTAGAACGAAAATGCTTAAATTTTAGAATAAATAATTAAAAATTTTTCATGGTAGGCTGGTGCCTACAACACAGAACACAATACAGTTTTTCTTCCCTATTTTTATGGGGGAGACTTCCAAATCTACATATGCAGCTTTCATTGGCCATCCTGAACTCCAGTCTTGTCTCTTCATGATATTTAGCCCATAGGCATCTCTAACTCAACAGATGTCTTTTATCTTTTCCCCTAAACCCATCCTTCTTACTACCTTTCCTATTTCGATCTTTCTAATCACCCAGGTTCATGTCTTTTGACTCACCTTTGACATCACCTCTACCCTAAATCCAGTGTTTTGCTAAGGCTTGTCAATTTTATCTCTGAATTTTATTATGTCCACCCCTTCCTTTCTGTTTACCAATCTACCACCCTAGTTCAACCCCACATTACTTCTTGCCTGAACCATTAGAATAACTACCTGCAGCCAGGTTCTCTGTTCTCCACAAAATCCTTCACATCATTAACAACTGGATATTTCTAAAGTATATCACATGTTAGGAACACACAGAGATAACCTTGATCTTGCTATCACCTACAAATGCACTACCTCCATGTTCAAGAATTCCAAAATCCCCTTATTCAATCTTAATCTCTTGGCTTTTCACCTCTCTCTGCCTTCTAAACCCTCTATCTTCATCTACACCATGACTGCCAGTCCCTTGACTCCATCAGTTCTCTACCAGGCCATAATCTTGCAACTAGTCACTTTCTCTCCTTTTTCCCATCTCGACTTCTTGACTTTTGAAAAAATTCATCTCTATACTTCCCTTCTCTGTTGAATCCCCAATACTCTATCAAATCATCAGTTCACCCTGCCAAGCCTTAGCTTTGTATCCTTCCCACCATCTGCTGTATTTGCTCCTGTACATATGCTGCTAAATAAAAATGAGAATATCATGCAATTATTCTGACCGGGTCACTACAAATTTATGTTATACAACCTCAACTGGGCCTTCACTGCTGTTAGGCAATCCTCCCTTATCAACTCACTGTCCACAGCAGCTCTTCCAAACCTTTTCATCCTTCTTCAAACCTCTCATGTCTCCCCCTACCCTGACCTTCCCAG
The DNA here is from genome assembly GCF_011100635.1 of Trichosurus vulpecula. Taxonomy (NCBI): domain Eukaryota; kingdom Metazoa; phylum Chordata; class Mammalia; order Diprotodontia; family Phalangeridae; genus Trichosurus; species Trichosurus vulpecula. The sequence goes on from NC_050573.1 coordinate 477,129,005, forward strand.
TGAGAACCTTGCCTCCTATTTTATAGGAAAAAAAAATTACAATCTCCCTCTTTTCCCCTTTGCTTCCTCTCTTATTGGAGTGATAACTCAGATGCCTTCTGCCATTATCTCCTCTTTCACTGTGTTGGATGAAGTGACTTTAATCCTTGCCAAAGCTAATCCCTTTACTTGTTTAAGGAATCCCACCATACCCTATCTTCTCTAATGGATTGCCCCTTAGGTCATCCTTAGTCTTTCACTTACTTTGAATCTTTTCCTCTCTGTTGGCTCATTCCTTCACTTGATCCTTCCATCCTCACTATCAGCCTATTGTATTTATTTTATTTTTATTGTATTTATTGTATTGTATTTATTCATTGTAACTAAATTCCTCAAGAAGGCCATCTTCTTAGCTGCCTCCACTTTCTCTCCTCTCATTCTCTTCTTAACCTCTTACAATCTGGCTTCCAACTTCATCATTCCACTGAAGCTGTTCTCTCTAAAGTTACCGATGGTCTCAGAGTTGCTAAATCCAATGGCTTTTTCTCAGTCCTCATCATCCTTGACCTCCTACAGCCTTTGACACTGGTGATCACTCTCTTCTCCTTGATACTCTCTTCTATCTAGATTTTCAGGCCACCTCTTCTATCCAGGTTTTCAGGCCACCATTCCCTCCTGGTTCTCTTCCTCTTCTAGATCATACCCTCTAGCCCTAAGTGTTCTAACATCAGGGTTCTGTCCTAGGCCCTCTTCTCTGTTCCCTCTATACTACTTAACTTAGTGATCTCAACAGCTCCTGTGGATTTAATTACCATGTCTATGCTGATGATTCTAAATCTGCCTCTCTACTGACTCCCAGTCTCACATCTCTCACTGCCTTTCAGATATCTCAAACTACACATCCAGTAGGCATCTTAAACTCATTATGTCCCAAATAGATCTCACTATTTCCCTCAAAAAATCCTTCTCTCCCCCCACCCCACATACCTTCTCTATTACTGTAGAAGGCAACACTCTCCTCCCAGTCCCTTAGGCTCACAACCTTGGAGTTATCCTTCTCTCCTCACCACAACTTAATCCCCATATCCAATCTCTTCCCTCAAGTCTTTCCCTACTCCAGCTCATTATCCATTCAGCCACTAAAGCAATTTTCCTCAAGCACAGGTCTGATCATGTCTCACACACACACACACACACACACACACCTCTACTCTGTAAACTTCAGTGGCTTCTCATTGCTTCCAGAAACAAATACAAAATACTCTGTTTGGCATTCAAAACCATTAATAACCTAGCCCCTGCCTACCTTTGCAGGGAGTAGGGTGTACCCTACTCCCTGACACTTATTCTTCAATCCAGTGACATTGGCCTCCTAGTTTTTGCAGGAGCAAGACACTCCTTTTCTCTGCTTTGAGCATTTTCTCTGGCTATGTCCCATACTTGGAACACTCTCCCTCCTCTTATTCCACTACTGATCTAACTGGCTTCCTTTGTCTCAACTAAAACCCCATCTTTTACTGGAAGCCTTCTTCGACCCCTCTTAATTCTAGTACCCTCCCTCTATTAATTATTTCCTATTCATCCTGAACTTGGCTTGCTATGTATATATTTGCATGCTGTCTCCCCCATTAGATTGTAAGCTCCTTGAGGGCTTGCCTCCTTTTGTATCTCCAGAACTTAGCTGCTCTTCTATTAAAAGCATATGAAAATCACTTTGCATATCTCTCTGTGGTAAGACAAACAGAATTATAATATTGTTCCCATTTTAAAAATAAGGAAGATTTGGCCTGGAGAGGTTAATGAGTTATGTACCTATAGTTGAAAATATTTAACTGGTAAAGTCCTGGGTTCAAACACAAGCAACTATTACCTGCTTTATTCATGTTATCAAGGAATATAGGTATTCAATATTATTAATATTTGTTTAATAAAACTAATGATTTTGTATTAGCTTCTGAAAACTTCTTATGAGTCATGTTGGCTTTCTTTTTAGTATTGAAAGTCAAAAGAAATTTTCAGTGGCCTAAATGTCAAGAAAATTGTGCTCTTTCCTAGTATTTGGAATGTTTTAACAATTAATAACATTCTTAATATGTTAATTGGAGTTCTTTTGTTGCTCTAACTCTGCTATTTTTATATGCTTTTGCTTTAAATTCTGTGAGTAGAGGCTCAATCTGTCTTTCATTTTGGTTAGAAAAACCTCACTTAGCCTTTCTGAAAAGATTTATATATAAAATAAAGAGTGCTATGCCTGCTGAAGATAGGTGATTCAGAGAAGAAAGATGTGTGTACTTTATAAAAAGTATTCCATGATAGTGGTGAGGTTTGAGTGGGGTTTCAAGGACCCCTCAAGAACTGGAATACAGGGGAGGGTCATCTGGAATGAATTCATTCTTTTAGTCAATGTGGCAAAGGTTTATTGTAACACCAGTACAGCAGGCAGAGTTCCTTAGAGAAATTGCATTCCCTAAGGAACAGGAGTATGGGAAAAGTAGTGGATTATCTGGTAGATATGCTCATTAGGTGGTAACTTACAACCTTGGTCACAAGTGTCATTCACTAGAGGAAACCAGGGGAAGGGGTTTCTCAGGGGTGTATTTTTGGTCTGTTTAAGTCTGTAGCAAGATAGCTTCGAGAGTCGATGTACATAACTTGACATCTGGATTGAATATGATAACTTTGGAAATCAATACATGATAATTCTGTGGTTACAAGACAGTCTTGTTTTTGCAAGAGAATTTCTTCAGAGGTCAGCTTGTTCTTGTGATGGGGAAAGATAGTTTATTTTACTGTGAGAAATGTGATTTTTAAAACTGGGGTGCAAGCACAAGCACAGAAGCACCCCATCAATAGTAGTGAAAACACTCAAAATATCCTCAAGGTCAGATTACAAAACCAAAATCAAGTTGCTATCATCTCTAGAGGACACTAAATCTTCCTCCCCCCCAAATATAAAAATTTAACAGCCTTCAGGGAAATGTTCAGTATGTTCTGATATGAAATATCAGAGCTTTGTAATATGACTTCAGTAAGGTTGTGTTGTGAGAAGGAAATCCTTTAAGGCTGAGCCTAAATAACAGTTTTACAGTCATTGAAGAGGAAGGTTCTATCACTGGGTCACAGAACCATAGAGCGGGAGGAGACTTAAAAGGCATCAAGGACATACCCCTCATTTTAACTACAAGGAAGTTGAGGCTGAGAAAACTAAATGACTTGTCCAGGGTCATTTGGGTAAGTTAGCACCTAGCTAGTTGTGACATATAGTGCTGTCTGAGCATAAGTAATCTTCAGGTTTGTACTGAACTCTTCTCTGGAGTTGTTTAGATTTTTTGGTTGTCGACTGATAGTAGCTCCTCAGCAATCTTCTCTGAAAATCAGTTAGTCAACAAGCATTTATTAAGTGCCTACTATGTGCTTGACATTGATAAGATTTTTAAAAATTGTTCTGTCCTGTCAGCTCATTGTGGAGGCAAAGTGATAAGAGCTATGGTAATTCACAGAGAAGAGAATTGTTTTGGAGGTTAAAGCTGCTATCCAGGAAGATCTAATTCAAAATTGACTTACACTTTGATATCCATCTCATTCGTGTGGGTACTGTGTCCATTCATATATAAATCCTACCCATTCTATCTTGCCCACTTCTTTTTGTCTATCTTCCACATAGTATCAAAGCTGTATACCATTAACACAAAAGGAATAGATAAATACCATGATAGCAGTATTTACTTTATCACACTACTTTTAGATATATAAAACATTTTCTTGGGCCCAACACAGGGTCCTTGTCCCTTTGTAGCTGGTTTCCTTTACAAACCAACAGTTCTGTTTTATATAAAGATAAAGTAGCAATGTTCCAGATTAATTAATTTTGGCCATAGCATAACATTCTGCCTTTGTCTAAATTTTCAAGTTTTGGATATAAATTTGTCATCTAGAAAGTCAGAGTACCACTATATGAACTGTTACTACTTGATCAATTCAATTTTTCTCTTTATAATTACTTTGCTAAAGACATTTTGTTCTGTTGTAAAGTTTGTGTGTAATTTATTTGGTTTTTGCTAACAGCTACTGGAATTATAAGAAAATAAACCAAACTTCTCATCCAAAAAAAATTGCTCTGCAAAGGTTTAGGGATAATACTGACCTTTTAAGTGACCCTTGACAACCCTTGGATTTCTAGCCACAGAAGGGGAAGGTACCTTGTTCCAAGAGTTAACAGCTTAACGAGAAAAATGCCTGATTTAAAGTGTGTGGGTAGGAATTACTGAAAGAAGTTAGGCTGAATAGGGACAAATCTATAGCACATCGATGAAGTGATTTGGGGAAGGGAAGTAAGGACTAGGATCATGCAACTTTACAGAAAATGTACACGTGTTACAAGATCTCTGACATTTCTTGGCTCTTTTTTCAGATTCACTGCCACCACACTAATTCTGGACCTCATTTCCTTCCACCTCAGATGGCTGATTTTTATTGTTTCCAGTCTCTTCCTTCTCCAATTAGTGCTTCACATGATTAATTGCCAATCTTCCTCATTCTTAGATCTGATCAGGAACCTTCAGTAGTTCCCCATTGCCTACTGGAAAAAACCCAAACTCCATCAGCTGGTGTTCAGTGCCCTCCACAGTCTGGTTCCATGATCCCTCTCCCAGTTTGTTTTATGCTGTTCCCTTTCATGCTCTTTATGTTCCAGTACTACTGAGAATTCCTCCATCTTATTCTGCTCTTTCTTAATCTTTCAGTCCCTAAAATGTGCTCTGCCTCTTAGAGTACCTAGTTCCTTGAGCAGTGAGTGTTTTGCAGCATGGTCATAGAATTTTAGAGGTGAGCAATCCTTAGTTTGGGCTTATTTCCAAACTATTGGAGAAAACAAATAAAAAGGTCCTAGATTAAGTTCGATATCTATGTATAATATGTATTCATGGGGAAAGTAGTTTAAATGTTGGCTAAGGGCCCTGGACAATGTAGTCTCTTGTCTTGATGGAACTGTTATGCTCAGATAGAACTGTTGATTTAGACAGTAGGGGCAAGACTTTATCAACCCCAGTAAGTTTTTGAACTAGGAGAGGGGTGAAGTCAGGAGTGAATCAATTGCTGTAGGATAGTGTACCATATACTGGCCATCACTAGGATGGTAGGCAGATATGACAGCAGTAATCAGAATGGGTGACAGGCCCTCATTAGCAAATTTTCTCTAAGCTGAGAATCCAGGCCCTATGGGCCTTAAGGGGAGTATCTTTCTTTTCTCTCTTCTCACCTGAATAGAATCTTGTTTTCCTTTAAGCTGCTCTTTACTATTTCAGTAGATTCAGTGACATTTTAAGTCTCTAATTCTCTATATCAGTGGTTCTCAAACTTTTTGGTCTCAGGACCCCTTTACATTCTTAAAAATTATTGAAGACCTCCCAAAGAGCTTTGTTTACAAGTGTTAAGTCTATTAATATTTACCACATTCAAAATTAAACAATCTTAGTATTATTAAGAAAATAGTTTTGACCTTATAGACTCCCTGAAAGGATCTCAGGGCCCCAAGAGGGCTTCAGACCACACTTTGAGAACTGCTGTTCTAGAGAAATAATAAGTTCTTTCTCAGTTGTTCTCCAAATGAGGTTTCAGTCAGAGAGTAAGAGCAGGGGACGTTTGGCATCATTGGAGTGTATTGGACAGAAAGTTTCCTTCTGGGAGGATAACAAGCTGTTGTTATTTTTTTTAATAGTTTGAACATTTGGATAAACTTTCACAGACAGAAGGTTGAAATAAATTCAAGACAGTTTTTCTTCCCACATCCCATTATTGTTATAGACAGTGTAGATGCACAAAGGGAAATCTTTTTCCTCTTAAGACCCAAGAGAAGGGAAGAAGGAAGATGGAGGAGAGGACAGTGGCTTCACACCCAGGGTCAATGGGGGGAGGGCAGAGATAAGGTGTGTATTACCTATTCTGTGGAATTTTTATATGGCCCATGTAACATTTTTTGGAGGAAGACAGATCTTATTGGCTATGTGGGGCCCAATAATTCTTTTAGTGCCTCATGTTGGCTACAAAATTTTAATTTCTATCTGTTCACACATCTCTTCTTTGTCTTGTCTCATACCTAAGATGATCTAGATCCTATGTATTTTGCGAAAGGTTCCATGAGAGTATGTGGAAAAATAGGTGGCACTACATTCTTTTTTTGTAAAATAAATGTATTATTTATTTTTGACATTCATATTTTTAAAATTTTGAGTTTTGGCTCCTCTCCCTCCTATCTGCCCTTCTACCACCCACTGAGAAGGCAAGAAATAGGATATCAATTATACATGTGAAATCATGCAAAACATAGTTCCATATTAGCCACATGGCCAAAAAAAGCAAGAAAACTAAAGAAGGTGAAAAAATTGTGCTTCATTCTGTACTCAGACTTCGTCGGTTCTCTCTGTCTAGAGGCAGATGGCATTTTTCATTGTCCTTTGGAATTGTCTTAGACCATTGTATTGATCGGAATAGCTAAGTCATTCAGAGTTGACCATCATATAATATTGCTATTATAGTGTGCAATGTTCTCTTGGTTCTGCTCATTTCACTTTATATCAATCAGTACAATAAGTCTTCCTAGGTTTTTCTGACACCACTCATCACTTTTTACAGCACAAATAGTATTCCATCACAATCCTACACCACACCTTACTTGGCCATTTCCCAACTGATAGGTACCCACTCAATTTCCAGTTCTTTGTCACCACGACAAAAAGGTGCTATAAATATTTCTGCACATATAGATCCTTTTCCCTTTAAAAAAAAAATCTCTTTGGGATATAGACTTAGTGGTGGTATTGCTGGGGGAAAGGGTATGCATAGTTTTATAGTCCTTTTGTTCTCTAATATGATTAGTCCAGTTCACAACTTCACCAACAGTAGTGTCCCAATTTTTCCACATACCCTCCAGTATTTGTCATTTTCCTCTTCCGTTGTATTCTGTGGCATTACTTTCAAAGTGTTATTCCAGACAGATTTGTGTATCATTGTCTTCAAAAGTGGACATCCATTGCTACTGGGCATTTGTTTTCATGAAAGAGTAATGTAATAATTGTGAAATAATGAGAAGCACTCTTTATATCTTAGGACTTTTTCTGTCACAAAATAGGAAGAAAATCATATGTATTTCAGTTCATTCAATGACTAGGCATCACTTAAGTGTTCCTTTTTTCTCCTCCCAAGTCTCTTAGAGAAAAATGAAGAATTTCTTTTCAGATAGGTAATGGCCCTTTAAATGTAATCTGATTACATTTTCTATCTTCTTTTCTCCTTCATTCCTTCCCTTCTTCCCTTCCTTGGAGAGATGGGATTGACCTCTTCAATTGTGTCAAAAAAAAAAAGGATATTTGCTAAGTTTATTTTAAAAGATTAGTCTTTTTCTTTTCCCCCCAAGTATTTCACACTTCTTGCCACTGAAAAACTCAGTGTTTTTTGATGATTTATTTTGTAAAAGATATTATCAAAGATATATTTGACTGGAAAAAATGTGTCACAAATAAGAGATAATAGCTATGTAGCCCAAGCATTGACCAGTAGCCACAAAATCGCCTAAAGGAAGTTCACCTTTAATAATTTTGGAAGACTCAAGGGAGGTAGATTTATGGAAAGATGTGATCAAGTATGACACAGATTGAGTAGGTAAGGAAAGGTTATATTCTCCACTAGTGGGAATACCCACATCAAGGAGATGATAGATTAACAGAAGTATCAGTATCTTGTTTTCGCTTCCTTTGGCCACATGCACTGTGAAGAGTTTGCCATCTCAGGTTCTAAGGGAGCAGTCAATGTCAGCTGCTATACTTCACCTCTGAAATGGCAGTAGTTAGTATTTTTGCCAAATATAACTTTGCTATAATTAAGCTAAAAATCAGAATTCCAGATAATTAATCTCTATCAAGAGTCCAGGCTCCACCATTGCATTCTAGCTGTGCAATGACCATGGGCAATTAATTTCATCTTTCCAAACCTCATTTTGTTTCCTTATCTGGAAATTTCAGGAAATGATACTTTCACTGCTTACCTCGAAAAACATTCTTATTGAGAAGATGTATGAGAAACTATATCATTTTAATCATTATTAAAGAACATATGAAGTCTTGAAAGAAGGTTGTAAATAAATCCATGATGACAATGAGATTACTTTCATTATATATTCCGAGTTGTAGAATATGCTCATGTTCTTTAAAACAATTTCCTGGTTCCCACAACTCCTATTTAATTCTTTGAGCAACTGAGACCCAGAGGATGTTAGTGTAAAAGAATCAACCTTAGAGTGAAACTTAGAGTTTATCTAAGTCCTGAATAACTTCAATCACATCAAACGTTGATGTTTTTTTTCCCAGGGTTTGGTTCTAATTTTACATAATCACTTTCCAAAGATGTTGTTCCTCTGCAGTTTGCAGGTGTTTCCAAGTTTCTTAGACCCCCCAAAAATAGCAGCCCAATAAATGTGTGCTCGTAGTGCCACTGCCAAGGCATCATTTGTGATGTATCACATAGTGTGCATATCTTGCCCTGCATTCATGCATTGCAGAAAGTGATGATTTTGAATTTCTGATTTGGGGATCATTTTTAGGAAAGTAAGCTTGAAGACTTGTTGGTATTTGATTTAAAAAAAAATTTTATAGCTCTGACCTTTTGGACATATGTACAGTCTTAGTAGAATAATGGAAAGACTACTAGCCTTATAGTCGGGACTTGAAATTATCAAACTTTGACTCCTACCAACTCTAGAACCCTGGCCGAGTCACTTAAACTCTCCAAGGCTCAGTTTTCCCATCTGCAAAATGGAGGTGATACATACTTTTTACCTCACAGGACTGTTATAATAAAGGTCCTTTATAAACCTCAAAATGCCAAGTAAGTGTAAGCTATGGGAGTCATGACATAGCAGAAAGAATACTGCAGCCAGAGGCAGAAGATGTGGATTCAAAACCTATTTCCTTGTTGTGTGACCTTTGGAAAGTCATTTCATCTCTGTGGACCTCATTTCCTTATGTATAACATGAAAGAATTTGATTAAGATGGTAACAGCTTGGGCAATGTGGGGAGACCCAGTCTTTAAAAACAAGTAAAGTGAATTGGATAGAATTGTCTTGCGAGCTGAGAAACTAATCAGTCAACAAACATTTATTAAGTACTTATTCTGCACCAGGCACTGGGGACATAAAGACCACACTAAATATTTCCTACCATCAAGGAGCTTATTTATATTCCAGTGAGGGAGACAAGAGTTCCACATGTCAGTATATACAAAATATATACAAAGCAGATATAAAAAGATATTGGAGCAGGGGTATAGAGAGCCAACTGGTGCTGGTTCTTGAAAGACTGTTAAATTTTCAGACTTAATATTTGCACCTCAAATCTGCCAATGCTATAAATCAGGACTTGATTTATTGTTTTGTTGATTTTTTTCTAGACCTGTGAAAGTAATAGAGAAGACATTAATAATGCGGATTAAATTTTCACAACATAGGAGTCACTCCATTCTTCTTCCTCTCCTACCCCATATCCAGTTTCTGAGTCTTGTTGATTCTATCTCTACCATGTCTCTCACAGGTATCACCTTCTGTCCACTCAGATATCTAGTTCAAGCCCTCGTCACCTCACACTTAAACTATTACAGTCGACAACTAATGTAGGTCTCTGTGTCTAGTCTCTCCCCCAAGTACCAAAATTACATCCCTCGAGTACATATCCATGTCGCTAATTTGACTATGCCATTCCCTTGCTCTCCAGAAGATCCAGTGGTTCCTATTGTATCTATAGTGGAATGCAGATTATTTGAAACAAATAATAATTTTGACATGCCTTCATTTTGTGATAGTGGTGGTATATACATGCTTCTAAAGATGATAGGCTGACAGAGTTTCTGACTTTCACCAGATGAAACTGGATTGAGCTAGTTTCCCTACTTTTAGTGAATTATCTATCAATTTCATGCCCTATACCTATGTCTCACTGCTCTCTTTTGTTGTATTTTAAATTCTGTGGCTTTTAAGAAAAAAAAACTGCTGTAGATCTGTCAACATTTCAAGGACCATGAAAGGCCACAATACAACAGGATTAGTGGCACCAAATCACAAAAGAAAGCATGGTTAGAAACAAAAAACAATGTCAAGGACTGGCAAACTATTGCTGTAAATAAGTGTAGTTAATCCTCAGGAGATAAGAAAAGACCTTCAGATGGACCTGACATCTGGAGGAATTATTCCTCTGCGGTATGGCATAGACTTTATAAAGTTAGAAGAACAGGGAGAAGACCACATTGTTTTTTAAATGTTTATGAATATTGGGAGAAAAAAAAATGCGTCATGGGCACAAGAAAATAAAAAGATTGGTATACTGAATATTAGAAAAATGGTAATTCCATCAAGGTTATTCCAAAACAATTATAAGAAAAAATACAGGTGAGGCTATAAGATCTGGGCATCTTCATCAGACTTAAACACACACACACACACACACACACACACATATATGTATATGTATATATATATACACACATATACACACACATGTATATATATGTATGTATATCAAACATTTAAGGGGGTTTTAAACATTTATAATGGGAAAGGAAGTCTTGTCACCATGAAGAGAATAATTAACTCTGATAAATATATTGATTTATTGAAAAAGCAGAATTATATTTGAATCAAATGTTATGGAAGGTTAAAAAATTTATCCAAGGGATGCTTTCATGGTCTGAGAAATCACCTGATTAGAAACCTTTCAAAACCTGTAATCAAGGCTGGACTTAGAAAAATGTCCTCTTCATCAAAAATATGCTTGCTATCCAAGGCGAGATGTGCGGCTTCACGATGGAGAATTAAAAATATGGTTATCCTTTCCACAGCACAACTTTCCCTAACACGGCTTCAATATATTATGGGTCAGCATAAGAAATTAAATGGGAATTTGGGGGGAGTTTTGCAGAAGCTCTAGGTGATATGCAAAGGCCAGCAGAGTCTATGACCACATACTTAACCCAAATTTTACAGTAAGGGACTGTAAATATCCCATTTAAGAATGAAAAAATTCAGACTTCTCTGGTACAAAGGGAGGGCCAACAAATTTTACACAGATTTTGCAGATCTTGGGGGCACTGAACCTCAGGCTCTCAACCCCCATGATACAGAGGGGATAACTGTGTCAAAATCTTGTGACTTCAATCCCAAATGATGTAAAGTAAGTGATAGTAGTAAAAATGAGAACATTAAAAGTTTTTTTTTTAATTTGTTTAAGTCAGTATGGATAAGGATAGGAACTGGATGTTTGATTTCACTGGCATAGGGAACTCTCAGATGCAGGACTTTCCTATAATAATTCAGATTTTCATTGTCTCTTCAACCTAATAATTCTAGAGAGTTGCTTAGAGAACTGAGAGGTTGAGCAACTTGCCTAAGATCACACAGCCAGTTTGAGTTACAACACTTGAATTGAGTTCTTCCTGGATCTGAAGTTGGCTCTGTCATGCTGTCTCATAAAAGTCAATAATTTTAATCATTTTACTTTGTTCCAGGTAATTTGCACTGCTGTCAGATAGAATATAAACTGCTCTTTTAACATATAAAGCCTCTGGTTCTAAAATACCATTCCAGATTGATGCATTTTTACTTCTTTCATATATTCCAGTCAAACTAGCCAACTTGATATCACTCACACATGCCATTCCAACTCCTCTCTTATGCCCCACCTCTTTAGATCTCTTCCTTCCTTCAAAGCTCAGCCAAAGCACCATTTCCTGTATGAAACATTTCATACACTGCTGAAATTACCTTGTCAAGTGACCACACACACACACACACACACACACACACACACATTTGTCCCCCAAAAAAATAACCCAACCATTTCACAAACAAATGAGAGATGTTACTAGAGAAAAAGAAAAGTTCTTTTAATCCAATTAAAGCATAGTGTTAAAAAAAACTTTGCATAACCATGTATGTGTAGATATAGATATATTATATATACACATATATGTAGATATTTAATATCTACATATATATGTAACATATATCACTTCACTATAGCAGTAGTATGCTGGTTGGTTTCCTTGCCACAAGCCTTTCCTCTCTCCAGTCCATCTTCCAACCAGCTATCAAATTAATCTTCCTAAAGCACAGATCTGACCATATCTCACCCCTGTTCAATAAACTTCATTGGGTCTTTATTGCCTTGTGGCCACCGTAGCCACTTACTGGCAAGGGCCCTGATGAAAAATAGTTTTTCTTATCTGGAATGAGGGACTAAAATATAATGGGAAGTGGAAGACAGCTATTCAGAAAGGCTATTTAAGGGCAAAACTTTCTTGAACTTCAAGTCTTTATAATACAGTGAAAAAAATTACTATGACATTCTTCCAGTGAGGAATTTTGAGGTATGGTAAAATAAACAATGTCAAATATAATCTATTTATGCATTGAAAATCACCTACCTTTTGAAAGGAGAAGTGAAATGAGCAGAAAGTGGAAATGGAAAAATTGTTAAATATGAAAATTATTAGGTAGAATGAAAATGTTGCATAGCTCAAATCCCATTTCATTGGGTTCCAAGTGATTGTCCTGTTTATATTGTCCTAAAGTTTTGTTCTATTGATTGTAGTTAATAATAAGAAGGTTGTTGACTAAGACTTGAAATAACTTTTGGTTATTCAAAATTTTTAAGACTGTGTTTTAGTAGAATTAAAGGAACTTTTCTTTTTCTCTAGTAATATTTCTTATTTGTATTTCTGTTAAATGGTTGGGCTTTGTTTTGTTTGGACCAGTATTTAGATTCATGGATTCTAATTTTTAAAGCTGAAAGAGACTGCGTTATTTTAGAGATAAAGAAACCAAAGTTAATTGACTGCTTGTGGTCACAAAAGTATGACTGCAGCCTTTTCCATTATAGAACATAGTCCTGGTATATTACATACCCTTTGGCATGCATAATTGGTACCCAGTAGTAACATCATCAACAACAAACTATCTAAGTTCATCTATTAAATTGGAAATTATCTTTTTTAAAATTACCTTTTCCTACTTCTTTGCACCCCAACTGTACCCTTCCCCTCAAAGAAGTTCTCCAGCAATTGAAATTTACTGCTTATATCTTTCTTCCTTTGGGGGAAAAAAAGAACAGATTTGCTGCAGCTTATTACATCCATACTTTTGTGATATTTCTGACCATGTTTTTAAATCAGCATAGTTAAGAATGTTAGAGAAGTGGAATGATATGATGGATTTTAATTAGGACAAAAGTCACCCAGCCAGAATAGAACTACCTTCCTTAACAAATGGGCAGATTCTTGTTATTTTATGTCATAGGGTAAAACTGAGAAAATTGGAATAAAATTTTCTGACATTGAAGTAGGAGAAAGCCTGGGCTTATGAAAGTGACACATCTGGAGATTCACAATTTAATAAGATATCTGCAAGATAGTTAAGATGGAAGAGAAGGAGATCTCAATAGTCAGTAGTCTTAATCTCTTCTTATCCCTTTGGGAAAGTTTAGGTTAGCTTGAAGGCTACTCGGAAAATATTCTATGGGGTAATTTTTGTCACTTGCATCATCATTCTTTCCTTGAAGTTCTCACTGACTGCTCCCCATTTTCTCGCCCTCATATCTATTTTGATATCTCCCAACTGCTTCAAACTATTGGCATTGTTTGGAAGGTAGTAGTGGAAACATACCATGCTGAAAATATGCCCTTTTCCTTATTCTTACTTCAAACACCCGCCATATTGTCTTGGTACATGCTTACAGAGTTTGAACTCAGTTGTGAGTTCTGGACTTGGTCTTCCTAATTCCTAGTCCGAAAATTCTTCTTGCTGTAGCTGACTGGACAAATGGAATTATGTTTCAATGACTGTTCCCAGGTACTAAATGCATAATTAAAAGTACATTTTTGACAGTTCTGGTCCAGAAATAGATTTATCAGTGAGGAAGAACACTTAATTCAAAATTGGCTAAGTTTAAAAATAGGTGTATTTCTTATGAAAAAATGCAAGTAATAGTATATTATTAACCAATTTTTGCTTTCATATTTAACTCTGAAATTAAAAAAATCAGCATACTTATCCAGAGCTCACTTTATCCAGCAACTAATCTAAAACTCATAAGAGAAATATTAAGGAAAGAACGAACATGAATGCAATGGAACATCTCTCTAAACAACTTGTGGTTAAGATAGCAAATTCAAATTCCTAGAGGAACCTAGAACTCTCAACAAATACTCCAGCAAGGATATGAAAGACATTAGATGAAAAGAATGATCAAGGAAATAAAAAAGAGACATGAAATAAGTCCCTCTATCTTGTTCAGGACTACACAAGCTAGCTAGAAGCCTACAGTTGCCTGGAACAGGGATATACATGGAGGGATTGGAAGCCAGGGTGAGCTCCCCTATGAGAAACAGGACCTGAAACCAGTGAGATCTGAGCACTGTACTAGTGAAACCACAACCAAAAAGCAAGGCCCAACAGTGTGTGTAGCCCACACTGTGGTCCTGTTAGCACCACAGCAAGCGAAAGGCCAGCATAACAACCATCTAACCCTAGGGTGATTTGTGTTAAAATTTAATAGCCTCAATCAAAACAAATTCAGTTACAGAGGAGTGATTAAAAAGAGAGAAACATATAATCATGTATAAGAAACAGGTATAATCAGTGTCTTGCCTGTGTGAAAAGAGAAAAGGAAGAGGAGTAGAAGATCACTTCAATTGTATATGACAAGTATTGACCACCTTACTTTTCTTTTCCTATCTTCTTCTTTGTAAAGGGGGAAGGGCACTAGGAAAAAAAGAAAAATGAAGAAGATATGATAGAGGGATTTAAAAAATAATTATCATACCATGAATTTGAATGTGATGAACTCATTCATATCATATATGAACATATCCAGCATGGTTTAGAAAGCAGACTGTAACAATATGAAGTTTACAAGAAACCCATATGAAATATAAATATTTATATAGAGCTAAAATAAGAAGTTGGAGCAGAAATCATTATATAGCAGGTGAATTTTTTTTAATGGTTGGAAATCATGTTCTCAGATAAGGGAACAATAAAAGGCATGTAGGAGAAAAGTAGCAAAGCTACATTATGCTTAAAGTTACCACTAATAATGAAATAATGCCAATGCTTAATTTATATGCACTGAATGGCATAGGACCTAAATACTTCAGAAATTATAATGCACCTACAGGGATAAATAGATATCGAAACTATATTTGGGGACCTCAGTATGTCCCTTTAAGACCTAGAAAAAAAAGATAACAAAAATACACATAAGACAAAAAGTAAGGAGCTGAATAGAATTTTTAAAAAGTTAGATATAAAAGATTGCTGATGATTACTGAATGAGAATGGAAGCAGCATGCATATTTCTAAGCAAAAACCTTCTAAAATGAGGAAAGGAAAATATTAATATATTATTGGTCACAAAACAAATTGTAATCAAAAATATTTTTAAAAATGATTCAAACTTAATATAGAGACTAAATGATAGAATCCAAATGACATGGGTCAAAGAACAAAACACCAACAGTAGAAAATTTTATCAAAGAAAATGACAATGAAGCAGCATACCAAAATTTTTGGGATGCAGCCAAAGCAGACACTTGGGAAAAATTGATATCTCCCAATATTTTCATTAACAAAAAGAGTTAGAGATTTGAGCAATTAAAATAATTCTAAAATCCTGAAAATTAAAGGAGAAATAAAGAAAATGGAAAAAGTATTAATTCCATAAAGCTATGAGTGGTTGTTTTATTTTTAAATCACTCATCAAATAGACAAACTGCTAACCACATTTATTGTTTGTTTTTTTTTAAAGAGGGAGAAACCCAAATAGCACACTGAAAAATGAAAGAGCTACACTACATGAAGAGATAATAAGAAACAATATTAGGGGGGAAATTGATGATTATATGTCAAATAAATCAAATGAAGTGGCAATTTATAAAAATATAAAATATCTAGATATGTTGATACACTATACAAACCTTGCCTTGACTCCAATAAAAGAGGAACTCCTTTCCACTGGAGCACAGGTATAGTCTCCAAAAGTCTTGTTCCTAATCCTGGTTAGCTGCTCATGAGCTAAGGGCAGATACCAGTAGCCCAGCCTCAGCTTATTACCCATCTTGCTAGTTCTGTTAGATTCTGACAGGAAGGGACTATTTCAGGGGTAATTACAGAAAGCTTTATTAGTGCTGCATTGACACCTTACCAAAGGTTGGTGTTGGATGTAAACTGGGTCTAGAGGCCAGTGGCACAAGCACTGAAACCTATGGGAAGGAATAGAGAAGAGATTGAGAGGAGGAGTTTCATTAGGGTATTTGCTAATTGCTATGGGAAAGAAGTGCTGACCCCCAGGTATCAATAGAAGGTGGAAGACAAGAATGCTGTCAAGGGACTGGAAGCGATTGCTCTGTGCATAAATTGGATTTAAGTCAGTCAGAGGCATGCAAAGGCATCAGCCTCACTCTTTCCTCCAGAGTCATCAAAGTCCAGTGGCAAGAAATAAGCCAAGATGACTGGTGATGGCCTGAGACGCAGTAGGTGACTTTGGCCTTTCTGAATTAAAGTCTTTCCCAGGCTTCAGTTTGTCTGAGGCAACCTTCTTTCAATGACTAAGGGCTAGGTAAGAATTGAGACAAAAGATGGCCTAATTTATCATCACAAAAAATATCTGGGATGGAAGACTCTCTGGCCAGAACAGAAAACAGTTGCTATTTACACTCACTCTAAGCCAGCAAAACCTAAAGAACCTAAAAACCTAAAGGCTTGGGCTGGGAGCTATTAATGATGTAGATTCTTTAATTTATCTAGCCAGAATAAAAACTAACATCATCTGTAATAGAAAAGTACTAGAGGTCTTTCCGTTAAACTTAGGGTGAAAGCAAGGAGGCTCATTGTGCTCATTATTTTTATATAATTTTTGATATGCTAGCTATAGCAATAACAGAAGGTAAAGAAATTAACATAATAGACATAGACACTGAAAGCATAAAAATGATTGGTTTTTACAGGCAGAAATGACTTACACAGTTGCCCAAGAGAACAAACTGAAAATAAATTGAAACAATAATTCAGTAAAGTAACAAGTTATAAATCTAATCCACAAAAATCATTACCCTTTGCTTTCAGTGAATTCCAACAAAACCCAGAAAAAAGGAAATTCCTTTCAAAATACCTGAAGAGATGAAGAAATTAAACCTATCTATAGTCATATGAAAAAAAATGCTCTAAATCACTGTTGATTAGGGAATGCAAATTAAAACAACTCCTGAGGTACCACTTCACACTTATCAGATTGGCTAATATGACAGGAAAGGAAAGTGATCAATGTTGAAGAAGAAGTGAGAAAATTAGGACCTTAATCCATTGTTGGTGGGATTGTGAATTGATGCAACCATTCCAGAGAGCAATTTCAAACTATGTCCAAAGGGCTATAAAACTGTGTATATGCTTTGATCCAGCAATACCACTACTGAGTCTATAACCCAAAGACATAAAAAAGGGGAAAAGGATGCATGTATACAAAAATATTTATAGCAGCTCTTTTATGCAGTGGCAAAGAATTGGAAATTGAGGGGATGTCCATCAGTTGGGAAATGGCTGAACAAGTTGTGGTATATGAATGTAATACAATTGTGTTATAATAAATGATGAGCAAGTAGATTTCTGAAAAACTTGGAAAGACTTAAATGAACTGATGCTGAGTGAAGTGAGCAGAACCAGGAGAACATTGTACACATTAACAGCAACATTGTGTGATGATCAGCTATGATTGACTTGGCTCTTCTCAGCAATACAATGATCCAAGATATTTCCAAAAGACTCATGATGGAAAATACTATCCATATCCAGAGAAAGAATTGATGAGTCTGAATGCAGATCAAAACATACTGTTTTCACTTTCTTTGTTGTTGTTGTTTTTCATGTTTTTTTCCTTTTGTTCTGTTTCTTCTTTCATAACATTACTAACATAGAAATATGTTTTTCAGGATTGCACATGCATAACCTATATCAGATTGCTTGCCATCTTGAGGAAGGGGATGGGATGAGAGGGAGAAAAATTTGGAACTCAAAATCTTGTAAAAAATGAATGTTCAAAATTGTCTTTACATGTAATTGAGAAAAAAATAAAATACTATTTACATTAAAAAGAGTACCACCCTCCTCCCAGCCACCAAGGCTCACAACACAGGTATTAACCTCAACTCCTTACTATCTCTCATCTCCAACTCCAATCCAATCTCCTGCCAAGTTCTGTGAATTTTGCCTTTATAACATCCCTCGAATACTCTCCCTTCTCTTCTCGAACATTGCCACCACCTACTCTAGACCTTCATCACTTCACACACGCACTACTGTAATAGCCTGCTGGTTGGTCTCCTTCCTACAAGTCTCTCCCCACTCTAGTCCATCCTCCTCTCAGGTGTAAAAGTGATTTTCCACATCTAACGATGTCACCACCACCACCCCGTTTCAGTAAACTACAGTGGCTCCCTATCACTCCAAGAGCAAATATAAAATTATCTCTTTGGCATTCAAAGCCCTTCATAAACTGTCCTTTGCAACCTTTCCAATCTTCTGACACCTCAAACCCCTCAGCCTCCATATACTCTGTAAACTAGTGACACAACTTCTTGCTGTTCTTGAAAGATATACTACATCTGCCAACTCTGTAGACATTTTCCCTAGGTATTCCCAATGTCGGGAATGCCTTCTCTCATCATCACCAGGCTTCCATCTCTTCCTTCAAGTCTCAAAGTGTCATTTTCTACAGGAAGCCTTTCCTTATTTCCCTCTTAATTGTTTTTTCTTCTTTTGTTGGTTATTTCCAGTTTATCCTATATATAACTTGCTTGTAGAAAGTTTTCATGTTGTCTCCCCCATTAGATTATGAGTGTCTGGAGAGCAGGGACTCATCTTTATTTGTTGTCTTTAGCACTTAGTATAGTTTCTGCTTAATAAATATTTATTGATTTACTGACAAACTGATGGTGTATATATTTTTGGCAGAATATGGCATAGGTTTTGGTGGAAAATCCTCTAATGCAAATGTCTTAGCTATCCTAATTCTGTAATGCCTTAGCTAACTGTGCCCTCTAGCTATTTCTTGAAAGATAAACACATTTGTGAGGGCTAATGAATTACAGTTTTAGTAGTGAAGACCCAGAGAGTACTTCGAATCTGAGTTCATTGCTGTCTGGTGAACCCAGCCTTGGGAGTACAAATTAGAGAGTTACCCCTAAGGAATGCTATAGGCAGAATATATTTTTTCTGACTGTCAAAAGAGATACCCTACAGCTTGTTGGCATATAATCCTCCTCATCATATACAAGTAAAAGTTACCTTGTAATCATGAGATTCTTTACCAGGACGAAATATTTATGAATGACAACTTTTGGTGTCGAAATCAAATTGGACTTTAAAAAATTCAAGAATCTCAAATTAGCAATAGCATGAAATATTTAGTATCTTGTGACTAAAGTAGTTTTTTCTAAAATTATTTTCCCCCATCCTTGAGGGCTCACACAAAAATAGTATGATGAAGCACACTAATTTTGGAAGCTTGTAAAAATTTTATAATAGAAATAATCTGTGGAAGGCAAGAAACCCTAGTAATAGTTCAGATACATGGAGACAAATCAGCTAATGGAAGAAAACTTAATGCAAATTGGTGAAATATGAACTTTCAGTTAATATGAACATCAATTCAGAATGGAGATGTCATAATGAAGAAGAAAAGGAAGCAAATGGAAATTTTCTAGGTAAATTCAGAGCTAAAAGAGTGCCTAGGAACAAATCTAATTTTCAGTCAATGAGGGAATGTTTCCTGATTTAATTTCCTTGAGCTGAAAGTAATGGGAGAAGATAATACTGAGAGCTTTTCCCTAAATATCTTCCAAGTGTTTTTTTCCTCTTATTTATAGTCTTTATTTGATTTAATGAGATTGTCAGTTACCCATCCCTTAAAAGGTGCATTGTGCTACCTCTTTCTTCAATAGCAGTATCCCAACTCTCTACCCACGTCCTGAAGCAATCTTATCTCTTCTTTTCTGTTTTCTGTTTCATACCATGTATTTCTAATGTAGATCATTTACTGCTCCTCTGGGGCAGGAAAACAGTGGTACAATTGCTACTTCTTATAGCTGTTCCAGAGTTGACTAAGATTGTTAACTAACTATCTGAGCCAAAGTATTAAGGAGTGTGTGTGTGTGTGTGTGTGTGTGTGTGTGTGTGTGTGTGTATGTGTATGACACTTGAAGGAAGCCAGGAAGTGGAGATAAGGAGGGAGAGCATTCTCCTCTGGCTTAGGAGAAGTCAGAGAAAATGCTGAAGCATTTTCTTTCTTTTTTAAACTATTGCTTTTAGCCATTACAGGAATTCTGGTTGGACTTGTGTCCCAAGCTGCATTTTTCTTTAAAGCTTTGCTTTTAGATGTTTTGAATTAATTCTCTTCTCCTGGGTTTGTGTCTTGACCTTTCCTGTAGCCATAATAGCTTTTAATGATGGGATTTTGAGGGGTTTTATTTGTTCACTAATTCTTCCAGGTTCTTCTTATTTTTGAATTTTATGTTAGGGCTGGGCTCTAAATACTTTTGGAGGGAGTGTCTAGCCTGAGTTTCTGTCATCCTGTGTTCTTCTGATGCTTTCAGAATTCAGTTTGGGGACAAACAAACTTTTGGTGCTCCCAAAGTGATGTGACCTAGGGCCAAGTCTGCTCGCTGCCCTACTGGTCTGAGCAAGTTCCTGACCCAAATTTGAGGCTGTTAGATTGTTCCTGGTTGAAAATTTCAGTAGACTGCTTCTAGACTCATCCATGGAAGGGTCTACAGGTTCAGAGTGCCTGAACTGCAGGCTCCTCTTTGGTCTGGGATTCTTGCCCTTTTTATTCTTGTTAAGCTTCAGCCTGGGCTTAACGTTAGAATGAAGTCCCCTGGGATTATATCCAAATAACTACTGTTTGCTTCTGAGCTTGTTCCTCATTTAGTACACAGCAAGACCTACCATTCCTCTGTAAATTCTCCTTGCAAGTGAGTAATGGGCAGCAGAGGTGATAGATGGCACCACTTCTTGGACCTTATGCTAGTAAAAAGGATTCTCTGGGATCACTTTCTGTTCCAGTGCTTCCTGCCCTGGTATCCAATCTTGGCCCATTTTCAGATGCTGAATGCTGGTATACTGCCACATTCACTGGTGGCATACCCCTGGCCAGACTCCTTCCCTAGACCTCTCTGTCTCCTTAAGCTCACCTGGGCTAGAAAAATGACTCACTGTGACTTTTTTCCTGAATTTCACAATCAGAATTCAGTCTGGTACATTTTCTATATATTTCTGTAAGAGGTATAGTAGAGAAGTTAGGCTGTATTTCTTGATTCCCCCAAAGCTAGCTAGTCTTTAGCTGACTATAATCATTTTTGTCAGATTCCATATTTAGGCATCTAGGCATCACTGGTCCTCATTCCCAGAACAGGAAAAGTAGCTCTCCAGATTTGAGTAGAGAAGAGAATTGAGGTAAGATATCCACTCCAGTTATAGTTAACCTCACTCAAACTGGATGCCCCATAGACATCTTAAACTCAACACTTTCAGAATGGAACTCATAATTCTCTCCAAACCCTCCCCTCTTCCTAACTTACCTTTTATTGTAAAGAGGGTAGAGCAGTCCTAGAGAGTGCGTTCAGTTAAGAGTTAAAAACCTACCTCTGTCAAGACATTTAGTTAAATAATCGATTTGTTATAGAGTGAAAGAAAAACAAAATGAAATGTGATTACCAAACGAAGGCAAGAACTATACCTTACATTCATTTTTATTCCCTATCACTTCTTTATAGTAAATATGCTCAGTAAATGTTTCCTGATTAGATTTCATTGGTAGGGTTATCTTTAATAATGGCTTAATTCAGGGGCCACATTCTATAGCAATGGTTCTTAACCTTTTTTGTGTCATAGACCACTTTGTCAGCCTGGCAAAACCTATGGATCCCTTTTCAGAATAATGCTTTTAAATGCGTAAAATAAAACAAATAGGATTACATAGGAAACCAATTATATTGAAATACACGATTATCAAAATAAGAAAACAAATGTACAGACCCTAGGTTAAGAACCTCTGTTCAAGAAACGTTTCCTGATCCCCCTAGTTGTTAGTGCTCTCTGCTCTCCTCAAATTATCTTGTACTCATTTATCTGTGTAAGTGTTGTATTTTCCATCCTACTAGAATGTTCTTCAAAGGGAATAATTTTTATTGCATCATTGTATCCTTATCACTACCTTGTACATGTATAAGATACTGTATATACAGTAGGTATGTAATGTAGACTTCTTCAATGAATTAATGAAAGGAATATTAAAGCCCTGCCCCATGAACCAAGAACTGTGAAGGGCCTTGGGCTTCCTAAGGAATCATTTTTCCCTCCCTATGCCCTTCTAGCCTTGTTATCTAGTTTCTCCTGGAGCAGGTATCAGCTGCTGGCTCTGAATTTCTTAGATTTAATTGGTTCAGACATGGTGGTTTCAGAACACTTTATATGCATTTGATGGTGATCTGTAAGACACGAAATTATCCTGAGCTTTAAAGAAAGAAATAATATCCCCTGTGACCCCACAGTTTGTGCAGAGCCATAGGATTATAAATTTAGAGCTGAAAAGGATCTTAGTTGCCATCAAGTCCAGCTTCCTCATTTTATTAATGGCAAAAGTGAGTCAGGTTAAGTGACTTGTCCACATGTGTGAGTATCTAAGGTGGCATTAGAACCCAGGTATTCTTGACTCCACCACCAATTCTCTACCTGTTATACCATACTGAAACCTACATTTGACCAACATGACAGAAAAGTAAAATGATAAATGTTGGAAGGGATGTGGAAAAACTGGAACACTAATACACTGTTGGTGGAGTTGTGAACTGATCCAGCCATTCTGGAGAGCAAAACAGAACTATGCCCAAAGGGCTATAAAACTGTGCATACCCTTTGACCCAGCAATACCACTCCTGGGTCTGTATCCCAAAGAGATAATAAAATGAAGGGAGGGGAAAGAACCTATTTGTACAAAGATATCTATAGCAGCTCTTTTTGGGTGGCAAAGAATTGGAAATTGAGGGGATACCCATCAACTGGGAAATGGCTGAACAAATTGTGGTATGCGATTATACTGGAATATTACTGTGCTGTAAAAAATTATGAGTAGGATGATTTCAGAAAAACCTGGGAAGACTTACATGAACTGATATAGGATGAAGTAAGCAGAACCAGGAGAACATTATACAGACTGGCAGCAATATTGTATGATGAACAACTGTGAATGAATGAGCTAATCTCAGAAATACGGTGATCCAAGACAATCCCAAAGGACTCATGATGAAAAATGCTATCCACCTCCAAAGAAAGGGTTCTGAATACAAACTGAAGCGTGCTATTTTTCACTTTCTTTTTTTTTGTTTGAGTTTTCTTCCCCAAAATGACTAATATGGAAATGTTTTACATGATTGCATTTGTATAACCTATATCCAATTGTTTACCATTTCAGGGAAGGAGGAGGGGAGAAAGGGTGGGATAGAATTTGGAACTCCAAACTTAAGAGAAAAAAAAAACCAAATGTTAAAAACTTTTTACATGTAATTGGGGGAAAATAAAATATTAAATGAATAATTTTTAAAATATTGTCTATGTTTGAGAATGCATATTTCATTCTGTATCTCTACCCCATTACCTCTCTGTCAGGAGGTATCACCAGTACTTTGAAGACACTATTGTTTGCTTCTTTCTTAAGAGTTCATAGATTTTTCAAAGTTGTTTTTCTTCATGATACTATTGACGTTGAGGAAATTGTTCTCCTGTTTATATTCATTTCAATTTGCATTAACTCCTACAAATCTACACATATTTCTCTAAATTCATCATATTCATCATTTCTTATGACCCAGTAATATTCTATTATACTTCTATATTACAGATTGTTCAGTTGCTTCATAATTGTCAAGCACCTATTTTGTTTCTCGTTCTTCGCTACTATAAAAAATGCTACCATAAACATTCTTATACATGTGAATTTTTTCCCCATATCCTTGATCTCCTCAGGATACATGCCTACCAGTAGTGTAATTTAGTCAAAGGGTATGTAGTTTAGTGACTTTTTGGATAGTGCTTTAAATTGTTTTTTAGAACAGATAAACTAATTCACAGTTCCACTAACAGCACATTTGTTCCTGTTTGGTCACAACTTTTCCAACAACTATTATTTTCATGATGGGTGTAAAGTG
Source organism: Trichosurus vulpecula (assembly GCF_011100635.1). Lineage (NCBI taxonomy): Eukaryota > Metazoa > Chordata > Mammalia > Diprotodontia > Phalangeridae > Trichosurus > Trichosurus vulpecula. Next base: position 477,153,273 of record NC_050573.1, read on the forward strand.
GCACCTCAGAATTTTTAAATTCACATTTCTCTAATTTTCTTGATCTGGAGCATTCTTCACATGATTGTCAATAGAGGGCATTTCTTCATTTAAGAACTCACTATTCATACCCTTTAACTGTTTAACTGTTAGGGAATTGCTTTTGCTCATGTGTATTTGTATCAACCAATGTATGCTGGTTGCATTTTGGATATTATACCTTTATCAGAGAAATTTGACCTCAAGGGCACTTAATTCTATCATACTTCTTTCCAATTTTTCCAGTGGTCTTTATCAAATAAGGATTACTCTCTTGGGCTTATCAATATTCTTTCACATAATTATTGTTTCTAAGATTTGTTTTCTGACTCACTCATTATTTAAGAACTCACTGTTAAATCTCTGTTGGTATGTGTCTTTTGTGGACTTTGGAAAAAAAAAGACTTCTTGTTGCATTATGGTCTGTAAATGATCCATTTATTATTTCTGCCTTTTTACATTTGTTTGCAATATCTCTGTGCCTTAGTGCATGGTCAATTTTTATAAAAAGTTCCAGCTGATACTGAGAAATGTGTATATTCTTTAGCAGTCCCATTTATAGGAAGCCATAAATTTTTTAGCTCAAGTTTCTCCAGCAATTTGTTTAGTTCCATATGTTCTATTTTGTTTATCTTTCTGTTAAGCTTATCCAGAACTGAGACTGATATGGAAATCTCCTTTTATTAATGTGTTACTGTCTATTTATTCTTATTGCTCAGTTAATGGTTCCTTTATGAATTTATATCCTAGAGCATGTGGAACATATAAGTTTAATACTGATATTGGTTTATTGTCTGTGATTCCTTTCACATAATGTAGTTTCCTTGTTTACCCCTTAAATCATTAAGGCAAGATTCATGACCTCAAGGATGACCATGAACACGCCTGAATGGTTCAGAATCGCAAAGTATGAAAAACTATGTAGAAGGCAGAGGAAATATAACATTTATTTAGACTCCAGAGGATCAAATCCGAGAACCAATACCCCCAATTCAATATAGTAGCAATTGTATTCCAAAATCAGTAAGCCCTCTTCAATGTAGTAACAAGAAAATTATAACACAGTATTATAGCAAGGAACCAAGTTATCCTGTAACCTCCCTCCCTGCTAGGACCTACCTGTAAACAATCACTCATGAATCCTAACTCTCCATTCAGCATTCAGCACTCTCTCTGCAGCTCTGCCGATGCTGGTTCTCTCAATGTCTGTTCTTTAGCATCCTCTTGATGTCTGCTGCCTCAATGTCTTGCTCTCAGGTCTGCTACTCTTAGTTCTGCTGCTCTCAGTTCTGTTCCTCTTCAATTCTGCGCTCTCCTTTTATACAGTCATAGCCAGTATCCGATTGGCTAAAACTCAGGTCTCTGACTGGCTGAATTCATGATTGACTAGAACTCAATGTATGTAGCATTGGCTCTGGTCTTAGCAACTCCCCATAGGGTCCTGAGGGCTTCACACCCCACATCAGCTTAGCACCTAGTAAGTAGGGGCTTTAGGCCTACTTACAAACAAAGATATAATCAAGCTTTTCCACCTAGGCCCACCTGAGGCCTAGGCCCACCTGAGGCTGAATGGGTGGGGAAGATCTTCGATCACATTAATACTACACCCCTTTTTATTTCTTGAATATTTGTCTTTGCTTTGTTGAATACTATGACATATATAGATACATAGATAGATATAGATATATATCTTGACTTTTTGGATTCACTTGATGCTGTAGTAAGTAAAAATTCTGAGAGTCAAAGTTCCAAGTAATAAAATTTAATTTATTAAATAGGCCAGCCAATAATAAATTAATGGCCAGTAATTCTCTCAGTAATCAAAGACAAAGATGTGGGGTCCTGTGTCATCTTGAATGTCTTCTCATCTTCCTAACAACACATTATTGGGCCCTCCCCTGACCAGGAAAAGGCCACCCTAATTCATGGATACTTAATGAGGAGATGTGCTAAAAGTCTTCAGCTTCTGCTGAGAATATGGCTGGATCATGAGACTCAGCACCCTCCAACAATCTGGGCATCCTGACTAGGTTCTCTCTGGTTTGGTGTCTCCTACATGAGCTGGGAGGATGAGAATGAAGAAGAATGAGGGGGGGGGTAGGGGAAGGACAGGAGCTCTTTCCAACAGGCAGGAACATCACCCAAATTGGATCCTGTTTGTACCTTAAAAAGAAATCAGGTTTTCTAGTTGTGTGGGGTCCTGTCCAGATGCCTTGAGCAGAGTTGGAATGCTTCTGACATTCTTTAGCTGGGGAGGTGCTCCTCTCTAAGCCTGCTTCTTTACAGGGAATGTTACAAGTTATTATTAATAATCAAATTGTATAGCATAAAAATCAATTTCTGTCATTCTCCCCTTTGATTCACTGAGAGACACAGTCTCCTCAATGAATCGCTAACTGGTATGATGAACTTCATCAAGTGTTTTTGACCATAAGGCTTAAGTGTTTTAAAATGATAGAAAACAAGATGAGGGGAAGAGGGAGAGAAATTGACCAGTGCATTGACAGGAGGTGTTGGGAGCAGTCCCCTTTGGCAAGTAGGCCAAATGGTGCATAGGGAAGAAGTGAAAGGGAATGGTAATCCACTTCTACTGTTCATTTCATCAGTTCATCATATCTTAGAGCTCAGATATATCATTTAGATATCTGGTTTCTGAGAATATCTCCTACTGCAGTCATCTGGTCCTCTGGTACTCTTTCCTCTTGGGCATTCTGGAATAGTCTCTTTCTCATGGCAGTTTCTTCTAGCCTATCTGCTTCTCTGGCTCAGGTTACTTTTAATTTTCTATTAAAATATCTTGTAAAATAGTTCTCCTTACAGTCACTTTAATTTTGCTCTACCAGTAATTAGGTCATGTGATGAGAGCTAACTTAAACCTTATGACTCTAATAAGAACATCAAATTAGGAACCTCTAGACAAGAGAATTTACATTTTTCTATACTCTTTGATACTCTTATCCTTATCTAAACCAGGTACTTGATTTAGACACCAACAACAACAGGCTAAAGGGAGAATCTAAAAGAATCTGTGAAGATATGACTTGAACAATGAATTCTTCTGGTTAAGAATTTGATATTTACCAATGTAATTATGTAAGCTAAGATTAAAAGTGACATTGATTCCACCATCATTTCATTCTTTACCTCAGATTCAAGTCCTAGAAAGGGAAAGAAAATTCCAATTTATTACCTATAACTGCCTTGTGATATAAGTTAGCAAACTATGTTGATATATTTAGGAAATTCAAATAACAACTGAAAAATGAGAAAATTCTGTATAGCATTTAAAGGTGATGCTCTCATTCCCCAACAAAGTCACTTCATATTTCACAAGTCTGAAAAGACCTGTGTTCAGTGACAGAGCAAGAGGACCTGAAGTTCATGAGGGAATTGTGCTATTAAAGGGAAACCCAGGGCCAGATCACAAGCCTTCTCCATGAAGAGGGCAGTAGCAGCCACAGCCTAGAGACAGGGCTACAGCAGCCATAGCATCTATCTGAACAAAATAATAAGCTACTCCAAACAGGGTGAGTCCTAATGCTTGAGTTAGACACCAGAAGCCACCCCACTCTGTTCATATACAAAAAGAGAAAAGGACTTATTTTAATCTGGGAATCCCAAGGCAAGTGCAGATAACAGGGCTGTTTCAGCTGTTATAGCTGAGAGATGTTGAGAATCCAAGTGCAAAGGTTCAGGAACAGAGTTTTTAGTCAGAGACCCAAGAGGCTTGGCAATCTCACTGAAAAAGCTGTCCACTGCCTGCAGTATCCAGCTGCTCCTAGGACGGCTCTCACTGCTACTTGGAGAAGGAAGCAGAGAGTTGTTGAGCAGTTTGAATGCACTTGGGAGAATTAAAGGGAGTCCCAGAAGCTAGAAAAAATCCCAAATGATCCACCAGTGGGAGACACCACTGTACCTTTGATTTAGACACTTTACGGCCTCTTTGTTGAAGCTCCAGTAATAGATATGATGGCTGTCTTCCTGGTGGATCTCTGCATCTAGTGCTACTAGGAGCAGGTTGTCTGCATATTAAACTGGGGTAGCATCCTGAAAAGTGATGGAGGATGAGTCTTGCTGTAAAATTTGAGAAAATAAGATAAGGCTCTCTACATACCCTTGAGGCAACCAAGTCCATGTCCACTGTTTCCAGGTAAAAGCAAACAAATGTTGGGAATCTGGATGTATGGGTATTGAAAAAAATGCAGAACAGAGGTCTACCACCAAGAAGCAATTGCTTCACAAGGGACTGAGATGATAGGGCAGGATTTGGCACCACTGGATGACGAGGTATGATATATGAATTAGTTGGATGCAGATCTTGAACAAAATGATAGACATAATTGCCATTTGGCCCTGGCTTAAATTGTTTAACAAGGAGAATTGGTGTATTGTATGGGGATTTGCAAGAAGTAATAATGCTTTGATGTATTAATGTGTCAATTGTAGGAGAAATTCCTTAAATAGATTTTTTGGACAAGAGATACTGGGAAATAGATGGGTGGGGTTCTTCTTTACTTTTAATGGTAATAAGGACAGCAGATTTAAGGAGGCTCATGTCAGAGGATGAAGAAGGCCTAGAGAGAGTCAGGGATATCAAAGGCAATTTTGAAAGTATTTCCTACTCTCTCCTGAGTGCTTAGAATGAAGACTGGGAGCAAAGTGAGGGAGTCCTTGGGCAGCTGTAGGGACATACTGCCATCAGTACAACAGGAAATGGTAGTCTCAAGTTTACATAGGATATTATATCCCAATGAATCTGGGATCCGGGCATGAGGAAAAATGAATGTTCTACTGCTGGAAGGCCCGTTGAGACCCTACAGGAAGATAGTTTAGGAACATGCTGAGGTTTCCCTGAAATTCCAACCACATTTAAAGACCCAATAGAAGTACATTTAGGACTGGTTTTGAAGCTCCCATGTCCAATAAATAGTCATTGCTTTGGGGAGGGGAATGGACTGGGATAACTGGAGGTAGGGCATCAGAGTCTGAGAAAGCAAAATCATTGTCTTCAGGTTCCACAGCCTTTCCCCCTCCCCTGCATCTTCATGCACTTGTTCCTCTGGGATGCTCTAAAGTCATTATAGTTTCTCTGGGAGTCTCTAAGGCCATTACATCTCTAGTTCCAAAATCTGGTCTTTTCTGTCTACACTCTAGAGAAACATGGCCCTGTTTTTTGCAATAGAATCAAGTGTGTGGGTCCTGAAACTTTGGCAGGGACCCTGCCACCTGTGCCGGGGTCTTAGAAACCTCCTGCAAGGGAGCTAAAATCGTTTGGACCAAGGCTGTTTCTACAGGGGTCATGGTAGTCAATCCCTGTCCTTTTCCCTGTTTCTTTTTCTCTCATTTATTCTTTTCCTGTGTCTCTCTACTTTCTCCCTCTCCTTTTCATTCCCTTTGTATAAAGCAATATCTTTCAATTGTTCTATGTTCATGGTATATCAACCTGGCCACCACTTGTGAAAAATGCTTCCTTATTTCCAATGATAATTGATTCACAAAGTAATTGCAGATATGTTCATCTCTCAGGTTGATTGGATCTAATCCAGCATACTGCTTAGCACTTTTACACAATCTATCATAAAACCAGTTAGGAGGTTCTTTCTCTTTTTTTGCAAAATTCATTGAAATCTATCCCAATTTTCTGGTCTAATTGAATATGCTTCCATACCTTGAAGTAAGGCTTCCCTAGCTTTTTGTAATTGGATGTAATCCTTGGGATTATTTGAATCTCAATTAGTATCCTCTGGAAGCCACTGCAGGAACTAGCCCATTCACTGTATCTATAAATGGCTTGTCTTTCCCTAGGAGAGAGCAAAACTTGCATCAGATCCCTCACATAACCTCAAATTGGATTAAAAATCCTAAAGATTGAGAGACTACTACTGCCAGATCCTTATCAGACTCAAGGGTGTCCCTTCTCCAAGTACACAGATCAGTGGAGCCAAAAGGAACATGCTGCCTGAGTAAAACACAGTCCCTCTGCAGTCACGAGTGGCAACGTTTTGTAGAGGAAAAATACCTTCAGGTTTTATTTTTGCCTCAAGGGAAATCAAACTCTCTGTTGAGGCAGATGACTAGGAAGGAGGAGCAGAGACTGGGAGAGGAGAGAGAGGAGATGAAGGAGAAAGTAAGGGAGCTGCATCTGGCAATGGCAGCTCTGGAATCTCGGAGCTATCTACTAGGGATTTCCTGAGCTACAGTTTCCAGAGTGACTCTAGAATAAGAGGGCAGGTATCAGGACAGGACTTCACAGAAGAAGCTGGCAGGGTCGGGCAATTAGCTAAGGGAGAAGGAGCTGAAGGAAGACAGGGAGCTAGAGAGGAAGGGGTTAAAGCAGTCTGGAAGGCTGGAGGTGAGATCCAAGAGATAGGTGGAAGAGGAAGAAGTAGGAGAGGAAACAGGTAAAGTAGAGTAGAGGATCAGTGAGAAATTGAGCAGATGTTGTCAGATCACTGAATTTTAGTAGCCAGATCTGTCAATCTATTCCAAAGGTACCAGCAGTCTAGTTGCATAGGATTTTTGTCCCCCACAGCTAGACTGATAATGTCTGATAATTAAAAGAGCCATACCTGGACCACAACTATTCCCCCAGCTGAATCTGTTGTTGTCTTAGAGCAAAATGTCATAGACCTTAGTTGCTTACTTTTTTTGGTCATCTCTGGCTCAGCGGAGAGTTCTCTCTTATCCCATGCTATGAGGCATCTTTGTAAGGGAGTTCCTTTAGGCAGGCTCCTTTTGCTACTGCTGGCTCCCATCATTAATTTTAAAAAATTCTTAACTAGTTTTTAAGATACAGTCTCCCTTTCTTAAGGTTTCAGGAATCCCTCCTAAAAAGCCTAGCCACAGGCCTTGTGTTCAGGTTATCTGGAGACAGATTTTCCTTCCCTAAACAAATTAGAGAGCTAAAGCCAATGACAAGCTATTAACACACACTACACACAAACACACACATACACACAAACACATGTACATACACGAGTACACACCCTTCCCCACTGATCAGTCACAAGGAGGAAAAGAAAAAAATACTTAGTTTTTACTCATAGAAGTGCATACATTAAAAAAAAACCCTTGAAACTTCACTGATACTATTTTCAAATCTGCTTATATGTTTTTAACTTTCTTAAAATGAATTTCAAAGAACACTTATCTGAGACTCACTAGAATAATTTCAGGATTTACAAAAATGTATAATCCGCAATTTAGAGTAGCTCCACTAGTTTCTAATTAGTTTAGAATGTATTCTCTTTTCTCTGTTCCAGCCTGGCTGTGGCTGAAACTCACAAAGACATACACACACACACACACACACACACACACATATACACACACATATATATACATGCAGGTGTGTGTGTGTGTGTGTGTGCATTTCTTAAGTTTTTCTCTTTTACTCTTACCCTTCAGAGTAAATAGGGCTGATCTCCAAGTATAAAAAAACAGATAATAACACACATGGTATATGGTCTCAGTGACTAAAAATAAAAATTGCTTTTCTTAATTACTTCCTCTGCTCAAGGAAATCTTTTGATTGCTTTAAAGTAATTTTAAAGTTTATTCTTTCACAGATCAACGACTTGAACCCCTCTTTTGGGGCCCCATGCTGTGGAACTCTGCCACACACTTGTAAGCACCTTGGAATCATAGACAATTCTACAATGCAGTCAAATTTCTAGGCTGTCAGAAATTGTAACTACAATTTCTATTCTACTTCCAGAGATCTCTATCAATTAGAGTGCATTTTATTGCTGTCCCCCAGTTGTGAGAGTAGCCAATTATTAAGAGAAAGTTGTGGTACATAGAAAACACTCAGAACAGACATAAAACATTTATTCTTCTTACCTGGAAAGGATCAAAGTTTGGGGTCAGAAGTGTGGAGTTTTAGGTCAAGGAAAGAGTCAAAATCTCAGCCTACAATTTCTCTTCTTCCAGGTGAGAAAATTTCACCAGTGAGCTCTCAAAAAAGAGGAACATTTCTTTGGAGACTTTAAGCCAGATCAGCCCCTTTTCCTCAAAATCCCTTCTTGGTTGCCAGGTGTAATGAGTAAAATTTCCAAGAGACCAAGTTCTGAGGAATAAAAACCGCTTTAGTATCTCTGCCAAGAGAACCCCAAATGGAGAAGCAGGAGACAGAGATAAGGAGGGAGAGAATTCTACATAGGCCAACTAGCAAAAATGTCCAGTGTCTTGTTCAAGGAACAGCAAAGAGGCCAGAGTTAGGTGAGAAAGGTATAAGAACATAATTTATTAAATTATGGGCCAGCCCATAATCAATAAATTAATAGCCAGTGATTCAGTAATCAAAGACAAAGATATAGGGTCCTTCATCACCTGAAACGGCCTCCATGTCTTCCTAACATCACGTTATTGGGCCTGACCAGGAAAAGGCTACCCTAATTCATAGACGCTTAATGAGGAGGTGTGCTAAAAGTCTTCAGCTCCTGCTGAAAATGTGGTTGGATCATGAGACTCAGCATCCTCCAACAATCTGGGCATCCTGACCAGGTTCTCTCTGGTGTGGTGTCTCCTACATGAGCTGGGAGGATGAGAATGAAAGAGAATGAAGGGGGGTGGGGACAGGAGCTCTTTCCACCAGGGAGGAACCTCACCCAAACTGGATCCTGTTTGTACCTTAAAAAGAAATCAGGTTTTCCAGTTGGGTGAGGTCCTGTCCAGATGCCGTGAGCAAAGCTGGAATGCTTCTGAAATTCTTTAGCTGGGGAGGGTCTTCTCTCTAAGCTAACCTCTTTACAGAGAAGGGAATATTATAAGTTATGATTAATAATCACATGGCACAGCATTAAAATTAATTTCTCTGCATAGTAAATTCAATTTTATTCTGTGTATGTGTTTGTTTTTCAGATGTTTCTTATAAGCAATAGGTTGTAGAGTTTTGTTTTCTTATCCATTCTGTCACTCTTCTTCATTTGATTGGATTTTTAATCTAGTCACATTTAAAGTTATGAGGTAGGTTTATATTTTTCTCTATTTCTCTCTAATAATGGGTTTTTTAAGTTCTGTTTTTCTCCCTTTCCACTATAAACACAATACTATGACTCTTTAGTTAATGTAGCTTAATCATTTTTAAGGTGGCCCTATCCCCGCTGGCTCTGACCCTCACCCCACCGCCATTGTTACCTCGTTACCTTTGGAGTTTTGCTTATTAGTTTCCTATTTTTGCTTGCTTCTACTTGGTCAGTTAATTTTTCTCCTTAGTCAAATAGAATCCTCTTTCCTTTCTCCTCCTCTTCCACTTGTCCTGTTCATTAGTTTTTTAGATTTCATTTTCTTCACCCCTTTCCAAAGAGAATTTCTCTCCCTCCCTCTTTTCACTCTCCATATTCCCTTCTGCCTGCTCTAGACCTTCCCTAGTCCTTCTTTATTCTCTGTATTCCTCATGGAATCAGAACTTCTGAATTACTCAGTCTGGGCTCTCCCTTTCTAAGCAGTCTCTAGCACTGCCTTGTAGAGCTTGCTCTCCTTCCACCATTTTTCCATTGTGCCTCTCTCCCAAAAAAATACCAACTCCTGCAGGTGATAGAGAGGATGCTGCCTCGTGGCAGGACTCTAACCTCAGCATCCTCAATTACGCAGCTCACCTTTGCCCTCCACCTTGTCATCTTCCTTCCGCACTTGCATCAAAATATCCTCCCTGGCTTCATGCTCTCACACTTCCTCAGGCACCAGTTGGCCTCTGGAGTGCTGACTCTCCCGCCCTCCTCACCTGAGGCAGGATAAGTGGTCTCCACAAGCACCAAATCCCCACAGACAATACCTAGTACAAGATTCTCATCTCCCTTCACAGATCATCTCTTTTCATACATGAGAGAATTCATAAGTAGCACCCCCTCCTACCACCCAAGCAAGGCCAAGTCTTTCCCCCTGCTTTGTTAAAACCTGTCCTAGCTTCCTCATCCACTGGCCTGTAGGCTGTTCTTCCTAGGAGACCACAGGAATCCCCTGCCCCTCAATGCTAACTCTCATGTCATACATTCCTCTCTATTCTCTTCCTGTACTCTTTTCCATGAATCATCCTATTTTGTAATTTAGTCCTACACACATACACACACACACACACACACACACACACACACACACACAATTAATTCACTTATAGGCAGATGAATTCAGTCTATAATTCTCCTGGTCCGCCTTTGCACCATCACCTCCCTGACTTCCACCTTCACCTCAGTCTCCCTGTGAGCATTTAAAAAGAAGTTTCTTAAGGGTATCTCTGCTGTCATACTGTCATTGTTTGCTCCTGAATTAATTTACTCCTAGATTTCTGTAGTTTAGGGTTTTAGAAAAGCAAATAATCTCCTCAAGTCTGGTGTTGTTTTTTTTCCCCTAAGAACGTTTCAGATGCCTTTTTGTTATTAAATATTCATCTTTTTTTTTCATTTATAGTTAAGCTCAGATTTTCAGGGTAGGTCACCTTGAGCAGCATCTTGAGTTCCATTATTCTTAAGGACACATTATTCCATTGACTCCTTTATTTTCTGGTGGGTGCAAAACAGTCTTGTGTTATTTGAATTTCCTTTCCTTTGATTCTTATAGTCTTTCTCCCGGTCCAGGGATGGTAAAAGGATTTGTTCTGTGAAGTTTGGATTCAGTCAAAGGGCCCCAGTTGAGGAACTAGAGGTCTACATGTGGCCTCAAGGCCACAGGTTCCCCACCTCTGCCCCATCACTTGCAGAATTTGTTGTGTCTCAATGGAATTTAACATTTAACCAGTATGCATCTTGTATCTTACACCCTTTTATTTTTTTTCTGGGGGTGATCTATAGATTCTTTTGACTAGTACTTTGTTTTCTGTGTTCAGAAGTTCTGGGCATTTCCCATTTATTATTTCTTGCGTTATGATTTCAGGTATTTTGATATATCATGTTTTTCTAGGGTCCCTATAATCCTTAAATTGTCTCTATGCATCCTGTCTTGGAGATCAACATATTTTACTTGTACAACGAGCATGTGTTCCTTTAATTTTATTTGCTTCTCTTCTCCCAGATTGTCCTTTACTTCTGTGGATTTTCATTCCTAATCAGTTGTCCTCTCTTGTTTCTTTGGTAAGACTTACCACCATGGACTCAAGTTTTTCTTTTCTGACAATCATCTCAGTTATGTGCAGGCCATAAATCGCTGAACTCATTTACTAGGTCTGGAGACCACACTTCCTTCTGCTGTTGATATTGTCCCTCTTAACTTAATCTGCTTCCACTCAAGGCCTGAGTTTTTATTTTCTTTCTGAAATCTTTGATTATTTCACTCTTTTTTCTCTTTTTTCCCCCATATTACTAACTTTTTGACTCCCTCCCTTCTGGTTGTTCCCCTGAAGGCATGTGGGGCAGGGGGTTGACCTCAAAGTACGCATCCTCCTCCCTCTCTGGGAAATTCATGATTCACCAACTAAGGTCTCTTCTCCAAGTGACCATTGGGGGAACAAAACTAGCCCCAGCTAGAAGCTGGTCTCATTCCCTAAGTCTTGGTGTAGTCCTATCCCATTCCTTCTATTCCTCAGTTCCCTGACCTAGCACTGCCACACAGCCATTATTTCAGCTTGGGTAAATTTCTGCAATTTGGAGTGTGTATCTCCATGGCCCAAGGGAAATTCAGCAGGGTCAGGGTGTACAGTTGAGTTCTGTTACAAGCCCAGACACTTCCTGCCCTATTCTCTCTTTTCCCCTGATTTCCTACAGAGCTCTGTTGCAACATAGAATGTTGCCATAGGCCTATGTCACAGCCTCAGAAAATTTCTGAAAATTTCTGCAGGTTGGAGTTTGGCTTTCCTGAGCACTGGAAGGAAGATAGAGCCTTGGCGGGGGCCAGGGCAGTATTGCATTCTGTTGCAAGGCTGTGGGTAGGTTTGTAGTCATGGTGAGCAGTGGGGGAGGCAGTGCTAAGTGAGCTCAAGTTAGTCATTAGTTCATGGAGTTTGCTTTTTTTTTTTTACCTTTTTTGGGTTCTTGTTGTCCAAGACCATGGAGACAGCTGAACTTGCTTTATCTCTAGCACCCAATTTTTATTTTGGAGATGCTTGAGAGGTCACGAGGATAAAAGAAAATGATTAGTCCTTATGTCTTTGGATACATGACCCAGAAGTCTCTTGGATTTCTAAAAAACAGTCTTACTATGTTTGATTATTTCTGAGTTTTTTTAATGTAATCTGTTCCAATAACCAACTTTTCTCTTTTTAACCTATATTCAATAGCTTTGAAGATAACCGCTTCATGGGGTAGCTAGAGATCTTGTATTGCTAGACCCACTTCATTTTTACCCTTTTTTATTTTTAAAAATTATTTCTTTACCTTTTTTTCTTCTTCCAGATAAATTTTATTTTTATTTTATCTAGTTCTATGACAAAATAACACCTTGATATTTTGACTGGAATGGCACAAAAATCTATAAACTAATTTAGGTAATGTAATGATTTTAGTTATATTTTTAGTTACATTTTATGAAGTATGAAGAATTCATATTTCACCAATTCTTTTTCTTTATTTCTGTAAAGATTATTTTGTAATTATATTTATGTAAGTCTCAGTAGTGTCTTCATAGGTAAACCTCCAGATATTTCATATATACTGTAGTTCTTTTTAATATGTATTTTTCTATCTCCTCTTGCTGGGTGTTCATAGTAATCTGCAGAGATGTCATTGCAGTTTTATGTTCTCATTGTAGAGGCAGGATATAAAATGATGTGTAAAAGTACAAGGCAGGAATATAAGTGTCAAGTGAGTGGCATTAAGGGCTGTGAAAAGAGGAATTCAAAAGAATGATTCTGGGTATGAGTCAGATGAAGGTCTAGTAGGGGTGGGGAACCTGCGGCCTTGAGGCCACATGTGGCCTTCTGGGTCCTTGGGTGCAGCCTTTTGCCTGAGTCCAAGTTTTACAGAACAAATCCTTTTATTAAGGGGATTTGTTCTGTGAAGTTTGGGTTCAAAGGGCCATACTTGAGGACCTAGAGAGCCACATATGGCCTCGAGGTACAGGTTCTCCACCCCTGGAGGTTTCTCAGCAATCTTCCATATTTTTAACATGACAGCAAAGGGATGTCATGGTATTCAAGAACAACGACTATTTAGGTTTTTTTCTTTTTCAGTGGAGGGTACAGTCAGAGAAGATAAGCCTCACTATGTATGAGGAAGCCATTTGCAGCTCTGTGGCCCAATCCTCCCATACTGAAAGAAAGCAGACATTTAATTGAGAGTAGAGAGATTATGTTTTCTCGTGTCCTCAAAGAGAAATGAAGGTCTGCTCATTTAAAAGGAGAAGCTATTAAATTCCCTAAAGAAGTAACTGCAAGGACATAGGCACAGCCTAAAATCCTAAGACCCTAAAAGAATAATGGCATAAGGAAGAAATTAATAATGAAACCATAATATTGAAGCAAAGATTGATGGGTACTGAGAACATTAGACTGCTGTGAATAGCAGTAATAATACTTTCTAACTGCACATACTAAAGAAAGAACTCAGTAATTGCAAATGTCTCCATTGCTTCTGACTAGGCCTGTGGGTATAATGGAAAAAGCATTGGATTTGGAGGCAGAAAGCCTGGGTTCAAATAGTGTGTCTTCCACCTATTACTCACTAACTACTTGAGCAAGTTTCTTAGTTTCTCTGGACTTTGCATCTTCTTACAAAATGAAGCGGTTAAGCTAGATAATATTATCCTCTATGATCCAGAGTCTCAGTAACAGGTGTACACACTGAGGGTATTAAATTGTTTTAATTATAATTCTGGAATATTCTAATTAGATGGGACTTCCAGGACATTATTGAGTGAAAAGGAATTTATTTTCCCTGTTAAAGAAATGATCATGATAACTGATTCTAACTCTCTTTTTAATTGCTGTGTCACTAGTTCAGAATGTCTCAGTAAGATAATGCCAAGACTGAGGAACTGGGCTATTTCTTCATTCTTCATGTTCTTCTACCAGCTCTTTGTAGTTGCTTTTCAAAGTTCTTCTGAAAGAATATAAATGCCATGATTCTGGCAAGCCTACCTGGGAAGAAAAAAAAGTCTGCCTAAAAACAATATTTACTCTATTCTGTAGCAATAATCATTTTTCTTATGAGCACTGGTGACAAGGAACAAGTAGTTTCTTCTTAGCTATACCACTAATCTCAAAAGTTGGGGTCCTAAAATGCAACTAGGCCATGGGATGACACCAAGGGATGCGTAATCAACCAGCCAGACAGTGAGGAAATGAGTTGTAGGCCACACTTTCTCATGGGGCTTGTATCCAATTCAGCCACACCACCCATTCATGGATTATCACCCAACATTCCTCCACTCTACCTACAATACTGCTCCACTCAGTTGTACAAGCTCACCAACCTCCTCCCTTCTGTGCAGGGCATGGGCCCTTCAAGGTGGTTATAACCTAACTCTAACTTGGGAATCCGTGTTAGTACCTGTGTGCTATTGGGGAAATGTTGTCTACCCACAGAATAACTCCCACTCATCCCTCAAATCTCTCTGTGGCTGTAATAAGTACCCCTGGGCTGTCCCTGATCTGGGCTAATTAGTAGCACTCCCACTCCCCTCTTCTTTAAATTTTTAGTGGGACAAAATGAGTTATACAAGTTGAGGAGTGTGGGTATGTATCACCAATTTCCCCCCTAAACACAATCACTTAGGTCGGGAACTTTGGTATTCTCTTTAACTCCTCATTCTCACCACACATATCCAATCAGTTTCTAAATCTTGTGTTTTCTAACTCCACAACTCTCACATTTGGCCTTTTCACAGTTACCACTCTAGACCCTCATCACCTCTCACCTGGAATATATATATATATATATATATATATATATATATATATATATGTGTGTGTGTGTGTGTGTGTGTGTGTGTATATATATATATATATATATATATATATATATATATATATATATATATATATATATCTTATGAATAGGTCTACTTACCTCATTTCTTCTCTTCAGTTCATCTCCACACAGCTGCTAGAATGATTATTCTAAACAGCAGAATTTTTCTGAACCTCAATAAATGCCAGCAGCTCCTGATTGACTCAAAGATCAAATATTGTTTCATGTTTGTTTCATATTTTTAAATGTCAATTTTAGTTATGCCTTATAATACATATAATTAGTAAAGTAACACATATATAGAATTTATAAATACATATTTACATTGAGGATACATATTCAAAGCTATTTTACTGATAGAGATGCAAAATAAAAAATTTTGGAGACCAGCCATCTATACTATGATGAAGTTAGATGATGGTCCCGCAGGGCCCTTCAAGACCTTGCATTTAAGATTCTATGATTCTCAATAGTATAAATTTCTAAAGAATATACCGTTACTTTGATATTTTTAAATAATATTTGATTTTTCCCCAATTAAATGAAAAAAACAACTTTTAACATTTTTTTTTCCTGCTTCACTCCACCATCTTGGATCCAGAAGTCTCTGCTTGCTTCTTAAAACAATGAAGACAAAGGTCTTTGTGGTCTGGTTCCACTTTAAAATTTCTCAAATATAAAGCATTAGGGAATATATTTATTGTTTCTCTTTCCTTTTCCCTCATTCTTGTTTTTCTGGATTAAATGTAAAATGAAGATTTTTTTTATAAATAAATAACATGAATACATTAGGGCTCACTGACTAATCCAATTCAACAAACCTTTATTAAACAACAATTAGGTGCAACAGACCATGTATTATGGTCACTTATATATTATACTGTTCAAAGGCACTGGGTTTCCATAAGCACTTTTGAAAGGAGTCATAGACTAATCTTTAGAGTTAAGTGAAGAAACTGAATTGTAATTGTACCTTGGAACTGACCTCTGAAGAAAAAGTATACTATTTTCTTCAGCTTTAAAATGAAGATAACAGCATTCATTACTTTTTTTTTTTACATTTATTCACAGGGTATAAAATGATATTTACAAGTGTTTTGCCTTTTTAGAAAGTTTTATTGTTCTAATTAACAGAGATCTACTTTCTTTCCCTTTTACCCTCTACCTCATTGGGGAAAAAAGAAAAAAATAAATTCCTTTCAACAAATATACATAGTCAAGCAAAATTAATTCCCTCGGAGATTATGTATGTATGTATGTATGTGTGTATACACACAAATATGTATATGCATTTGTATGTGAATGTATACATACACACATATGTATGCACGTGTACATGGTATCGCTGGGTCAAAAGGCAAGAGTTTTTGTATATAATAGTAAGTTGCTTTCCAGAATGTTTATACCCATTCACAGTTCTACCAACAGTGAATTTCTTGCCTTCAACGTGCCTACATTCTAAGGGGGATGGGTTATAGAAAGTATACAGACAATGCAAGTTAAGGGATGGTGGGTCAAAGTGTTAGACAAAGGACTCTAGGTAGATTTTAAACACTTTCAACTTTTTAAAAATGTTTATTAAAATCCACACTAATTGCTATATAGTTGAAGAAACTTAACTAGTACCTGCCCTTTTCCAGAAATGCTGTCTATAGGGAGAAGGGAAGTAGTGGGAGACAGAAGAGTGTGGCATCATCCAAGAAGGTGTAATATGACTTTTCCTTTGAGGTTTGGTGCCCAATAGAATGATAGTGAGCAATTTCCTCCAACTTTTCATCTTTATTTATATTTGCTTATTTTATTTGCTTAATTTTTCTATTCACCTCTTCTTCTGTTCACCAGGTACAAGCCTCATATCCTCCATTAAAATTTTTTGTGCCTGTGTTACTAGTCATCTTTTTCTTCCTCCTCCTCCATCTTCTCTTTCTCCTTCTACCTTAAGTGGTCTGGCCTGGTTCTTGATCTGTTGTTTAGATTTAAATACACAATGACATTTCACATTTACTTACAAATATGCTTATAATGTAGTGAATGGTCATGGACACAAAATGTCTGCCCCAGAATGGACTTGGAATAATCTTCTGGATTGACCCCGACCTAGAAGTGTTCAGTACTAGAATACCTGAACCTCTCTTACTCTAACTGTGTGCTTTTGTGGTTGACTTGGAGCCCAATGAACTTTTTAAAAGAATAGAGCGTTCTCCTCTTGCCAGAATTCCTGGTTCTGTACCCAAACAATTTGGTTATGCACAATTCAGTTCTGCAAACCTAGGTACAAAATACAGTGCAGCAGTGCCATCTAGTGACTAAATACAACTATATTCTCTGCCTTACAATAGAAAAGCTATCCCTCACTACTAACTGCCATGTATTTGGAAAACAGTAGTGGTAGTTCTTAAAACGATATGCTTTACTATGCCAATGTAGAAATTCCCTGGTAGCTACAAAGAATAGCTTCAATTATCAATTTAAATATTAGATAAAATATGTTTGATCACACTGCAAGAAAACTGATAGCAATATGCCTATTTTAACAATGAAGGGATTGTTCCATTCCAAAAGGATATTAAACACTGGTGATTCTGGTCTGGCCTTAGTTTTTGTAACCCCATTTATATGTCATTATGGCTCTCTCTGTCTTTCTCACATGCTCATGATTTTAATATAGTACATAAAATCCATGAACCTGATGATTTTAAGAGTACAATGATATCCCTAGTTATAGAATCCTTTTTATTTACATAAATGGAAATTTCAATAGAGCAAAAATATGACTGACCAGAAAACATGTAGCTGACTCCCCCAACCTTCCTTTTTTTGGAAATCCAATTGTCACTTGAGGTAAAGACTCTAAAAATTTGCTACATACCCTACCAAACCCCTCTCTTTTTTCCTTCAATGAGTTCATTGTTTCTTTATTTAAAATACCTTGTCTTTTTGGACTAGATTGTATATGGTTTCTACTCAGTTGTTTCTCCTATTTGCTAAGCCTCTTTTCAGTACTCATTGGTCACTTCCACCATGATTAAAAAATTACAAAAAATGTACTGACCTTCTTAGTTTTCAGTACTCATTGGTCACTTCCACCATGATTAAAAAAATTACAAAAAATGTACTGACCTTCTTAGTTTTACATACTTCAGAAATAGTGAGAGGAATAAGTTTTATGCATGTAGAATTGAACAAAGGATATGGAACCAAATTTGAAGAAAAACACTGACCTACGTGCTAAGACCTACAATGAAATCATACTATGGACTGGTATTTAACACTGCCTAATGTACTTCTTTTTCTTCATTATTTGTTTGGGTAGGAATCCAAAGTTACTGTATATAGTAGCTAGCTCAACTTTCTCATTTTACAAATGAAAAACTAGGGCCCAGAGGTCATAAACAATTGGCCCAAAGTCATTCATGCTCTAAATAGGTCTTCAGACTTTAAATCCAAGCTTTGGAAATATTGATGCTATTTTGAATGAAAATTCAGGAGGGCAGAGACAGGATGGGCAATTAAGGGCAGGAACTTGCCTGAGTGCTCCCAAATTCTCCCCAAACAACATTAAGATAACACCTCAAAACAGATTCTGGAGGGACAGAACCAACAAACAGGATTAAGTGCAACAATTTTCCAGTCCAAGACAACTTAGAAGGTCTGCAGAAAAGGTGTATCTCACAGGAGTGAGAGTGGAGCATAGTCCAGTGCAGGTTGCTCCTAGCAAGCAAGTAAGATATGTTAGGGTAACCAAATCAGCAGCAGAGGTGGCTTCCAGAGCTATCAGCCCACAGATGGTAAGGGGGTCAGACAATTGATTACAGGGGACTCCTTGCTAGCATTGGGAGGAAGATTCTGTTGGATTGCCCATACTCATTCAGGTCAGTCCAAGGGTAAGGAGGAGCACCAGCAAGAGCAGGGACCCTGATCTTAGTTCAAGGGTGGAAAAGAGGCCTTGTGATTGCTCACAGACAAGCACAGACCAAGACAGCAGTGACCACACCTCTCCTTAGGTCATACCAACTTGGAAGAACTAAAAACTTAGACACTACCAGAAAACAGCCCATAAAAACCCCAAAACTTGGGACAGTGTCTCCTCCACCCCAGGAGCAGAGCTCAACTTTAACATAAAGTTATAAGTCAAGAAATAAGCTGGGAAAATGAGCAACCAACAACAACAACAACAAAAAAAAAAAACATCCTGACCATAGAAAGTTACTATGGTGACAGGGAAGCTCAAAACACAAACTCAGAAGAAGACAACAAAGTCAAAGTTGCTACATCCAAAGCTTCAAAGAAAAAGGTGAATTGGTAGCAGAACTAAAAAAAAATTCCTGGAAGTGCTCAAAAAGGACTTTAAAATTCAAATAAGAGAAGTAAAGGAAAAATTTGGAAAATAAATGACAGTGAAGCAAGAAAATAATGTTAAGAGAGTCAGCAGCTTGGTAAAGGAGGCATAAAAATTCACTGAAGAAAAGGATTCCTTAAAAAGCAGGATTGGACAAATGGAAAAGGAGGTACAAAAGCTTACTGAAAAAAAATTCCTTAAAAATTAGAACTGGGAAAATGGAACCTAATGACTCCATGAGATATCAAGAAGCAATAAAACAAAATCAAAAGAATGAAAAAAAAAGAAGAAAATGTGAACTATCATTTTGGAAAAAACAACTGACCTGGAAAAGAGATCAAGGAGATGTAATTTTAAAATTATTGGACTAGGAGCAGGCATACACCAACGCTAGCCCCCACTCCCTCACATGTCTCAGCATAGCCCCAGGCAAACAAGCAGCAACATATATCAAATTGTCTACCATTGTGGGAGGAAGTATGAGGAAAAATTTGGAACACAAAATCACGTAAAGATGAATGCTAAAAATTGTCTTGACATGTAATTGGGAAAAAAAATAAAATACTATTTTAAAAAAAGAATTATTAGACTTCCTGACAGCCACAATCGAAAAAAGGTCCGGACATCATCTTTCAAGAAATTACCAAGGAAAACTGCCCTGATATTCTAGACCCAGAAGGTAAAATTAAAATTGAAAGACTCCACCAGTCATCTCCTGAAAGAGATCTCAAAATGAAAACTCCCAGGAATATTACAGCCAAATTCAATAGCAACCAGGTAAAGGAGAAAATAGTACAAGCAGCCAAAAAGAAACAATTAAATATCATAGGATAACACAAGATTTAGCAGCTTCTACATTAAAGCATCAGAGGGCTTGGAATGTGACATTCTGGAAGGCAGAGGAGCTACAACTATAACCAAGAATCACCTATCCAGAAACACTGAGTATAATACTTCAGGGGAAAAATTGGAAATTTCATGAAATAGGGAACTTTTAAGCATTCCTGATAAAAAAAAGACCAGACCTGAAGAGAAAATTTGACTTTCAAGTACAAGACTCAAGAGAAATCATTATGAATTCAAGAAGGTTAAGTTGTTTGCATTCCTATATGGGAAGATGATACTTGTAACTCCTAAAAACTTTCACATTTTTAGGGCAGTTAGAAGGAGTTAGAAGTTAGAAGGAGTGTACATAGACAGAGGGTGCAGGCGTGAGTTGACTGTGATGGGATGATATAAAAAAATTAAGGGATGAGAAGAGAGGATGCATTAGGAGAAGGGAAAGGAGGAGGTAGAATGGGGTAAATTATCTCACATAAAAGAGGTGTGAAAGAGTTTTTTCAGTGGAGAAGAAAACGTGGTGATGGCAGGCAACACTTGAAACTCACTCTCATCGTAATTGGCTCAAAGAGGGAATAACATACATACTCAGTTGGGTATAGAAATCTATCTTACCCTAAAGGGAAGTAGGAGAGGAAAGAGATAAGAGAAAGGGAGGGCTGATAGAAGAGAGAGCAGATTGGGGGACCCAGTGATTGGAAGAAAACACTTTGGAAGGGGGACAGTGTGAAACAAGGGAGGGGAATGGAGGGAAAGTGTGAGAGAGAGAGAGAGAGAGAGAGGGAGAAACAATAAATGGAGGGGAGGTAGAGTGGAGGGAAATATAAAGTTAGTAATCATAACTGTGAATGGGAATGGGATGAGCTCACCCCTAAAACAAAAGCAGAAAACAGAATGTATTAGAAACCAGAATCCAATATTATGTTATTTACAAGACACGCACTTGAAGCAGAGAGAAACATAGAGTAAGGGACTGGAACAGAATCTATTGTGCTTCAGCTAAAGTGAAAAAAAAAAGGCAGTGGTAGTAATCCCAGTCTCAGATGAAGCAAAAGCAAAAATAGATCTAATTAAAAGAGATAAGCAGGGAAACTACATTTTGCTAAAAGGTACAATAGACAGTCAAGTAATATAAATAATAAATATATATGGCAAATGGTATAGCATCCAAATTCTTAAGGAAAAAAGTTAGAAAGAAAGAAATAGTAAAATTCTTAAAGAAAAAAAGTTTGAAGGAAATAGATAGTAAAACTATAGTAGTGGGGGACCTCAACTTATCCCTCTCAGAACCAGACAAATCTAACCAAAAAATAAGCAACAAAGAAATTAATGAGATTAAGAGAATTTTAGAAAAGTTAGGTATCGTAGACCTCTGGAGGAAATTGAATTAGAATAAAAAGGAATATACCTTTTTTTCTCAGTTGGTACATGGTACATACACAAAACCTGACCATATATTAGGGCACAAAAATCTCACAACCAAATTCAGAAAAGCAGACATCTTAAATGCATCCTTTTTAGATCATAATGAAACAAAACTACATTTAATAAAAGGCTGTGAAACCAAAGATTAAAACTTAATTTGGAATCTAAGTAATCCTAAAGAATGGGTGGATCAAAGAACAAATCATAGAAACAATAATTACCTTAAAGAGAATGGCAACAATGAGACAACATAACAAAATTCATGGGATTCAACCAAAGCAGTACTTAGGGGGAAATTTTTATCTCTAAAGGCTTGCATCAGTTAAATACAGCCAGAGCAAATCCCTAAATTGGGCATGTAACTAAAAAAAACTAGAAAAAGAACAAATTAAAAATCCCCAGTTAATCAAATTGGGAACTCTGAAAATCAAAGAAATTAATACAATTGAAAATAAGAAAATTGTTGAACTAATAAAAGTAGGACCTGGTCTTTTTTTTGGGGGGAGGACAATAAAATAGATAAACCATTGGTTAATTTGATTTTTAAAGAAAGAAGAAAACCAAATTACCAGTTTCAAAAATGGTAAGATTGAATTCACCACCAATGAAGATAAAATCAAAGAAATTATTAGGGGCTATTTCGCCCAATTTTATGCCCTTAAATCTAACAAGGATTATACACTATGGCCAGGTGGGGTTTATACCAGTAATATAGGTCTGGTTCAATATTAGGAAAACTATCAGCATAATTGACCATATCAATAACAAAAACAACAAAAATCATATGATCATCTCAATAGATGCATAAAAAGTTTTTGACAAAATACAACACTCATTCCTATCAAAATACCAAAAAGCACAGGAATAAATGGAGCTTTTCTTAAAATGATTAGTATCTATTTATCTAAAACCATCAGAAAGCATTGTTTGTAATAGGGATAAGCTTGAAGCCTTTCCAATAAGATCAGAGGTGAACCAAGGATGCCCATTATCACCACTATTATTCAGTGTTGTACTAGAAATGCTAACTATAGCAATAAGAGAAGAAAAAGAAACTTAATGAATTAGAATAGTCAGGGAACAAAACTATTACTCTTTGCAGATTATATGATGGTATTGCTGATTCTAGAGAATCAACTAATAATAATAAACTAGTTGAAATAATTAATAACTTTAGCACAGTTACAAGATATAAACAAACCCACCTAAATCATTAGCATTTCTTTATGTTACCAAAAAAGTCCAGCAGCAAAAGTTAGAAAGAGAAATTCCATTCAAAATAAGTGTAGGCAATTTAAAATACTTGAGAGCCAAGACAAACCCAGGGATTATATGAACAAAGTTATAAAACATTTTTCACACAAATAAAGTCAGATCGAAACAATTGGAAAAATATTAATTGCTCATGGGCAGGCTGAGCCTGCATAATAAAAATGACAATTCTACCTAAATTGATTTACCTATTCAGTGTCTCACCAATCAAACTACCAAGAATTATTTTATAGAGCTAGAAAAAAAATAACAAAATTCCTCTGGAAGGTCAAGAATATCAAGGGAATCAGTGGAAAAAATGTGAAGGAAGGTAGTTTGGCTGTACTAGATCTCAAACTCTGTTACAAAGTTGTAATGATCAGAACAATCTTGTGCTGGCTAAGAAATAGAATGGTGGAGCAGTGGAATAGATTAGATATGCAATACCCAGTAGTATAGTATAGTAATGAATTTTGTAATGCTACTTTTTAGTAAAATGTAGTTTCCCTGCTTATCTCTTTTAAAGCCTATTTTTGCTTTTGCTTTTTCTGAGATTATGATTTCTACCCCTGTCTTTTTTACTTTAAGTCAAGTATAATAGGTTCTATTATGGCCTCTTATTTTATTTCTGTGTGTATCTTTCTATTTCAGATGTGTTTCTTGCAAACAATATATTGTTGAATTCTGGTTTCTAATAATTCTGCTATCCTCTTCCATTTTATGAAAGAGTTCATCCTGTTCACATTCACAATTTTGATTGCTAACTGTGTATTTTCTTCTATCCTTGTCTCTTATACTTATCCTTCTATCTTTTTTCCCCTGATCCCTCTTTAAGAGTCTGTTTTGCTTCTACCTAATGCCTCCCTAATTCTACCCTCCCTTTCATTCTCCTCTTTTTTTGCCCTTAACCCCTTTCCTTTCTGTTTCCTTCTTATATAAGATGTGTTTCCAAAGCCAATTATGTATATATGTGTATTATTCCTTTTTCTAGCCAGTTCAGATGAAAATGATATTTAATTTTCATTCCTGCCTCTTTCTTTTCACTTCACATTCCTGTGAGTTCATTTTACCTATTCTTCCTCTCCCTTCTCCCCTCTCTCAGTACATTCTTCTTCCATACTCATTCCATCCTTCTTTTGAAATCATCCAAATACAACAAAATCACTCCCAGGTCCTCTATATTCCCTCTATGACCCCTAGTGATGATAAAGTTCTGAAGTGTTACATGTATCAGCTCCCCATATAAGAGTGTAAGCAGGTTAACCTTGTTCAGTCCCTCATGATTTCCCACTCATGTTTACTTTCTGTGCTTCTCTTGATTCCTGTGTTTGTATATCAGATTTTCTACTCAGCTCTGGTCTTTTCATCAAGGATGATTGGAAGTCCACCCTCCATTCTATCATTAAAGTTCCATTTTCCCCTTGTAGGATTATAGTAAATTTTTTCTGGGTAGATTATTCTTGATAATAAGTCAATATCCTTTGTCTTCTGGAATATCATATTTCAGGCTCTCTGTTTCTTAATATTGGAAGCTACTAAATCATATGTAATCCTGATCATAGCTACTTAGTATTTGAATTCTTTATTTCTGGATACTTACAATATTTTTCCTTCACTTGGAAGCTCTGGATTTTGGCTATAATATTTCTGGGAGTTTTTATTTGGGGGTTTCTCTCAGGAGGTGAAAAATATTTATATATATATATATATGTATATTCATATTACAGGTGAAACTATTTTTAACATTTCTTTTTAAAAATTTTGAGTTCTAAGGTCTCTCCTTTGCCCCTCCTTGTGAAGGCAAGCAATTTGATATAAATTATACATGTGTAGTCATGAGAAACATATTTCCATGTTAACCATGTTTTGAAAGGAAACATAGACCAAAAAAAAAAAACAAGAAAAATAAGAAAATCTTTTTACCTTCAATCTGCATTCAGACACCATCAGTTCTTTTTCTGCAGGTGGATAGCATTTTTCATCATGAGCTCTTTAGAATGGACTTAGATCATTGTACTGCTGAGAATAGCTAAGTCATTCACAGTTGCTCATTGTATAATATTACTGTGTACACTGTTTTCTGGTCAGTACATGTAAATCTTTCCAGGAAAGGTTTTTCTGAAAGCATCCTGCTCATCATTTCTTATAGCACAATAGTATTCTATTACTGTTATGTACCACAACTTATTTAGCCATCCCCCAATTGGTAGGAATCCCCATAATTTCTAATTCTTTGCCACCACAAAAAGAGTTGCTATAACTATTTCCATACATATAGGTCCTTTTCCTTTTCTTTTTAAAAATCTCTGTGGGATACAGACCTAGTAGTTGTGGTATTGTTGGTCAAAAGGGTATGCACAGTTTTAAAGACTTTGGGGCATAGTTCCAAATTGTTCTCCAGGAGAACTGGAAATTGTAGGGATGCCCATCAATTGGGGAAAGCCTGAACAAGTTGTCATATATGATTTTGATGGCATACTACTGTGCTATAAGAAATGATGAGCTCAATGCTCTTAGAAAAACATGAAAAGACTTACATAAAATAATGAAGAGCAAAATGAGCAGAACCAAGAGAACACTGTATACAGTGTTCAACACCAATATTGTTTTAATGATTTTGAGTGAATAAGTTATTTTGACTATTATAAATACCAAAGTTAACTATAAAGGACATATAAAGAAAGATGCTATCTGTATCCAGAGAAAGAACTGATAATTAGAATTATATATAAATTTTACATATATATATATATATACATACATAATTTATCTTTATTTGTATCTAATGATGGCCATAATCTGGGGTGGAGGGGGGGGAAGGATAGAAAAAAAAGGAAAAAAAGAAATTTACATGATAATTTTGTTGTATCTTTGAAAAGAATAGCAAATCGTGCATAGTAGATTTGCAGTTTCATGTGCAATCATATTTTTTATTGCGCTATGTTATGGAAATGCTTCTTTGATTCCATAAATTAAAAAAAAACAAGAAAGAAGGCTATGAATGAGCAGTTTTCAGAAGAAGAAATCAAAGCTATATTGTAGTCATGTAAAAATGCTCTAAGTCACTGTTGATTAGAGAATTGCAAATTTAAAAAAACTCTGAGGTACCACTCATACCTATCAGATTGGCTAATATCAC
This sequence comes from Trichosurus vulpecula, assembly GCF_011100635.1. NCBI lineage: Eukaryota > Metazoa > Chordata > Mammalia > Diprotodontia > Phalangeridae > Trichosurus > Trichosurus vulpecula. The sequence goes on from NC_050573.1 coordinate 477,179,122, forward strand.
AAAAAATGAAAATGACAATGTTGGAAGGAATATGGGAAAATTGGGACACTGATAAACTGTTCATAGAGTTGTGTATTTCCCTCAACCCTATCTTCCCTGTCTCTGTCTCTGCCTCTGTCTCTGTCTCTCTTCTTTCACTGTCTCTCTTCAAAAGTATTTTGCTTCTATCACTTCCTTTAATCCACCCTCCATTCTATTAGCCCCTCCCCACCTTTTTCTTATCCCTTCCCCCTCTTACTTCCCTGTAGGGTAATATAGAGCGTGCATGTTATTCCCTCTTTGAGCCAAGTCTGATGCAAGTAAGGTTCAAACATTGTCCCCACTCTTCCCCATATTCCTCTCCACTCTAAAAGCTCTTTCACACCTTTTATGTGAGATAATTTACCCCATTCTTCTTCTCTCTTCCCCCTTTTCCCAATGCATTCCTCTTTCTCACACCTTAATATTATTGTTTTTATATTATCCCATCAAGTAAACTCACACCCACGCCCTCTGTCTGTCTACACTCCTTCTAACTGCCCTAATAATGGAAAGTTCTTAGGAGTTACAAGTATTATCTTCCCATATAGGAATGTAAACAATTAAACCTTATTGAATCCCTTAAGATTCTCCTTCCTCTTTACCTTTTTATGCTTTTCTTGAGCCTTGTATCTGAAAATCAGATTTTCTATTCAGCTCTATTCTTTTCATCAGGAATGCTTGAAAGTCCTCATTTCATTAAATGTCCATTTTTTTCCTTTGAAGGATTCTGCTCAGTTTTTTTTTTTGATAGGTGATTCTTGGTTATAACTCTATATCCTTTGCTATATAGAATATCACATTCTAAGCCCCTCTGATCCTTTTATGTAAAAACTATTAAATCTTGTGTTATCCTGACTATGATTCCACAATATTTGAATTTTTTTCTGGTTGCTTGTAGCATTTTCTCCTTGACCTGGGAGTTCTGGATTTGACTAGAATATTCCTGGGAGTTTTCATTTGGAGGATCTCTCTCAGGAGGTGATCAGTAGATTCTTTCAATTTCTATTTTACCCACTGGTTCTAGGATATCAGGGTAGTTTTCCTTGATAATTTCTTGAAAGATGATGTCTAGGTTCCTTTTTTTGATTGTTGCTTTCAGGTAATCCAGTAATTCTTTTATTATCTCTCCTTAATCCATTTTCCAAGTTAGTTATTTTTCCACTGAGTAGTTTCACTTTTTTTCTCTATTTTTTTCTTTCTTTTGGTTTTGTTTTATTGCTTCTTGATGTCTCATGGAGGCATTAGATTCCACTTTCCCAATTCTAATAAGGAATTATTTTCTTTAGTAAGCTTTTGTACCTCCTTTTCCATTTGGCCAAATCTGTTTTTTAAGTTGTTCTTTTCTTTACTGAATTTCTGTACATAGTTTTTCATTGGTCAGTTCTGTTTTTTAAGGTGTTTTTCCCCAGTATTTTTATGCCTCCTTTACCAAGCTGTTGACTCTTTTTTTCATGATTCTCTTACATCGCTTTCATTTCTTGAATTTTAAAATCCTTTTTTGAGCTCTTCCAGGAATTATTCTTGGTCCTGAGATGAGTTCTTATTTTTTTGAGGCTTTGGATGTAGCTCTTTTGACTTTGTTGTGTTCTGAGTTTTGTGTTTTGCTCTTTTCCTGTCACCATAAAAACTTTCTGTGGTCAGATTCTTTTTTTGTTTGCCCATTTTCCCAGCCTATTCCTTGACTTGAAACTTTATGTTAAAGTTGGACCCTTCTCCTGCGGTGGAAGGGGCACTGTCCCAAGCTCCAGATTTTTTGTGCTGCTATTTTCAGAGCTATTTCTGGGGGTCTGTAAGTTTTCAGTTTTTCCAAGGTGGCATGATCTAAGGAGAGGTGTGGTCCTTGCTCTCCTGGCCTTTGTTCTATGTCACATGCACTGTGTAAAACATTCAGGGATACAAAGAAAGGCAAAAAACCATCCCTGCCCTTGAGGAGCTCACAGTCCAGTGGGGAAGGCAACATGCAAACAACTATATACAAACAAGCTTTACACAAGATAAATAGGAAATAACCAACAAAGGGAAGACAGTAGAATTAAGAGGGATTGGGAAAAGATTCTAGAAGGTGTGATATAAACTGAGACTTAAAGGAAGTAAAAAAATTCAGAAGGAGGATATAAGAAGGGAGAATATTCCAGGCATAGGTAACAGTCAGTTGAAATGGGTAGAGTCTAGAGATAGTGTTTTGTTCAAGTAATCGAAAGGAGGCCAGTATCACTGGATCTTAGAGTTTATAGCCGGGGTGGTGGTGGTGGTGGTGGTGGTGGTGGTGGTAAGATATTGGAAGAGAGGAAAGGGGCAGGGGGTAAATTATGAAGGTCTTTTAATGCCAAACAGGATTTTATATTTGATCCTAGAAGTGACAGGCAGTCACTGAAGTTTATTGTGGGGGTTGGGGGGGTTTGCCATGGCCAAATCTACACTATAGAAATACTACTTTTATTGCTAAATGGAAGCAAGTAGACCATCATCAAGCTATTGCAATAGATCAGGTATGAGATTATAAGAACCTGTACCAGGTTGGCACAGAAATGCCAGATTGTAAGAAAAGGCAACATATGTGAGAGATGTTTCAAAGCTAAAATCAACAGAACTTGGCAACAGATTGGATATGGGAGGTGGGGGTGAAGAACATATTGAGAGAGTGAGAAGTTGAGGATGATATCTAGGCTCTGAGCCTGATAGGATGATTGTGTCATCAACAGTAATAGAGAACTTTGGAAGGGGGGAGTATATGAGAAAAGTAGAGTTCTGTTTTGGACATGTTGAGTTCCAGATGTCTACAGGACACTTCATTCAAGATATCAAATATGCACATTTTTCATGACTTGCTCTGGTCCTCACAATTCATCATCTAGTGACCAACTTCTTTATGATGGCCCTCATCAAATTTAGCTAGGCCAGCAGAAAACTTAGTAAGGGAACACAATGACTTTATTCTTATATCCTAGACTCTAAAAAAACCTCTAATGAGCTAGTCTCTAAATTTCTTTGTAACATTGTTATGTCTGTGCCAACAACCACAGAATCATCGAAGCCTCCTTGTTCCTTCCTAGTAATCCCCTCAATGGCATCAATAATTCACATTATTATAGTTCTTTAATGTTTGAAAATCCATCTTCACAACATCCCAATGAAGTGAACCTCACAGGTATTATTACCTTTATTTTACAAGTGTTGAAATTAGAGTGCAGGGAGATTAAATGTTACTACTAAATGTTTTATGCATAATTTGAACCCAGAACTCCTGAATCTCAGATCTAGCACTCTGGAACTACTCCACACTGCCTCACATCCTTGAAATTTGGTCATCTGGCATCTACTTAAAGATGTTGTAAAGCAGCCCATTCCATTTTTGCACAGTTCTGTTTGTTATGCTCTTCCTTATATTAATCCAGTTTATTTAAGTACCTTCAAAACCATCTAACCCCACTATTTTAATATCTTTATTTCTCTGGAATGCCTGTTATTAATTTCAAGTGCACAAAATTATTTTCTGACCAACTTAATATTTTAATTGATTGAAACACACGTTCACAACTTGTCTTTAACTCTTTGTCTTAGAACATGGCCTAGAGCACTGAGAGATTAAATAACTTGTCTACAGTCATGTAGCCAGTGTATGTCAGAGGAAGGACTAGAGCCCAGTTCTTCATAGCTCCAACATGAATAATGATATAAATGGCAAAATTTTAAAACTTGGAAGTGAACTCAGTGATAACATTTTGTTGTTCAGTGGTTTCAGTGATGTCCAACTCATGACCCCATTTGGAGATTTTCTTGGCAAAATGGTTTGCCGTTTACTTCTCCAGCTCATTTTACAGATGAGGAAACTGAGGCAAACAGGGTTGAATGATTTGACCAGGGTGACACAGCTAGTAAGTGTCTGAGGCCTGATTTGTACTCAGTAAGATGAGTCTTCCTCACTCCAGACCTGGTATTCTATCCACTGTACCACCTAGCTGTCCTATGATAATATGGCTTTGCTGATAAATCTCATATTTGTATCCAGTTTGTCAAGCAAAAAAATATATAATTACTATGAATGCCTATTTTGTCCCCATCTTGACTATTTACAGTCAAATATGTCATGTAATATACACTCTAGCATGGGGTGCTATTTTTCCAGTTCTAAAATTTCCTTCTCAGAAGAATGTTATTATTTTATACACAAAAAAGATAATTTAACATTGAATGCAAAGCCCCAAACTTCTAAAAGAGTCTTAGTCTACTTGTCATTCTAAATTCAATCCATATAATTCCATACCTCTAATATGCAGCACAATGTTTTTGCACATTCTACCACTTAACAAATATCGGATGAATTGCTCTTGTAATGCTGTATTCCCTACATCAAAGGTTTCAAACACACATCCCAGAATACAGCTGAATGCAACCCAAACTATTTATTGAACAAACTAAATAAAAACACAGTAAAACCTAGATAATATTACATTTTAAAACTAAGTCAATATGCGGCCCACAGGGATCCTTATCTACTGGATTAGCAGTGCCTGTTTCTATTAGAGTTTGACACTACTGCCCTCCATCATATGTCAATGTCATATCCCCTCTGTCAGATAGATAAGGAGTTTGGGAAACAGGTCACAAGCCTGACACAGAGGCATGATACAGTAGTGATGTGGGACTTCATTTATCCCGATATCTACTGATAAATCCAGCCAGGACACGCACTTGTGTGCGTGTATGTATGTGTGCGTCTCTCTCACCCCCTCTCCCCCTTCTCTGTTTCCCTCCATTCCTCTGACAAAAGCAATAAATAAACTTCTTCATATGCCTTTGTGTCATTTCCTTTAAAATGTGAAGGAGCCTGTAAGGGTAAATTCTATTCTGTGTATGATCTCATTAACAAAGAAAAATTAGTTGCCGGTGTTAAAATGATGAGATCTTGCCTGAACTATTACAATAGCCTTCTCATTGACTTCCCTGTCTCAGCTCTCTCCTCACTCCAATCTATCTTCCACTCAGTTGTCAAATGGATTTTTCTAAAGCTTAGATGTGAACACGTCACTCCCCCTTCCCAAACACATGCCCTATTATTTCCAAGATCAAATGTAATTTTCTCTGTTCGGTATTTAAAACCCTTTACAAACTTTCTATTTTTCCAGTCTTCTCACACTTTCCTCCCCATTCTGAACCCTATAATTCAGCCGCCCTGGCCTTCATTTCTTCATACGCAGCATTCCAACTCCTGATTCTGTGCCTTTTCCCATGCATAGTGTTCTCTTTCTCCCCGCCTCTGCCTCCCAGCTTTTTTGGCCTCTTAAGAATTTTCTCAAATTTTATCTTCTATATAATGTGAGTGCCTCCCTTCTGAGGTTAGTCAGTCAATAAACATTTATTAAGCATCTTCTATGTGCCAGGCACTGTGATAAGTGTTGGGGATACAAAAAAAGAAGCAAAAACCAGACCCCATTTTCAAGGCATTCACAGCCCACTGGAGGAAACACAAAGACAACTATGTAGAAAACAAGCTATATGCAAGATAATTGGAAATATCAGAGGGAAAATTAGGAGACAAAAGATCATGTTCAAGGAAACAGCAAGGAGGCCGGTATCATGGGATCACCAAGTATTGGGGAAGGGCGGTTAAGAGTACACGTGTGAGACGTAAGAACGTTGGAAAGGTAGGGGGGAAGATTATGAAGAGCTTTGAGTATCAAACAAGGAATTTTAGATTTAATCCTGGAGGTGACAGGGAGCCATGTGGTCAGATATGTACTTTAGGACTTTGACAGCCAAATGAAGGATAGACGAGACTGGAGAGAAACTTGTAACGGGGAGACCAACCAGCGGGTTATCACAGTAGAGTTGGTGATTTGTGGGCCTGGGACCATTACTCACATTAAAAATAAACAGAGACTATTTTTGAAAAAAGGCAAAAAGGAGTTTATTGCTTTCTCATGAGAAAGGACACACCCAGTGTGGCCCAAGATGATGCCAGCAAGTGTACGTGTCTTGCATACAGCTCAAAACAAATTATATAGACCCTAACACAGAGTTCCCCCACCCCCTGGCTCCTCTTCCCACTGACTGGGTTTGGAGCTCACATTCTAAACACAGAATTTTCTCCCCAGCAAAAGAGAACAAAGGACAAAAAGACAGGCATGAGACCAGGGACTGGTATTCAGCAAAAGGGGAGTAAAAGCTAGATAAACAGGACCTTGCAGGTATCTGTCTACTGATGTAATTTCTTATCTCTACTTTCTCAGCAGAGCAGTTTCTAAAAATATAGAAGGGGTGTAGGGTGGGGGTGGATGGTAGGAGAGGTAAGGTTTTATCCCATGCTGACGGGGCTTCACTATTTCAGCATTCCACTCAATGAGCATCTGTACCAGAGTAAACAGCAGTGTCAGCAGTGTCTGGCACATAGTAATATAATAGTAAACTTAATAAATACTTATTGACTGACTGGGGTTACAAAGATAGAGAAATTACAGATCTTCTTAAGATGCTTAAACCCTGTAACAGTGATAGAAGGTAGCAAGGACAAAGAATGGACCCAATTGAAACTTTTTATATTATGAAATATCTATGTATTTATTTATATCATTGTAAAGTAGGGGTAACTGAATCTGGGAATCAGTCACCCCTAGTTCTCCTCTTCTTCCCCTCAGTAACAAGAAATTATAGCCCCAACACCTTTAAATGAGAAGCCTCTGTGTGTTTTTGTCTTACCTTGTGTTGGCCCAGGTCTCCATGACACATTCCCTACTATAACCCTCACATCTTCACTCCTCTACCAACTTGGACTCTAGGTTCCCTGGCTCTGCTAGGTAAATTTTTGCCTTGTCTTGCCAGGGTCCAGTCCTCCACAACACTTCTCCATCATCTCTTGCACCATGATCCCAGGGTAAAACATTCTCACCCCACCCTCCCCAGGCCCCACCCCCAGCACCTCTTTATGTTATTTTCCTCTATTAGTGTTTAAGTTCTTTAAGGGCGAAGATTGTCTGATTTGCTTGTGTTTGTATCCCTAGCTCTTGGCACAATGCCTGGAACATAGAAAATGCTAAGTAAATGATAACTGTCCTTCTGCCTATCCATCTACTTATCTGTCTAATCTCTCTGTCAATCAAAGGCATTAAACTAAGTGTAAACAAATTAGTTAATCATCTTGGGATATAGCGGAATGCTTCTAGTCAGTGAATGAAGTGATGCTACACTGTTGGGATTAGTATGTTGGGATTAGTTGAAGATTCTCAGTCATGCCCCACAAAGTTTGTATAATTTAGCAAGCCAAGTCAGATTCAGCACTTGAATGGAGGGCCAGACTATAGAAGAGAGCAATCAATTCTTTCAGTCCCCCAACAGAGAACTGCTTGAGGGCAGGAGGGCAGGGGGAGAGTGTGGAGGTAAGAGCCTCTTTTTTTCTTCTACCAACACTGACCAGAGGATGACCTTGTGAACTTTGAACTGTCAAAAGACTTCCCACTGACATCTGAGCAGTGTTCCAGAATAGAAGTGGCTAGTGGCAGCCTAGGAGAAACTAGAGAGAACTCTCACCATTCTCCACTGTCCTCTCCACCCCATCCCACCTATCCCAATCCCTTCCCCTACTTTCTAGAAAGAGCCTTGTATGCCCTGGGAGCTCTATAGCTGGCCAGTTCCAGTTGGGCAATGCTGCTATTTCCTCCTCCTTTCCCCTTTCTCCTCCTATCCTCTTCCCTCTGTCCATGTGGGGAGTCATACCCTCATATGTGGGACTCTGTCCAAAGGAATGTAAATTCTGATCCCTTATAGTTCACAAGGTATCTTGGGGTTTGGGGGCTAGATTTTTTTCTTCTCTACTTATTTTACATTTTTTAAACTGGGCTAATTAACTCTTTTGTCTCTTGTAGTTTTCATTTATGATTTCTTAAAATATAGCTGTGGAAAACCAGGCTTGATAAAGTCCATTGGGATTCAAATGGAGTTACTTAACTATACCTTTAAATCCAGATCACTCTAGCTCTCACTGACTCGCTAATAATAGGTCTTGGCTCATCGTTTGGGTTTTGATAGGCTCAGAGTGAGTGTACATAACAATTATTTCTGTTCTGGCCAAAAACTCTGAGGGTCTTGCCCTTAAAATATTCGATTCTTTTAGGAAGTCAAATGGCCATCTTTTGCTTCAAATTCTTACCTAGCCTATAATCACTGAATGGGTGTTGCCTCAGACAAACTGAGACCTGGGAAATACCTTAGCTTAAAAAGGTCAGAGTCTCCCACTGCATCCTGGGCCATCACCGGTCGTCCTAACCCTATATCTTGCCCCCCTGGACTATGATGGCTGAAGGAAAAAGTGAGGCTGATGATTTTGCAGAGCTCTGTCTCATCTAAATCCAATTCACTTGGAAGTCAAGACATCACCCTCCTGATGACATTGGTCCTCTTCAACAGCAAAGGACAAACAGCAACAGCAACAACAATATATGCTTTAAGAGCTCTATAGGACCAGCTTCTCCATCTGAGAATGAAGGCTTTATCTTCTTTTCCTTTTTGTCTTTATTGCTTTGAGATGCAAAAGGCCTTTGCAAGTATTGGTGCTAACCAATGAAAACTTTATAAAATGATACTTGTTTGTTAAATTGCATCACTATATGGAAGTAGGACAGAATGTTAATGACCAAATTAGAATATAAATTGTGTCTTGTAGACTTTTTCCTGGAGACTTTTTATTATAATTTAAGAAGGATGATATTGAATCTCCCCAAGTCGCTCCCCAAGGCTATCCAAGATTTGGTAATATGGATTTTGCCAAATATATTCAGGGGGATTTGATGAAGGCAACAAATACTAAGCTTTTGGAAGAATGTAAATGTGTATGTCAGTTGAATAGAATATGATAGAGCAATCATACCAACCCCACTTAGAGTAATTAACAAGATACTTTTATCTGGTGAGAACATTGCTGTTGAATCCATCAAAAGCATGAAGTGTGAACAGTCTGGTTAATTAAGTTGGGAAGGATTAGAGTGCTTCAAATCACTGGATAAAATGAAATTATGCTCCACAGGAAGTGTGTTAGGATTAATTTAAAAGACTTAAGAGTCCCTGTGGAACATGTATAAAATAGTAAGCCCAATTAGATTCCAATATTCCAAGCACTGGAAGATGATCTTGTGAACTTAAAGGGCTATAGATATGGGCTTCTCATTGCCATCACAGCAGTGTCCCCAGAAGAGTAGTAGTGGCTGGTGTCCATTTCTATAGTAGGAGCCTAAGAAAACTAGGCACATTGAGGAAAGGCAGCGACAGGGAGCCGAACAGAAAACCACACCATGCCTAAGTTGAACCTCATAAGGATGCCACAAAGGTAGAAGAGGAATTATAATAATCAGGAGCTGTGAGATCACCTCCTTGACGTTTGAGCTAAGATTGAACCTTCTTTACCCTGGATTCTGTATGTATTTGTTGGATAGTGTGCTGCATACCTTTGAGAAGAATGTTTTGTATTAACTGTTCTTACTATAATACCTTAGTAAATACTTATTTCTCAAAGCTAATTAAGCCTGGTTGGCTAAATGATTCAACTCATAATCACCAGGGTGAACATAATACCATTAGAAAATCTCTCCCAAACTCTAAGGTTCTACTTGAAAGGAAAAGTATCAGCTGGTCATTAGGGACCCAACCTATTAGTGCTATATGGGGGTTAGGATAGCAAGCCTTAGAGCTTATGCCATTTGAATTAAAATTAAACATTTATTAGTACTTACTACGTGCTGAGAATATAAAGAAGTACTGGAAATATAAAAACAAAGCAAAGCAAGGTAGCGTAGTGGATGGAGCATTGGACCCAGAGTCAGGAGACATGAGTTCCAACCTGGCCCCAGACACCTACTATCTGTGTAACCCTGGACAAATCACTTAACTTTGTCTCCATTTCTTAATCTGTCAATTGGAGATAAAGATAGCATTTCCAGGGCTTAGGACAGTGCCTAGCACATAGTAAGTACTTAATATATGCTAGTCAATACTTAATATATAATACTTAATATAGTCAGTACTCAAGGAATTTATATTCCACTGGTAGATAAAGAGACTGGGTTCAGAAAAGATAAACATGTACATAGTTAAGTGAATATAAGGGAATTTTAGGAGGGATAGCCCGTTAAAAACTGGAAGAATAAAAGAAACTATTCAGAGGAACTATATTGAGCTGAACATTGAAGGAAGGTAGATTCTGAAAGGCAAAGGAGGGGAGTACTGTACATTCCATGTATGGGAAATAGATTGTACAAATTAATGGAGGTAGTAGATAGAATATCAAGTTCAGGGAACAACGTGAAAGTCCAATTTGGCTGGAAAGTGAAGTCTATAGACATAATATTAGATAGCTTAATTAGACATTCCTTCCCCTCTCCAAACACATGCTATTTGAAAGTGCCTTACATTCATTTTTTCAGACTTCCATCTCATGTATTATAGTATATTGACCTTGCAGAGCAAGTAGCCCCATAAATAATTGGCTTCACAGTTAAGGACTACATAATTCTGGTCATAGACCTGGTCATCAGTGGTAGAGCCAGATGGAAACTAAATATCCTAAGTGCAAATCAAACTATGTTTCTGGATTTTCATCTTTCTCTAGTTAATTCAATGTAATGAGTATGATGCGAATTAGGTCAAAATATTGGTTTCAATTCCTATGTCGACCAATTGTTTGAACACAGTCCCATTATAACAGAAAACATGCTTTACTGTAGTTAGAAATGAATGTATATCCCAGAAATAGGACAAATCCATTACCGGAACCACATACTCTGAGTTTGTGAGCCAACTATGTCTGAATAATATGAGAAGTTAATAACTGATCCCAGCAAGTTTTTAAAAGATTAAATTAGAGGCCAATGGTCTCAAGCCCAGATTCTATGTTTGCCTATAAAACTAAACTATTTGTGCTAGTACTCTATATATCCTTGTTTTTCTTCACAAGGGTTTGTTAGTCATATTCATTTTTCAGTCACATATTCATTTTAACAAAGAGAGGAAGGTTGTATAATATAGCTTGGATAATCTTGTAAGCAATTTGTAATTTATTTCTCATTTAACTACCCTTAATCTTCTCCCATTTCATAAAAGAATACAATAGATTAGAGAACAGGTTTAAAAAATAATTTTAAGGCAAGTACAAATTGCCCTCAACTGCCAAATTTTTAGATTGGTTAGTTGATAAAGGTTTTATTTTCTTTTTTTCAGGTACCATGATCAACAAGATGTCACTAGCAACTTCCTTGGAGCCATGTGGTTGATTTCAATAACTTTTCTCTCCATTGGTTATGGTGACATGGTACCTAATACGTATTGTGGAAAAGGAGTCTGTTTACTTACTGGAATTATGGTAAGTGATGCCTCCTTCTCTCTACCTCCTTTAAACTCTGTTTTAATTCACTTCTAATAAGAATATATTTAGATTGTTCTATCCATGGGCCAAATCACTTTAAACTAATTTTCTAGTTTCTTCCTAACAGAAAACTAATATAAATTTGTCTTTTTTGCTCTTTTAATCCTTTTCATTTCAATTCTTCACTTCATGGAGTTCCATGTAAAACATATTGTAAGTAGTATCTGCCTCAGCCCATACATTGTCATTTCTTTTTAGGGCCAAGACACACTATAATTAGCTGAGAAGTTATTAACTTTTAACAGTTAAGAGGAGAATTTCAAGGATAGAAACTTGCTAAATTTTAAGCACTCCTAGTTTTGTATAGTTGTTGTGCTAACATGGGATGTTACAATGGGACAATATGGGACAATATCATGGTTAACTGATATCTTTTATCATGAACAACTTTAAATTGCTAAACACATAAATCATTTAATACTTCATAATGCTTCTTTTTAGTTGTCCCGAATTTTTTAGGCAGCTGATTCTCTGTCTCCAAGTTCATTTTATCGTTGGCTTTTGTGGAGTTGATTTTAGTGTGTATCATCATCATAAACATTATTTTTTCTTGGTAGATGCCTAAGTGTGATGATGAGTGGGAATTCTGAACTCCTTAGGCTCTGGGAATGATGAAGTGATCTGTTGTTTGAGCTTTTGAAGTCAAGAATATCATCTCAATATGCCAGGCATGCCTCACTCTGAACTAGGAATGTTTCATTTTCCTGTTTAAGGGCTAGTATACAGACCAATACCTAGTTCTCTAAAAAGACCTCCCTCACACCTGGCCCCCAACCTAGATTTTTGCCTATACGATACCTGACAATGGTGGGCTATACCTTCTTTGATGTAATTGTGCATTGCTAGACTGAGGCCAAGCAGATACCTCATTAGCCATGAAAATATAGCTGCGATCAATTATAAGATTACCAATGGCAACTCGGTGCCTAAATGACTAGTCCTAGTTATAAAATATATGTAATTTCTGTCATAATTTATTGTTATTTGCATGGTATAAATCTATCTGTTTTCAGAATTGTAGTGAAAATTATTTATCCTACTTGATTTACAAAGCAGCTTATTTCTTATATTGTATGTTTAGCATGGCATCATTTCCTTTATTTTCCAAATATAGAATGATGTGATAGTGTCGATAATGATAACACTGACATAAAAGTCTTCCTAGAAATTCACATAACAATATATCATTTATTAAAATGCCTTGCAACTATAGGATATTTTCCACTAGCCTTCTAATTAGAAGGTTCCTTTGGGTCCTTTGTGGAAAAGTGTTCCTTCATCTCTAGTCTTGAATCATGTCTGATTAAGGGCTAATATACAGTGACTTCTGTATTGTTGGATAAAAGCTAAATCCAAGGCTAATCTTCCTTGCATGACTAACAGCTATACATTTGTCTTTCCTTGAGTTTTCTTTGTCCTGAATTCAACTGTCCTCCACCAATTCTATTTCCTTTCTCAACATCACAGACCTCTGATTTTGACATATTTGGTCCATGGTCATTGTAGAATGTAAACTTTAAAATTTGAAATTCATGGTCATCTTCATGTAAATTTTTATTAAATGCCTACCACATGTGTAGTATGGCATAATCATACAATTCTGATTAAATTACATAAACTAAGGGAAACATTAAATATAAAAAATAAATATATGAAAATTAAAGCAATGCACCTACTTTCTAACCTTGTATTCTCAAATACCATTTTCAGGCTGACAGAAATTAGCCTCTGCTTCCCATCCCACACTCCTATCTGTAACAACAATGTGGCTAGCAGCTGCTGTGGCTGTGTAAGACCAACAAGAGCACACAGGAAGGGCTGCTAACACAGTTTCTTTGATCTGCTTTTCTAAGGAAAGCAACTTTAAGGGGTTAACAATGTCACTTTAATTAAACATACATATATCATTCACTTAGTTCAGGGCGAAAAGATCAGCCCCCCGAACTTCAAGGCAAATACAAACAGAAATTACAAACATCAACAGAGAGACCTTGGCTGATTCAAATCACAATTTATAGCTACCAGAGAAGCACCAATATCTATCTGTCTGGATTACAAAGCCGGGATGGGGGTGTGGGGAGGCACAGGTTCAACAGCTTGCCTGGAGTCTTGTCACTCATACCCTTTCAATGAGTGTGTACCCCCAAAAGTCAAATGCCAACCTGGGATCTTATATACCTGTCTCAGGGCCCTAGGGCACTTGAGGCTCACTCTCATTTAGAGTGTGAGAAATCAGTACAGGAAAGCTCCAACCACCAGCATTACATCATATACAATTCAATGACTCTCGATTGTCTTAGTGCTGAGAAACACTCCAAGACAAAAAAGATCCCATAGTACCTGCCCCATTCAAACAAAGAACAGTGAAAAGTCCCGTTACACTATCCTGATTAAAGACTTTTGTTTAATTAATATCTAGTTGTCTATTACATATTTTGAATGAATTTATCAAATGAGCTTTACTTATTTGTGGAAAATTCTTCTCATCTTTTATGAATGGTACAATTTATACTACATGGAGCTGTTAGACTATTTCTATACAGTTGGCTAAACAAATTTATCTGATGCTGGGTCACAAGATGGAATTTTGAGGGAAGTGATCTTAGGATGATATTCATTTATTCCATTCAATAAACCAGCTTCTATATGTTATGTGTATATGTCATGTGATGTCTTCCACGAATTTGGACAAAGAGTGGACATTGTTCTCTAAAAGACCGATATGGTGAACATTTGCCTATGCTGTACAAAATGAGTCAATCCATCTTTAAGAGCCAGTTACAATAACTTTTAATGACCAAGCATGATAGGAGCCACCTGCTTCCCTGTAAAGCTAGGTTTTCCTTAATAGGTATTAAAACCATCCTTCAAACCTAAAGGCTCAACCTGTTGACATTAGTTGAGTACAAAATAGCCATGAGTAGCTACAAGTCCTATCGCTGATGCTTGGCTGGTAGAAAATGAGAGATATCTCAGGCAAGAGATCTTCACTCAGCTGAATCAAGTGGAGAGGTCCTCAGTGCCTATCTTGGTTGAATACTCTTTGCTCTAAGTAAATCAGTCTCCTTTAATTAACTGTTGAGTGACCCACAGGCATCTCGTTTTGTTCCAATATCAAACCTAAATTAGCCTGAGACAAGTCCTGTCCAGAACAACAGGGCAGAATACAGCAGAACCATCACTTCTTAACTCTCAGTTGTCTTGGAGTGGAGCCAAGATGGTGGCTGGAAAGCAAGAACTTGCCCAGGTCTCTCCCCCAGAACCTGGCAAACACTGATAAAAAATGGCTCTGAACAAATTCTAGAACTGCAGAACCCACGAAATAGCAGAGGGAAGCAGGGCTCCAGCCCAGGACAGCCTGGATGGTCTCTGGGTAAGGTATATTGTGCACAGAGCTGGGAGTGGAGTGGAGCAGAGCCCAGCGTGGGCTGTGCCCAGACCAACCAGACTGGGAGCTGGGCGGAACAGGGCCTAGCGCCCTGAATCAGTGAACTGTGGCAGTTACCAGACTTCTCAATCCACAAACACCAAAGACAACAGAGAAGATCAGTAGGAAAAGCTGCTGGGACAGAGTGGAAGGAGTTCAGGGTTTGGCCACCACCCCGGGGGCAGAGGGGGTGGTGCAGCTACAGAACTACAGCTGCAGTTGCTTCCAGCCCCAAGCCCACCTGGTGGGAGGAATTAAGTGGTGGATCAGAGCAGGAGTGCAGAGCCTGCTTAAGATCCCAGTCAGGTCCGGGTTGGTGGTTCTTGGGGGAGGAGGAGTGCTGGTGTGGCAGAGCTGGCTGTATAGAAATAGCTCTGAAAACAACAGCACATCCCCTCAAGCTTGGAACAAAGTACTCTCTACTCTACAAGCAGTCATACCCTGCCAAAAAACTTAAGGGTCAAGTAGTTGGCTGGGAACATGGCCAGGCAGCGAAAACGCACTCAGATTCAGACTCAGACTTTGGAATCTTTCTTTGGTGACAAAGAAGACCAAAACATACAGCAAGAAGAAGTCAACAAAGTCAAAGAGCCTACATCAAATGCCTCCAAGAAAAACATGAACTGATCTCAGGCCATGGAAGAGCTCAAAAAAGGATTTGGAAAAGCAAGTTAGAGAAGTAGAGGAAAAATTGGGAAGAGAAATGAGAATGATGCAAGAAAACCATGGAAAACAAGTCAATGACTTGCTAAAGGAGACCCAAAAAAATACTGAAGAAAATAACGTCTTAAAAATAGACTAACTCAAATGGCAAAAGAGCTCCAAAAAGCCAATGAAGAGAAGAATGCCTTGAAAGGCAGAATTAGCCAAATGGAAAAGGAGGTCCAAAAGACCACTGAAGAAAATACTACTTTAAAAATTAGATTGGAGCAAGTGGAAGCTAGTGACTTTATGAGAAATCAAGATATTGTAAAACAGAACCAAAGGGATGAAAAAGTGGAAGACAATGTGAAATATCTCATTGGAAAACCCACTGACCTGGAAAATAGATCCAGGAGAGATAATTTAAAAATTATTGGGCTACCATGATCAAAAAAAGAGCCTAGATATCATCTTTCAAGAAATTATCAAGGAGAACTGCCCTGATATTCTAGAGCCAGAGGGTAGAATAGAAATTGAAAGAATCCACCAATTGCCTCCTGAAAAGGATCCCAAAAAAAAACTCCTAGGAACATTGTTGCCAAATTCCTGAGCTCCCAGATCAAGGAGAAAATACTGCAAGGAGCCAGAAAGAAACAATTTGAGTACTGTGGAAACACAATCAGAATAACACAAGATCTAGCAGCTTCTACATTAAGGGATCAAAGGGCTTAGAATATGATATTCCAGAGGTCAGTGGAGCTAGGATTAAAACCAAGAATCACCTCCCTAGCAAAACTGAGTCTCATGCTCCAAGGCAAAATATGGATTTTCAATAAAATAGAGGATTTTTCAAGCTTTCTCAGTGAAAAGACCAGAGCTGAAAAGAAAATTTGACTTTCAAACTCTCAGTTGTCTCTGGAGACAATATCCACAAGTCTGAAATATTTTTTACTCATCAGAAGTTTCATCAACAAGTGCTATTTTATTTCCTTTGAATTATCTAATCAAGATGGTTTGTTTTTATGTCAGTATTTATTTTACTTATACAGAAATAGACCTCCACTCTTTGGTTGGTTGTTTTCTTGTGACTGGATCTCCCTATTTCACTCAGGCTGGAAATTCAGTAGCTGATCATGAGCCTGATCCTTGGTCTGATCCCAACACTGATCAGCCCAGAAGCTTTAACTGGCTGAGTTATTGCCATTTGAGCTGGTTCATCTTTTTCTTAAACAGCCTTGTGATCTTTGGCTCCCAGGCCACACCATATTGTTCTGGGACTTAATACCCTGTTGGCTTTTGTCCAACTGTAGATCAGATTTCCTTATCAGCCTCATTCTCCCCTAGTCTCAGAGACTACAATCATGTACCAGGCTTGCCCCCAACCGTGGTGTGTGTGTGTGTTTGAATAAGTCAACACAGTACATTCTTTCCCTCCCTTCTACAGTTTTATGAAGAGGAAATATAATATGTGCTATTCTTAAGACAAAAGAAGTATTGTCACTTGTCTTTTTGTATTATTTCTCTGAAAAGGATGAAAATGTGTTCATCCTCATCTTTTTGTATTAAGTTGCATTTTCATTAAAATTATCTCATTGGTGTGTGAGCATATATGTTAGAGACAGGTGGAGAGGAGTTTGGTAATATGCTACTGCATTTGTGATCTTTGAAGTTTTGTACCAGAATATAATTCTTTCTTTGCTTACACCTAACAGGGCTCCCATTTTAATAACAGAACACACTAGGAAACTAACATAATTGTGTTCTTTCCATAAAATTGAACTAATTATTTCATTCCATAATAATAATAAATGTTAGCATTTTAATAGAAAAGTTTCAACTTTTAACAGGGTGATTTTATAATTTTTAAATGGAGAAATACTATGTACAGAAATATTTAATCATATTTTAGAAGAGAGAATACAAGTTTAAGATAAGTCATTTACTTTGCTTCAGAGACTTTACAATTCAGTATTTAATGTAACAAAGTACTTAAACAGAGTGGATAATAATATCAGTAAGAAGCAAGACTTTCTATAGGTAAGTTGACTACCTACTTACTAAAATTTATATTCTAAGCTTACCTATCTTGTTTCTCCTGCACTGGTAGACTATAGCTTGTTGTCATCAAGTAACTATTATAATATCATACTGGTGCTACTCTTTGAAGCAATATGGTTGATGATGGAAACCCAAAAGTCAATGATTTTTTTAATTAGAAAAATTGAGAAATGTCACTTTTTATTATAGCAAAATTTGCTAAAAATGAATTTTCTAATATAAAAATGTATTTATTATGCTTTTGATGTCTATTATTCATATGTAATATATAAGCTGTCTTTTTAAATAATATGTGTCCTAATAAAGTATTAATAGTAATAAAGTAATAATAATGTCTTAGAACAAAAGTAAAGATATTATCAAGTTATTCTAATTATATGACAGAAAGAGAAAACAATTGGTTACATGGCAAGATTGAGAGATAACAGGTAGATGACCAGTATAAGTGAAAGAGTGTTCCATTGGTACTCTGAAGAGAAAGAAAGTGAAGATGTTCTCCAGCATGTTGGATAGATCCCTATGGAAAACTTTTGGGAGGACATGCATAAAAGCCACACAAGATGGGCAGACATAGACACGTTAAGATTTATGTCATTAGAGGGAACTTCCAAACTGATGAGATCAAAGATTCATTGAATATTGAATGTGTGTATTCAGCTGTGTTAGGAATAAAATATCCTTAGTGGTTAGAGATTTATTTTATAAGATTAGTCTGGGTGTCATTACTTTTTTTTTCTTCTCTACCCCTCTCAGTTTAATGCCCTATGGATCAACTTGTTGTTCTTATGACTACCCCAACCAAAATTTCTTTCTCTGGCTGTCACTCGCCTATATGTGCGTATCTCTCTGTTAGAATGCAAATTCCTAAAAAGCTGGTACTGTCTCACTTTTTGTATTTCTAAAGCCAACATTTAGAACAGTATCTGGCCCATTGCAAGTACTTAATAAGTGGCTTTTCACTTACTCACCTCTGATTGATTCGATTCTCAATGTAATGCTTTACATATACTAGTTTTAACATCCAATTTCTCTCAAAAATAAATTTAATTTTCTAATTTCATTTTGACCTTAGGTCGTGTTATAACATTTCATTGGGCAGCTAGGTGGTGCAGTGGATAGAGAGCCAGGTCTGGTGTCAGGAAGATGAGTCTTCCTGAGTTCAAATCTGGCCTCAGACACTACTAGCTATGTGACCATGGGCTATTTACTTAACCCTGTTTTTCTTAGTTTCTACTCTGTAAAATGAGCTGGAGAAGGAAATGGCAAACCACTCCAGTACTTTTGCCAAGAAAACCCCAAATGGGGTCACAAAGAATCAGATATGACTAAAGAACAACAACAAAAGTTGTGCATTTTAAAATTAATGAACAAATTTCATTTAAATATAAATATCTCTTAAGTGTATTCATTTGGTAAAAGGAAACAGAAAGTTCCTGCTTGGGAATTTTCTAGTAATTAAAACAATTCTCTTAAAGTCTGAAGTAAATCCATCAATAAGAATAATTATATCATTTTACCTACTGAGAGCGAGCATAGAGTAGTAGATAGGGAGCCAGCCTTGGAGTTCAGAGTAACCTGGGTTCAAGTGTGTCCCATTTGCCTCTGATAAGTACTGGTTGTGTTACCTCAGAAGGTCACTTAATCTTTCAACATCCTAAGCAACCTGGTGAGGGTAAGTTACAGAACAGGTGCTAACGTGTTTTGGTAGAGAAAGTGTCTTGATCAATCAAATGGGGTAATTCCCTATGCCAGGGAAATCACAGATCTGGATCAAAAAAAGAAAGAAGAAACTATCTCAAAAAAAACTACACTTAAATGGTTCTATGATCTGTAAGAATGTAAAAACTGGTAGATTAAATCTTTTCAGGTTTCCAATTAGAAAAAAATCCATATTATTACATTTTCACAATTCCCCCTTCTCCCTAAATGTTTACAGCATCAAATTTGTCTAATATTTTGAAGTCTATAATAATGATCATAATGATAATACCACCCAGCATTGATGTATCACTCGAAGGTCTGCAAAGCATTGTACACATATTCATTTCATTTTCATGGTAATCTTGTGAAGGAGGAGCTATCAATATCCCTATATTACGTATAAAACTGGAGCTGTAGGAGGGAGATTAAGTGACATTGCCCAGAGTCACACAGCTAATTAGTGTCTGAGATAGGAATTGGACCCTATTCCTTCTGATACTAAATCCGTTGCACTATCCACTCTGCCATGCTGTTTGTGAATTTCTTTTTAAATCACAGAGTGACTCAGGCAGTAATGAAAGTCTATAATTTTCCACTCCATCCATATAAGCCATCAGAGTTACACTAAATTAATGATTATGTTTTAAAATGCAGTGACCATGGGAGGGAGGGAAATGGCTAGTGTAAAAAAAATTTTTTTTAAGCTGTGTGTGGTCCTGTTATATTTTCTGCTACCTTTTATCCTGATGAAATAAATAGTCCCTCTTTTCTGTAGGTGAACATGCTCAGGATTAAATGCTGCATATTTTAAGCCATTCCCTAAGTTTTATGTTTAAGTCAATGAGCAAACTGTCGAGAATAGGATCCTTTTTAATCTTTTATAGACTGCTTGTTATCAGAGATCTTGAACATCAAATAAAGTTTTAAAGGAGTATTTTACTGTTTGGTTCTTTCATGGATGTTCATCTAATCTTACCAACAAAAGGGCCAAATGAGAAGAGCCTATCTTTAAATTCTTACAACAATTTCTATTTTGTGCAGAGCAGCAGGAGGGGATGATGGGCCTTTTCAGTCATAAGGCTAAATTTCCCATCAGTGCCCTAAATGGATCTTCACTTCTCCCCTCAGTGGATCCCAAGAAAAATTCATAAGAAATGTGTCTGCTGCTTTCTTCTGGGTACAGGCAAGTATAGCTGGAAGTTTTTGTGACTCTCCAGCCCTCCTTGATTCCACTCCTCAACTAGTATACCTGGTTGGCACTGTTATATCTCATTCATAATAATTCTATGAGAAAAATTATTAAATAAAGTTGATAAATAGGTTAAAAAAAGACATTTTCTTCCAACAGTAAAAGTAGAATTGACATAGAATAATTTATTGAAATAAATTAAATATCTCACTCTGGACTTTACTTTTTAGTTACTTGTATTATATTGTGCTTCACATCAGAAACATGACTCTTCTTTTTGATAAGCTCAATTAAAATCAACATTCATCCTGTAAAAAGTGCCT
This sequence comes from Trichosurus vulpecula, assembly GCF_011100635.1. NCBI lineage: Eukaryota > Metazoa > Chordata > Mammalia > Diprotodontia > Phalangeridae > Trichosurus > Trichosurus vulpecula. The sequence continues at coordinate 477,199,890 of NC_050573.1, forward strand.
AGATTCACAGTTCAAAGATCTGTAAACAGCACATTTCTCATAGAAGAATGTTATTTTTGAAGCTCTCTGAGTATTGTTCATCATAGCAAATTTGGTGATCTGTAACAGAATTCCCACCACCTATAATATTAATTATTTAATTATAGGAATATTAGCTTTACTATTTTAGGAAGAAGTTAGATGTTTTTTACTTATTTTAATTCAAGAATGAATGATCTGTACCATGTACAAAGAGGATACAACTTAAAAATTAAGTTACTTGAATTCAGGGATGATTTTTTTAAACTCCTTTATCACCTAACAGCTTTCCTTGGTAAATGTTTTACCATTTCCATGGTAAATGTTTCTGAATTGGAAATTGATTTGAATTTGAGACTGTTAATTTGATTATTTTGCTGATGGCTAAATTATCATTTATGTTTCATTCTAATAAATGAAATCGTCTTCTTGGTAGGGGTTTTAAAAGTTAATTAAGGGATTAATACAAATAGTTCAATAATCTAAGGATCTGTGACTGCATTTGCATAGGTATTCCCTTTACTAACACAGACCACCTTTGAAAACATACTACTGATCTTTTAGCATTGTTGTGGTCAAAACTTAGCTATTTTGGTCATCAGGAAATAGAATTGTCATCCCTTGTTGAGGCCATATCTGAAACCTTTCTAACATGGTAGGACCTGCCAAAGATTGGGCTCCTTTTGAGAACTCAAGATCACTTCTATACAAGGGTGAGCATTGTAATAGGAAGTTAGTGAGGAAAATAAATAAAAATTTGAGGATATTGAAATTTGGGTCCTTAGGGACAAAGCTAGTTTTGTAATATTAAAGGGAGACTAAATGTAAAACATGGTTTTTAAATGGAAATAGATCAGATGAGATGCTTTTGACTGAAATCTATCTGACAACAATTGAACTTTGTCAGAGAAATTCACAGATTGAAAGTTGGAAGGGACAGATAGCCAGCAAGTCAAACCCACACATGAAAATACCAGAAGGAAACTAGCATATACACCTCAAATGTTTTGTCTAGTATGATCTCCACCAGTTCCCTCAATACATCTTCATATCGCTTTGATTCAAGGTCTTTCACCATCTTGGTTTCCTTCTTCAGGATGATTTCCAGCTTAGCAATGTATTTTCTAAACTGTGGTGCCCAGAACACAGTACTCTAGACGTAGTTTGACCAGGGCAGAGTACAAAGGGATTATATATAGATCTTTTCCACACAAACTGCCCTATAACCATATCTCTTCAATATGTAGTTGATGTTTTAAACTCAAATATAAAACTCTGCATTTATTACTACTGAATTTAATCTTATTAAATTCACCCTATTGTCAGCATCTTTGTGGATCCTGACTTTGTAATCTAATATGCTTCCCAGCTTTGTGTTATCTGTAAACTTTATAGTCATGCCTTCTATCCTTTTATCCAAGATTTTGATAAAAATGAGAAAAAGAATAGAGTAAGGGTAAATCTTCTAGGTACTCCTTTAGAGACCTCCTACTAAGTTAACAGGATGGCTAGGTGGTGCAGTGGATAGAGTGCCAGGAAGACCTGAGTTCAAATCTGGCCTCAGAATCTTCCTAGTTATTTGGACTGAGTATTTTGGTCCAAGTGTTTTGACCAAGAAAACCCCAAATGGGGTCACAAAGAGTTATCCATGACTGAAGCAACTGAACAACAATAACCAAGTTAACACAACCATCATTTTCTACTCTTTGAGTGTAGTCAACAAGTTCTATATAATTGTGCTATCATGTAGATCACATTTCTTTCTTTTCTATAAACATATCATGAAATACTTGATCAAATGCTTTGGAATCTGGGAATCAAATCTAGGAAAACTTTATCTATAGCATCTCCCTGAAGTTTAACAGTTTAGGAACCTTGTTATAAAAAGAAATAAAGTTAGTCTTACATGACCTATTTTTTTTGTGATAGAGCAATCACCACTTCTTTTTCTAAATGTTCATTATCTCTTTTATAGTCATTTCTAGAATTTTCCAAGGAACCAAGAAACATTTAACCTTCTCCAGTAAAGCTGTGTATCTCCCGTTCTCCATCATCTTTCAAATATTACTGACAGGGGCTACATCCTAATCTGTTAGTTTTTCCCGTACTGATTTAGTTCAAATTGGTCAAATGATCTTAATTCTTCAAGAGCAACTAAGTGCTTTTTAAAAATGATTTTTTACCAATCTTGGGTTACAGCTCCATGTTGGCTTTTTTTGTTTTGTTCTTTCCCATCCAAAGGTCATTCTCCTTGACAGAGGAGGGGGAAAAGCAAAGAAGAGACCTTACCATTTTTGTTGTCATTCACTTTCCTCACCATCTTTAACTCACACATTCCTGACACCGTTATTGTTAGAGGGCTCCAGAAAATGCTTCTATAACCCAAGTTCTCTATCACTGCTATCTTATAATCTGTGTCAGGCTGGTTATTCATTTCATAAACTCCGTATTTATTTCCTATTTTTGTCCAGATGGTCTGTAGTGCATTCTAATAACAAAATCATTTATGTTTCTTCTATTGATCTTTGCCCAAATGCTCTCTTAAAGAAATAAAATGGTTTATACTTTGTTCAGTACACTTTCTCAAAGAAAAAAACATTAAATTTCCAAAGAGTTTGGACAAATGGATTTCTGGATCTCTTTAGAGATTTGAATCTTTGATCATTACACACTGAGGCTATGTTAGCGGAAATTCATAATAGACCAATATAGTCACGTTATATGAAGTACTTCTTCATTCCTGCTTTGAATATTTTAAATAGTGTATATAAGAGATTGTGGCAAAATGCTTCCCTCAACTCTTCTCTTGGATGATTAGTAGGGCTCACAATTTCCATGCTGGAATAAAGGAACCATTTTCTAGACTAGAGAAAGAAACTGGGGTCTAATTTAACAGCCCCTACAAAGATCTCTAAATATAGCATACTCACTTTGCTTGCATTTGTCTGTTCAATTTGTTTTAAACACAATGTGCTGAAATTTTCTAATGCTTTTTAGGAGGAGGAAAGATTCTAAAAAAAAATCAAGCAAAATCCAAGTCGAAATGCCTCATGCTTCAGTTCCATCTCTGGTCTCCACACATAGACAGGCACAGTAGTCTTTTGACACAGTTAAATCCAAGTTAACCATAGTCTTGTCCTAAGAGTGTAAACGTAGTGCAAGAAGAGTAGTCAGAATTTGTTTTCTCATTTTGGTTAAAGAAGTCTTTTCCAAGTGGTTAACATCACACAGAAATTTAATTTCATTGAGTAGCCTATGGAAATCTAAGTTGTATCTATGTTGATTAAAGAAACAGAAAACCTTAGACCTCATAAATTTTTATTGTAAAATCTTGTACATTTTCTCTGATCTACATCATGGACTAAAACTCCATTGGAGTAGAAAACAGCATTATGACATTAATGAATTATAACCACTATCATATTGACAAGAATTTATTTTCATCCAAGAAGAAAACTTTATGGGTTGACCACATGTTGAACATATCTTTTTCAGGAATATGGAAAATAGTGAAATATGCTCATTTTTGAAATTTGATTAAAGATACATTGAAGAGTATTCTAGGAAAAAGTGAAAAGCTTGGAGTTTTCATAGTTTTATTTGCACTGTTGGTTATTGGTCTTGTACTCTGGACCTAAAGCAAAGACATTACTTAGCAATGGTTTGGGTAGAAGTAAAGCAAAAAGGAAGGAAGAAAGGAAAGATGGAAGACAAGAAGTAAGTAAGGAAGGAAAAACAAGCCAGGTATCAAATTAACTCAAAACCATGTTATGCAGTAGGTACTTCAACTCACTACAAAATCAACAAGTTTTGTCAAGATGAGGAAACACAACTAGGAGAAATAGAACCAATGAATGCACAATAACTGACTGCAAATGATGCTTTTTTGCCAATATTTTCTACTTGGTTTGGGATTTTAATATCTTTCCAAAAGTATCTTAGTCTTGATTATCTACCAAAGGAAAACAAGTATTCAACTCATCTTGCCATCTGCCAACCCCAAACTATTACCCTCCAGACCTCTCAGATTTAAATTGTTATTTTTAAATGTCCTACCAAACACCAATAAACTTGAACGTTTCCAATATAAAGAACAGACAAATAAGAATTATGTCTAAACCTACAAAATTCTTTTCCATATAACTAGGCTGCTCATTTTTTTTAAGTATATAATGTACTTGGCAGGTTAGTTCCAAAATATGTCTGGTTTGTCTGTGTCACCCTCTAAATTTCCTTCTATGTATTGAAAAAAGTTTCATTGACACTCTTTTCTTTTTTATCTTTTTTTTGAGGGTAGGAAATAGAGACAGTGCATCATTATTATTATCACTCTTATAGTTTTACAGCCTGTTCCCCTTAATCATCAGTTCTATTGCAACAACGAAAAAGTTCTGCTATAAATATTTATGTATATATGGGTCCTTTCCTGCTTTCTTTGATTGCCTTGTGGTGTTGTAGGCTAACTAGTGGTGTTTTAGAGTAAAAGTGAATGTGACTTTTTGGGTATAGTTCTAAATTGCTTTCCAGAATTCTTGGACTAGATCACAAGTTCAATAGCACATTAATTCATGTGTCTTTCCGCAGTTCCTCCAACTGAATTTTTTTCTCATTTTTTCTCATCTGATAGATGTAAGATGGAACCTCAGAGTTGTTTTATTTTGCACTCTCATATTCTTAATGATTTGGAGCATTTTTTCATATTTTTGATAGTTTGAATTGTTTTCTCCTGAGTTTTCCTTCTTCATATCCTTTAGGGAATTGATCTTATTCTTATACATTTGAGTAAGTTGCCTATATATTGCTCCACTTCCAGTCTGAGTTAGTTTGTCATTTCCTAGCTAACTTGGTGGTCCCCTGATCATGTCAGTTCACACACCCGATATGTGTAGCCCATTGCAAATCAGGATTCCTGAAATCAAGAGAGCCACTAGCCTTGAACTCCCCTATAGTTAGGATTACAGTGTATGCCACTATATTTAGCCTTCTAATTTATTTATGATATAGCTTTTCATATTTAGATCAAATATCTATTTAGAGCTTATTATGTAATATAGTGTGAGTGGTGGTTTAAATCAAATTTCTGCCAGGCTTCTTTCCATTTTCCCTAGAAATTTTATCAAGTAGTGGGCCCTTACCCCAACAATTGAATTCTTTGAATTTATGAAATGCTATGCTGCTATGTTCAATTGTTTCTAAGTCTCATATTCCAGCGTCTTCCATGATTAACTTTTCTATTTTTTTAAACTAGTACCAAATAGCTTTCAGAATATTGATAGGTCCTCTTTCTTGCTAATTTTTTTTAACTTATTATTTCCCTTGAGATTCTTGACCATTTGTTGCTCCAGATGAGTCGGAGTCAACAGACATTTATCAAGCACCTACTATAACAGGCCCAGTGCTAAGGACTAGAGATACAAAGAAAGACATAAGACAGTCCCTGCTCTCAAGGAGATCGTAATCTAACGAGGGAAGACAGCACATAGAGAGAAGCTGAAAATGATAGGGAGGGGGAGGTGATGATGCCCTAAGAGGAAGTCTCCAATGTCCAATCTCCAACCTCACCTGTCAGAGGAAGAAAGCGACTCCAGCAGTAAGGGATGCTAAGGAGGAGTGAGTTTCATAGTTGATTTTGTCTTATAGAATGAAGAGTTTCTGGAGATCATTAATTTCATTGATATAGTAGTGATTGGGTAGATTAGTTCATGAATATTGACATATATTGGCAAGGTCTGACCATGAACAAATAATATCCCTAATTGTCTTTATTTCTGTAATATTTTTTCATATGTCATACCATTCCTGGATGTATCTGGGTCAGTGGACCCAAGATATTTTAAACATCTTGTAGTTATTTTGAAAATGATTTCTTTATCTCTTCTTATGGGAATTTATGGATAATATGAAGAAAGGATGATAATTTAGGTGGGCTTATTTTATATGATTCTACTTTGCTGAAGTTATTTGTTTCAGTTTTTTAAAATTTTCTAGGTAGATCATCATATCATCTGCAAAGTGGAAATTTTGTTTGCTCTTTGCTTATTTTACGAGTTTCTTAAATTCTTGTTTTATTGCTAAAGCTAACATAATATATGCTAGTAATAAAAAATAATAGTGGTGATAATGGATGTCATAGCTTTACTCTGATATTATTAGGATGGCTTGTATGTTTCTGCATTACTTATAATGCTAACTTTTGGTTTTAGATATGTACTACTTACCAGCCATATTATGAAAAGCCCAGTTTGTTACTATGCTTTTTAATGTTTTTTTTAATAAAATAAATGTGGGTTACATTGTGTTAAAAAGCCTTTTCTATGTCTATTGACATTATCATGATTTTTATTGCTTTTGTTATTAATATTGTATAATACTTTTATAGTTTTCCTAACCAACCTTGCATTGCTAATATAAATACAACCTTGTTATAGTATAGAATTTTTTTTCCAAAATGCTTCAGTAACCTCATTGATAATACTTTGTTCAATATTGTTATGTCTCTAATTGTTAAAGATATCAGCCTATAGTTTTCCTTCTTCACTTCATCTCTCCCTCCGCAAAGTAACATGATCACATAAAAAAATTGGTAGAATCCCTACTTTGCTTATTTTCTTCCAAATAACATATGTAATATTGGAATTAATTTTGAGTGTTTAATAGAATTTACTTTTAATCTAGTTCTGGGTTTGTTTGCTTGCTTTGCCTTTTGGGAGTTCATTTTTCTCCTGTTCATTTTCTTTATTTAAATTCTTGACTTCTTCAAAAAAGCGAACAGAATCTTGGAAAAGTTAGGTGTGATAGATCTCTTGAGAAAACATGATAGATCTCTGGGAATAGAAATGGAGTATACCCTTTTGTCTGCTGTATATGGCTCCTTCACAGAAACTGACCATGTATTAGGGCATAAAAATCTCTCAAACAAATACAGAAAAGCAGAATATTAAATACATCCTTTCCACACCATAATGCAAGAAAAATTACGTTTAATAAAAGTCCATAGAAGCATAGATAAAAAGCTAATTGTAAACTAAACACTCTAATCCTAAAGAATGAGTGGGTCAAAGGACAAATTATAGAAATAATTTGTAATTCCATTAAATAGAATGACAATAATGAGAAAACATTCCAAAATTTGTGGAATGGAGCCAAAGCAATACTTGGGGGGAAAGTTTACATCTCCAATTGTGTACATCAAAGAGAGGGAGAGGGAGAGGGAGAGAGAGAGAGAGCCAGAGCCCAGATCAATTAATTGGGCATGCAATTAGAAAAAATAAAAATAAAAAATCCCAATTAAATACCAAAAAGGAAATCCTGAAAATCACAGGAGAGATTAGTAAAAGTGAAAGTAAACCATTTAACTAATAAGTAAAACTAGGAGCTGGTTTTATGAAAAACCCAATGAAGTAAATAAACTATTGATTAATTTGATTTAAAAAAAAAAGAAAGAAAACAAGACTACCAGTTTCAAAAAATGAAAAGATTGAGTTCACCACCAATGAAGATGAAATTAAAGCAATTATTAGGAGTTATTTGCCTGATTATATGCCAGCAAAACTGGCTATCTAAGTGAAATGGATGAATATTTACAAAAACATGAGTTGCCCAGATTAACAGAAGAAATGGAATACTTAAATAATCCTATTTTAGAAAAAGGAATTATTAAGCCATAAATGAACTCCCTAAAAAAATCCCCAGGATCAAATGAATTTACAAATGAGAAACTTTACAAAACATTTAAGGAACAATTAATTTAAATAATTTTTAATCACTTTAAGAGTCCTACTAAATTCTGCTAACTATGGTTTTGATACCTAAACCAGAGAGAGCAAAAACAGGGAAAGAAAAATATACACTAATTTTATTAGTGAATTTTTTGGCAAAAATTTTAAATAAAATATTAGCAGAGAGATTATAGGAAAATATAACAAAAATCATATACTATGACCAGGTGAGATTTATACCAGAAATGCAGGGCTGGTTCAATATCAGGAAAACTATTGGCATAATTGACCATATTAATAACAAAACCAACAGAAACCATATGATTATCTCAATTGATGCAGAAAAAGCCTTTGACAAAATTCTATACTCATTTCTATGAAGAACACTAGAAAGCACAGGAATCAATATAGACTTTTTTAAAAAATGATAAATAGTATCTATCTAAAACCAAGAGCAAGTATTATCTGTAATGGGATAAGTTAGAAGGATGTCCATTGTCACCACTATTATTCCATATTGTACTAGAAATGTGAGCTATAGCAATAAGACAAGAAAGAGAAATTGAAGGAATAAAAATAGGCAATGAGAAAAAATCTATCACTCTTTGTAGAGGACATGACGATATACTTAGAGAATCTTAGAGAAAATTAACGACTTCGGCTGAATTCTAAAAGTATTGATTTTTGTTCATTTCACTGATAAAATTATCCATTGCTTACATGATTTGTTTATGTTTACATGATTTGTTCAATGACCCACCATTTTGTTAGGATTAAATTATTTCATTCCCATCAAAGTTTGAATCCTTTCTTGGAATGCCCTTTTAAAAAATGTATTCAGTGTCTGCTTTTCAAATTTTGTTTATGATATTCTGATGTCCAAGACCATAGTCAGTTCTTATGAAAGTACCATAAACAACGGAGAAATATGTATATTATTTTTGTTCCCATTCAGTAATTTCCAGAGACATATTTAACTTTTCTAGTATCTTAATTCAAGTTCTTAACTTCTTATTATCTTTTGCTATTTTCCCCAGTTACATTGTTTTTACTCTTTATTCTTATCTCTAATTCATTTTACATTTCTTTTAAGCAATTAGATGCTCTGCCATTTAGCATAATGTATAGTAAGTACCGATAATATTTCATTATCTGTTGTGCCTTTAAACGTAGTTTGCATGGTTATCTTTTTACTATGCCTATTTTTACTGTTCCATTGTCTGAGATAATGATTGCTATTCCTCCTAATAACAACAACAACAATAATAATAATTAGCTTTAATATATAAGGTTTGCAAAGTGCTTTACAAATATTATCTCATGTTTCCCTCACAACAACCCTGAATGGTATTGCTTCTTTCATAAGTGAACAATTTGATGCCTTAAAGGAATAAGAAAAGAAGTTTGATTTCTCGAAATAGCTAAAATCCATGTATAAAGAAACACAATTTTCAAAGAGCCACATGAGCAATTTGGGACAGAAAATGAACTGTGGCAAAAATTTGAAGTCTTAAATCAACTTCTAAAGGATTAGAATGAAGCCTCTTTCATGTGTATGTAGTCTAATGGTTTAAAAAGGCATAGATCTTTTGTTTACTAATAAAAACTTACAAAATTTAAGTGTGAAAAAGTCTTCAAAGACACAGACTGTGTAAGAACACCACTTTGAGAAGTAATACATTATAAATAATGAAGTTGCAGAACATTTTGGTCTTTTATTTCATTTACAAGTGACTGTTTTAAGAAGGTAAAATTCACAAAATGAAAAATCATAAAAATATTTAGAGACTAAGGGATGATTTTTAAAAAGACTTCTTGTCACCGAGGATATTTGGCGATTCTTAGCTCATAAGCAAAAGGTGAGTCACTGAAGAAGCTCCTGGTAGAAGCTACTGAAAGCACAGTGAAGGGGCTGAAGAAGTCTGATAGGAGCGGTCCAGAATGAGCAGGAGATGGAAGACAGCAGAGGCTAGAAAAGACAAGCTGTATCTATCGGGGGCTGCCTGAGAAGTGACAGCTGAAGTTATGAGCTGACCAGAAGCTTCAGTTCCAAGATCCTGACTGGAGCACAATGAAGGGGAGCTTAACTACTTGACCCTCTGTACCTGCCTACATAGTTTGAGAGAGGTGAAAGCTTTCAGAAATGCCTGTTGTTCTTTGCTAACCTCCTGTGTTTAAGGAGGAAAAGCAGAGAAGGGAATGGCATGTTTTGTAGTTCCTTTGCTGAATAAAAAGAAATGTTGAGGTCTAAATGGATGACAGTAATTTGATCACTGAAGAACTGACTGGAATTTTCCATATCGCACGGAGAATGAACGATTTTGCTACGAGCTTTGTTTACTAAGATTGGATGATGCTGGTGAAGAGCTGGCTGTGCTTGTCTGTATTTCCCAATGCTGTAACCTTTAATGCTGTAACATTGTTTAATAGCCTTTTAAAGATGATTGTGAGTTAAAAGTGTTTGCCATGCTTTAGTGGTTAAAAAGAGAGAGAAGAAAGTGGTATTTGGTTAGCTTGCAACAACAGTGACACTTAGGACAGAACAGGCAGCAGAAAGCAGTTTCGTGCAGGCGGATGTTAATGAATTGACCTACGACATCAAAGCCTGAAGTCTAGGATTATGAATTACCTCAAGCACATGGAGTTTCTTCACTCATGTTTCCCTTCCAAGTTTATGTGCCTACTCTGCCCCACAGACATTGAGTATATTTGTGGGCAAGTGTGAACCAAGTAGATACGTAGATTTTGCTGTGTTTATTATTCCTACATTTGCTTTATTATATGAATATCTGTGATGTTATTATTTCCTTTGTCTTATTGCTAAGTAAATGGTTATATTTGTGATCTGAAATTGGCATCATTGTGAATGGCTTGTTTATGTAATGGAAATATACCAGTAGGGGGCTTGAGAGCTAAACTGGTGATCAGGGGAAGTACATTTCTCCTCCCCCAACAAGGTTATGGTGATCTTTCTCTGGGAACCTAAATCTTCCTGTGCGAAGGCTGACTAAAGTGAGAGACTACCGCAAAAACAGGTGCTCATACACTCTAAGCTACTACTATGTGAGTGACACCCCATGTATGTGTTTTACTTACAGGTTCCCTATTCAATTAAAAGTGCATTTTCCCTGAAAATTATATTGAGTTTTTTTTAGGTTACTTCATTATAATCATTTACATTTTGAATTTTGGAATACTTAATTTCAAGATTTTTTTCTCCTTCCATGTTAAGTGCTACTAAGTCTTGTGTGATATTGACTATGGCACTTTAACTCCGATTGCTTGCAACATTTTGTGGGGGCACAAAAGGAAACTAATATTTGTAGCCTTTACTAGATATGAACTGAACATACATGTATCTGTTCATTAGGTGTCTAAGCCAACATGAAGTCTGATCTCACAAAAAGCCTTATTTTGATTTCTGTGTGCTACCTTAGGGAGGATGTGGTGGATCTGGGGGAAGTGAGCTCCAAGAGTAGTTTTCTTTTCATCTGTTAGTGATCTCCTCAGTTAGTTGAATGCCACAGATTCCCTTTTAAATTTATTGCGCTTTTCAAAAAAAAGAAAATTTTATTTAAAATATTTTAGCATTAGCTGCACAGAATGTTTGGATTCAACTCTAGTTTTTATGAGTCTTTTTATATATTTAGCCTGTCACAACAGTGCTCAAGATTGTCTTGATGATACTTTTTCTGGATTATAGAACCCCTAAACATAGAGATCACACTGACCCACTACCTTGTAACCACTCTTCCCTTCTTTTGCCTAATACAGCTCAACAAAGTCCTTCCATAAGGATACTAATTCATTATCATCACATAACTGTCTTCATAAATAAAGGACTGGAAAAAAGATGTATTAAAATGAAATACTGAAGCTCACTACCCTCAATGAACTCTAAAATAGGAAACAAACACAAACAAAAAACTAATCTTGGCATCCAATCACTGTGATCTTACATCTTTTTTACATCACACATACAATGAATACATGATAGTTGACTCAAGATCCCAGAAAAATTCTGGCCACTGTATGCTTCCAGACTAAAATATCTGTATTCCTATTTACCCATAAGGCAAAATGAAATCTTTTAATCTATTAAAATTCTATTGTTATTCTTGTTTTTCAGACCTGACTCTGTGACTCCATGGACTTTTTCCATGGAGTTTTCTTAGTAAAAATACTGGAACGATTTGCCATTTCTGTCCCCAGTGTACTCCCATTTTTACAGATGAGGAACTGAGGCAAATAGGGATTAAAGGACTTGCCCAGGATCTTATGACTAGTTCTGTGTTTGAGGATGTATTTGAACTCAGATCTTCCTGACTCCAGGCCCAACACCCTATCCACTGCTCCACCTAGCTGCTCCCTATTGTTACTAAGTTGGTTCAAGCATGTAACTTCAATACGTGCTATTTTTAACAGATATAATTTCATAATTTTTACAAGCGATGGGCAAAATAATCTCAGATGTAATTACATAAAAGTAATTCTTTACTATATTATCCACTTTAAAACAAATATACCCCATTAAGTTTTCAAACATTTTGCCACATCCTTTTAAAAATTCAACTCATAACCTAACAGCATCCAGATTAAGGGAAGTTATTTTTCTAACAACATTTCTGATAAAATCATTTCCCAAATTTCACAATATAAGAAAAAAATTTCATGTATTTAAAATCTGAAACAAAACTCATTACCAGTCAGATAATATCAATTCAGTCAAATGCATTTTCAAATTATCTTACATAGAAAATCATTCATTTTATCACCTTTCACATTCTGAACTGATTTCATTCAAGACAAATATAGAGTACTTACATAAGCTAGTGCTTACTATGTGCCAGGAGCTCTACTAAGTACTTTGCAATTATTTGATGCTCACAACGACCTTAGGAAGTAGGTCCTATGATTTATCCCCCTTACAGATTAGGAAACTGAGGTATACAGAGGCGCAGTAATTTGTCTAAGGTCACACAGCTAATATATTTCTGAGACTGGATTTTAACTCAGGTTATCCTGATCCATGCATTTTCCAGCATATTTCATTAATGCCAAATAGCAAATATAATTTGCATAAAGTTACAATTACCTTAGTAAGAGAATGTATCTCACTGTAAATGAGACCACATTATGATTTTATTTTCAAGACAAATTTTGACCAAATCAAATCTGGATTTATAATCACTGATGGTAACATTCTAAATCTCAGTTTTTCCAAGGGCACTCTTGTTTTCAGTTAGCTGAAGTTCAAAAGTTCATGGTGGTATTTATATTGTGGTGGCATTTTCATTTATCTGAAAGCTCTAGATTTTGGCTATGACATTCCTAGGAGTTCCTAATTTGAGATCTTTCCATGAGATGATTAGTATATTCTTTCTATTTGTACTTTGTGATTTTTTTTAATGTATTGCCCAAGTTTTTTGTCTGGTTATGACTTTCAAGGAATCCAATTATTCTGAAATTAACTTTTGTTTTATCTTTTCACAGTCATTTATTTCTGATAGTATATGCCATATATTCCAATTTTTGTTCTAATATTTCTTTTTGCCTTCTGAAGTTATTGAGTTCTGTTTCTTCCATTTTAATTTTCAGGGAGTCAACTACTTGGGTAAGGTTTTCCCCCTCCTGTTCTTTATTTGCCTTCCATTTTTTTTCCCTCTGGAACTCATTTCATTTTTTAAAAAAATTCTTGGCATTCTTTACTTAGTAAATTTGCTACAATTGGCCAAAACTGACAAATGTGTACTATAGCACGCTGTCTTATTATATACAGGCCTAGTCTCATTAATTCAAACCCAAAAGCCTAGTTGTTTTATTTTATTTTAATTTTTTACCTTTTTTGCTACATTGGCATATATGTATCTGTTTCTCATATAAAAGTAGAATGTTAGAACTGGAAAGTACCTTAGAGCTCAAGCACCAGCAAATCTAGTTCAAGTCGTCATCTTGCAAATAAGGAAACAGGCCCTGAAATTTGCCGGACAAGTTCCCTTTTGCAAGTTTACTTAGCAAGTTGGTCAGACAGATTAAAACATTCTGCAAAATGGTTTGCTATTGTGTTAATTCTCTCAAATCTCCACTTCATTTTGTCCACACAGACACAACCTAAACTCACAGGCTGTATCATGTCATTTAAAAAAAATGTCTTATTTCATGCAGGTATTCTCATAGTCCTTGTTGGTAGGTCATTCCCTCCCCACCCCTCCTGCCCCCGCTACCTCATGAGTTTACTAGTCATTGAGCTACTTTCTTCTCTTGTGTTTACCTCTTGTGCATCTCTTGACCCAGTGTCTTTTGTTACTGTGTTTGGTGTCTTCTATTCGTATCTTCAGTCTCATTTCCTGGGTAGGGACTGTGCCAGTCTGGCCCATTCTATTCTTGTTGATGAGGGGATCAGTTCTTCTTTGGTCCTAATTTTGATTTCTTGCAACCTGTCTCCTCCTCTCATTATCTCAAGTCAAAGTACTGTAGTTTTTAGGACTCTTGAATCCTAGAATGAGAGCACTTCATCTTTCAGTCCTCCACAGAGTATCTCCACTCACGTTGCTACTGGCCTCTGGCCCACTGGAAGCCTCCATAATCAGAGTGCTGTTGACTTTCAAGTCCCCTAGAGCTTCCCTTTCAAAGCTCTACAAGCTTCTGGTCCTCCAGGAACAGAGTGATCTCAGCCTCAGTTACCACTAGAGTAGGGCTTCTTAAACTTTTTCCATTCTAGCAGTTATTGGTATTGCCTGACCAGAGGGCCTGCTTTGTCTTCAGAACCAACACCTCAGTGGAGTTGCCAATGCAACTCAGGAAAAGCTGCCAGAAACACTTCAGATTCATTATACTTTAATTTTTAATTAATTTTAGTTGTTGTGTGTTCAGAAACCTTTTACTATTGCCAAATTTTTCACAACCCTGAAACCCACAGTTTAAAAAGTGCTGTACTAGAGAACTCTTGATCAAAGCTGACTGGCTTCCAACCCCTTTACATGTGCTTCTACTGGCTTTTTTTGCAGGTTGCCTTTCCCAACAATTATAGGTATCTAGCTCTTTTTTTAATAGGCTAGATAAAGGTATTTATTGTTGCTTCTTTTGGACTTCTTGTTTACAATTCCAATTGGTATCTTTTTTAGATCTTTGCTAAAGTATATATAGGCTTTTCAGAACCTTTTCCTGTCTTCATTTTAATTAGAAGTAGGATACCTATCATTCTTCCTAAAACTCCAGTTACTAAAGAGCAACTGGTTTTTTATCTCCTTTACTTACTAAAAATAAAATATCACTGATCCTTCTCCTTAATATATATTTCTTCCTGAGATCAGTGGATAATATTCATGTGATCCATATAGGTATGATCATTAAACAAGTAGAATTAAACCCATGGTTATAACAGTGTTTAGACATATTTCTGTTTTTCCAATAGCTAAAGTAGGAGAGTGAACAGAAAAACCATTCATTGTAAAGGATCCTCAATTTTTCAGCCCAGACTTTATCTTACTCTAGATAGACGATCTATTATATGAAAAGGAGAAAACAAGATAGCAGCAAATTACCCTTTTGGTTCTGTTCCTGCCTTCCTTTTTTTCTCCTGTGCTAATAGGTTTCTCATTCTCTATTTCTTCACTCTAACCATAATTACATAATGTTGAAAACTAGTTATGGAAGTCTTTTGCTTTTTAATTTTTTATTATTATGAATTTAACATCATTCTCAGCAAATGAAGAAAATTATTTAATACTAATAAAAATTCATAGGCGTCAGTTCTACCTTTCCATTTCCTCTCCACCTTAAGATCGGTAGAATAGACATTAGTCATACTTTAATACTTCAAAGTATTGAGGTTTGGAGATGCTGGGACCCCGAAATAGCAGCATGTGGGTTCTGCCCAAATGAATTCAACCCAGACTTTCTTTCAGCCAAAGAAAAACAGAGTTTATTAAAAATCCTCCATGTTGGACCAACCCTGACAAACTGCGCTTTTCTCAGCAACCTAAGGGGCAAGGACAACTCCAGGGGACTCACGATGGAGAATGCTATCTTCATCGAGACAAAGAACTGCGAAGTTTGAATACAGACTGAGGCACACTACATGCTCGCCTTTTCTGCTTCTCTTTTGTTTTTGTTTTTGGGGTTTTTTTTTTTTGGTTCTGTTTCTTCTTTCTCATGATTCATTCCATTGGTCAAAATTCTTCTCCACGACTTGACTAGTGCATAAATTAATTCAATGCGAAGTTATACATGACAGTTATATGAGACTTCATGCCGTCTTGGGGAGGGAGGGGGGAGGAAGGGGAGAAAAACTGGAACTCAAAACTATGTAGAACCGTGCGTGGTAAACTAAAAATAAATAAAGAAATTTATTAAAAAAAAAACAAACAAACAAAAAAAAATCCTCCATGTTGGCCAGACTCTTAAGGAGTCTTAGCATTGGCTAGACTCTTAAGGAATCTCAGCATTTGTGACACTTGTGTTGGCAAGTGGGCCAGATTGAATCTGAGCACCTTTATGGAGGCCCAGATGGATCTTATATGCAGAAAGACTAGGAGGGATCTAGGGTTGGCCAAGTAGCCTGGGGTGCTTGGAGAAGGGCACTAAGGAGGATCTTGATGAGAGTGTAGGCTGGGGTGACTAGAGGTCAAACCAGGAATCAAGAAAATGGGATTTTGATAGGATCAAGGTTGGAAAGTAGCCGGAAGCAATCTAGAGGTAACAGACAGTGAAGACCTAGGCTTAGTTAAGGGTTGTCATTGTTAGTTGTTGTTGTGTTTGTCCTTCGTTTTTGAAGGGGACCATGGCATCAGGGAAATGATGACATGACTTGCATTTGACTTTGATTTGAGCGAGGGAGGGCTATACCAGGTCACTAGCCTCACTTTCTCCTCCAAAGCCATCTGGATCCAGTGACCAGATATTCATAAGGATGATTGGAGGTGGCAGAGAATTGGGCATAGAGATAATGAAAGCCCAATGGAGGGGATTATAGCTTCAGGTGAATTCCAGATCAAGTGGGAAGATTCAAGGAGCGTTCAAGGGAGTTTCCAGAGCCTGTACTCCATCAAAGGATCGATGGTTTCATCAGGTCTTACTATTACTGTTGTCATAAAAATTACGTACCTTATTGCCAGCCTTGTGCTGATGAGTCTCTCCAAATTTAGGCTAATTCATCAACTGGATTAATACTCAAAATGTTTCCAGCTTGATATAGGATCTGCCATTGTTTGTTGTGCATTAGAATATCTTTGGAGAAATCAGGGTCCCCATCATACCATTGAGACATTGGAATAGGACTTTATTGCAGTATGCCAACCATACCATAGAATATGAATGCCTTTTTTAACTGCAAGCTGTGTTACATTTGTAAATATTAACTATTTATACAGTTGTAATCTTCAAAACAAGGGATATAAACGTGAGTAAAATGATCTCTTTAATGCGCCACCAAAAATTATCTCTGTGGTAAATCAATTTCCGTAGATAGACATCAGTTAACTTGAGATATTACTGTGTAAAGACCTAGCAAACCATGATTAGCTAAGGTAAACCATATGAGGGAAAAAAATCATTTTTTAATGTGAAACAGAAGCATTTTGAACAAATCATTTGAATTTGGGCCTCAGTTTCCTGAATGGACTGGACTGGATTATCCATAAAGTGTCCACTAGCTTAGTTAGTGATCAAGGAATCGTGCTCTCTTCCTTTCTTATGGTATTGATTGACCTTATAGGATTTTGAATATAAATTACCTCTCGAGCTTTCTGAAATCTCGTATTAAAGAAATATTATGCTACATTGTCACTGCACAGCTCTATTTGTGTTGCTGAAAGAATAAGACATTGGGGAGACAGTACTAAGGAAGGTGGGTTTCCTTTTCCTGAACTGTCCATTCAGGTAAATATTGCATTCATATCAATGGTGTGGTCATTCTGAAGGATCATAGTTGAAAGGGAACTTAAATGTCAGGTAGGCCAGATGATTCCTTTTTAAATACAAGGCTTATTTTATAAATAAAAAAAAACAGAAGCCCAGAGAGAATATGACTTACCTGAAGTCACACAAATATTAAAGAGGTAGGCCAGGATTTGAATGCAGATTCTCTGATACTGAATCCCGTATACTTTTCATTTTTCTACACTGCCTTTCATGTGGAGAAAGCCATACTAACAAGGCCATAGAATTATGCCTATATTAAATTTTCTTACTTCAAATTGAGATAAAAATCAAATTCTCCATGATTTACTATCATAACTTTTTAACAATGTTTATAGAAACAAACTACATGGATTAGCATAGGAATGGAAAAATCTTTTATTAAGCATGTTCCAAGCACGTTACCAGGCAAAGCAAAGAGAGTCCCTACCCTCAAGAAAATTTTTTTTTAATAGGAGAGATGACACTTATTAGGGATGAGTAATCAGAGATGGGCACTTTGGTAGGAATTTTATAGGAATTGTGAGTGAGATTTTAGGGAAGTAGATTGACATCCAGGAACAGTGACAGAATTGATTTGATCATGGTTCTTGGTTCCAAACCTAAAAGGTGTAGGTGGAAAAAAATGCATATATGTGTCCATAAGCAAAGAAGTTGGCAAGAAGGCTGTGGAGAAGGGAACCAAAGAGCAGGGAGAGAAGTGCAGAATAGCTAGGACCTTCCTAGAGTAGTGTTTTAAGCCAACAATCTGAAAACTGAGGTGCCAGAAAGGAATTTTTCTGCAAGATGGGGTCTCTGGTGTGGGTGACAAGGAGGTTAGAGAGGAAATTGTGAAGGAGCTAGCTAGAGAGGAGGGAGGAAAAAAATTACTTTATTATTTTGGAACTTAAAAAGGAAATGCAATGTTCCTGAAGGCTAAGATGTTTTTAATTTTTTTAACTTTGGGCTACTGTTGACATTTTTGGAAGATAGAGAATTGCAATTAAAATTCCTATCACTGGTTATACCATTTGCCTTCTTGGAAATCTTCAGTGGTTCCCTCTTGTCTAATGAGAAAAGTTTAAACTCCTTGGGCTAGCAGTCAGGTCCCTTCAGGCTGGAACTAACTTCCATGATCTGTCACCCTCTTCTCTAGCCTTATCTAATAGTACTCCTACAATGTTCACTGCATTCTAACAAAACTGGCCTATTCTTTGCCTTTATTTCCCTGCCAAATGTCCTCTCTATTCAACTGGATCTGTTGGATTTCCTACCCATCATCTAAAGCCAAACTCAAATGCCTCTTCTTCAATGAAGCTTTCTTTGAGCCTTCCTATGAGCGATAACCTTTTTCCTGTGCCCTCACACACCTTATTTTGTATCTCTTTGATGCACTTTTCCATATTATTGCATATTATGATTGTCTGTTTTTGAATCATTTTCTCCATAAGTTTTGTAAAGAAATGATCCATTTCATATCCAAAATTTCACCTAATACTTATCTTTTTTTTGGAAGGGGGAAGGCAGGGCAATTGGGGTTAAGTGACTTACCCAAGGTCACACAGCTAGTAAGAGTGTCAAGTGTCTGAGACTGGATTTGAACTCAGGTCCTCTTGACTCCAGAGCAGGTGCTCTATAACCTAATGCTTATCACAGTGTTTTGCGTGCAGTGGGCACTTAATGAATGTTTACTTAATGGGAAGGGCATTGTGCTAAGCACTTTACAAATATTATTTCTTTTGATCATCACAGCAACTGTGAGATAGACGCCATTACTATCTCTATTTTACAGTTTGTGAAACTGAAGCCGACGGAAGTTAAGTGACTTGCCCAGTGCCACACAGCTTAGCAAACATCTGAAACTGGACTTGAACTCAGGTCTTCCTAACTCCAAGCCCAATGATCTAGCCACTGGGCCACCTAGCTACCTAAGTGAACCAATGAGTAACTGATTACTAATGAGGCTTTTTTTTTACCAGAATTCTCAGTGGTGAGGACAAGGTTATTCACTGGGATTGGGGAAGTATAACATGACTACTGGCCCAAGTACCACGGCAATGGGGTGTGTGGAAGGAACAACAGGACATGCTGTAATGAACAGTTTAGGAGTCTGGCATCATTCTCTAGCATAAGACACAAAATACTTACACTCAGTGTTCCCTTGGGTACTCCAGTAGGATGGGAAGCAGCCTTAGAGGAGAGTAGTGTATAGAATGCTGGCCTGGAGTCAGGGTGGAAATCTAACCTTTGACATCTAAAAGTAGTTGTCTGCTTAAGGACAATTCACTCAATTTCTCTGAACCTGAGTTTCCTCATTTATAAGATGGAATAGTGTTGTATGATGTCTTCAGGTCCTACATCTATGATGTTATGATTCATTGGGCCACACTTCCACTTTGTGTTTATAGGTAGAAGCCAGTAGCTCTCCTCGGGATCCAGCGTATCATTACATTGGAAAGAAGCATGGTATATAGGTCTTGCAACACAGTACCCAAGCCACAATGCTTAACATTATGCCTATGAAACCTTAAATGAACGGTGTAAACTCAGATTATCAGGAGAAGGTTCTTGGGGCCACTAAATAGAGTAAAATCTATCTTCTCCTTTAAAACAAAAAAGTGGCTCAAGTCCAAAGCTCATGGGGCTTTTGTAAGATCTAGTTAAAGCATGAAAATTCCAATAGGGACTTGAGATGAACCTCCACTATAACACATGCATATACACTGAAGTCACAAGATAAATATGTAGCATGGAGAAAAGTATTGTTAAGTTTAAAAACATGTGCATTTATAAAAAGTAATATTAATAAAAGTCCCTTATTACTTGTACCCTTCTGCATGTTGCTCCCTAAAGAGCTGCCTGCCTTTCCTACTACTTGTCCCAACTCAGTCTATGCCTAAATGAATCCTTGTACCTGACTTCTGAGTGATCTATGACTCAACCAGTCCTGTCTGCCTTCTAATACCCCTCTAAATATAATGAAGTTGAGCATCATTTTCCAAAGACACAGTACCCCAGTTTTCCAGGGATAAAGTGTCCTTTCCCTCCCAATACCATTGTTCACTGAGCACATACTATGTTGCATAAAGCCATTAATGATGTTTCTCCTTCCTCATCCCAGCTAGATGGGACTCAGCTCCATTCAAAGTAGTAAATATTCAGTCTACAGCTGAATCATCACCAGGAAAAATGTTATCTCAATCCTTTGATTCATATTTCAATTGTGGTCTCATGATGACTTCCCCCCTTATTTTCATAATCATTTTGATAAATAACACTATATATTTATTCTTTTTAACATTTTCTTTAATTTCAGTAAGTTGCTTCTGATCTTCTGCAAATATAGATACCTGCATCTTTTTCTAACCTTGGAAATACAATGTTTACAGATGTCATTTTTAATTTCCTAAAAATCATGTATAAATAACCATTTCAAATTGATAGTGTGTTATTTACTTACTCAAACTTTACTCTCTCCATCTTTCACAATACTTAATGACCATATTCAATACGTGTACCAATATGATGTTTCTGTCTACCAAATAATATGCCTGAGACAATGCAGTTTTTCTACATAGGTGAAGAATCTTAAGCTGCATGTGATGTTCCTGGTGGTAACTGCTCGGGGTTCTCTCTTGTCATCTGCAGGGTGCTGGTTGCACTGCACTGGTGGTAGCTGTGGTTGCAAGGAAATTAGAACTTACCAAAGCTGAAAAACATGTGCATAATTTCATGATGGATACCCAGCTAACCAAAAGAGTAAGTCTATATTCCATATATCTGAAAAGAGGCTATCTTTTTAAATGTGTTTTCCTTGTTTCATGAGTACTGTAACTTTTAGTTTGAAGATTGCCATTAAAATCAGATGACATCCTTTGTGATATTCTCTTTGGAGTCAACACTTTAAAGAAAGAAAATTATTTGGGTTGGAGAAAAAAAGTGAACTCTAAACCTTATAAATGTGGTATTCACTGAAGAAATAAACCAAGCCAACTCTAATTATTGACAAGCATCCCTCATTTCCATTATTCTGCATGTTCGCCATGTCTAAAGTTTTGGTAAAGAACATAATAACATTGTTATTTGAGAATTTTTATATTTTTCTCTCTCCATTAGAACCAGCAGCACTGGTTATTAGTAACCAAGAGCACTTGATGCTTTATTAGATTAAATCATTTCTGTAAGCAGTTGTTTCAAAATACATACTATGGTCAAAGAAGGTGATGTGTCAAGACTAATTAATTGCAGTGGTGAATGGCAACGTATGTTTTTATTTCAAGGCTAAGGGAAAATAAAGTAAAATTTTTCACTTAACACTTGCACGTGTGTACATATGTACATAGATATATAAATTCAATCCTTTACTTTCAGAATTGTACTGCATATCAAGCAAAGACAAAGCCACACGATGTATACAAAAATCTCATTATTGTCATTATCATTCCCTTAATGCCTATACAACATATCCCCTGAGATAAAGAAAATATCATTCATACATACAAACTCAGAATAAATTAGGCCATGAGAATTACACCCAGAGAAGAATTAAATACATCTTAAAGCTAAAGTAAAGGAAGAAATGTGCAAATCAAAAATTCTCTGAAAGGTCAGTCATGATTTTTAAACTATACCAAGAGTCAGAAAACAAACATACACGTGAATTAACGCTGGTCTTGGATGTGTCAAAGGTAGTTGAGTTCTTAATAAGAACTTTACTTGATTATTTAGAACCAATTATTGTCTGAGGATCATATGCTAAATGTCCAATTAGCTTATTTCAAGAAAAGACTCACTCTATTTTGACAAGTTATAAGACATTTAATTAACATTTGTTTGTGTTAAGTAAGTAGATAAAACATGTCTTTATTTTTGTTTGACTAAGGCCAGGACATTTCTCTGAATTCACTTGTTGTCTTTCAAGTGTTGGTATTTGTATATTTTGATTTTCCAGGAATTCTCTAATTAAATGTTTTTGTTTTACATTTGTTTAAAAAAAAAAGAACTTTACTTGAGCATACTTAAATTCCCAAATGGGGCTTTGATCTCACTGATTAGGTTGTTTCCTCTAATAATGGAGGATACAGCTCATCCTTCTGTCCTTCATGGCTCTTGTCCTTTTTATACTGTGAGTTCACCACAAGGGATCCATCCAACGTGCTGAATGAAGTCTTTCCTTGCTTTTCCCTGACGTGGTATAGATGCCAGTGGAGCATTTTGACTGTTTACTAGTCATCCTTATGTTCTCCTCCTATGATACATTTCCTTGATGATATCTTTTATTCCTATTCTTCTTAAAAGTTCCTCATTGTTTAGGACTGTTGTAGCCTAAATATACAGAAAGGCATATTCAGTATATCCCCTTCTATTGCATTATGTGTGATATTTATTTTCACTTTTCAGAGACGTTTGCATTGCCTATGCCCCGCCATTAATTTAACATACTATATAATTAATAGTATTGCGAGTTTATACACTTTTGCCTGTTTCATTCTTCTTGAACTACAATGTAAAATGTGGCTTTCAAAAGTTCTCTATAGATTATGTATTGTTTGTAGATTGTTGGATAAGACACATCATAATGACGCCATTTTAAGGATCAGTTGGCTTTGTTCTGTTTCAGAATTTCATAATGAACCCTGGGGGTTATAAGTCATCTTACATGACTGAAATTGGCCCAAAAAGAAGTCATTATGTTATGAGATAATATATATAAAATCCTTTTCAAACCTGCCCTACTGATGCATTTAGCAAAGGCAACAACATTATGATCAGGTTTCAAGGTACTTTGTGTGTTAATATTCCTTCCCCATTACATTCCTCCTCCCATTAAATTTTTCATACCCTCAACATGTTGGCTACATTTGAGACTCATCATCCATATTTCCATCCAGAAAAAGTTCTATAGGATAACATGTTGGCATAGGCATTATCCTTTCACTTGCCTATCCTGTGCAATATAGGTCTCAAAAAAAGTTAGATATTGCACAAATCTTATACAATCCCAAAGTACAGTTAGAAATATCATCCCCAAATACAGTTATGCATATTCAGTAAGCAGAGAATATTTTTATAAAGTTTATCAGAGATTCCTACTTGACTAGAAGTTATAAAGTACCTATTTAGATTCTTTCAAAAGGCCTTCCCTACCTAAAGGCAATTAAGACAAGAAAAAGGCAAAGAAAATCAAATTTCCTGGGAACTTAATCCCTAAAGAGCTTTCCAGGATAGACGGAGCTCTCTTCCCAGAGGGATTTTTGTACATGGGTCACTGGGAAGTTAACCCCTGCCACCACCATCCTTAATGAGGAATCAAACTATCCTAGGTAAAAATTCTTTCATGTTTTCCCCAGTACACAGCACCGTCCAACTGGGAACCAGGCAAAATATTTAAGTGTCACTTTCCATACAGAGCAGGCCAAAAGTCCTCCAGTAGTTCCTGTATTATGTAGGTAATTCCCCTGAAGGTCCAGATAAATATCTTCTGAGTCCCTATACCAAAGGGCACCCCAAACTAACCCTAATTACATTACAAGGGCAATCTAAAAGGTATTACATAATCACTCAAGAATAAGAGAAACAAAGAAGAAAGGAAGAAAAGAAGGGAGGAAGGAAGGGAGGAAGGGAAGGAGGAAGGGAGAAAAGAAAGAAAACCTTGAACATATGTAGGATTACTGAATGGCGTTAAACACTTGTTGTTCAGCCATTCAGTTGTGTCTGACTCTTCATAACCCCATGGATCATAGCACACCAAGCCCCTCTGTCCTTCACTGTCTCTCAAAGTCTGTCCAAATTCATGTTCATTGTTTCCATGACAATATCTATCCATCTCATCCTCTGCTGTCCTCTTTTCCTTCTGCCTTCACTCTTTTTCAGCATCAGAATCTTTTCTAATGAGTCCTGCCTTCTCGTCATATGGCCAGAGTATTTGAGTTTCCGCTTCAGTATTTGCCATTCCAATGGATAGTCAGAGTTAATTTCTTTAAGTATTGACTGAATTGATCTCCTTCAAGTCCAAGGAACTCTCAAACGTCTTCTCCAACACCATAGTTTGAAAGCACTGATTCTGTGGCACTCAGCTTTTTTTGCATTCCAACTCTCACAGCCATACATTACCACTGGGGAAACCACAGCTTTGACTAAACAGATTTTTGTCAGCAAAATGATGTCTCTGATTTTTAGTACGCTGTCCAGATTTGCCGTAGCTTTTCTTCTAAGGAGCAAGTGTCTTTTAATTTAATGGCTGCAGTCACCATCTGCAGTGATCTTTGAGCCCAAAAATATAAAATCTGACACTGCTTCTATTTCTTCTCCCTTGATTTGCCAGGAAATAATGGGGCCAGGTGCCAGGAACTTAGTTTTTTTTTCCTTCATGTTAAACTTCAAGCTCCAACTTTTACACTCTCCTCTTTCACTCTCATCAAGGGGTTCCTTAATTCTTCTTTACTTTCTGCCAGCAGAGTGATATCTTCTGCATATCTGAGATGATTGGTATTTCTCTCAGCAGCCTTAATTCTGCCTTTTGATTCATCCAGCCTAGCATCTTGTATGATGTGCTCTGCATATAATTTAAATAAATAAGGTGACAATGTACAGCCTTGTTCTACTTCTTTCCCAATCTTGAACCAAGCACTTGTTCCATGTTCAGTTCTAACTGTTGCTCCTTGACCTGTGTACTGGTTCCTCAGGAGACAAACAAGATGATCTGGAACTCTTATCTCTTTGAGGACTTGCCATAATTTTTTGTGATCCAAATAGTCAAACAGTGTAGTCAGCAAAATAGATTTTTTTCCTAGAACTCCCTTGCTTTCACCCTAATCCAGTGAATTTTGGCAATTTGGTCTCTATTTCCTCTGCCTCTTTGAAAACCATCCTGCACTTCTGGTAATTCTTGGTTCACATACTGCTGAAGCCTAGTTTGCAAAATCGTAAGCATAACTTGCTGGCGTGTGAAATGAGTTCAGTTGTTCTATAGTTTGGACATTCTTTAACATTGCCCTTCTTTTGGATTGGGATGTAAACTGATCTTTTGCAATCCACTGTTGAGTTTTCCAAATTTGTTGGCATAGTTAGTGCAACACTATACCATATATCTTTTAGGATTTTAAATAGCTCAGCTGGAATTCATCACTTCCACTAACCTTATTAGCAACGCTTCCTAAGGCCCACTTGACTTCATTCTCCAGCATGTCTGACTCAGTAACCACATGATTGTGGTTATCGGTAATGTTAAGCTCGTTCTTCTATAGTTCAACTATACATTCTTGCCACCTCTTCTTAATCTCTTCTATTTCTGTTAAGTATCTTCCAGTTTTGTCGTTTATCATGCCCATTTTTTAGCAAACATTTCCTTGATCTCTCCAATTATCCTGAAGAGACTTCTTGCCCTTCCTGTTCTATTGTTTTCTTCTATTTCTTTGCATTACTCATTTAAGAAATACTTCTTATCTCTCCTTGCTATGCTCTCTTGCATTCAACTGACTATAGCTTTTCCTTTCACTTTCCTTCTTTCCTCAGCTATTTTTAAAAGTCATTTGGCTTTCTTTCTCCTCTTTTTTTGGAATGTTTTTTTGTTGCTGCCCCCGTATAATATTGTGTACCGCTGTCTATGGTTCTTCAGACACTCTATCGACCAGATCTAATACCTAAAATCTTTTCATCACCTCCATTACATATTCATAAGGGATGTTATTTAGGTCATACCTATACATTCTGATGATTTTCCCTACTTTCCTCAATTTAAGTCTACATTTTGCAGTAAGAATCCCATTAAACATTAGAAGTTGATTATTCAAGATTTTTAGGCCAGCAGGCGAACCATAGCTATGAGATCCAATAGGAAATCAAATAAGGTAGGTTAGTTTAAAAGCAAAAAGGAAAAATATGAATACTTTTGAGCTATCTTAGCAAGCTCTAGGGTGAGAGTACTTAGCCTCGGGTCTGTGAACTTTTAAAAAAATATATTTAACTGTATCTCAGTATAATTGGTTTCCTTTATAACCTTACGTATTTAATTTTATGCATTTAAAATATTATTTTGTGAAGAGGTCGATAGCCTTCATCAGACTGCCAAAGTGTGGTCCATCACACACACACACACACGCACACACTTGAGGATCCTACTCTAAGAGAACTTGAACAAATGGATATAGTGATACAATAGATTAGTACATAAATATTCAAACAAGCAAAAGTTATTAAATAGAAACTGTTCTGACCTATATGGAAAGAAACAAAAATACTAATTATTGTATAACTGCAGTCTACAAGAAAAGAGAGGAAAAACATTGGCAATTTTTCTTTAGTAGATCCCAAAAATTAGGGTATCTGATAAATAGAGCCTTGGGTGAAGAATATCTCTAGGAAGTCCCCCAAAATGCAGAAGTCCCAGTATGTATTCTAGATGAAGCCCTATCAAGTGTGTTCCCAAATAGTATTTAACCAATTAACAAAAATTAGCTTTTATAAAAGGTTACTTTTACTGAAAAGGTATACTGAAAAGGACCACAGTACAAAATCATTCTTTTTATTCCGTCAGTACCCACCCACCCCCCCCAAAAAAATCCACTTAGTCCCTGAGAAGAGTAAACTCAAATATAAAGTGGTTGCTGCAAAACGTCCACCCCTCACTTGTGGGGAAGGAATATGCTTCTTGGTCCTTTGAGTCATTTTCTCCCTTTACAGAATCATCACCAAGTTCACTTCTGTATGTGGTCTTTCCAGTGGACAAGTCAATTCCCTGGCTTAGCTGGGCCAGCTCCTTGTTGGACTGACAAAGCAGATTGCTCTCCAGGACTGCTGCATGGTCTCCTTATCAGAGTCAGCTGAGGCTGCCACTGACTTCAGGACTTGGGTTGTTTGGGAGACTTCAGATGACTTTGAAGGATCTGTTCTTACCAGCTGCTTGAATGTTCCCCTTGATAGATCTCTCAGTATCACTGGTTGCCTGGTATTCTCCTCTCAAGATAAGCATTCACCTAAGATCAGGACAGAAGAAACACACAAAGAACAAAGGTGCCATCCCAAAGGCAAATGCATGCCAATCAGAGAGCCAAGGCAGGCAAAGCTGTTGCCCTCCCCTCCACCAAGAGATTTGTAACAGTTCTTCCTCCAGAAAAGCCATCAGGAGAGAGAGCAAGAGATCTTCTCCTCAAACCTTTTCTTAATGCATTTAACAAAATTGATGATCTATTGGGAGAAACCCTACCTCTCATTCCTAATCACTGATTAGCTTCTACTCTTCACAAGTCAAGAACTAGAATTTCCATTGTTGCAGGAATCAAATCCTTCCCAGAGGTTGTTACATACACATGCAGTTCAAGCAAAGCAATCAATTAAAAGGTTTTTGATCACCATGAATTTAGCCAGTGGGAAACAACAGAGGATACCTGTGCGTCTTCAGAGAATACCTCTGAAGTAAGTGAAAGCTTCCCTTCATTATACTTCCCTGAAAGTAAACTCACCAAGCTTCCGTTTGGGTTTGAACCAAACAAGGCCTATCACAAATGCCCTAAAAACTCTGTATGATGAAGTATCAGGTGTATCTTTATATAATGAGTGAAATCCCGTTACACAAGAATCTGTGGACCCCCTGAAAACTACGACCAATGAAAAACCTAGACGCTGTATTTCAAGAAATCATAGGAGATAATTGCCTCTTAGAACCGGAGGACAAAGTAAAAATAGAAAGAATCTACCTATCAATGCCTAGCAATCCCAAACCAAAAACAGTCAAGAATGTGACAGCTAAAATCTGGTGTGTTCAAATCAAAATAACTACAAGGAATCAAAAAGAAAGAGTTCTTATAATAAGCTACCATGATCAGGATCACATAGGATTTAGTAGCAAATATTGTAAAGCAAAGAAATCTTAGAATGTGAACAATCTAAAAAGCAAAAGAAACAAAGAATAACACCTTGAAAAACTAAGTTCCCTTATGGGGGAAAAATATGGATGTTTAGTAGAGTAGAGTGCTTTCAAACAATATGGAAGAAAAGGCCAGAACTCAGTAGAAATGGAGAAATATGAATCTAGGAGTTAAGAGAAACCTAAAATGGTAAATATATTTGAGCAATTAGAAGATAAACAATGAAAAAGCACTTCAAGAAAACAAGGCCCTGATGTGAGATGTTGAAAAGAAGAAAGAAGAGGTAGGGAAAATGGGATATACTAGAGAAGAATTGAGGAAGAAAGAAGTTACTAATTTGCATAGTTAGAGTGCTTGAGAAGAAAAGTATACAAGGAAGGAGTAGGAGGAGCAGGATTCTCCTGTACTCACTCTTCTCTGAAACAGGCAAAAGAATATTGAAAAAAATATGCTTGTGGCGTAGAATTACATTAAACTAATCAAGGAAACAGATGGGATCAGGAAAAGGAAGGGGGCGGAAGAAGAAGAGACTGAGAGTCCCTGAAGGAATAGTCATAAACAAAATAAACTTCAGCTTTAGAGGGTTGATCATAAAGGGGGTATTAAAAACAGAAAGATGGTGTAAGAACTAGAGATCAGGGTCCGAGCTTGGCAAAGAGAGGAGCCACACAGGAGTAAACAGATTACATAATTTTGTATTGCTAGGGGTGATCAGATTACTCTTAAAAGAGGGGAAAGTATAAGAGGAAGGAGGGAAGTATATAATTATAAATTTTAACAGAAAACATAAATAGAATGAAATCACCCATGAAATGAGAGGGTAGCAAAATGGATTGGAGAGTAGAATCTAGTAACATGTCATTTACAAGAAACACTTGAAACATAAAGAATCAAACTGTAAAATTAAGGGGTTAAAACAATTTCTTATTCTTTAGGTCAAAAAAGCTAGGATAGCAATTAAGATCTCAAGCAAAGCAACAGAAAAAAATGGACATTGTTAAAAGAGATAAGCAGTGAACATATTATTCTTAAAGGTACTAGAGAGAATGATGTAATATCTGTACAATACACACATGTACATAAATATGTATGTATATATTTACATATATGTATATATATGGACTGCAGGCATAGCATATAAATACTTAAAGAATAAATTAATTGAAATGAAGAGAGAAAAAGGTAGCAAAAGACATTTAAAGAGTTTACCCTTTAAGGGTAAAGGTAAGGTCTAACAAAAATAAAAATAAGAAAGAAATTAAGAACCTACATGCAGTATCAGAAAACTTAGATTATGAGAGATTTCTGGCAATTAGCAAATAAGAATTGAACAGTTTAAAAAACTGAAAATAAGATGATACCACTCCGATGGCAGAAAGTAAAGAGGAATTATGAAGCTCTTGATAAGAATGAAAGAAGAGAATATAAAAGCTTGCATGAAGCTTCACATCAAAAAAACAAAAACTAAGATCTGGACAACTGGTCCCATCACTTCCTGGCAAACAGAAGGAGATGAAATGGAAGCAGTGTCAGATGTTATATTCTTGGTCTGAGAAATCACTGCAGATGGTGACTTGTAGCCACAAAATTAAAAGACACTTGCTCCTTTGAAGAAAAGCTATGGCAAATCTGGACAGCGTACCAAAAAGCAGAGAAAAGGTCCATCTAGTCAAAGCTATGGTTTTTCCAGTAGATTCCACAGTATGGCTGTGAGTTGGACTGTAAGGAAAGCTGAGAACCACAGAATTGACACTTTTGAATTGTGGTGCTGGAGAAGATTTTTGAGAGTCCCTTGGACATCAAGGAGATCAATTCAATCAATACTTAAATTAATTCAGATTGTTCACTGGAAGGTCAAATACTGAAGCTGAAACTTAAATATTTTGGCCATATGATGAGAAGATAGGACTCATTAGAAAGGACCCTGATGTTGGGAAAGATTGAAGGCAAAAGGAAAAGGGGATGGCAGAGGATGAGATGGATAGACAGTGTCATGGAAACAACAAATATAAACGTAGACAGACTTCGAGACGTAATGGAGGACAGAAGGGCTTGGTCCATGGGTCAAGAAGAGTTGGACATGACTGAACAACTGAACAAAAAAAAACTATATCATAAAACCTTTGTGAAATAAATAGAAAAGCAGAAATATGAAGTACTTCCTTGACCAATCACATCTTAATAAAAATATAATCAATAAAGATTATTTGAAGAAAAGATTCACAAGTAAGTGGAGAATACTCCACTTACTTGTGGAAAATTTTCATACTAAAAAATAGATCAAATGGAAAAAAGTGAGTAATTTGGAACTATACTTCAAAAGTCACTAATCAGTGCATATCCTTTGACCTGATATCACTACTTAACTTATACTACAAAGAAAACAAAGAAAGAGGGATGGGATGCGTATGTATAAAATTTTTCATGGCAGCACTTTTTGTTATATTGAAAACTGCAAGTAAACTGAGTGCCCAACAACTGGGGAATGGCCAAACAGATAATTGTATATTACTATAATAGAATCATATTGTGCTGTAAGAAGTGATTAATTTGATGATCCCAGAAAAATCCGGGTGATTTTATATGAATTGATGGAGAACGAAGTGTGAAAAGCAAAAGAGCCACTTATATAATGATTACAACATTTTGAAAGAAAGTAATCATGAAAAAATTAAAGACTCTGGTTAATCAATGTAAGAAAAACTTGTCCTCATTATATAGCTTCACTTTCTCTCCTTTTACTTACTTCTCAACCCTTTGGAATTTGGTTTCCAGCCTCATTCCTCAAATGAATCTGATCTCTCCAAAGCTACGTTCAATAATCTCTTAATTGCCAAAGCTGATGTTCTTTTCTTAGTCTTCATCCTTCTCAGCCCATCTACTACACTTGACATTACTGACCATCCTCCTGAATATTCTCTCCTCTCTGTGACTGTACTTTCTCCTGGTTCTTCTTCTGCTTGTCCAACCTTGCCTTCTTTTGAAGGCTCATTATCTTCATCGCTTCTTAAACTGTGTGACCCCCCATGGGGTTGTGACCTACAGTTTAAGAAGCACTGTAGGGGTCACGAGTGGAAAAAGTTTAAGAAGCCCTGAATTCTATATCATACCCCCTAGTTGTAGATGCTCCTCAAAGTTCTGTACTGTTTCCTTTTTTCTCTGTCTAGACTCTCCTGGTAAACTCATCAGTTACCATGGGTTTACCCAGTATCTCTATGTAATGACTCACATATACATACTGAGTCCCAGCCTGTACCCTAAGTTTCACTCCTAAATCATGAATTGCAAATTGGACATTTCAGAGTCATTGCAAATATGGCATATTCAAAAAAGAAATTATCTTTACACCCCCAATTCTGGCCTCTTCCAAACTTCCCTATTTCTTTTGAAGGCCTCACCATCCTGATCGTCTCCTCAGTTCATATACTTGGCGTTATCTTCAAAACCCCAGTCTCTCTTACCCCACAAAACCAATCAATTGTCATCTTGTTGTTTCTACCTCCACTATATCTCTTGCATCTAATCTGTTCTCTTCTTTCACACAGCTAGAACTTTAAGTCATTCTCTAATCAGTTCTAACAAATTATTGCAAGAGCCTCTTATTTCAAGTCCAAGCATCCCATACTCTACTTCCAAAGTACTTTTCTTTAAGCATGGATCTGACCATGTGACTCCCCTATTCAATCAAATCCAGTGGCTTCCTGTTGCCTCGAGGACAAGGGTTTGTAACCTAGAGTCTGTGAAATTTTTTTGCACTATTTTGATAATTGTATTTCAATATAATGGTTCTCTTTGTAATACTGTATTTTATTTTATTTTGTGCATTTTGAAACTCTATTCTGTGAAGGGGTCCATAGGCTTCAGCAGCCTGCTGCATACACAAAAAAATGTTAAGGACCTTCTGTTTAGCTTTTAAAGTCTTATACAACCTCGTCCCAATTTATCTTTCAAGCCTTATTGGATAGTATTCCTCCTCCCGCACACTGCAATCCAGCCAAATGAGCCTTCTTGAGATTCCTCATATGTGACACTGCATCTCCCATCTCTGTGACTTTTCACTTGCCAGCCTCCCTACACACCCTCCAACTCTCACCCCATGCCTCCAAAGCATTCCCTCCTTAATCACCATCTTCTGCATGGAGCCTTTCCTAATGATTTCACCTGCTGTTCTCCTCTCTCTCAAACTACTTTGTATTTAACTTCTTTGTATATATTTGTATTTATTCATTCTATATGTATGCCACAAATATTTGTATGTGTACCTGTTGTCTCCCCCATTAAATGGAAAGTAGGGATTTTTTTCATTCCTTGTACAAATATCTCTGGCACTTAGCATGGTGGCTGGCACTACCCTTGATAAGATCTTTTTGAATACTGACTCTGTTATTCAGTAACTATGACTTCATGTCATCTGAAAATTTGACAAATGTACCACCGATGAGATCCAGGCTGTCTATGCTGAGATAGAATGACTAAAGCCAAATTAAATAGAATGACTTAAAGCCAAATTAAACAAAAGGATTATTCCTAAAGTACTTTCTAAAAAACCACAAACCAGTCATTTCCTAACACTAGTATCTACAAAATAATTTCCACAGATTGGTGATCTACTCACCACTGAGAAAAGAGTTATTTTGGGTCATTTGTCAGTCTCGAAAAAGATAAATTCTCAGTTTACCCCTGAGGATGCATATCTATTTAAGACTGGTTATTTATATTTTAGAATGATGAATGTTAGAGGTATAAAGGACATTAAATACCATCTAGTCTGATCCCTTATTTCACTGAAGAGGAAATATACCGAGACACATGAAGTGTCTAGCTAGTTAGTTAGTGACAGAACCAGGATTCAAACGCATTTGTCTTGATTCCCTTTTTCCCTTTCTACTACATCACACTGCCTCCCTTAAAAGGCAGTTTTCTAACTTCAGGCCACCGCCTTACCTCCATCCTTCCCATATGGAAAGATCATGGTCTTCACATTAAACATGCTAACTTTTAGTTCTGACACTAGCTTCTTAACTTAATAATGATTAATAAGTCTAAATAACTCAAGGATTTAGAGTTGGAAGTACCTTAGAGATCAATCAGTCCAACCCTCTCATTTTACACATTAAAAAACGTTGACGTCCAAAGAAATGATGTGATTTGTCCTAAGATACACAATTCCTGAGCAGCAATGCCCAGACTGGATCTATATGCTACAAGACATCGGGATAAAAGCAGAAATCTTCAATAAATTTTCTGAATTGACATAATCACTATAATGCCAAACACTTGGATATTAAGAAGCAGTCAAATGAAGAGCCATTCTCTGCTACCCCACATTGAGATTACATGAATAACACAGACTTTCTCTTTCAGTCATTTCTGAAGATTTTAACAAAAAAGTAATTTATTTGGTTTCATGAGAGAAGTATAAAAGTATATTTATACTATCATTGTCCATTCAAGGAAATTGTCATTTGTATACAAATGATAGACTCCAGTACTGAGCAGTCTCTAACCTTATAGGTTTGGCAGTTTGCTTTTTTTTTTTTTTTGAAGAAAACAAATGACATGGGAAAATAATCACAGCAAAAAGTGGAAATAATTTAAAGGATTGAGAACCAAGAAGAGAACAACAAAAATGGTGGAAAACATAATTTTATATATGTATCAGATATTCTAGCTAATATAAGCAGAATCAGGACACTTTGGTTTGAATTCTGGGTTTGCCCCTTAATATCTTTGCCACTTAATACCTTTCCATCTCTGAGCTTGAGTTCCTTCATCTATGAAGCAAAAGGATCTCACAGAAACTATGTGATCTCTAGAGCTGCCTCTGGTTTTTATCCCTGTGATCTTACAGCAATTAACATGTCTTCCCACCCAAAAATTAAAAGATCTTTCTAAGGTTGCACAGGTACATGAGAAAAGATACATTAAAATTCTTCTTTCTGTTTCTGTGCATTATTTTGCATGCAATAGTAGACCTGTTTAGCAGGCTTAACTCAACACGATGATTTTCGATGAACAAGGGCCTCCTAGAAAAGTAGTAGAAGATTCAGGTACTGATTTTATGAACTTGATCTTTTTCTCTTTATATAGGTGAAAAATGCAGCTGCCAATGTACTCAGGGAAACATGGCTAATTTACAAAAATACAAAGCTGGTAAAAAAAATAGATCATTCAAGAGTAAGAAAACATCAGCGTAAATTCTTACAAGCAATCCATCAGTAAGTAGTAATTTTTCTCCCATTCTGCTGTTATATCTTTGGATTTATACTAGGGGAAAAAAGTTTATTTTCAGAGGGCATTACATGGCAAAGTCATGCTTTTTTTTAGATATGAAGATTTTCAAACACCAAACAATTTGTAAATTCCTTGCATATTTGAGAAATTATATATCAGTAACATTTATTGAAAGGAATAAAAATTTGATATGGTAGTGGACACTTAAGACTCTCATTTCATGAGTTGCGCACTTTCAAATTATTGCTATTTTTTAAGGTTTTATTGCCTAACAAAGCATATGAATCTTTGTCATTTGCTCTTTGAGAACTAGGCTGGATCTACATGATACCAGACATCTAGATGAAAGCAGAAATCTTCAATAAATTTTCTGAATTTAACATAATCGACATAATGCCAAATATTTGAATATTAAGAAATATCTATATAATTGAGTCTTCAGCTCCTTTCTATATTGTGATCTCACTTAAACATATGTCCTTCGTAGGGTTCCATATCCTTGAATTCTTTCCATTAGCAATCTCTCACTATTATGCTGATGTTAAAGAGAATGGTCATATATGGTTGTATTTTCTTACCTTATAACTCACATCGAATTTCGAGAAAGAAATACATACACAATATTTGCTGGTGCATTGGAGGCATTGATTTTTAGGACTCAGGGACTTTCTTCCCAAGGCTGAATGTATCATACTGTGTGTGTATTTTTCCTGGGGATGTTGACTATATAATTTTATTTCCTTTTACCTCATTACATCCCTAAGAAGTGGGAATAGATGGGTTTTTTACCTCCCAGGATAATTTGTTTCACAAAGAGCCAATGTGCCCTTTCCAATGTTACCCAGCAAGACAGTAATTGAAGAAAAAGATCTTTTGATTCCTAGTCTCTTACTCTGTTCAAGATATCAGACCTCTGTGTCTCCTTAAATCTAAAATATTGTGTCAAACAGAACAAACTTTTGGAGGTTTCTTTCGATTATTTTCAATAACTTATCTAACCAACATAGTATCATTAAGATTTTGTTGGAGGTTTACAATTCACTCACCCTCTTGTGTACCTACCACTCACTTTCCCATCAGTCTGTGTGTGGGGTTTTTTTTTAAATCTATCCAATCACTTTTTTCTGTTGACTGTATATGTTAGTTTATGTGTTTGAAGAGCAGATAGTTCTATACATGTTTTTATTCTAATGGGTATGTGCGTACCAGTATGTTCATATGTATTGTAGAGTGTACATCTATGTGGGTGGGAGAGGGTCTGTTGCCAAGTCCTTTTGGTTCTGCCTTTGTAACATCTCTCATATATGTCTTCTTTCCTCTGACACTGCTACCACTCCGGTCCAGTCCCCCATCATCTCCCACCTGGACTGTTGCAATAGCTTGCTCATTCTTCTCCCTTCCTCAGGTCTCTCCCCACTATCCTCATCTTCCACTCAGTTGTCAAATGATCTTCTTAAAGCACAAGTTTGACCATGTCACACCCTCTCCCATTCAATAAATTCCAGTGGCTCCCTCTTACCTCCAGGATCCAATATAAAATCCTCTCTTTGACTTTTAAATGCCTTCATAACCTGCTTCCCCTCCACCTTTTCTGTCTTCTTATACTTTAGTCATCCGTGTACTCTCTGATCCAGTGACACCAGCCTTCTTGCTGTTTCTGGTACAAGACACTCCATTTCCTGACTGAGTATTTTTATTAGCTATCACCAATGCCTGGAATTCTCTCCTTCCTGGCCTCCCTGTTCTCCTTAAAGTCCCTTATAAAATCCTACTTTGCACAAGAAGCCTTTCCAAATCTCCCTTATTTCTAAAGCCTTCTTGCTGACATATTTCTCCAGTTTCTAATTTGTGTCTCCTGTTTCTACCCAGCATGTTGTCTACCCAGTTAGACTGTGAGCTCCCTGAGAATAGGGACTTGGATTTTGTTTTGTTTTGTTTTGTTTTGTGCCCTCAGCACTTAGTGCCTGGCTCATAGTAGGTTCTAAAAATGCTTGTTGACTGATTGACTGATTAGAGCATATGAAGATGCAGAGACAGGTCTGGAGGGGTAAGTATTAGCACTGTGTGAAGAGTGGAATGCAAACTGCTTTTGTTCATGAATGGACATCATTATAAATAACATATGTATATAATGTATACATGTACAGATATGAATTCACATAGACCAAAATACATAGAAACTTTTGGAAAGCATAATCCTAAATATGTTAACAAATATTAAGACTGTTTTCATGGGATCGTGGTATGCCGTACGTATGCTAGAATGGCCTGAGGGAATACCTGTTTTCTTTTGCTTATGTCAGACATTGTCTACACTGCTGTTTCTATAGTGATATAATTTTCCAACATTTCAACTTGAACTTTAAAGCAATTTTCAAAGACTATAGATCTCATTTGATTAATCAATATTGTGATAGTCTTGGGCATATTGTTTTAAGGAAAGCTATACTTTCAAAAGATGTTCAATTGTATGTTTATAATTATGTGTCATATAAGTTTCTTCTGATAATATATAATCTTATTTTACTTTTGCTTACTTTTGTTGTTTAGAAAGTTTTTTAAAAGCGCATAGGGCTCGATTCTTATGGCAAGGTTTTGATAGATTCAGACCATTCAGATACAGTTTTTGCTTTAGTCTTTGATAGTTGAATGAATATTGAAAATTAATTTGTTTGATAGAGTTCTCCTGACTTTTACTGCTTTGTAATTTCTTCAGGAGAGCTTCATTTGCTAATTTTTGCAAATCTAACGGTTTTTGCTTAATCCATTCTCTTGCATTCCCTCTCTTTTTTTCTCTTCCTCAACTCCCTTGGTGGGAGAGGTAAATTACACTACTCAATA
Organism: Trichosurus vulpecula; assembly: GCF_011100635.1. Taxonomy (NCBI): domain Eukaryota; kingdom Metazoa; phylum Chordata; class Mammalia; order Diprotodontia; family Phalangeridae; genus Trichosurus; species Trichosurus vulpecula. The sequence goes on from NC_050573.1 coordinate 477,237,463, forward strand.
ATTGACTTCTTGATTTGTGCCATTTAATTTTAAAACAATTTAAGTTTTAAATAATTTTCAATGATATAGGTTGTCTTTTGGATAGACAGATCTATGTCATGGAGATATTAGATTCAGTATGTTTTTAGTCTTTCTGATGGTGATTTTGGCTTTAAAATTTATCATTTTATGATCCTACTTATAAGCCTGTTGATAAATATGAATCTTTCCCAGAGATAACAGGAGATAGATGGACAGATAGATAGATATTTGAATAGATCCATCTATCTATCTAATATATATATGCATAAAATAAGTCATGCTTATCTTGCTCTCATAAAGCCAAGCTTCTGAAGAATCCAAAATGAAATAAGTATATAGAAACTAAAACACAATTTCTGAGACATTGTTTGAAATCTGTTCCTTTAAATCAAATCACATATCAGTAATGCTTGCCTTCAATCCAAAATACCTCATACTGTTTGTAGTATCAATTGATATATAAGAGATACCAAGACATTTTTATTTATTAAATTTCTTTCTTATACATGAAAATTGGGTAATTCTTTTCCATTTTCAGACCCGCTTGTCTTGAATCATCACTATCACTGTGTATATAACCAGAACTTTGAAGAGAATTTGCTTCCTGGAGGGGAGGTTCGGGAGTTGGGGGGAGGGGTAGCAATGTGGAAATCTTTATGGGGTATAAAATACAAGCATCAGGGTTATTCTAAAGAGTTTTGGTGAACATCATGAACCTGCAGAATTAGTTGCAGGACCTCCCAGCTGGTGAATCGAGCCCCCTGTGTCCATCTGAACACCATTCTATGTTCTTTTGTTCCAATATATTTTACAGTTTCTTTTCTTTTGTTTTGTCTTTTTATTTCAACAAAATGAAAATAGAGCTCGGAAGTAAGTTGTATGAGCCACTCTGCTCAACATTTGCAGAATTTACTACCGTCTGCATGCAACCAGCAGATCCTTTATTTGTGAATTTCAGTAGTCTGCTACCATAGAAATGTGATCCAAATTCATGGTCTTTTTCTGTGATAAGTGAAGTTCACAAGGAAGGAGTCAATGTGTTTCTTACTCTTCTCCTCCTTTTCCCTGCCTTTTTTTTTTACTTTGAGGGGGAAAAACCCACAACACACAAACCTGCATGTTACCTTTTATTCTGGCAGCTGCAGCTAAAGTAAGAACATTTTCCATTAGATCTTCATCATGACAGTCAGAATAAAAAACAGGAAGTCAAGGTCAAGAGGACTTAACATTTTAAGCAAAGTTCAGTGCAGGCAAATATGTATAACTTTATTTTAACTTTTCCAAGCTTTGCAAAAAAATATGATGGGCAAAATTCTACTGTTAGATATAAGTATGATATTCTCTTGTCTAAGAGATCAACTAGGCACCATCTTTTAGTATGTAAAATACTTAACTGATGCTTTCCATGACTTTTGACTGATCTTAAGGGCATAATTATCCATCCCCTCGACCTAACTTCAAAAACATAAAAATTTATCTTTGTATCTTATTCCATATGGACCTTTTAGTTGTATTATAAAACTTCATAGCTGGAAGAGGGCTAAGATGATGATGGTGGTGGTTGTGGTGGTGGTTATGATGATAACAGGTCATAATAACAGCAGCCACAGGGCTTTAATATTTTGGAAAGCACTTTGCATATACTTTGATTTGATTTTAGAAAATACCCAACCTAACTCTTTATTATACGCATGAGGATGCCCTTTGTTCGGAGTTAGTGACAGAGGAGAAACTACAATCCAGGTTGCTATACTTCCTGTCTAGCACTTTCTTTCCACTGTACCATGTTGTACATCCATAATGGGCTTACCAATTTAGCATTTTTTAAGAGGTGTCCATAAAGTTAGTATGTAAAAATTATCTGTCACAATGCTACAAGGCATTTGGGAGAAAATTATCCTTTGGAATCTTCTATTTAGGTCCGGGGTTCTTCACATTTTTTTGTGTCATGGCAGTCTGGTGAAACTTAAGGGCCCCTTCTCAAAATAATACTTTAAATACATAAAATATGAAGGTTTACAAAGGTAACCAGTTTTACTGAAATAGGGTATCAAATTATGTTTTTGAAAAGTTCACAGAGCTCAGATTCAGAATGTCTTGTTTAGGATTAATCTATGACATTCCATCTTTAATCTTTTGGAATGAAAAGTTATACACCATGTAGTATAATTTCAATCCAGACCAGATTGGTTTGGTTTCAAATAAACTTACAGAGAAATCTCTTAGGCACTCAAAGAAGAAAAGTAAGATAAATAGCCTAAAATGATTAGAGATTGTTCTTTAAATATGCTTTAACTGCTCAAAGAATATGTTGCCGCAATGGGGCAGCATTGGTAACATGGGATATTGTGGTTTCAAAGAATTAGAGATTTGCAGAAATCTCCCTGGCAATTGGCACTAAAAGTTAAGAATTTTCCCATGTGACTATTTAAACTCTTTAAGTAGTTTAAACTATGCTTTTTTTAAAGTAATTGAGCTTCTGAACTATGAGAAAATTGATGATGATTAAAAAAAATAATTTTCATTCTAGGAGTAGTTCTGCTTGACCTGTTGGTCTTTTAGAGCATAGTTCTTGAGTATAAGTAATCTAATTTGTATTAGGATAAGGACTTGCTTCTTTGAAATGCCAAGAAAGATGGTGTTGGTGAGATTGTCCCAAGTAATTGTTTTCCCATAAGTATTATATGATGTAACTCCATTTCCAACCCATTGTTAAAAAATTATTTTTTAATTTTTACTTCAAGATGTACATAAAACAAGATTGGGAGAATATTGCATTTTATTTAAAAAAACAATATTCTGCCTCGAAGCATCAGCTATTAAAATCTTACGGCTTATGTGTATACAAATTTGAAAACAAGATAGTTTCCCTACCTCTCAAATTTATTAAGCAATTCAAAGTAAAATTCAAGTTAAATACAGTAAGGAAAAAAGTAAAAAAAAAATGTACATTTAGAGTTTTAATATGCTGCTGATTGAATAAAAGCTGTGTTTAAATTAATAAGAATCTCACTTATCACTGTGTTTTCATCAGTCCAAACACTTACCCCAATCCATTTCAGACTAAACAGGGCTAATTATTGTATCTGTTCATATAGGCATAGGAAGGTGTTGAATTAACTACAACACTGATGAAAACTCAATTACTTTATGTGTTTCTTCCTATGTCTATTTGTCATGATACTGAGGCTTCAAGGAATGTTGTGGCTTTCTCTCATATGAATAAATCCCTATTACCCCTTTTCAAGTACAACTTAAACCACATGGTGGATTAATAGTCCTGAGGACATCACATTTCTTGCTCTCCTTTTTTGTGGTGTTAAAGAAGCATGCTTTTCATTATACCAGATACATAACCAGTTTTTGACTTTACCCTAAATATTCAAGGCATTATTCATGCAGTTATTTGCTCTTGTTAATTTTGTGCATGCTTTTGGGGAGGAAAAAGATAAATAAAAGAAAAAAGGAGAAAACCATCTGACTTTAAATTTTACCTCCTAGATTAAGAAGTGTAAAAATGGAACAGAGGAAACTAAATGATCAAGCAAATACATTGGTGGACCTGGTCAAGGTGAGTCAACATGTTCCCTTGTCAGAAGCTGGGACTATTCTCACGGTCCTGTAGTCGGAATTTTAAGTGTTTTGTCAAGGGCCATTCAGATAGAACACAATAAAGTGGTATTTGGGATTTTTAGAAATACTTGAATGCCCATAGTAATTCAATCTCGGGCAAGACAATGCTGTCTGTCATCATCAGACTAAAATATCAAGAATAGGATTTGGTATATGGATTAGACTGCAAATACCTTGTATCCAATGATGCAGCTAGTTGGAGGTGTTTCAGAAGGAGGGAAAAAATGAAAAATAACTTCCTACTTAAAACATTGTGAGGTTTTCTAAAGCCCTGGTAACTAGAAGTCTTTTTTTTTTTTAGTTTATATCTGTGTTTGCATAGAAATATCTATAGACAGCAGATAAGGAGCAACTGGAGATTAGAGAAAGGAGAAATGGACAGTGTGGATAATGTCCAAGAGAAGGTGGGAAAAGATGGCAGCAAGGGTACCTGGAGAGGAGCTGGCCATGAGAAGAACCTTCTCCTCATTAGTATGGAGCCAAGAATGGGCGGGGGCGCAGTATGGGGAGATGAGGAGAATGGGAGAAAAGGGAGATCCCAGTGAATAGTTGTGATTTTCTCCATAAAGAAATGACGCAGAAACTGATATTTCGAGAGATAAAGTGATTTACCCCCAGGTCAAACAAGCAGTGGAGAGCAGAGGTGAGATGAAGAGGTGAAGTTCTCTTACTTCGTTTCCGGTGTTATTTCCAAGGCATTAAGGAGCTTTTGATTGCCCTTTTTATTCTTTTTTCATTACAGTTCATTATTAATACTCAAAAGTCACCCTCATTTGTATTTGCTTTAGAATTTCATCCATTTTGTTATTTTTTTTCTTTGTATCCCTAAGTCTAGTGCTTGAACTTGTGTTTAATAAACATTTCCTGAGTGAAGAAAGGAATGAATTAATAATAATTGTTAGCATTTATGTAGCACTTTCAGGTTTGTGAACCTCTTTAAAAATATCTCATTTTATCCTCATAACAGCCCAGGGAGGTAGACACTATTATTATACTCATTTTACAGGTGAGGAAAGTGAGGCAGGTCCAGGTTAAGTGACTTACCCGGGGTCACACAACAGCATCTGAGGCCTGTTGTTGTTATTGAATGATTTCGGTCGTGTCCAGCTCTCCGTGACCCCTTTTGGGGTTTTCTTGGCCAAGATACCGGAGTGGTTTGCCATTTCCTTCTCTAGCTCATTTTACAGATGGGGAAACTAAGGCGGAGTTAAGTGACTTGCCCAGGGTCACACAGCTAGTGTTGGAGGCTGGATTTGAACTTGAGTCTTCCTGACTCCAGGTCTAGGACTCTTATCTGCCTACCTGCCAATGAATGGATGAATGAATGAGGAGAGGGAGAAGGGGAGAGGGTGTGTGTGTGTGTGTGTGTGTGTGTGTGAATTCCTCATTGGGTATCACACCAGAAGAGAGTTTGTACTAGCCGTGTATTTAGTACTCAAGTACTTCTGGGGCCATACCCTCTCTTCATAATACTTATGCATGTATCATACTCTTCCTTTTCAGACACAAACCATCATGTATGACATGATTTCTGACATAAATGACAGAAGCGAAGAATTTGACAAGAGGGTTGGTACCCTGGAAAATAAGTTAGAGACTTTGATCGGTAACATTCAAGCCCTCCCTGAACTGCTAAGTCAGACAATCAGTAAACAGCAAACTGATTTCCTGGAAGCTCAAATGCAAAGCTACAACAAGAATGTTGCCTACAGTGCAGAGCGGTCACGGTCCTTGACCCGAAGAAGGAGGTCCTCCTCTACAGCACCACCAACTTCATCAGAGAGTAGCTAGAAGAGAATAAGTTAACCACAAAATAAAAGACTTTTTGCCATCATATGGTCAATATTTTAGCTTTTATTGTAAAGCCCTATGGTTCTAATCAGTGTTATCTGGGTTCTGATGTCAGAATTCTGGGAACCTGAACACAATGTTTTAGGCCAAAATGAGTGAAAACTCTTTTCTTTTCTTTCAGATGCACAGGGAATGCACCTATTATTGCTATATAGATTGTTCCTCCTGTAATTCCACTAACTTTTTATTCATGCACTTCAAACTTTACTACTACAGTATATAATATAATAAAAAAGGTTAATTTCTGCACATATTTGCTTTATCACTCCACCATAACTTTGGAATATGATATTTTTGCATTATCTTCAAGAGCCAATGATCAGTGAGAACAGCTATGTACCAATAACACTAAGTTCCAAAATTTCAGTCTAACAGAAAAAGAAATTAAATTGCTTGGTGCAGTATTCTCTTAAACAGTACATAAAATAAGGTCGTTGACGCATTTCCATTTGTAAAATTAAGGGTTTCTGATTCATTTGCAAGTTAAAGTCTAGGCCCACTTTCATCATGATAACAATGTCACAGGTGTTACAAACTATTTGACTAATCGATTTGTTCTCAATTCCATAGAAAAGTAGCATGATAAGGGTGCCAAGATTAACCCTAAATTCATTAAGCAATATTTTCTTAAATGTAATTCTAGAGTTTTAACATTCTAAAAAAAATAGGTAATACATAAGTTCCCTTTTATTCACTACCATGGACTATCTTTGTTGCTTTCAAAGAGCACATGCTTAATAGAAAGGAGAATCAATATAAGGGGTGCTTTCATTTTCATAGACCTTTTTTACCTATAACATGCCATAATTACTTTCTCTCGGTCTGAAAAAAAGTTGGAAACATTTTTGTTCATGTTTCTAAAATAAAGTACTTTTAAGATAAGTCAAAATTCACATTAGTTATCAATTCACCCTCATACTATCTTATTTTTTTACTTATGTCCCTTAATACAATGCAGAGTGAACAACTCACCTTGAATAGAATGGATGCCTGATACAGAAATGAGTCTATGGTTCTGCCAGTGGTCTTATTTGGTCTTTATTTTGATGTCTGGCACAAAGGCAATGAATATAAAACAAACACAATTTGAGAAGACATCCCTAAATAATGATTCCCTCATACTATGACAGTGTTCCCTATGTTATTCATCTGGATGTCCTGCAATACCTAATGGTTGGAAAATCATCTGCAATGTGTAATAGGGTAACATACAGATTCCCCTTTCCCCTTCAGTCATTCTGATCTGTCTAGCTTTCGTTAAGAACTAAATTTTCACTTCTCAAATCAGTCTCTGACTTAGATGCTTAGACCCTCAGCATCATTTTCTAACTATGCTCATCGTAGTCAATTTCTGGCCTATGAAAGTTGCTAATACAGGTATATCTTTCTTCTTTATCTGTAAATAGAACTCTGGTGCAATATATGATGTGGGTAATATGCCTGGATAAAGTGACTTTCATAACTATTCTTTGTTGTCAGTGCTAAAATCAAACATCATCTTTCCAGGCCAAAAACATAAAAGTGACATTTCTTAAGAGAACACAAGGACCAAAAGAAATCTCAGTGGCCATACATCAGCACATCTCCTAATCCCAAATATATTTTTGGTTATATGAAATTCATTGTCCTAATCAAGAAAAGTTTGTATTTTCATGTAAAAAAAATCCTCCCTCTATAAACTTTGGGAAGCACACCAGAAAATCATGGATATATTTAGTATCTTCTTAATATAAAGGGAAAGGGAAATAGAAAGGGAACCAGGGACAAAAGTAATTTATTTATCTATTTCTATCTTCAACACAAAGGCTAATCTGTTGTAATGGTGAGATAGGGTGATAGTCTAATTAATTAAACTATGATTTGCATCTCACTGATCAAACTCCAACCCAAAGAACTGAAACTTGAGGAAAAGCTGATGTATTGTCTACAAATAAATATGAAAATTAAGAGATTAAATTCTACAAGTATAGCCTCTAGCTATACAATCTCTAGCCTCTAGATGGTGGGAAAAATTAAAAACTACCTAACACACCCAAATGTCAAAATAAAAAGGTTGGGTGGGAATGAGAAGAGAATATCCAAACGTTGATTGTATTGCAAGCATTGCTGCAAGAACGTGTAGTTCGTACGCATCTTTTAAAGACTGGAGTCAAACTGGTGGCAGTTTTGTGTACTTTGTGGACACAAAAAGTCTACAAAGGGATGGATACTAGAAAGGTCTATAAGTTCCACAAAAGTTCTACTTTGATGTCTCAGGGTGAGCAAAGGGAACTTGGGTTTATACAAAGGTACAGCATTGTTCAAGCTCTAGCAGGTCCTTCTTGGCTACAAAGGCTTCAAATAAAGACCTGCTGTGATAAGTCTAATATCTACCAGAATCTCCCCACAATGTTGGTTAGGTCCATAGTTTAGGAGCCCACCTTCTCTCTTCCACCTGTGAGAGGGATTTGTTTGTTTGTTTGTTTGTTTTTCTTAAAAAAAGACAAAGCAGTCCCCAGACCTGATTGGCCTGACACAGATTCCTGCTAACCAAAGTCCATAAAAAGTCTTAACCAGTAGGGTCTGGGATTCTCAGATTGGTGGGTGCCAGAGCACAAGAGCACCATACCCCGTCCTGATGAGACCAAGTCTAACAAAACTGAAAATTAGGTGCTACTCTATCCTTGTTACATATCCTTACTGTGTTAGAACAAAGTAAACCTTTTTGTCTACTTTTCAGTGATTTAGGAGTGCCTCATTTTGACCCAAAATCAAATGTGAATTAGGAAAGTACTTGCATTAGGCATTAGCTCTAATATTTGGTGGAACGGTAATTGGGACAAGATGAGATAGGCTCATGGTTGAGTTGAGGAAAGAGCACTACAAATACTGAGAACGGGGTAATTTGGACAGTGATATCCCAGACACTAGAGACCTCCTGAACTTTGTGGGACAAGGATGAGGCTCCCAGAGAGAGAGACGGATAAGTTCAGTAAGTACTGAAGGAGGCTGCCTAGGAGGGTAAAGAAAGTGCCAAGTTCAGCATTCCCTGACAGCTGTTTACTATTGTGCATAAGTTAGACTACAGGATAATAAGACTAAATACAGAAATATCTCATATGCAGCTAAAGCAGTCCTTGGAGGAAAAAATATCTTTGAGAACATACTCTAACAAAATAGAAAAAGAAAGGATTGCTGAACCGAATGTGCAATTTTTAAAATTGGAAAAAATAAAGACAAGCCCAAAGCATGTAAAAAAAAGGAAAATCTGAAATTTAGAGAAGAAACAAAAACTATAAATAAAACTATAGGCTAGTTCTTGAAAAGACTAAGAAAATTTATAAACTCTTTAGCTGGCCTGGTTTTTAAAAAGGGAGAAAAACAAAACCACCAAAATAAAAAAAATAAGTTAAAATCTCAAATAAAATCAGAAATCTCAAAAAAAATCAGAACCTATTATACACATTTACTGTATATACAAGCAAAACAGAATTTAAAAGAATAGAGGAATATCTACAAGAATATCAAGTATACAACATGAATTAGAAATCCTAAACAATTCAGTTTCATAAAAATAAATCAAACTAGATGTAAATGTAAACCACAGGGGAGAAGAGACAGAATGGACCAGATGGATTTACAAGTAAATTTAATGCAACTTTGAAGAAGAACTGTCTATATCTTCCTGCAGTTCTGTAAGGGCAAAGCTTTAATGGCTACATGCTGCATCTTAAGCAGCCTTCTATCGCCCGCCCCAGTGGAATGATTTCTGAGAGGCGAGAGTTCATCATGTCTAGCTGGGACAAGACCGGACCATACTGCATGCTGGCCATTGTCCTGCTATGCCACCTCCCTGTTCCCGTTCCACCAGTTTCACCTCTTGGTGGGACAATAATCAAATTAACACTGTCATTCCTAGTAAATAATGTGTTGTTCAAGGGTGCATTTCAACTTGCTTTTTTAGTAGCAATGTATTTTCTCTGCTCCTCACCAAGGGCAGGTATTTACAAAACAAAACATGGTTGGTAGTATAAATCTGTGGCCATAGAATATGATAAAGCCTATATATACATATATATATATATACACTTGTACTCACATAAATGAATTTAGTATCATTAATTCTATGGTATACAAACTGAGACCATACCAGTCATAGACAGTGGTGCAAGGCCTATAATATTTAAGTTGTTACGTGGAAACAATCTACTAAAAAGGGTGCTAACTTAAGGTAAGAACAAAAAAGAAATGATTGACAGCTAGTTGGCACAATGCATAGAGGGCTAAATAGGCAATAAACTTTTGTTAAGTGCTTACTGTGTGCCAGACACTTTGTTAATCACTAGCAAAGAGAGGCAAAAGACTATCTCTGCTCTCAAGGAGCTCTCAGTCTGATGAGGGAGAGACCAAGTAAGCAATATGGACAAACAAGTACGGCCATAGAAGTGGTGAGTGGGACTGTGTGTGGTGAGGCTCCGCTTGGGCAGAGTGAACACTGTCCTTGTGTGTGGCTCAAAGGAAGCACAAGAGACACCGTTAGTGTCTTCTCCCCACAGTCTTCTCCAAAAGAGACTTTCATACCTGCCAGGTAAGGAAATAGGAGGTTGGGGTTAGAGGTCACCACTCTGCTCCCCTCAAAGAGAGGGGTATCAAGCTAGAAATGTTGTGGATATAATCAGGTTCCATGTGACTTTGATCACTCTGTCATTGTGAAGGGAAGGAACCCAAGCTCTACATCCAAGGCTTTACCCCTTCCCCACCTAATACCAGTTCCACATGAACACACATGGAGAATAAGCAAAAAAAAAAAACCATTCGGCCAAATCATAGCAAAACAGAAATCAGAGAAGATATGAATGAGAAAACATATACCAGAAAATAAAGAGTAAAGGAGCTCTCGCATTGGGAATGAGATAACTCAGCTCAACAAGGTGGGGGGAAAGGCAGAGAGGGAGGGAGGGAGAGGGACAGAGAGGGACAGAGAGGGACAGAGAGGGAGAGAGAGAAGGGGAGGGGAGAGAGAGAAGGGGAGGGGAGAGAGAGAAGGGAAGATGGAGAGAGAGAGAGAGAGAGAGGAGGGGGGGGGGGGGAGGGGGAGGGGAGGGAGGGAGGGAGAGGTAGAGAGGGAGGGAGAGAGAGAGGGAGGGAGAGAGGGAGAAAGAGAGAGGGAGAGGCGGGGAGAGAGAAGAGGAGGGAGAGAGAGGCAGAGAGACAGAGAGACACAGAGAGGCAGAGAGACAGACAGAGAGAGACAGATAGAGAGAGTGTGACAGAAAGAGAGAGTGACAGAGAAAGAGAGAGAGAAAGGGGGGGGGGGTGTCCTGGATCTCACCCAAGGGGACACTCCTCAAAAGTTGTGCAGGGGGAGATGGAAGTCACCAATTGCACCTCACTCACTGCGATGCCTTTCCTCTCCCTTTTCCCTCGAGAGACACATGCAGCAAGAGAAAGAAAGTGTGTGGTCAAATTGAAGACCTGAGTTTAAATCCTGCCTTAGACACTTACTAGCTGTGTGACCTTTGAAAAGTCACTTAATTTCTCTGTGCCTTAGTTTCCTTGTCTGTGAAATGGGAATAATCCCAGCACCTACGTAAAAGTGTTGTTATGAGATAAAATGAAATAATATGTAAAAATGCTTTGTAAACTCAACAGCACTATGTAAATTCTTATTATTAGACTACTAGAGCATTTTAGTTCAGAAATTAGCTAGGTTCTTAGTGTAGATCAAAATCAGTTTCTCCTCATTAAAAAAAAAATTGACATAAAGGGATGGATGGTTAGCAAGAGCTAACTGATTACAGGCTGAAGTGGAAGATTAAAGCACAATTACCTGCTAGCTTTTCACGAAAACCCTCCTTGACGGGGCAGCTAGGTGGTGCAGTGAGTAGAGCACCAGCCCTGGAGTCAGAAGGACCTGAGTTCAAATATGGCTCAGATACTTGATATACTTACTAGTTGTATGACCTTGGGCAAGTCACTTACCCCCAACTGTCCTGCCTTCCCCTCTCAAAAAAAAAACTGAAAAACCTCCTCGATACCATGAAGTGGTATCTTCAGCTATGTTTTATGCCACCGTTACATTCTGACTCAAAAATTTAAAAAAAACTATTGAATTGGTAAATAAAACTAGAAGCTTTTTTAATCTTATAAAATAGATAAATAGGTATCTTGATTGTTTAAAAAAGAGAGAGGAAAAATCAAATTTTCATATCAAAATGAAAATGGAGAACTTACAACAATTAAAGAGAAAAATAAAGGAAATTACCAAATACTCAATTATATGCTAAGAAAGCTGATAATGTAAAAGAAATTGATGGATACTTACCAAAAAACACCCAAATTAACAAAGGAAGAAATAGACTACTTAAATAATTTAGTATCAAAAAATGGAAAAGGCCATGAAGGAACTCACTAATTTAAAAAAAAAACTCCAAGATAAGATCAAAACGGGCACATAATTTAGACATAAAGGGTGATACCATGGGCAAATTAGGGAAGGTTGGAACATCTGTGAGATCTATGGAAAAGGGAAGAATTTGTTACCAAGCAAGAGACATAGAGCATTACAAGATGTAAACTGTATAATTTTGATTATATTAAATTAAAAGGGGTTTGCATAAACAAAATGCAGCCAAGATTAGAAGGAAGCAGGAAACTGGGAAACAATTTTTAGAGCAAGTGTCTCTGATAAAGATCTCATTTCTCAAATACATGGGGAACTGAGTCAAATTTATAAGGATACAAGTCATTACCCAATTGATAAATGATCAAAGGATACCAACAGGCAGTTTTCAGAAAAGGAAATCAAAGATAAATATAGTTAAATGAAAAATGCTCTGAATCACTATTGATTAGAGGAATGCAAATAGAAACAATTCTGAGGTATCACCTGACACCTTTTATATTGGCAAATATGACAGAACAGGAAAGTGATAAATGTTGGAAGGGATGTGGGGAAATTGGGACATTAATGCACTGTTTTGGAGTGATCCAACCACTGTGGAGAACATTTTAGAATAATGCCCACAGGGCACTCGAACTGTGCCTAACCTTTGATCCAGAAATACCACTACCAGGTTTGTATCCCAAAGAGATCATAAAAAAGGGAAAAGGACCCTTATGTACAAAAATGTTTATAGCAGGTCTTTTTTGTGGTGGCAAAGATTTGGAAATTGAGGGGGTGTCAATCAATTAGGGAATGGTTGAACAAGTTGTGGTATATGATTGTAATGGAATACTATTGTGCTGTAAGAAATGATGAGTGAGCAGATTTCAGAAAAACCTGGAAACACTTACATGAACTGATGAAAGTGAAGTTAATAGAGCCAGAAGAACATTTTACATAGTAACAGCAACATTGTGGGATGGTTAACTAAGAATGACTTAGCTCTTCTCAGCAATACAATGACCCAACACAATTCCAAAGAACTCATGATGGAAAATGCTATACACATCCAGAAAAAGAATTGATGGAGGGGGCAGAGCCAAGATGAAGGGGGCAGAGCCAAGATGGCGGCTGGAAAACAGGGACTCACTTAAGCTCTCCCGCAAATACCTGTAAAAATGGCTCTGAATGAATTCTAGAGCTACAGAACCCATGAAATAACAAAGGGAAACAAGTCCCCAGCCCAAGATGGCCTGGGTGGTTGCAGGGAAGGGTCTATCAAACCATGCTGGGAGCAGAGTGCAGCCCAGCATGGGCCGCACCAGGAATAACCAGACTGGGAGTCTGGTAGAGAAGGCCTCAGGGCCATGAATCACTGAGCTGTGGCAGTTACCAGACAAACACCAATGACAGGGGAGCAGGTTAGTGGGAAAACTGCTGGATCAGGGTAAGAAAAGTGTGAAGTCTGTCCACAGCCCCAGGGTGGAGGAGGTGACAGGGCAGCAGCAGCAGGAAGCTCCTACAGATGCTTCCAGAGCTCCAGCAGTGGCTACTTCCAGTCTCAGGTCCACACGGTGGGAGGAATCAAGTGACGGATCAGAGCAGGAGTGCAGGGCTTACTTTGCTGGTGCAGAGGCAGGGTTCTCTTGCTTTGCCCTGCTTGTATCTGGATCGTGGTACTCGTTGGCAGTTCTTGGGGGAGGAGGAGCACTCGTGTGCAGAGCTTGCGGTGATGGTGGAAGAGAAGTAGCTCTGAAAACAGCAGCACAAGGCCCCTAAAGCTTGGGACAAAGTACTCTCCACTGTAAAAGCAGTCATATCTTGACAAAAAGCTCAAGGGTCAAATAGTTGGCTGGGAACATGAGCAGGCAGCATAAAAGGATTCAGACTCAGACTATAGAATTTTTTTTTGGTGACAAAGAAGATCAAAACATATGGCCAGAAGAAGTCAACAAAGTCAAAGAGCCCACATCAAAAGCCTCCAAGAAAAATATGAATTGGTCTCAGGCCATGGAAGAGCTCAAAAAGAATTTGGAAAATAAAGTAAGAGAAGTTGAGGAAAAATTGGGAAGAGAAATGAAAGTGATGCAAGAATATCATGAAAAACAAGTCAGCAGCTCGCTAAAGGAGACCCCAAAAATGCTGAAGAAAATAACACTTTAAAGAATAGACTAACCCAAATGGCAAAAGAGCTCCAGAAAGTCAATGAGGATAAGAATGCCTTAAAAGGCAGAATTAGCCAAATGGAAAAGGAGGTCCAAAAGACCACTGAAGAAAATACTACCTTAAAAATTAGAATGGAGCAAGTGGAAGCTAAGTGAATTTATGAGAAGTCAAGAAATTATAAAACAGAACCAAAAGAATGAAAAAATGGAAGACAATGTGAAATATCTCATTGGAAAACCACTGACCTGAAGAATAGATCCAGGAGAGATAATTTAAAAATGATTGGACTACCTGAAAGCCATGATCAAAAAAAGAGCCTACATATCATCTTTCAAGAAATTGTCAAGGAAACCTGCCATGATATTCTAGAACCAGAGGGTAAAATAGAAATTGAGAGAATCTACTGATCATCTCTTGAAAAAGATTCCAAAAAGAAAACTCCTAGGAATATTGTAGCCAAATTCCAGAATTCCTAGGTCAAGGAGAAAATATTGGAAGCAGCCAGAAAGAAATAATTTGGGTATTGTGGAAACTCAATCAGGATAACACAAGATCTAGCAGCTTCTACATTAGGGGATCAAAGGGCTTGGAATATGATATTCCAGAGGTCAATGGAGCTAGGATTAAAACCGAGAGTCACTGAGTATAATATTCCAGGGCAAAATATGGATTTTCAGTAAAATAGAGGACTTTCAAGCTTTCTTGATGAAAAGACCAGAGCTGAATAGAAAATTTGACTTTCAAATACAAGAATCAAGAGAAACATGAAAAGGTAAACAGGAAAGAGAAATCATAAGGGATTTATTAAAGTTGAACTGTTTTGTTTATGTTCCTATGTGGAAAGATGATGTGTGTAATTCATGAGACCTTTCTCAGTATTAGGGTAGTTGAAGGGAACATACATATACATAGACAAAGAGCACAGGGTGAGCTGAATAGGAAGGGATGATATATAAAAATAAATAAATATAATTAAGGGATGAGAGAGGAATATATTGGGAGAAGGAGAATGGGAGAGATAGAATGGGGTAAATTATCTCACATAAAAATGGCAAGAAAAAGCAGTTCTATTGGAAGGGAAGAGGGGGCAGGTGAAAGGGAATGAGTGAATCTTGCTCTCATTGGATTTGACCTGAAGAGGGAATAACACACACACTCAACTGGGTATCTTACCCCACAGGAAAGTAGGGGGGAAAGGGATAAGAGAGGGGGGTTGATAGAAGGGAGGGCAGATTGGGGGAGGAGGTAGTCAAAATCAAACACTTTTGAAAAGGGACAGGGTCAAGGGAGAAAAGTGAATAAAGGGGGACAGGATAGGATGGAGGGAAATACAGTTAGTGTTTCACAACATGACTGTTATGGAAGTGTTTTCCATAACGATACATGTGCGGCCTCTGTTGAATTGCTTGCTTGCATTCTCAAGGAGGGTGGGCTGGGAGGAAAGAAGGGAGAGAATTTGGAACTCAAAGTTCTAAAACAAATGCAAAAAAAAGTTGTTTTTACATGCAACTGGGAAATAAGATATACAGGCAATGGGGTATAGAAATCTATCTTGCCCTACAAGAAAGTAAGAGGAAAGGGGATAAGGAGGGGTAGTGGGGTGACAGAAGGGAGGGCAGGCTGGGGAAAGGGGCAATCAGAATATATGCCATCTTGCAGTGGGGGGAGGGTAGAAATGAGGAGAAAATTTTTAACTCAAAATCTTGTGGAAATCAGTGTTGAAAACTAAAAATATTAAATAATAAAATATGAAAAAGGAAGAATTGATGGAGTCTAAATGCAGATTGAAGCATACTATTTTCACTAATTCTATTTTTTTCCTTTTGGTCTGTTTCTTCTTTCACAACATGACTAATATGAAAGTATGTTTTACATGATTGCACATATATAATCTGAATCAAATTGCTTACTATGTTATGGAGAAAGGAGGTGAGAGGGAGGGAGGGAGAAAATTTGGAACTCAAAAAAATCTTAAATGAATATTTAAAATTGTCTTTACATGTAATTAGAAAAAATAAAATACTATTTGAAAAGAAAAATAAATAAAAATTAATATAATTGAAATAACTTCATTTGCGAGATATAAGATAATCCACAGAAATCACTCACATTCCTGTATATAATCAACAAAACCCACCAGGAAGAGATGGACTCAGGCCCCAAAGTCCATTAGTATAGGATTCTCTTTTCCTTGGCAGAGACCAGTTCCCTAGGCTGGTATGTAGGGAGGGGTAGAGTTGGCAAGAGCAAAAGAGGAGAATGATGTGGCGTTCTTCGATCTCCCAGTTTCGAGAGAGAAGACTTATGGTACTAACTTGTCTTCAGGTTACTAAAGGAAGAGAAAAACTATGGGAAGAAACTGACATGAAGAGAGACGATAGTCACGTCCCTATAATCAGCTTGCTATACTAAAGATTTCAGGGGACTTATTATGGGACTCGCTTTCTCTCTCTCTGTCTTTGTCTGTCTGTCTGTCTGTCTGTCTGTCTGTCTGTCTGTCTCTCTCTCTCTCTCTCTCTCTTTCTTTCTTTCTCTCTCAACTGAGCTGAGATATCTCCATTTGGGGGGCTTTTTCAATCTGTATTGCCTGGTATATATGTTCATATATAGCCTTCTCTGATTTCTGTTTCACTGTTGATTTGGAAAAATGGGTTTCTTTGTTATTTGTTAATGTGTGTTTATTATGAAACCAGTATTTTGTTGGAGGGAAGTAAAGCCTTGGATAAAAAGCTTGGGGCCCTCCTTTAACTTGAACCTTAAAATTACCTTCCCAAGACTAACAATGATGGAGAAGATAGATGTAATTCTAGCCAAATATCCCTTTTCTCTGACCCAAACCTCTTGCTTCCCCCCCAGAAAGGAATGAAAGTCTCCCTTGAGAATGGCAGAGGGAGAAGAGATATCTATTCTTATCTACCTGCAAGCCACTTTGATTTGGCTACATTACACATTCAAAATAACTACAGAAGGTATAAAATATTTGGAGGTGCTAACAGCATCACTAAGATAGCATAGAGGGCAATCATGTCTACATGAGAAGCCATTCTTCCTGGAGTCCTTTCTAACATAGCTTTGACACAGTCTCCTTCTACCTTCAGCTGCTTCAAGGATCTCCAAGGAGCCCAGCAACTCCAGGATATGCTAGGCCTAGGTGGACTTCATAAGGGTACCACAAAGGTGAGAAAAGGATATCTAGCAACCAGGAGTTGTAGTTTTGCCCTGGCCGCATATGCTTTCTAAATTTGAGCCCACTTTCCCTTGAACTTTGTGTGTACTGACAAGAAGATGTGTCATGAGCATAGGAAGGAATGCTTTGTACCAACCGCTAATATTATACCACCTTAGTAAACATCCCTTTCTAAAGGCTAATTAATTCTAGATGATTAATTGACATTATGATAATCAATGGGGGAAGAAAACAAATGCTGACTCATGAACATCCCAATGAGAATAGATACTTCCAACCCTTTATGTTTAAACCTAGAGTTCTGAGGGAAGATATTGCAGCAACCTTCTGGGGTTCCAGTGAGATTTGGAAGGAGAGCTCCAGAGTGTCTGCTATACATTGTTCAGTATTAGCTTCAGTCTAGTCTCTCAGCATTATCTAGCCTCTTCTGTTCCTCAGTATATCTTCTTGTAAAGAATTTGAGGCCAAGTTCACACTAGATAGTGAAATCAATACAGTGAAATCCTGCTGGTATCCTGCTACAACTGGACTTTGGAGTTATTTGCTTTTAAACATTTAATATTTGCTGTATTTTGCACTTTTGAAGATTAGCATTAAAGGGATAGCATGTGAGGCAGAGATCTGGATTTTTTTTCTTTTCTCTAAGAACAGCTTGTTTCCATGACATTTAGAGTGAGCCTTTTCTAAATGACAAGCAGATTGTTGAAAGATGTTATTTTCTATCTTTTTTGATATGGATCTTTGCCTAGTTAGTGTAATGTGAGTGAGACAGATTCATAAGGAGATTTTTAGCAGTACAGATATGGAAAATAGGTTAGGGGTGGAGGGCTGGGATGGAATGTCTTGCTGTGCTTGCTACAGAAGTAACCTAATGTAATGAAGCATAAAGTTATAAGATACCATCATTACTACTTTTGAAAGATCTATTTCAAAATATTATAAAGCAATTGCTGAAAGATCAACTTTTGAGGAAATCACAAATATATACAGATAATGCATAAAGACAAATTTCAAAGAGGTACCTCAAGCATAGAAAAATAAAATTGGCTGTCATTAGTTTCTTCTATCTTTTACTTTTACTTGTATCCCCAGAGCTTAACACAATGTCTGGCATAGAGTAAACACTTAATAAATGCTTATTTCCTTCCTTTATTCCTTCCTTTCTTCAGCTACATATAATATGAGTTTTCTGACACCCCAAATCAGGCTGTTTTGTCATTTAGCATTAATAGAGATCATAAAAGTACTTTGAGTCAAAAGAATACAATGACCAGAATTCAAGTCACTTTGTCAACTAAACAATGAAACATCCTACAAAGAATGTCATTTTCTATTTTCATTTTTTTATATGTGAGCAACAACTGTGAAAGGAGAAAAGAGTTTAAAATGTCACCTTTCTCTTTGTTTCAAATTTTTGAAAGAGTATTATAAAACAAAGGTGGATTTTGTTATATACAAAAACAACATTAAAGTTATTTGTGCAATTAGGAGATCCAAACATGATGAGTAATGTTACTAGTGTTACTTCTACTGTTCCTTAGTGGCACAAAGTAGGCCTAGCCTCGTGGTTACTGACACTAAACAAAGGTGAAAAATTATATGTAAAATATTTTAAGAAACCAAAAAATCAACTGTAACAATAAGAACCTCTGCTGGGCCCAGGGAAATGGGATGCTGCACCTTCTCCCTCTGTACTAACAGGCCATATTCAGCACTTTACTTCCAGTCTTGCAGGAACCTGACCTGTTAAAGAAGGGTCAGCTTCTTTTTTCTTGAACTCTTTGGCTCTTTACACCAGCTACATTGGAGCCTTTGGAAAAATTATCCAAAATTTTTGGGATCTCCCTTAAGAGGGTAAAAAGGGAGCAAGAAGTTTATAACCAGATAAAAGCAGGACAGAAAAAGGAACTAATAAGCAAAACCCCAGAAGGAAAGGAGTAACTAATGGTAGAAGGAGCTTGGGATGAAGGAAAGAGCCAGTGGGCCACACTTTAAAAAATTAAAAGATTAAAGTAAAAAAACTGAAGGAACATAGCACTATGTTTATAGTGGAAGAGGGTCAGGTGGAATCACAACCCAGAGGAAAAAAAACAATATTAGAGACAGCTAGAGAAAAATATAAAGCTAATTTTCACAACTTTCAATGAAAATGAATTAAATAATCCAACAAAATAAAAAAAGAGTGATAGATTGGCTAAAAAACTCTATAATCAATTGATTGCAAGAAAACACATTCTAATATGTAAAATAAAACTGAAGGAATGGAAAAAAATTTACTATGCATCAAGTCAATCCAAAAAAGCAAGAGCTGCAATCATGCTATCTGACAAAGCAAAAACAAACATTGAAAAACTAAAAGGGATAAACAAAGAAACTACATTATACTGAAAGGAACCATAGACAACAAAACAATATTAGTTGTAAACACAATTTGCCCCATAGATCGGGTTGTATTATTGGTATGCACAATCATTAATCTCTGAGAGGAAACATTATCTGAGCTACAAGAAGACATAGACAGGAAACTTCAATTACCCTCTCTCAGTTTTGGTGAAGACGAATAGAAAAATAAACCAAATAGAAAATATGAAACTGAATAAATTGCTGGAGAAACTAGAGTTAAAAGACATCTTCTAAATGGGACAGGAAAAGAATATGCATATTTATCAGCAGTACATGGAATTTTTATAAAACCTGACCATGTACTAGGGCACAAGGATATTGCAAACAGATGTAAAAAGGCAAAGATAGCTAATATCTTCTTTACACACTATAACACAATAAAAACAGTAATTGGTTCAGAGACCACAAACAAAATACAAATAGAGACTTAATGAAATGCTAAATAATGAATGGGTCAAAGAAGAAATCATAGGAACAACAAGTAACTATTTAAAAATTGTAATGGTCAATGTTGGGGGAGTTATAGAATGAATGATAAGCACACCTACACATTGTCGGTGGTGCTATGAAATGGCACAACCATTTTGGAAAGCAATTTGGAATTATGCAAATAAGTAATGAAAATGTCCATACCTTTTGAACCAGAGGCTCCACAAGGGAACCATCGATAAGAAGAAAGTCCCCATATACATAAAAATATTTATAACAGCTCTTTTTGTGATAGCAAAGAATTGAAGAAAAACAACAACTAGATAGATTGGGGATTGGATAAACAAATTGTGGTACATGATGTAATGGCATATCACTGTGCTATAAGAAAATCCATCCTTCGCTTAGCTGCCAAATTGATCTTCTAATGTACAGAACTGACTATGACACTCTTTTGCTCAGAAAGCTCCGTTGTTTTAAGAATAAAATACAAACTGCTCCTGTTTAGCATTTAATTTTTTCTTTTAAAAATCGTTTTTAGTTTTTGCAATAATTTATTACCTTTCCCTGTTACTGTCCCCTCATTTCAACAATTTTAAAAAAAGAAAAAGAAAACCCTCATAATGAATATGTATATCAACCAAAACAAATTCCCACATCAGCTATGTCCAAAAATGTATGCCTAAGTTCATAAAAAGAAAAGCTAGGTAAATTATTAAACAAATTTATAGGAACCTCTCTCTTGTATATTTATATAACTCTGTGGGAGCTGTATAAATTCAACAGAAAGGTAAACAAGAAAGAAAATATAAAAGTAAAGGCATAGTTGAAAACTAGATTTTCAAAAATGTAGGGAAAGTAGGTTTGATTGATGATAAATTCTGATGGGAATATTAAAAGATATACATATTTTTCATCTTATCATGATACTTTTCAAATATTTATTATGTACTAGTTAGGGCATAAAGAATTCATAAACAAACATGAAAAGGCAGATATAATCAATTCATCCTTTACAGATCATAAAGTAATAAAGACAGTATTGAATAAAGGAAATATGAGTAAAAGATATACCACTAAATAGAAACTAAGAAAGAACATCCTACTTTACAATTTAGGGGTCGAAGAACAAATTAAAGACACAATAAATAATTTTGTTAAAGATAATCATTAACAAAGAAACAAGATGTGAACTCTTATGGAATATGAATAAGTTGTTCTTACAGGAAAATTTATATCTCTGGAAACTTACATTAACAAAGTTGAAAAAGAAGGATCAACTTACCATATTTAAAAGACTAGAAAATAAATTAGCAACCTATTTTAAAATTAAAAAAAAAAAGAAGAGTAAGAACAAGTTTGAATGTTAGAGGAGAAATACAGAAACTTTTTTTTAATTGCATAAACAATTCATTGATTTGCTCTTGCCCTTTTTTTCCAAGCTTTTCTTTTCTTTTTTAATTTTTTTTTATTTTTAGTTTACAACACTCAGTTCCACAAGTTTTTCAGTTCCAAATTTTCTTCCCCATCCTCTTCTCCCTCCTCCTCCCCAGGATGGCATGTAATCTGATATACGTTCTACATATACCTTCACATTAAACTTAAGAAATACAGAAACTTGAAAATATCTACTCGTTTAATGATCTCAGTACTCCTTTCCTCATTTGGGGGCCTGAGATCAGGGATAATGCAAACTGTATTCAGTCCAGGAACAACTGGCTTCTAAAGAGACTGGGTCAGGTTTGTTTAGTTTGTTTGTTTCTTGATCACTATCACCACCACAAAGTAAAACTCCAGAGAAAGTCACTTAAAAAAATTTATGTTTGGCTCATGTACATGATCTCCCCGAAAAGGATTAACAGAGTCCCTTCTAGAAAGGTAGTCAATATACAAAGTAATATAAGACAGCCAATTATTTCCTGTGCCAAAAATAATAATAAACAAAAAAGAGCATGCATTGACAAATATTTAAAGAATAAGCTTTTGCCTTCCCTTCTGCTCTGTAATTTTTGAATGCCTTCCTTGAGAGAAGTCCCTGTCTCTTGGAAAGTCAGGACATGGCTTGGACTTAGCCTCCTGTCCGTGATCATATCCACTTGTAGTAGCCGTAGAAAATTGCTTCCAGTCAGCATTGACTGAGGAACCTAGGAATTCCTGAACTCAATTGAAGTAACAAGGATGCATTGGAACACCAATCTCAGGATGACTAACTAATCACTTGTGCTCAAAGAAAGAAATGCAAAAACACAAGAAGAAACTAAGGCTTTGAGATCCAATCTCAGGTTCACCTAAACAAGTACAAATTCTCAAACATGTGAAGGCAGTTACTCTTGTTTCCAGGATTCAGGAGGGGAAGACACATCCCCTGACCTCCCTATGAGAAGTCTATGGGAGAGCTGTACTAAGTCCCAAACCACATGCTCAAAAGAGTGGCAGAAGAGAGCAAGAGCAAATGGCACCTCCTTCTTTAAAATCTAATGAGTGGTTGGCTCTTCCTGGCTTAGCCAATTCTGTTTGATGCAGCCCTCTCCCCTGCTTACCATCACAGGAACTCAGTAATTGGTGCACAGTCTCAAAGTCCTTCAGTGTTAAGCATGAATCCCTGGAAATGCTCTAAAGAATTCAGCTCTTCTCCAAGTATGCTCCATGGGATATTCTTCAGCCAGAGAAGATCAGAGGAGACTGCTAACATACCCGCATTACAATTTTTAAAAGACTGTCATACTAATAAAATTGAGTTAGTTTAATTTACAGAAGCAGGTAGCATGTGATTTTTAAAAAGTCACTATGTGAAATGATGGTTCTTCCAGCTATGTTAAAAAATAACATGTCTGGATTTCACAGTAGGATTCCAGGTTTATAAAATATTTCATAGACCATTCAGATCAAGAGACTTTCACTGAAATATTAACATTAGAAAGAGATCCTTGCAAACAGGATTCTATGACTTGGGTTAGAGCTAAGAGGTTTTTTCCTTTGTTTTCATTTTTAAGACCAGAAAAATTGAAAAACTATTAGGTAAACTGATCCCACTGCTGCTTCTAGTGAGAAGATGACCCTATGGCCTGGGCCACTTGTGTGCAGAGCTGTGACTACAGTTCCCAGTGTATCTACACCTGCTGCTTCGTCACTTACTTGTTGCCCCAGGTCTTTGAGATAGGTAAAAATGGTAAAATGGTATGAGTGATGTCTTTTGATTCATGTGTAAATTGGATTTAAGTGAGACAGAGTTGCTCTAAGTCATCAGCCTCACTCTCTCTTCCAGTGTCATCACAGTCCAGTGGCAGGACAGAGTAAAGATGACTGGTGAAGGCTCAAGATGCAGTGGATGAGCTTGGCATCTTCAATGTCTAACCAAGTACTCCACGGCTCCTGCTTCAGCTGCCTTCAAGGCTGTTGGAACAAATTGTTCTCATCTGCCCATTCTACCAGGGGAGTTTTCACGTGCTTAGAGTAGATACGTCCCTAACTCGCTGATGGGTTTGAGACCCCTGGGTTACCCTCAACTTGGTTTAGTCCATCTGCCAAAATGGTTTACTGGGTGTGGCTGCTGTGCATGCTTCTTGGAGCCACAGTTAGGTGCCACCTGAGAGTTAGGTGAATCAGGTGGACACCAAAGGTGGGAGAGAAGAAAAGGAAGCCATCCATAGGACTGGGTAGGTCATCTTTGCTCTGCTATTTGCTAGCTGCATAACTATGGGCAAGTGACTTAACCTCTCTGAACCTCAGTTTCTCCATCTGATAATGATTTGTTTTGAGGAAAGCGATGTATGTAACTTTAAAACATTATATAAATGGATATTTATACATGCACATGTTTTACCATTAGTATCATCATCTATGAATAATTCAATGGAAAACATGAACAAGACCTGTACAAGATAAGAAGATGTAGAGGAGTTGTGATTTGTGCATATGGAAAAAATATACACACCAATGAAATAAGAACAAAGAGCATAACATATTCTCCTCCTCTTCTGTTTCTCCCTCACTAACAAAAAGTTACTGAGCATAGCCTGTGCTTAAATACTTGACAATCCTCTCTCAGAGAAATCTGCACTGAATCATGTGAATGGAGGAAAAGATTGATGGAACCTATTTCTATTCACTGGTCTAGATTACCACCTATTGGTAAGAAGCAAGAATATTAAGGCACAAATTCAATAATAACAAAACAGGAAAGATGTTTACCAAAATCCATCACAGAATCTCAGAGGGACCTCAGAGGTCACCTAGCCCCACTGACACTCAAATAAGAATCTCCTCTACAACATGCTGCCCCTGCCTCATTGAAGGGGTCATCCAATCTTTATTTGAGGATATTTACTGAAGTCTTACATTCCCATTTTCCTCCCGATCAAAATCATTTGTGTCTTCAGAATTCATTGTTGAGAATTTCCCATCCCTCCTGGGCCAACTGCCCTGTAGACTTTTCTCTCGTAAGAACGTGTCTATTTTTCCCTGAACTTTTTGAAATCTTCTCATCCTAAAATTGTGGAGTGAGTCAGACTATTCCCAATTTCTGTCTTCTCCATTATGAATTCTAAGGTGGGGTGATCGCTTCCTCCCAAAATTCCCACTGTAGCTTCAGCAACCTTCTTGTTAAGGTGCAGAAGAGTAAGTATTCCTCATTGCTTCCTTAACTGTCACTCTTGTTACATTTTGAAAATTAAGTTGCCATGAATTCGAAGTTAATATTTTAATGAGTTATTTTGCATATGGACTGTGCCAACAATTTAAGTCCCCCATCAGTGATCTCTTTCTCAAATTTTTTGTCTATGTTTTTCTTCTGTTCAGGTGATCTGACAAACACTCCAAAGACAATTTTGCTCATATTGCCTTCACCTTTTGGTTTGAAGCTTTCAGGAGAATATAAAAGCACTATGTATAAGAAGAGCTGTTACTGTAGTGACAGACTACTTCCTTTATGGATCAAATGCTGAATAAGAAAAGGGTTTTATCCAACAGCCATGATACGGCTTGTGAGAGAATCCCATCAATTTACCAAAAGAAAATAAGTAGCTACAAAAGGTTTTCTTCACAGAGTCTTTGCCAAACTCTGGTTCTATTTTGTAAAAGCATAATAAAGTTAGCCAATCTCTTCACATTTAGAAATTGTTTTCCACCAATCTGCTAACACACATACACATAGATATAGACATCCCAACATATAATATGTAACATATAATACTAAGCTAACATATAACACCAAGCTATGAAACTTGTTTAAAATCTTTACAATAAATTTTGGTAGCATAATATCATTTGCTTCAGTAAGTGCTTTTCTGGGCTAACATTATAGCCAAGACTTCTCTTTTCTCACTCTTCTCTTTTCTTGCACTCACTGAGAGTTATCTCCCTCCCGATAATAATGTATTCTTTAGAGTATTGGTTGTGCTTTCACTCATACCACTCTCTACATCTCCACCACTCCTAACCCCCAACCCAGAGCACTAGTCATGGTGGTAAAGTCAAAATATTCCTTGCTGTCCATTGCCAATACTCTTTTCCTCCTTCTTTCATGTTCTGGCTTTCACTGAATTCTGGCTCCCACCTTATGACATGGACTCTCTAACTTTCCAATACTGGTTGTACTTTCACTGGATCTTCCCAACTCATTGGTCAAGGTCATGGAATTGGAATATTCTTTGCTCTCCATCGCCACTTCTAGACTCTGCCTCTTTCACCAAGTAACCTCTTCTCCTTCACGATTCATTCAGTCCCTATTTATCACCCAAGAAAGTTGTTAGATGTATTTATCAGCCTCCAAAACATTCTCCTTTCTTTGTCAATGATTTCAGTGCCTGGCTCAAAATCTTTCTGCCCTCCCAAATTCTTGTCTTCATACTGGGAGACTTGAACATACATAGATAGTTACACCACTTTAAAAACACCCTAACTTCCCACTTCAACTTATTTCCCATGACCTATTCTTTTTGATCTTGCCATCACCTCAAAGTGTTCCATTTCTATGTTCATGAACTCTGAAATTCTTTTAACTGTTTATAATCTTTTATCATTCCAACTTTCCTAATAATCTAACCCCATTCTTCATCCTTACCATGAACTCTAATCTCTCCAACCTTTAGTTATTTCCCAGGTCATCATTCCTGCATTGGTGATATTCTTCTCCCTTTTCAATCTTGACCACTTGGTCAAGTCATTCAAATCAATACTAATCTTTTTTCTTGTGTCCTTTTCCTTTCTTATCCTATAACTAATCTTACCCTGCCAAGTCACAGCTGTGGATTATTTCTACCATTTATTGACTTTACTACTATTCACCTGCTCCTGAAAAGTCCTGGAGAAAATAACAAAACAGTGCTGACTGGACCCATGCAAATTTACTACATGATCTCATCTGGGCCTTGCTTTTACACCTCCCTAATTGACTCACTATCCCCTCACCACATCAACTTTTCCAAACCTTTTCATTCTTCCCCTTTTTATGTACCAGAGAAGTGACCATGGGGTTTTTAATGTGTTTTGTCCTTTTTGGTTTTAAATAGAACAGTCACAGACTCAGGATCTTAAACAATGGAGAAATTGGAGCCCAGAATTTCAGATTAGATGTTGCAACCAGCCACAAAGGGAAACCCTAAGAATCTGATGTCCTAGGATGCAAACCTATTGGAGAGGGAGTATGGCTTTGGGCTTTTTTTTCGAATAACATTATATTCTTTCCCAATTGCATGTAAATACAATTTTAACATTCATTTTTTTTTAAATTTTGAGTTCCAAACTCCCTCCCTCTTTTCCTCTGCTCCCCCCTCCCTGAGATGGTAAGCAATTTTACCTAGGTTATACATGTGCAACCAGGCAAAATATTATTTCCATATTAATCATGTTGTGAAAAAAGCCCGCAAAAATAAAGTGAAAATAGTATGCTTCAATCTGCATTCACACTCTGTCAGTTCTTTCTCTGAATGTGGAGAGCATTTTTCTTCACCAGTCCTTTGGAATTGTCTTGAATCATTGTATTGCTGAGAATAGCTAAGTCATTCAAAGTTGATCATCCCACAATGTTGGTGTTACTGTGTAAAATGTTCTCCTGGTTTTTCTCACTTCTCACTTCTCTTTACATCATTCATTTAAGTCTTTCCAGGTTTTTTGAAATCATACTGCCTATCATTTCTTATAGCACAATAGTATTCCATTACAATCATATACCACAACTTGTTCAGCCATTCCTCAAATAATGTGCATCCCCTCGATTTCCAATTCTTTACTACCACAAAAAGAGTTGCTATAGTTTTGTACAAATAGGTCCTTTTCTCTCTTTTTTTTAATCTCTTTGGGATACATACCTAGAAGTGCTATTGGATCAAAAGGTATGCACAGTTTGATTGCCCTTTGGGCATATTTCCAAAATGCTCTCCAGAATGTTTGGATCAGTTCACAACTCCAAAACAGTGACTGTGTCCCAATTTTCCTACCTCACTGCCAACATCTATCATTTTCCTTTTCTATCCTATTAGCCAGTCTGATAGGTGTAAGGTGATACCTCAGAGCTGTTTGTATTTCTCTAATCAATAGTGATTCAGATCATTTTTATATGACTATTAATAGTTTTGATTTGTATAAGAGGTTGGTGCCGACCCCAGGGCTGTTAGGACCCTAGCACTTGGCCTATTTCCTGGGTAAACCAGACAGGCTTAGTAGGAGTGGAACGGCAGGCACCTGGAAGGAGGGCCTCTGCCCTTGAGAAGCCCCTGTAGTCATCCTACACATGCAGGCAGAGCCTGTCCCCAAGGGACTCACAAGCCCAGAAGGAGGGACTCAGCTGGCTATTACCTAATGCTCTTACTCCGGTGCCTAACGCAGTGCTTTGTTACTTTACTTACTGGAACATCTTTGATACTTTACGGGGACATCCTGCCTCGTGTCTCATGTAGCTCATACAGCTCTGATACCATCTCGCAACATGCCCAAGCATTCCCATGCCCTCGTAGATACTGTAGTGCAACATCCCCCCTCGTTCCTGTACCCCTACAGATACCGCCTTGCAACAGTCCTGATCTTTCCCATACCCTTGTAGATACCATAGTGTACCATACATTGCAACAATCCAGATCCTTCCCATGCCCATACCGATACCCATACCGGAACAAAGTGCAACAATATACCCGTACTGCAACATTTCTATTCTGTCCCTCTGCAACATTTATGTTCCTTCCCATGCTGTCATCCTCATACCCATTGGCCACTGGCTTATGCTCATGTAGTGCAAACCCTATAAAAATGAATGATTTCTCCCAATAAATCGGAGTTTCTTCTTGACTCCCGCCTCATCATTGCGTGCCAAGACAGGTCCTTGGTGGACAAGGACCCCCAGAGGAGAGGAGACCCCAATAGATTTGTCTGAAAACTGCCTGTTCATATCCTTTGACAATTTGCCAACTGGAAAATGACTTATATTCTTATAAATTTGACTGGCTATTTGAGAAATGAAGCCTTTATCAGAGACACTTGCTGTAAAATTTTTCCCAGCTTTCTTGTTCCCTTCAAATCTTGGTTGCATTGGTTTGATGTAAAAATCTTTTTAATTCGATATAACCAAAATTATCCATTTTACATCTTATAATGCATTGTCTCTTCTTTGGTCATAACTTCTTCCCCTTTCCATAGATCTGACAGGTAAACTACTCCATGCTTCCCTAATTTGCCCATGGTATCGACCTTTATGTCTAAATCATGTTTCTATTTTGACTTTATCTTGGCATATGGTAAGATGTTGGTGGCTTTGGACTTTTAATTTAGTGGGACTGATGTTACGTAGAAACTGACCTAAGATGCTAGTCTACCCCTCCCCAATTAGGTGATGGGGGAGTGAAAGGGAAGAAAAAGAGAATTATGCACCTGAGGTATTGGAGACAAATTATAACATGTTTGTTCTGACTATACTTTTGAAGTATATTCCTTTGTAAAAATCTAATCCAAATTTTAAGTGGTTAAATGAAACTAGGGTACTTAGACTCCTAAAATAGGGAGACATAATTTAGGACTAGAGTCAGCAGCAGAGAAAAGAGACCCTTCAATCTCTTAAAGGTACAAGAGAATCCTGGACAAGGGACAAAATGTAAAGAATCTGGCCTTCAGACAGTGGGAGGAGGAGGTGTGGAGAATTACTGTTACACAAACAAGTTTCAAGAGTTTGTGCTTATGTCCTTCAGATATGCAGCCTAAGTTAGGAGTATTTTTCTTTGTGCACAGTAAGTACAATTTTCACACTTTTTGTTGATATCTGCAGTGATATAGAGCCTTTTAGAATATTTTTCTTCTAAGTCCTTCCTTTATGCATGTGTCCAAAGTCACGTTAAGCTTTCATATTCACAGAAATATATGCACTAGGTATCATCAACTGCTTCCTGGTACCATGTGTGAGATCAGTGACAATCTGGTACAATATTCCATTACACAATTTTAACTTCTGTCATTGTCTCAAAAGCAGGGGGCCTTCAAGGGACCAGCACTTGAGTTCCTTGGCATCAACACTTCATTTCTTGGCTTGCATCATTTCTGGCAGTTCTTCAGCCATCTGCTCTCACCACCATTCAGTCATCAACAGATAACTGAGAAAGAGAATGTGGGTTTAATGAATTAATGGTTTAATTAATACACTGCTGGCGTTCTGTTTGGTGAAAGTCCCAAACTTTCAGCTGTACTGCCATTTAAAAAATTTTTTTTCCAATCAGCAAAATCTGCTTTTTCTTCCTCCCACCACACCCCCATTGAAAATCAAAGAAAAACAAAACTATAGTTACAAACAGGCAAAATACATCTCCACATTGGACATGTCCAAAAGGAAATATACACATATAGAGGCTTAGGAACCCAATGAACATAATGACCAATTATGATTCCAGATGACTAATGAAAAAATATGATACCTACTTCGTG
Organism: Trichosurus vulpecula; assembly: GCF_011100635.1. Classification (NCBI taxonomy): domain Eukaryota; kingdom Metazoa; phylum Chordata; class Mammalia; order Diprotodontia; family Phalangeridae; genus Trichosurus; species Trichosurus vulpecula. Next base: position 477,267,417 of record NC_050573.1, read on the forward strand.
ATAGGTGGGTCAAATACAGAATAAACATATATATATACATATCTATGTATATCCATATATTATATATGAATATATCATACATAATATTTTGTATGGAATAACAAGTTTAACCACTGTTCAATATATATCATATTGTTCACCACCATTCAATACATACCACATCACATGTACGTGAGTACATATATCTATGTACACGTATATGTATTATTAATGTATGTGTCTACATATATCTCATGTAGTCTTATTCTCACACATGTGTATGTGTTTGTATATGTCTCATTCAGCACTCTGAGTCCTTCATGTCTCTATCAGGAAGTGGGTAACATGTTTCTTCATTAGTCCCTTGGAATCATGGTTGGTCATTATGCTCACCAGCATTCCTAAGTCTTTCAAAGTTGTTAAGTCTTTGAAATATGGTTGTTGTTCTTTGAACATAGACAAGTCAGGAGCACTCCTCTCCTCTCTGAGTCAGTGTTCGCATACCATTTCACTAGTATGTGACCCACATACTTGACAAAAGTTCTACAAAACTGGAATTTAAATGATAGTTTTAGGTCATTTTCCTCTAGCTGATCCCAAATTTTCATCAGTTTTTTCTCATGTTTTTCAAGTCTTTGTAAAGACAATTATGTCATCAAGGAATACCATCTCATATAGTTCGTATTAACAACTATTTTCTCCATCACTCTTTGGAAAATGGCAGGTGCTCCTCTGATGCCTAGGAACATTTGATCAAACTGGTAAAATCTACCTGGAAAGATGCCTTTTGTCTTTTCTTTTCTGTATCTAGCTCCACTATGTTGGTCAGTCATTTTCAGTCATGTCTGACTCTTTGTGACACCATTCAGGGTCTTCTTGGCTAAGATACTGGAGTGGCTTGTCATTTCCTTCTCCAGCTCATTTTACAGATGAGCAAACTGGGTTAAATGACTTTCCCAGGGTCACACAGCTAAGTGTCTGAGGCCAGATTTGAACTCAGGAAAATGAGTCTTCCTGACTCCAGGCCAGCACTCTATCCACTGCACCACCTAGCTGCCCTTCTCCACTATAGGAACGTGATGATAGCCACTGTGAAAGTCCATTACCAAGAACCACTGGCTCCCTAACAGAAAGTACAGGGTACCTAGGATACTTGGCTTGGTATATTTTCCTTCTGTTATTCATGTTTCAGTAGTACACACACACACACACACACACACACACACACACGCACGCACACACACACACACACACACGTTGCTCTTCAGTACCAACTCTATAGGCGATAATTATGAGCTGTTGGACCCTAGGATGATGCCACTGACTAGCAGATTCTTGAGATTGTCTCCTGAGGCCATCCATCACAAAGGAATTTTTCTGGATTGTTTATAGACTTGACATGAGCTGACATATAGATTTTGCAATTTGCTTCTCTGGCATATACCACATTCTACTGATGCAGTGAGAATATAGCCATCCTCCTGTGGAGTTTCTGCCTCAACTGTTCCTTCCTTTATTCTATTATCAAGGAGTCTTCAAGGCCAAATTTCTCAGAATCCACTTCTCATCCACAATGAGAACCAATGCTCATATAATGTTCATTATCATCACTTAATTCAGTCTTTACAATTCTGCACAGGCCGCATGGATGGTCAAAGCATGCAGATGTTGGGTTGTGGCTTTTTATTTGCAGTATTTTTTTATTTTAAAAACCTAACAAAGTAATTAGCACTTCCATATACAATGTAGAACAGAAATGGAGAATTGCATCCAAAAATGCAAGACTCTATTGTGTACAGCTTGCCTTTATGTATATAATAAATTTAACATATAACTTTCAAAGCAGTTTTGCTTTGTGTCTATTTGTGTTTCCTTCTGGCTTTCCTCTTCTTCTCTTGTATGTTCTTTTAAAATGCTTCAATGACCTTTTCTTCCCTTACCTTTTTGGAGAAGTGGAGGCAACCCCATCACCAGTCTCTCTCTCTCCTCCTCCCTCCTCCCTACTTCATTAAGAAAAAAAAAACGCAGTAAACTCTAAAATGTTTCTAGTCAAGGAAAACCACCAACCACTTTGGCTGGATCAAAAAAGTATGCTTCCTTCTTCTCATTGAATCCACTACCTCTCTCTCAGGAGGGTTTCATCAGTCATCCTCTGGAATCATAACTGATGATTGCATTTGATTAGAGTTCTTAAATCTTTCAGAACTGTTTTCATATGCAATGTTGTTATTTATAAAATGTTCTCCTCATTCTGCTTGTTTCAGTCTGTATCAGTTCATATAAATTTTCCCAAATTTGTCAAAAATAGAAACTTTCATCATTTTTCATGGAGAATAATCCATATGTTCCATAATTCACTCATTTCCCAATTGATGAATACCCTGTTTCCACTTATTTTCCACAATAAAAATTTATGCTATAAATATTTTTTGCATATGTGACAAATTGTTCATTTTTCTCTGATCTGTTTGAGGCAAAAGGCTGGATTAAAAGGTAGTCAAAGTTTAGGGATATTTTGGCAATAGTTTCAAATTGCTGTCAAGATTGGTTAGACCTGTTCATACCTCATTCAACAGTACAACAGAATACCTGCTTTCCTATAGCCCTTTTAACAATTATCATTTTCCTTTTTTTGTTGTCATTTTTGCCTTAGGTGTGGTTTTAATTTTCATTTTAACAATTTAACAACACCAGAATTGTTTTAATTTTCATTTCTCTAATCGTTAATGATTTGGAGCATTTTATTCATATAATTGATTGCTTGAATTTCTTCCTTTGATCATTTATCTATTGGGAAAAGGCTATCATTCTCATATTTTTAAATTATCTCCTTACATATCCTGGAAATAATACCTTTTTCAGAAAAACATGTGCAAAGTTTTTTTTTCAGTCAAAGTTTTTCCTTCTAGTTTTAATGGCATTGATTTTGTTTGTGAAAAACTTTTCAATTCTATGAAACTAAAACGGATTTTTTTCTTGTTATGATTCTCTCTGTGGAAAGATAAAAATATTTCCTCTGATTTCTACTATACTGATTGTACAATGTGACTGATTGGATTTTTATAATTGTTACCATCTGCCTGAACTCACCCTGCTCAAAAATGCAGTCTCTCCCACTTCGAATTGACTTAAAGGCATGGTTCAAAGGAAATGATGTAAGCACCCTTGTATCTAGACCCTGGCACAGTTGCTTGTTAATCAGTTTGACCTGGGACCTCTGCTTTCTGTAAACAAGAACCATCTTAGGCTGGAGCCCTTCCCCAAAAGACAATTACTCTACCCTTGTCTCTCCTTGTGAAATTATGGGAGTTTTGATCCCTTCCCCTTGGTAGAGGTCAAACTGAGTAGTCCTGGTCTCCTTGCCAAGATTACAAGAGGCAAGTAAATCCTATAAAGCAATTTGCATTCCTTAATTGTCAGAGAGGGGTGTGATGACTCAACCTTTCCTGGCTGCAGCCAATTATAAGACTTCCCAACTACCATGACCCCTGCCTCCTTTCCTAGCTATACACAGCACTGTTAATAAACTAACCTTGGTTGGAGAAACATGCCTCAATTTCTGTTACTACATTTTATTCACCATAGGTTCCATCAAGACTGGGAGAGGGATCCTGGTCCCCCAGACTCCCTTAGCAGAACCTCTTTTCTTTTGGGCCCCTGATGAATTCCACCCAAATAGAGGATTTCTTCTAGGGCTATGAATTGATTCTTCTTTTTCTCTCCCCCACTCTCCGAAATCTTCTACAGGCAAGAAGGTAAGTACCCTCCTTGGGACAATTTTATCTGTCTTGTGGTAAAGGCTGCACCTTTTGTCTGTCTACACTTTTCTTGGGGTTTCTGTCTTTGGGTAAATAATTGACAATCTATAACCTATGTACATTCCCTGAGGATCATACTTTGAAAGAAACTTTGTTTCTCTCAAGGAAAAATTCCTCCAAATAGGATTGGGGGAGTAACATACAATCCCCTCAAAGGAATTTTATCTTTTCCCTCAAGGAAGACCCCCCGAATATTGTGGGTAATCAAAAGTGTGTACCATTTTTCAACATTCTTCAGAGCCTGAAAAATTAAGGAAGTTCTATATTCCTAGTTAGAGAAATAGGCACAATGTACCACCATCAGCGTTTTTCAGAGCCTGGAGAATTGAGGGAGCCTAGTCTTCCCCTTGTCACGCGGGGAATAACTAAAATATAGGATTAATTAATTTATATTCCTCTTTGGATGTGAAAAAGGATTTTTTTTTTTTTGTTAATGTGTTAAGTGTAAAACAAGTCATTTTTCTTCCCCAGCCCTATCAGCCTGGGGAGTGTGGTATAACATGATCTCTGAAGACATCTAGTGACCAAACTGAGAACAGCAACATGCTCAGGGTTTTTTTAGATGTAGGAGTGGCGCTTAGTGACAACAGCCCTTTAATTTGTTTAGGAAGAAAAGTATTGTCTTTTATTAGCTTATAAACTAGGTCCCTGGACAAAGGACTGAACGTACTGGCAGCCGCACCTACCTGGGTGAGAATGGCACTGTGAGCCCAATTATACAAAACAAGGGCCAATAGGGATTAAACCTATGTTTCCCTAGGAGGTTTCACTTGTACCAAAACCACTGACATCTCTGAATAACCCATGGGTTTTCCCTTAGCCATTAAACGACCAGCAGTTCTGGTGCTAACAACTGGCATCCGGTTTTGTTTTGTGTTTTTCACACCTTGAAAAGTCAGGAGGGATTTCTGCTAGCAATTCCTGAAACATTATTAGATTCAAAAACTGAGCACCAGACCTAACCCATGTGACCCCTCAGGAGGCATTTCTGAAATAATTAAAAACTTACCTGGGCACTATTAAGCCACCCAAGTATCTAAATTGAAAATCAGAGTAGTAAAGGATCTTTTTAACTTCTTCAAACAGAAGAGGTACTTTACCTAACAAGAAGTAAAATTCAGAAGCATCAAACTAACACCAGTGAGGAAACTTTACAATCATTGTCTTAACTGAGACTTGTGGGGATGCTCCCCAAGTTTCATCAGCCCTGTATTCGTTAATCTGTGTGTCTTGTGAATTTTCCTTGCTCACATTTAAGAAATTTTTTTAATAATGGGAGCTAAAATTATCAAAAATAAGGGAGAACTCTTGAGCCAGAGATGACTAAAAAACAAGGTTTTGTGATATCTAGTTTAAAACAGGGAAAAATTCAGCTGGTGATTCTCATAAGCTGAAAGATTTAATATTAGTGTTAGCAGATAAAAACCCAAAGCAGTTAGAATATTGGCATTTACAGAGCAAATGAACTGATTCTTTCAGTAAATTTAAGTCATCCAATAGTATCTTCCTTCTTCAAGAAGCTTTTAGTCATGATCATAGGGGCAACATAGTTTTTATTAGACAATGTAAGACTTTCAGACCCTCCAACCTCTCCACTTGGAAAAAGCAATATCACTAGACTAGATGAGGACCCGGGAGCAGTTACAGACCACTTTTTCAAAGGATATTTAGAGGTTATAATCCTACTTGGAAAGTTGTAACTGATTTAATGGTAACCCTACACTTCATGGGAGAAAAACACGCAATGTATTGGTTGGCTCTGGTGGAGAGGAAGATCCCAATCCCAAGGGCCTCCCCAATTGGCCTTTATAAAACCCACATTGGGACCCCAGCAAACCAGATGATTACATCAGGCAAAGCAATCTTTGCTTAAGGCTATGAATGATTATGCAGCATTTCCAGAGAACCAGAATAAGTTTCAGGAGACCATATAAAAAGAAGGTGAGAATCTTAACTATTTCTATGATACGCTGTACAAAAGTACTAAACTATATGCAAGATTAGATCCCATCAACCCATGAGATGCATATATTATTAGCACACATTTTATTAATCAATCAGTGCTTGAAATAAAAAAAAAACATTTCTGCAAAAGATGCCCTGAATGGCATGAGATGCCTGTAGGTCAGCTTAAGGACATTGTCCTATTTGTTTATGAAGGCATGAAGAAAGAAAAATAAGAAAAGGAAAAGCCGGAGAAGGAAAGAGGAACAAGCTGTTTTTACCCCAGTGCAGGCAGCTTCAGTTCAAACCATTCTTACTGTCTTACCAACTGTCTCAGAAGCCCACAAACAGGCAGTGTCAGAGTCATTCTCAAAACCTAGCAATTCATGTGAGTGTTTTTCCTTTAGGAGGAAGGGCCATATTGCCAGTGATTGTAGAAAGCAAAAACAGAACCCTAGGAATAAAAAGAGAAATAGTCGTGAAGGTTCTCAGAGGAACAGCAATGCATGAAGGTGCAAGGGAGGGCTGTGGATCTCGAAGAATTCTGGACCTTTGTGTTTCCCAGAACCTGATGTCCCAGCCCCAGTTATCCCAGTTCATTCCTCTCCCCAAAATGTTGAACTCCATGTCATCCTTAAGGTTGAGGACACAAACTATGTTTGCTACATACCGGAGCCTCAATTCTAGTAAGTAAACCTGATTCCAACTGTGCCTCTTTGGGGTCTTTAAATGTTGTTGGGGTTTCAGGAAAGCCTCAGTTTGCTCCTAAATTGTCCCCTAACACAGTTTCCATGAGTCCCCTTTCTGTGAAACATTTTTCTCCTTATGTCGAAGTTCCTACTAAGTCTTCCCCATTGAGATGATATTTCCTGTGCAAACCTAGGGTCACTATTTCCTGCCTCTCCAATGATACTGTTTCCCTATTGCTATGCACCCAATATCTGACATGAGTGCAACGTGTTTAAAAACTGAAAAAAGAAGCTTGGCCCTTAAGGCATACTTTGATTAAGGTTTCTCTACATTGGCCTTATGTAAGGCCAACTGTATTTACAATTTATGATTGTATTTACAATTAATTTAGAACATCAGCAATTAATGTTCGAGATATATGCTACTATTGTATTTATAAGAAATCTTAAGAACTGAAAATGTAACTCTTGATTTGGAAATTACAGAATATTAACTCTATCCAGATTCTGAAAAGTAATGAGTAAGTAAACAAAAAAGAGAAGAGAGAAAATACAATTTAATTTGGAAAAATGCTTTGTGTTACTTGTTGCTTGAATAGATCAGGCTTTTTTGTAAGCTGTTTAGTAACTAGGACTGAGAGAAATCAGAATCCCTCCCCTCCCTCTTTCTTCCCCTCCCCACCCCTAACCCCATTCCCACCCCCGGCTCCGTCCCTCAATAGGAGTATAAGCCACTGCAGGCCTCCTGCTTTGAAATGTCATAGTTCAAAAGTTTTTCTAATTTCAAAGAACATCTTTCATTTCCAGGAGACTGGATGAATCTCAACCAGCTAGCAAGAGTTTGTTACAGAAAAACTAGTGACAAAGTCACTAATGAAATGAACTATGCAGCTTAGGAAGTAAGACATTGGTTTTGACTAACAACTTTTTGTGCTAAAGGAAAAATTCAGTTGTACAGATAGTATGAGATACTAATGAAATCTAGAGACTTCAGGAATTGAGCAAGTAAAAACAAGTTTAGGAGAAGAATATGAAGGAAATAAAAAAGTGTGGTTTCGAAGGCCCCCCGGAGAAAAGAAGGAAGGCCTACACAGATAAAGCATGTTGGAAAGAAAGGCCTAAGGGAAGTTTGGGGTTTCATGAAATAAGGATATGAGAAACTTCATGTGCTTATTCCTTTATATTTGGAACAACTGTAATAAGATTTGGCAGCTTGAAGTTCCTGGGCCCCAGAGCAGGGGGATGGGAAGGTGAATGCTGCCTCAGGTGCTAATCTGTGAGGAAGTTGGGGATGGGGTCTAGTGTGGCTCTGGTGCTACACCGTATTGAAGGTGTTGTTGGAAAAGTAAATTCTCTTTTGATCTATATTCTCTTATAAGACTGATGCAAATATGTTTGAAAACTATGTAGAAATAAAATAGATAAGGGACGGAGAGAAAATTTAAAACTCAAAATCTTATGGAAGTAAATGTTGAAACTAAAAGTAATTAAAAAAAGAAATATAATAAATAATGGTAACACTTTTCTGCAAATTTGTACAGCAAAGATCTCTTAAGATATCTTCATCCTAAGATCTTACCAGCCCTTTTAACAGGTCTAAGCTTTAAAAAAAAAACAGTGCTAAAGGCTGATCCCCAGTGCTGCTACCTTGAAGTACTTTCAATTCTTTGTCCTGACTTCTACCTCCTTAATCAGAGTGAAAGCCCAAAGAATTTTCCTGTTTGGTGACATTGAGAGGATGGAAGGCATCTATGGGAAATTCCTAACTACTTCCAAACAGAAGAGAGAAAGTCTTCAGTTTTTTGTTAAGGTTAAGGAGAATGGAGCAAGGTGGAAAAGTGGTTCTAAGAGTCAGGAACTGAGCGAGATCACATTTTGAACAGAGCCAATGTTGCTGAAAATATCAAGAAATCTGGCATCCACACACGGCATCCATGTTAGACAAAAGGATCCCACTTTAACAATTTACCTTTCAACTGAAGGAATTGGGCAACTAGGAAACCAGGAATGCCCAGGGCAGCTACAGCCCCTGAAATACCTCAAAGCTTGAAAAGAGCTCAAAGCCTTCAAGATTGTCTCCAGAAGAAATGAAGAGACTTGAGCTCTGCCTATCTCACCAACTCTTCTCCACCTCTCACACAAGGCACAGAGCATCCATCTCTATCAACAAGAAAGAGTCCCACGGACTTTGGGACTGTAGTTACACTGGATCTTAGAGCTGGAAGGAGACTTGGAGATTGTTGAGACCAAATAGCTTATTTACAAGTGAGGCAAGTGAAGCACAAGGGAGGTAAAGTAACTTATCTAAAATAGTTCACAAATTACATATCTGGGCTATCACTATCCCTCCAATATGGCATCCAGAAATGAACACAGTCCTCTAGATGCGATCTGACCACGTGAGAGAATGTACTCTTACCTTCCTTGTGCTAGACAACATGGACAATTAATGTGGCTGAAGTTTGTACTGGCTTTTAAATATAACTTCACAGTTTCAAATGCATGTTTTCTATATCAAGTCTGTTAATGAACTTGAGTCTCAGAATATGCAGGCATCAAAATAAGAAATTTTAACAGGAAGAAAGCAAGAGAAAGAATGCCTGAGCATCACTTAATTGAGTGTCCTTCCTCTATCAGATGCCTAATAAGAGTTGTTGTTCTTGAAGAGGACCAATGACATCAGGAGGGTGATGTCTTGATTTGCAAGTGAATTGGATTTAAATGAGGCAGAGCTGTGCAAAGTCATCAGCCTCACTCTCTCCTCCAGAGTCATCAAGGTCCAGTGGCAAGACACTGGTCAGGACAACTGGCAATGGCCCTGGATGCAGTGGGAGACCTTGGCCTTTTTAAACTAAGGTCTTTCCCAGGTCCCAGTTTGTCTGAGGCAACATCCATTCAGTAGTTAAAGGCTAGGCTAATAAGGGTTTTTTTACTGAATGAATGAAAAATGAATGAATAAATGAATATATTAAGAAGACAGTGCGTGAAAAGAAGTCTGTTGCATGGAAGGATGACTTTAAATCAAGAAAATAGCTACTTTGATTCATAATGAGAAAATGTCCACATAAGGAAGACTTCCCCCAACTATTTACCAGTTGTCTGTGCTCAGTCACCTTAGAGTGAGATACTGGGAAGTATGCCCTCATCAGACGAGAGACATCAGGATGATGAAGAAACTCAAGACCATTCCATATTAACATGAGTTGAAAGAACTGTGGATGTTAAAATAGAAAAGGGAAAAGAATAGCTACCATCAAGGTATTTGAAGAACACTTTACAGGTAAATTGTAGAGAGGATTCCCATTCAGGCATGGGGTTCTATCAGATGGACTCTGCGATATCTCCCAATTCTGAAATCAGTGTTTCTGATTCTGAAAGAGTAAATGTCATCCCATTTCCTAAAACAGGGAAGAGTATATTACATATTCCTTATCAGATATATGGATAGGCAAACGATTTATGGATAAACAAGAGATCAAAGGCAAAGTTAGGTGTAAAATTATATTTCAATTATATTAAATTAAAAAGGGTTTGTACAAATAAAACAATGTAGCCAAGATCAGAAGGAAAGCAGAAAATTGGGAGGTAATTTTATAGACAATTTATCAAATCAAGGTTTCATAACTAAAATATATAATAAAGAACTTTGTCAAATCTATAATACGAGTCATTCCCCAATTGATAAATGGTCAAAAGATATGAACAGGCAGTTTTCCAACGAAGAAATCAAAACAATCTATAGTCATGTGGAAAAAAATGCTCTAAATCATTATTAGAGAAATAGAGACTAAAATAAACTTGAGATATCATTTTACACCTACCAGATTGACTAAAATGATAAAAGTAGAAAGTGACAAATGTTGGAGGGGATGTGGAAAAACTGCGACATTAGTTCATTGTTGGTGGAATTGTGAACTGATACAACCATTTTGGAGAGCAGTCTGGAATTATGGCCAAAGAGTTATTTGACCCAGCAATACCACCACTTGGTCTATTTTCAAAGATGATTAGGGAAAAAGGAAAAGAACCTGTATGTTCTAAAATGTTTATAACAGCTCTCTTTGTGGTGGCAAAGAACTGGAAATTGCAGGGATCCCCATCAATTGGGGAATGGCTGAACAAGTTGTGGTATATGATTGTGATGGAATACTATTGTGCTATAAGAAATGATGAGCTCAATGATCTTAGAAAAACATGGAAAGACTTGCACGAAATAATGAAGAGCAAAATGAGCAGAACCAAGAGAATATTGCATACAGTAACAGCAATATTGTTTAAAGAATGACTTTGAGCGATTAAGCTATTTTGTCTATTATAATTGTCCAAATTAACTATAAAGGACATATGAAGAAAGATGCTATCTGCATCCAGAGAAAGAACTGATAAATAGATGTATAGAATAATTTTACATATATACGTATGTGTATATGTGAATATATTACTTATGTATGTATAATACATACACATACATACACACCTATTGGTGTCTAATGGTAGCCATCTGGAAGTGGGGGAAGAGGAGAAAAGAAAAAAGGAAAAGAAGAAACTTACATGACAATTTTCTTATATATTTGAAAGGAATAGCAAATTGTACATCGTAGATTTGAATTTCATGTGCTATCATCTTTTTTATTGTACTATGTAATGAAAATGCTTGTTCCATAAATTAAAAAGAAAATAATTTTTTAAAAAAGAAAAAAAGAAACAGTGCTGAAGTCCTGCAACAACTGGGCATAGCTTCAACACTTTTAAGATTTTAAGATTTAGCTTCACACCCAGGCTAGAATGCTATAATTCAATTTTAGTTGAGAACTAGAAATTACAAAGCAGAAAGTTTTAATTCATATGTCCATCCGTTATACCACACTTCTCTAAGAATGATGAAACCTTAACTTCTTAGCCTGTTACAAATGAAGTAGGTAAGTGTCTGGTAGTACTGCCCAACTACCTTCCAGCTATACATCAAGCACTATATACATGTTGGCTATTGTGATTACTTCATTTTCAGCGCTCCATTCTAAATAATTATTCAATAGGGTTTAGATGTGACTAATACATAATAACTTATGTGTTTCCTTATATCATGCAAATTGGGAATCATTGTATTAAATCTCTTTGTGTTCTCTGGGCTCGATGTCTCAGTGTAGCCATAACCTCTGTGAAAAATCTAAAGGACTTCAGCCTGAGAAAAGAGGGCCATGCCGCATCAGAGTGAGACCAGATTCCTTAGAGCCTGTTATCTGGGCCAAAAATCCTAATAGCCTACGAGCCCTCCACAGTGACTTATAATATTTAGTCCAGCATACTTCAAGCTGACTTAGCAATGACAGTTGTGAATTTAAGCCAATGGAGCCTTGTACCGTACAACCTGATAACATCAACACCGTTAGAAAAATTACTTTTCTTGTAATTTGGACACTTAGGTTATAAATTCAGCTAGCAAAGAGTTGTTTAAAAGCTGCTAAATAGTTCATTGGGTATATTCTATTTCATTAAGATTATAATAACAGTTACAAGGATTTCTTTAGTTGTTTTATCTGATAAATTGTTTGAGATTTGCTATTTAGGTATGGTTATGGGGTAATATCAGCTCTGCCGGTGATATGGCACAATGTTCTATGATGATCAAACCTGAGAAATAGTACTGGAACTAGAATCTTGCCAACCTTCAGAATTTGAAGAACTAGCTTCATACCCAGCCAAAATAGGAAAATTTACAAGTTAGCTAACATTAAAAAAATAAGTTCCAAATATTTAGTTGTATTAAAGCCACATTTTAACTTAGTAGCAAACACTCTAAGCCTACAGAACCCAATGATCTTTTGGAGGTTTGGAGTGCAACCATCACATGAACTTAAAAAGTACGCCGCAGCACAAACACTTGTCCATACTGACTATAGTGAGCCTTCCATATTTTGACCCAGCCCTGTAGTCCCTTCACCCATCTGCTAGCTTATGACCCTACCTGGTAGTAACTCTGCTACTGCAGGGGTCTCCCCATATCTTGTGAAATTCCAGAATATGGTTACTGAGAAAATGAGATCCCTTCTTATATTACTAATACTCCTTGACGAAGTTCATAGTAGCAATTTATGGGATGATTTGTGATTATAAAAATTATGTAGTTGCACTTGGTATGGTATATATTGAAGTTACATCTTGAATCAGTCTATTCTTTTTTTTTTTTGAATCTGATGTTTTATTCAAAATGACTATAGTAGCTGGCAAGATGACAGCTAAAAAATATCCAAACAATTTGTTTCGATTACAAATAAAGCAAAGAGGCGGACGGCAGCCTTGGCACCTTAACAAGTTTTAACCAAAAATAGATAAAAAATAATAAGCTTCTAGAGTATGCAATCTGGATTGGCAGTATTTACAGCTAAAGCATTAAAAAAACACCCCAAAACTCCACAAATTAATGTTCCCTTAAATGTAGAGGTGAAGATTTTTGGTGGCAAAAATTTTCACGATTCTTAAAATAGGAGGCTTCAAAGATATTTCTTTAAATTCAAAAGCTAAAAGTCAAACCAAAAAAAGATGCAGTTACACTGGCTTGGAGAGCTCACTGTCACCAGTAATGCATTTTACAGAATGCATTACAGACTGCATTTACAGACCGGCTAACAACAACAACAAAACCTCCAAAAACCACACCCCAGGACAAAGAGGCAGATTGGAAAGCCCTGATTGTAATGGAAGCCTGGCTGATGGGATTCGCTGTTGAGCTGCAAACAACCCCCTATGGCTCTTCTTGACCACTGATGTTAAGGCCACCTTTTTGTACTTCTAGTTCTTCGGCACTGACCACAGAGGGATCAATGGCTGTGTATTTCGTTCCTCAAAACTGCAGTAAATGGATCTGTACCTAAAGGTTCACTTCAGCACTTCTGCAAAGGTAAGGAAAATTGCCTCCAGTTTTAAGATGTGCTCTCCTAGCATTAAGGTATAATTTGTACATTTCTTAATCTTTAGCTTCAGTTGAAAGGGCACTCTGGTCAAAAACATCCATAACAGTCTCAGGAATGTCCCAGATTGCATGAGGTTCCACATAAGAATTCTGACAGTTCAAGGGAAGCCTTGAAGCCAATTCATTTTGACCCAAGCTTTCTAGCCTGTCAACCATGAAATGAATGGCACCTGCCATGACAAGATCCACAGGACTGGAGCATAAATGCTGGCATTAACCAAAAGCTGTTCACAGTCCAGGTCTGGTTAAAGATAGAGGTGTCTCTGGAGGAATTACAGAGGATAAGGGAATGAAGTCTGGGAGATCTGTGAGTGTATTCAGCAAACTTCTGCGCCAAAAAGCCTCCCAAAGAAGCCCCAGAAAGACGAACTTTATCGAGTTGTAGATGGTTTAACAGTTTTCTGAATCTATCACAGAACTCAAGATGGTCCCAATGAGCTCTGTAACCCCAACCAGTCAATGCCAAAATCTGCCGGAAAAACACATCTGCAGTTCCACTTACAGGCGGAAGAAACATGAGGGGACATCTGATACTTCTGGGGCCTGCCTCATAGAGTGACCACACTTACCTATCATCATCATCTACTACAATCTTTTTAAGGTGAACTGTACTCCTGAACCAGTTATAATCAGGAGAGACTTTAATCTCTCCCACGATTTGCTGAAACAGCTGTTAACCCTGCCGCAGGCCAGCCCCCACTGCCCTTCCCAGCCCCGGCTTCTCGTGGCTAGCCGCCGGAGGCCCTGGCAGCGGATCTGTCCCGCGGTCCGTACCCGAGGCCGAGCCGACAGACAGGGAGGGGGAGGGGCCGGCTCCAGGGGTGGAGCGCGCAAGCAGTGCGGGGCCCGGCCGCGCTCCGCTCGGCGCCCAACAGTGCCGGCAATGAGTATGTTCTTGACGGACACCAGTATTAGGGATGTAATTTTGCTCAAGAGGTCGATATGGAATACTTATTCTCAACAACATAAGAGTAATAATAATTGAATCCAGCCCTAAGCTATGATTAGTGGAACTTTGCTGTTTAAGGGTAAATCTTGTGGGACTGTAATTGACATTATTCTGAGTTTGATTGTAGGCATGATCATTTGAGTCCATAAGGCCACAAGCCCAATAGGAGTGACATCTGTGAACTGTTACCAGTGGATATCTATCCCTAGGGAATAGTTGGGGGGCCGGGAGGTGACCTTGGGAAGACTAAGGTAGAACCTCTTGACTTGGTTTGCTATACAAAAAAATTCCTGCCTGGTTAATTCTGAATGTGGCTATAATATCCTGTCAATACAATTGGCTAACTATATGATTCTTGCCTGAAATTAATACTGAATTAGGGGAGCATCTTTCCCCTTGCTACAACTATGTCCCTCTTTTTCCTTTCATAGGAAGTTTCTGTAATTGTGGAAGATGGTTAGTAGAAGATATTAGCACAATAGTTATTCAATTATTTAATAGACTGATAGTGGAACACATTTCAGTTACTATAATAGGATGCAAATAAGATCTTACTGTTACTCAATCTGAATATAAGCATTCCCATATCCAAAACAACTAAGTAGTTGCTAGTAGTAATGTATTCATGTGTCAAATTAGGTCCTGGAAATAAACCAGCATGCAGAACATACTCTGAAATGCAGGTAAACTACACAAGAGTTACCTTAAATATGTCTTCATGGTTTAGAAAGCATTTAAGAGCAGGGATCTACATCTGTGTAATATCTATTTCATTTGAACATGGTTAATAGCTGAATATGTTCTACTATGGACAATTCACTTGATATACATTGTTCTCTGTGTACAATTTGGAATTAATTACATATATTTGCACATCTATCCCAACTCTTTTTGTTACAAATAGAGTAAAAAAATAAGCATCTTTGAGGTAAATTCATTTGTATAGCCATTGCACCTAGGCATAGAGGTCACCAATTTACAAAGAGTATTGTTCATTCTCCTGAAGGGGGAATTAATTGGAGTGGAAATTTTTGAGAAAGCAACAAGATCTTAAAAATTGGGGTTCAGAATTTTATATATACAATTGTATGGTTTGCCCTCTAAACTGCCAACAGGCGATCACAACATCACAAGACTTATATGAAAACCAAGTTTATTACAAGAGAAATAAACATGCACATGGGACCCAAAGAGTTTCCAGTCTTTACAGAACTTTACATTTTTATAATAGCAGAACGAAGGGAGGAGGGGATACCAGGAAGTGGCGTGACATGGGAGGGAGAATGGTGCAGCAAAGGTGAGAAGAAAAGGCAAGACCACTCCCCCGGGAAGGAGCAAGGTGATGCCAAAAGCTTCATTCTTTTCCCTCAGGAATTAGACTATGAAGATAGGAGGATCTGCTTATCTGCAAAGAATCCTGGCTGCCCAACCATTATCCCAGCCTGGCATAGACTGGCTGGTGCCTGTCTTGCCTCTCAAGGACCAAGGAGGCCAGCTTAGAGAGTGCAACAACAAATTATGTCAGCTCAGGGGGAGCTTCATCCTGGACACATACATGGCCTCCTCCAGTGTTTCTGGAAAATATGGCAACTCAAAAAGACAAATTCAGGGGAACACTTAACAAACTGAGTAATTGAAAAGGGTTAGTTAGGTTCTGATTTCTCAGTTGTTATTTGAATTGCCTAAATATATCAACACAACAATTTACTAACTTACATCACAGGACAGTTATAGGTAACAAAGCTGAGGTTTTTCCTTTGTGGGGCTTGAATCTGAGGTGAAGAATGAAATAAATAAATACCAGTCTTACCAAGTGAAATAGTGGAGTTAATGCCAATTTTTAAAAAGCATTCAACTTTAGCTTATAGGTCTACTTCAATGAATATTAAATCTTTAACCAGAAGGGTTCACACTTTACAAACCAGATCCACATAGATTTTTCTTTTAATTCTTCCTTCATGATGCTGTTAGTGGTGTCTACAGTAAGTACAGCATTTAGGTAAGGATAGAAACAGCAAGTAAAAACCTAATTCTCCCATGGGTTAATAGGATTAGAATCATAAGGTTTGAGGTAGTTCACACCACATGACACAGTTATTAGCAAAGCAGAATTTAAGTGGCTGTATTAAATTGTATTGAGATCTGTTTAGCAAAAGATTTTAACCTAAACATCTAAGAATCTCTATGAGTAGCCTGAACCAAATAAGCAGATCTTCTAGGAGAAGCTGCTCTGAAAATGGTCCCATTCCAGAATGCCCAAGAGGAGAGGTCTTCAGAAACCAGATGAACACGTGAGATGTCTGAGCCCTGAGATATGATGTGCTCATGAAATGGACATTGAGAATGGGCTACTAAGAAGGAGACTAAACATTCACCCTTCCCTCTCACTCTTTCCCCTTTTCTAGGGTAGCACTAATTTGTCCTGAATATTGTTTCTGAAAGATTGGACATCACGGGTGGACAATCAGATGAATAATGATGCAGCTGTTCTTTTGTAGAGATAGCCTTCTTACTCTGAGATGAGAGAGCACCATTTTGCTAGTTGGGGACAAATAGAGGGCCACTTGGGTTAGGAATAGTTTTAATTCCATGAGGAATAGTGAAAATATAGAAGGACTAAGTAAGTGTAAGGGCCATGGGAAAAAAAAAGTTTAGAACAGACAGGTGTATCACCAATGCAATACCCACAGTAGCGGCTATGAATATGTCAGCATATTCCTGCGTTTGAATTGCAAGAGATAACAGACTCTCTTCATTGAAGATGAAACCAAGACATTTATTCAAGCATCAGAAAGCCAGATCTATCAGAGTAATAAAGAAACCTGTACACATTACCAATGCAAGGAGCACTGTCATCCCCAAGCCTTCCCTCCATCAGGCCTCCCCACGAACAAGCTCTCTTAGGCAAAGTGTCCCTCTCTCACCCACGTCAGCTGCTCTGCTCTCTCACTCTCTCCCAGCTCCACCACCCTCAGACTTCCTGTTCCACCCTTTCAGCAAGCTCCTCCCACCACAGGCTCCATGTGACCCAGGCTGATGTGACTCAGGCTTCCATGTGACTCTGGCTCAAAGTAGGTCCTCATAGGCCTATTAATGGATGGGAAAGATCTTCCCATTCCCATTAACATAACAACAGGAAGGGAAAATAAATAATAAAGAGACTGAGAGAGAAAAAAGCCTTTCTAGAAAAAGACACAGAAAATGAAATTGTAAAAACTAATGAACAAAATAAACTGAAAAGGAAGAAAGGGGGATTCTAGTTGACTACTTAACTGAAAGGAGAAAAGAGAGGGAAAGAGTTAAATAACTAGATAAAAAGAAAAAAGATTAGTAAAGGTGTAACAAATCAGAGGTGAAAGACTTGAGGGTGAAGGGAAGAGACCCAGCAGGAGAGGGTTGCCTTAAAATAAATCAAGCTAAAATAACTTAAGAGAAATAGCATTGTGTTTGCAGAGTAAGGAAAAGGGGAGAGAAATCTTAATTGGTAAAAAAAACAAAAACTATCAGAGATAAGTGGAGAAAAATATAAACCTAAATCTTATAACTGTGAATGGATTTTTTAAAAATCCAATTTTTTAAAAAGTGACAGATTGGATAAGAAAACAAAATGTTAAAAAATCTGTTGCTTACAGGAAACACATTTAAAACACAAACATATAGACAGAATAAAAATGAGGAGTTGGGAAAAAGAGTTTCAAGGGAATTCAAAACAGCAGGAAAATCATGTTACCAGAAAAAAAAAATAAACATTCAAAATATAAGAGATAAATAAGGAAACTACCTTGCCTCAGCATCTAAATTCATAAAGGAAACATAAACAGAGCTACAAGGAGATAGATAACAATGCAATACTGACAGGTGATTTCAAATGTCTCTCGCAGTTTTGGAAAACTATAACAGAAAGATAAAAGGGAAAATATGGAGAGACTACTGGAGAAACTAGAGCTAAAAGACTTCTGGTATCTTCTAAATGGGACTGCAAAAGCTTATATATATTTCACTGCACTGCATGACTCTTTTACATGAATTGACCATATATTTATATTACAAACAAATATAAAAAGGCAAGAATAGTAAATGCAGCCTTCAAACAAAAACACAATAAAAACAGTAATCAGTTTAGGGACCACAAGCAAAAGTCACAGACCCAAATGGAGACTTAACAATGAAATCATAATGAATTCGTCAATGATGAGGGTCTGACATCCAAGATATCTAAACAGCTATATCTAATACCTAAAGACATTGCCCAGTAGATAAATGGTCAAAGGATATGAATAAACAGTTCTCAAAAGAAGAATTGCAAAATATTAACAACCACATGAAAAATAGTCCAAATCACTAATAATAAGAGAAATGCAAATCAAAGCAACTTTGAAGTTTTGCCTCACACCTAGCAAATTGGCAAAGTTGACAAAGGATGTGAATAGTCAGTGTTGGAGGGGTTGTGGGAAGACAGGCACACTTCTGCATATGTTGGTGGAGCTGTGAATCAGTACAGCCATTATGGAAAACAATTTGGAGTTATGGAAATAAAATGACCAAAATGTCATACTCTTTGATCTAGAAAATTCATTACTGGCCTTAATATTCTAAGGAGACCATTGATAAGAATAAAGTCCCCATATACAACAAAATAGCTATAGGAGTACTTTTTGTGATAGTAGAAAATTGGAAACAAAGTAGATTCCTGTCAACTAGGGGATGGCTAAATAAACTGTGGTAGTACATGAATGTAATGGAATATTACTGTACCGTAAGAAATGGTGAATGTGATATAGAGAAGCATGGGAAGATTTACATTTACTAATAGAGAGTGATATAAACAAAGCCAAGAAAATAATACAACAATATAAACATAAAGAACTACTAAACACACTGAAAAAAGTCAAAAATAACTGTTGCAAAATTATAAGAAGCTTGATTCAAAAGAAATATGAGAAGATACTCCCACTCCATTCTTTTTGCAGAGGTGCACAAGTGTAGCACATTGTACATATTTTCAGACTTTGTAAAGGTCTATTTACTCAGGCTGAGTTTTTCCTCTTTCTTCTTTTTGTCTTTCAAATATTACTATATTGGAGGGGCGGAGCCAAGATGGCAGCTGAAAAGCAGCGACTTGCTTAAGCTCTCCCCCAAATCCCTCCAAATACCTGCAAAATGGCTCTGAACAAATTCTAGAGCTGCAGAACCCACGAAATAGCAGAGGGAAGTAGGTCTCCAGCCCAGGACGGCCTGGATGGTCACTGGGAAGGGTGTATCGCACAGTACTAGAAGTGCAGTGCAGCCCAGCGTGGGCCGCACCAGGACAGACCAGGTCGGGAGTCGAACGGAGCAGACCTTAGGGCCATAAATCATTGAGCTGTGGCAGTTACCAGACTTGTCAACCCACAAACACCAAAGATCATGGAGCTGGTTAGTGGGTAAACTGCTAGATCAGGTTAGAGAGCAGTCTGGCCACCAGCCCTGGGGGTGGCACAGGTGGTGTGTCGGTGGAGCTCCAGAGTTAGCTGCTCCCAGAGTCCCTGGCTCATACAGTGGGAGGAATCAAGCGGCAGACCAGAGCGGGAGTGCAGGACTTACTTTGCCCTGCTTGGATCTGGGTCACAATCCTAGTTGGTGGTTCTTGGGGGAAGAGAAGCACTGCTGTGGCAGAGCTTGAGGTGACAGTGGGGGAGAAGTAGCTCTGAAAACAGTAGCTCAGCCTCTAAAGCTTGGGACAAAGCACTCTCTACTCTACAAGCAGTCATACCCTGACAAAAAGCTCAAAGGACAAGTAGTTGGCTGGGAACATGGCCAAGCAGCAAAAAAGGATGCAGACTCAGACTCTAAAATCTTTTTTTGGTGACAAAGAAGATCAAAACATATAGCCAGAAGAAGTCAACAAAGTCAAAGAGCCTACATCAAAAGCCTCCAAGAAAAAATATGAATTGGTCTCAGGCCATGGAAGAGCTCAAAAAGGATTTGGAAAAGCAAGTAAGAAAAGTAGAGGAAAAATTGGGAAGAGAAATGAGAGTGATGCAAGAAAACCATGAAAAAACAAGTCAATGACTTGCTAAAGGAGACCCAAAAAATACTGAAGAACATACTGCAAGCAGCCAGAAAGAAACAACATCTAGCAGCTTCTACATTAAGGGATTGAAGGGGTTGGAATAGGATATTCTGGAGGTCAATGGAGCTAGGATTAAAACCAAAAATCACCTACCCAGCAAAACTGAGCATAATGCTCCAAGGCAAAATATGGATTTTCAATAAAATAGAGGATTTTCAAGCTTTCTCAGTTAAAAGACAAGAGCTGAATAGAAAATTTGACTTTCAAACACAAGAATCAAGAGAAGCATGAAAAGGTAAACAAGAAAGAGAAATCATAAAGGACTTACTAAAGTGTACTGTTTTGTTTACATTCATACAAGGAATGATGATGTGTGTGAAGGTGTGTCATGAGACCTTTCTCAGTGTTAGGGTAGTTGAAGGGAATATACATACATATAGACAGAGGACGCAGGGAAAATTGAATATGAAGGGGTGATATCTAAAAAATAAAATGAAATTAAGGGATGAGAGAGGAATATATTGAGAGAGGGAGAAAGGGAGAGATAGATGGAGTAAATTATCTCACGTAAAAGTGGCAAGAAAAAAGCAGTTCTGTTGGATGGGAAGAGGGGGCAGGTGAGAGGGAATGATTCACTAATGAGAGGGCAAGATTCACTAATCTTGCTCTCATCGGATTTGACCTGAGGAGGGAATAACATACACACTCAATTGGGTATCTTACCCCACAGGAAAGAAGGAGGGAGGGGATAAAAAAGGGGGGACGATAGAAGGGAGGGCAGATAGGGGGAGGAGGTAATCAAAAGCAAACACTTCTGAACAGGGACAGGGTCAAGGGAGAAAACTGAATAAAGGGGGACAGGATAGGAGGGAGCAAAATACAGTTAAGTCTTTGACAACATGAGTATTGTGGAAGTGGTTTACATAATGATACATGTGTGGCCTATGTTGAATTGCTTGCCTTCTTAGGGAGGGTGGGTGGGAACAACAAACATAGACTGAGCAGGCTGAACCTTAGATTTTCTTAGAGTTGATTTCCCACGTGGAAATGTCTCACATGGGCAAACCATCCAATATAGGATGTCAGCCATCATGGTCTGCTGGTGGTTAAAACTATGTTTTCAATATAGTGGTGTACATTAGTGCTCTCAGGAAAGAAGAATTTTTTCAGGTCTTTGCCCACCATAATGTGGTAGTATAGTGAGAGTTCAGGTAGCCCTGGGGAATGACAGTGAAAATACTCTGGACTCCTTCCAAGGTAAAAGCAAACTGCTCCTGACTAGTGTCAGCCATAGAAATAGAGAAAACAAACAAACATACCTTGGTGAGTTCATTTACCCCCTACCACTTACCCTGAGCCTGGACCAGCTGGTCTACAACACTGATGGGATCAGGTATATTTGCAGTGATGGGCATGATGACTTTGTTCAGATCCTTGTAGTATACCATAGCTTCTAGGTGCCGTCTGCCTTCCTCTTGGGCAAAACATGATAATTTTAAGGGAAACTGGTATAAACAAAGTACTCCAGCTTCCTTCATCTCCATTACTAGAGAAGAAATATCTTTTAACCCACCCCCTTCCTTCCCACTCCCCCACATTAGGACTTGGTATCGTTTAGGGTTAACTTCATGAGATGGTTCAAACAACACCAAGTTTTCCATTTGGCCCTACCCACAATAACCCTCATAGAGGTTTTAAAAGGACCTGCACAGATACTGAATCCCAACACTTCTTGATGCTTCTTCCCTACGCCCTGTGTAATTGTCCCAAATGATCCAGGCATGTCAGGGGCCTTAGGGCTGGTTGGGGTTGAAGGGCCATTAAAGCTCTGGTGCTGAATTTCCCTTACAGTTTTACTAGCACCCTTATAAACTGGCTATCAATTGGTTTCTTATCAATCCACAGGGGCCACATTCAAATCTCCCTTTCTAGTAGAGGGTGTTATCACCCTCTGATTACCTAGGAAGATGGTAGGCAGGGGGCTCTGACGCTCCTCCTTCCATTCATAGACTATCTATTTGAACTGACAACTATACTGTCCTGATATATCTAATCTAACTCAAATTTCACCATCAGCCTACACCTAGCGTTGTGTGGCAGGAGAGACCCATAGCTAAAGTCTGAAGCCATTACAGTAGGGCTCCACCCCAGAAGTGGGACCTAATTACCTATGAGGCAGGCTGTGGGAGGTGGGTCATACAGTCAATCTAACTAAACCTATTTCCTTAAGAAACTTTACCTCCTTACTTGCAGAGCCCTACTGGGGAGCCTGCTGCAACAGGAATTCATATCTATGAGACCAGGTTGGAAAAACTCCCCATTTTAGCAATCTGAAAAAAGGGACCAAAGGCTATTTCTATGTGGAACATGTAACTGATCCAACCGGTCTTACAATAGTTAAGTCCTCAGAGATCTCCTCCAGTCTACAGAGCTCTGCTCTGGAGGGTCTCTCCATTGGCTCCATTGGACCACCCTGTCTTAGCAGCCACTGCTCCACTAACTAGCTTGAACTTCTCTTATAACCTTGATAGTTCCTTAGTGGTAAAGGTTTGCCAGATCAGTCTGGGGAAGAAATCACCCTCTTCCTGGAAGCAGTGACAAGAAAAGAAGCCATAACAAGGGGCTTGGGGCTTTCTTACCACAGGCTCTCAAGGCTCCTCACTCCTGCTTTCATTCTTCTGTCTTATGACTCTGATTACAGTGCCATGCAAAGAAACCTGGATTGGAGACTGTACTTACCTGAAGACCTGTCAGTTCCTGGCTCAGCCTGCTGGTCCCCAACCCGTCAACTGAGCTCCCTTCCCTTGGGCTATTACCAGCTCCATTAACTTCCCCTGGGCCTACATTGCACAGTTCTTAAAAGCCAACAGCTCTGTCTCCAGTTGCTGAATGTGCTGAGTCAGTTTACTTTCATTCTTACTGGCAGTCCAGCTTCTACAGGACAGTAAACAACCAGGGAATGCTGGACCTAGAATTTTCTTTAGCCTTCCTGTCAGCGTCCTCCAGCACTCACTAAGCTGATTGCTCTGGGTCTCTGGAAGTCCACTCTGTCGCACCGTGAGGACCCTCCATGATCCATAGAGGGATGCTTGGCAGAGGGTGCCAGAATGTCATATCTGGCGATCTGATCATCTTACACTTGGTATTTGCAGACCCCAAATGACACATGATGCCATCTCATCCCAACTCCATTTCCAACTACATCAACTGTTAAGGGCTGGCCTCCCATCAGGTTTGATGTCAAAACAAAATGAAGCTCCTTTCCTCATTCAACAATTAACAAAAAGATGCTTACCTAGCTTTAGCTAGGAAGGGATATTCAACAAAGATGGTACACAACCTCAACTGGGCAAGGAAATATTTTTACACCCTCCTAACTATCTCTCACTAACCAAAGTAACTTTTCCAAACCATTTTTTTGGAGGGGGGAAGGCAGGACAATTGGGGTTAAGTGACTTTCCCAAGGTCACACAGCTAGTAAGTGTGGCAAGTGTCTGAGGTCTCATTTGAACTCAGGTCCTCCTGACTCCAGGGCCCGTGCTCTACTCACTGAGCCACCTAGCTGCCCCTCCAAACCTTTTTTGTCCCTCCTCACCACATTCCATAGCTTCCCCACTTGCTCTCCCACCCTCTAAGCAGAGAACCTTAACTCATACCTCACTGAAAAAAATTGGGGCCATTCTCAATGGGATCTTTTTTCTCCTCTCTTTATAATCTTACACCACCCAGAAGCCCTCTGCCACTTTCTCCTTCAACTGTGTCGCATAAAGAGATGTCCTTTCTCTTTGCCAAGGCTAACCCCCTCTATATGCACAAGTGATTCCATTCCATCCCATTTTCTCCAGCAGATTGTCCCCTCTATCTTCCTTGCTCTCTCACTTGTCTTAAATCTTTCCCTATCTACTGGCTGCCTACAATATGTCTCCCATCCTCAAAAAACCCTCATTTGTTCTATCTACCCTTGCTAGCTTTATCCTATTAGCTCTTTTCCCTGTTCTAGTTAAACTCCTTGAGAAGGATGGTCTATAATCCTTATCACTGTTGAGAGTACCACCACCCTCCCAGGCACCTAGGCTTGTAACTGAGGCCTGTCAGGAAGTCCAGGTATTTGGAAATCAACTCATTCCTTCAAATGTACAAGTGAAGAAGGCAACTGTCTTTCTCAATTCTGCAGCTTGCAAAGAAAAAGGCAGAAATCTTTTTGACAAGAATGCCAGCCTAATTTTACACTTCTCTAAGATGCAACCGTGGTCAAGAAAGAACATGAAGTACAAGCCAAGAAGATGCTAGAATTAGTGTAAAATTCAGTCAGACTGGACTCATTCGATCTCATTTCCCATATTCAATTAGTTGTCAAGTTCTGTCATTTCTACTTTTGTAACATCTTTAGTACATGCCCCTTCTCTCCTCTGATGCTGCCACCACTCTGGTTCAGGGCCTCATCACCTTATATACCTGGACTATCGCAATAGCCTGGTATGGGTCTGTCTACCTCAAGTCTTTGCCCACTTCAGTCCAAGCTCCACTCACCTCACAAAGTGAACTTTGTTAAGTTTAAGTCTGACCATGATGGCATCCATTCAAACAACTCCAGTGGTTCCCTATCACCTCCTGCATCAAATGGAAAATTCTGTTTGGCTTTTAAAGCCCCCCATAATTTGGCCCTTTCTGATCTTTCCAATCTCATACATTTTTCTCTCCTACACACTTAATCTGTGACACAGTGACACCAGTCTCCTTGCTGTTCCTCTACCTCCGTATTCCAGGCATTTTTAATAGCTATACCCCATACCTACAGTAGAATGGTCTCCTTCCTGATTTCTGCTTCCTGGTTCCCTAGCTTTCTTCATGTCTCAGCTAAAATCCCACCTCCACAAGTGGACTTTCCAGATGCCCCTTAATGCTAATGCCTCCCTCTGTTGATTATCTCCAATATATACTGTATATCTAGTTTATACAGTTATTGGGCATTGTCTCCCCTTTTAGGCAGTAAGCTCCTTGAGAGTTGGGCTGTCTTTTATCTTTCTTTGTATCCCCAGTGTTTAGCACAATAGGACTTTAATAAATAAATGCTTGTCTCCAGGACAGTTTTGTCTCCTCTCAGTGGAAAAGATATTGCCCCCATCACATTCAGATACAAATTGCAGTAGATTACTTCCAAATTCCCGATTCAACAAATTTGTATTAATTATCTACAATGTGCAAAAACTATGCTGGGTACTGTAGATACAAAGACAAAATTCACTGTCCTTGACTCCAAGGAGCTTACATTCTACTGAGGAATGTAATATGTGGACAGAAAAGTAAATACAAGATAATCTTAGGAGGATCAGGTTTGGCTTCCTGAACTAAGTCTTAAAGGAAGCAGTGAGAAGAAGGAAGCAGTAGAAGAAAGCGCATTCCACAACTTTGCAAAGGCACATAAGTAAGTGCTGGAATACTGAATTCAAGGAACAAGTCAGGCTGAAACATGGTGTGTGAAAAGAGGTACTGTGAATAAGGGAGGTAGTGTGAAGAAGAGCCAGAAGGGGCAGCATTTAAAATGCTAACCTAAGTAGTTTGTATTTTCTTCTAAAAGCTTTAGGGAGTTGTTGAAGATTCTTGAATAGGGGAGTATCATGCTCTGGTAGGTTAGAATCAGTAGGCCATGGTATTGATCAGGCAGTTCACTTCAGGTGGATGTCCTGAGAAACAAATATGGGCTCCTGGACAAGCAATACCCAATTATGGAAAGGCCTCACTCAAGAATATGTAAGGATTATCCTACCTATTCCTTGGGGGTATTTTAAGACACACTGAGAGAAGAGCTTCTCAGATCCACTGAATAGGCAGGAGGTCTTCTGACACACCCAAGAGTTACTGAGCAAGGCTATCAATTATCAAGGCCATTGAGAGCCCTGCTTGTGAATTTTTGGACTTTTAACAAACCACCTGATTTCCAATACTGAGTGCTTTATTTCATTAGAATAGAATGGACTTGTTTCCACTCACAACATATGCTCAAACCCAGGCTTTAAGATGTTTTATTTTGGACAACTTCTGAAGAATGGATTGGCAAGAGGACAGATTGGAAGCAGAGACAACAATTAGGAGGTTTTTGCAATAGTCAAGGTGATGAGGGCCTGAACAAGGGATGGTGGTATGTAAGGTTATGTAAATGGATTGAAGGGTACAGATGCAAGAGATATGTAGATTACTTAACCAGATTTGGCAGCTGATGCGGACTAGATGAAAGATAAAGAAGATTCAGGGGTGACTGAGGGTGGGAATGTGACTAACTAGAAGGAACCTAACACCAGCACTGGTGACACTAACAAGTTAATAAATAAGAGTTTCACTGTGACCCTCCTTACTTCCTTACGGAAACATGTCTACTCAGTAGGACATCAGGGCAAGGTATGAAAACTCTCCTGTTCTCAGTCACCCAAAGAGTCTAAAGAGCCTAGACTCCAACTGGAACTTTTTACACCTTTACATGGCTAGGAAGTTGCATCAGGTGAGCTTCATCCAGTAAGGTTCCAGGGAGAGTTTTATATCTACTAGGAAAAACTAATCTGTGTTACAGGAGGGAAGGAGGACTGAGCTAATCTATGTTATGGGGAAACACTGACAGATATTAGTACCTGTAGTAGATATTAGTCACAAGTAATGACGTCTTCAATAGATCCAAGGAGCTTTGGAGGAGGGATGGATTTGGTGGGATGGGGAGGAGAAGATAACGAGTTCTATTCTGGACATGTGGAGTCTGAGATGTGGATGGTATAGCCAAGTGAAAATATCCTAGGGTCTTTATGGTGTAGAACTAAAATTCAGGAGAGTCATAAAGTTAGATTATATCTTATGGAAACACATCCAGTCAGTAGATCATCTGGGCAGGGTATGATGACTGTCCTGTTCTCAATCACTCAGCAATACCTTAACAGTAAATAGACACATAGATTTTAGAGTTATGTACACAGAGACAATTGAACCCATGGAAAATGATAAGCCATGCAAGAGAAAAGAAAAAAACCCAGTACAGAGTCTTAGGTAATAACCACCTCATTTCAGCTAGGTTGCTGGATCTGGAGTCAGGAAGATGCGAGTTCAAATCTGGCCTCTGACACCTACTAGCTTTGTGACCCTGGGTAAGTCATTAACCTATGTTTGCTGCGGGTTCCACAACTGTAAAACCAGGATAACACCAACTACAAATAGTATCTTACTGACCTGCCTATCCACCTGACAAACTTACTAACAGAAGCCAAACTTTCCTTTGTTGTTCTCACATTTAAAGTCTCCTACATCTTTATAAATCTATTTTACAGTGAACCAGGGGGTCATCCTATAGAGGGCTTTGGAAAAGCAGGTATCAAGGACCATCTACATGAGGACTTTCCTGAACTCTTCAGCTGCTTGTGTCTTTCCACTTTTTACTTATCGATATACATACACATTGTCTCCCTCAGCTAGATTATAAGCTTTTTGAGGACAAGAAATATTTTCACTTGTGTCTGAATCCCCAAAGCCTAGCACATAGTAGGCATGTAATGTTTGTTTCTTGGTTGATTAACAAAGGCAGCATTGGTTCTAGAATATGTTAGGTGGGGAGTATAATAACCATTTGCTGAGATCATACCATGTAGGGGAAGAGGAAGTTCTAGGGAACAAGTAACCACAAGGCAAGTATAAAAATAGAAAGATAATGTTGTGTAAGCATGAAGAGCTACAATAAGCATTTATTAGTTCTGAATGATAACACTCTTTCTTACTGCAGAGATAATATTGCATCCAATTAAATGTTAATAATGAAATATAATTGGTATTGTGATATGATTGCATCTAATCTGAATTTGCATGGTAATCATATTGATATTATGGTTTGAGGGGATTGAGAAGAAGAATCCCTATGGGGCATACTTTCAATTGTTAGAAGCGAGGAAGAATTTAACTGAGATATACAGCAAGAAAGCAGAACTAGAGCACTGAACTTGGAATCACAGGACCTAAGTTTGAATCCCCTTTCTGCCACTTAAAGCCAGTGTGCCCTTGGGCAAACAATTTAGCCTTTCCTCATATATAAAATGAAGCAGTTAGATTAGATGACCTCTAGGGTCCCTTCCAGCTCAAGATCTACAA
The DNA here is from genome assembly GCF_011100635.1 of Trichosurus vulpecula. NCBI lineage: Eukaryota > Metazoa > Chordata > Mammalia > Diprotodontia > Phalangeridae > Trichosurus > Trichosurus vulpecula. The sequence continues at coordinate 477,295,936 of NC_050573.1, forward strand.
TCCAATAAATTATCTATAGGTAGCAATCTTTCCCAAGGGAATAAATGCTGAACATCAAGGGCTGAATAGGAAAGATAAGTTCTCAATAACCAAAAGAAGCCAACATCAATCAAATATTTATCAAGTGCCTAGTATGTGCCAGTTAAGAGCTGGAGATACAAAACACACACACACACACACACACACACACCCCACAAAAAAACAATACCTGCTTTCCAAGAGCTTACGTTCTAATGGGGGAGACATGTAAATAATTAGGTACATATAAGATATAAGATAGAAAGAAGAAAAGCTTAGAGGGGCTTTTATGCTGAATCTTGAAGGAAGCCAGGGATTCTAAGAAGTAGATGTGACAGAGGTGAGCATTCCAGGCACGGAGATACAACCAGTGCAAAGACATAGAGGTAAGATAGAAGACGGAAGATGAGAGTGTCGTGTACAAGGAACAGCAAAGTAGTGTAGTTTATAAAGCATAGCACCTTCTCTGAAGAGGGTTCGCCATGCTGGGTGGTCCTGTGCCAGTGTCTCCCATGTCACACAATCAATTCAAAAACTCTTGAGAGAGAAACCTATTAAATGGTACAAGGAAGAGATGATGGAGGGGGATGGAACTAGAGTGGAAATGGTAAGTGGAAAGGAATGCATACAAGAGATACAAGAGATATGGTAAAGCTAGAAATGACAAGACTCAGTGACTGATTTGTGAGTGGGAGGAGTAAAGGACAAGGTTCTTAGGACACAGCAGTCCTTTATTTGTCCCTACGACATGTACTTCCTCCCTAAAAGAGAGGAAATCAAAAAAAGTACTTAATATACAAATATGGAGTATGGATGGCACAAATCTCTTATTCTATGTAGAAATGAAGGTGATTGGTCACTGAGGCAGGAAGAGCCATCCATTCAATAGGCAATAACAGAACTTAGAAGAAACTATTTTCTCTTCCTCTCTGTTTAAGAGTATATTGCTTAAAACTCATGTGCAGCTATGCTAGCTGCCCAGAGCGGAGAGGAGTGGGGAAACTATCCCTCCCTTCCCCACCCCAAGAAGTCCAAGGTTGAAGCCCAAAAAAAAAGAAGAGAAAGGGAGTCATTAGTCCTCCTATCTTTATAGCCTACTGATTAGGTAGCTCTTCTTGCCTCAGTTGCCAGTTAACTTGAACACAGACCCAAAGTATCAAAACAAATAAAGCATGGTTGTGTCATCACAGATTCCCGAGAGGGGTATTCTCCCTGTCAGAGCTCCCAGGGAAGTTTCATTCCAGTCCCACTGATCAGGGTGGTTCTAATGGGGTGCTTGGGTACCTGTGCTTGGACCCCAATTCCAAGATCACATTTCTCCCTAATTTCAAAACACTGTCTCAGGCAGTTTCTCTCCAGCCCAAGGACAGTATGCTCTAGCAAAACAGGACAGCATGCCCTAGCAAAACACTTATCTCTCTTCCTGACACAGTAGCCAACTGCACCTATTGAATTTATTAGTTTGAACTGGCTGTATACTGGCTGAACGGGCTGTGTACTGGGTCATAGAGATAATTGCTACTCACTGAACTATCATATATATCCTGGACTCCTCATTATGTGTATCCTAGACTTAAGATATATGTATACTCCCTTACGTTTATCTTGTATAACAAGACATTGATGGGAGCAGCCTGGGTATTTCTCAGTCAGCCCCAACTGTTGACTTAGTGACTTTTTAGGCTTAAAACCACACCTCCATGTAGCTCCCCTTTGGGCTATTTCCCAGTGAACTCTGGGTAAAATATCTGCACAGTAGATACAAAAAGTGCATGTTCCTTTAAGAACTGAGCACTCCTCAACCACTCCCTAATCCCACCCTGAATCACCTAGTCAGCATGTTTGGCACCTATTTAACCTATATAAACTTTAACTGTACCCCTCTAAGGTTGCAGGCTCCCTAAGAACTCTCGTCTGCTTAAACGCATAATAATAAATCTTTGGCACCTTGAGTTAAAGAATGCTCGAGTTCATGAATTCATTCCAGATGGCCCCAACCCTGTCAGGCAACTCCAGTCTTGGAGTTCCTGTATCTTTCCAACCCTCATCAGTTCCTTTAATCAACTCTTGTTAAGTAAGAATATAATTATGTCTAGAAATGTTTTTCTCTTATTCCTGACCTTTCAAGGCTAGCATCGTCCCTCTGATTCACATTGATACTCTTTAGTACAACTGTTCCTCATAGCTAATGTTTTCTAGATTCTTCCCTTGATGGGTGATGAAGATTTTGTTATTACTAGTATTTTTTAAATAATATATTTAGCCTTTAGATAAAGCAATCCATCTTTACTCTCCAGGACTATGGTTATTCTATTTTTTTCAATTATTATTGCATGATGAGAAGAGCATTTTGGCTATCAAAAGTACAAAAATGATTTTTTTAAGATGAAGGGCTATTATAAACTGCAAATCTATGGGCTATACTTTCTGGGAAAACAACCTTCAAATTGAATTTATATAAACTACATTATTTTTTAAGTATGCCTGATAAGTTAAAAAATTTAGTGGCGACTTGTATGAATACAACAAAACCTGGAACTATTTTGTGATGTGTCAGTGGTGTCAAACTCAAATAAAAACAGATCCCTGCAGCCATATATTGATTTAACAAACCATAAACTAACTCAAACAGAAACAGATCCCTGTAGCTATATATTGATTTACAAAACCACAAATTAAATTTATCTATGTTGTATTATATTTTTAAAAAGATTTTGTTAAACATTTCCAATTTGGCTCTGAACTAGGGAGTTTTGAGGATTATGAGTTTGACACCTCTGATGTAAGTAATCAAGACCTATCTTTTCATTTGAGTTTCCACATTTTGATCCCCACCCCCATTTTAAAAGAAAGGCACTACTGTACTGAAAGGGTAATAATAAAAGAAAGGACAAATAGGATTCTCTTGTATATTGATTAGCCTTTGTTAGTCACCAGTTTGACCACTAGAATTTAAATTCCTTCTTAGGGTGTCTGATCTGTATGGTTATTAGTTCTCAGACATCATCAGTGGCCTCATTACCTAAAGATGATTGAATAAATCAACTTATATCAGCTTTGTAACATAATCAGTTAAGTGTCCAAACACCATGATCTTCAGTAACTACATTCTCCTCCTATTCCCATCTTGACTCCCTTAGTGAACCAGTCAATTCTACACTATCCTCTACTCTCAAGTACATGATGTCTTGTCAAGCCTTAACATTGTATTACTTTCACTGTTTTTGCTCTTATTCCCAAGCTGCTGAAGAAAGTTGGAGAAAATCACTGTATTATGCTGGCTGGGTCCACTACAAATTTATGTTACATAACCTCAACTGGGCCCTCACTGGACAATGTAATTCTTTTACAACTCTCTAATCTATTCACTATCTTATTCGCCACAGTGGCTTTTCATTTTTCCTTAATCCTACTGTACTTCCCTCAAACTCCCACTCTCATAATTGAGAACCTTGCCTCATATTTCCTTTTCTTTAATAAAATTTTTACTGATTTTTTTACATCACTATAATTTCCTCTAGTACCCTTCTCTCTTTTCCTCCCAGAGAGCCATCTCTTATAACAAGTAATATTTTAAAGGAAAAAATAAAGAAGAAAAATCAGTAAAACTGATCAATATATTTTAAAGACTAAAAATATATGCAATGTACCATACCTGTGGACCTCCCAGGTCTGCAAAAGGGGTGATCTTCTTTAGAGTCTATTTGTTATTTGTAAATTTGCAACATATACTTTTTGATTTTTTTTTTGTGGTTCTTTTTGCTTACATTGTTATAGACACGTGTAGTTTTCTTGGTTCTGCTTACTTCACTTTGCATCAGTTCAAGTAAATCTATGCTTCTCTATATCCATTATATTTGTCATTTCTTATACCACAGTAATATTTCATTACATTCATGTATGACAATTTGTTTAGCCACACCCCAATCAATGAGAATCTATTTTGCTGTCACAAAAGGTGATGCTATAAATATTTTCGTGTACATGGGGAATTTCTTATCAAAAACATCCTTGGGGTATAAGCCTAAGCCTAATATTGGGATCTCTGAGTCAAAAGGTATGGACATTTAATAATTTTATTTATATAATTCCAAATTATTTTCTAAAATGATTGTACTAATTCACAGTTCTACCAACAACGTAGCAGAGTACCTACTCTACTCCAGTACTGACTATTCCATCATTTGTCATCTTTACAAATTAGCTGGGTTTGAGGTGAAATTTCAGTTGCCTGATTTGTATTTCCCTTATTAATCATTTGGGGCATTCTTTCATATGGTTGTTAGTAGTTTCCAATTCTTTTGAGAAGTTAGTTTGTATCAGAGACCATTTGACTACTGGGGAATGATTTTATGTCTTGCATAGATCTATTAATTGATTATATATCTTGGATATCCACCTTTTATCAGAAAATCTGTTTTTTTCCTCCATTTAGCCACTTCCTTTCTTATCCTAAGTGCATTAATATTTTTTGCACAGAAGCTTTTTATTTTCATGTAATCAGTTACTTATTTTTGTCTTTTGTAATCATCTCACTTGTTTGGTTAAGAGTTCCACTCAGAGCTGTGAAAGATATATATATGATCTTTACTATTAATGTCACATAGCCATTTCAAATTATTGTAGAATGTAGCATAAGGTCTTGCTCTAAGGTAAACTGTGCCAAATTCTTGCCAGTTTTCCCAGCAGCTTTTATCAAATAGGGAGCTCTTTCCTAAGTGGTTTGTATTTTCACCATTTCATGAACAATGAGTTATTGAGTTCCATTGTTTCTAATTCTACCTTGCTAATCTGTTTAGTCAATCAATAAACATTTATTAAGTGCCTACTCTGTGCCAAGAACTGTGCTAAATTCCAGGGATAAAAAAAAGAAAGACAAAATATAGTCCCTGATTTGTAGAATTCACAGTCAAACGGAGAAAAGCAGCTCTACCCACATGCTGGAGGTGAACTCTATCACAAATAAAAATGGAGCCAGCTGGGAGGAGCGTAGGCACAAATTTAGAATACAACGGTAGTAAGACACAAACGTAGAATACAAGTAATGCAAACAGGAACTCACAACCCCTGGTACTGCAAGGCCTGGAAGTCTTTTTGTAAAGTCCTCCTTTGACTGTAGCATTTCTGCTGGACAAGCTACTCAGTGGGACTCCTGAGATCTGCTTCTTTCTTGAGTCCATAAGCCAGCACTTTCCTCAACTTCTGAGAGATCACACTCCTTGAAGTCCTTTAGGGACTCTCTTCACATTCATGTCTATCATGTTTGTGTGTGTGTGCGTGTGTGTGTCCACATTCATGTCTACCCTGGGTGTGCATCTGCATGTGTGCATGTGCATGTGTGTTGTCTGCTCCAAGCTGGATGCATTTTCTTCTGCTCCAATGACAAGGCTGATAAGGGAAAGTCACCTCCCAAACTCTCTGCCCTTTGATATAAATCATAGTATCTGCCTTCAATGCCTGGAAACCTCCATTGCTGAATTGAGGTTTCACATATAGGCCCAGGAGGTATGACTGATTCAACTAATTACAAAAAAATTCTTGTAGGGTGTAAGATTCCTTCTTCTAATGGCTAAGGCATGTACTCTCAAGTTGATTTAAGTACTTGTTCCCACAGTTATTGAGGAACTATGGGGAAAAAAGTATGGGGCAGTCAGATGGTTCAGTGGATAGAGTGATAGGCTCAGAGTCAGAAAGACTTGAATTCAAATCTAGCCTCAGTCACTTACTAGCTGTGAAACTCAGGGAAAGTCATTTAACTTCTGTTTACCTTAATCCAATGGAGAAGAAAATGGCAAACTACCCCAGTTTCTTTGCCTAGAAAACCCCATGGATAGTATTGGTCCACAAGGTCACAGAAAGTCAGGCATGACTAAATCCACTGAACAAATGGGAAAATTATTTAAAATGTTCTTTGTACTTTGTGATTATATTCTGAGCCTACTGCAAAGGAAAACTCTCTTACTCCTTCCTTTACACTGATGACATTCTGGACTTTGATGAAATCAGCTCAAGTGGGAAAGAAAACTTCCCTAACACATCAGATTTTTTTGAAGCCTTATCCCAAAAAGTGAACTTTTTGACTACAGTGAGAGCTTTGAGGAAAAAGATGGAAAGCATTTTGGTAGAAATTAGGTTTAGACCAGGATTCTTAAATCATGTACTAAAATAAGCTAAAAAATACTTGTATGATTTGAGTAAAAAAGGTTACAATACTGTATTTAAGGAAAATAAAGGAGAAACGACAAGGCACACTAGGGAAGAAAGAGATGACAGGTCACGCCACCACCACCACCTTGACCACCATTTTCCCTTGGATCCTGATGGAGCTATCTTGAGACCCTGAACTCAAGAGCCTTTGAAATAGCAATGCCTCCGAAAACAGACTTGCTTCTAGCCCATCTCCCATTGCTGTCACTGAGGGGAGAAATCATTGTGGAGGAGTCCACATTTCTTACCACCAATTTTGCCTCCTCTCCTACCCCACCCTCGTCCTGCTTCCATCCCTGTCCTCACAGTCACCATCATCAAGGGAAGTGGCTCCTGTGGAGAAGGGGCTAGCCATCTCCACCAACTACCAACCACTACTCATAAGGAAGGCTAGCTAGCCTAGCTGAAACAGAAAGGTAGGTCTTAAGGAGAGACAAAAGGCAGCATATGCCATAAGGTCCAATCACCATCACCGTCTTGACCAGCATCTCTTCTCAGACCCAAATGGAGACAGCTCAAGACGCTAAAACTAAGACACTTAGATATAACAGCTTCCAGTGTCCCCAGCCATCATCCTGAGAAGCAAACTCTTGTGGAGATGCAGCCTGCTGAATGTTCCTGCAGGACATACTGACACAACTATTGAAGACGCAGAAAATAAAGTCCTTAACACTGTCAAGTGGTTCAATATCATAAACTATTAAGATTTTATCAGTGGAAATGACATTAAAGTGGAAATTACGTTGCTTCTCTACCTTAAGGATCATGGGACTTTTCTATCTTTTACAATTGAAACCTTCCAAATATGTTGTGTCCCCCATTTCTTGTCTATTTGCATAAATGCTAAGTACTTAATAAAGTCTTCTTTTATTCAAATGATGGGAATACTTCTACAACTATGGCTAGAGGAAGAATTCATAACTAAGCAAGGGATATAGATGATCATAAGACAAAATATAGCATTTTGATACATAAAATTAAAGTTTTTGTATAAAAAAATCAAGGCAGATAGAATGATGAGAAAGTGTTAAAAAATCTTTGTAAAAAATATTATTGATAGAAACCAAAAATAAAGATAAGGGAAAATGACAAGTAGGTAGATTAAAAAATAGTCTAAGAATGTGAATCAAGTTCTACAAATTAGAAATACAACCTATGAATAACCACATGAAAATGTTTCAGTCAATAAAAGAAAAAATTTTAAAAAACTCTGACTTGTTACACTCTACAAATTGGCAAAAAAAGGGCAGTGTTGGAACAGATATGAGAAGACAGGCCTACTAATAATAGTTAAAGCTCAAAATTGGTCACACTGTTTTGAAAAACAATTTGTAATTATGCAAGAAAAGTAACTAAACTGTTCAAACCTTTTAACCCTGGGATTTTATAGTCATGCAACCCAAGATGATCAAAGAGAGAGAAGTCCAATCTACACTAATATGTTCATTAAAATACTTTTTGTGTTTGTTAAGATTACCATCAATTGGGCAATAGGTAAATAAACTTTTATGTGAATATATGGATTATTATTATGAAGAAATAATAAGTAGGAATTAAACATGGCAAGATTTTTGTAAGAACTGATGCAGAGTGATGTAGGCAGAACTTACTGTATTTCTATACAAGATACATAATAACTCCGAGTGAAAAGATCACTAAAAGGAAGACAAACTCTGAATAACTGAAAAACCAATAATGCTCCCGGAGAAGAAATGAAATATACCTTTCTCTTCTCAGTAGGAAAGGCATTAAGATTATTTGATTTAACTGTCCTTTGTTTTTGCTTTGATTTAAAGGAGGGAAGATGTGTTGCAACTGCAAGGTTGCTAGGGAAATATCCAGACATGACTATGATATAAAACCAAAAGGCATCATTAGCAAAACCTTTTTTTTAAAAAAAAAGTGAAATAAAAGGAAATGGCAATTAATGAGTCAGCATTGGTTCATCAAATAAAAATCATGCTAGACTAACTTCATTTCTTTTAGAAAAAGACTACTGACAGAATATACCTGGATTTCAACAAGGTCTTTGACAATCTGTGCAGGAGACAGAAATGTGTACTGTTTTGATTACGTGGATTCAGAAGAACTGGACCCAAAGAACTGTGATTCTTTGGTACCTATTGGTATTATATTTGTGGGAGTTCTCCAATATAGGACTTCTATTGGGGATATGGAAGCAGACAGAGATGGCATGCTTTTCAAACTGACAGATGACAAACAGGTAGACACTGACATAATTATAAGGGTCCAATAATATCTTAATATATTAGAATGAAAGGCCAAACAGAATTAGATGAAATTTAGACAAACTTAGCACTTGGATTAAAGAAAAACTCTGCTAAGTATATAGTGGAGAAAGATATAGTCAGATGACAGTTTATGTGAGAAAGATTTTAATGAACTGAAAAGCTCAGTGAATCAAATGTGACTTGGTAACTAGAAAATCTTATGTAACTGAAGGCTGCACTAACCAAAAAACACAATATAGAAATTATAACCTATACAGAACATAGGGGGCAGCTAGGTGATGCAACGGATAGAGAACTAGGCCAAGAATCAGTAAGATCTGAGTTTAAATCCAACCTCAAACATTCAATAACTGTATGACCCTGGGCAAGTCACCTAACCCTATTTGCCTCAGTTTCTTCATCTGTAAAATGAGCTGGAGAAGGAAATGACAAACTAGTCCAGTATCTTTGCCAAGAAAACCCCAAATGGGATCAACAAAGAGTCTAGACACAACTGAAACAACAGAAGAACAAGAAGTTATGATCCCCACGATACTCTACCCATGGCAAACCCAAACTCCTGATAAAAAGTTGCAGGTGCCCTATTTTAGTAAACAATCTCAGGTGCATCTATGATGGTACATAGACTCACAGTCATGCCACAAGAACATCGCTGGAAGAAACTTGGGGAAACAAGACTGCTTGCTGCCTTTAAGTATTTGAAGTACTATCATATCAAAGAAAGATTAGATATATTTTGTTTTACCACAGAAGTTGAAACAAGGCCAAAGGGTGGAGGAATATAAGGAAAAACTAACACTTAGGAATAAAAATGGAATGAATTGTACCTTGGAAATCAGTGAGTTGCCCATCACTGGGGGTCTTCCATCATGTCATATCATATCATAAATAAGACTACTTGCTGATGATGGAATTCTGGTTCAGAGATGGCCGGGCTGGATGACCTCTAAAGTTTCTTCTAGTTTTGTTTTTTTTTTTTGTGATCATCTCCATCGTTTTCCTATATATAACCTAAAGCCCAGCCTTTAAACAACAACATTAATCTTCCTGTGCTCCTCAGGTAGGATGTGATCCACAGACAGTGTGCTTACTGAGGGATAACTTGCTTAGATTGATCTGTTACCCTGAAAGGGGAAAAGGTAACAGGAAAGGTTTGATAGCCTGGGGAAAGACGCAGAGAGAAGAGTCATAGAATTTTAGAAATGGAAGTGACTTTAAGACATCATCTCATCCAAGCCCCTTATTTTTATACATCAGATAACAGTCCAAAGAAGTCAGAACCTTGCCCAAGATCACTAGTAAGTTAGAATTCAGGAATTCTAGTGCCCAGTCCATTGCTCCTTCTACTATCCCTGCTGCCTTTTTTTACAAACTAGATAGCAGTGCTTTGTCTTACGAGATCTTCAAAGAAAATAAAGAAGCTATATAAGCGTTTTGATTTCCTATGACATTAGAAGTAGCCATATCAAAGACAAGTACAGAGATGAGCCTTTAGAGTGGGATTTCTTAGCCTGGAGTCCACTGATGTCTTTGATAAATTTCTGAGGTCATAAACTTGGATTGAAAAAACACTACATCTTTGTTTTCACTAATCTCTAGAAATTTAACCTCTAGAAATTTCCTTCAATTGTTTAAAAACATTCTGAGACCTCACTAGACTACTAAAATGACACTCAAAAAAGGTTAAGAATTTCTATTCTAAAGGCCTGGCACATACTAAGAACTTAATAAATGCTTCTTGCCTTGCTCTAGAGCATATCCCAGAGGTCATTTTTTTAAGATGCACTGATAGATTTGTACCAATCCACACACTTATGTGGGATATTCTTTCATGATTAATTTATTTGAAAGACAAATGTTCAATGCATAGTTATTTCAGGCCAGTATGAAACTTTCAAAGTAATTTTAAGAAATTCTTAGAATTTAGATTTGTAAAGAAACAAACTGCTGCTTCTCATTTTTATTTTTCTTTCTAAAAATCAAATGAACAGTTATTTACAGCTGCACAATTTCAAGTGAAACTTTCCTACTCTGGTCAAAAGCTCTAAGTTTAAGAATATCTACATGATTTACATTCATATAAAGGTTTGAGAGATTCAATCTGTAAGCATCAACACACGATACTTTAGCAATTTTATTGTATAACAATCCACATACCACCATACATTTTTTAGCTTAGCCTAAGTCATAAAGTGCTGTTATCAGATAAAAGTAAGCAAATGCTACTGAATATTGAATTTCTTCTAGCCCACGGTGTGTTCCAATTGAACAATAAATTGTATTTTTTAAAAACACTTTAACCTGGTTTTTTGGTTTAAAACTGGAAAGAGTAATAAGCTGAGGAATTATCCTATTAAATGAGCCCCAAAAAGTATTGTAATGTCATCCATCTCAATCAAGGGACAAGACTTTAGTATCCATAATTACCTAATCTTAATAAACAAAATTATTTATTGAAACTATACAATAAAGGTGACAGGCAGCATGGCATAGTAAATAAAGAGTCAGTCTTTGAAGACAGGAAAAACTGGGTTCAACTCCTGACTCTGACTCTTTTTGGCTGTGTGACCCTGGGCAAGCCACTTAACTTCTCAGTGCTCTAGACATCTAACTCTCCTAAGACAGTAAGTTGCAGGGAAGGTACGCACTTTTACACTGGTCAAGGGGCCTTTCTTACCTGGGGGTTTCCTACATCAATGAAATCAAAGGTCCAGTCCCTATATCTGTATCATCTCTATATAATAATGTAGACACATCCTTTAAAATTGAACATGAAGTTCAGGCATGCAATGGTTTTGTGATCTAAACATTCCATTTATAATTAATTTCCTCCAACTATTAAGGAAAGTGCTTTGATACAGTAAATATGCTATATTTGGTTGTGATTCTAAACATTTGTTTCTACTTGCTTACTTTGCAAAAGGTTTATTATCCACACCAAGTAACAACACAGAGAAAATGCCAAACAATTAGACCATTAGCTATTACTACATTTTAGAATATTTTAACGCTTTAAAAGATAAACTCATAAAAAGCACTTGTGCATGAATCATTCAAACATAAACCAGTAAAAACTGAAATGTAATAGGCATACTGAATGAAATTAAATACTCAAAATATAATGGAAAAAGAGCAAATATTTCATTTAAATATCAGTGCACTTGGAACTAAGATTTCCTAAAACTATTTATTGAACACAAATTCAGTGTCTTCCCCCAACTTTACTATGTTTGCCTAAAGGAGAACATAAATTAAAACTTTTTTAAATTACTCTGAAGGATTACATGGACTGAAAAACATCCATCTTTGAATTAATTTTAATATGTCCAATAAGAAACCAAGTTTATTACAGTTCCATATGTGAGAGTGTTTAGGAAACAACAGCTTCTGTTTCCAAGGGGAGGAAAAGCCTTTAAAATATTATTATTTTATATGTATTGCAGAAGATTTGGTTTCCAAAAAAATCAGCTACAACAAGTACCCTATCATCATATATTATCAATAGCTTAGAAAACACTTTAAAATTCATTCTTTCCTATTTGAGTATGTTACCATCATTCTTATTCTCCTTGTTCATTATTTGTCTGTAAATTTTATTTTCCTATTAAAAACAAATACACGAGACACTATTTAACACTAATTTCTCTCCATAAATTATTTTTCAAAATAATCTTTCTTAGGACACAGACATGATAAAATGGGATCTCTTTTGAATAAAAAATTAAGATGAAAATTGCTAGCTGACAATTTCACATTTCCAACTCACAAAGACACTACTCATCAAAGAAAATTCAGTTGCTAACTAACTAGTTCAGTAGTAACTTGAGAGGAAAATGCCCTTAACTCCATCACAAAGAAAAGCAGAATAATTAAGATGGAAGAAAAAACTATTTTGGTTTTTTTTCTGTGTTTTAAGTAAAACACACATACACACAAAACAAGCATGGCAAAAGCACTTAGGAGATTTGTAATTAGTTATGACTGTTAATGCTAAGGCATCCTTTTGCTCAAATTTCTCATCCTAAGCAGCATCAGTAGATCTTTGTTCTACATGTCATTTTGGTATTCCAGATACTTTGCCGTGATGGGTTCTTCAAGCTGAATTCCTCCACTTCCCATTAATGCAAATGCAGGATACATCGTACCTGAGCAGTCCACTTGGCGCTCATAAAGGCATTTCATGAGATCTGCATCATAGAACCCAACTTTGCCTTTATCATAGTCGAGGAAAATTCCTATACACGTTGGCATGGGGAGAACTCTGTTTTCAGGTTCACTGGAAGAAGTAGGTGTCTTGGGAACAAAGAATTTCTTCATGCCTACAGTAACTAATGTAAAGGGTTGTGCTGAGTCAAAGCAGGTATCTTCACTTCCACTGTCATGACCGCTATCTTGCTCATATCTAAAATGAGAAAATAACTGTAATACACAAATTATAACAATTTTATCTATATCAGAAGACCTAGTGTATTTTCATATACACATTCAAATATCACACTCTAGTCTAAACAAACCTCTGTAGTAAAGTACAACTAAACATTTAGAGTTTTTAAATAGGCATTCAACAGAGTAACTAATGTAAAACATAAGAGGCAAGCAAGTTAATAACAGCTTATATTTGTATAGCGCTTTAATGTTTACAAAGCACTTTCATCCTAATAGCTCCTTACTTGCCTTAATAACTGTCATAGCTGGGATTTGAACCCAGGTCCTTTCAGATTAGCCTTCTCCCCAATAAGCTGCAGTTAATCACCTACCACGAAAACCATTTGAAACAAAAGAAGCATTACAACAGTGTTCGAAATCACCTATTTTTCTATCATTGTCTGCATTTCCACCTCTGTTCTTTTATGTTCTAAACATACCTCCATTAGCACTACATTCTTGTCTCACTTTTTCCTATAATAATTTCTCCTCTTTTACCAAGAAATACATACACTTTACCTCTTAAGAATTATGGAATTAAAGGAAAGATATTAATATCCCTCATTGAAAAGCATGAAAATCTTTGCTACCCTTTATTTCTTTTGAGGAGAAGGGTAGATAATAGGATTCTAGTTAAATTAATGGGGGCAGGTAGGTGGCACCGTGGAGAGAGCTCTGGGCTTGGAATCAAGAAGACTCATCTTCATGAGTTCAAATTCAGCCTCAGACACTTACTAGCTGTATGACCCTGGGCAAGTCATTTAACCGTGTTCCTCATCTGTAAAATGAGTTGGAGGAGGAAACAGCCTCAGTTTCCTCAACTACAAAATGATCTGGAGAAGGAAATGGCAAACCACTCCAGTATCTTTGCCAAGAAAACCCCAAACAAGATCACAAAGAGTAAGACATGACTAAAATGATGAACGAAAATTTAAATTAACAGGCCTGGTAAACTCTTGGGCCTCGATTTTTTAATGCAGAAAAATCAGCAACATTTTTTTAGAATTCCCAGGGCCAGAACAGAATTCCCTTGGTTGGGGGTTGTGCCTGTCAGATGCACAAGGGCTATATGTATAGACTATTTCCACCTATCCTTATATAAGGTGACTACAACTACAAATGAGTAAATGATACTGGTTACCCTCTTTCTAAGGAGATTTAGTAGATTTAGGAATAGAAAATCCTAGCATTGATCACATGTCCATTTCAGCACTATTACATAAAATCGTATTAAAGGGAAGTTTTTTTTTAAAGTTTTATTTACCACAAGAAAGTATATGTTACTATAAGTTAGTTGTAAGGCAACTTGTTGTTCAGCCACTTTTCAGTCATGTCATAACCCCATTTGGGGTTTTCTTGGCAAACATACTGAAGTGGTTTGCCATTTCCTCCAAATAATTTTACAGATGAAGAAAACCAAGGCAAACAGGGTTAAGTGCCTTGCTCAGGGTCACACAGCTATTAAGTGTCTAAGGCCAGATTTGAACTCTGGAAGATGAGTCTTCCTGACTCCAGGCCTGGCACTTTATCCACTGTGCCACCTAGCTGCCCTGAGGTAAGGCAACTAGAGAACAATAATTCAGTGGTATTTCATCCAATAAGTAACATATATAGAAACAATACAATAGTAACAAATATAAGCTCTATAAATGGAGGTACTGAATCTAAGCCATTTTTAGACCTACCATGAAGTGCACTAAACCTTAAATTGACCCAAAGTGACCATGTTCTAAGAGAGTAAAGAAGAATCTACCTTGGGCTATTTATATCACGAGGATTATGGAGCCATTCTTGTAGTTTATCATTGGAAGCAACTCCTACTTTAACCATGTATGAATATGGTTCCACACGTAAGGCCCAAAAGTGTTTTCCTTTGGTGATTCCAGTGTCTCCAATAATATAATCTAAGCTTGTGTAACAGCCCACTTGGATACGTTCAGCAGCAAGAAGAAGAGAAAATCCAGCTCTACTGTCCACACGGTCTCTCTTTAGATTCAGCAATAGATGTTCATTGTTATATCCACATTTTTCATCAAAGAGAAAACTAAAAACTTAAAAATAAACAACTAAAATTAGCTTGAAGCTTATTAACATTTCAAAACTGTAATGTATCAATTTGAGTAAAATTCTAAATAGATTTTACTGTTCAAAATCCATAGTCATCTAATAAAGCATAAAATTAAATTAAATTTCAATTTCTTTGTACACCAACAGCACAAAACTATGTGAAGGTTGGTACCTGAAACCACTTGTGATGACAATTGAAAATGTTTTTTTAAATACATTGTTAAAAGACTTAATACTCTCTTTAAAAATGCTACAAAAAAGACTATATGCTGCCCTAGTCATCTAAAAAACAAAAGATCTAGCTTTGAGTGAAACCAAAATCTTGTTAGCTAATTTCAGTTTTGAAAAGAATTTAGTCAAGTTCCATTCGCAGTTCTATGACTACCTTCAAAACAAAACGACCACTATGATCAATATCTAATTCATAATGGTGGAGTTAAGAGTACTAGAATGCTGCATCAAGTTTCCCTTTTAAAATATGTAATTTATATTCTAAAGATTTAGGGAGCTGTAAATGTTTTCTTCATATCCCTAAGACCACAAACTATGGTTACATTAATCATATATCCCTCTATGAAAATACCTCAAAACACAAAGGAAAAATCTCACAAATTTTTAAGCCAAAACCATTCCAGCTATCCATTATAATATTTGTGAGGAGGATTCAGTGCTGAGTAGAAACTGAGACCCAACCAAATCTGAAAACTAAATTAAGGACCTTGAAAAAATTGAGACAAAAAATTAAGGAATAAGTACAGGTGACAAGAAAACAAAACTATCACTTTTGGAGACCCCTAGATAGTCAACCAAAAAACTAGATGAAACAATTAACAATTTTAGCAAAGTTGTTAAAATAAACCCATACAAATCATTAGCATGAGGGGCAAATCCCATTTAAAATAACTGTAGAAAGTATAAAATACTTGGGAATCCATTTACCAAGACAGATACTGGAATTATATAAAGACAACTATAAAACACTATTTATACAAATAAAGGTACATCTAAATACTTGCAGAAATATTAATTGTTCATGAGTAGTACAAGCCAATATAATAAAAAGGCCAATACTACTCAAATTTACTTATTCGGTACCATAGTAATCAGACTACCTAAGAATTATTTTATAGAGCTAGAAAAAATAATAGCAAAATTCATCTGGAGGAACAAAAGATCAACTATCAAGAGTATCAATGAAAAAAGAAATATAAAGGAAGGAGGCCTTGCAGTACCAGATCTCAAACTATACAGCAAAGCAGTGATCACCAAAATAATTTAATACTGGAAAAGAAATAAAGTGATCTGATCAATGGAACAGAGATCAGGTACACAATATACAGAAATAAATAAATACAATAATCTAGTGTTTGATAAACCCAAAGATCCCAGAAATCAGAGCAAGAATTTATTATTTGACAAAAATTTCTGGGAAAACTGGGAAGTAGTTTGGCAGAAACTATTCATAGACCTGTAACATCTCGCACAATATACCAAGATAAGGTCAAAATGGGTCAATGACATAAAGGGTGAAATCATAAGCAAAT
This sequence comes from Trichosurus vulpecula, assembly GCF_011100635.1. Classification (NCBI taxonomy): domain Eukaryota; kingdom Metazoa; phylum Chordata; class Mammalia; order Diprotodontia; family Phalangeridae; genus Trichosurus; species Trichosurus vulpecula. Next base: position 477,312,449 of record NC_050573.1, read on the forward strand.
CAGGTGAGCATGAAAAAAATTACCTGTCAGATTTATGGATAGAGAGAGTTCATGACCAAAATAAGAGATAGATTCACAGGAACGAAAATCGGTAATTTTGATTACATAAAATGTAAAAGCTTTTGCACAAACAAAACCAGTGAAGCTAAAATAAGAAGAAAAGTAGGAAACTGGGGGGAAAAATTTATAGCAAGTTTCTCTGATAAATGTCTCATTTCTCAAATTTACAGAGAAGTAAGCTAAATTTATAAAACATATGAGCCATTCCCAATTGATAAATGGTCAAAGGATATGAGGAAGAAACCAAAATAACAATAGTCATATGAAAAAATGCTCTAAATTACTAATAATTAGAGAAAACAAATTAAAACAACTCTGAAGTACTACCTCATACCTATCAAAAATGACAAATGCTGGAGGAGATGTGGGGAAAACAGGTACACCCATGCACTGTTGGTGGTGCTGTGAATTAGTCTAATGACCATTCTGGAGAAAAATTTAGAATTATGCCCAGAGGGCTATAAAACTGTGCATACCCTTTGACTCAACAATATTACTATTAGGCAGATGAAAGAAAAAGGAAAGAATCTATACGTGCAAAAATATTTATAGCATCTCTTTTTGTTGTCATAAAGAATTGGAATCTGATGGGATGCTTATCTACTGGGGAATAGCTGAACAAATTGTATTATTTGACTGTGATGGAATACTATTGTGCTCTAAAAACTGACAAAGTGGATAATTTCAGAAAAATCTGGGAAGATCTATATGAACTGATGCAAAGTGAAATGAGCAAAAGCTGAAGAACAATCTACACAGTAACAACAAAATGACAAGAAAAATCAACTGTGAAAAATTTAGTAACTATAATCAATACAATGTTCCACCACAAATCCAAAGGACTCATGATATAAAATGCTATCCACCTCTAGATAGAGAACTTATGGTCTCAGAGAAGAGAGATTGAAGCATTTTTCTTGCTTTTTTTTTCAGAACATTGCTAATGTGGAAAATTTTTACATGATTGCATATGTATAGTGACTATTAAAAAAAACAAAAAAGTGAGACAAAATATCAGTGGCATAGTAAAGGTTGTTGAGTGTTTTTTGAAGACACTGAAATGAAGATCTCTGACCTAGTTGGTGACACCTTGCTGTCAACCCTAAGAAACCCAAATTTAAGGAGGGGAGAGGGAAAAAAATTAGTTAATATAAATTCCCAAAGCATAGACAAGGATACTATTCTACCTTACATGACAATAAAAATTAATGAATCTGCCAATTCAAGATATGAGACAAATGAAAAAAGTGAGAAATAACATTTGGATATCCAAATGGTAATTCTAATAACCAAGTTCAATAGATTTTCTTTAGGCTTACCAATAAATCACAGAAACAGCGTCTTTTAAAAACACAAAACTCATTTAAGAAAGGATTTATGTCTTTTGGATCTATGTCAATAGCTATCTTCAAATGTAGTTTCATTTGTCAATTCCAGATATCAAACAAAAATGTTGATACATTTAGACCACAGGCTATTTTGTCAACTCTAAGTCAGTCTACTACCCCCAAAAATGAGATATCATCACACTAGAATGGTTTCAGATAAGTCTTAACTAGTGGCAGGATTTGTAATTAGATTATTTATCAAGACTCTTTTCAATTCTGTGTTTCTTGATTGAAACTACATAGTACCTGGAGCTGGAGGAGTATGGAGAATCACTTCTCTGCTGCAAGGACTACAGACAGAACCTTTATATCCTCTCACTCTGAAGGCATAGCTACTGTTATTTTCAAGATCAGAAATTACTTTACTGGTACTATTGACCTCTAGCTCACTCCAGGTTAACATTTCTTCTTCTCTACTAATCTTTCGATATTCAAGAATATAACTATCAGCTTTATTCTTCTTTTCAGGAGGATGCCAGCATATCAAGGCTTTATTATATATTTTGCTTTGTTCTTCATTGATTTCTGGTATATCTACACCTAGAATGAAATAGAAAGCAATATTAAACACATACATTTCAGACCCAGGATTTTTTTTTCTTCAAAAGTAACTATGCTGACATGCTCTCCACGGTTTCTTGCATTGCTGTTAAAAATTGTCTGAATTTTTGACATGGGAGAACAAATATGTATATTTATCACTACAATTAAAAGAATGAAAAATGAAATGAGAGAGGAATATCTGGGAAATGAGAGGCTGAAATAAAGAAGACCATATATCATGCCTGTAATGATATACATATAATAATTTTTAAATACTATTTACTCCAATTTTTCTATATGTTGAAAGAAAATCTTTGTTTAGGGATAATTTCTAGTTTGTGCATTGCGTCTCTAAATATATTTTAATCAATTCAAAGACCAAACCTTGGGGATTTGACTTTTGAAAAATGAAAATAGAATCAGTGGAATGTATTACATAGATTCAAAATAAAAGTTTAACGACAATTACACAATGTCCATTCATTTTCTTCTTAAATAAAAATTAAGAGTATTTCAAGCTTCAATTTAGGAAAAACGTACTTAGAAAAAACTTTTAATTTGGGCTTTTCAGAAAGATATACAAATAAGCATGAAAAAAGTGACTCACTTTTAAAAAAAATTTTAATCTGTTAATACTTTGCTACCAAACTTAAAGTTAATTTTTCTATTAATAACTGATGAACTGGAAGCATATAGTTTGTAGGTGGGGTTGTGTATGAATAGTGAAGAGAAGTCTATCTTTGGCCAAATAAAATGTTTCAATAACGTTAATTTCTTAAAAAAATCTTTTAATCAGGAAACAAAAAGATCAACAGGAAATATTGGTGTTATATTTATAGTGTTTTCTTTTTTCAGCTTGATGTCTTGCATTTGTTTAATTCTTAGAAAGAAAAATCCTGATAAAGCATAAAAGTACATCAATCAATCAAAACTGAGTATAATACTACAGGGGAAAATATCCCTTTAATGAAAGAGAGGACTTCCAAGCATTCCTAATGGAGAGACTAGAGCTGAATAGAAATTCTGAAATCCAAAATAGAAGTGTCAAGAAAAACAGAAATATTTGAAGGAATTATACAATGTTGAATTATTTATAAGAGAAACAAGTTTCTCCTCAGAACTCTAATATCTTCAAGGACCACAGAAGGAGATATAAAGTGAGTCTGAGATTTTTTTTAATATATTGATTATCTTAAAAGGAGAAAAAGGAAGAAAAAAAGACTATCCTGGGGGAAAAGGTTATAAACTTAAATCTCAAATAATCACAGTGACAGAGAAAACTATTAGGGGAGGCAGGGGGAACAGGAATCACATGAACTTCACTTTTATCCAAACCGGACAAAGGAGGGCTGAACACATACAACCCTCCCAAAGTGGAGAGTGGAATATGAAATGGGGATTAAAAGGAAAGAAAGAAAAAGTAAGAACCTGTAAGTGGATAGAGGGGAATGGAAACAGCAAAAGGCTAGTGAAATAGAAGCAGTGCATATCAATTATACATTACTACTGAGAGTTATAAATGAGACAGCAGAATAGAAGGAAACAAACTATTAACAATCATAACCATGAACATGAATAAGATGAATTCATCTATAACAGAGAGGGCAAAAGTAGAACAAATTAGAAAGCAGAATCCAACAATATGCTGTTTAAAAGAAACATATTTTAAACAGAAAGATTCCTACTGATATTAAGAGACTAGAACTAAATATGATGTTGAAAAAAAAACAAGAATACCAATCATGATCTTACACAAGCTCAACAGTAAAAATAGTTGATTAGAAGAGATAAAAAAAGGAAACTATAGGAAACTAAAGGAACCTCAGACAATAAATTAATATAAGCACCAAATGGCATAGCATCTAACTACTTAAAGGAAAAGTGAATAAATTAACGATGATAAAGATAGAACTTCTTAAAACACCACCTAGACAAATGTAATAAAAAGATAAACAAGGAAGGAGTTAGGGACTTGAATAAAATTTTAGAAAAGTTGGATATAACAGATTGCTTTACGGTTTTGACAAATCAATATAATAAAAATGAAAATATTGCCTAAATTAATTCATTTATTAAGGGCCATACCAATCAAATTACAAAAGGCCTTAAAGAGCTAGAAAAAAAATCATCTGGAAGAACTAAATGTATTCAAGTATTTCAAAGGAAAAAAGTGGGAAGGAAAGGAGACTACTAGTGGTACCATGTGGTACCATATATTAGATTATACTACAAAGTAGTAATCATTTGTACACTTTAAAAAAAATAGAGAGATTATCAATAGAAAAGATCAGCTACAGTAAAGGCAATCAGTGAATGGGAAGATCTTTCCCACCCATTCACTGGGCTTCGGGGGTGGGGCTCTCAGGGTCCTGGGGGGAGTGGCTAGGACTAGAGCCAATGGTAGGCAGCTGAGTTCTGGTCCATGTGATGACATGAAGTCTGTGGTGGGAGGAGCTTGCTGAACGGTTGGAGCAGAGCTAAGAGGCAGTTGGTGAGAGCAGTTAAGAGCTGAAGGAGAGAGGAAGCAGTAGGCTAGCTGGAACACAGCTTGGAGATTGTGGCCTCCTGGTCACAATTGTGAGATGGGCATACTGGTTTTGGAAGGTTCTTGCCAGGACGTAGAATTGGGGACACTGGTCTGTAGGTCTGCTACTTTTGAGTTTTTATCCATAAATGCTTTAACTCCTCTGCCTTCTACTTAGAGAATTCCTTATATTCTGTGATTTCTGGACCATTCAGGCATATTCACAGTTATCTTTGAAGTCATGAATTCTGCCTTAATGATACAGCTACAAAGCTAATTTTCTAGAAAGCAAATGAACACAGGAGCACAGTTTTCAATAAAGCCAAAGAGCCCAGTTACTAGGACTCACTATTCAGCAAAAACTTCTTAGAAATTTGGAAAGCAACCTGAATGAAAGTAGATACCAATGTCTTAGACAATATACCAACATAATCTCCAACTGGATACATAAGACATAAAAGGACATCATATAAAAATTAAAAGAGCAATAAAGAAAATACCTTTAGGGGCAGAGTCAAGATGGCAGAGTAAAGCAGGGACTTCCTTGAGCCTTCCCCCAAATCCCTCCAAATACCTGTAAAAATGACTCTAAACAAATTCTAAAGCTACAGAACCCACAAAATGACAGAGTAAAACAAATCTTCGGCCCAAGACAACCTGGAAGGTTGAGAGGAAAGGTCTATTGCACCAGGCTGGGAGAGGAGTACAGTCCCACATGGACCACACCAGCACAGCCAAGACTGGAGCAGGCCTCAAGGGACTGAATCACTGGCAGCTGTGGCAGTTTCCAGACTTGTCAATCCACAAATGACAAAGACAATGTAGAAGGTCAGTGGAAAAACTTTATCAGACCTGGATGAGAGAGGATCATGGTCTGGCCCCAGCCCCAGGGCAGTGGATGTGGCAGTGGCAGTGGCAGAAGCAGCAGCGGCTGCTTCCGGAGCTCCAGGCCCACAGACAGTGGGGAGACTGAGCAGTTGATCAGAGGGGGATTGCAGGGATATCTTTGCTGGCACTGAGGCAGGATTTTCTTGCTTTGCCCTGCTTCGATCTGGGTCACAGTCCTGGGTGGGGGCGGTCCTGGTGTGAGCAGGAGCACTGATATGGCAGGGCTTGTGGCAGCTGTGGAGAGGGAATCCTCCTCACAGTTCCAGGGCAGAAAAGAGTGCTTGAGATCACTCACAGACCAGAGCACAGGAAAGGAGAGGAATAAACACCGCTTCTTTGATCATACCACCTTGGAAGAACTGAAAATTTACAGGCGCCTAGAAGTATCTCTGAAAACAGCTGCACAAAACCCGTGAAACTTGGGACAGTGCACTCTCCACTCTGGAAGCAGAGTCCTATTTGACAAATAGCTCAAAAGTCAAGTAACTAGCTGGGAAAATGTGCAAACAGCATGAAAAAACCTCAGAGAATCTTACTTTGGTGACAAAGTGTTATGGTAATTAAGGTGGGACTTTTTTACTGTTTTCTCTTTTGGAATGCTGAGGTAATCAAGTACCTTTGATGAGTCTTGCCTTTCAAATGTAATGGCAAGCAAAGTGGACTTTTTGTTGTCTTTGTTTTGGAGTGCTTCTCAGCACTAAAGAATCTTTGATTGAATCAGGAGTCTTGGATATCCTGATTACCTCAAGGGAAGGCCTAGTTCACATGAATTTGAGTTATACCTTGTGACGCCTTTGACCCTGAAGAAGCATTTAGGTCACGTGGGTTTGAGTCACATAGTTGTGAAGTCCTTTGACCCTGAGACTTGTATATAAGATCTGGGATTGGCATTTCATCTTTGGGGGGCACACTCATTGAAAGAGTGCTGGTGACAAGACTCTGGGTAAGCCATTGAAGCAGCCACCCTGGCTTTAAAAACCCAGATGTTGTACAGACAGCTACAAGCCTATCTACTGGTTTCTGTTATTTGTTCTGTTTATATAATGTATGCTTGTAATTTGTTTGTATTCTCTCTGAAGTTCAGGGTATTGACTTTTCCCCCAAACTAAGTAAATGATATATGTATGTTCAATTAAAGTAAGATTGTTAACCCCTTAAAGCTCCTTTCCTTAGAAAAGCAGATCATAGAAACTGTGCTGGCAGCCCTCCTGTGTGCTGGTGTTATTGGCCTTAAACAGCCACAGTAGCAGCAAGTAGCATTGTTGTTATACAAAGAAGATCAAAACATATAACCAGAAGAAGACAACAAAGTCAAAGCTCCTACATCCAAAGCCCCCAAGAAAAATATGAATTGGTCACAGGCCATGAAAAAGCTCAAAAAGGAATTTGAAAATCAAGTAAGAGGGGGTGGAGCCAAGATGGCACCTGAAAAGCAACCACTTGCTTAAGTTCTCCTCCAAATCCCTACAAACACCTGTAAAAAATGGCTCTGAACAAATTCTAGAGCTGCAGAACCACAAAATAGCAGAGGGAAGCAGGTCTCCAGCCCAGGAGACGCCTGGATGGTCACTGTGAAGGGTCTATTGCATGGTGGTGGGAGTGACGCACAACCCAGAGTGGGGCCACGCCAGGACCAACCAGACCAGGAGTCAGGCAGAGCAGGCCTTATGGCCATGAATCATTGAGTTGTGGCAGTTACCAGACTTCTCATCCCACAAACGCCAAAGATCACAGATCAGGTTAGTGGGAAAACTGCTGGATCAGGGGAGAGAGGTCCAGCCCCAGCCCTGGGGGTGTTGGAGGTGGTGCTGCATCAGTGATAGCAGCCAGAAGCTCCTGCAGCTGCTTCCAGAGCTCCAGCTGTGGCTGCTTCCGGGAGTCCATGGCTCAAACAGTGGGAGGAATCAAGCAGCAGATCAGAGCGGGAGTGCAAGGAGCACTTTGCTGGCACAGAGGCAGGTTCTCTTGCTTTGCCCTGCTTAGATCTGGGTCATAGTCCTAGTTGGCAGTTCTTGGGGGAGGAGGAGCGCTGCTGTGGCAGAGTTTGAGGTAACAGTGGAGGAGAAATGGCTCTGAAAACAGCAGCGCAAGGCCCCTAAAGCTTGGGACAAAGTACTCTCTACTCTACAAGCAGTCATACCCTGACAAAAAGCTCAAGAGTCAAGTAGTTGGCTGGGAACATGAACAGGCAGCGAAAAAGGATGCAGACTATTGAATCATTTTTTGGTGACAAAGTAGAGCAAAACATACAGCCAAAAGAAGTCAACAAAGTCAAACAGCCTACATCAAAAGCCTCCAAGAAAAATATGAATTGGTCTCAGGCCATGGAAGAGACCAAAAAGCATTTGGAAAATCAAGTAACAGAAGTAAAGGACAAATTGGGAAGAGAAATGAGAGTGAAGCAAGAAAACCATGAAAAACAAGTCAACCAACTGCTAAAGGAGACCCTAAAAAATACTGAAGAAAATAATACCTTAAAAAATAGACTAACCCAAATGGCAAAAGAGCTCCAAAAAGCCAATGAGGAGAAGAATGCCTTGAAAGGCAGAATGACCCAAAAGGAAAAAGAAGTCCAAAAGACCACTGAAGAAAACACCACCTTAAAAATTAGATTGGAGCAATCAGAAGCTAGTGACTTTATGAGAAATCAAGAAATTATAAAACAGAACCAAAGGAATGAAAAAAAGGAAGACAATGTGAAATATCTCATTGGAAAAACTACTAAACTGGAGAATAGATCCAAGAGAGATCATTTAAAAATTATTGGACTACCTGAAAGCCATGATCAAAAAAAGAGCCTATATATCATCTTTCAAGAAATTATCAAGCAAAACTGCCCTGATGTTCTAGAACCAGAGGGCAAAATAGAAATTGAAACAATCCACTGATCTTGTTGTGCCGAAAAAAGCAAGCGAGACCCGGATAGAAATTTAGATGTGGATTTATTGAAGTGTGTGACTGTTCAGAGTAATTACTCAAATCTAACAGCCCTGAGCAAAGGGAGAGAAAGAGTATTTAAAGGGAAAGAACACAATTAGATTTCCGTGGAGATGGGGACACAAACAGTGGGAGAAGCTGAGGCAGGCTCATTTCTGTGGAGATGGGGACACAAACAGTGGGATCCGTGGAGATGGGAGTACAAACAGTAGAGTGAGCTGGGGCAAGATGGAGAAACTGGGGTAGGGCATAACAATCTCCTCTTGAAAAAGATCCCAAAAAGAAAACTCCTAGGAATACTGTCACCAATTCCAGAGTTCCCAGATCAAGGAGAAAATACTGCAAGCAGCCAGAAAGAAACAATTTGAGTATCGTGGAAAAACAATCAGGATACACAAGATCTAGCAGTTTCTATATTAAGGGACTGAAGGGCTTGGAATATGATATTCTGGAGGTTAATGGAGCTAGGATTAAAACCAAGAATCATCTACCCAGCAAAACTGAGTATAATGCTCCAAGGCAAAATATGGATTTTCAATAAAATAGAGGACTTTCAAGATTTCTCAATGAAAAGACCAGAGCTGAACAGAAAATTTGACTTTCAAACACAAGAATCAAGAGAAGCATGAAAAGGTAAACAAGAAAGAGAATTCATAAGGGACCTACTAAAGTTCAACTGTTATGTTTACATTCCTACATTGAAAGATGATGTGGGTAATTCATGAGACCTTTCTCAGTATTAGGGGAGTTGAAGGGGATATAGACAGAGGGCACTGGATGAGTTAAATATGAAGGAATGACATCTAAAAAAATAAAATCAAATTAAGGGATAAGAGAGGAATATATTGAGAGAGGGAGAAAGGGAGAGATAGAATGGGGTAATTATCTCACATAAAAGTGGCAATAAAGAGCAGTTCTGTTGGAAGGGAAGAGGGGGCAGGTGAGGGGGGGTGAGTAAATCTTGCTCTCATTGGATTTGACTTGAGGAGGGAATAATATACACACTCAATTGGGCATCTTGCCCCACAGGAAAGTAGGGGGAAGGGGATAAAAAATGGAGGATGATAGAAGGGAGGGCATATAGGAAGAGGAGGTAATCAAAAGCAAACACTTTTGAAAAGGGACAGGGTCAAGGGAGAAAATTGAATAAAGAGGAACAGGATAGGAGGGAGCAAAATATAGTTAAGTCTTTGACAACATGAGTATTGTGGAAGGTTTTTACATAATGATACATGTGTGGCCTATGTTGAATTGCTTGCCTTCTTAGGGAGGGTGGGTGGGAAGGGAAGAGGGGAGAGAATTTGGAACTCAAAGTTTTAAAAGCAGATGCTCAAAAAAAAGTTGGTTTTGCATGCAACTGGGAAATAAGATATATACGGAATGGGGCATAGAAATCAATCTTGCCCTACAAGAAAGGGGAAAGGGGATGGGGGAAGTGGGTTGACAAAAGGGAGGGTTGAGTGGGGAATGGGATAATCAGAATATATCACATCTTGGAGTGGGGGGAGGGCAGAAATGGGGAGAAAATTTGTAACTCAAAATCTTATGGAAATCAATGTTGAAAACTAAAATAATAAATAATAAAATATGAAAAAAAAAACCATGAAAATCAAGTAAGAGAAGTAGAGGAAAGATTGGGAAATGAGAGTGATGCAAGAAAATCATGAAAGCCATGATCAAAGAAAGAGCCTATACATCATCATTCAAGAAATTATCAAGGAAAACTGCCCTGATATTCTAGCACCAGAAGGAAAAACAGAAATTGAAAGAATCCACTGATCACCTCTTGAAAGAGATCCCAAAAGGAAAACTCCTAGGAATATTGTAGCCAAATTCCAGAGTTCCCAGGTCAAGGAGAAAATGTTGCAAGCAGCCAGAAAAAAACAATTTGAGTATTTTGGAAACACAATCAGGATAACACACGATCTAGCAGCTTCTACATTAAGGCATCCAAGGGCTTGGAATATGATATGCCAGAAGTCAAAGGACCTAGGATTAAAACCAAGAATCACATATAAGAATCACCTACAAGAATCACCAGCAAAACTGAGTATAGTCCTTCAAGGGGAAAATGGAAAGTCAATGAAATAGAGGACTTTAAAGCATTCTTCATGAAAAGACCAGAGCTGAACAGAAAATCTGACTTTCAAATACAAGACTCAAGAGAAGCATGAAAAGGTAAACAAGAAAGAGAAATCATAAGGGACTTGTTAAAGTTGAACTGTTTACATTCCTACATGGAAAGATAATATTTGTAACTCATGAGATCTTTCTCAGTATTAGGGTAATTGGAGGGAACATAGATAGACAGACAGATAGAGAGATAGACAGACAGAGAGACAGACAGATAGATAGATGGATAGATAGATAGATAGATAGATAGATAGATAGATAGATGATACAAGGTGAGATGAATATGAAGGGGATGATATCTAAAAAATAAAGTTAAGGGGTGAGAGAGGAATATATTGGGAGGCAAAAAGGAGAGATGGAATGGGGTAAATTATCTCACATAAATGCAGCAAGAAAAAGCTTCTACGATAGAGAGGAAAAGGGGGGAAGTAAAAGGGAATGAGTGAACCTTACTCTCATCAGATTTGGCTTAAGGAGGGAATAACATACACACTCAATTGGGTATCTTACCCTACAGGAAAGTAGGGGAAAGGGGATAAGAGGGGAGGGAATGATAGAAGGGAGGGCAGATTGGCAGAGGTGGTAGTCAGAAGCAAACACTTTTGAAAAGGGAAAGGGTCAAAGGAGAAAACAGAATAAATGGGGGGCAGGATAGGATGGAGGGAAATATAGTTAGTCTTTCACAACATGACTATTATGGAAGTGTTTTGCATAACTACACACGGATAACCTATATTGAATTGCTTGCCTTATCAATGAGGGTGGGTGGGGAAGGAAGAAGAGAGAGAATTTGGAACACAAAATTTTAAAAACAAATGCTAAAAATTGTTTTTACATGCAACTGGGAAATAAGATATACAGGCAATGGGGTACAGAAATCTATCTTTCCCTATAAGAAAGTAAGGGGAAAGGGATGGGGCAGGGTGATAGAAGGTAGGGCAGACTGGGGGAAAGGGTAATCAGAATGCATGCCATCTTAGGGTTGCGGGGAGGGGAGAGATGGGGAGAAAGTTTAGAACTCAAAATCTTATGGAAATGAATGTTGAAAACTAAAAATAAATTAATTAATAATAATAAAAAAGAAAATGCCTTTAGCAATTATAAAGAATTTATGACCAAACAAGAGATAAAGATTCACAGAAGATAAAATAAATAATTTTTCTTACATAATTGAAAACTTTTTGAAGGAGCAAAATCAGTGAAGGGAAAATTAGAAGGGAGAAAAGTTAACTGGGAAAATATCTTTGCAGCAAATTTCTCTTGAAAAATGTCTGATATTTAAGACATATAGAGAGAATTCATTCAAATATGTAACAACAGTTATTCCCCACTAGATAAATGGTCAAAGGATATAAACAGGCAGTTTTCACAGGAAGAGAAATCCAAACGATCAACACACATATGAAAAGATGCTCCCAATAAGTAATAAGAAATTCAAATTACACCAACTCTGAGGTTTTACCTCCCACTTATGAGACTAGTAAAAATATGGAAATAGCAAAAGGAAAAAAATGGCAAATGTTGGAGGAACAGAGGAAAAACAGGCATTTGTGTACTTACTGATCAGAGTTTTAAATTGGTCCAGCCATCCTGTAAAGCAATTTGACGCTATTCCCAAATTGCCTAATCTATGCACACTTTTTGCTCCAGCAACACCACTTACACCACCAAAAAGATCAATAAGAGAGAAGATCCTATTCGTACAAAAATATTTACAGGAAATCTTTTTGGAATAGCAAAGAACTTAAAAGGAATTGCTATCAGTTGGGGAATGGATAAACAAACTGTGGCATAATATTAGAATATTATTGTGCCATCAGAAATAATGAAAGGTATAATTTCAGATAACCTAGGAAGACTTGTAAGAATCAATAGAGAATAAAGTGAACAGAACCAGATGAACAAATAATACAATAACAACACTGTCAAAATTTTTTTAAAGATTTAAGAATGCTGAGCAATTCAAAGAACACACACAACTCCAGGGTACCAACATTATTAAAGCAGGTTACTCACCTACTGACAAAGGTGGATTCAAGAAGCAAATACAACCAATTATGGATTAGTTTTATGTAATTATGCTTGTTATAATGTTTTCTCATTTTTCAAGTGGAGTTAGGAAATTTGGGAAGGTGGGGTTAGTAATAATTCCCCTCCCAAAAGAAAGCCATTAAGGCATTTAAAGGAAATGTACAGAAGAGCAAGTGAAAAGTTGAAAAGTATAATAATGAGAACAGCTTTGAAAGTAATTGGCCGAATTTGTTTTTTTTTTAAAAGATCACATATAAGAGATTCCACAGATTCATATACAACTACCTTTTTCGGTTCCCCTGCTTATACAGAAACACTACGTTTTTCCCTTTTGGTGTTTAAATGCAGAATAATTAAAAAGCAAACAATACAGGTCTAGGGCCAAAGTATAAGATAATAGTGAGGCCACATGACACAAGGTAGAGTAAAATAAATAAGAGACTGTGAGTGCAAAGTTCTGAGTTATTATCTGGACTCTGCCCGTAATTAGCTATAATCCAGGAAGCAAATCACTCTACCCTCTTAGTCTCAGTTTCTTCAGTAAAATAAAGGGGCTAATGACCTTTAAAGATGTGTTCTTCATTTAGGAACCTCCATCTCTTTATGTTATCCGACACACAGTTTTGGCAAAATACCACTTGCTAACGCTGTTCTAAAATTAATGGCTGCAATGAAAGGAAAGGAGAAGAAAGATCCAAGTAGACAGAAATAGAAAACAAGCTTCTTTATAATTTTTTCTTTTTTTCCTTTTTGTTCTCTCTCTCCCCCACACCATTCCTTCTCTTGCTCCTCAAACTTTTCTATTTCTCTAAAGGCTTAAAAAAAAGTTAGTATAAAAAAGACAGTTTTCCATGATATCAGAAACTGCACAGGAAGTGGCCCATACTTTTTCAAACCATTAAGTAATCAAATGGGGATGAGGATTGTAAGAGAAGTAAGATATGGCTAGATGGACAGTTAGACTTCCTGTTTGGGTCCTAGAGGTTCTGAGCCTCTGCACCTAAGAAACTTTTGCATACAGCTCAATTACAAATAGTGCCTACTAATGAAAAAGGTGGAGGAAGAACAATAGAATGACAACTAAATGTACTTCTCAATTCTGAATTAGAAGTCATATAGTCTATATGACACAATACCAGATACACTAGTTTTACATACAGCAAATACAAGGATCCTTTAATATGGTGAATACTACTATACAAAAGATATGTTTTATTTTACTAAAGACTTTTATCTAAGGATAAAAAAGAAGGAAAAACTACTAAGTACTTTAGGAAACTAGTATAAGGCTTACATATTATGAAAATAAATTGTGATTTTTCTCATGTACTATGAAAAATATTTTTCTTAGCAATAATTAGTTTTTAAAATGTCTACATATGTCTTAGTTGAAATTCTATAGGAATTAACGCATAACTCCTTAACTAGAAAGCATCTGCACTAAGTCTTTTCTCTAGAAAACAAGTATTTCTTCTTAAGCATATTAAAAATAACTGTTAAAATACAATAATGGAGTCATGTCTTATTAGCAATAAATACTACATTATATTTAAATGGCAACTAAGGTCCATTAACAATTACCTGTCAAGATTTAAGGTCGGGGTGTGATGGGTTAAATGAATCTTAGTCAATTTAGGCCTGCATCCTCAATTAATTTTAACATACATATTATATGTGTGTGTATATGTATACACACACACACACACACACACATATATATATGTATATATGTATGTATATACACACAAACACACACACCTAAGACTTCGGATAGTATGATCATCCCCACCCCTATCACTTAACTTCATAACTTTTGATTAATGTTTCAAGTCTGTGACAGTGGCTTTTTTATGTCAAAAGGATTTAGGTAAACAGCTTTGGATTATGCTTCCAGCCTAGACTTTAGAAGTACACTGCTTCTAACAAGGGCTGATAAGAATATTCATCTAGAGCAAATTCAGTCAAAAAGATTCTGAACTGAAAAGAAAGGGCAGTGCTGAAACCCCCTGTAACTATCCACTAAGCTACAGACTACAGAAAACAACTGCAATATTAAGAAAAAACTGAGATATTCAAGTTTATAAGACAAAATTCAAGAATCCTGTGGGTGACTTACTCCTAACACTGGGGCTCACATGCCCACAATGGTGTGCCTTCCCATTAACAATCAGCCAGTAGACTCAACTAGCTCTTTAGAAAAGACATTTATTCAACTGGTATAGCAAAAACAATAGTTACACAACATTTCCCCCAAAATATCTGAGGTATATTCTTACACACGCACACGCGCACACACACACACACACACACACAATTCTTGGGATGGGAGCAGGAAGAGCAAGCTTGAATTTGATGGTAGTGGAAGCACATGTGTAGGAAACCATGTAGCCAAGTTGACTCATAACTTTGGAACAGCAGGACCTCAAAGCCTTTTCTTTCTCTAAAGAATCCTCATAAAGTTCACTTGAGGGCAGAGTGTTAGCGTAGATGACAGATGAAACTGCAGCTTGCTTTTTATTTTGGGGGGGGGAGGGGAGGGCTCTAAGGCTAAAGTCAGTGAGGTCAGTCAATAAATATCTACTTGTCAGCTATGAGCCAGGCACTGTGCTAGGCACTGGAGATAAAAAGATAGATAAAAAAAGGCCCTACTCTTAAGGAGCTCACTGTCTAATGGAGAAAACATGTAAACAGCTACGTATGAACAAGCTGTAAAAATCTGAAATAATCAACAGAGAGAAGGCCCTAGAATCAAGAGGGATTAGGAAAGACTTCCTGTAAAAGGTGGGATTTTGTTGGACCTGAAGAAAGCTAGGGAAGCCAAAAGTACGAGATGAGGCAAAGCATTCCAGGCATGAGGAACACCAGTAAAAACATCCAGAGTCAGGAGACAGAATGTCTTGTTCAAGGAAGAGCAAGGAGGACAATATCACTGGATCCCAGAGTATATGGTGGTAAGGTTCAAGAAGAACAGAAAAATACAAAGGGGCCTGATTATGAAGCATTTTGAACACCAAAGGATTTCATATTTCATACTAAGGGCGACAAGAAAGCCAATGGAGTTTATTGAATAGGGGGATGATATAATGGGAACTATGCCTTAGGAAGACCACTTTGACAACTGAGTAGAGAATGGAAAGAGACTTGTGGGAGGGACACCAACCAGCAGACTACTGTAAATAGTCCAGGCATAGGGCAATGATGGCCTATTCCAAGAGGGTGGCAGTGTCAGAGGAGAGAAGTGAGAATATACTAAAGATGTTACAAAGGACTCAACAACTTATTGAATACGGGAGGTGAGATTAAAGAGTCTAGGATAACACCTAGGTTGGGAGCCAGGAGGACTAGTAGGATGGTGGTACCCGCAACAGTAATTGGGAAGTCTGGAAGGAGGGAGGGTTTAGGGCAGGGGTGGGGAACCTACGGCCTTCTAGGTCGTTGGGTGCAGCCTTTTGACTGCGTCCAAGTTTTACAGAACAAATCCTTTTATTAAGGGGCTTTGTTCTGTGAAGTTTGGATTCAGTCAAAGGGATGCATTTGAGGACCTAGAGGGCCACATGTGCCCTCAAGGCCACAGGTTTCCCACTCCTGGTTTAGGGGAAAAGATAAAGAATTCAGTTTTGGGTATGTTGAGTTAAGATATCTATAGGACATTCAGTTGGATGTGTAAGTCTGGAGGTCAGCAGAGAGGTTAGGGATAGACAAATGAACCTGAGAATCATACACATAAAGATGAAAACTGAATCTTTAGAAGCAAATGAGATCACGAAATGAAGTAGTAGAGAGGGAGAAGAGGGCCCAGGATAGATCCCTATGGGATACCTACATTAAGCAGGGTCTGATAGGTAGGAGGAGAAGCAGGAGAGAATAGTGTCAAGGAAACCTAAAGATAAGAGAATATAAAGGAAGAGAGGGTGATCAACAGTGCCAAAGGCTGCACAGAAGTCAATATGAATAAGGAATAAGAAAAGGGCATTGAATTCAGCAATTAAGAGATTGATAGTAACTTTGGAGAGAGCAGTTTTGGTAGGATGAAGTTGGAAGCCAGGTTGTAAAATTAAGAAAAAGCCCTCCAGCAAAAGATACTTTGTTTCATATAGTGTAAAACAGATTATTGTTCAGGGATGAGTGGTACCAGAGAGTATCTGAAATGCTTTCCAACATGTAAGTTCTATGACTCAGTGCGGGGTGCGGGGGGGGCGGTTCCTCACTCATTGGAGAAGCATTCATGTGATTTCTCCTGATGTCATGGTCCTCTTTGAGAACGAAGGACAAACACACATACATAATTCACTTGAGGGATGATTTTGGCTTCTTTGTATGTATGACAGTTAAGGCTAGAAGACAAATATTAGTATATATTTAAAACTTACCATTAGAGAAAAAAGCTAATTCTCCAAGAAGTTCTTCTTGTTTAGAAGCATCAACAACATAATCTTCAAAAGATGTCTGAGCTGCTGGCCTGAAGGTCTTCAAAGACTCAGTAGCTTTCTGGATTCTACATAAATGTACAGAAATAACTGAACATCAGAATGTTTTAAAACTAACTACATTTTTTGAAGTCTGCTTAGGATCTTTGATAAGAAAGTCTCCCTTTCAACCTCTGAACAAATAAAATTAAGTGCACAACATTTCAAAAATATGTAAACATAACACTATGAAAGAGGAAGGAAAAGTATAATGCCTATCTTAGAGATGAGGAAATTAAGGCTGACAGAGATTAAATGACTTGCTTCTTCAACATCATAAAATTTCCCAGTGCTAAAGTTGAAGGAAACATTTACTTTGAAACTTCAAGAAAAGCTTTTAAAGTTAAAATGCAAAAATGATACCTGAGGTGGAGTTGTTTTGCTGTCTGAACAAAGCAAGACTGATCTGTTTCTTTAAGCACTTCTTGAGCATATCCTACAAGCCCACTATTTTCCAAAAGTCCCTGATATTCTTCCATTTGGATCTGGAACTTGTCTAATCTTAATTTCTTTGAAATATCAATTGCTTTGATAATAGAAGATTTCTTCTCTTCCAAAACTTCAAAGAGCTTAGTAAAATGTGAAGCTGCTTCTTCTTTAGCCCTCTCTCCATTGCACTGTTTGAAAGAAAACTTCATTACTACACTGCAAAATTAAATAACAGTTGGTCTACAACAACAAACCAAGCACTAGTTAATTCAGGTGGCACTTTTTCAAAAGAATTACCATCATGAGGGTGAGGGGAAGAGATCAAACTAACAATTTTTATGGCAGGGAAAAAAGCAACATAATACATTTTTAAAATAACTAGTATTTTAACATCATATAGAAGTAGGATATGCAAGTCACCAAGAAAGCAAAGGTGACACTGCTGCTGTGTAGTTTTTACTATATATAATTTTGAGTTCTCCACTGCTATCTCTGAATATCATTTTTAGTTCCTAAGGCTGGGATAACCCAGGAAAATAGGTGCTAATTTTATTTTGAAAATGTGATGTGCATAGTGGTGAAATAAAATTAGAGATGGGAGCTAAAGTACAAAGAAAGGATAACCTTCGTTAGCAACCTGGGCAACAAACAATGCATATTAGTAGAGTATTTTTGCATTTTCCAAATTACTTCTGACAAGATGCAAAGGCAAAAGAGAAAGAATCCAACCACAGAAAGTTATTATGGGAATAGAGAAGACTGGGGTTTGTCTTTAGGGGAGGATACTGAAGCAAAGAAACCTTCTTCTACCCCAAAGAGTAATGTTACCTGCCCAAAAAGAATTTGTAGAAGAACTTATATATTTATAGAATTTATAGAAGAACTTAAAAAAGCCTTTAAAAATCAAACAAGAGAGATTGAGGAAAAACTAACAAATAAATAAACAAGAATAATCCAAGAAAAACAAGAAGATTATGAAAAGAAAGTCAACCAATTAGAAAAGGAGATCCAGAATCTTAAGGAAGAAAATGACACCTTGAAAATTAGAATTGGGCAAGGCAAAGCTAATGAAGTTATAAGAGATCAAGAAATAATTAAACAAAATATAAAGAATGAAAAAATAGAAAAGAAAGTGAAATGTCTTACAAGAAAAACAACTGATCTGGAGAACTGATCAAGGAGGGAAAATATAAGAATAATAGGACTACCTGAAAGTAAGATCAAAAAAAGAATCTTGATACAAAAGAAATAAAGAAAATTGGCCTGAAGCACTAGACTAAGGAGAGACAGCAGAAATAGAAAAAAAAATCCATTGATCATCACTTGAAAGATATCCTATGAGAAAAACTCATAGGAATATTATAGTCAAATTCTGAAACTCCCAGGTCAAGGATAAAATATTAAGAGCAACAAGAAAATAACAATTTAAATATGATGGTACCACAATTAGAATAACACAAGACCTAGCAGCAATGACACTGAAGGACCGTAGGTCTTGGAACACAACATATTGAAGAGCAAAAGAACTGGGTTACAGCCAAAAATATCATACTCAGCAAAGTTAAGCATAATCCTGAATGGAAAAAAAAATGGACATCTGATCAACTGTCACTTTCAGGACTTTATTAAAAAATAAACAAACCTGATCTTAATAGAAGATTTGACATACAAGAGCCAAGAGAAGCATAAGGTACATACCCAAGACTGATTACAAGGGATTCAATAAAGACAGACTGTTTACCTTTTCTATACATAAAATGTAAAACATAAGTCTAAGATTGTCATTAGTAGTTGGGTAGTTCATAAGAAAGATTGGGGTAGACCTGAGGATGACATGACTTTAAAACATAAAACCATTTATGAAGAGCTAAAAAGAGTAATTATTCTACACAAATGAGGTACAAGAGGAAGAATTGACACAGAGGAATTAGATGGGGAAGGAGGGCTGGTAGTTCTGGTAAACTACTTTCATCAGGAATGGGTTTAACAGGGAACAATACATATATATATCTAGATGAGTATAAAAGTCTTCTAAATTCAAAAGAAATAAAATGGTAAGGGGATAAAGAGGGGTAAGGGGATAAGGGAGGGATCTATAGAGGGGAGGGTGAGGGAATAGGTTAAGAGGGAGTATAGAGGGGTGTTTGGATTTATGGAAATGGAAAGATAGGGGAGAGATCCTGGGGTAGGGGCAGGGGGAGTAGGCTAAGTAATAGGAGGGCAAGGTAGTGGGAAAAGTAGAGGAGTCAGGAGGGATAAAAAATAGGAGATAGGCACAAACATAAAAAAAGATCAGAAGTAGAATTTGTTAGGGAAAGTACATGTCTATATATGTACATATATATGTATGTGTGTATGTATATATCTATATATAAATATATTTGCACTTAATTGTAGCCTTCTGGGGGGAGAGGGGAGGAGGAAGGGGGAAAAAGAACAAAGTAAAAAGTGCACAACAGAGAACAAAAGAAAATTTACAAGGAAGCAAAGGATGGACAGCTCTCAACTCGACAGGCTTTCTTGAAATGAAAATTTATTGCTACATATTTTGAATCCTCTCTTATGTTCTGCTATGCACATGACATGCTTTTTTTTCTTTTCTTGCTTTGTATTTAAGTTTCAATATTTAAGTTTGTGATATTTTTTTCTTTTCTCTATTCTGTTTGTGTTCTATTCTTTGAGTCTAAAGTAAAAAAAATGCACAAAAAAACCAAACCAATATATTAAAATGTTAAACACAAGAACAATAAAGGAGGCAGCCAATTAATATGCATTTATTGAGCACTGTCACTATGCTAAGTGCTAGGTATACAAAAAAAGGCAAAATACAGTCACTGGGGCAGCTAGGTGGCGCAGTGAGTAGAGCACCAGCCCTGAAGCCAGGAGAACCTGAGTTCAAATTTGGCCTCAGACACTTGACACACTTACTAGCTGTGTGACCTTGGCAAGTCACTTAACCCCAATTACCCTGCCTTCCCCCCTCCAAAAAAAAATACAGTCACTGTCTTTGAGGAGTTCACAGTCTAATGGGAAAGAAAACAAGCAAACACATACTAAGAAATTATATACAGAATAAATAGGAAACAATTCACAGAGCAAAGTCATTAGAATTAAGAGGGATTAGGGAAAAACTTCCTGTAGAAGGTGGGGCTTTTAGTTGGGAATTGTAGGAAGTCAGGGAAGTCAGAAGAAGAGGAAATTCTTGGGACAGGGGACAGCCAGAGAAAATGTCCAGAGCATTTCAGAGTTGGATGGACTATTACAATAGTGCAAATGTGAGGTGATGAGGGCCTGCACTAGGGTGGCTGTAGTATCAGAGGAGAGAAAAGGGAACTCGACAGGCCTTGGCAACGAATTTGATAAGGGATATGATGGAAAGTGAGGAGTCAAAGATGACACCAAGGTTGGGAAACAGGAGGACTAGAGGGATAGTGGTGCCCTAAACAGTAATAGGGAAATTTGGAAGAAGTTTCAGGGGGAAAGAAAATGAGTTAGTTTTTGGACATGTTGAGCTCAAGATGTCTACAGGACATCCAGTTTGAGATTGCTAATGAGCAGCTGAAGATATGAGACTGGAAGCCAGCAGAAAGATTAGGGCTGGATAAGTCAATTTGAGAATCAATACAGACATGATCATTTAAATCATGGGAGCTAATGAGACCACCAAGTACAGTAGTATAGAGGGAGAAGAAGGCCTTGGAAAAAGCCCTTACTGAAGGAGGAGTCAATATGTAGGAGGAGAACTATGAGACAGTAGAACGAAGATTGGGAAAAGGACATAGGATTTGGCTAGAGAATTTACTCTTCTTCATCTCAACCTCCTGACTGGCATTTATTTGCCAAAAACTCCCTCTTCTCCCCACCTCATTTCATCATTCAGATGCCTTCTGCTGCTATCTCCTCTTTCATCCCTATCTCACAAGAACAAGTGGCCTTTCTCTTTGCCAAGGCAAACCCCTCTACCTGTACAAATGATCCCATTCTATCCCTTCTACTCCAACAGACTGTCACCTCTACCATCCTCATTCTCTCACTTATCTTCAATGTCTCCCTATCTACTTGTCAGTAGATGGGTTACTAACTACAAACATGCCCATGTGTCCTACATCTTCAAAGAAGTCTCACTTGACCTATCTCCAACAGCTATCATCCCATATCTCTTTTGCCTTTTGTGACTGAACTCCTTTAAAAGGCTGTCTACATTGGTGCCACTACTTTACAACCTGGCTTCTAACCATATCATTCAACTGAAACTGTCGTCTCCAAAGTGATCTCCTAACTGCCAAATTCGAGGTCATTTTCCCAATCTTCATTCTTTTTTGCCTCCCTGTAACCTTTGACTCTACAGATTACCCTCTTCTCTTTGATACTTACTTCTCTCTAGATTTTTGGGACTCTATTGTCTCATAGTTCTCCTCCTACATATTGACTCCTCCTTCACTATCTCCCTTGCTGGCTCTTTATCCAGGTCTGCCCACTAACCATGGATGATGTCCCACAGGACTCTGTCCTGGGTCCTCTTCTTTTTTCTCTCCATACTATTTCACTTGGAGATCTTATCAGCTCCTACAAACTCAATTACCTCTCTATGCTAATGATTCCCAAATCTACTTATCCAGCCCTAACCTCTCTGTGTGCCTCCAGTTTTGCATCTCCAACTGCCTACAACATCCCACAGACATCTTCAACTCATGTCTAGAACTGAACTCATTATCCCTGCCCCCAAGCATTCCCCTCTTCATAATTTTCCTATTACTGTGGAGATCACCATCATCCTCCATCACCCAGCCTCTCAACTTAGGTGTCACCCTTAAATCCTCACTCTCTCTCACCCCACCCCTCCCAATATCCAACCATTTGCCAAGTCTTGCTATTTCAATTTTCATGGAATCTCTCTCAAATATACTCCCTTCTCTTCTCTCACACTGCCATACTCTGATACAGGCCCTCATCTCCTCACAACTGGACTACTACACTAGCCTGTCATAAGTCTCTCCCCACTTCAGTTCATCCTACATTCAGCTACCAAAGTATTTACCTAAAGCACAAGTCCAATCATGTCACCCTCCTAACTCAAGAAACTTCAATGGCTTCCTGTCAACTGTAGCATCAAATACAAAATCCTCTGCTTGGCATTCAAAGCCTTTCATGGCCTAGAGTGCCCCATCCCTTTCTTCTTATATTTCACCCTCCCTGATCCCATCAATATATTCCTCAATCCAGTGACACTGGCCTCCTTAACTTATCCTTGAACAAGACACTCCCATCTCTTGGCTCCAGGCATTTTTCTATAGCTGTTTCCCATGCCTTGAATGCTCTCCCTCCTCATCTCTACCTTTTGACTTTCCTGCTTTCCTTCAAGTCCCAGCTAAATTCTCACTTTCTACAGGAAGTCTCTTTCTCAATCCCTCTTAACTCTAGTGCCTTCTCTCTGCTAAATACTTCCTATTTATCCTGTATATAGCTTGTTTGTATATATTTTGCTAGTTTAGCCCCATTAGATTGTGAGCTCCTCGAAGGCAGGTACTACGTTTTGGTTCACTCATTGATTATTACTGTGCATGGCATATAGTAGATATTTAATAAATGCTTGTGGACTGACAGCTATCTTCCAGGCAAAAAGCAAGAAACTGAAAAATATAAAGACAAAAATTATAAAATCTCTTCTCTCAGGCATCTTACATTCTATTTAAGGAGGTAACATGTACATAAATAAGAACTTACAACACACAAGATAAATAAACAGTAAAAAGAGGCAGAGAAAGGGTACAAGCAGCTAGAGGAATTAGGAAAGACTTCATGTAGAGGATGATATATGAACATAGTTTCAAATGAAATAAAGGATTCTAAAAGGCAAAGGTGAGAAGGGCATGGAGATCAGCTAACGCAAAGTTGTAGACATAGGAGATGGAGTATAGTGAGGGGGAATGGCAAGTAGGACAATTTCACTGGACCACGGCATTCTAAAAGGAGAATAATGTATAATTAAAGTTGGAAAGATAGGTTACCAACGAGTTGTGAAAGGCTTTAAAATCCAAAGGCATATAATGAGTAGAGGAGTGACATGGTCAGATCTACATTTCAGGAAAATCACTTTGGCAGCTACGTGAAGAATGGATTGTAGAAAAGAGAGATATAATGCAAGGAGACCAATAATGAAGCTATTATGATAGTCCAAGCAAAAGGTACTGACAACCTAAATTAAGGTATAGTGGTCATGTGAGTAGAGAAAAGAGAATGGTGCAAGAACTTGGGTAGAAATAGGGAAGAAGTGCTGAGAGAGTAAACATATGCTGGGGAGGAAGAGTGAGGAGTCAAGTTTAACTCCTAACTTACAAATCTAGAAGAAGGAAGGAGTACTTTTGGGACAGAAACAAGAAAGTCTGGTAGAAGGGTGGATTTAAGAGAAATATAATTAGCTCAGTTTGGGACGTACTGGGCCTTACATGACTGCCGTATATCCAGTTTGAAATTTCCAATGTGGAGGTGGAAATACTTGAAAGCTTTAAAAATGAAACAAGGGAGTATATACAAGGCACTTAAAAAGCAATATGCTAGATGACTGGTTCATACAAAAATTATAATACAGTATTTGCCCTCATGGACTTATAAATCTAGTTTGGGAAATTAGACAAACATGAATATTAAAATTATAAAGTAAGTTTATTTTTTTAATAACTCACGATGAATATAAACTGAGATAGGGTAAGTACAGTATTCATTATGGTACCATGTCAATCATCCCATACAACTACCTGTTATTCTATCCTACAAGATAGATTCTATTACATTAAAAAAAAACCCTACCCCTATATCCAGCCTATTCTTACTAGGCAGAGATCAGTACAGAATATTCACATCTCAAAGGAGAAATCACATTTTTAAAAGGAAAATATAGTGTACAACAGATACAAAAACAACATTTGTACTTTTGTAAATAAACTATACTGATCACTTCAATTATATTTCAAAATGTTATCTGTGGTGCAGGTTTTTTCAAGTCCACTGAAAGGGGTACAATCAAAATGCATTTCCCAAATAAGATGCCCAAAGAGGTTTAAAACTTACCTCTGTTTCTTTCATTAGCAAATTCAATTCTGATATCTGGCTTCTAACTTGGCTCTCCTTGCCAATAAGGTAATCAATGTCCTTTGAAAGCTTTTCCTGTTAAAATATAAATGCACTGCAAATTAACAAAACTTTAAAAGTGGAATTAAAATGTCTCAGACATAAAAGAAAACAGGTTATAATCTATTTACCTTCCCCTGGAAGTCTGTATTACATGGCTAATAAAAATCAACTACTCACCTATTAAAATCTGTCACTGCTCTGAATAGACAAGGCCATAGATGTTTACAAAATAAATGCAGTAAAAAAAATGTTGGAATCAATTCAATTCAATAAACATTTATTAAGTACCTACTATGTGCCAGGCAGTGTGCAATTTATTAAAGGTCCTAGTTCACTAAGAATCAATCATTACTTCCCTAGCTCTACCCTCTAAGACCTTTAAGTGAAGAAAAAAAAATTGTATTTCTTTTCTATAAAACCAGGTTTGTTAGCAATCCCAGAGTTAACCTTAGCCTACGATACATTTTTAAGGTTGTATTATTAACCAATCAGTCAACAAGCATTTACTAAGCACCAGAACGCCAGGCACTCCTTCTAGGCTCTGAGGTTACAAGAAATAAAAGCAAAAACAGCCCCTACTTTCAAGGAGCTTGCAATCTATCTATAGGTGACAACACACACACACACACACACACACACACACACACACACACACTCTCTCTCTCTCTCTCTCTCTCTCTCTCTCTCTCTCTCTCTCTCTCTCAAAATATACAGGGGAAGGAAGTGATCAGGATATTCATAAGGCAAGGGTGGGAAACCTGTGGCCTAAAAGCCACATGTGGCCATCTAGGTCCTCAAGTGCAGACTTTTATCTAAACCCAAACTTTATAGAACAAATCCATTTAACAAAAGGATTTGTTCTGTAAAACTTGGACTCAGTCAAGAGGCCACATGTGGCCTCAAGGTCACAGGTTCCTCACCCATTAACAATTGATTTCACCTCCTGCCTTACCTGAACAAAAGGAACAGGAAACAAAAACAACAAGGTGTTAATGTTTATAAGAATGTGCAAAGACGGGTTCTAATTTTGTTACCCCTTTATGTAGTGTGAAGAATTTAGGACAAGTCATATCCCAGATGGCCAAAAAGAAAAGGATACAGTCTCTAAAGACAGATAGTCAGCAGAGGCAGCCACAAGGAGAGTGCCTCTGGAACAAATGAAGGTAGTCACCTATGGGTTCAAGACAGAACTAGCCCTGACAGACAAGATCTATCTATGAAGAATGAGAACACACCAAAAATAAAGGAAATTGGGGCCCTAGTATGCTGGAGCTGTGAACTGCCTTGGTCATGTTCCCTACACATGTGCCTCACTACCAGTACACCTTATATATATATGCCCACTCTTCCCACAATGTGTATACTTGTAGATGATTGTGCCCCAAGTTTATGGGGAAAATGTTTTCAAAGCTTCTGTTCAAAAGCTGACATCTTATTAAACTGAATAGCTTTGAGCTCACTAACTATTAAAGATAAATGCATTGGGTGGGAGCTCATCAGCTTTTATTTTTACAGACCCAGAATACTTTGAATATAGCATTATAACCATCCCCCCCCCACTCCCGTCCACCCCTCCCTCTAACATGGTGACCAAACCTGCAATCTGTGAATACTTAATTTAGAGAGTTCACTGAAAGTGGGTAGTATAAAAAATAGATAGAGTGTAATTTTGTGGAGAAGGCACTATGAGCTAAAGATATGGGAATGGGGGTGGTTAGGAAAGACCTCATGTAAAAAGTGGCACTTGAGCTGATTCTTGAAGGAAACTAGGGATTCTAACAGATGGAGATTAGGAGAAAGTATATTCTAGGCATGGAGAACAAGGCAGGGCAAAGGCACAGACAGACAACATATACAAATAACAGCCTAAAAGCCAGTTTCACTGAACCAGTGTTGCATGTAGGAAAGTGATGTACAATAAGACTGGAAAGAGAGAAAGAAGCGAGGCTGTAAAGCCACTGGAGTTTGAATAACAGGGTAACATGGCCAGATTTGTGTTTTAGTAAAATCAGTCTGACAGCTGTGTAAACTATTTATTAGGAGAGCAAGGACTTGAAGAAAGGAGATAAAGTAGGAAGCTACTGCAATATTCATCCAACCAGGATGGTGGATATATGACTAGACACACTCGCACAAGTGAGAGACACAATATGAAGGTAGAAACAACAAGATTTGATACGTGGGGTTGAGTGAGTGAGGAGTAGAGGATAACACCAGGATTTTGAAGCTTGACAACTAGAAGGATAGGGGTGCTCTCAAAAGAGATAAGTTTGGAAGATGAGGTTAGTTTTATGAATGTTGAGTCTGAAATGTCTAGAAGCAAAAGAGAGCCACTGAAATTTACTTGATGAAGGAGTGACATTATCTTTCCTATACTTAAGAAAAATCATTTTGGCAGCTATAAAGCATGGGCTGGAGTGAGCAGAGATTTGAAGCAGGGAGACCAATTAGGAGACTATTGTTACAATCCAAGAGCAATTTAAGGTGGTAGCTTTGTGATGAATGAGAAGAGAATGGATACTAGATATCTTATAGAGGTAGAATGGGCAAGATTTGGCAACAGAATGGATATGTGGAGTAAGGGAAAGTAAGGATTGGAGAACATCAAGGCTGTAAGCCTAGGAGAGTGTTGTCCTTGACCGTAACAGGGAAATTAAGGAAAGCAGTAAATTTTGGGTAAATGACAATGAGCTGTGTCACAGACATATTGATTGTGAAATATCTATGGGACATCCAGTTTGAAACAGCAACTAGTGACATGGGACTGAAGATCAGGAGAGAGATGACCTGGATATACCAAGAAGTCAACTCCATAGGGATGAGAGCCAATGGGCTCACCAATTGGATGGTGCTGGAGAACACCACGGTCAGGTGGCCTGTGGATGACAAGCCAGCAAAGGAAGCTGAAAATGACAGTTAAAAAGAAAAAGTAGTGTCATAAAAACCCAGAAAGAGTATGCAGTGTCTAAAGATGGTGGCATATGTCAGAAAATACCAGGCTAGAGTGGCAAAAATAAATAAAAGTCAGGGTAAAGCAGCCGGCCTCCTAAGATAACCTGAGAAGACCTAAGGACCCAGGGGCACAGGTTTGGCTATACTGAAGAATACCTTCAGGCAGACTCCACTGAATAAAGAACAAGCCCTGAGGGCAGCTAGGTCAGGTAAGCAGCCTCTGCCTCAGGAACTTTTACTTCACGGACAGGGTGGAGGGTCAGACAGCTGAATAGGGGACCTGGTCCTGGGCTGTAGCAGTGGGTAAGGAAGAGCGAGCACACACCCAGTTAATGAGGTAGCAAAGGGGCAGGGACCCTACTGGATGTGGACACTTGTAGAAGAGCAGAGTCCCTGGTTTTTCATTGCCAGGGCAGAAGGGAGAGCTAAAATCTGCAGCCAAACAAAGGACCCCATGGAGCAAGAATATTTGTGGAATAGTATGGCTGCAGGACCTAGCCATAGCTTAAGGATAGAGAGGAGTGACCAAGGTTGGGCTTCCAACAGAGCTCAGAAAATAACAGTAAGAAGGACCTGAGGCCTGGGGCACCATTCCCCACACCTCAGGACTAGAACCTGATTACAATAATAAACTGCTAAAAATAAAACAAAATAAAAATAAAGATGAGTAAGCAAAGGAGAAAGAACCCAACCACAGACAGCTATGGGAATAGAGAAGATCTATGTTCTCATTCAGAGAAAGATAGCAAAGTTAAAAAAGTTAACTTCAGCTTTAAAGAGAAATGTCAAACAGTCACAAGCCCAAAAAGAGTTCTTGTAGGAAATTTAGAAGGACTTCAAAAAAATAAAATAAAAGAGACTGAGGAAAAATTAGGGAAAAAAATAAAAGCAATCCAAGGAAATCAAGAAAATTATGAAAAGAAAGCCAGCCAAATGGAAAAAAGAGATCAAAAAACATATGGAAGAAAATAACTCCTTAAAAACAAGAATTGGGCAAGGGGAAGCTAATGATGTTATAAGACACCAAGAAATAATAAAGCATAATCAAAAGAATGAAAAAATAGAAGAGAATGTGAAACATTTCCTTAGAAAAACAACTGATCTAGAGAACAGATCAAAGAGAGATAACATAAGAATTGTTGGACCTCCTGAAAGTTATAATTTAAAAAAGAGTCTTGATAAAATATTACAAGAAATTATTAAGGAAAATTCCCTAAAGTTCTAGAACAAAAGGGTAAAATACAAATAAAAAAAATCCAGTGAGCACCATCTGAAAGAGATCTGAAGATGAAAACTTAAAGGAATATCATAGCCAAGTTTCACAACTCCCAGGTTAAGGAGAAAATAGTATAAGCAACAAGAGGAAAAAAAAAGTTAAACACTGCGGACCTACAATCAGAATAACACAAGACCTAGCAGGTTCTGCACCAGAAGACAGTAAGTCTTTTGGTAAGTTTTGGAACATTACATTTTGAAGAGCAAAACAGCTGGGGTTTTAACTATTTGTATCCCCAGCATTAAGCACAATAACTGACAATATTTTTTTTTCATTCATTCATTCAAGAGTCAAGACCTACCTTTAAGGTTTTATAGGCACTACTAATGGTGGTTACCCGATGGTTTGAATGATTACCACCCAACTTACAGAGATGGCAAACTGGTCTTCTACATAATTCACAGTACATATTTACTCTCTCCATTTCATGTTCTGGGCACATTAAAATCTGTTGAGAAAAAGGAAGCATAAACATTGAGAAAGGGTTATCTAAAATTAACTAAAATAAAAGATGCGAAAACATTATAAAACCCAAACAAAATTGTAGCTGCTATTTACGCACATTGCTTTAAGTTTTATAAAACATTTTATATATCATTGCATTTGATCCTCACAAAACCCATACATGTACTTATGATTTCACTGATATATGGAACTCCCAGATGAGGAGATTCCCTCTACCAATGCAGGTTAACACCTTTTCTGCACTGAAATGTTCACTGACTTGCACAAAGTAACACAAACAATATGTGTCAGAGGGGGTTCTTAAAGTCAGGTTTTTCCTGGTTCCAAGACTAGCACTTTTATCTACTACTCCCTATTACCTCTCACGAAAAGCACACTATCATTAATAATTTAGAATAATTCTTTTATCTTCAGGTAAATAATTTAAATGAACAGATTATTTAGAAGGTATTAAGAAAGGAAGATGAAAGAAATTCAGCCACAGGTGTGTTTTCTATGTAAGTATTTGTATTTTTGCTTGGAAAAAAAAGTCTTATCTAAATAAACCAGTTAACAGACCCAAATCATCCTTGATCAGCATATTTCCACTAAGTTAAAACCACTGTAGTTTAAAAATATAATAGAAATAATTTAACAATTTAGGATTGTCAACCTCGACTGCCAAACCTTTTTGTTTAAATAGATACGATCATCAACTACTCAAATTTAAAGTTATAAAGTTAAAATTAGGGGAGCCTTGAATGCATCTAACTAGAAAGTCCTCAGCATTCCAAAGCTCCTCCCTAAGTATTGTTAAGGATTAAAACTTCATTTTCAAAACACAAAGTGAACCTTTTGTTTTTAACAGAACAAAGAAAATCTAAAATTATGAATAAATGAGCAACAATTAAAATTTCAGCCTGACATACAATAAAACTTTTAAAAGGGGAACCTCACAAAAAAAAACAACAATAAAATGGGAAACTCTTAGCCATATAGTGTTAAAATACTTGAGGAAAGGAACTTGCAGAGAAGACAACATATTTACTACACTCCTGTTTCCCCCAGACTTGAATCCCCTAGAAACTTCATCTTGAAAGCTCTGTCCACAATTGAACTTCACACACTGGACATATCCTTTCCTCCTGTGGCTTCTACCTCTGATTGGCTCATTCTTCCTAGAACCTCCATTTTAAGGTGAAGGCCCAAACCAGCAGCGTCTGTTTCATTCTTTGTATTAGTATCCCAAACACCTGGAATAGCACTTTGTTAAGCATTAAAGGCTTAACAAATGCTTGTCAACCTATTGAATGACAAATGAGTTTTACCTGATTTAGTACAAAATGCTAACTGATCTATTATTGCCCAATTTGGGGGGGGGGGAGTTATTGTTTTTAAGTAAAATAGACCAATTAATTTGAAAGCAAAGCTTGTCAGTTTTTTTAAAAAAATCTATTCCCCCTACATTATTCAAAGTATGTTTTCATATGCCCTGTAATTTAAAGAACAATTTCAGTACCTCTGTCAGGTTCCAAGTACATAACTTTAATTATATATATGCACCATTATGGATGAACATACACACATATACATACACACACACACATATACTCACATATATGTATGCATATATGCACAACCCTAAATACTTTAGCAATAATTACACCAATAAAACCAATAGGTTTAGGACTTGAGATACCTGGATTCTAACACAGACCTATCACTTACTAAATCTTTTGCACATATCAATCAATCAACAAACAAACATTTATTAAGCACCTACTCTGGGCCAGGTACTCTGCTGGGTACTGGGGACACAAATACAAAGAATGAAATAATCCCTATTCTCAAGGAACTTACATTCTGAGGAGAAAATGAGTATATAATAAGTATATACAGAATATAAAAAGAATAATTTCAAATAAATACAAGGTGGTTCTAAAAGGAACCGTTGGAAAGAGCAGGAAAGGCTTCATGTAGAAGGTGATGCTGACTAAGCTTCTGGGTATATAATCCTTATACCATACTATCTAGCTCACAGAATTGTTCTAAAGATCAAGTTAAATAACGTTTTAAAGCATTATACAAATTTCAGCTATTATTATAATGATGATGGATCACACATGGGCTTATAGAAGGAAATGAAATTATGTCAACCACCTGAACTGAAACAGTGTGTTGTGATTAGAGCTGGACTTGGAGCTGGGAAAACCAGGGTTCAAATCCTTTCTCCTACACTACTAGCTGTATGACAATGAATAAGTCTTTTAACCTTTCTGTGCCTCAGTTTCTCCATCCATCCCTGTCAACTCTAAACCTATTATGCTATGCACCTATGAGCCCTGCAAATTAAGAATTATAATTAGTCACTCTTAATTCCTCTGTGGTCACTGGGCACAACTGTGACCCAAAATAGTCTCTAAATATTTTCAGTCCCAAATCCCAATCCCTACACTTAGGATATGGCATGTCCTTGTTAAAATACAGACAAAAAAAGTGATTAATGCTGCAATTTATTATGTTATTCCCCCCACCTCCATCAAAATCCCACTTACCTTAGGTCTAAAATTAGTGGTTGGGCCTACATACTCATGCTGAGCTTTTACAGTGCCCCAAGGATGATATATTTTGAAGCATTCATTACAGTAGCTTGCACTGCAGTCCATGCAACTTTTAGTGGATTCTTGAGGTGGAGGTTTGCAGAGGTCACACATAATGGCTGTAGCTGCCCTAGCTGCCTGTCGGTATCTTTCCACAATCGTTTCCAAAGTGAAATTTCGAAACAAACCATTGATTCCACGCTCTCCCAGGTCAATATCATGCTCACAACCAGGGCAGGGAAAAGTGGTCGTCCTAGGAGTCAATGAGCTGCGTTTCCAGCCTGAATAATTGATCATTCCTAATGTTTAGTTATAGCAGTGGGAAGATGATTAGAATGACAAAACACAGAATGAAAAACGTTGCAAGAGAAAAGAAAAGTGTATGTACATTGAATACACCAAACACAAAATACCCAAAGGAATAACATATATAAATCAAAGTGACTTCTGCAAACTTTTTAAAAAATATCTTTCTATTGAACTTTCCTGCTATACAAAAGATCAAATACCTCTTTAAGGAGTCAAGGCAGAGCACTTGAAATATCCTCACAGAAAGATCTTGATAAATATTTTTAATGATGTTGAATAAATATCACAAATCCTATATACACAGTATATAGCTTGCTTTGTATATATTTGTTTGAATATTGCTTCCATTGGATTGTAAGCTCCTTTTGCCTCTTTTTGTATCCTCAAGCATTTAGCACAGTGCCTGGCACAAAGTAGGCACTTAATAAATGTTTAGTGACTGACTGAAGTCCTCAACACATACTCACACTCCCTCTCTCTCTCCCTCCCCGCCACCCCAGCACACACACACACACACACACACTAAATCTACCACATAAATATATAGCCATGTAAAAATAGAACCTTACTTGGTTGCACATGAAGCCCCATAACAGAAAATTCCAGAAAGTAGCTGCAGCACTCCTATTGCGTATTCCCCTATTTGTCTAGAATTCTACCAGCTTTGGCTTTGAGAGGAATTCCAGAATATGAAAGGAGTACCCATTAATGGTCACTGTAGTGATCCCCAAAACATCCTAGTCCTATGCTAGTTCAGAATTCCTAATATTATACAATAAGTACTGACTCCCAATCATTAGCAAATAAATATTTATGAAATTTCAGTAGGTACCATGCTAGTTTTAAAATATAATCTCCTGAAGGTTGTATAACACATTCACAATCTATAAATTAAAGTTAATAATTTTAACAAAGGCCACAGAACATTTTCTTATGAGCTAAAAAAAAGGATTTTACAAATGAAAATTTTAAAATGTCATAAAATATGGATACATGGAATAGAACCTTCTGGTTCCCAACATTTAATAGGAACAATATTAATGGAAAGAGGTCTGGATTTGGAGTCAGAATTTGGCTTTGAATCCCAGATTTTCTAAGCTTTGACACTGAGCAAGATACTTGACATCTCTGGGTTTTGGTTTTCTCATCTGTAAAAATAAGGAGGTAGGAGAAGAGTTGTTCTAAAATTAGAGTTTCTAAGGGCTTTTTGGGCCATGGACCCCTTTTGGCAGTTTGATGAAGCTATGGACTCTTTCTCAGAATAATGATTTTAACTACATAAAATAAAATATATAGAATTACAAAGGAAACCAATTGTATTGAAATAGTTTATATAAATAAAATTATATAAATACATATTGATAATTTAATTGATGTTATTTCAAAATGATGGCAACTTTTTTAAAACGTGAAAAAAATCTAAAATGTTAAAGGCAGAAAAAGGCATTAACTCATGAATTAATAATCAGATTAATAAAACAAATAATAAATGCAAGCTTTAAAACACAACAGTGAAAATATGATTTATGGTGTGGTGGTTCAGTTTCAAGGAATGAAACAAGAAACATATTTCTAGTTTCACAGTTTTACCATGTAGAGTAGATCACATATGAAAATAAAATGGATAACTGTTCAAAAAT
The DNA here is from genome assembly GCF_011100635.1 of Trichosurus vulpecula. NCBI lineage: Eukaryota > Metazoa > Chordata > Mammalia > Diprotodontia > Phalangeridae > Trichosurus > Trichosurus vulpecula. The sequence continues at coordinate 477,346,200 of NC_050573.1, forward strand.
GAATAGCTTTAAAATTATTACTTGTTAAAGCTGAAAGTTTTGATTGTTAAAAAATTGGAAAAAAATTATGATAATGAAATCATACTTTAAACAACATACGCATTCAGGACACCATGGTTTTATTTCACTTCATGTTCAAAAAAGTAACAATTTGTTATAAATGTATATCATTCCTTTTCCATAAGCCTCTCTTATTATGTCTAATTTTTGAAACCCAAAATTAAAGATTATAGCACAAAACAAATATTTATAGAACAAAATGGCTTACTTGAGAAAAATGTTTAAAGCATTAGTCTATAAGTGAAAAACATGTTTGATCAAGATATAGAGATAACTTCTTAGGTAACTCTGACTTAAACATTTTCAATAGTTTTCTAAATATCATTTAAATTTTTGAAAATAATTTTCCATCATAATAATTTATTTTAGCAATCTTATTTCTACTATATATTTAATAATTCAGAAATAAAAATAAGCATACTACATCATGTGTTCAGGACCCTAAAAGCAGCAGCATAGATCTAAAAGCATTATGGAAATAGTTCCAATAAAATAAGGCAATAAATCAATCAAGAAATTATACACATACACACACAGAGAGAGACACATAGACATGCATTCTAACTTTCTTTCCTAATTTGGCTTTAAGGGAGTTTTACTATGAATATCTGTAACGTCTTCTACTAATGATATAGTGAACAACCAAAATAAATGATATCTAGACCAAAAACAATATGGAAGGAACAAGAGAGTAATAATTCTACTGTAGACATTTCCACTATTTCCCTTTAGAAATTACTATGGTAACATAAACTTCATTTTATATTCTTCATAAGAAACCTCAAAGCAGTATTGTAAAAGTGAGTTATTAATCCCCTCTACTAGATTAAGTTCCTTAAGGGCAGTGACTACTCATTTTTCATTTTCATTTGTGCACATTGCACAAATGAGCTGACGAGACACAAAAGACAATAAAGTTTTGTTGAAATTAAGACATGTAATACTCTTTTGCCCAATTTTAACAGATAAAACAATAATTTGGACACTAAGAAATTAATTCAATTTAAAACAAATTAAGTGTCTATACTGAAGATTAATATTATAAGGTTAATTAACATTAATTAATAATTAATTAATTAATATAATAAGGTTAATATTTTATCTTATTGTACATTATATACACAGTGAAAAGAGAATTTCTGGCTTGGGCTTCTTGCTGCCACTATGATGAGAAAGATTGTCATGGGAAAGAAATTCTTGTTCATACTTCTTCCCACCACTATGAGAAGAAGAAAAGGACACTGCCCTACTCTCTATTTTGAGCTTCTAGACATTGTTCCTGAAAGCTAAGTCACAACACCTGCAGAATCAAAGTTGGGAAACAAGTCACACCTCCAGTTTTGACCAGCTGGCAGGTGCTCTTATCTTTCCCCTTATGCTATTTGTTTCCAGACATGTATGCCCTTACCTTTCCCTCCTGCTTTCTGCAAAGCTCCATTTTTCTATGCTGTTTATGCATTCACATTCTAGATAAGGTTGTTGAAATTGATACTCTGGGCTCACTGACTCTTGTATATAATCAGTTGAGCTTACACTGTGAGCATAATAATAAAACTGAAGTTAACTATCTCTGCATTCTTAACTGGTGATTGGTACAAAAGTATCTAATCAGTGGCCCTTTGGATAATTTTTATTTATTAGCAATCCCAGATGGGAGAAATTAGGTCAACCAAGAAAAAGTTTTCCAGACTAGTAACCCTCTACCACAGGTAGATTTTATCTTGAGATGAAAAGGAAATATTGCAGAGACAGGTTAGTATTTTGCATATTTGGTTCTTTACTGTGTATAATTACTGTACTGTCTTAGCTACCTTCCCCATCTGGTCTGGTTTAGAACTCAGGAAAATCAGTCAGCAGTGGGGAGCGAACCTATCATAACCTAAGGGAACCTAAGATTATAAATCTGACATAAACCTCAATTCTACCTTGTGTCGTCGGAGATCATCAGGGAATTCCTCGGATTCCAATAATTCTGGTCTGGTTTGTGGCAACTGCCTATAGACTGGAGAACAAAATTATTCCTGGTTGAATATATTCCTTATATGGGAATTCTGGTCTAGCTAAACTCTGTAAAAAAAAAAAACGTATAGACTGTGGTAATAGCTGAAATACATCATCCTTGACCTCAGGGAGGATCTTCTGATTTTGAAATATTGTATATGCTTAGGTTAATTGTTGAAGCTTCATACCCAAATCAGCTCTCCCTAACATCTGTAATTGCAATACTGATACTTCTCAATAAACAGGGACTTCTAATGACCCTTTCATTAAACTTTCAATGGGGGATACATTTTTAGAACAGGCAGGAAAAAAGTGGGAATCTTTTTTGCCAAGAGTTTCAAAGCTAAAGATGGAGGATTAGGGACAGCCACCCAGCTGAACTCTCCCAATATTCCTCTCCAAATAACTTTTAGAAATTTTGGAATAGCAGAGTCAACAAAAAGTCAGAGTAAGGTATTTTTCTGTCCCAAAAAAACATGAGAGATCAGAAATCTGTGTCACCAAAGTGGAGGCCTGTTCAGAGCCCACACACATATGACAGTGCTAATAGCAGCCACAGGAGCAGCTTTGGGAGCTCTTAGCCCAGAGACGGTAAGAGAGTCAAGACAAGAGGTCATAAAGAGATTACAGGGGACCCTTTGCTGGCACTGGGTACAGCAGGCATTGATTGGCAACTCTATTGCCCATACACAGCTCTGGGTCATAGTTCCATGGCAGAAAAGAGTGCTAGGGGTTGATCACAAGGCAGGTGAGGCCCTGGTCACAGTTCTAAGAAAAACAGGAGCACTCGCATGTGGAACAGCAGTGATCAGGGGCCCTTCCTTGGTAGAGACCAGGATAGCAGTAACCATACCTCTCCCAGGATCTCACACCACCTTGGAAGCACCCCAAACTTGCAGAGCCCCAGAAATAGTCCTGAAAACTATAGCAGAAAAAAAAGCCTGAAACCTGGAACAGTGCCTCAACAACCCTAGGTGAGCTGAGCCCAACTTTAACATAAAATTAAAAGTCAAGAAATAGGCTAGAAAATGAACAAAAAAGAAAGAAAGGAAATAACCTGACCTTAAAAAGTTACTGTGGTAACATGGAAGATCAAAACACAAACTCAGAAGAAGACAATAACAATATGAAAAGAGCTACCAAAAAAGCCTCAAAGAAAAATGGTAATTGGACACAAGCACAACAAGAATCCCTGGAAGAGTTAAAAAAAGAGAGAAGAGTGATAGAGGAATAATTTGGAAAAGAAATGAGATAAGAAATGATGAGCAAGTTGATTTTAGAAAAACACGGAAAGATTTGCATGAAATAATGAAGAGTGAAATGAACAGAAGCAAGAAAGCATCATATATAGTAACAGCAATACTATTGGAAGAATAATTGTGAATAACTAAGCTGAGTATTATAAACATTCAAATCAAATACAAAGAACCTATGAAGGAAGATGGAATTCATCTCCAGAGAAAGAATCTATAAATAAAAGCATGCATAGTATGGTTTTACATATACACACATATGTATGTATGTCAGATGGTAGCCTTCTCTAGTGTAGGGTGAGGAGGGAGAGAGAGGGAGACAGTTCAGAACTTAAAATGTAACAAAAGAGAATTGGCTTAATGATAAAAGAGGCACAAAAATTCACTAAAGAACTCCTTAAAAAAGCCAAATAGGCCAAATGAAAAAGGAGGTATAAAAGCTCACTGAAGAAAATTAATTCCATCAAAAATAGAACTGAGCAATTGGAAACTAATGAGACATCAAGAAACAATAAAAGAAAGAAAAAATAGAAGAACATGTGAAATACCTCATCAGAAAAACAACTCACCTGGAAAATAGAGGAGAGACAATTTAATAATTATTGGACTACCTGAAGGCCATGATCAGAGTAAGACTCCAGATATCATATTTCAAGAAACTATCAATAAAAACTTTACCAATACCTTTAAATACATAGGGTAAAAAAGAAATTCAAAGAATCCACTCATCACTTCCTGAAAGAGATCCCAAAATTAAAACTCCAAGGAATATTACAGTCAAATTCCAGAGCTTACAGGTCAAAAGAGAAAATATTTCAAGTAACCAGAAAGGAACAATTCCAATATTGTAGAGCCACAGTCAGGATTGTAGAAGATTTAGTGTCTTCCATGTTAAAGGAGTAGAGAGCTTGGAATAAGATATTCAAGAAGGCAAAGGAGCTAAGATTACAACCAAGAATCACCTACCCAGCAAAAATAAGTATAATCCTTCAGGGGGAAAAATGGATATTTAATGAAATAGAGGACTTTCACGCATTCCTGATAAAAAGACCAGAGCTAAATAGAAAATTTGATTTTCAAATACAAGACTCAAAAGAAGCATAAAAAGGTAAACACGAAAAGAGTAATCAAAAGAATCCCAAAAAAGTTAAATGGGAAGATGATACATGTAATTCCTAAGAAGAACCAGGAGGTCATTGTGCATAGTAATAGCAATGCTGAACTATAATGATCAGCTATGAAAGACTTGGCTACTCTAATCAATACAATGATCCATGACAATTCCAAAGGGCTCATGATGAAAAAATGCTGTCCTCCTCCAGGGAGAGAACTGACAAACTCTGAGTGCCAACTGAAGTTTAACTGTCTCACTTTCTTTATTCTTGCTTTTTTGGAAATATAGGTAATAGGAAATATGTTTTACATAATTTCACATGTATAATTGATATCATGTTGCTTGCTTTCATTGTGTAACAGAGTGGTGAGAGGAAGGGGGCTAATTTGGAATTCAGAAGTTTAAAAGAGAAGAACGTAAAATTAAATAATTTTTAAAAGAGTTTCAAAGCTTTAAAAGACATAATCTCTTCTTTGTGTTCCTAATTCTGGTCATGTTGGGAATGAGAAGAAGATCCTTTCCCAATTTGAAGAAATTTATAGCATTATAAATTCAAGACTGAATTTGTGAAATGCATATTTGGTGCGTATCTCCAAAATAAGATGGAAATGTGATCTGAATGTTTTTATAAATGCTGAAATATCCTATCAGGTTTTTCAGTCTGCAAAAACATTTAGGACTTTCCCACATAAACAATACACCCCTCTATCATGCTCCTTTCCTAGAGAGTAACAGATTTATTGTTTTAGTACATGAGAAAGGGAGTGATTTTATCAACTAGAGAATAAACAGAACTGATGCCAATTAAAAAATGTATCTCCAGTGAAGTCCAAAAGCAGAGAAGAAACATCATTTTGCAGCTTTTAAGTCTTATTTGGTACTTAAGAACCACTTGTCATTAACTCTTCTCTCTATGTGAGAAAGAAGCTGCTTGTTTAAATCAGGAAGCAAATGTTTTAAATTAAGTAAAATTTAATTTTAAGAATGCTTTACCATACCTCTGTGTTTCTTCTGTGAATGATTTAATAGAAATTGATTGCCTAGGTAAATTAAAAGCATCTAAGAGGAATTAGAATAGACTCTGCATTTGCAAGCTCTTAAAGATCTGAATAGGAAAAGTTTTACCTGACAAAATGAGAAGCTATCTGTAAACCTTGAAATTTCAATTTTGATCAGGGAAAAGTAAAAGTTTTACAATTACTTAATATTGTATAATAAAACGTGCTAATTTGTAAATGAAAGATTCAATGAAGAAAACCAGTTCTGAGGATAGGCTTGGGATATGATTAGGAAAAATCATGACGGACCAAGGAAGTAGTGATATATTAAATCAAAGTGTAAAAAGAGAGGTTTGAGGAGTTGTTGGACTTCATATAGATAAGAGGGGTGTGGGAAGATTTCCATGCCTATAAATTTGCAAACTATTTGCAGAAATGCTTGTTAGAATTTGTTGTGAGATTTTTCATGATGTGAGATTTCATCAATTCTGATATTCTTGTTAATGTGGAAAAATAGCTGGAATCATGCAGTATGATTTAAATTCACAGTATTTTTCTAGATACAACATCTACCAAGGGAAGAATATAGAAGTAAATTTGCAGCATGAAATTATTTGAATATGACAGGCTAAAATTCTGTCCTTGAAATATACATTCATATTATTTCATTACAATGTAACAGAGGTTATGTTTACAATATTCATGTTTCAGGAAACAGACCCCCAAAGATGGGAGATGAGAATGCAACACTATCATATTAATTTTTTGCAGTAGACCTACTGTAGGTAGTAGTGATATAATATGAAATGCTAGCAGTGAATGGATCTTGGTAAAATTGAGATTCTGTATAGTAACATCTGTAACTACAGACCTAGATTTGATTTGAGTTTATCCTAAACAAAATTGTAATGCAGCCTCATTTAAAGTGAGATGTGTTTTTCCTATTAAGACAACTGTGATATTTGACCCTCTTTAAGTAAATAAGACCCTGATGGAAAATACACTTAAAATTTGGCATTAAGGCTAAACGTTTAGAGACTGTAAGAATAAGAATTATAAATGTAAATGGATCAAAATTACTCTCTGTTGGTCTTCACTTACCTTCACTACTTTCTCAGTCCCTCATGATTTTTCCCAAACGTATCCCAAGCCTAGCCTTAGAACTGGTTTCCTTCACTGAATCTCTCCTTTGCAAATTAGCACAAGTTTACTTAATACCAATTAAACGCAAAACTTTTAATTTTCCCTGATCCAACTGATAGAAAATGAAATGATTTTTTTAAAAAGAATTCAGACATATATTCAATTGGATTAATATTATTTAACTGTCACTACTGTGTTATGTTTTTAAAAATCCATGATACTTTTGTGTTAATATTTTGCTTGTAATCCTCTTGCATTTTGATTTTGGAGAAACCATGGTATAAGAAATGCCGTTAATAGTGTGATGCATATCATTAGAAGATTAATTCCTGTTTTGATCTGAATGATGTAAAATTTGGAATCTGAGCTGCCACTTACTAGATTTATGGTTAAAAACACTGTCTTAAATATTTACTTGGGCATATTTTGCCTTAAAATGAGTAATAACAATTAATGCTGGGAAAAGTACCAAAGACCTTATAAATTCTCATTATCTGCAAAGTTCTTTAGGGATTTGACAGGTTCTCTAGATCTTTCATCTTGGCAAGGTCATAAAATTTTATCAGTTCTGTGAAAGGAGAAGCTATAAGAATGCATGTGACTAAGGTAAGTCTTATACATTCTAAAATAATGAATCTGTTTATCAAGAAACTGGGATTCCCTTCCCCAACAAGGAGGAAATGTCAGCTATATGTCAGATAACTTACATAACTGCTTGTAGTATAAAAGTGATTTATATGATGAATTATCTGACTACTGACTAAAGTTATGAAATTGCACCTAGAATAGTATGTGTTAAAATTACATCTTGAACCAACAAATTCCAGTTTAAGCGATTTTTCTTTTTTTTTATCATGGGGTTACTGTGAAATGCTTTAAAATATCCAGGCTAAGAGAAGCTATTATCTTTCAGGGATATAAGTGAACTATCATATATTCTCTTTACATATAAAACTCCAGAATATGATTTTTTCTTAATTTCGGATGATTAATTTTTACATCAGGATGTGTTTAAACTAGAGAAGTAAAATGATGACAATTCTTTTGGAAATGTATTATATGTACTTAGTAAGTACTGAAGATAAATGTTCATTATTTATTATGTACTGTTACTATCAACTATTCCCTGCTCTAAACTGTAAGAAGAAGAATTTGCTACATGAGGTAGAAATGTAATTTTATTTGCTCTTAATATTGTATAAGAAAAGTTCTGAATTCAGGAATAACTATTCAAATTATTGTCAAGCCAGTAAGCCACCATTCAAGGGAAATGCCATGAGCTACTGAAAAGGTGTGTGATATAAGAAATGCTACCGATAGTTGTTAAGTATCTGGGAAGGTTGAGAAGACAGCCTAACAAAGGTAACAGCAGGATTCTCTTGACTCAGTTTCCCTACTGTGGTATTTTCTTTCTGAACAGGAATGTTTCCTACCTGATTGTTTTTGAGCCTGTGGAACTCTGTTGCATGACTGGTTATTTCAAAGAGTATATATGATGTTTACCTGAAATCAAAAAGTTAAGGGAATTTTGTTCTGGCATGCCAGTCATAGGTCAGTCTAGACTTTAGGATTAGGTCTGAGGAAGCAGTCCTCATTTTGTTATAACCATGTCCTTCCTGCATTCATAGGAAAATTTTCTGATCGTGGCAGGAAATTTGCAATGCTTGAAAATGGATCTTATTGTTTACTTTCATCAAATATCTCTGAGTCACTATCATGGGATGCAAATATAAAAGACCCTATTGCTTTGATCTTACTGTTCTGCATTTGTGACCATTACTTGTCTAAAATTCCTTATCTAGGTGACATGGGAAAAAAATCAGTTTTTAGACCTGCTGTCTCCTTACTTACTAGCTTAATAGTTACAGATTAATATATATGATTAGGTCCATACAGTATTACATCTATTCAGAATGATGAGGATAACATATATCCTCAAAGGTGGGGTATAATAAAGATGTGATATGATAAAGATGTAAAAGTTTTAATTTTTAATGGATTAAGTAAACTTCACTTTGGAAAACAACAAGATTAGACTGCTTCCACTTGAGATCTAGAATGTATGTGATTGGCTTTCAAGTGTTTTCCAATGGGTAAAGGAATAAACTTAAGGAACTCATGACAAAAATAATTGTATTAGTAGCCTGGGAACTTCAGCTGTTGTGCCAGTGAAAAACAATGGAAAAGTCCAAATAAAGATGATGGTTCTAAAAAAATACATTTCAAATTTTATCCTACAGGTAATAGGGAACTACTGAACTTCTTTCAAGTTCATCTGAATATCCACAGATACCTATCCACACAATTGCCTAAGTACACAGGCTTTGGATATGTTTTAGTAATTGTTTATAATGTCACAAGTTGGATTTAGGCTTTCACATATAGAATTGTCTTCATTAGTTATCAAGAAACTTTTAAACATGATTTTCTATGAATGAAAAGATAAAAGAGGAAAAAATGTTACCCGTTCTCCTTCCCAAAACAACTTAAACTACAGTACTTGAGAGGTACATACAATAAATATATATATATACATTGGGAAAAGAGAAGGGAAATACTTGTGGTCTCCAAGATAACCAGTAATAGAGTCACTTATCATAACATAAAAGGTCAGGAAGAGTTCAAACAGATTTTTAAAGCATTAACTTGACACTAGAAAAACCAAGGTGCTTCAATCAATATTATTCTCTGCAAGAAATATATTCTTATGGTTTTACAAATAAAAACAAAAAATTCAGTAGTTTACCAGTCTAAGGGGATACATAAAAGTAAATTCTCTATTAATCACTCATTAGAAGTTGCTGCTCACCCTAAGTAAATGGCCAAAGATCACTTCCTCTTCTTCTCTTAGCACATGTGGCTATACTTCATACAAAACTGGTGGATCTATATTGAACAATCCAACTTATATTGTTCAAAACAATACTTTTTTATAGTCACAAAATCCTAAATCACTTAGCTTTAGAAAGGTTTGTCTCAATTTGTTCAAACATATACATTAAATAGACTGGTTGTCCAAAGCATTTCAGTATATCGAAGATGGTTAAATGGATATAAAAAAATTTTTTAAAGTCTTCAGTGTGGCCTCATTGCTTGATTAAAATCCAGTTTTCCAAATGGGATATCACGGGAAAAACACTAGTAACAAGGAATGAATTTTAATATTGCAGCTAAATTTTTACTAATTTTTTAACTGTATCTTATTTTGGAAGCTCTTCTTCAATGGAAGGTTGACATTTCCCTCTCTCCATATACATATATGTACACACATACATATATTTGCATATATGTGTATATATGTATATAAATACACACATACACGCATGTAAAAAAAACACAAAGAGACAGAAGGACTTATTTTACAAAGTCATCTCCTCCAGGATTCTTTTTTATGATTCTTTTTGTAATCTGTAGACAGCCTTATCTATATCAATGCTATAGCTAGCATCACGTGTACTGCAGGCAGGTTTCAGGTAAATAATGAAAGAACAAATAGTATGTAAAGACTAAAACTCTCTAAACTTTCAGATAAATTATAGATAGCTTAATCTGGTCTTTTTCTATAGCTCTGATGTTTATAAGATTAATTCTATAAAATCTGAACTGGCTATTTACTGGAAGGCCAATGTGATTGGGTTTTGTGATGCCCTAAGTCTTATCACTAGCTGGCATAAGCAGCATTAAAAGTGGCTTAGAACCTGGCAAGTCAGTCTCCTAGAAGAAATGATTCTGCAAATCCTCCCTGAAGACAAGACCCATTCCAGGTACTGTTACCAACTGAGACCCCAGTTTTTTTTACTTAAAGTTAAAGACTTTAAGTCTTTAAAATTTCTTAAAGCTTAGTTAAACTTCACACATTTAAGTTACAGTTAAAGACTGAGATGCTGATTCAGAGATACATGTGTCTGAGTTTGAGTGGATGTAGCTGGACAATTTTTGGACGGCAATCAAGGATAGACCCCTCTGACATCAAATTTCCAAGGGAAAATATTTCCCAGAAGCAGATGACTTCATGAAGTAGAGAGTTAATCCCAAGATGACAGAATAAGAAATTTGTTGTTTAAATAAATGTTGCATATATGTGTTTAACTAAACCCTTAATGTTACCCAGAACTGGAATTGCAATGGGGAGTTAGGGAAAGGTCTAGAGGAGATTAAACATGAAGAAATATTTGACTGGATTTAGGAACTTTTATAAAATGTGTCTTATAATACTAATAATTGTTATTATATTAATTTTGCTTTATCATGGAATTAAATGCTTCCCAATACTTGTAGCTACCTGTGGAAATGCCTTCCAAAAAACTTACAAAAAATTATCATGCAAAAAAAGAGATAGGATGTATAAAACTGTAGTCAGAGATGCACATATATGATACTCAACCAAAGGAGGGAGAATCTGTGACAAGAGGATTTCTGGCTCCGGCTTCTTGCTGCCATTGTGATATGAGAAAGATTGGGCTGAGAAAGAAACTTTGGTTCACACTTCTTCCCACCACTATGAAAAGAAGAGGAGGGCACTTCGAACTCTCTATTTTGAGCTTTCAGACACTGTCTCTGGAAGCTAGAAGGTCACAACACTTTCAGAATCAAAGGCGGAAACAAGTCACACCTTTGGTTTTGACCAGCTGACAGGCGCTCTTGTCTCTTGCTACTTGTTTCCAGACATGTATGTATACCCTTATCTTTCCCTCCCGCTTTCTGTAAAATTCCATTTTTCTATGCTGCTTATGTATTCACATTCTAGATAAGGTTACTGAAGCTAATGCTCTGTGCTCACTGCCTCTTGAGCTTGTACTGTAAGTATAATAATAAAACTATAGTTAACTATCTCTGCCTCATTGATACAGTGACTGACAAAAGTACCCAACCAATGGATCCTCAGATAACTTTTATCTCAACATAAAACAAGTTAAGCTTAGGTTGTTACTATAAAAATTAAAAATATTATTTAAGTGAATTGAAAACAGACCTAAGCATTGACCCATATTCTTACCCTAAAGCTGCTAAATGACTGTTACACTTAACATGCTTAAAATTAAAGAAGGCTTATAGTATAAAATTACTTTTAACACACAAAAATGAAAAATGTATTGTCTTCTTTTACCACAGGATGTACTTATTATTTATATATATATGTGTATATATATATATATATATATATATATATACACACACACACATATATATATATGTCCACTACCACAAGAAAAATTAAAACTATGAAAAAAGTTAGAATTCATTTGAATAATTTAGTATCACTAACCTTTAAATTTTAATTTTGTTTGTCCACTTTCTAAATAGTTTTGAAGATTAAAGCACTGATATTTAGGAACTGTGGACTAAGAGAAAAATTTAATTTAGATCTACATACTAGGCTATCTTAGCCACATAAAGCAATATTGCTTTTCTACCTCTCCATCCCAAAGGCTTTCATTGTAATGCTATAAAACAGTGAGCAGAAAGGAAGCTTGGTTTAGAATTTAATTTCAAAGAGAAGATTCACAACTGGTTTACAAAAGACAAAGCAGTAATTATATCCTATGCACAATGCAATTTTTTATTTAACAGCAAGAAATGTGTTATCTCTTTGTACAAATAGTAGTTACACTGCTCCTGACCACTTAACAAGCTATCTTATGTTTCAGAAATCGTCATTGTTTGTATAGTTAGACACCTCAATCTTGTCCCAAAGGCCCACCCATATTACAATTTCCATCTGTTGCAATCATTACCAATTTGCTGGTTAGTCAAATCAAACTTCCAGAACTGTTTAAATCTGCATTTCTTTCACATGGGAAAAGTTCTTCACATGGCTGTTAATGGTGTGAAATGTTTTTGAAAACTATTCATATACTTTGAACATGTATCCATTAGGATATGGCTCTTGGCCTTATATATTTTGGTTAATTTCCTATTTATCTTGGTTATTAGACTTTTCCTTAATGATAGATTCCCTTCTTTTCTTAGCTGTATTGATTATATTCCCACAAAAGCTTTACAACTTCATTTAGTCAAAATTACGTAGTATATCTTTTGTAATCCTCTCTGTGCCTCATTTGGTTAAGAATTCTTCTCTCAGCCATAGTTATAAAGATGGCATCATCCATTTTCCTCCAATTTTAAAAAAATAATGTAACTTTTTATATCTTTATATCACATACACATTTTGAATGTACTATACAATACATGACATAAAATGCTGGTGTAAACACCAGCAAGACACATTTCTTTCTAGTTTTTTCCTAGCAATTTAAATGGAGAATTCTTCCTCAAGTAGTTTATATTCCTGAATTTAGATAATACTGGATTATGTTTTTAATTTTTTTTCTGGTTCTTTCTTATCTAATCTGTTAAACTGATCTAGTTGCCTATTTTTTAACCAGTACCAAACAGTTAATGACTAACATTTGGCAATACAACTTCAGTTCTATGAGTTCAATTTCCCCTTCATTCCCACTTTTTTTCATTATTTCTAATACTTTAGGGTTCTCTAGGCCTTTTGTTCCTCCAAATGAATACGGTTATCATTTTATCAGCTCTGCAAAGTTACTAAATCAATTTAGATAATAGCATCATTTGAATTGAATGGGTGACACCTAACTATGACTAATTAATATTCTTCCAATTATTTCTTAAAAGAATGCCTTATAATTGTGTCTCAAGTACGAATTGTTAAATGGACTCCCACATACTTCATGCATTTTATAGTTATTTTGAATAGGAATTCCTTTTTTGTTTTTTTTCATGATTTTGCTAATGTTATAGACATATGCTGACCATTTTGTATATTCATTTTGTATCTTGCTTTACTGAAATGATTAACTGTTTCAACTTCATTGATGATGCTCTCTGGTTTTCTAAAAAAAAAAAAACATCTGCAACTAGGGATAATTTTGTCCCTCTTTACCCTTGACCATGTCTTTAATTTCTTTCATCTTATTCCTATCACTAGTACATCTGTAACTGAGAAATAACATTGGGGAAGGGACATAGCCTTGCTTTCCCTATATTTATTGAGAAAGCTTCTAGTATATTATTACAAATACTTCTAGTTTTTTAAAATATATACCTTCTATCATATTGAAAATGGCCTACACCTATGCTTTTTAATTTTTTTGAATAACCACTAAATTTTTTAAAAGCCTCAAGTTTTAATATAATAAATTTTATTAATTTTATCCCTAATGTTGAACTTCACTGCATCCCTGGTATAATTTCAACTTAGTTATAGTGAATAATTTTTAATGCGTTGCTCTTTTTTGTTAATTTACAATTTTTACAGAAATATTCATTACTGATATAAGCTAGTATTTTTCTTTCTCTGCTTTATCCCTTCTGGATTTAGGTACTGGAACTATACTTGTGTCATTAAAATGAGCTCAATGGGGTCTTTTTTCAACTAAGCAGAATAATTTGTGTAGCACTTCTCTGTAAATCCATGTAGACCAACAATTTTCTTGTCCATTTTCATTCTCTGAAATTGGGTTGATTAACATCTCTATGTTACATTCTGTTAATTTACATAATTTATATTATTTAAGTAATCTTCCATTTCCTTCAAAATCTTAGTTTAGCTAAGCATATAATTGTATATAGTACGTTCTTGATCATTTTATTTCTTGTTTTGCTGTGAATTTGTCTTGTTCATTTTGGAAATGATTTTCCTCTTTTTTAAGATTATATACATGTATTCTCCTGCTTCCATTTACTTGCCCTATCCCAAGTTCTTTGAAAAATGCCTAGTTATTAACTTTTCTTTTTATTTCTCTACCCCTTTTACAACCTTCCTTTTCACTAGCCAAGTAAGGTACGTGGTTCAAAATCTTCCCACTCTTCCTCAAAGGCTTATGTAATATGCTTGTTGCAAACTTTTGTTTTTAATTTTCATTTACTTTTTACTTCTTATTTCTATCTCCTAGTGGAATCTGATTTCTCTATTCCTTTTCCAAAGGTCATAACATTGTTACTACTTTGTTTTCCAAAGGTCATACCTTTGTTTCTGCTTTATTTTCTGTCTCCCTTATAAACAAAAACTAAGGTTTTCACATCACTAAGTCACATCACATTATTTTCAATCTTTGGTTCTATGTCTATCCCTTCCCCCAATAGCACTCCAGACTGCCAGTGGGGACCCACATATGCCCTCTTATGGACTGGGTGCAACCCTTTGCTCAGAGAAATATTCTATTGTTCTCATTATTCCCAGAGAAAACCCATTATAAGGTCCCCATCTAACACCACAAATATATACCACCTTCCCTCCAATATTTCTACTCAGACCTGTGTTCTACTCACCTACCACCACTCCCATAAACTTTGCTTTATGCAGTACAAGAGATACTAAAAAGGTTTTATGTAAATTAAATTGTACATATTGAATACTCTTGTAAGCAGTGAAGGAATTCATACACGCATTTATTTTTCTAAATGGTATGATGTGTGTGTATATGATACTAAAGAAAATAAGGAGATGGGAAGGGATGAAAGATCATTGTGAATCTAACCCTATACTAGAAAAAAAAAGACAATTTGAAGTATATGCCCTACTGATAAAGGAGTAGTAAATGTTTTGATCATCACTTCCCTACTATTAATCTCCCTCCAAAAAAATCTTATATTTATTTTGCATATATTCTATATATAACTTTTTGTGTACATGGTGACTTCCTCAACAGAATTTAAGCTTGTTGAGGGCAAGAACTATTTCCATTTTTTTCTGTCTTTGTATTTCCAGCACCTGACACTGTGCCTGGCAAATAACAAGTGCTTAATAAATACTTGTTGAATGATTAATGCAGATCTAAATCTATGAAATAAAATAATCCAAGGTGTAGGAAATAGACTTGTGATTTAAACTGTCACAGGAAACTTCTAACGAGGAGCACCTTCTCTGCAACAGTTTTAGAGAATGGCCTAGAATAGTGATTGGTCAAATGGGTCACAAAGCCAGTTTAGCTGTTTGCCAGGGGCAGGACTTAAACCCAGATTTTCCTGGCTCCAACACCAGCCTTCCTATCTACTATGCCAGAAAAATATTAATACCCACCCAGATGCGTCACACACACACACACACACCATCAACAAAATTATAGTAGGACTATATAGCTATTTTTAAGTATCCAAACCAAGCACTTTAGAAATGTAACTACAGCTCAGCATTATTTAATCATTTTAAGGAATCCCCATACAGACCTATCTAAACCCATTTGGAAAAAATCAACTTTTTTAGCTCAGTCTACAACAGTAATAATGTTTTCTAATTCAAACTAGTTTTCCCTCAATTTGAATCAGTGAAATGAATATGTATATCTACAATTTTCCAATTTAAAGTTTTAAGTAGTTTTCAAACATTTGCCCCACAGGAAAAAAGCCTAGGAGACATAAAAGACACCCAAGTTTTAGAGAGAAAAAAAAATAAATTAGTATTCCATAATGAGAAGCTTCAAAATTAATGAAACATTGTACCTACCTAATAAATCACCATGAAAAAACTAGACTTTGAAAGTTAAACACATTTTGCCTTTGTTTCCCACCTCTTCATCTAAGAGCACAATTCTACCACTAATTTTTCCAAACCTATCGAAGACAGTGCACTCAACCTCCTTGAAAAAAGTTCCAAATCTCCCATCATAAGATCAATGGTCAAAAAACTTGGTGAATTAGCTGCTGGAGCACTAAAGGTGCAAAATAACTATTCTAGTGGATGCAGATATAGTATAGGTAAGATTTTAGCAGCCTTTTTAAAAAAAGATTATGGTCCAAAGGCCTACCTCAAGGTAAAGTTAGCTCAGTGAGTTACTTTAAGGCCAGGCCATCCATAGAAAACCAAAAAAGTAGCAGGAAAATTCTATAAGGTTGGTGTGACGTGCAGTTCTAAGATTGCCACAGGCCTCCATATTAAATATGGTCTCCTACTAAGGATGAAAGCTGGTGAGAACTCCAAGGAAACTCTAGAAATACTCAAACTGTACCAAGGACCCTATTCCTGAAACAGAACCCCTATGAAGGAGGGTGGAATGCAGAGGCTATCCTAATAAGAACTCAACTCTTAAAGAGACCCTCCAGGCTGAAGGGACTTGAAATAACAACCTCTTTAAGTCTGTTTCCTCATTTGTAAAATGAAGGAGTTGAACAAGATCAGTTTATTTCCTAAAATATATTCCACAGAATATTGATATTCCATATGATGTGAAATGAGGTTTCATAAGAAAAAAATCTAAGGCTCATGAATTTCCCCTTTTAATTTTTAAATATAAATAACTATAAAATAATTACATAATTGCAATTTTTATAACTTCCTCTATTATGTTCTAAAATATCCCTAATTCCCCTTTATCCTGGGATTATTTCATATCTACCTCCATATCTCCCAGGCCAGCATTTGTGAGTTATATCAACAAATTTTAGGCCCAAACATGTTCTGTGAACACATTAATTTGGAAAATATCAGACTAGATAATTTTCAAGGTTAAAATTCTATAAGCTATTTGGTCTATATTCTATTCAAACTCTAAGATTTTACAAGTTTAGTAGCAATACTGATACTTAGGCTACATTATAGTAAGCACTTTAACAGACCCTCTAATATCTACTGCAGGAAGCTGCTAGGTATACACAATTAATTGTTCATGGTCGGCACACCGCATGACAACTATACAACTTGAAACCCTCTAAGCACAAGATATTTGTTAAATACATTTGTTGCACTATATTTGTAATATTCATTGAAACGCTTTTTTACAAATGTTATATGCTGTCTTCCAAACAATCCCCTTGATGACAGAGATGCAAAATTCATTTAAGGCAAAGTTACCTTTAGTACTTAAAATCCTCTTCACGAGGTAGACATAAATTCAATTAAACATTTAAGTGTATAACACATATAAAGCAACATGCTTTAAAAATAATCATTATTGGCATAAAGGCACATATACTTATATCACTAAATGATCAGAATTTTCCTGTTTAACTCCAAATTATATACTTTTTGTTCAAAAACACTCATAACAGCAGTTGGGCAGGTTCTGAAAAATAGTAAAGCTATTTAAGATAGATATGATTAAGTTAATTCATATTAATCACAAGTGAAAGTTAACAAACTTAAAATTGAAGAGCTAAGTTAAATATGCTGAGAAGAGGTCTATATAAAATAAATCTAGGTAGGAAATAAAGTGTTAATATCTAACTAGAATCATAACTGGTACAGTAAACTAAAAAATTTGTGTATCTCAATATACTGTTCCTTCAACCTCTAAAGACTGTCCAACTTCCTTAGTCACAGAAAATCTGGGTCCTCTAACCAGTCTATCAAGATTTACCAGTAGTAGATCATTAAGTCATGCCTAATAGATCTTCAAATTGGTGGCTGCTACTGCTGCCCTTTTCTACTTTTTCTAAGAATTCCCAGCAGAAATAAAAGCACAGTAGTATAGTCCTAGTCATTAATTTTTATATCAGCAAAGTCTTTCTTACTGTCTACCATCCTACCTTAAGTATTCAGGAAAATTAAAAGTAGCTTCTTGCAAAAAAGTTGGTAATGAAGTAGAGATACATTGAAAAGAACATCTACACAGCTGTTTACTACTCTACATTTTATAATACACATATATAAATACTTCATATTACAAGAGTCTTAAAGATAAAATAAGTGTATACAATGGATAATATCTAGTTCAAGTACTATTTGTCTGTGAAATTCTGATTGATTTTAATGTTTGAAGGTATGATTATTTTATCTAATGACTATTACAGTACCTGTAGTGCCTACTAATATAGTGCCCACTACATGCCAGCACTGTGCTAAACACTTTACAAACATCATCTCATTGGATCCTCACAACACTCTTCAGAGGTAGGATTATTATCCCCATTGTACAGGTGAAGAAACTGAGGCAAACAGAGGTTAAGTGATCTGCCCAAGGTTACACAGCTAGTAAAGTATCTGAAGCTGATTCAATCCACTATGACAGCCAACTGCCCATGACATCTTGTACTACTCTGGTGTATTTACCTTCCTTTTATGCATTATATTTGCCTGTGTAAATCTTAACTCCCTGCTAGGTCATAAATGCTCTGAGGGCAGTAAATGTTCCTTATTTGTCCTTATAACTCTAGCAGTTAGCACAGTACATGGTGTATTGTACAGACTTATTGTTCGGCGAATTTAAAAACATGCAGAATATATTCAGTAATCCAGGCGGCATTCAAACCATTAATAAATTTAAAAATACTCTTCACTTTGTTTTGTAATAGTATAAGGGCACTTATAAGCCACCCAGGGTTACTGTGTAGGTGAAGGTCGTTGTTGTTGCTGCTGTTTAACTAACATACGCTCCAGATTTGGCCTTTCTGTTGTTTGGCCATTTTTCAGTGGTGTCCGACTCTTCATGACGCCATTTGGGGTTTTCTTGGCAAAGATATTGGAGTGGTCTACCATCTCCTTCTCCAGCTCCTTTTACAGATGAGGAAACTAAGGCAAACAGAATTACAAGCCTTGCCCAGGGTCACACAGCTACTAAGTATCTTGAGGCCACATTTGAACTCAGGAAGATGAGTCATCCTGACTCCAGGCCCAGCACTCTATCCACTGGCACACCTTAGCTGCTCCAGGTGAAGAATATAAGCATAAAAATACTTCACATAAAAGCCCTTTTTGACAGGGAGACACACAAAAGAAGAGAGCTACTATTCTCTATAGGAAAGCTGTTTATTTTGCAATTAACAAAAGGCAATTAGCACCTTCTTGCTAAAATTTTTGGAGTGAAGAATTTTCATCTAAACAACCTTCAAAGAGCAGTTAGGGTGGACTGTGACAGAATGCTGGCTACTTAACCTTCAAGCAAGGTTCAAAGGAAAAGCACTACCCCAAAGGATTCTATTCACTGATGACCTGCCAAGTCCATATAGAACCTCTGGCATCCTCTTCCTTATAAATCCTCACACCTCTGTGCCAGGTAACCTGACAGTGATTCCATTTCTGCAGGTATCTCATATTTTTCCTGAAAAGAGCAATCACTGCTTTTTGGACTTCTATATTTCTTGACTGTAGGCCTTACCTAAACTAGCCTAAGAACAAGTCACTCTACCTCCTAACATGAACCAATTATTGGATTACTGTTTAATGTTCCTTTTCTACTGTGGTATGCATACTGAAAGTAGCTAAGATAATTTCCCCTCTCATCACAATTTTGACAATACCCAGATATAAAATTTTATGTCTATATCAATGCACTAGTGATACACAGATCAAACTTATGGCAAAAGTTTTCAAACTACTTTTCTTGCAAAAATATAGCAAGGAGGAAGACCTCTGCTCAAGTCTCAGCTCTTGTTACATACAGTCTGTGTGATCTTGGGTAAGCCACGTAAGTACTTAGAGCTCTATGCAACTCTAAAACTATATGCTGCAGATATCTCACCAACCTGCATTAATAGAGGGAGTTTATTCCCTATGCCAATGAAATCACAGGTCAAGTCCCTATACTTATATAAAAATAAGATGTGATTAAGGAGGAAGTGATCAGTGAGAATTGATGATAATAAAGTTTTACAGCTTCAAATAGCCTTCAGAACTAGCAATAACCCATCTATGTAATTGATCCTATTTATTCCTCAGCATTTATTTAAAGATGAAAAAACTATGATTTTCTCTTGTAAAAGTTATCTTCACTTTCGAAAATATCATAAAAGATCAAATCTCATAAATACATTTATTTGCCCCTAACTTTATAAACCACCTGTCCCAAAGACCTTAGTAGAGTGCTTTGCAAAAAATGGTGCTCAATATGAGTTAAATGAATGGACAGCATTCTGATAAACTACCATTTCATCAAGTATAAATTTACATTCTAAAGAAAAAAAAAACCTTGATAACTACATTATTCATTTGGCTACAATAGTTAAATATGATGAAATGCAAATTTCCTATCTGTTAGCATTCAACATATGTCAGAACAGAAGCTAAACGTCCAGATATTCTGGCACATACCTGCTCTGTTAATTCTGTCAATTTTATCCATACTAGGAGACTGGACCCGAAGCCGAGGGCTACTTTGACAGGAGCTCTCTGATGCCACATCATTAAATGAATCATCAATTGTCAGAAATAGAAGTTCTTTAACACATTTATGACAGATACTGTGCTGACAGGGAAGGATCAATGGATGGGTAAATAGCTCCTTGCATGCTGGGCAGATGAGCTCTCGTTCAATATTCTTAATAGTAACCTTAAATGAAGGAAGAAAAAGAAGTCAGAGACAAAAAGGCACTCAGCTGTAGACAGACATAACACATATACACACATTTAGATAAGATATTCCGGAAAAGTCACCAAGGAACACAATTTCAAAAAACAAATCTGAATCTTCCTCTCTGTCATGAGCCACTTACCATCCTCCAGACTCATGGTATAAGGGCACACAATATGGTAAATAGGGAAAAGGCAGGTAATGTTGAAGGACTGAGTACACAGCAGTAAAACATCAGCAACATTATCAGGAATATATTGGGGAGAGATTATACCACAATCTAAATTCAAAAAATTGCCAATTGACTATAAAACTAATGCTGATTTGCATGACTTTAGGAAAAACAGGTTAAAAATTTTTGCGAAAAACTTGAGATTATGAACCAATTCAATATGAACAGCACTATGAATAAACCACTCTTCTTTACACTAGAATCAGCATCTCTATGACTACCAAACACTTAGCATGACAATTTTCTGGATACGTTAAAATATTTAAGGACCTTTACTTTATATCTATTTATATGGCTGAATTCTGCAGTTACACATCTTTGAGCCCTAGAACTGTGTCCACTGTTTTACACATGTTGTGTATTCCTGGGTTAAATAAAAACCACTATATTTTTAAAATATTCTATAAAAAATGAAAGGAAGAGCAACAAAAATTATAAAGACTCATAAATATGATGGCCATATTTTCATTAGAACAATTAGTAACACTTTAAGTCTTTATTAGTACAACAAAATGTTTAGTGACCCTACACAAGCATCCTGTCCTTATGCTGCATATGCACGTAGCATGAGGAACTCGAATATCAAACACTATGATTCTATGTTCTATTTAATGTTTTCTGTTCTGTCATTAACTAGTTTGGGGTTAGTTTATATCATATAACTAACTTTTCTGGGCCAGTTTTCTCACTTGTAAAATGAGGTTGGGACTAATCACTAAGGTCCTTTCTGGCTCTAAAATTCTAAGATTCAATAGCACTACAAAAATCAGTAACACTCAAATATTAAAGTATTAGCACTAGTAACCACCTTAGTATTTAGTTTTTAAAGATGCACCCCCAAAATTTTAATGCATACATTTGTTTTCAAGATAATTCACTAACTAAAATGTAGCACAATCACTTGGATCCTGATTTTCAACAGAACTTTTCAATGTATTGTATTTTTCTACCATCTGGATGTTAAATAAAATCCATCCCCATTGAATATGGGGTATGGAAGAATAATTAGGCCTCAGAAAGGATTCGATGAATAATACCTGCTTTGGTTTCTTCAAACATGTTTTGAAACGTTTTATACTTTAAAATGGCAAAATATTTAGAGTTTATAATAGATCACACATATCATACAAATATATTTCAACTCCTTTCATTTTTTCTAACGGATAGTCTGTGATGTAAATTTGAATTCTGTATCATGATGGTCAGAAGATCCTACATTTAAAGCAGGAAGGGAACTTAAAATTTCATCTAAGAGGAGGCAAAGTACAGGCCAAAGGCCAAATGCAGCCACTGCCTTTTTATTTCTAAGGCCTGTGAGCTAAGAATGGTTTTTAATTTTTAAATATTTTATTTAAGAAAGTAAAAATCATTCTTAGGTTATTCGCCTTACAAAAATCAGGGCATTGTCCAAACACCCTCATTTTACCAATGAGGAAACTAAGACCCAGAGAGGTTAAGTAGCTTATCCCAAATAACAAAACACTCTTATCCAAGGGGAAAAATCTTAATATTCCAATTACAGATCTGATAGGACGAATTACTGTTATAATAAAACCTGCTGCTTGAGTGAAAAGAAATGCGATGTAGTTATTACCTCAATTTGTTCATTTCCCGATTAATTCAATTTGACATCCCCCAATAGGCAGCTAGGTGGAGCAGCGGATGGAGCCCGGAACCTGAACTAGTCAATTAACCTGTTTGCCTTACTTTCCTCAGCTGCTGTTGTTGTAAAGTCGTTTTCCAGTCGTGTCCAACTGTTCCTGAGTGGAACCTCATTTAGGGGTTTTCTTGGCAAAGATGCTTTAGTGGTTTGCCATTTCCTTCCCTAGGTCGCTTTACAGATGAAGACACTGAGACAAACAAGGTTAAATGACTCGCCTAAGGCGTCTGCGGCCAGATTTGAATTCAGGAAGAGGAGTCTTCCGGACTCCAGGCCCTGCATCGTATCTACTTTGTCTGTTTCCCCATCTGAAAAATGTGAATAGCGGCTCCTAACTCCCAGAGCTCCCGGGACGCCCAAGTGGGATACAACTGTACAGCGCGGAGCGTGCACACAGCAGAAGCCATGTAATTGTTGGACGTTATTACGGTTTATAAATGCCAGCACTCCTGCCGGAACTACTGCACTAATAAAACCTTCACCCTGCACCACAGAGGCTCTGCAGCTAAACCTGCCCGAGCCACGTCCGGGCGGGGACTGGGGCGGGGGCGGGGAGTTGTCGGGGGGCTCCGGACACGATGGGTTTGCCCGAGTCTTCACCAAACGTCCCCAAAGCAGCTCACAGACAGACAGACAGACAGCCGGCAGGTGCGCTCCGACAACAGCCGCATTTGCTGCAATTAACCCGCCCGGCTCATGTGGCTCACAAAAAAATCAAACAAAACAAAACCATCACTGATTTCTTTATTTAAAGGCGCCCGAGTACAAAAAGACCCCCAGTCCGCTCCTTGAGGAAACAAGGGCCCCGGCCCCGCCCCCGCACCGCCCTCCGACTCGCTCCCTTACGCCGGCTCCGTCCTCTCCAGGTCCGGGAGAGGGAGACTCCGGCTTCGGCCGCTGGGACCCGAGCCCGGCCCCGCCCGAGGGTGTGGCGGAGGGAGCGAGGGCCGGGGCCGGAGAGCGGGGGCGAGGCGAGCCCGGTCCCCGCTGCGCACCGGAGAGAAGCGTCGGCCGCCGCCCGGCTCCCCCGGCCGAACCAACCGACCCCAGCGAGGCCGCCCCGCCGGAGGTGTGAGGTGGGAGCGCTCCTCCCCGCAGGCACGCGGGCGGCCATGGCTTCCATAGAAAGCGGCTCCTCGACAAGAGCGTACTCACCAGCGACTCGACACAATCTCCCTCCATCGCCGACCCTCAGCCGGGTGTCATGAAGGGAGGTCGCGCCGGGCTGTGGGAGCCGTGCCGGACGGGGAGAGGGCTCGCGCGCGGAGGTCGCAGCCCGGAGCGCGAGGCTAAACACGCGTGGACCGAGCGGAGGAGCCAGAGCCCGGGGGCTGGGGAGGGGGAAGAGGGCGAGGCCCGGTAACCGAGCTCGGCGTCGGTCTGTCCAAGGTGTGGGGAGGCGGGCACAGGCCGCGGAGTGGATGAGTCCCGAGTGACGCAGGGAGGGGCGGGGGTGGGGGGGGGAGAGGGCCGCGGGGAAGAAAGGGAAGTGGAGCCGCCTCGGGAACGCAGAACTCGAGGCTCGGCTCCGGGTCTGGCTCCCAGCTGGAGCCGCAGCTCAGGGCAATGACCGCGCCTTGTCGCTAACTGCCATTCCTGCGGCCGAGGGGGGCGGGGGCGAGGGAGAAGGAGCCTGGGATGGCCGACGGGGGAGGGGCTGCGAGAGGGGGTGGGGCAAGCTCTCCAGTCGCCTAGGCAACCGCCACCCCACCGCATAATGAGGCTGGGCGGCCAGAAGCCTAGTTAAGTCCCGGGAGGGGATTACCCTCTGTGTTAGGGGGAACTGGGGGAAGGAGGACGAAAGGGAAGTCTGATTTGCTTTCTCCCTCCTTTTCCCCCAAGACTGCTTATTGCGGGGTATTTCCCCCTCCCCCATGAAAAGCCAAAAGAAGGAAGAAAGGAAGGGACGGCGACGGACGCGAAGCTTCGGGGTTTCCCGCTCTCCAATGTCCCTTCGGTTGGGAATGCGGATCTTTTCCGGAGCTTGGAGCTGTCCATCAGGACTAATACGAGCCCTAGACCTTAGCTTAGTTACATCCACAAAGACCGCTCCTCCTGCCCGCCCCCTCCCGGCCAACCCACCTCTCTCCGTCTCTCCGAAATCACCTCTATATTCCAAGTCCGCTGCCCCCACCCCCAAGGGTCCCCGAGGCTGCTTCAGTACAAAGGAGTCAGATAGACTAGTAGAAAGATCAAACCAGAGAAGACAGACCCTCCTTTCCTCCCTAAGGACAGACCCCATTTTCTGTTTCTTGTACTTCTTCAGCTTTTAACGTCGCCTTCATGTTCTACCTGCCTCCACAGACTTTTTCCGAAGTTCTAGATTGGGCGGAGGAGTTTACTTCTCTTTGGGTGGGGAGGTGGCGGGGCGACGGGTGTTACTTGTCATTGGTCTTCTAGGAACCCTCTATTCATTTTTGAATTGGTAATGATGTAGTCGATCCTTGAATTTCAATTGTGTAAAGGTGTTTGTTGTTCTCGACTAATACCCTCGCTGAGGACTCCTAGGAGCTGTGGGAAGTATTAGTTGGAAAGGGGACAGGTGAGGGAGGCAAAGCGTCCAATTAAGAGGCTATTGTAACAGTCTATGTGAGAGATAATGTGGGTCTGTTGGTTGGGTGAATGAAGAGAAATATTCAGATGCAGAAGATATTGTGAAGGTAAAATTTTGACAACTGATTCGATATGAGCATTGAGGCAGAATGATAACCCAAGGAAGTCTCTTAGATTGGTATATACTGTCTTCACCAATTGATTCATATGTGTATATTTTGTCTCCCAAACTGCTTGCGTGCCAGGACCATTCCTATGCACTGTGCCAGGTATGTGGAAAGTGCTCAAGAAGTATTTTTGGATACTCATTAGTTACACTAATTCAGGCATGACAATGAAAAAAAAAAAAAAAACACTGGCTCTAGAGTCAGAAACCCTGAGTTCAAATTCCACATTTGACATTTAATACCTGTGTGACCTTGGTAAGTCACCATACCCCTTTGGCCATCCATTATGTCCTCTATGAAATAAGGGGTTGGACCAGATCAGCTCTCTAGTTCTAGGAACATCAGATTTCTAAATAAGGGTCAGGAAGCTATGGAAATAGAGAAGTTATGGAAATTAGGCACAATTGGGAAGAAAAAGCAGGATCAGTGGGCCGGTCAAGAAAAAAAAAACAGAGAACTTTTAAATACTATAAACAGTAACAATAAAACCCCCCACTAACTCTAGGATTTTGAACCTGAGAAACTAGAAATTTCTCAGAAGTCTTGGACATAGTTATGATCTATACTACTAGGAAGAGTACCATCATCTATGAGATCACAGATCTATTTGAAGTATTTAAGTGTATTTGACTCCAGTACTGTCTGTGTTTTTAATATTTGTTTTAGTTCATGTAAACAGATACTTTCTTTGCATTTATTTACCTTTAGTTTTATTTTCTAGTTCATATGCCATATCAGGTTTGTTGAGTTGAGGCTACTGACAGTGGGAACTATTTAACCTAATCAAATCAACATAAAATACAAATAAAATTTCCCCACTTATTACACCTTTTCATTTTTTACATGCTTTTTACATGATGTGCTAAGGGCAATACCTGTCAGGTAAGCTAGATTAATTTTTCTTTAAAATGTACTGAAACTGTTCTTGAGACTTAATTGGTCAGGATACTAAGACTTGGGCTGTAGACTCGGCTTTCTGATGGCCAGAAAACGAAACAGAACAAAATAACCCCTGCTCTCTCAAGCTTCTGAGTGGCAGACAAAAATGACCAACAGAAATTCAGGGTTGCAACATAAAACAATCATGTATCACTGAATAGTCTTTCCTTGCTATGGCTAAGTAAACTCCTTTTTGTTAAATGTGATATATTCTACAAGTGAACCATTTCATCCCATATCAAAACTGAACTACAGAAGAACCTGAATTAGTCCTGGCCTGCAATACAGGAATTTAACATATAGCTCACATATGGTTGTACCATCTTACATAGGCTGTCTGAATGCTGTGGGAGTTTAATGTGCTACTGATTGCTTGCCTTTTTTCTCTCCCACCCTCCCCCAAGATTAGGCCTCTGAAACAGGTGCAGTTAGGCACTGTGACATTGAAAAGAACACTGACCTTGCAGTCCTGATGACCTGGGTTCTTTAGTTCTGGAGCTACCAATAAACTGTCTTGTGACCTTGGCAAATCACCTCTAGACTCTGGTTTCCTCATCTGTAAAATGAGAAAGTTGGGCAAGATGACCTCTATGATATCTTTCAGCTTTCACTCTGTAAATTAGATAGTAGCTATTACCAACGCTGTTATCTGCCCTGTTTCCATCTCTTAATCAAGAGAAGCCATTCCTCTTGTTCGTAAGAATTGCTCAAAATATCCAAGTATTTCTACGACCAAAAGCACAGCCTCTGCCTGATCATGTTCCCAGGATTTTCAAAATAGAAATAAAAATAGGAGATATGTGAAAATTAAATTTTTAAAGAGACATCTAACCAGAATTCTGTCATGTCTCCACCCAATTGTCTAATCCACCTTTTCATATCTTTTTGGATGAAAATGTTTGAAAGGATTTGTGAAGGACAGGGATTATATAGCTTTCAGAAGAAAAGTTAATGAGCGGATCTAATCCCCAAACATTACAGGTTAACAAAATGAGCTTGAACCACTGTATAGTTTAGATGATCTGGATTATTCTTAAGAGTTTGTGGATACCTGTCAAGACAAACCCAGGAACTATATGAACATAACTATGAAACACTTTATACAAATAATGTCATATAAATAATTGGAGAAATATTAATTGTTCATGGTTAGGCTAAGCAAATACAAATGACAATTCTGCTTTACTAAGTGCCATCCCAATTAAACTACAAAAAAATTATTGAGTTAGTAAAAATAATAAAATTCATTTGGAAAATCAGTATCAAAGGGATTAATGGGGGAAAAAATGTAAAGGAAGGAGATCTAGCAATACCAGATCTCTCATAAAGCAGTAATTATCAAAACTATCTGGTACTGGCTAAGAAATAGAATGGTGGATCAGTGGAATGAAGTAAGTATACAATTTGCAGCAGTAAATGACCTGTAGTAGTAAATTTGTGTTTGATAAACACGAAGATCTAAGCTTTGGAAATAAGAACTCACTATATGGTAAAATTGCTGGGAAAACTGGAAAGTGGTCTGGCAGAAACTATAGATCAATATCTTACACCAGTTACCAAGATAAGGTCAAAATGGATATATACTCTAGACATAAAGGGAGATATTAGTAAATCAGAAGAGCATGAAACATATTACCTGTCAGAATTATGGATAAGAAAAGAAGTTATGAAAAAAGAAAAGGTAGAGGGCATTGTGGGATAAAAAGTGGGTAATTCTGATTAAGGTCAAGAAGGTTTTGTACAAATAAAAATAATGTAACCAAGATTAGAAGGAAGGCAAAAAATTGGAGGAAAAATTTTTATAGCCAATTTCTTAGCTATATCTCAAATATATAGAGAAATGAGTAAAATGTATAAGAATATGAGTCATTCCTGAGTTGATAAATGGTCAAGGGACAGTTAAACATGACATGACATGACATGGTCAAAGAGACAGTTTGGGGGAGAAGAAATCAAAGCTATATATATGGTCATATGAAAAAATGCTCTATATCATTATTGATTACAGAAATGATAGAACAATTCTGTGGTAGCATCTCATACTTATCAGATTGGCTAAAATGATAGAAGGGGAAAATGACAAATGTTGGAGGGTATGTGGAAAAATTGGGACACTAATACACTGTTGGTAGAATTGTGAACTGATTCAACCATTATGGAGAACAATCTAGAATTATGCCCCAAAAGTTATAAAAACTGTATACACTTTCACTCAGCAATGCCACTATTAGGTCTGTTTTCCAGGTGATAAGAGAAAAAGGAAAATAACCTATAAATTCTAAAATATGTATAGCAGCTCTCTTTGTGGTGGCAAAGAACTGAAAAGTGAGGAGATGCCCATCAATTGGGGAATGGCTGAATAAGTTGCGGTATATGATTGTGATGGAAAACTACCGTGCTATAAGAAATGACAAGCAGGTTGGTTTTGGAAAAACATGGAGAAACTTGAATGACATAATTCAGAGCAAAACAAACAGAACCAAGACAAAGTTGCCTATAATAACAGCAATACTGTTCAAAGATTAACTGTGAATGACTAAGCTACTCTGAGTAATATGATCATTCAAATCAACTACAAAGGACTTATGAAGGAAATGCTATCCATCTCCAGAGAAAAAACTGATATATCAAAGTACGTATTGTATGGTTCCACATACATATCTATATCAAATGGTGGCTTTCTCTAATACAGAGTTGGGAGGGAGGGAAGGAGGGAGACAGCTCAGAACTCGAAATGTAACCAAAAAAAATAAATTTTTAAAGTTTATGGAAAGGGATTTCTGGATCACAACAAGATAGAATGTCTGTGAGCAACAATATGGAAGACTACATTTTCTCTGATTCCCCATGACCTCTCAGATTTCTCCAAAACAGAAATTATGTGCCAAAGATAAAGCAACTTCAGATGTTTCCATGGTCTAGGATACCCTGAATCCAAAAGAAGGTAAAATTTAAAACAAATAAACCCAGGAACTGATGTTCATTGACCCTGAGCTCTCTTAGCACCCCTTCTCTACCTCCCACACTATCAGTAGCAAGGCTGCACTGGCAGACCCAAAGACACAACACAGGCTTACATCAAAACCCATCCCTATACCTCAGTAAGCCCTCTCTATTTCCAGTGATGTGGAGATCCCAGCTCTAGGATAAGGAAGTTAGCTACAGCCTTAACAGCCAGCTTGGCCACAGCCCTTCAGAGACAAAAGCCTGCCAGGAACTGAAACCCAGAAGGAACAAGTGTGCCGCAAAACTCTGAATTGTCAATGCAGAGGAAAACAACCTCTGAACTTCAGTGCCAGGCCAGACAACTGAGGAGCTGATGGAGTAGGACAAGTCACCAAAACAGAACACCATGTGGATGGGGGGCTCACTCCACTAAACCTGAGGGAAAGAGCACAATAGCATCCAGCTGTAGCTAGTTGGGCTCAAAAGTCGCTTGGGGTTCACCAGGGCTGGTGAACTGTGAAATGTCTATTGTGGGAGGAAGCTGAGACACTGAGATCCAGCCCCAAAATAAACCACAGAAGGGAGGGAATCAGAAAGTGATAATGGAAAGGGGGGGGGGTGGTGGCAACCTGAAAGTACCATAATTTCAGGAAAAAGAAAACTCTAAGACTTGGAACATAAATAAATCAACAGAAGAAACAATGACAACTGAAGGAAATATGGCCTACAGAGCTAGTAAATGAGTTCAAGCATCTATGAATGAATACTGTAAAATAAAGGAAAATGATCCAATACTTGGGAGAGGACACTGTGAAATTTGAGGAGAACATGGAAATACAACATGCTGTTCATGAGTGGTGTAAAAGAAATGAGAATTATGACAGCAGAGTTTATGTTTTGCACAGCAAAAATATGAGCAGAGTAAGACACCAGAAAACAAAGAGAGAATATTAGATTGGGAATGCAAGTAAAGGACAACCTAGAATAAGAGAAGCAAAAAACAAAGAAAATATGCAAAACATACTAAGTTCAAAGAAAGGATGCATACAGACCACCTAAGGATAATAGGTCTCCCAGAAGAACAGAACAGAACAAAAAACCTTAACATCATAATGAAGGAAATGATAGAAGAGAAATGCCCAGAACTTTGAACATAGCAAATGAAATTCCAATTGAAAGAATTCAGATTGCGTCCAGAAAAACAAAACAGAACTCAAGGCTACAAACTCCAAGACACATAGTGGTTAAATTTAACAATACAATTCAGAAACAAATTCTGAAAGCCATCAGGAAAATGATATTAAAATGCAAAGGAAAGGACATTAGAATAAAGCAAGACTTTCACACCCACTAGAAAAAGGAGGAGTACATGGAATAATGTGTTTTGAAGAGCAACGGAGCCCAGGATGCAGACCAGAGCAACCTATCCTACAAACCTGAATGTAACAATATAAAAAGTCTAACAAAAAGATATGGAAAATGTAGAGCTGAATAAATTTGTAGAGAAAGGAGTCAAAAGACGTATGGCATCTCCTAGTGGGACAATAAAAGAACACATATATTTCTCTGCATCACATGGACATGCAGAAAGATATTGCAAGCAATATAAAAAAAGCAATATAAAAAAAATAGTTAATACATCCTTTGGAAACTATAATGCAATAAAAATAGAAATTGATTCAGGGACCCAAAACAAAAGATACAGACCAAAATGGAGACTTAAAGATAAATTTTTTTTCTAAAATTAGTGGGTCAAAAAATCATAGTAATAGAAATTATGTAAAATACAATTATAATGATGAAACAACATATCAAAATTTCTGGGATGCAGCTAAAACAGTCCTCAGTAGGGAAATAATATATCATACACTAACAAAGTAGATAAAGAAAGGATTAATTAACTGAACATGCATTTAAAAAAATTAAAAGTAGACTTTTTTAAATCAAAAAATAAACTTTAAGCACAAAATAGGAGAATAATAAAAATTAGCGGGGAAATAGATATATTAGAAACAAAAAAACACATGAAATGATCAAGCTAAAAGCTAGTTTAAAAAAAGGTTAAAGTGTTAAACCCTTAGCTAATCTGATGAAAAAGAAAGTTGAAAATTAAATCAATAACATAGCAAATGAGCAAGGTGAAATCACAGCAAAAACAGAAGAAAGAAAAAAAAACTATAAACAGTTATTTGTTAAAACTGAGAACACAAAAGAAATAAAGGAATACCTTCAAACAGATAATACTCAAACTATCAGAAGATCAGATAGAGATCTTAAATAACATAATCTAAGAAAAGGAAAAAGATCTAGCTGTAAAGGAACTACCAAGGGAGCAGGGGAATTCTTGGTCTTGATAAATTCATAGACCTATTAAATTTTTTTAAAATAGTGTCCATAAAAAATAAAATAGTGTCCATATTTCACAAATTATACTCCATATTAAGAAAACACCCTATCAGAATCCTTTTGCAAGACAAATATAGTCCTAATACCTAAACCAAGGAAAGATAAAACAAGAAATTCTAGATCAATATCATTAATGAGCATAGACTCAAAAATCTTAAAATCCTATCAAACAGACTACAGTGATTTATTCAAGAAATCATTCATTATGATCAAGTGGGATTTATACCAAGGATACAAGGACGGTTCAACATCAGGAAAACAATCAGCATAATTAACCATACTAAAAACCAAATATACAAAACCACATCTCAATGGACACAGAAAAATCCTTTAACAAAGTACAACACTCTTTTTCATTAGAAAACCTACAAAGTATAAGCATAGTTGTTGTTCAGTTGTTTCAGTCATGTTTGATTCTTCGTGATCCCATTTGGGGTTTTCTTGGCAAAGATACTGTAGAGTGGTTTTCCTTTTTTTTCTCCAGCTCATTTGATAGATGAGGAACTGAGGCAAACATGGTATCTGAGGCCAGATTTGAACTCAGGAAGATGAACTTCTGAATCCAGGCCAGGCACTCTACCCACTGTGCCACCTTCCTCCCCTTGGAGGGACCTTTTTTAATATCTTAAAAAGCATCTATCTAAAACCAAAAGCAAGCATTACATGAAATGAGGATACACTAGAACCTCTTCCAATAAATATGGGAGTGAAGCAATATGTCCAATATCCCTACTATTATTTGATATAGTTCTGGAAATGCTAGCAATAAGAATAAGACAAGATAAAGGAATTAAAAGAATAAAGATATGTAAAAAGGAGACAAAACTGCTGATGATATGATGGTTTACTTTTTACATGATAAAATAAAGTTGGTTGCTTCTGGGAAAAAATTGAATATTATTTCTCATATAGCTCTCTGGGAGGTGGAGAGAGAGAATACATGGGAAACTATGGTGATATTAGAAACAGAAAATGTCAGTGAAAAACTTGTTTAAATTTTTTTAAAAGAATTTATAGAGAATGCTAATTTCAAAACCACTTTCCTGAAGTTTTTCTGTTTTTGTTTTATTTAGCAGGAGCAAGACAGAAAACTTATTAGTTTAGGTATAATCCTGCATAATGGAGCAATAGATTTGATTGTCAGGAAGACTGGGTTCCTTTTCCACCTTAGACATTATCTGTGACCCTGGACAAGCTACTTAAACTCTCTGTGCCTCTCTTTCCTCATTTATAAAACAAAGGGGTTAAACTCCATGTTTTAGAGTGCAAGAAGTTTTCACACTTGCAGTAATTTTTGGTAAGCAGGTCTAAAATTACCTTTTCTCAGGGTGTCGTCACAAATAGAATAAACTTCAACCTTCTACTTGAGACTGGACAACTCACCTTCGCTAAGGTTAATGTCCCCATTTCCTAGCTGTAGTAGTAGATAAATTCCTTTTTCTTGTCTTATTCTTATTGCTGGCATTTTCATTTTAGCATCACTACAGAGGAGATTGTAAAATGAGACAGCTAACTGGTTTCTAGTCATCAGAGAAGATAATACAGATATCCCTTCCACATTGTGGGGGCTAGGGGTGTGGTGCCCCCTCAATCTGGCAAATCTGTGTAAAATTTTTTGACCCTCCCTTTGTACTAGAGAAGAAAAAATTGTGTATATTTATGGTATTAAAAGATAAAATATGTTGATATTATACAATACTATGTATCTTTTTATGCATTTCTGAGTTTCTAAACGTTTTCTGTTTTATCTGCTGACCTTTGTGTGTCATCTACAACTTCCACAAAACTCTCCCCAAATTCCTATTTAATTTCTTAGGCTGACCCTAAGACCAAAACCACGATGAGGAAAGTCTCAATGTGGAAGGAATAACTTGGAGTGGGGCTGACCACAGTCCACCCATCACTCTAGAAGATCTGTTTACCTAGGGAGTGGGAGGACAGGAAAGAGGAGGAAAAAAGGAATGTTCTTCCCTATTTTCCCCTCAGGCCTCTTGTTTTGCAAAAGCTTCATAAGTATGATTTGGGCATAAAGGTCCGGAGCACATAAAGGAAGGGAACAGCAGAATCTGAGAGGGAAAAAACCACTTTGATTACAAATGAAAAAAAAATTAGAGATTATGGTGGAGGGAAATAAACAATCATAGCTTTGTGCCTTCATTTGGTAGTATGATAAAAGATTACACATGCAGAGGAGGGAGGGAGAAGAAGGAAGGAAGGAGGGGAGGGAGGGAGAGAGAGAGAGAGAGAGGGAAAAAGAGAGAGAGGGAGAGAGAGACAGAGACAGAGAGAGAGAGAGAGAGAGAGAGAGACAGAGACAGAGAGAGAGAGAGAGAGACTTGCATTGCCCAACTGGAACTGACCAGTTGGGTCCCCAGTGGGGCAGCTACTACTACTCACAGGTTGTTGTTTGTCCTTTGTTTTTGAAGAGGATCATGACATCAGGAAGGTGATGTCATAACTTGCAAGTGAATTGGATTTGAGTGAGGCAGGGCTGTACAAAGTCACCAGCCTCACTCTCCTCCAGCGCCATCTGGATCCAGTGGCAAGATACAGATCAGGATGACTAGAGATGGATCAGGATGACTAGAGATGTCTCCAGATGTAGTGGGAGACCTTCTGTGAGCCTGGGTGTAGAAGTGTAGAAGGATGAAAGAAACACAGGAGGGGCGGGGGGAGGGAAGAAGTATTGAAGAAAAGAGAGAAGGGCTGAAATGAGGGAAGAGGTCCAAATAAAAATCACCACAAACTTTTCACAGTAAAAAATGGCCGAGTTACTACATACTCTGTCAGATTACTCCAAAAAAAAAAATGATGAACCCTGTCATTAAGAAGATATGCCTTTATTTGAATAAATAAATCTAAAATTGTAAAAAAAAAATTAAATCATGGAGTTAAGATGGCAGAATGAAGACAGCATTTTTCTTCAGAGCTCCCTCAACATATCTCCTCTACAACAACTTAAAAACATGCCGAAATGAATTATGAGCAGAAAAAACAATAAAAAGTCACCAACAAACAAAAAAGCCACAGTGAGTCATTTCCACCACCACCACCTCCACCCCCAGCCCAAGGCAGCTTAGGAGGACAGAAAGAGAGGTCTGAGAGGTCTGTGGACACTGCAGTCTGTGGCCAGGCCAGGTATGAGATAGGGTGGCAGCAGTGCCCAGGGACTGAATGAAGACTGAACACTTGGTCAGAAAAGATCCCAGGGAACCCCTGTATTAGCAGCAGATGGAGGATTGGGTACCATTTTGCATTACCCAGTTCTGGGTTACAGTTTCAGGATAAAGTCTCAGTCAGGAGGTTAGAAGGGGCCTTTCCCTGAGTCAAAGAGCAGAGCACAGGCCAAGAGAGAAGTGACCAGACCTCTCCTTGGATCACTCCACTTTAGAATGGAAATGGAAAGAAGTATATCTATTTTCCAGCTGTGCATGGCCCCTTTACAAAAATTAGCCATGTATTAGGGCATAAAAACCTCACAAACAAATGCAGGAAAGCACAAATATTGACTGCACACTTTTTGAACCATAATACAATAAAAAATACATTCAATAAAGAGCCATGGAAGCAGAGATTAAAAATTAAGTGGAAATAAATAATTTAATGTTCATTGTTATCTATATTATTTAATATTGAAATATTATATTAAAATGCTAGCTATAGCAATAAGACAAGAAAAAGAAACTTAAGGAATAAGAATAGGCAACAAGGAAACAAAACTATTGCTTTTTGCAGATGATATGGTAGTATACTTAGAGAACTCCAGACAGCCAACTAAAAACTAATTGAAACAATTTATAACTTTAGCAAAGTTGCAGGATATAAAATAAAACCACACAAGTCATCGGTATTTCGGTATATTATCAACAAAACCCAGCAGGAAGAAATAGAAAAAAAGATTCTATTTGATATTAAAGGATATGAAGAGGCAGTTTTCAGAGGAATAAATCAAAGTTATCAATAGTCATATGGAAAAATGCTCTAAATCACTAAAAATTAGAGAAATACACATTAAAACAACTCTGAGGTACCACTTCAGACTCATCAAATTGGTTAAGATGACTGCAAAGGAAAATAACAAATGCTAGAAGGAATAACAGAAAACAGGTACACTAATACACTGTTGGTGGAGCTATGAACTAGTCCAACCATTCTGGAGAAAAATTTGGATGTCCAAAGGGGCTATGCGATTATGCATACTCTTTGTTTGACCAAGTAAAAATCACTACCAAGTCTATACCTCCAGAAAATCAAAGGAAAAGGAAAAGGACCCATATGTAAAAAATATTTATAGCAGTTCTTTTTGTGGTAGCAAAGAATTGGAAATTGAGGGAAACTGCCCATCAACTGGGGAATGACTGAATAAATTATTCCATAGGAATATTTTGCATAGGAAATTATGAAGGGGATAATTTCAGAAAAACCTGGGAAGACTTACATGAACTCATGCAAAATGAAGTGAGCAAAACCAGGAGAACGATGTATACAGTAACAGCAATATCATAAAGATAATCAACTGTTAAAAACTGAATATCTTTAATTAATAAAATGAACCATCACAACTCCAAAGGACTCATGATATAAAATGTTATCCAACTCCACTTTGAATCAAAGTGCAGTTTAAAGCTCATTTTTTCTTTACTTTTCTTGCTGGGGTGAGGAGAGTGGAACATAGCTAATGCAGAAATATGTTTTGCATAAGTTCATTCATATATGGGTATTGTATTTCTTATCTTTTCAACAGGTGGGGGGAGGAAGTGTAACCACAATGTTACTTGGAGCTACTGTGGCTAGGTAAGGCCAATAACACCAGCAGACAGGAGGGCTGTTAACACAGGTTCTTTGATCTGTTTTTCTAAGTAAAGCAACTTTAAGGGGTTAACAATCTTAATTTAATTAAACATACATATACCATTCACTTAGTTCAGAGGGAAAAGCCAGCACCCTGAACTTCAGAGAGAATACAAACAAATTATGAACAGAGCAAAATAAACATCAATCAACACACAGGCTTCTGTCTGACCATGATATTACATACCCAGTTACCAGAGAGAGAAGCACCAACATCTGGGTTTTCAAAGCCAGAAGTAAGAGGGGGTAGCTCCAACAGCTACCAGAGTCTTGTCTGGCCAAATCACATAGACACTCTTCCTATGAGTAAGCCTCCAAAGCAAAATGCCAATCTCAGAGCATTTATACCCTGTTTAGGGCCCTGGGGCTTAGCAACTACTTAGCAAAAGGGTGGAGGCCTGAGGCTTAGCATCTACTTAGCAAAAGGGTGTGGGAAAGATCTTTAATCACTAGCACCACATCTTATATGTTGTTCCCAATCAATGACTCTTGATTCAAACAAAGGCAAGACTCAAAGGCACTTGATTGCTTTAGTGCTGAGAAGCACTCCAAAACAAAAGACAACAAAAGGTCCCACTTTACTTGCCATTACAGGAGGGAGTGAGGGAGAGAATTTGAAACTGAAATAAAAATAAAAAGAAGTTACTTAACCCATTCTGGTTGTCAGATTTGTTTTTCTAAAATATATAAAATATATTTTACTGTCATTCTTGAAACAAATATAATCAATTGTTCTTGACTTCATAAAGTAAAAATCAATCAAAAACAATCAAACCTGAAGATAGTGCTTTTAGAAGCATTGATGTTAGTCAATCAATAAATATTTGTTAAGTGCCTACTGTGTGCAAGGCATTGTGCTAAATGCTGGGAATACAAAGAAAGGTAAAAGATAGTTCTAGCTCTAGAGGACAGAGGAGCTCACAATTTATGGGGGAGACAAAATGCAAATAACTACAAGTAAGCTATATGTCAGATCAATTAGAAATAATCTACAGAAGGAAGGGACTAGAATTAGGGGTATAGGGAAAGGCTTTCTGTAAAAAATGGGATTTTAGCTGGGACTTGAAGGAAGTCAGGGAACCCAGGAGATGGGATGAGGAGGGAAACTGTGTGTGGCATGAATGAAGAACAGGTAGTGAAAATTCCCAGAGCCAGACGTGAAGAGTTTTGTTCAAAGACAATAAGGAGGCCAGTGTCACTGTATCACAGAGTACATAGGGGTTGGGGGAGTATTAAAGTGTTAGAAGACTGTTAGAAGAAGATAGAGGGAGACAAGTTATGAAAAGACTTGAATGCCAAACAGAGGATTTTATTTTTGATTCTAGAAATGATAGGGATCCACTGGAATTTATTTGAGGGCCTATGCTTTAGAAAGCTCACTTTGACAACTGGAGTGGGGGATGGAATGGACTTGGAAGAGACTTGAGGCAGGCAGACCAACCACAGGCATGACATGATCAGGGACCGCACCAGGGTGGTGGCAGTATCTGAAGAGAGTAGGAGGTATGTTTGAGAGATGTCACTAAAGTAAAATTGACAGGCCTTGGCAACAGATTAGCTATGTAGAGTGAAGAGAGTGAAAAGTTAAAAATGACACCTAGGTCATAAGCCTGAGAGACTAGGAAGATGATGGTGTTCAACAGTAATAGAGAAATTAGGAAGAGGAGGAGAAAGTTTGAGGGGAAAAATAAGTTCAGTTTGGATAATGTTGAGTTTAAGATATCTACAGGACATCCAGTTTGAGATGTCCAATAGGCAACCAGAGACGTAAGGCTGTGTTTTCTTTCCACACAGAAAGATAAAGGAAATATATCATACTTTGTTCTATAAACATTAAATATTAAAATAACTGGCATAGACAATAAGAAAAAATAAAAGCTGATCATTTCTTTTCAGGATGTTATTACAGTACTTGAGGAGGAAAGGTTCACCTCAAACAGTTACAAGATGTCCTTTTAATAAGCTGATTAAAAGTAAACATGTATTTCAAATCTTTAAATGTAGAACTTGAAAACAAATACCAGTTAAAAGAGAGACCAAGGTATGTTGAAAGAAAAGAAAAAGAATCACAATGGTTATTCCACTGATTTGTACCTACAGTGATTTCCCCCCACAAGATAATAATAACAGCAATCATAGCTAATATTTACATTGTACATTAAGGATTGCAAAGCATTTTACTATATTTAATCCTTATTTAGTTCTCATAACAATCCAGTGAGGTAAATACTATTAACTCATTTTTCCAGATGAAGAGATTAAGGCCAAGAGAAATTAAATGACTTCTCCAGAGTTACATAGCTAGTTTCTGAAGCAGGATTTGAACTCTGGAGAGAAAAAATAAATGACTCCTTTTCTTGTTTAACTTGAAAGAATTATCTAATTTCAAAAAGGAAAACATATGTCAGCAAGTTGTTCTTAAAGGTCTATTTACTGTGTAATTAACAATACCCAAATATCAGCATAATTGGCCATATCAATAACAACAGAAATAATATGATTATCTCAGTAGATGCAGAAAAAAAAAACTTTTGGTAAAATACAGGACACATTCCTACTAAAACACTAGAAAGCATAAGAATAAATGGAGCGTTTCTTAAAATGATAAGTAGTATCTATCTAAAAC
Organism: Trichosurus vulpecula; assembly: GCF_011100635.1. Taxonomy (NCBI): domain Eukaryota; kingdom Metazoa; phylum Chordata; class Mammalia; order Diprotodontia; family Phalangeridae; genus Trichosurus; species Trichosurus vulpecula. The sequence continues at coordinate 477,385,398 of NC_050573.1, forward strand.
TATCAGCAAGCGTTATCTGTAGTGAAGATAAGCTAGAATCCTTCCCAATAAGATCAGAGGTGAAACAAGGATGCCCATTATCATCACTATTATTCAATATTGTACTAGAAATGTTAGCTTTAGCAATAAGAGAAGAAAAAGAAATTGAAGTAATTAGAATAAGCAATGAGGAAACAAAACTAGCACTCTTTGCAGATGATGTGAAGGTATACTTAGAAAAACCTAGAGAATCAACTAAAAAACTGCTTGAAATAATTAACAACTTTAGCAAAGCTGCAGGATATAAAATAAACCCACATAAATCAGCATTCCTATATATTACCAAAAATGCCCAGCAGCAAGAGGTAGAAAAGGAAATTCCATTTAAAATAGCTGTAGATGATATGAAATATTTAAGGGTCTACCTATCAAGACAAACCCAGTAACTATATTAACATAATTCCAAAACACTTTTCACTCAAATAAAGTCAGATCTAAACAATTGGAAAAGCATCAATTGCTCATGGGTAGGCTGAGCCAATATCATAAAAATGATAATCCTACCTAAATTAATTTACTTATTCAGTGCCATACCAATCAAACTACCAAAAACTTATTTTATAGAACTAGAAAAATAATAAAAAAATTCATCTGGAAGAACAAAAGGACAAGAATATCAATGGAATTAATGAAAATAAATGCAAGGGAAAGTGGCCTAGTCATACTAGATCTAAAACTGTACTATAAAGTAGCAATCATCAAAACTATTTGGTACTGGCTAAGAAATAGAGTGGTGGATCAGTGGAACAGGTTAGGTATATCGTAGTCAATAACTATAGTAATCTACTATTTGATAAACCCAAAGATTCTAGCTTCTGGGATGAGAATTCACCATTTGACAAAAACTGCTGGGAAAACTGGAAAACAGTATGGCAGAAAGTGGGTATAGACCAACATCTCACACCATATACAAAGATAAGGTCAAAATGGGTATATGATTTAGAGATAAAGGGTGATACCATCAGTAAATCAGGAGAGCAAGGAATAGTTTACCTGTCAAATCTATGGGGAAGGGAAGAACTTATGACCAAACAAGAGATAGAGAGCATTATGAAATGCACAATGAATAATTTTGATTACATTAATTTAGAAGATTTTTCACAAACAAAACCAATGCAACCAACATTAGAAGGAAAGCAGAAAGCTGGGGAACAATTTTTACAGCAAGTGTTTCTGATAAAGGCCTCATTTCTCAAATATATAGAAACTGAGTCAAGTTTATAAGAATAAAAACCATTCCCCAAATGAAAAAAATTCAAAGGATATGAGCAAGAAATTCTTAGATGAAGAAATTAAAGCTATCTATATTCACATGAAAAAATGCTCTAAATCACTATTGATTAGAGAAATGCAAATTAAAACACCTCTGAGGTGCCACATCACACCTATCAAATTGGCTAACATAACAAAACAGGAAAATGATAAATGTTGGAGAAGACGTGGGAAAATTGGGACACTGATGCATTGTTGGTGGAGTTATGAACTGATCTAATCATTCTGAAGAGCAATTTGGAACTATGCCCAAATGGCAATTAAACATTGATCCAGCAATACCACTACTTGGTCTGTATCCCAAAGAGATCATAAAAAAGGGAAAAGGACTCATACATACAAAAACATTTATAGCAGCTCTTTTGTAGTGTCAAAGAATTAGAAATTGGAGGATGCTCATCAATTGGGGAATGGCTGAACAAGATGTAGTATATGAATGTAATGGAATACTATTGTGCCATAAGAAATGATGAAAGAGAAACCTAGAAAGGCTTACATGAACTGAAATTCAGTGAAGTGAGCATAATCAGGAGCATATTGTACATGGTAACAGTAGCATTGTTGGAGGATCAACTATGATAGACTTAGCTCTTCTCAGCAATACAATGTTCCAACACAATTCCAAAAGACTCATGACGGAAAACGTTATTTACATCCAAAGAAAGAACTATGGAGGCTGAATGCAGATTGGAGCGTACTGTTTTCACTTTCTTTGTTTTTTTCTCATGTTTTTTTTCCTTTTGTTCTGTTTCTTCTTTCACAACATTTAACATGATTGTACAGGTATAAACTATATGAGATTGCTTGCTGTCTTGGGGAGGGGGCAGAGGAAGGAGGGAGAAAAATTTGGAACTCAAAATCTGATAAAAAAAATGAAGGTTGAAAACTATCTTTACATGTAGTTGGAAAAATTAAAATACTATTTATATAAAAAGTACCCAAAGAGGTACTCAATATTCAGGGTATTTATAATTACAAGAAGAATAAAAAATAATAGAATAAAAAAGACCACAAGTCTTTTCTCTGACTATAGGTACATAGCTTAAAGTTCAGTTTCCATACCCATGGCCCCCCAACTCTTTAATGATCTGAATTAGTTGGGAGATTTCCAACATGAGAAGTTTCCCACACTAACAAAATCAAGTGCCCATGAACATATTATATTGTTTCTCATAGCTGGTTCTTTTGGAAGGGAGGGGAATAAATGCGGTCCAAAATTGTGGGGAGCTACATATCTCTCTGATAAGCTTTGAGACCTTTCTAAACCCTTTCTCTCATCTCTCATCATGAATCTCCATCCCCAAAGGGGCACAAGCCTTCAAGCATTCCCTAGTGTAGATCAGTATTGTACTAGTTATACAACACACATTTCCTCAAACGTTATTTAAATGAAAAAAAAATAGTCTCATTTAGCAACTACTTTCTCATTATAGTTTGCTGAGAGGAAAACTAACTTATAGTTTTAACTACTATGAGTGGTACAGAAATCATGTTGACTTAGCAGGTAGTCTGAAGGTGTTTTTAATGAGTGTATTTTTTTTACTATACATACAAAACATACTGTTTAATAGTGTGCAAAAAATAGTATTGTGAGATTTTTCAAGATGACTTGTAATTATTAACGACATTATAAAATAGAAAAGGATTGTAAATATACATACCATTTTTCTTGTTATCTGTTTTATTCTGGATTTTTTCCTTGTAGCATCGATAAGAATAGGACCTATCTGAAGGTAGAATTTTCCTAAGTGCTAGATCCACTAAGTGTTTGAGATGTTACCATCTTAAAGGCTGGGGAAGAAAAGTCATGGACTACATAGTTTAAGAACATATATAATTCAAGAATATCTACATGACTTAAAATCAACCAACCAACAGGTTCCTTCCAGTTCCTATGAACCCCTGAACCCCTGAAGGGTAACTGCTTCAGCTGTTCATCCCAGAGTCTGACTCTCTCCTGCTTAGTGTCCTTCAAGAGCAATATCCAGAAGCCTTAGCCAAGGTGAAAAGTGGCTGTCCCCCGCGGATGTTCCCCACCTCTGGTTCTCTTGCAGCCTGACTTCCTCCCACCCTATCAGTAGTCACTTTAAATACAAACCTGGCTCTGACATCTCTCAGTTTCTTTAGTACTGCACAGTAAACAAAAGCCAGTTCTTTCACATTGTGATGTTGGGAGAAAATTCTAGAGTCTGACCTCACTTCCTCTCCCTCAAAACCCATTCATTTTCCAAAATGTTGTGTTGAATAGAAACCTTTGTTATCTCTTTTACTGTATACCTGTTTATCTTCAAATAAGGAAGAGTAAGGGTAACCTGTCAGAATGTTTTACTTAGGCTCAACATTCAAACTTACTCTGCTATTAGATATAGACCCTATTTCAAGTACTTTAGATAATCTCTTTCTTGGGCAAATATGTTTGAATTTAGTGGCAGTGAATCAAAAGATCCAATTCAGCAGCTAAAAAAACTTGTTTTTATCCAGCCCTCCTTCCCATTGCCTTGTGTACAAAGCAGCTTGCGTGGGCTCTGTCTCGGTCTCGGTCTCTTCTCTCCCCTCCCCTCCCCACCTCCTTCTCCCCTCCCACCCCTGCCGCCGGAGCTAAGCAACTTTAAATCCGAAGAGGACTGCAGTTTCAGAGCCTCGCCAAGTCAAGGGATCAAATGGATGCAGAACCTAGCACAGGGAACTCTCCTGCATAATCGGTTCTTCTCTGAGCTCTAGTCAAGGAGGGAAATTTAATTTTCCCTGTATTTCTGTATACTCCCTGTATTTTTCCTGTATTTTCAGTCTTTTTGCAGCTCAGAAGTCCCCCAGGCCCATTTCCGGAGCGAACCTGAAAAATCTAGTTCAGACATCACTAATATGCACACAGTCCTCTAGGCAGCATTTCTAGACTCTTTTCTACAAACCACTTATGAGCTTTACTTGACCACTTACACTAATGTAAAGTGATGCTGCGGTTCTCTCAGAAACACTTGTCAAGAGCACTCAGGCTTCACAGGCATCCTGCCAGAAAAGCTGAGGGCATACTTTCTAGAATTGTCCTAAGGGTGTGGTCGGCATCCCCAAATGGATTCTTACAGCCCAGCCAGCATCAGGTCTAGGGGGTGAAGAGAGGCTCCTTACCATATGCAGAGTCCTGGAACTTCAACTCTTCAAAATAAAGCATTTTAAAATATTCCATTCTGAGGAGTCAGGACTAACATCTAGACAGAAGCCGATAAAGCTCAATGACTTAGAGATAAAAGGTACCGGAAAAAAAGAACCTCTGGAATATGGATCATAAACATGGCCCTCTGCGAGTCACAACTTTGTCCCCACCTTTACGGGAGGATGGATATTTTTTCGGGTTTGGGATCTGACCCTGCAAAGCTTGTTTTTGCTTGTTATGTGAGGCAAGCTATATGTTTGTCAAAGTGTAACTCGACCCAAGATTTCACAGACTCTGGAATTGTTCAAGTACGTTTAAACTAGCAAGCAGGGCGGGTAACTGCTACAACTGTTCTTCCTAATGTTTGACTCTCCCAGCACCCAGAAAACCTAGCCAGCCTTAAAGGCAGAATTACCCACCTCTGACTCCCCTGAAGCCTCCCTCCCAGTCAGTAGCCAATTTACATACAAACGTAGCCCCAACATTTCTGTTTCTCAAGTACTGCACAAATAAATAAAAACCAGCTACTTTGCATTCTGATGTTCAGAGAAAACCCGAGTCCTATCTCACTTTCTATCACACAAAATACTGTGTTGGATAGAAACATACAACTAAAACCTAAGTTAGTGTTGGCAGAGTAGGGGACCCGTGACTGCAAGGAAAATTAGAGGGGAAAGGAATGAGGGGGAGACTCCCCAGATAATATTCATATGTCCCCATCCCCAGAATCGCCATGCTGACCCCGTTTTCCTTACCTTGCCCTTTGCTAGCAAATCCATTACGTAGCCAAACTCAGTTAATTTCCCTGACTCAGACATATTTATTAACATCGCTTCCCATCTTAGTCTGAGTTTTTGTCAAATGCTTTCTGTTATTAAGGAGGGAAAAGAAAAAGGGTGGGGGGTGGGGAAGATAAAAGAGGAGACAATTCAGGCTTCAAGTATTTGTGAAGTGGTCCAGAGAAGAAAGTGATCTCTTAAAGGCACAGAGAGGCAGTGGTGATGTAAAACTTTCATTAGACAAACAATGGACAGGTCCAGTGAAACTCCGCCTCACCTAGGATTTCTGGCCTCAGCCCATCCTGCAGGATTCTTCTGCTGAACAAACAAACAAGCACAAAGCAGGGTCCACTTACAGTGGAGAAAATGAAACTCTTTAGTGATCTAAGGTTTGATTTGTTCAGGTAGCTTTTTATTGGATCATGTTGATGGCTTTCTTGAATCAGGATGTTAAAAGATTCTGATCACACCATATATAGCCTGTAGGTGCTGTAAGGAGATACGGCAGTAATTCAGCAGAGCCATAACAAAAGCCTTTGACAGAGAAAAAAGGGGGAAAAAGCCCAGGAAATGTCAATAACACCCTTCCTGAAATCCAATAGTTAACAAAGATAGAGCACAGAACTTCTGAATTGGATACACGTATAAGGACTACATTTAAAACCATGTTTTAGAAGGCTGATTGTTTGCAAACTACCTTGATATTATTATGTCTTCCCAAGGACTTCCCTTTTAAAGACAAAAACAGAAAGCTCAGACTTAAGATTGGCATTTCTTCACAAAGCCCACACTCCTTACTTCCTACTAATTCACTTTTTAAAATTAGTCTCTTAACTGATCACTTTAAAATCTGGTGTGTTTAACATGTATTCTATTCTTTTGAAATGACCAATTTACCTGTAGATTTTACTGAAATGATTTCCCCTTCTCCCTCTCATCTCAATCACACGTGAAACATGGGCTTCTGTAGAAAGAAATCCTTAAAAATAAGTCGCAATACTCTGTTGAAAGGTAACAATAATACCTACCTTACCAGGATCTTGTGAGAATCAAATAAGATAATATATGTAAAGGGTCTTGCAAATTTTTAAATGTCATATAAATGTTAGATATAAGTATTAATAACTTATAATTGTACATAGGCTTAATTTTTAAATGAATGGAAATTCATGAATCCCTGATTACTTTTCTTGAACTAACAAAATACCTGCAATTAATAAGGATTAGTTACAAATAAAAGGTTGACTGTTTTGAAGAGAACCAATGACATTACAGAATGTTTTCTTGACTGGCTCCTAAACTGGATTTAAGTGAGACAGAGTTGCACAAAGTCCTCAGCCTCACTCTTCCAGAGTCGTCAGAGTTCAGTGGCAAGACAAAAGTCAAGACGATTGGCCACGGCCTAGAACGAATCAGATGACCTTGGCTTCATTGATGTCTGACCAAGCTCTGGCCCTCCTTCATGGCTGTTGGAATACATTCTTCTCATCTGCTGATTCCACTGGGGAAGTCTCCCTAATTCACTGACAGGTTTAAGACCCATCAGTTACCCTCAATCTGGTTTAGCCTGTCTGCTGAGATAGTTTTACCAGGGTGTGGCCAAAAGATTGACTATGGATTAAAAAACAACAACAACAAAAGAGAATGGAAGGTTCAATATTTACTAGCATTCCTTTCATAGAGGTAGCTATTTTTTTTCCCCTCATGCCACCTTTTCCTAAGGCTTAACTCAATACAGTCTAGGCTAGTTTTTCCTTAAAAAGCACTGAAACTATTCTGAAATCTTAATTTGTTCAGAGACTTAAGGGCTTCTGGGTGCCAACACACTTCCTATGGGATTTATACAATCTTCTGACAAGCAAAGAAAGCACCAAGAAGAATTCAGGAGCAGAGAATTCATTTCCTGAATATCCTTTCTACGTTATTGCTAAGTTAGCCACCATTTTTTAAAACTGATTTTAAGTTATCTTCAGAATGAGATTTTGTTGTTAAACTGTAACAATTTCTAGAATGTCAGAAACACATATTCACTTGTGAATAGAAAAGGTTAGAAAGTTTATTAAGTATTCCATAATTTGAATTATCAGTGCCAATGACCCAGTATCTAGCACAGCGGCTGGCCCATAGCAGATAAATTTTTTCTGTTTTCCTTTTTAAATGAACAGAAATTGTTCTTTTCTCCCTTAAACTTCTCCTCATTTTCCATTGAAAAAGAAAGGGAAAAACCTTCATGTAACAAGTATACACAGTCAAGCAAAATAAATTGCCACATTGCCCATGTCTAAAAATATATGTCACTCTCCACCTGAAGTCCATCACCTCTCTGTCAAAAAGTGGGTATCATACTTCATCATGAGTCATCTGGAATCAAGACAGTCATTGGGATCACCAGAGTTCTTTCAAAGTTATTTGACTTTACAATGTAGTTGTTATTGTAGAAATTGTTCTCCAGGTTCCGTTCACTTCATTCTGTACCATCATAACAAATTTTCCTAGGTTTCTCTGAAACCATCTCTTTTGTCATTTGTTATAGCACAATTCATAATTCCATCACATTCATAAAACATAATTTGTTCAGCCATTACCCATTTGATAGAGATTCCCTTAGGTTCTCCCTTTGTCACTGTAAAAAAGAGCTTCTATAAATATTGTTGTATATGTAGTTCCTTTTTTTCTTTATTTGATCACTTTGTGGTATAGGCCTAGTAGATGTGTTTCAAGATCAGAGAGTATGCATAGTTTAATAACTTGGGAGCACAGTTCCAAATTGTTTTCCAGAATGGCTGAACCAATTCATAGCTCCACCAGTAGTATACTATTATACCTGTTTTTTCCATAGCCCCTCCAGCATTTGTTATTTTCCCCTTTTTTTGCTCAACTTTGCCAATCTGATCAATGTGAAATAGAACTTTAGAGTTGCTTTAATTTGCATTTCTCTAATTATAAGCAATTGGTGATGACTGATAGCTCAGATTTCTTTCTCCCAAAACCACCTGTTCATATCTTTTGACCATTTATCAACTAAGGAATGGCTCTTATTGATATAAATTTATCAATTCCCTATGTATTTTAGAAAAGATAAGGGAAGAAGATAAGGTAAAAGGGATAGGGTAAAAAGAGAAGCTGAGAAGGAAAATAATGAGTAAAAATAAGATGGAGGGACATTTACAAATGGTAATTATAACTTTGAATGTGAATGGGATGAACGCAATTATAAAATAGAAACAGACAGCAGAATAGATTAAAAATCAAAACCCAACAATATGTTGTTTACAAGAAATGCATTTAAGAATGAGAGATACAGACAGAGTTAAAATGGAGGGTTGGAGTAGAATTTATTATGCTTCAGCTGATGCAGAAAAAGAGTGGGGTAGCAATCATGACCTTGGACAAAGTTAAAATTAAAATAGATTACTTAAAGGAGATAAACAGGGTAACTACATTTTGATAAAAGGTGCCATTGACAACAAAGCAATATTAATACTAAATCTATATGCACTTAATACTATAGCATCTAAATTGTTAAAAGAAAAGTTAAATGAATTACTAGTGGAGATAGATAGTAGTGCCATAATAGTGGAGGACTTTAATCTTCCCCTCTCAGAACTAGATAATAATACATATATGGAGAGAATTGAATGGAAATAGAAAGAAATACCCCTTTTTCTCAGTTGCTCCTGCTACCTTTGTAAAATTGACCATATATTAGGGCAAAAAATTTCATAGTTAAAAGCAGAAAGATTAAAAGTATCCTTTTCATATCTCAATACAATAAAAATTATATTTAATAAGGGACAATGGAAACATAGGTTAAAAACTAATTGAATAATAACCTAATCTTAAAGAATAAGTGGATTAAAAAACAAATCACAGAAACAATCAATAGTTTCATTAAAAAGAATGAAAATAATGTGACATCATATCAAAACCTATGGGATACAGCAAAAGCAGTGATCAAAGGAAAATTTACATCTCTAAATTCTTACAGCAATAAAATAGAGAAAGAGCAGACTAATAAACTGAGTATACAATTCTAAAAAGCTAGAAAAAGAACAAACTAAAAATCCCTAACTAATCACTAAATTGGAAATCCTAAAAGTTAAAGGTGAGATTAATACAATTGAATGTAAAAAAAATCATTGAATTGATAAATAAAACTAGGAATTGGTTTTATGAAGAAACAAATAAAATAGATAAACAATTGGTCAATTTGATTTTTAAAAAGAGAGAAGAAAACCAAATCACTAGTATCAAAAATGAAAAAGAGTAAATATACCACTAATAGAGATGAAATTAAAGCAATTAATAAGGAGTTATTTTGCCCAGTTATATGTCAATAAATTTAACAATTTAAGTGAAATGAAAGAATATTTACAAAAACATAAATTGCCTAGATTAACAGAAGAAATAGAATATCTAAACAAATGTATTTTAGAAAAAGAAATTAGGATAGGCCATAAATGAGCTACATAAGAAAAAAACACCAAGGCCAGACCAATTTACAAGTGACTTCTATCAAACATTTAAAGACTAATTCCAATATTAAATAAATAATTTGGAATAATAAGCAAAGAAGGGATCCTACCAAACTCCTTTTATGAAACAAATATGATACTCATACCTAAACCAGGAAGAGTAAAGACAGAAGGAAAATTATAGACCTATTTCATTTTTTAAGACCTATTTCATTAATGAATATGGATGCAAAAATCCTAAATAAAATACTAGCTAAAAGATTACAACAATATATTACAGAGATCATACATTATGATCAAATGGGATTTATACCAGGATGGTCTAACATAAGGAAAACTATTAAAAAAAATTGATTTTATCAATAATAAAAATTTTAAAAATCATATGATTATATCAATAAATACAGAAAAAGCTTTTGATAAAGTACAACACTAATTTCTATTAAAAAACACTTGAAAGTTTAGGTATAAGTATATTTTTCCTTAAATTCATAAAAAGCATTTGTTTTAAAACCATCAGCAAGCATTATTTGTAATAGTGTAGAGATAAGCTAGAAGCCTTCCCAGTAAGATCAAATGTGAAACCAGGATGCCCACTGTTACCAATTATTCAATGTTGTATTAGAAATCCTAGCAATAGCAATAAGAGAAGAAAAAGAAATAGAAGGAATCAGAATAGGGAATGAAGTAATAAAACTATCTCTTTTTGTACACAATATGATGATATATTTGCAAAATTCCAAAGTCTCAACTAAAAAGTTAGTTAAAACAATTAATAATTATAGCAAAGTAATAGGATATAAAGTAAATCCACATAATTCGTCAGCATTCCTAAATATCTCAAACAAAACCCTACAAGAAGAGATAGTAAGAGATATCCCATTTAAAAAGAGATAGTATAAAATATCTGGGAGTACACCTGCCAAAACAAACCCAGGAACTATATAAACAAAATACACAAAAAAACTTTTCATACAAATAAAATCATCTTTAAATAATAGGAGAACTATTAATTGTTTGTGGGTAGGCCAATATAATAAAAATGACAATTTTACCTAAACTAATTTATGTATTCGGTGCCATCACAATTAAATTACCAAAAAATTATTTCATTGAATTAGAAAAAATAATAACAAAATTCATTAAAAACAAAAAGTCAAAAGAACTAATGAAAAAATGTAAAGAAAGGAGGTTTAGCAGTACCAGATCTAAAACTATATTATAAGGCAATAATTATCAAAACTATCTGACTAAGAAATAGAAAGGTAAAGCAATGGAACAAAGTAGACACAATTTATAGCAGCAAATAAATATAATAATTTTGTATTTGACAAATGTAAAGACTTAAGATTTTGACATAAGAATTCATTTTTTGGTAAAAATTGTTGCAAAAACTGGAAGACAGTATGGCCAAAACTGGGAATAGACCAATATCTTATACTGCTCCCAGGGCAAGGAGGAGCACTTGCATACTAGAGTGAGGGATGGGCACCAGGACCCTAGTCATGGTTCCAGGATGGAAGAGAGTGTTTGTGGTCATTCATAGGCCAGAGCCCAGGCCAGGAGAAGAATGCCCACATCTCACCTTAGACTATACCACCTTGGAAGAACTGAAAACTTACAGATCTCCAAGATGTAGCTCTGAAAATAGCAGCATGAAAAACCTGAAGCTTGGGATAGTGCCCCTTCTACCACAGAAGCAAAGTCTAACTTTAACATAAAGTTAAAAGTCAAGAAATAGGCTGGGGAAATAAGCAAACAAAAAAAAGAACTTGACCATAGAAGTTTACTATGGTGACAGGGAAGATAAAAACAAAAACTTAAAAGAAAAAAAAGTCAAAACTGCCATATCCAAAGCCTCAAAGAAAAATGTGACTGGTCTCAGGCCCCCCTGGAAGACCTCAAAAGGGATTTTGAAAATCAAATAAGAGAGGTAGAGGAAAAATTTGGAAAAGAAATGAGAGTGGTACAAGAAAATGATGAAAAAGGAGTCAACAACTTGGTAAAGGAGGCACAGAAAAAATACTATAGAAAATAACTCCTTAAAAAAACAGTATTGGCCAAATGATAAAAAAAAAAGGTACAACAATGGACTGAAGAAAAGTACTCCTTTAAAACCAGAATGGCCAAATGGAAAAAGAGGTACAAAAACTCACTGAAGAAAATAATTCCTTAAAAATAAGAATTGGGAAAGTGGAACCTAATGGTTCCATGAGACATGAAGAAACAATTTAAAAAAATCAAAAGAATGAAAAAATAGAACAAAATATGAAATACCTCATTGAAAAAACAACTGACCTGGAAAATAGATTGAAGAGAGATAATTTTAGAATTACTGGACTACCTGAAAGCCATGATGTTACTTCTGTTTCTTCCTATTATTTTCCCTTTTTTTCTGTTTAAAAATTCCATTTGGTACTTCCTGTGCCAAGATGGCAGAGTAAGGAGGAAGGAACCTTCTGAAGTCCTCCTAAATCCCCTCCAACCAACTAGAAAACTGCTTGATCTAGGAGCAGGAAAGGTATGTCTCACTAGAGTGGGAGGAGAGTGAGATCCAAGAGCAGCAACATCAGCCACCCTCATAGCATGGGTCCTGCAGCAAGGCTCCAAGCCTGGGCAATCCACCAATGAGGCCCCACCCTCCTGTCAACCAGCAATCCCCTAAGCAAGTGAGCAGTCTATAAAATACATAAAGGCCCCACACCAGTGACCCCATTCCCAGCACAAGCCACCAGTTGCTGACCAGTAGTGAAGCCCTGCCCTGGGGCTTGCCAAAAGCCCCCAGGGGCCTGCCAGCAGAGGCCCTGTTTCTACAGCAACCCAGTAGCAGGTTCCCACCCCTGGGGCAGACCAGCAAAAAGATCCCTCCTCCAGGGCCAGCCACCAGAAAGACTGTTACCATAACAACCCAGCTGTAAGGCCCCACACCTGAAGCAGGCCAGCAGCTAAACCCCACACTCAGGGGAGCCCAACAGGGAGGTTCCGCCCTGCCCAGTACAAGCCAGAAGGGAAGCCTACCCTCCAGAGAAAGCAAGCAGCTAAGCCTTGAAACCCAGTGAAAGTCAGCAATGAGACCCAGAGCACCAGCACAAAAAGTTTGAGACAGTGCAAGACTAGAACCCAATTCTCACATAAATATACCAAGTCACAAAAAAGGAAGGAAAACAAGCAAAAAACAAACAAAAAAAGAGGTTAAATATAGAAAGATACTATGATGACAGGGAAGATCAAGGCATAAACTTATAAGAGGATAACAGTATCAAAATGGCTACATGTGAAGCCTCAAAGAAAACTGTAATTTGGTCTCGGGCCCAAAAAAAATTCCTGGAAGAGCTTTAAAAGGATTTTAAAAAGCAAATTAGAGAAGTAGAATAAAAATTAGGGAAAGAAATGAGAGTAATGCAAAAGAATCATGACCGAAGAGTCAATAGCATAGGAAAAGATATACAAAAATTTACCAAGGAAAATAATTCCCTAAAAAATAGAATTGATCAAATGGAAAAGAAGGTACAAAAGCTCCATGAAGAAAATAATTTCTTAAAAATTAGAATTGAACAAATGGAGATTAATGACTCCATGAGACAATACAATAAACAGAATAAAAAAGTTAAAAAAAAAGAAGAAAATGTGAAATTTCTCATTGGAAAAACAAGTGACCTAGAAAATAGATCCAGGAGAGATAATATAAGAATCAGCAGACTACCCAAAAGCCATAATCAAAAAAAAAGCCTGGACAACATCTAGAAAATTATGGACCAATTTCTCTAATAAATATTGATGCAAAAATTTTAAATGAAATACTAGCAAAGAGATTACAGCAATATATCACAAGGATCATACACCATGACCAGGTAGGACTTATATCAGGAATGCAGGGTTGATTCAGTATTAGGAAAACTATCAGTATAATTGACCATACCAATAACAAAACTAACAGAAATCATATGACTATCTCAATATATGCAGAAAAAGCCTTTGACAAAATATAGCACCCATACTTATTAAAGGCATTAGAGAATATAGGAATAAATGGACTTACCTTAAAACGATAAGTCATATCCATCTAAAACTATCAGCCAGCATTATCTCTAATAGGCTATAAGCTGGAAGCCTTCCCAATACAATCAGGGGTGAAACAAGTATACCCATTATCACCTCTATTATTTAATATTGTACTAGAAATGTTAGCTATAGCAATAAGAAGAAAAAGAAATTAAAGGAATTAGAATAGGCAATGAGGAAACAAAACTAGCACTCTTTGCAAGATGATGTGATGGTACACTTAGGGAATCCTAGAGAATCAAGTAAAAAACTACTTGAAATTATCAACAACTTCACAAAGTTGCAGGATACAAAATAAACTCACACGAATCATCAGCATTTAGATGTATTACCAACAAAATCCAGCAGCAAGAAATAGAAAGAAAAATTCCATTTAAAATAATTGTAGACAATATAAAATTGTTGGGAATCTACCTGCCAAGTCAAACCCAGGAACTATATGAACACAACTATAAAACACTTTTCACACAAATAAAGTCAGATCTAAATTAATTGCTCATGGGTAAGCCAAGCCAATACAATAAAAATGACAATTCTGCCTGACTTAATATATTTATTCAGTGTCATACCAATCAAACCATCAAAAAATTATTTTATAGAGCTAGAAAAATAATAACAAAATTGGTCTGGAAGAATAAAAGCCCAAGGATAACAAGGGAATTAATGAAAAAAATGCAAAATAAGGTGGTCTAGCCATACCAAGATCTCAAACTATATTACCACTAATAATTAATTGATACTTACCAGTGGTAATTATCAAAATAGTCTGCTGCTGGCTAAGGAATAGAGTGGTAGATCAGTGGAATAGAGTAAGTACAAATTACGTTACAATAAATGACCATAGTAATCAAGTAAATGATAAACCAAAAGAGCCAAGCTTTTGGAACAAAAGCTCGTTATTTGACAAAAGCTGCTAGGAAAACTGGAAAACATTATGGCAGAAATTAGGTATACACCAACATATCACATCATATACCAAGATAAGGTCAAAATGGATACATGATTTACACATAAAGAGTGACACAGCAAATTGAGAGCATAGAATAGTTTATCTGTCAGATTTATGAATAAGAGAAGAATTTAGAACCAAAGAAGACAGAGAGAGCATTACAAATGTAAAATAGATTATTTTGATTATATAAAATTAAAAAGTTTTTGCACAAACAAAGCCAATGCAACCAAAATTATAAGGAAAGCAGAAAACTAGGGGGCGGGGGAATTGCTGCAACAAGTATCTCTGATAAAGGTCTCATTTCTCAAATATATAGAAAAATGAGTAAAATTTATAAAAATACAAGTCATTTCCCAATTGATAAATGGTCAAAGGATATGTACAGGCAGTTTTCAGACAAAGAAATCAAAGCTATCTATAGTTATATAAAAATGCTCTAATCATAGGTTCCCAAAGTGGGTGATACCATCCCCTGGGGGGCACTGGAAGGATCCAGGGGGTGGTCATATTTCAAAATAACACAAATTTAAAAAACAAACAAACATTAAAGGGTCAAAGAAAGTAGACTTCCAGGGAAGAACTGAGTATCTTTTTTTTTAAGGGGGGGCAGTAGGCCAAATAAGTTTGGGAACCTCTGCTAAATCACTATTGATCAGAGAAATGTAAATTAAAACAACTCTGAGGTATCATCTCATACTTATCAGGGTGGCTAATATGACAAAAAAAGAAAATATTGAATGTTGGAGGGGGTGTAGGAAACCTGAGATACTAATGCAATATTCGTAGAGTTATGAACTGATCCAACCATTCTGGAGAGCAATTTGGAACTATGCCCAAAGGGCTATAAAACTGCATACCCTTTGATCCAGTAATACCACTACTAGATCTATATCCCAAAGACATCCCAAAAAAGGGAAAAGGATCTATTTGTACAGAAATATTTATAGTAGCCCTTTTTGTGGTGGCTAAGAATTATATATCAAAGGGATGTCCATCAATTGGGGTATGGCTAAATAAGCTGTGGTATATGATTGCAATGGAGTATTATTGTGCCATAGAAATGACAAGTAGGATGATTTCAGAAAAACCTGGAAAGATTTACATGAACTGATGCACAGTGAAATGAACAGAAACAGGAGAATGTTATACACAGTAATGGCAATATTGTTCGATAAAGAATTGTAAATGACTTAAAGTATTCTCAGCCATACAATGATCCAAGACAATCCCAAAAGACCAATGATGAAACATGTCATCCACCTCCAGAGAAAGAACTGATATTGACTGAATACAGACTGAAGCATGCTATTTTTCACTTTCTTTTTTTTTTGATTTTGAGTCTTCTTCTGCAAAATGACTAATGTGGAAATGTTTTACACAATTACACATGTATAACCTCTATCTGATTGCTTACCATCTGAGAAAGGGAGGAGGGGAGGGGAAGGGAGGGATGGAAAAATAGAATTTAGAACTCAAAACTTTAAATAAAAATGTCTTAAAATTTTTAAAATTCTATTTGTTATGGGGGAGGGGTTTTAGGAGGACTAGTGGGAGGACTATTGGGGAAAACTATCATGATATAGAAAAGATATCAATAAAAATTTATTTTAAGAAAGTAATTAGTGGATTTCATCTATCTTACTTTGGCCTCTAGTTCTAACAGACATAGTCAGTTTTCTTTTATGTTTTCTTAATATAGTTGTTCAGGTTTGGTTTTTTTGTTTTTTGTTTTTTTTTGGGGGGGGGGGGTTGGTCATGGTTTTCTGAGTCTAACTTTTTTCTGATAGTAGATATCTTATATTTTCTTCTACTTTTTCAATCTTTTGACTTCTTTTTAATATTTCTTGTCCACTAATACAGTCACTGAGTTCAGTTTGCTTCATTCTATTTTTCAGGGATTTCGTTATACTTGGGTAAGATTTTCTACCTTCTGTTTTAAGCTACTTTTTACTCTCCTTTTTATTTTCCTTTTATAATTCTCATTTCATTTTCTATCTCTTACTTTGTTTTTTCAATCACTCTTGTCTGTCTTTTCTCTGAGGCTCTAATCAAAGTTGGTGTGGGATTACTGTCTTGTCTTCTAGTTTTACTGCTTTGATTTCTTTTACCCCATCATGTTTCTTAATTTTATTTAGTATCTTCTTTTGCTGACTCATTTTTACAGCCTCAGTTTTTAAGCTGCAAATGCTGTATTCAACTTCTCTTCTAGCAATCTTGGATGGTTTGGATAGGCCTCAGTTGTTTCTGTCCACTTTTTAATCTTGACATTACTACCACATCACTCCTGGATGGTGTGACTGCTACAAGATCCTACTTTCTTTTTCGTTCCCTGGCTTCCTTCTCAGCCTCCTGTTTTTGGTTTCAGGCCTTGACTGGCCTTTTTCTCTTTTTCGTTTTCAATCCTTATTTGGTGATTGGTTCTGTACCCTACTGTGGCCCTGGAGGATCAGTGGAATTTTGGAGATCATATTTATGTCAATCCTCCTGCACAGTCATCTCAACACAGGCATCCTGTTGTAAAGTTGGTCCTATCTCTTACTTTGACTCACAGTGCTCTCAGTAGTTTTCAACTAGACCCTATCTCCCTGGGCAGCTACATGGCACAATAGGAAGACCTAAATTCAAATCCAGCCTCAGATACTTACTAGCTGTCATACCTTGGGCAAGTCACTTAATCCTGTTTGCCTCAGTTTCCTCATTTGTAAAATGAGCTGGAGAAGGAAATGACAAACCACTCCAGTATCTTTGCCAAGAAAATCCTGTTTTAACAACCCAGCTAGCAGCTCCTGTTGGGGCATAAGATCCCCCCACAGCCAGCACCCAGGAGGCTGCTGGCATGCTGGGAAAGCACAGGTTCTTTTTATCTGCTTAAACAAGGAAACCGCGGTGAAGGGGTTGACCAGCTTACTTTAATCCAGCATTCATTTAGCATACAGACAACATTCATTTAGTTCAGGGGAAAAACGCCAGCATTCAGTTAGCATTCAGTTAGTTCAGATGAGCAAAGAGACAAGCATCAAGAGACAGACCAAATACAGTTTCATTCACTTACTTCGGGGGGAAAAGCCAGCACCCTGAGGTTCAGAACATTCATTTAGTTCAGGGGAAATGAACCAGCACCCTGAACCTCAAAACCAAAATACAAACAAATTACAAATATCAACAGACAGACCCAATACAATTCATAGTTACCAACATCTGGGCTCGGCCCGAGAGCAAGGGCTGGCCCAGAGTCACGCTTGCCGCTGCTCCCACATCAACCAGAAAAGGAAAGAGGGCTCTTCAAGCTGTCCTCTCCCCTCTTATAGAGTTTTTGACATCATCAAGCGCCACCTGAATGACCAGGGCCGATTGGTTCTTGAGTTGGCCCCTCCGCCTAGCATAGACTAGGTTAACGCCCAATAGGGCATGGCTCTGGAGTTAACACCTCCCCTCAGCCAGCCCCATTACTCATCACACAGGAAGTTCTCTGCTTCCTGGCATGCTCTCTGGGCTTCCTGCCCTGGAAGAGAAGCCCCAGCACCCAGCGAGGCTCAATGAGGTAAGCTGAGTCACTCAAAGAAAACAAAGGCTATTCTGGTCACACTCCACCCATGGTGCTCTAGGACACAAACCCCCAGTGGGGTCACAAAGAGTAGGACATGACTGAAACAACTGAACAACAACCCAAATCCCTGTACACTCCCTAGAGGGACTGGTTCTGTTTAATGCTTCTGTTCTAATAGGCCAGGACTGGGTTTGGATTCAGATATTTGATAACTGGATCTGGCACAGGCTGTTCTGAGGCCTGGTTCATTGTAGGAGTCCCTCCCTACCCCCATTACAGGGTGTCCCAAAAGTCTGGACACATAGGCAAAAATGAATATTTTGAAATATTTGGAATATTAACAGACCTTAGCCCCCTTGACTTCTTTTTCTGAGGTATGCTAAAGGTGAAGGTGTACTCAATGAAAATCACAGATACAACACACTTGATTGAACGCGAAGAGCGAATGTGCTAAAATTGACGGCAATGTGGAGTTATTGCATCGAGTTCACGTGAACCTTGCAAAGCACACCAACCTTTCATCACACATGATGGAAATCATATTGAAGATGTTATTTGTTAATATTCCAATTAAATAAAATGTTGTTGAAAATTTCATTCATTTCATTTCTTGAAAATATGCATTTTTGCCTGTGTGTCCAGACTTTAGGAGCACCCTATAGATTAAAACTTAAGAATAGGGACAGTACTTATAATTTTATTGGTACAGGGAACTCCTAGATGAGGAAATTGCCCCACCCAATTCAGGTTAGCACATCCTCTGCCAATTATAGTATTATAGACTTGCCTAGAGCACCAAGAGGTTGAGTAACTTACCTGAGATCTCATATCCAGGAATGAACTTGAATCCAGGTGTTCCTGGTTTTGAGGCCAGCTCTAATACTCTATAAAAGTTGCATGAGATATCATGAGATATTCCACAAGATGCCTTTTTGGTAACTATATGGGACAAATTCAAAGAGATTCTTAAAAATCCTCCTTGGTCATCAGCCAGCCTTGTTTGTTCTTGGACCAGGCCAGAGAGATCCTTTATCAAACCAAAAGTCATCTTGGATATCTCAGGAGTTTTAGGAAGTTTTTTTCTTCACTCTTCTATTTTCCTCAGGAAATCAAAATGTAGTAGTTGCCAACAATTTTTTTTTCTCCAGAATTGGCCAGAGCCAAGAACTCCAGCCATTTGTTTATAGTTGATCTGTGTAGGGATCAAGAACCCAAAATCCTTGCTTTAGATCCTTTATCATTGAAATAACAGTGGCAAACACAACCTGGAATCCCTTTATATTTGGCAAATTTCTCCAGCTTTTAGGAGGAAAATAAGGAACGATATTGTGTCAGCTTTACCTTCCCTCAGGTCTAAGTGCAGCACCTCTACGGCAATATTTGTCTATTGAAGTCTACCATACTCTGAGCAAGGAATATATTGTTGGGAGTAAAGCCTTTGGCAGTAATTCACTGTCTGTATCCATTCTGCACACAACATTAAGGGTATTTTTAATATATTGGTTTTTCATAGCATCAAGTAATTTATTGGGCTTATCAATGATAAAGTAATACTACCTTGGTAGATAACAGCTGGACTGTTTCCTAAAGGCTACATTGTGAAACAATACACCATTCTTTCCAAAGAAATGAGATATGTGAAGAGAAACACAGCTTGTTATTAGATATCAAGGGATCTGTATCAAATAGCCAGTTCTCTTTTTAATGAGGTAGTCAATCACAATGCAGGCAGCACAGGCTTTCAGTTTGGGATACATTTCTTGATCGATGACAACGAACAAGAATGGGAAAAGTGGGATTGAGAAAAATTGCAATAGATCAATACAGAAGCACTTAACGTAAATAATTTAAGTTTGTTCAACATCTTTAGTTTTTTTGATGTGCTTTTTTCATCATCTCAGGTTCTGTAACTCACCCTCCAAACATGCATTAGAAGACAATGGATGTTGACAAGTCACCTCTTTCAGTGTTACTCTGCCCACTTCCCAGAATCAGGAAAATCTAAATTCAAAACCTGCCTCCGACACTCTCTATGACCATAAACAAATAATGATGCTCTCTGAGCATCGCTTTTCTCGGTTGTAAAATGGGACGCTAATACCTCAGAGAATTGTTTTAAAGCTCAAATGAGATTATTCACAGAAAGTTCTTATAAAACTTTTGAGCTCTATAAATGTTAGTCATGATCAAATCATATTTGTTGAATCTGGCAACTGTGATAAATTGTGATTTTGTTGACTGCTTTGCTCCCGAGAGTAATTTTTAAAAACATCTTTTGATATTCTAAGACCTCCTAAAGAAGGAGTAAGGCCTTACCGTTAAACCATCTTTTGTTAACACAAGTGTAAATACAAGCACGATGCTACTGACCTATCAATCAACTGATTAGCAAATATTTATTAAGGCTCTGCTATGAAGGAAGTGCCAGGTAATAGAAGGTGCATTGGCTCTGGAATCAGAGGACCTGGGTTCGTATCCTGGCCTTGGCACCTGTTATGACCTGGGTGAGTCACCCTCCCTGGGCCTTAATCTCCTTAACTACAGAGTGATGTGGTTGGTCTAGTTGGTCTCTTCTAGCTCTGGAGTTATGATCCTATGTGCCAGGCACTGTACTAGGTGCTGGGGATACAAATACATGCATGAACCACTCCCACTGTCTTTATACATGATTAGCTCCTGCTAAACAAACCTTTTGTCTAACTTACGGAACACTCTGCCTTTTCCTATCTGTAAGCCTTAAATGAAATCACACATAGCTTGACATTTCTGCTTGAGTTTTAATGTAGGATAAATAAAATTTAAACTTTTAAGCAACAGATAAGGAACTGAGTAGCTTGACTACCCAGATAACCAGGAAGAGAAAGCATTTTCACTAGGAGGCAAATTGGATCCACATATCCATCTTGTCTCCTGGGTCAGCTCTAATGGCCCCTGAGATTTTGATCTGTTCAGATCTTCTGATAGGTTCTCATAGTTTATCTGTGAGCAGTCATTTACTTCCATGCTCAACTTTTGAGTTCCCTCTTCCTGCCTACCTATCTACCTTACTTTTACACATAAACTCCTTTGGTGGAGTGGAGGAATAGTAGAGTGAAGCTAGCTTGGGGATCAGCCCTCTCTCAAATCCCTTTGCCCCAAAGTTAAGTTATATACAAAAAGGATATAATTGGTGGGGGAAGTAAAGGATGGAAGATGTGGAGATCAGGAAGAGCCTTATTTGTCACTTAAGTTGAGGTTGGAAGGTAGGCATTCTAAAGAGGTAGAGGTGAGGACAGAGTACATTCTAGGCTCAGGGGACAGATTGCGTAAGGAAGAGAAATAAGATATGGAATCTCAGGATACAAGGAGTACCAAGTAGGCTGGACCAAAGTGGGTAAAGGTTAAGCCAGAACCAAATGAAAGAACTTGTATTTTATCCTCGAGGCAATAGGGAATGAAGCTTTGTAAGCAGGAGAGTAACAGGGCCAGACCTTTACTTTAGTGAAGGCAGCAAAGTATAGGAAGGGTGGCTCATTAATGAGGGCTTTGACTAGAGCAGTGAATTTATGAGTGAAGGGAAGGGGACAGACATGAAATATTTAAACATACAGAGCTGAAAGGAACCTCAGAGGCCATCTAATACAAACCCTGCCTATCCCATTTGAAGAAACTGAGCTCCATAGAGGTTAAGTGACTTACCAAGGTTCCACAGGTAATTAGCTTCAGAGGCAGAGTTTGAACCCAGGACTTACAAGCTTTGTTGTTTGGCTACAACTTTAGTTTTCATTCCCTTCTGGGATTTCTCATATAGTAGAGATAAGTCAGAGATTCCACCTAGGTCCTGATCCTTGATGGACATTTGCTAGACATACTTAATAGTTTAAAGACTGATATACTATTATGAGAGAAAGGGAGGATCTGGAAAGAAATCTATAGAAAAAATCTACAGAAAAGAATAGTAAGAAAGGGAAATACTAAGACCCAAACACACAGAAATAATTTGGTCTTTGAATATTAGAAAAGACAAGTCATCAGAAAAACAGGAGAGCAAATGTTTACCTTTACCTTTGACCTTGATGTAAATTCCAGATTTGGTTAGACAAAATGACTATGAGACAAAGGATCATCTTTGTCTGAATTAGCCATCCCCGGCACAGGATAACCTTTCCAGAAGAAAGTGTCTCACAAACCCTTTTTGTTCCCTACTCACTTAGATGATGACGATAGCTAGCTTTTATACAGCTCCTGCTACATGCCAGATGCTGTGCTCGTGCTTTACAAATATCTCATTTGATTTGTACAACCAACCTGGGAAGCAGGTGTTATTATGATCCCTATTTTACAAATGAGGAAACTGACACAGCCCCGAAGCGTCTGAGGCTGGATTTGAACTCAATGACGTGACACACCCTATGGACCGGGGATTTGTTAAATATGCTTGTGTTCCAAGACTTCCGCCCACTTCTGTCACCTGTATCCTGGGACCTTCCCATCTCACTTTCAGCTGAAACTTCCCTTCTGTGTTGTTTCTCCCATTAGAATGTGAGCTCTTTGAGGGCAGGGACTGTCTATTTGTATCCTCAGTGTTCAGCGCAGTATTTTGCAATTGTATGTGCTTAACAGACTCATTCATTCCCAATTTATTTACTTTCTTTTCACAATTCTGTTAAAAAAAGGCAAATTAAATTATTATAACTTCACCCCTCTACACCTCAGTTTCTTTTTTTTTTCCCAAAAACTTTCTTTAATACCAGGTAGTGCTTCAGTCCAAACACTACGCACGCGTGCACACACCTTTACTAAAGAGGTCCCAAGGAAGGCTGGGTCATGCATTAAGTGTGTTGGGTGAGGACTTTGGCAGGACCTAACGGGTTTGGATATGAGAAAAAGTGGCCCCAGATGAAGCACAGCCCCCTTCCCTCTTCCTCGCTGAGAACCCTCAATGGCAGTGGAACAAGACATTAATGCCATAGCAATGAGGAGGCCACAAGGATCCGGGAGGGGTAATGGAAAGATTTGGTTTCTTTAAAGTATTACAAAATGTGTTTTAAGAATTAAAAAAACAGCCCTGGTCTGCCAGCAGTAGCCCCTTCGTGAGTTGGAGCTACAGGACCTGTAGGAGGCCTGAGCACAGCTGGGTGATTGTACATGAAGGCAGGGGGTAAGTCTTGTTTATGACTGGTATTGAGAAGACCTCAGGGCTCCCCAACACCCTCATCCCCTGCAAGGAAGCAGCTGAGTCTGAGGGACATATTGCATGTACCCAGTTGAGACCAGGAGCTGGGTAGATAGTGCAGTGAAGCTAGTTGTTTGTCTGAGGCCTATTTTCACATGAGGAGGAAAACAAAAACTCCCACCTTGTTCTTCAATGTAAAACAACCAAAGCAACACGACTGATCACCTGCAAACCTGCAACTCAAAACTATCTTTCGAACACTGTCCTTAAAAGTTTTGCGAAGGTATGAAGTATGGGGAAGCAGTTCAGCTTTTCTCTCTTCTTCCCATTTCTAGCCTGTCAGTGTTTTCCTTTGTGGAAGGACATTTCTAACTGCAAGGCAGAAGTATCTGTTGTGAGACAGCTCATAGAGAAAGGGCCATATATAGGGCACCATAGAAAGGGTCATCCGTTTCCTTTCATGCTGATATCCTCTTCCTTCAGAGCAAACTTTCTCCTCAACACCTCTGAAATGAGGACAGCAGCGTCTTCTTCCTTCATCAAGCTCCGATTCAGGTCTTGGCTCTGCTTCATCTAGTGAATGTCCTTCAGGATGCCCATCATGTCTGCAAAGCTGCTAGCCTTTGAGAGAGACACACAGTCCTAAGCCGCACACAGCTTTGGAGTCAGTTTTGCAACATTCAGAGCTGGCAGAACAAAGCATGGGAACTGACGGAAGCTCGGGGCCTTCTAATTCGGCCTCCCCTGTGATGTCGCTAATGACAAAGAAAGCTGTAGAGTAGAATGAGGATCCAAAACCAGGTAAGGGAGAAGTGACATTTGAACATCCTGAAGATAAGAAATCTGGCGTTAATGAAGCCGAAGCTGCCTCTGCTGCCACAATCTTGACAATCTGGCTGCGCAGGTGACCTAGCTCATCTTGTAGTTCAGTGGTTCTGCTCAGAGCTGGTAGGCCAGGCTTTTTCAAGGCCAGGAGCTTTTCCTCCGGCCTTGGAAGGTTGGGCACTGAGGCATCGCGCTGCATGGGCTTCCACTGGTGCCGCAATAGCCAGGTGTCACTCCTGACTTGAGCACAGGTTTCCTCTTCATCTGCTGCTATCCAGGCAATATCGGCCAAAGCAGGGACAGGGACATGTGGCTTGGACATAAGTCAGAGATGTTAGGCAGGGTCTGAAAGGATGCCCAAGGACATGGCTTCAAGGGCAGGTTAGTCCCAATCCGCCAAACTACACTCCAAGCAGCTCCACGTGGTTTGTTGTGCCAGAGTGGGAGAGTAGAATGTTTCCACCTCCGATATCACAGCTGGCTCCCACATGGCAGGCCATCTTTGGGAACAGCAGGGCCCGCCCGGCCCAGCCACTCACTTCCCCTTCCGCTTGCCACCATCCCGCAGAAGTGTGCACCCCAGTTTCTTGAACTACAAAATAAGTAAAACTGTAATTGCTCTGTCTTCCTCCCAGAACTATTATGAGGAAAACCCCTTCGAATCAGACAAATATGTTATTATTATTATAGTGAGTGAACACTACGTTAAGCATTTTTTATACGTAATATGCCATTAGCACTATGGAGCTAGACCCTGTGTCACCCACTTTGGGGAGTTTGGTCTGAGACCTTTCTTGCGAGTCAACATTTAATGGATAAAGAACAGGGTTGGATTTTCTGTCATTCCAACTCCAGGGTTGAAAATAATGCTGTCTCTCGTTTGCAGTGTTGCAATCCTTTACAGTGTCTGGGCCTCACCAATGCCTTTACTGACCTAATCTAATCAATCCTATCAGTTCTGCTGAGGTAAGCATGGCCAATGGAAACGTTTATGATTCCTAGGTTATGAATCATTGAACTCTATTATTAAGGAAATGATATGACTTGCCAAAGGTCAGAGCGCATTAATGACATGGTTGGGACGAATGAAGCCATTTGCTTACTGCCTCAGTGAAGGTTCTTGCTATCACAGCCCATTATAGCAAAGCTCCCTAGATGGATCCTATTTTAAAACCATCTACTTAAATGTTAAAATTTCCCAAACCCCAATTTTACTTGCTACAGAATAACCAGCTCTCCCTCCACTATTATTCCAATGACTCATCTAGTCATAAGATATTCTCAGGGATATCCTAGAGCCAACTCAGACTGGCCAGCACTACAAATGAAGGCTTAGTTTATTGTTTTGTTGATTGTCTGCACTTAAGAATGTGTGAATTTTGCTGTTCAATTGTTTTCAGTCGTGTCAAACTCTTTGTGACCCGATTGGGGGTTTTCTTGGCAGACACTGGAGTGGTTTTGCCATTTCCTTCTCCAGCTCATTATATAGATGAGGGAACTGAGGTGAACAAGGTGAAGTGACTTGCCCAGGGTCACACAGCAAGTAAATGTCAGATTTGAACTTAGCAAGATGAGTCGTCATGACTCAGCTGGATTCTATTTGTTAAATATTAACAAGCACACATGAGCATTCTTATAGGTTATGCCCCGGAAGACAACTTCCATCAGCTTGTCCAGCAGTAGATATACTTTAAAAGTGGAAAGGCTTCAATTAGGGCCCAAGAATTGTTCAGCATATAATACAAATGATTACTACAGCTTGTAAATTTGGGGCTGCCAGGGGCACAGGAGATAGAGTGCCAGACCTAGAGTCAGGAAGACCTAAGTTCAGATCTAGCCCCAGACATTTACTTAGCTGTGTGACTCTAAGCAAGTCACTTAACTGTTTGCCTCAGTTTCCTCATCTGTAAAATGATCTAGAAAAATGTATGGGACAGAATTTTTGAATAATAGGAGAGACATCCTTAGGAGAGACAAAGTAAATTCATTCTACAAACCTTGCAAGATTTGGGCACACCTCCATAATGGAGGAAGCGAGGTAAAGGGGAACCTGCCCTAATTTATACTCTTTAATGAAAAGATTCCCACCCACCCACCTCTATCCCTTCTCACCATTGGCTGGGAGGTGGGCTTACAGTCTAGGCGCAAAAACTACACAGAGGACCAAGGTTGATCCAGTCCGTTCAGGTTTTTCCCTATCAGAACTCAACTGCCAGGGTGGTGCCTGAAAGTCTAGGAGAAGAAATGGGGTGGGGGGGAAGGAGACACCTTCCTGGATCAGAGAACAAATAGCTCACAGGAAGTTCATTATCTTCAAACATCTGAGAGGGGGTGGGGAAGGGCATGCCTTCCAAAATTACAAGGCCAAATCCCAAAACCTCTCCATTAGACATACCCTGTGAAGTCTTCACAATTATCCATCCCATTCAGAAAAGAATGGCAAATCACTCCAGAATCTTTGCTAAGAAAACCCCCAATGGGGTCACGAAGAGTCTGACCACTACTAAACAAAATTTGCAAGGCACATAATGCCCTAGGACTACAAAATGTAGGATACAAAGACAAATAGATAATCCCTGTCTTCAAGGAGTTTATATTCTACTGAGATACAACATGTGTGTTTTGTAGACAAATTCAAGATGATCTGAGGAGGCAGCCTCTAATCACTGGTGAGAATGAAGAAAGGCTTTCCTTAGAAGGTAGCATTTGAGCTGCGCCTTGAAAGAAGCTAGAGGTTCGAAGAGATAAGAGTTAAGAAGGCAGTACATTCCAGGTTTCAGGGACAGCTCATGCAAAGATAGGAGATATAATTTTGAGTTCAGAGAATACCTAGTAGGCCAGTTTGGCTGGAATAAGCAGTGCATGAAGAGGAGCAAAAATGAAATGAATGTAGAAAATATTTGGTGATTTGGGGTTGCTAGTGGGAAGAACGCAAAATGTCACCAACCCTATTGTAAAATTCTGAACTTAAACACAAAAAGAGGGTATTTCCATAGACACAGAAGCCAAAAAACAAAATTTGTATATGAGACGTCCTCTTTATTTCATATCACTTTTTTAAAAAGTATGTCTCCATGTTATTTTCAAAACTGTTCTACTTCTGTGCTTTCTTCTGAATTGCCTTTTGTTTTCTTCTGTTCATTTTTCTATTTGTTTTCATTATTTTTATTTCTCATTTAAGCATTTTTAAATTAGTACATCCCTCCACTACCTTCCCCATTGAGCAAAGTTTAAAAACCCTCAAATTAAAGTCCTTATTAAATAGCTACATAGTTTGGATAAATAAATTCCTACGTTAGCCACATCCCAAAATGTTTTTTTGCATTTTAAGTTCACTTCTCTGTCAAGAGTGGCATCTTTCACCTTCGTTCTTTCGTACACATGGTTTGTCAGTAGTGATCACATTTCTAGTCTTTCATTATTACTGTATGTATCATTTTGCTCTGCAAAAGAGAGGATCTTCCTAGTTTCCTCTGAAGCTGTAGAGTGCATAATTTCTTCTATCACAATAATATACCATTATATCCATATACCACAATCTGGCCATTTTCCAAAAGAAAGACATTTTCTTAGTTTTCAAGTTTTGGCTATGATGAAGAGCTGCTATAAAAATTTTTGTACACAGATCTTTTCCTTCTTTCTTTAACTTATTTAGGGTATCATCCTAGTAGCTGCACAGAGAAGTTAAAGGGTCTGCACAGTTTGGGAATTTTCTGGACATGGTTCTGAATTGCTTTCCATAATGGCTGGACCAATTCATACCTTTACCTAAACAGTGCACTAGTGAAGCTATTTTCCCACAGAACTTCCAACCTTTACTCACTGCCAGTCTTATAGCTATAAAGACCTCAAAATTCCTTTAATATGCATTTCTTTATTAATATGTAGTGCATATTTTCTAGCACAGTACTTGCCACACAACTGGTACTATATAAATTCTTATTCTCTCTTCTCACAAATTATTGTTGATGGTACTTGTATTACATTTATGTTGCTATTGTTTGGGCGTGCTTGAAAATTGAATATCCTGCCCATGTCTTTTTCTTTTCTTTGCAGGAATTCTTCAAAAACTTATTTGTTGATTGTCCATTTTTCTCACTAATGATTAGGCTCCAATTTGTGAGGCACGTTACTTTAGGTTGAGCCTTGAGTTCTTTAGATTTTAAAATATACCAATACCTTCCCTCTGAGTTGAAATATTTCTCTTTATTATGACTATATATAGACATATAGAAAAAAATTTTCTTGAGAAAAATACATCCTTCCTTTTTTGAACATTTTTGTTTGTTTTACATGGATTTGTTAATGTTACTCAATTTTTTACATTTACTTCCAACAATTACTTTGTGACTGAATTAAGAAGGAACTTTTTTCACATGGGGGAAATTGAGAGGATCACCTTAGAACATGTGGTATATTTGCTGCTTATTACATATGGATCAATACAGAAGTCACCAAACCAGAAAAACAAAAGCACTTGTGCAACTAATTTTTGTGATTTGGCTTCTACTTACCACCCTTTGCCCTATATTTTGGAGAGTAGGAGTGGTTCTGGATCTGTAATGTCAACTGTGTAGGGAATTCATTGTGTGGAAACCTTCCTGTCCTCCCTATTTGTAACTTAAACAGTCTTGAGTTACCTGGGTAAGTCAAATGACTTATCCATCATTTTACTAGTTATGTCAGAAGCAAGATTTGGACCCAGGCTCTAAGGTTAGCTTCCTATTCACTGTGCCAAACTATCTCTTTTTACCCTTAGATTGAAAAAAATTTTCTATACCAAGATTAATAAAAATGGTATTACCTGCCTAATTGGCAACCAATAATTTAGCTAAAATAGAAAAGAAAATCTACTTGGTATACGTTGTAGCAGAGAATTGTTATCTCTGTATACTTTAAAGAAATCATGTAACTCATGAATATTTTGAGTACTAAAAAAAAAGTCAAATGTTTATTAATATTGTTCATAGTTATAGATGACTTCTTTCTCTAACTGAATTATTTTAAATGGACTTCCCTCTCTCTGCAGGCTTCATCCTGAGAACATATCACACATTCTTCTGTGGATTAGAATTAGCTATAAACTAAAAGCCAGTGCAACTCTTATCTCACTTCCTATCTTCAAGGACACCCCCACCAAAAACACACAATTTCTTCATCAAAAGAATTCCATACAGCTTCAGTGACCATCTCATGTTCTTAGCAAAGCAATATTTGGGAATGTTAGAGTGCTAAGGTAGTTATCTGGAAATCTGGGTTCTAGTCCTACCTCCGTAATCTCTTGACTTCACTAGGTCTGAGTTTTCTACTTTAAAAAAAGATTCTATTTGCCTAGATCAATTTCTACCTTTCTCCATTTTTTTAGGTGTTAGGTTTGAGGACTTCAATGGAGTGTTGTGGAAAATGCTGGATTTGAAGTCAGCAGAACTAGGTCTGAACCTATTATTACTAGTTTTGTAATTTCAAAGTCCTGTCCAACTGAGATTCTGTGATTTTTAAATCGAAAGCTGAGTTCAGTTGGTAGGTAATTCTCTAAATCACAGACAAGTTTGTGATCTGCATCATTTCCCCATTTCTTAAAAGAAGAAAATTTACAGAGTATAATAATAACTTACATTTATATATGTGCTTTAAAACTTGCTGTGAGAAGACTTCTAAGATACTTCGATGGGTCACCGATGAGGAAGCGATTATTGTTTTTTTAAGATTATATGAGTGGACAGAAGTACTCCCAGGTCCTACCAAAATGGAAAGGCTTCAAGTATGGGCCTAGACTCATCTGAGGTGCATTAAGCATATCCTTGATGAAAATGAAAGGTAAACACATGGAATTTAACAAATATTGGAACACATTTTCACTTAATTCAATTGATTCAAAGCTAGAGAGAAAACAAGATCCCACACTGTGTTTACCAATAACAGAAAAGCATTTGATTTAGTAGATATGTGTGTTTAGATTGCACTTCAAAGGCTTTTCCTTTTAAGAAGGTATCTCCCATGCATATATTAAGATATTACAAAAATCTCTGATACAATTGAGAATCACCAAGAATAGATTCTTGAAGAAAAAAATTTCCAAAGGACAGACAAAAAGGAGGTGAATTCACCAAAATGTTATATAAATGTGAGCTGTTACTTTTGCTGAAGAAACATTGCCCCCAATCTGTTTTAGTCTTCATTGTTTGTGTAGAAAACATTTTAAAAATGTGTTGGTCTTTCTTTCCTGACTTTCTAAGAGCAATGATATCAATATTTCTTGATAACTGAAAATCTTAACATGTCTCAGGGTTATCATTCTGAATGTCAATGAATTTATAGTAGAAGATGTAAAAGATTCAAGAGTTTCAGCTTCAACATGTATCGAGCCCAGGAATCACAGGATCACAGATTTAGAGGAAGGAACTTTAGAGGTCATTCAGTCCAACACCTTCATTTTACAACTGAGAAAATTGAGACCCAGAGAAGTTAAGTGACTTGTCCAAGACCACACAGGAAAAGTAAACATCAGATCTGAGATCTGAACCTAAGTCCTATGATTCCAAATTGAACATTCTTTCCACTAAACCAAAAACAAAATACACTTGTAAAAATATTGTTTGGAAGGAGGTAGCATTCCCATGGAAAGAATACTACAAATATACGTTGGGTTTCTAGGGTAACCCACCAAAGCCTATTTAGCCATAATTTGGTAGAACTATAATATTAATAACATTATAAAAACCAGTATATTCTTTTTAATATTGTGTCTCTGGAAAAGCCAGAACTCAGGACACCAAGAATATCCCTCCTGACTTACCTCTAGAAATAAGAGCGCAATTTGCTCTTTCTTCCCTACACCAGTTCTGACAGTGGGAGCTGGACCTTGGTAGCTCCACTGACATGAGGAAGGGAATATGGGAAGGAAGAAGAGAGTGCAAGGATCCCTAGTAGCTGTGCTGCTGGACAGGACATAGCGCGAGTATAGCTAGAGTGGAAAAGAATTCCAAAGTAGAAAAAGGCAAAGAAGTCGGAATGGAAATCAGTTGATCTAGAAGATAGTATAGGGTCTCCGTAGGCAGTGCTGGCAGGACATGGAGGAGAGAGGTTTTTATTAACAGTCGTAGTGGAGAGGAGAGAAAAATAAGGAAAAAGGGAGGGAAATCCCTAGTGAGAGCAGTCGGGGGTGGGGAGTAAGGGTGGAAGAAGGGATAGTCTGCTCCTAGGTAGCAATGGCTGGAAGCCATTTCTTAAAAGGGGCCAGGATTCCTAGTGGTAATAATGGCTGTAAGGAAAAGGTAGCAAGGTGTCCCTGGCTACCACATGTGAGGGGTATTGCTAAGTCAGGGCCTGTCTGTATTTAAAATTTCAAAAATCAAATACCTGATGGTGGGGAAATCTTGTTTTATAATCAATGTTTCTTCTAAATGTGGAATGCCAGAAAAATACAGTTAACTAAAGTTAGCTGGGGGTGTCTGAAGTTTTATTTTACTTTATGCTTTTTCTCTTCTCTCACTATTATTTCACCATGGCAAAGACTGTACACACATGTACACATGTGTATGTACACATGTACGTACACACACACACACACATTTTATTAATACTTGTAAAATTGAATAGAAAAAAATTAGAAGTGGTTTCTATAGAATACTTTTAGTCAAATAGTGCTTCTATAATACATTGCTATGGAAACTAATATTGATGGGTCCAATAATAAAAGATACAAAAAAGCCATTAGCAATAAGCAAATAATAAATCACTGAAGCTATTATTTGTTTAACCAAGTCACAAAGGAATTTAAAGAGTTCTTTGAAAATCACAAGAACTAGAGCTCTTTCATCACAGAAATCTCTCAAATTTTGTTTAGGAATATTATTAGAAGCAACATAAGTTATTTTTATGCATATTCACTAAATTTAGGACTTTTCTTTCCAACTATATCTACGTACACTGACCTAAATAACTGATGTAGAAAAGCATTAGTAGATCTTGAATATTTAATTATGATTTGCCACCAAATGCCTTAAACAGAATTTAAATGAAAGGGTTATCTATGAAAGCATCAAGTTTTATTGCTGGCACTTCATCATTAGATTTTTATTTTCCCAATTAAAAAAAAAAAGAAATAATGTAGTTAAGTTTTGCAAATAAGTATGAAGGTATAAACAAACAGTTTGCTCATTTCACAGGATATATCACTTCTGGATAGTATGCTTTTCTGGAGAAGGCTATTATTTAACGAGTAATTTTGATGCCAAATTGGGAAAAACAAAATGGTCAAACACTTACCTAGGCATGATACCAGTCACTTTGTTAAAATGATAATTATTTATACAGGGTGTCCCCAAAGTCTCAGTGCAGTTTTTAAGTTTTAATAGCTTAATAGCTTAAAGCTGCGCTAAGACTTTGGGGACACTTTGCATATAGAAAATATTACAGTCTGATCACATGTAGAGAAAAAAACATGTCTTTCCTAAGGTCTTCCCTACCTTCCTAAACTGCAGTAATAAAAAAATCATTTAGATGGGAAGAGGGAGTCTTACCCAATCTTAAGTCTGACTATCTTTGAGCAACTTGGTACAGTAGAGACAAGGTCTACAGATAAAGCGATCGCCAATAAAGACTCCAAATTACTACACTACCTCCCTTAAAAAATAAACATACCCAGTTTACCAGTTAACATAATCCTCAACAATCATTCAGACTCCTCAGCCCCTGTGGTCCATTTCATTCTTTTATAAAAAGGTTCATCAGAAAAAAATGCAGCACATCACACACACATATATACACACATACATAAATGTGTAATAATAATAATAGCATTTACATTGTGCCTAAGGTTTGCCAAGCACTTTATAAATATTATTTCATCTTACCCTCCTTATAACCCTGTGAGGTGGGTGCTATTATTATTCCCATTTTACAAATGAGGAAACTGAGGCAGACAGAGGTTAAGTGACATGCCCAAGGTCACAGAGCTAAGTGTCTGAGGCTGGATTTGAACTCATCTTCCCAACTCCTGGTCCAGTGCTCTAACCATCATGCCAGATGCCACTGTTTATAAATATATGTGCTCTTAGAAAGTGTTTTATTATATTCCTGAATGTAGGTTTCAATGCTTAAGTAATGGATTAGTTAAACCAGGGAAGCACCATTTGCTGCTCACAGATAGATTAGAGGCAAAATATCAACAAAAACCCAAGTGGCCAAAAATATCACAATCATAAAATTTTGAATTTCAAATATAACATTTTTTTTAAAACTATTACCTAGTTACTTTAAAATCTTAGTTTTCTAAGAAGGTTGTTCCATTCTCCCAGAAAGGTAAAAGGGAACAAATATTTTGGAACTGAAACCAAAAATAAATGGGAATTCTTCCACACTCTGACTATATCCTACTCTAGCAAAACTGCTTAAAGAAATTATGCTTAGTACAAACCTTTCTCACAGCTACATATGGTTCAATTTATATTATCCTCTTACTCTACTGCAGTTCAATTAAACACTTCATATTATCTCATTTAATAACAATCTCTCTTTAAAAAGCTTTCATTGTTAATTAATAAGCCTACTTCTTCTTCTTACAAAATTATTACTGAATTTCTTAAAGGACCTATAATTTTAAATGGCACACCAACTTAAGGAAAAGACAGAATACTTCATTTAAAAAAATTTGGAAATAATTGCTTTCAAAGAATAATTCCTAGAAACATAATTTATCCCCAAATCCATCTATATATTATAGGTAAATCAAGTTTGCAAAAGGCCATTAGTCTCTCGAAAGTTGTCAGCGTTGTATGAAGTGTAAACTTGTTTTAAAGATACTTTTTGATTAATGCACTTTGACATGGTTTGTATTGAAAACTTCTAAAAAAAATTAACAAATACAGATTTGTTCATTTGCTTCAAGGCCTTTCTAAGAAATATAAGCCACTTGAAGAAGCATCAGATTCTACAGTGGCAAACTTCAACACAAATGAAACACTCTTGAATCACAGTGCAAAGGGCAAAGCTCAAGACTACATTCCAAAGTGACACCAGCATAAGATTTGATTGTATGACTCTATCCCTTAAAAAAAATAGCACACTTGGTTATGCATGGCTTTTAGCCTTAGTCTAATATTACTCTATCAATTATTGACCCTATTCCCCTCCCACAAAACCCAAATCAGTCATGTGGAAATATACATATTCTCTGAACACTGTTTAGAGTCCTTGGTTTTCCAGCTCTGATGGAGATCCTGAAGGCGTTCAGAAGTCCGTGTGCTTATATTCAGGGCAGGATGAACTTTGCAAATTCCATTTTCCTCCATCAGTGATAGACCGCAAATTCCAAAGTATGCATGCAAAGCATCTGAAAAGAAAATATTAATATTTTGATAGCTATTTTGGCATATACTGTAAGACATTTTAAGTGCATAGCATATTACCTTTCTTTGATTCACTTCAACAAACATTTACTGAGTGCAATTGTGTGTAATGCAATTTGCTTAAAGCTACAAGGGAATAAAATAGACTCTGACATAAATGCAAACTGTGGATGGGTAGATAAGATGGGCACACAAATAAAATACAAAACAGAATATGAAGTGCAATCATATAGGCATAGAGAGACAGAACTTCCTGCTTGGGGAGTGGTGGTGGTAGAAATTAAAGGAAATAATGATGAGGAAACACCTGAAATGGGTCTTAAAGGATAGTCAAGATATCAGTAAGAGGAGGGAAATGTGTGGAAATGTGTATATTATAAGAACAGAAGGAAGAAAAAGCAAGTGCACACGGAATTTTGACTACTAGTGAATAGTCTGTACGACCAGGAACATACAATACATACATGAAGCAAACAATGGTAAAATGATTTTGTTAACAGTTTTTTAAAAAAAAAATTTCTTTTAAAATCTCAAATACTATATTGTGAAAAAATTAATATCTATAAAATTTTTAAAGAATCTCAGAGTTAGAATTGGCCACTGAAACCAATGCCTACAAGAACAAGACTCATGTCTTGACAGACTGAAGGTCTCCAGTGACAGAGAGTCTACTACCTCTGGAAGCAACCCATTCCACTTCTGAATAACTCCAACTGTTGGTAAGGATTTCCTTACAAGTCTAACATTGACTTTCTGCAACTTCTACCCATTGTGCCTACTTTTGCCCCATGGGACCAAGAAGAATAAATCTAATCTGTCTCTTTCCATGTGACAGCCATATCTGAAGACAACTTATCATGTCTTCTTTTTAATTTTTTTATGAAAATGAATTTATCGATATCTTTTGTATCATCATAGTTTTCCCCAGCATTCCTCTCCCTCCAATAGAGCCATATTTAATAAAAACAAGCATAGTGTGGAGCATTTTGGTTGAAAACTGATGAAATGCAGGAATAAAAGTAACATCATTAAAATATATGATAATATTGTTTCTCAGCCTCTAATGATCTTCAACTAAATGTTTCCCACAGTGGTTCTATCCTCTGGTTTTGGGGCTCCATCTCATGAATATATCTTAACACATGATGCTATTCTGCCTCCCTTACTTTGACCAGGTTCAATGCAAGAAAAGAAGAAAAAAAAAGAGAGAAAAAGAGAGACATTTGAAGCAAAGCAAAATCCTGATCTGTGACGAGAAGTTGTCTAAAAATGTCATGAAGGAGGAATAATTCGAACACTGAAAATGTGAAGCTAGGAGGTGAATGAAATTCTTTCTAAAAAGGAGTAAGGTAGATGATTTAAGAAGTAAGCAGTTGCTCATTCTTAAAAGTATCTATGGAGTTATCTATCTCCATCCACCCTCCATATTATCTAAGATAGCATAGATCCACAGGTGCTATGATGGAGGGTGGCTGTTGACAAGGTAACAAAACTAGTTATCTATAGTCTTTAAATGGGAGGTCTTCAATAAACAAAAGAAACCACCAAAGACTTATCAAAACAAATGGTTACTATCCAGTTCAGGCAATTCACATACACAAATACTGGCAAAAGGAACTTAGGAAGCATAGTGAAAGACTAATATGTCTTGGGCAAAAACTTGTCTTGAATGAACCACACCCTCAGGTACTGAAAGAAATAGTGGACATATAACTGCTGGATCTCTGTCAGTTAAATCTGTTGAGAAATCATAGATCTCCAATAGAGAAGTGTTTAAAGAATATGAACAAATAGTTCTCAAAAGAAGACTTGCCTGACTATACGAAAAAATGCTCCAAATCGCCAGTAAAAGCACTGACATCTTAACTCACACTCAGTAAATTGGCAAAGATAACAAAGATAACGGATGGTCTCTGTGGAAAGTCAAGCATGCTAATGCATCGTTGACTGGTACAACCACTCAGGAAAGCAATTTGTAATAATGCAAACAAAGTGACTGAAATGTCCACACCCTCTCTGATCCAGAAATTTTACTGTTAGGCATATAGGAAGCCCTAAGGAAGTTATATGAAATTTCATGGCAGCATAAAACCAGCCATGAATTGGGGAATGGCCAAAGAAATTGAGGTAAATGACTATGATGAATGAGAAACAGAAAGACTTATATGAACTGATGCAAAATAAAGTAAACAAAGTCAGAAAAACACTATGACAATGAATGAAATAATGTAAATGGAAAGAAGAATCGCAAAACTATCAAAATTGAATGATAAAAAGGTATTGGCCCCAAGGAAGAGCTATTATAACACACTTCACCAGACTACTTTAAGTGGGAGGAGAGGAAGGGACTAAAAAATCAGATTCTCTCTGTTAATTAATTTTAACGTATTGTTTTTCTCTCTCCTCTTAAAAATATTTTAAGGGATGGCTTTCTAGAAGGGAGTAGGAGGAAAGAAACAAGGAAATCAAGGTGAAGTAAGAACAAAAAATGCTAAAATCTATTTTTTTAAACAATGATAAAGATAAAGCAATGATAAAGAACAGAACAGGTAGCACATATGGGTATTTTGGAGATTGGTGATTTTCCAAAAGAGGGAAGAGAATCAAAATCTGCAAGCTATTGGCCAATGAGGTTTACTTCTATTGTAGACAGAATTCTAGGTCATATTATACAAGTGATGATTAGTGAATCTAGAAAATCAAGTCAAGAAGCACTTAGTAAGTATTTACCAATTTCAGGCACTGTGCTAAAAGATGGGGATACAAAGAAAGCAAGTAATAGTCCCTGCTTTCTAAGAGCTCAGTCTAATGAGGAAAGTGTCATTAAAACAACTATCTATACCATTCTGTTCTATCCTACTGTTGTCTTGGGTATATGGGGTATTCAAGGAGGACTAGCACCTGTAGTGTGAGAGTCCTTTTCAGGGGTGCTTATCCACCTTTGGTGTCCAGTTGCCATCTCTCACCTGTGGCTCCAAGAAACTGTGGCATGCATGGCAGCCACATCTCAGTAAAACCATCTTGGCAGATGGGCTACACCAGGTTGAGGCTGACACACCTCAAACCCATCAATAAGTTGGGAGAATTCTACCCCAAGCATGTGAAGACTTCCCCTGGTGGAATGGGTAGATGAGAACAATCTGTTCCAATGGCCATGAAGGCAGCCGAAGCAGGTGCTGTGGAGTGTTTAGAGTATGGTCAGATATCGAAGAGGCCAAGGTCATCCACTACATCCCAGCCATCCCCAGTTGTCTTGATTTTTGTCTTACCACTGGACTTTGTTGATGACTTTGTACAACTCTGCCTCACTTAAATCCAATCAATGTGCAAGTCAAGACATCACCCTATGATGTCATTGGTCCTTTTTCGAAAATGAAGATAAACAACAAGTGTCTGAAGCCAGATTTAAACTCAAGAAGATGAGTCTTCCTGACTCCAGGCCTGGCATGCACTAACTAGCTGCCCAAGGGCTTGGTATTCAAGGGGCTTGATATTCAATATATATTATTGTTGGTGGTCAGCCATATTCAACTCTTCATGATACTGCAGTGGCTTGCCATGTCCTTCTCCAGTTTTATGCAGGCAGAGGTTAAGCGACATGCCCGGGCTCACACATCTAGTAAGTATCTGAGGTCAGATTTTAACTCTGATCATTCTGACTGCAGGCCCAGCACTCTATCCACTGTGCCACCCAGTTGCCTGGAGATGTATGTATGTGTATATGTATCTCCAAGATACATAAACAATTAATAAATATAGACAAGACTAAGAGCCATTCCCCAGTAGATAAACGGTGAAAGAATATGCATTTCAAAAGAACTGAAAAATATTTACAACCACATGAAAAAATGCTTCAAATCAATAATAAGAGATGCAAATCAAAACAGCCTTGAGGTTTCACCTCACATTCTGCAAGCCAGCAAAGATAACAAAAAGTAGCAACATTTGGTGATGGAGGTGTTGTGGAAGGATAGGCACAGCTAATACATTGTTGGTGGAGCTGTGAAATGGTACAACTATTTCGGAAAGCAATTTGCAATTATGCAAATAAAGTAACTAAAATGTCCTTTGAACCAGAGGCTCAGAGCTTATACCCCAAGGAAATGCAATAAAATTCAGGTCTTTTGTCACGCCCACTGTTTTCTAACCACATACATCTTTATCTGGGATTAAGAAATCATTATATTTTGAGCTCCTGGCAAGAAGGAACTATTTTAATTTTCTTTTTTTATCCCCAGCTTCTTAGCACAGTGCATGACACAAAGTACTTAATAAATGCTTCATTCATTCACTGAAGAAAATGAACACGTTAAATACAATATTTTGCATTTATTCCTATTAAATTTTCTCTTATTGGATCTACTCCATTGTTGTTGGGATCTTTCTGGATCTTGAATCTGTCATCCACATGATGTGACCTAGTGAATCTGGATGGTTATCTAGGGTAGAAATGAAAACCATACTTTTAAAATGGTAACCAAATCACTTGGTCCTAAAATCTCATTTATAAGTGGTAAACTGCAGCTTTTACTGCATGCATGTGTGTATGTGTGTAAAATGTTACTTTTTAAAAATACAGCTGGTCTGAATGGCCATGAGATATTCTTCTAATTCTGTTCTTTTAAAACTATGTATACCCTTCCAGATATAACAAAATTCAGACAGTTTTAGGGGTCTAAGCTTCTCCCACTGATACTCAGTCTTTGGGATAGAGAATAAGAGTAAGAATGGAGGAATAACGCACTCCTAAATTTTAGGGAAAGCATTCTCTGCTCCTTTTATCCCCCTTTCCCTTGATCCTTCACGTAGATGTAAATAACTATTTTTGGCACTAACTGCACGAAATACAGTGCCATGAGAACATTAAGGTAAAGGGTACCTTAGTTATCTTTCTCTTCCTATATGTCTTGCTACTCCTCAGTCTCTTTTCCTGGAGTATTATTCATATTGGGTCCTCTAAATGTGGGTGTATCACAGGGCTCTGTTCTGGGTCCTCTTCTCTATTCTCTGTATTTCTTGGATTTAGTAACCTCATCTGCTACTATCATGTAAATGACTCCTAAATCTATATATCCAACCTGGGTCTCATTCTTGAACTCTAATATTCATCTCCCATTCAACATGACAAAAAAGAGGACTCACTATCTTTTCCCCTAAATCCATCCCTCTTCGAATGTTTCTCTTAACGATACTGCCATCCTTTCAACTTCCCAGATTTACAAACGTGGAATCATCCTTGACTCTACATTCTTCTTAACCCACATATCTGATCATAAAACTGCCGAAGAAACTGCTCTAAAAGAATAGGATGAACATGTCACTGCACCACACCCACTTCCCACAAACACAAAGCCTCTAATTAAATTTAAATTCTTTCTTCACAGGCCATTTTGTTTTTACTATTTTTCATTGCATTGTGGTCAATAAAGAACGTTTATACATTTTTCTGCATTTGTGAAGTTTTATGCTCAATACATGATAATGATAATAGCTATCATTTATATAGTGCTTTAAAGTTTGCACAACATATGACAAACATTATCCCATTAGAAGGTAGGTGCTATATCATTCCCATTTTACATACTGAGGTAGACAGAGGTTAAGTAACTTGCCCAGAGTCATAGAGCTAATAAGTGTCTGAGGCTGGATTTAAACTTAAGACTTCACTTCTATCCACTATGTCAGCTAACTGAAAAAACAGTTGGCTAGTTTGCTGGTTAAACGACTAGCTGGTAAAGGTACCATGTACTTAGATGCCTTTCAGGTCCCATTCAGTAGTAGGTAGACATACATCACTTCATTTCCTAAGTTCTATTCAGGTCTTTAACATTCTTCTTGTTTATCCTTTCGTTAGATTTGTTCAGGTCTTAGAGGAATATGCTGAGGTCCCTCACTATTACAGTTTTACTATTAATTTCCCTCTGTAATTTGCTTGACTTTTCTTTGAAATATTCAAATGCTATGCTAATTGATGAATCTGTACTAAGTATTATCATATGTGGTGTTTTTTTAGCATGATCTACTTTCAATGTATTTCCCTTTTTATTGCATCTATTTTTATGGTTACAAGTATAGCATGAATGTGATTTCTATGCCTGCTTTTTTTTGAGTTCACCTAAATCATTTGGTTTTCCCCAAATCGCTTCAGTCTCTCATTTTAACCTTTGTGAATCTTTATGTTATAAGTGTGTTTCTAGTAAATATCATGCAGTGTGATTCTGTTTCCCATTTTGCTATGGGTCACTTCATTCAATCCACAATCATGATCAGGACTGTTGTGTATGCCTTTCCACCCTGTGCTCTCGTACTTTTTCTTCTTTTTTTGTCCCTCTTTCCAACTCCAACAGGAGATGCTGAAACAAGTCTAACACTTTTGTGATCTACAAATCCTATATTCTGCTTCCATTCTGGTTCCTTTTTCTCTTCTGCATGCCCCAATCCCAATCCCAAATTTACTCTTTCTTTTGTTTAGATCTCTTCATTCTCACTCTCTGTCCTGAGAGTATGTTTTGTTTATCCTGTCCTCTCTCTTATATGTTCTCTAGTACTACATGTTGGCCTATTTCCCTGTTGAGTTTAATGTACTTCTGCACCATACTGTGTGTGTGCGCGCGTGCGCGCGTGCACATGTGCAAGAGAGAAAGTGAGACAGACACAGATAG
This sequence comes from Trichosurus vulpecula, assembly GCF_011100635.1. Taxonomy (NCBI): domain Eukaryota; kingdom Metazoa; phylum Chordata; class Mammalia; order Diprotodontia; family Phalangeridae; genus Trichosurus; species Trichosurus vulpecula. Next base: position 477,426,666 of record NC_050573.1, read on the forward strand.
CAACAGCGCAACTTCCTGTGTCTGTTTAGTCTCAAGCATCCCTATTATGTGAGATAGTGAGTTCCTTCCCCTTTCTCCTCCTTCCCACTCCAGTACACAGATTTTCTTTTTCTCCTAAGACCACTAAAACAGAACAAGCCTTCTCACCTTCTCAAGCCCTCTCCTTGTCTTATTTTCACTTTATGACTCTTGAAGCCATTGGGATTTTGACAGGCACTATTTGACAGAATAGATCCTTTATTCTCCCACTATTATGTATAAACAATTCATCCTATGATGGTTTTTTTTAATTGATAAAATGTATATACTTTTCTGTTTCTCTTGTCTCTTGTATTACCATTTTGAACTCTAATACTTCTGACCTTTTCATCAGGACTGACTAGAAATCCTCTACTTCATTAAAGATCCATTTTTCTAGTCATAATCACATGAGTAGACATATTCTTGAGTCTTCACTAACTCTCCAAAACTCTCTGAAAAGTCAAATTATGCACCAGAGGAAAAGCAATTACAACTATAGCCACAGGCCAAGACATCAAGAAACCTAACAGGGTAATAGCCTTATGAATTAACAGCAGAGATTACTAAGTACTAACTCACTCAGCAGGCCTCCTCCCCTAAAACCCTTACACTCTCAAAAGGATGACATATTGGTTTGCACTCTGGGATCCAAACAGTAAATTTTTTTGTGCTGCTACTACAGTCTAACAGTACACCCTGCCCCTGCACTCACCTCGCTATTTAGAAAAAGGAAGAAGATGAACTCTGTCCACCCACTTGTAGAAAAGGGGGAGGCATAGGAGGGCAAGAATGTCCTTTGCCTTGGATAGCAGGGGGAAAACTAGGGAGGACACCAGTGAGGACACAGATCTACAAGGCCTAAAAGGTATCAGCATTCAGCTGGGACTAACCTGTACTGTCCCCTCAAGGGACAGGGGTCTGCCATCAAAGGAGAAGGTGACAGAAAGTGATAGGAGAATATAAAGAAAAAAAGACTACCAAAGATCTAAGAAGAAGGAAACTTAGTTTAAAACTTAGGGCACAAGCAGATGAATCAACAGGAAAGATATTAATACAGAAGTAAAAATGGACACTATGAAATCTTGAGTAACAAAAAACAGCACTAAACAGATACTGTAAGGCAAAGGAAGTTGAATTAACACCATAAGACAAAACACACTGTGGACTCCTAAGAAAGCATGGAACTGCAACAAGATGTTGCTGACATGTTCAAGAAGAATCAAAATTTTGGAAAAAGTTAAAAATAAACGTTAGGAAGTATAGCCTGCAAAACAAAATAAAAATAGAAAACTCTTAGTCAACCATAGCAACTCTCTCCAAAGAAACTAAGAGAAAACAACTAAATGGAAATATAAATATTCTGCAAGTAACCAGGAGAAAAACTTTCAAACACAAAGGAACACAATACCATTCTGAACCCACAAGAAACAGAAGGTGCTCAAGCTATACCTCAAGATGACATACCCTGCAAACCAGAGCCTAATCACCAATGGGGGAGAAAAAGACCCAAGCAGATTATCTGACTTCCAAACACCTCAACCAGAAACACAAGAAATGCAAACAAACAAGGAAATACCAGTCAAAATAAGTAAATAAAGGGACTGAACACTTGCTCAGAAAGAGATTCTAGAGTGATCACTCTGCTAGCACCAGGTGCCATCTGGCAGCCTCATCTACCCATTACACAGTTCTAGGTCACAGTTCCAGAGCATAGAGGAGTGGTTGAGGTCTCAAGGAAATAGAGGCTCTATCTGGGTAAGAATCTGAGTGCAGACCAGGAAGGCAGCCATATCTCTCCTTGGATCACGAGACACTGGAAGACTGCATATTTCTCTAGTCGTTTAAGGCCTTTATTTCTTCAAGGAGCATTTTGTGTTTTTCAATGTTTGCGGGTTTTTTTTTTTATGATCAACTATGTTCATTGTTTTTCTGTTGGAGTATCTTTGCATCTCTGGCATTAACTCAAACTAATTATAATTAATAAGTTCTTGGATGAGTTGCTGTAGGTTGTTTTGTAGGCTGTTAGTAGATATTTTTCAGTCTATGTTCATTAATGATTTTGGTCTGTAATTTTTTATTGTGTTATCTTTGCCTGGTTTAGGCATTAGGATTATGTTGGTGCATTGTCATTTTTTGAAAATAATTTGTGTAGTATTGTTATTAATTTTTCTTTAAAAGTCTGATAGAAATGTCCTGCAAATCTACCAGGGATTTACTGAGTTTCTCCCTTCCCTATTTGCTAACTCCTTTTCAGCTAGTTCTTTTTGTCCTCAGGGGGATCATATGGTTCTTAACCCAGCACAATGTGACATTATCACCCTAATGTCCATATTTGTACTGGACCCACTCCCTAACCTCTGCTGTTCTTATAAGAGCTCCAACCTATCATTTATATGGCAAATGATTCGTATGCTGTTTCACTAGTATGCTAATGAATTCTTTTATAAGTGCTATCATGACCCACAAATAATTATATACAGTGAGAGGCACTGGCAAAATTGTTGTAGTCCTTCGCTCTCTAGATGCAAGACCATTTGGCCACAGTCATGACTACTGCTGAGGGATTACTGTAAATAAAGATCTTCTCTGCCTTGTCCCTCAAGGTTCTCTCACATGCCAGCTATGCAATCTGAATTTCAGTCCACTGGAAGTCTTCCCCCCACCCCCATTTCATATATTATGCTGTCTCACAGCAGATAAACCAGTGGTCAACAAGGCAAAATCATGTTCCTGAGGAGCCATGTTCTTTTAGGTGGGGATCCACTGGACCAGTGGAGGAAGCCAGACCAAGGTTCAGGGTCCAGACCAGACTTCAGTCTCTGAAATAGCTGTCACCCTTTTGTGAAGGGCATTTAATACCAGAGAAACTCAGGTAAGTGCGACTTCTAGTGCACTGTTTCCATTTAGTAATAGAAACTTCTGTGCTCTACCCATTTCTTTGCATGGCTTCCTGTGCATCTATTCAATCCATAATGGGCAATTCCAGACAAAAGGTGATTGTATGACTCTGTTTCTTCTGTTCAATAGCAAGTAGGATCCAAGAACAGGAGCAGTCCATCTGTAGGACTGTCAACAAGCAGGGAATGCAGGACTTGGTTCTTTCTTTACCCTCTTAGGTAGTCTCTTCCAGTCACCACTAAACTACTTTTCCCATCCAAGCAGAAGCCCACTCCCTATCCCACAGAGATGACTCCCTATATTTGATCAAAAGGGCTCTTCTAGCAAGATACCACGTAATATACCAATATCACCCCACCTTTTGCATTTGTAGTATCCTTCCCCAACTCAGATGATGTGAGCCACAAGGCCATCTCATTTCATCCAAATTACCAACTATGCCAAATGTTGGAGGAGGGTTTGTCACCAGTACCAGTATCAAGCCAGTTCAGGTTTGAATTGGATGAAATGAAGTACTCATAAATCTCTGAACATTTAACAAAAGGAAATTAACTTACACAGCAAGGATATGCAACAAGAATGAGTGAGACTTAACTTCTTTAGATGAGGCCATTCTTATCACATATGAAGCACAGTTGGTCAGCAGAATAGGGTATGGTCACTCTTATTGTCTTCAGATGTCTCCCAATTCATAGGGACATCAAAAACAATGTAAATGGTATTTTACGCCCTTATGTAACCAAGAAGCTGTGTCGAGGGAGGTAATGGCCTATGACGTTCCAGCCTATTGTTGTTCCATCCTACAGTCATATCTGATTCTCAGCGACCCCATGGACCATAACAAACCAGGTCCTTCTATCCTCCACTATCTCCTGAAGTCTGTCCAAGCTCATGTTCATTGCTTCCATGACACTATCCATCTCATCCTCTGTCATCCCCTTTTCCTTTCACCTTCAATCTTTCCCAACATCAGGGTCTCTTCTAATGAGTCCTGTTTTCTCATTAAATACTTCTCAAAGTATTTAAGCTTAAGCTTCAGTATTTGACCTTCTGGTGAGTAGTGTTAGTTAATTTCTTTAAGTATTGACTGATTCAATCTTCTTGCTATCCAAGGAACTCTCAAAAGTCTTCTCCTGCATCATAATTCCAAAGCTTTGATTCTGTGGCACTCAGCTTCCCATATAGACCAACTTTCACAGCCATACTTTGCTACTGAAAAAACCACAGCTTTGATGATGCAGACCTTTGTCAGCAAAGTGATGTCCCTGCTTTTTAATATGCTGTCCAAACTGCTATAGGGAAAGGTAGTGAGAGGGAGCCCTGGTTCTGTCACATGCTCCCTGAATATTTTTATTAAAGAATCTTTAAAGGATGTGTTTACTATTTCTGCCTTTTTACATTTATTTGCATTATATCTCCTTAATACATAGACACTTTTTGTAAAAGTTCCTTGCAGTACTGAGTATTCTTTAGCATTCATGTTTGGAAAATGCCATTTATTTTTTAGTTCCAGTTCCTTCTGCAATTTTTTCAATTCTATATTTCCTTTTTGTTTATCCTTTTGTTAGATTTGACCAAATCAGAGTTTCAATAACGTTTCCTACCATTACTGTGTCGCTCTCAATGTTTTCTTGTAATTGAATTGTTTCCTTTATGTATTAGATATAATGACATTTGGAGCACATAAGTTTAATATTAATATTGGTTTCTCTATAGTTTCTTTCAGTATAATGTCATTCCCTTATTTATCTCTATATTGTGAGTTTTCTTTGTGATTTGTGATTTTAACTACATCTTTCTTGCATTCATCTGTTCCATAACACATTTTGTTCCAGTCTTTCTTTTTTAGTCTGTGTTTGTCTTTGCTTCTTAGATGACTTGGGCAACTGGTAAACAATTGAGTGTGCAGTGCTCCTGGCTGGGCTGTGCCAATAAAATAAAATAACAATACTACAAAAGTTAATTTACAGCTTTAATGCTATATCAAACTATCAAAGTAATATAATACAAACCTCATAAAAATATCAAAATTCATTTGGGAAAACAAATGATCTAGAATATTTTGGGAAATAATGAGAAAAAGGGAAAGGATGAAGGGGGAAATAGCACTTCTAGATTTCAAACTATAAAAAGCAGCAGTTATTAATGCCATTTGGTATTAATTTAAAAATAGAGAAAAACAGCAGTGGAATAGAATGGAAGAGGGAGAACTAAAAACAATGGAACTCAATAATTCAATATTTGATAAACCTGAAAACAAATTATTGAGGAAGAACTATCTGATAAAAATTTCAGGAAAAGAGAAAGCACTCAGTCAGAAATTAGGCTTAAACCAACAACTTATACCATATCCCATAATAAATTCAAAAGGCATTCCTGACCTGAATATTAAAGAGCACAGCATAAGAAAATTCAAATACGAACAAATCACATGCCTTTCACAGTATAGGTGATGAATTCTTTTTTTTTTATTTTTTTTTGAGGGGGGAAGGCAGGGTAATTGGGGTTAAGTGACTTGCCTAAGGTCACACAGCTAGTAAGTATGTCAAGTGTCTGAGGCCGCATTTGAACTCAGGTCCTCCTGACTCCAGGGCCCGTGCTCTACTCACTGCACCATGTAGCTGCCCCCATCAGATGAATTCTTAACCAAAAAAAGAGTAAAGGTAAATATAAAAGATAAATAATTCTGATTACATGAAATTAAAAACTTTCTGTGCAAAATTAATGCAGTTAGGATAAGAAGTGGTTAAAAGGGAAAATTTTTTTTTGGTATCAAATTTCTCAGATAAGGGTTTGTATCCCAGATATGAAAGCAGCTAGATGGTTCAGTGGACAGAGTGCTGGGCCTGGAGTCAGGAAGATCTGAGTTTAAACCCAGCCTCAAATATTCAAATAAGGAACTAGAAATAAAGTAGATGCTCTTCACTTGGGAATGGCTAAAAAAAGTTGTGATACATGAACATAATGGATTACTGAGATATAAGAAACAATGAATGTGAAGAACACAGAGAAGTACAGAAAGAGAGAAAATGAAGCAGAGTGAAGTATAAAGTCTAGAAAACAATAATATATATGACTACAACAATGTAAATGGAAAGAAAAACTGAAAGTGAATTTTGTAAAATTACAAAGAAGAAGACAATGCCCCCACCACTCCAAAGGAGTGATGGGAATTTATAGGTGTGGAAAACAGCATATACTTTCTTATTTTTTCAGCGCATTTCTTGGTTTTGCTAATTGTTTTTTTCTTCCTCTTTCTCTTTAAAAAATATTCTTTGTCATATGGGATGGCTCTCTAAGAGGGAAAAAAGGAGGCATACAGGAGGATATTTAGCCAATGTTAAAAACAGAAGACATCAATAATTAAGAATAAAACCAAAAAGAGATCTCTATTTTTCTTTCAGATCCATCCTCCTCCCCCCTGCAGAATCATATTTACTTTTATTATCTAGGTTAATCTTGGTTATAAAGCCTTTATCTTTTGACTTTTGGAATACTGTATTTCAAGCTCTTCTCTCCTTAGTCACAACCTCTAAGTTTTGTCTAATTCTGATTGCGGCTCCCTGGTACTTAAAACTCCCCCCCCCCCTTTTTTTTTTTTGGCTGTAAGTAGTTTCTTCTTTGACCTAGAAACTCTAGATTTTGGCTATGATATTCCTGGGAGTTTTTGTTTCTTTTGTGAGGTGCCAGCATATTTTCTAATTCACTTTACCCTTTGGTTCTAAGACATTTGAGCAATATTCATTTATGATTTTTGAAATATGGAATCCAAGCTTTTGGGGGACATTATTTTCAGGTACTCTGATGACTCTTCCTCGGACCTACCAGGTCAGTTGTTTTTGATAATCTATATCTTATGTTTTGTTTTTTCAATCTTTTTGTTTAATGTTTTCAAAGTACTCTTGAAGTCCTTTCTTTGTGACTTCTTTTTTGCTGAGGCTCCACTTGTACTTTCTTGTAGAGTTACTCTCTTTTTTTAGGTTTACCCCTCAGGATTCTCTCAGTCCAAGGTATGTCTTCATTATTCTTCAGTTCTTATCTCTTATCTTGGTTCAGGCCTAGGCTACCTGGATGTTGGATTGAATGTATTTGGCCCCATCTCCTGCTGCAGTTGGGGCCTCCTGACGTGCTCTGCACTGGATGTTGGTGTGGCTCTGTCTTCTGGTGTAGCTGGAACCCTTAGTTAACCAATGTTGGGCACTGTTCTCATCTTGTCTTTTGCAGTGAGACTGGACTGCTTCACACTTTGTCTTCCACCTACTGTAACTTGTCTTCTACTCAGGGTTTCCTAAGGATTCTAGAACTCTTTCTGTTCAGTCCTGGATTGGATGCAGTAATTTATGGCAGATTCTCTTTGGGGTTCTTGATCATTGTTCCTTCTAAAGCATTTTTAGAGTCTTATTGGAGTATTTATGGGATGAGAAAATCAGATTGATTCCATTTTGTAAATGAATCTATTCTGTAATTGATTTCATTTTGTATAACCAATGACATTTTGCGTATCTACCGAAGTCATGTTTCATTTGTCTCTAAGTTTGGAAGCTCAGATTTCCTGTAAGGCACTTTATGTCTCTGAGTTAAGTTTAGAAGTTCAGTTTTCCTGCTAATCACTATTTTATTCTTGTGTCAAAGAAATTTGTTATTCTTGAAGGATGCAGGTAGATGCCAGGAGTCTTATCTCTGCAACACTGACTGTCCTTCAAGAAAGTCTGGTCTCTTATAGCTGTGACACTAACTTAGCCATGCAGGTAGGCCTTCTATAATGACAAGATGGAAGGAGGAGTTGTTGCTAGGCCTGCATTCCAAATTTCCAGCCAATCATATTGTTCCCAATGATGTTTCTGACTTTGTAACCAACCATATTGTTTTCCCCATCTATGATGCTGTTTTCTGTTTTTGGGTTTTTTTTTTTGGATGCTTCTCCTTTTGTCCACAAAAGTAATCTGTCTGGGAGCAGCTAGGTGGCACAGTGAGTAGAGCACAGGCCCTGGAGTCAGGAGGACACTTGATACACTTACTAGCTGTATGACCTTGGGCAAGTCACTTAATCCCAATTGCCTTCCCTTCTCCACTCCCAAAAAAAACCCCAAACCAACAAAAAAAATCAAATAAATAAAAAATAATCTGTCTGCCCTTATTTGGGGTCTTTTGCCTTGCTGAGGAGTTAAAGAAACCTTTTAAATGGAATGTGCTCCAAACTTTGTGCTCAGTTTACCTTAATTTCAATTGCAATGGGGGGCATCTTAGGTGTGTAGGTTCTAACATATAGTAATCTGCCCAAAATGATCCCTAATAAACTTTCAAATCCCTTCATTTAAGATAAAATATCAATTCCTTTATTTGGCAGTTAAAAGCTTTTAGAATCTGGAACCAACCTACTTTTCCAGCACCATTATATATTAGCCACTTTCCAGCATGCAACTATTCAGCCAAACTTGTCTTCCTACTGCTCTTCATACTGGACACTGTCTACTCTGTGCCTTTGCATTGGTTGCCCCCATGCCTAGAAGGTACTTCCCCCCACACCCCCTTCTCTTTGCTTTTTAGAATCCATAATTCTTTCAAAAATCAGTTCAGGTACCACTTTCCTTCTTGATCTCCTCCCTCTAGGCTACTAGTACCTTCCTCAATAAAAGTTATTACCTTCTATTTATTTTGTACATATGCACATGTTGTCTTCCCCAGAGAACATAAAGTTACACACACACACATTTATAAATTTTTTCCCAATTACATGTACAATTTTTGACATTCTTTTTTTAAAATTTTGAGTTCGAAATTTTCTTACTTCCTTCCTCCCTGAGATGGTAAGCAATGTGATATAGTTTTTACAGGAACATAAACTTTTTAAGGACAAGTATTATTTTACTTTGTATCCCAACTGACCAGTACATAGTTAGTACCTAATAAATACTAGCTGATTCATAATCCACGTACATTAAATACAGATATGGCTCACTTAATAGAACTCCATTAATTCAAGAGAAAAGTAGGAAAAAACAGTAAATGGTTTACTTTAGATGCCAAGTTATAAGAACTGTCAAGCCAGTGAAAGGCAGAGCTGGGCACTGAAGATCACAGCAATGAAAGGTTTAAGGCAAAAGCCTGAACAATACACTTTTACCATCAGACTGTGAGCTCTTTGAAAACAAGTACTGTTTTGGCCTTTATTTGTATCCTTAGCACTCACCAGATTACCTGGCACATAGCAAGTGCTTAACAAATGCTAGCTAACTAACAAGATGAGTAGTCCTAAGCAAAAAATCATTTAACATTTCTCTCCACATTTTTTGAAAAATTATAATTATTCTTAAATCCTATTTTATTATTTTTAAGGAAAGTTTAATAATGCTAAACATTAAGTTCCTCCAAAAACGAAAGGAAAACTCCCCAAATGAGAATCATTTACCTGGATGACTATCTGGCCATTTGGCAAATCCACCTACGAGGCGATCTTGAGTTGATAAGATATAATTTCTGTTTTTCTCAAAGTTTGTATATTGGAATATTTTCAGCAGCTGAAATGAGATCACAGAAAGGACGTTTACTGATAGACAACAGTTTAAGAAAGTATTTTAATGCAAAATTCAATTTCTTACTACTTAAAAAAGTTTCCTCCAGTTTTGTAGTTCTAAAAAATTCTGAAGGGGCCAAAAGCACTGAGATTAGAAAAAACTTTCAAGAATCAGCACTACTCTTATTAACTAAGCATCTCCCTTATCTACCACGTTCACCCTCATGTCTTACCTTTCCATCAATTTAGCTCTTATTAACGTTTAGATTTGAAATAAAACCTTTATCAAAACAAATAAGGGGTTTTTTTAATGGCATATTCACCTACTCAAAATTTGTCACTTATGACTTTAAATTATAGCTATACCATAAACTCAAGGTAGACTTTTAAAATCAAAGTTGATACTATACATAACAGAGAAACTTGGCCAGGGGGGAGAAGTGTCATTAAAAACTGGTGTTTGAAATGCGTATAGTTTAGGTAGGTGTAAAATGACATATTTGAGGAAAAAAATGCAAATCGTAGTAAGACTTATGCATTAAGTCCTTGCAATTAGGAGATATCCCTTGAAGCTTGATAGATAATCTGAGAAGAAATATAGGAAAATAACTCTTTATTCAAAGAGTAATAAATTTATTATGCAAGCTAATAATAACATAAATAAGTTCAAGAACGTTTCGAATAAACTAATTCATGAATAAATTAATACTATATTATTGAGGCAAGATAAGGAACACCTTTAAAGGTGGATAAGCACAAGGAGACAAAGAGGCTTTCTCATATTACTTCCACTGGTGCAACTGTAAAAGACAAAATACTTAGCTGATTATCACAGCTTGATGGAATTATTTATTTCTTATTTCTGACAGAATTATTACTCCTTTTTTACTCAGTCTGGACTGGGAATCACTACCACAATACTAGAAGCTCAGTATCCTGACTACATAGTAATACTGACAAAAAGCATGTGCTACAAAAACCAACACAGGCTATTATTTCATATTCTGTATATCTTTCCATATTAAGCTTTTCATTTTATTAATTTTTATTCCCATCTTACCTTTAAAGTTGCTCCAACCCAAAAAGAATAGCAGGTATCTACAGGCTTATTGGGTCGTCCATGATAACCAGTCTGTTGTCTCATTATACACCATCTCTTTATTCTGTTTAATTCTTTTTCAGAAAAAACTTCTTCTAATTTATCCATCAAACATAATGATGCAATGCCACAAAAAGTTGATCCTCCTGTTAATCATAACCAGTCAACACTTAAAGATTCAAATTAATTAACTATTAAATGTTTATAAAATGACTAGAGAGAAAAGACCAGGCAATTCTAGAGGCCAAAAAGACCAAATAAAATCAAATTGTGGAACCATTATACTAGCTAGAGAAGTCTGCAATATTAATTTGATTACATAGATCACAGAATTTTAGAGTTGAAAGGGAACTCAAGAGAGGTTAAGAAAACTGAGGCCCAGAGAGAACAAGTGAATTTGTCTGGGGTCATAAATCTACATATTGACAGTCAGGACAAACACTGAAGTATTCTGACTTCCTAACACAATGTGCTTTCCTTTGTCTAATTTTAATTTCCTTAACTGAAGACAGATTATTAATATTGCAATGTGTGTGTGGGGGGTGACTGGACAACTTGTCCACTGTTACAGCCCAGTCAAATCAGAAGGTGACTTGTCAAATCTTATTGGTCAATCGAACTAGTGTGTTGTGAAAGAAGCCTTCTAAATCTTCTGACTGGCAGCACATTAAAAGAAATAAAGCCAAAACCACAATCTGAAGAAGTGTACCTTATAGATAAAAGTAACTGAATTTTCCCTAATACAAACAATAACATCTAATACTTATATCACATTAAAGTTGACATTATCTCTTCTATTCCTTACAAGTGCCTTAGGAAATCAAAAATCAAAGAATATCTAGAAAGAAAGAAAAAATTACTTTCCTAGACTTCCACCCAGGATTTGCTGATAACCACATAAAACTTTCAAAGCTGTTATAACTTCACATGGGATTGAAATTGAAATATAACTTACCTCCTTTCTTTAATATTAATAATTTTTCCAAAATCATAACTCTGAATTATATGCCCTTCTCTTGGCTATGCTTTCTTGTCTTGGCTTTTATGATGTTGCTCTCTCATGGTTCTGGGGTGGGGGGTTCGGGGTGTGCATGTGCATGCAGTACTAATACATACATATAGTGCTATACAGTGATACTAACAGTACTAACCTCTCTCTCTGGATAATTTAGATGAAAGAACTAGGGATAGTTAATGTAGAAAACAGAAGATTTGGGGAGGACATAATAGAAAAGGCTACCATATGGAAAAGGGATTAGTGTTACTCTGTTTTGTCCCAGAGGAAAATCCAGAGAAATGCAGAGGCAAATTTAGGCCAGATAAAAGGAAAAACTTATTGGAGATGTCCATGGTGAGAACTAAGCTGCTTTGGGAAGTAATGCATTCCTTCTCAAAGAAAGTCTTTAAGCAATGTCTAGAAGACCACTTATATGGCATGGAGGGGATGAATTACATAAAATTGTTACTGAGATTTCTTTGAACTCTAAAATTCTGTGCTTCTAGAATTCCCACATCATCAGTTACCTTCTGGAAATCACAATGTACAGTGAGAAGAATCTTAGAGGCAGTTCCAACTTTACCACATAAAGTAATACAAGTAAAAGGCTTCTAAAAGCAGAAAACTCAGCAAAGACAAGAGTAGTATAAGAGAGAGAATCTAGGACAAGATAGTAAGACTAATTCAGTACCCCATTTTTCATAGTGTTCACAACCTCCCTCATTCTCACAACCTGTACACTAGCCCACACAACCAATCCTTGTTGCTGCAGTTTTCAGTTGCTTCCCTTTGGCAATGTCCCACCACTTGAAGGAGTTCAGACACATAAATAAGAACAGCCTCAGAGTCTCGAGAAGAAGGAAAGGAGGTAGCTGCAAAGGATTGTGGAGCCTCAGGCACAAGAAATTGGAGGAGTCACTAAAGTATGGTGCTAATTAAAATTAATATAGTACAGAAGGAAACAGGTATCCAGCTAAAGGAATAAAAGATGAACAAGAGACCTAGATGTTGAAACAGCTTCTTGGAATATTACTCCCATCAGAGGATCCTCCTCCAATTTTTTCATAACCAGTCTGCACTTATCTCATCACCCAAGGATTGAAGTGAGTTGCAGAAAAAAAAAAAAAGTAGAATGGATCAAGAAGAAGAATAGGCCCAATTACCACTAGAACTATGAGGTAAGCAGATCTGTCTAAAACTGAGATCTAAGAACTAGCAGCAAGGGCTGGAAGAGAGCCTTTTTAAAAGAACTGGGCTTACAGAAGGGAAAGGGACAGCAGTAGGCATGTTTATAACGATAATGCCATAGAAAAATGAGCAGAGTGATTAAAAAAGAGCTGAGAAGAAATGAAAAAGCATTCAAAACAAAGGAAATTGAATTAAAAGCCCATAAGAAAGGTGATATGACAGTTTTTGCAAAGTTCAGGGAAACGACAACGGAGCAACCCCAATAACCTCCAGAATTGTTCAGAAAATCAACTGAAAAATAAATAAGGACAGGAATTAAGTAAGATTTTGGAGGAAGGAATTAGAAAGTCAAACTAGAGATCAATGAATTTAAAAGACAGAGACCCTCTCCAATAAAAGTAACCTCGGAAAAAGAAAAACAAGAGAATTAAAATGCAAAAACGCAGAGAAAAAAGGAAAAATTATGTAGCAAAATAAAAAAGAACAAGATCGGAACAATACATGAAAACATTCTAAACACTAAGAACAACAAATGTGAAGTTAGAATCTTAAAGAAACAATCTAAAAATTACAGACCTTTCAGAAAAACATGACTACCATATGATGAAAATTTAACATATTCCAAGAAATCATGCAGAAAAACTGCTAAGCCAAATCATGATTCTACCCTTTGGAGATCATTTTGGATCCTGAATACATCTTCTGATGTATTATTTATCCCTTCTCCCAGCTTCATGTTATCTGAAAATTTTTGCATAAATTTATTCAAGCCACTGTATAAACATGCTGCACAGAGAAGTGCCACCTCTTCTTAGTGCCTTCATCTATAAAATGAGACAGATCAAGATTGCTCCTAGAACTGACATTCATTTTATCATTTTACCTAAAAGCCTCATCACAGGAATACATGTTAGCATCATTTAGATGCCTACAGAACTATAATCTCAATTGTTAAAATTCATTCACATATGAGGGGAAGAAATAAAGGAAGCTGAGAAGACAAAAAAGCTTATTTCCTTTTCTTTTTTTGGATTAAGTAGGCATAGTGAGAAAAAGGAGGTTATAACTAGAGAAAGAAAGCTACTCACTAAGGAAAAAAGCCATCTAACAAACTGACCTGAAGCCCCAGAGAGATATATACATATTCCAGAAAGATCTTTTGATTCTAGGTTGGGAAAAGGATAAAATACAAAGGAATATTCAAATTATTCTCTGGATCAAGATCAGAGATTGGAATTAAAGTGAAAATCCAAGCTGTGGAGATAGGTTTTAAATTATACTTCAGTATTTATTTTCTTGAAAAGCTTAATACAAATAGATATATGTGACAGTGCTATTTAAGCAACAATACTATATGAATTACATGGCCATTCCGGGACACCAGAACCGCCAAGGGGCAGCTTATTCTAACTACAGACAAAGCACTTGAAAAAATAAACAACTCCTTTGAGCTTTGTAACTGGAATACTAAAATTCCAAGTTAAAACCCAACACACTTTTATAAGGAAACATAACACAACCGTTGAGAGGCATATACTTTTACTTTGCAATATGACTCAAAAAGTATAAGGCAAAAGGTGTTTATTTTTTTGAAGAATACATACAGCAATTCTAAAAATGTACATAGGGTCCTGATTATTTTTTCATCCAGATTAAGAAAATCCAACAATACTAAAGGATTTTCATTTCTTTATGCTCTTGTCAACTGAAATGGACACCAAGTTAGTAACTTTTTCACATTCAAAGTGATCCCAAGGTATCACAGAATTATAGGATTGGAAGAGACCTTAAAAAGTCACATAATGACTTAAAGCAGGGATTCTCTCAACAACATCCTTTCCAAGTAATCATTTAGCCATTGGACCAGCTCCAGCAAATAGGAAATGTATCAGTAAGAACCACAACATGAACATCTTTGATGAACAATTCTTTAAATTCAATGGCTTCAGAAGAGTTTTTCAATTGTCATAAGGAGGTGGAGGAGGAAGCAAAAAAGAGGCAAAGCAGAGACAGACTATGCTAAAAGAAGAATAAGGACGTGGTGGAGAAGGAGTTTATGCCAATATCTAGAATAAAGTACTAAGGTGCACCCCATGAAAGTTGTCAGAAGGTAACAACACTAATGCTAAATCCCAACTTTTTTTTTTTCCATTTCTGAAAAACTTAATTCTCAAATGTTACTTTTAAAAGTAGTGCAATTTCACATATGACACTGGAGATACTTTGAGAAGACAATATCCATACAACCCCAACTCTATATTGTTAACCAGTTAAAGAAAACTTACCATGAGATTCCAGTCCAGCTCCCTGTGCCAGTCCATTGTCATAAGACTGAAAAAGAAAAATAATACTGTTTACTGTGAAACAGCAGTTAAAAAGCTGTAAGGCTTAGTGGAAAGCGAATCAGACATGGAGTCATGAAGTTCAGCCTCTTATACAAACCGCCTATGTGACTGTGGGCAAGTCACTTTATCTCTCACTGTCCCAGGTAATTCTCTAAGACCATATGGAGCACTTGACCACCTGCACTGGTAGAGGGGATTTCCTGCCTGGGATTTTCCTATACCAATCAAGTCACAAGCTTGGACAAGACAAAATATAAGAACATACTTCTTAAAAAGGCACCAACAGACAAAATTAAGTACTAGTTTATCTCCTACTATTATTTTCCTTTGCGATTCCAAAAATAGCTATTCTTCCTTAGAAATGCAGGGGATGAAGGAGGGACGTTCAACCTTTTCAAGTACCTGACAATGTTTTGCTCCAATAACCACTGGCAAATTGGAAAAAATGGATTTTTTTCAAGTATTGCACATTTGAACTGATTTTCTATAAGTGATCTTTATTTTTTAAAAAAATCCATTATTCTTTCTCCTTCTAATTCTTAATTCTACGCATTTGGCTAGTTCACTGCTGACATTATCACCATCATACCTATATCTCACATAGCTAGGAAAGTGTGTTGAAAAACTATCAAGTTCTATGTAAATATATACTATTATTGTCAGAGTTAAATGTTAAAATAACCAAATTACAAAATATATTTACTATCATAATTCAAGTTTATTGCTTCCAAAGCCTAATAATAAAACCAGTGATAGATGAATATTTGCATAAATAAAAATGAATAAAAATTAACTGAAAAATAGATCTTACTACTAAATGACAGTCAAATAAAATAGCACATTTTTAGATAACAACAGCCAAAAGGTATACTCCCTCCTCCCCTCTGCCACTTACTAGAAGTATCATCTTACAGTGTGACAAAGTGGAAAGAACACCAGATTTGGAGTCAGAAGATCTGGGTTGGAATTCCAGCCCTGCTACTTATGACCTGCGTGACCTTGGACAGTCACTTCATTTCTCTAGACTAGTTGACCTGAGGTCCATTCCAGTATTAAATCTACGACCTTATGAAAGCAATACCACCTACCCACAAAATAAGTCACTCTGCCCTTAATGTAAGCTAAAGCATGTTATACTTAAATAAAAAAAAGACAGACATAAGATTAACATCTATAAATTATCTCCTTATGGATGTCAATTTCTATTCCAAAGGCCTTTATCAAAAAGCTTAAGATGAATATTTAAGATTCTTTGATTCAGATTTATTGCCTGATAAAAACCATAATTAAATATCATAGGATCAGAGGATTAGAACTGGAAGGGACCACAGATATATTCTGGTATAGTCTCCTCATTTTATACAGAAAAGTGTGGCTTAGAGAGGTTAAATGAAATGACAAGGCCAGGTTTTGAAACTAGGTGTAAAGGAATCCAAATCCAGTGCTCTTTACCCTGAACCAAAATATAATTGAATTTATTTATACTTTTACAAGCACAATTAAGATTTTTAAAAGCATAAATTGCTTTTTGGTCACAAAAT
Source organism: Trichosurus vulpecula (assembly GCF_011100635.1). Lineage (NCBI taxonomy): Eukaryota > Metazoa > Chordata > Mammalia > Diprotodontia > Phalangeridae > Trichosurus > Trichosurus vulpecula. The sequence continues at coordinate 477,443,269 of NC_050573.1, forward strand.
CCAAGACTGATGAGACCTCAGAAGGTCATCTAGGCCAATATCTAACCATATGACCAGACTGCATGTAATTCTTTATGATTTTCACGTGAAATGTTATTACTTCACAGATTCACAGAATTTGAAGGCTGAAAGAGGCCTTATAGTCCAATCCTCTAATTTTTTTTTTTTTTGATAAACCAAGGCATAGAAAATTTGTTTAAAGTCATATAATTTCTAAGTTCTGGTCCCTCCTTCGTTCTGTCACTGTATGCCTAATCCAGGATACTTCCTGCTATATAACAGCATATCCCTTGTAAACATGTTTCAGCGTGTAGAAATATCTGTCTAGATTTATGCCTCACATGTCTAATATAAATCTTTCTGTTTGGAATAAAAAAAAATAAACTTCTAAATATGTCATCTTTGTAGGCATAAACAATTAACAAAAACCCACTTCATATATTTCTAACAGTCAAACCACCTCTCATGACTGACTCCTTTCTTTTCTAACACTAAACATTCTTGTGTATTCTTTACAAGTTCTATTTTCCAGTCCTTGTGCCTTGTTATGTACCTACGAATTATATTTACACTTGTATTATCTATACACTTTATTAAATACATTCACACATCTAATTAAAAACAAACCTTCCTATATACTATCTTCCATTCTTTCAAAATTTCATTCTGAAACGTTAAAACTTTTTTTGTCCAAACCTACAATTTTATTGGTGGAGGGAAATTACAGGGAGTAAAATTCTCTCTACTTATGCATATTGCAACTGTTCTACATCTTATAGTCTCAAGTGTGTCTAGGGCACTGAGACACTTGTCCAGTGTCAGCCAATAAGTGTCAGAGACCCATTTTTCCAGACTCCAAAGACAACTCTCTACATCACAATATCTCTATTGACTTAAAAGCATAGGAAAACTTCACACTTGGGAAATACATATTTTCCAAAGTGTAATTTTTTTTTCTAATTTTATTCAACATTATAAAAGAGGAAAAGAAAAAGGAAATTTGCAGTGAAACTAGATTTCCTTCTTAATGGGACTCTATGGATTTCCTTCTTAATGGGACTCTATGGACTTTTTTCAGAAACTACTTAAATTAGAACAAAAGAGAAAAAAAAACCACATCTACTTTTCTCCATAAAATAGTATCACTTACTGCTTCATTAGGAATACTTACAGTCTTTGCTTTGCAAGGAACCAATTAAGAAATAAAATGATAATCCAACTACAACAAAAGAATTTACTTTTGAAAGAGCAAGACATTTAAAGACAGTTACTTAAAAATCTTGTAAATCTACAAAAATCTAGTACAGGCAAAAAAATGGCAGACAAAAAAGAAACAATTCATGTTCAGGATTTTAGGAAAGGTAGCAAGGCAAAGGTAAGAGTAATGGCAAGCAAAATGGGACTTTTTTGTTTTGCTCTTTACTTTTGGAGTTCTAGTTCTTCTCAGCACTAAGGTAATCAAGTGCCTTTGATTGAGACTTGCCCTTTTTGAATCAAGAGACTTTGATGACCGGCTTTAAGTCACAAGAAAGCCTAAGTCACATGAGTTTGAGTCACATGGTTGTGATGCCCTCTGTGGGCTGACCCTCAAGAAGTGTATATATACTGTGGGGTTAGCATTTTGCTTTGGGGGCTCACTCACTCTGGTGATTTCACCAGATGAGAATCTGGGTAGCCAATAAGGAGCCCCCCCCACACCCTCTCCCAGCTTTGAAAACCCAGATGTTGGTGTTTCTCTCCCTGGTAACTATATCTGTATTGCTATGGACAGACAGAAGCCCTGTCTGCTGATCTGTGTTATTTGCTCTGTTTATGTAATTTCTGTTTGTTTTCTCTCTGAAGTTCAGAGTGCTGACTTTTTCTCCTGAACTAAGTGAATGATGTATGTATATTTAATTAAACGAGATTGTAAACCTCTTAAAGTTGCTTTCCTTAGAAAAGCAGATCACTAGGTAGCGCAGTGAGTAGAGCACCGGCCCTGGAGTCAGGAGGACCTGAGTTCAAATGCAGCCTCAGACACTTGACACATGTACTAGTTGTGTGACCTTGGGCAAGTCACTTAACCCCAACTGCCCTGCCCTCCCCCCCAAAAAAAGCAGATCAAAGAACCTGTGCTAGCAGCCCTCCCGTATGCTAGTGTTGTTGGTCTTACACCTCCATAGCAGCTGCTACCAGCATTGTTGTTACAGTAAGTTAGCCTTGGAGCCAAGAAAACTCAGTTTCAAATTCCACCTCTGATAACCTACTGGCCATGTCACCCTGGGCAAGTAATTTCAATTAATCAATCAATAACTATTAAATACCTGTGAGATTAATGAAAACCCCAAGAGACATGAGTTTCTGGGTAATTAGTAATCAATTTATTAATGTGGCTAGCCAGCAATCAATAAATTGGGGTTTCTCTCTGTAACCAAAGACTACAAGGAGACCATGAAATGTTAAATCCCTTCTGAAAGGAGACTCCCCTGGCAAGTGAAAATCATCTGTGACTGGTAGACATTTAGTAAGGAGGTGGGCTAAAAGTCTTTAGCGCCTCCTACCGAGAACATGGCATGATCATGAGACTCAGAAGCCTCAAGGTATCTGGGCAAAGGGAAGCCAACTCCATGTAGATCTCTCTAGCTACTTTTCTCCTTCATCAACTTAGCTACCCTAAACTTTAATGAAGGAGACCAAGGACAAGGGGCTCCTCCTCCAGAAAAAGCCTTACCCAGACTGGATTGTGTTTATACTTTAAATAGAAATTAGGTTTCCCAATTGAGTGGGCCTAGGAGCCCAGTCTCATCACTCAGCCATGCCCTTCTGAGGCTGACTAACCTTTTCAGGAGTTGGGTTTCAACAAAAATTTGAAAAGGTGGATCACAAATTAATAATTATTAATATAATAGTATAATATTAATTTCTCTTACCTACGATGTGTCAGGTACTCTGCTAAGTACTGGGGATATAAAAAGAGGCAAAAGACACTGCCTGCCCTCAAAGAGCTTACAATCTAACGGGGAGACAACATGCAAACAAATATACACAAAACAAGCTATATACAGATAAATAGGAAATAATTAACAGAGGAAAGGCATTAGAATTGAGAGGTTGGGGGAGGCTTCCTGTAGAAGGGAGGATTTTAGGTGGGCCTTAAGGGAAGCCAGGGAGTTGAGTAGCAGTTAACAGTTCTAAGACTACAAACTGAAGAGGCTCTGTCCTCAATGTCCAGTCCTTATCCTATTTATGATTTTATAAGGGAGAAGGAAAGGGAAAATATGATCAATCTCAAATGATTGTCATTAAGAACTGCTAAAGAAGATTTAACTCCTAAGAAAAATGACATCAAGCTAAATCTTATTAAAAATCATAGAGCTGAAAAAATTTCATCTAGTGGAAACCCTCATTTTACAAATAAGGACACTGGAATTAAGAGAAGTTGAGAGACTTGCGCAGTGTTATATAGGAAGACCTCCGTTCCCAGCCTGCCTTCAACACTTACTAATCAGTCACCTAACTTCTGCAAGCCCAAGCTCCTTCCTATAGGTTAATACCTATAGTACCTATTCTTACCTACAGGGTGTATGGGGTGTTCAGGAGGACTAGCACCACCGATGTGGGGGATTGCCAAGCCTTTTCAGGGCTACTCATCCACTTTTAGTATCCACCTCATTCACCCAACTTTCATAAGTGGCTCCAAGAAGCTGTACATGCATAGCAGTCACTCCCTGGTAAACCATCTCAGTAAATAGACTAACCCAGGTTGAGGGTATGCAACAGGCTTCAAACCTATCAATGTGTTAGGGGATGTCTACCCCAAGTACGTGAAGACTTTCCTAGGAGGAATGAGCAGATGAGAAACAGTTTATTCCAGTGGATACAAAGCCTGGAGGGCTTAGAGCTTGGTCAGGCATCAAAGACACCAAGACCATTCACTGCATTCCAGGCTATTGCCGGTCATCCTCTACTGGACTTTGATGACTCAGGAAGAGAAGGTGACAATCTTGTACATCTCTGCCTCACTTGAATCTAGTTCATGAGCAAGTTAAGACACTGCCCCTGATGATCGGTCCTCTTCAAAAATGAAGGACAAACAATAACCTATCTCACAGAGCTGTTGTAAAGCTTAATGAAGGACAATACAAGTAAAGAAATGTACAAACTTTAAGATCTTATATGTAATTGTTTCTATTAAGTAACAGAGGGGAAAAAAGGAATTCGTCAGCAAAACTCACCATACTTCTTCTAATATAGTCTATGGCTTTCTTCATGTCCATGCCTGACCAATTGTTGAGCATATAGCAAATACAGGAAGCACAGTAGACAAACCTCATGTCATTCTCACTACCTTCAGGCACAGCACAAAAACTGGAAGAAATAAAGATTTTGTTCTTAGTATCGTATTGGCAGTTACTACATGCACTTTACTCCTCCTTTCATTAAAAAGATTTATTTTACCTTCTTACCCCCAGAAACTTTAAACGACAATCTATCTAATGCAAACTACTGCCTTTACTAGAATATTTAGCAAATCTTTACTGAGAAACATAAAATACTAAATACATCATCATCATTCCACGCTACAGATGTAACATGACCTAGCAAAAAGTTCCAAAGTAGTGCAGAGGTTATTCAGAAGCAATTAAACAACTTATTGAATTATCTACATCTATACTCTTCTATCCAGACGTCCTTATGACCAATGCCAAGCATCTGACACCATCACCACCCTGGTACAGGACCTCATCACCTCACACCTGGATTACTACAATAGCCTGCATGTGAGTCTGCTACCTCAAGTCTCTTCCCACTTCAAACTACCCCCTATTCAGACAACAGAGTGATTTTCCTCCCTCAAGAAACTCCAGTGAAGCTCCCTAATACCTCCAGAACTATATTAAAAAAATCCTCTGTTTGGGGTTCAAAACTCTTCGTAACCTAGGCTCCTCCTACCTTTCTAGTCTTTTTACATTTCACTCTCCATCAAATACTTTTTGATATAGTGACACTGACATCCTGGCCATTCCATGAACAAGACACTCCATCTCCTGGCTCTGTGCATTTTCTTTGGCTGCCTGCCATGCCTGGAATGCTCTCCTTCCTCATCTCACTAATGTCTTCCCCGACTTCCTTAAATCCCATCTTCTACAGGAAGTCTTTCCCTCTTAATTCCAGTGCCTTCCCTATTTATCTATTTTTTTCTATTTATACTGCATATAGGTTGTTTGTACATATTTGTTTATGGTCTCCTCCATTAGACTCTGAGCTCCTTGAGAGCAGGGACTGTCTTGTGCCTTTTTTGTATACCAGCACCTAGCATAATGCCTCACACATAGTAAGCATTTAACAAATATTTACTGACTTGCTTTTTCAGGATTAGTGGGTAATTTATAAGATTTTTAACCTGAATATTTTATAAAAAATATTTTGATAAGTATATTTCAACATAATTGGTTTCCTTTATAATCCTATATATCTTATTTTATGCATTTAAAAATATTCTGAGAAGGGATCCATAGACTTCACCACATGAAGTACATGACACAAAAAAGGTTAAAAAACTCTCCCTGTTCTTGATAAAGGACGGATAATTTTCTAGCAATATTCATGTGAAAAAACTCTATTGTAAATAACTAGAAATTAATAAGAGAAATATGCATTTTTAAAAACTCTAAAATTTCACCTTACACCCATCAAATTGCCCCAAGATGACAATTTGATAAAATATGGTAATAATCAATGTCCAAAGGGATGTGGGAAGACAGGAACCCTAATTAAAAATTTTGTCAGCTGTGAACTGGCCTAACTATTCTTCAAAACAATTTGGAACTATGCTACAAAAATGTCTAAACTCTTCATCCGCTTTGACCAGGTGATCCCACAACTGTGCCAAAGGAAAACAAAGACAAAGGGAAGGTCCCATACATTCCAAAATATTTATATCTACACATTTTTATGGCAGAAAAAAAAACTGGAAACAAAGTAGATACTGATCAATTGGAGGATAGATGAATAAACTGTTACATAAATTTAATGAACTATTACTGTACCACAAAAAAGGAAAAATAATGAGGAATTTGGGAAAATTTGGCAAGATTTATATAAATACAGAGCAAAATCAGCAGAACTAAGAGAATATGCACTATGACCACAGTAACATAAAATGCAAACCACACTGGAGCTGTGAATTGGACCAGCCATTCTGGAAAGCAATTTGGAACTATAACCCCAAAGTCATTATACTTGACCATATTCTTCGATCCAGAAATACCATTACTGGCTGATATCCCAAGAGATCAAAATAAAAAAGAACCATAGGAACAAAAACATTTATAGTAGTTCTTTTCACAGGAGTCCCAAACTGTAAACTAAGGGGACTCACTTCTTGGGGAATAGTTATTTATCGTATATAAATGTAATATTATTATTGGTCCACAATAAATGCAAAATGGACAGTTAAAGAGCAAACTGGGAAAATCGTTATGAACTGATGCAATGAAATGAGCAGAATTAGGAGAACAATTTACACAATGACAATATTTTAGAGAAAAACAACTTTGAAAGTCTTCAGAGCTCTGACATAATGCAATGGCAAACCATGAAGACAAGACAAAACACACATGCCACCTTTTAAAAGAAAGGTGAAGGGCTTAAAATGAATAAGACATACATTTTTGGGTATGATCAATGTGAAAATTTGTTTTCCTGGCATATACATATTTGTTATGAAGGTTTTATTTTTATTTTTTTTAATTGCTCAAAGGGTGGAGGTGGAAAGTGAAATGGAGATAAGTAAGAAATACATTTTCATTTTTTTAAAAAGGAAAACAACACTAAAGTATTCTAACTCCAAACAATATAGCAACCAATTTCAACTCCTGAGGGTTGAGGATGAAACATATATTCCACTTCTTGAGATATAAATGGTTAAAATGTTAGTTTGCATGGTTTAACTATTTCTTGTATAGGGGAGGTTTCTATGGGAGAGAGGTTATTGGTAAGAAAGACGAAAAAAAAATCAATGAAATATAAAATGATGGACAGTTTTGTGGAAAGAATACATTTGAAACATTATTAATAAAGCGAAATGAAAACTGAATGACTCTCATGACATTTTCAAATAAAAAGAAATTAGTAAATTAAGATTTGAATGTCCAAAGCATATTTCAATTGGACAACCATTTCATGGAATACTACTAGCTTCACTTTCCCTAATGTAAGTGGTAGTTAAAGATTCTTGAGAAATGACAGTAGGGAAGGTGGTAGAGCAGTTAAATTCTCACCCTCAGTCCCCACCCTAGGGCCCAATTAGGAAATTCTCAAGGGCAATAAGACCTGACAGCAATTTTACTTTTAAAAAATAAAGTCCCTTAACTGCTCCCTTTCAATTTGTTCACCTAGAGGGTTCCACTAGATTAACCCCTAGGTCCTCTGTAACTTTAAAAAGTACAATATTAGTCAGAAAAAACTATTCTTTATTTGGGAATATCCTGTGGACAGTCAAATCTTAGCAGAACTGAGCTGTTTTCATAAAAGGCTAACCACAGATAACAAAAGCAGAGCCAGGAAGTAAATGAAAACTTGAATTTCTTGCTATTAAAGCAGTCTTGACAATATTATCAGAGCCCCAAATCTATATAATATGCTATTCAGTTCTAATTTAACCTCCTCTTAAAGAAAGTTCCAGAACATATTAAATTATGTTTAAACTCATACTCATACATTTATTTCAATATTTAGGCCTACATTTTCCTTTTATTCCTACTTTACTACTAGACTTTTTCACTACACTGGTTTCCTTTCTATTTTAATAATAATAGTTCAGCATTTATAAAATGCTTTAAGGTTTACAAAGCACTTTGTGTTTATCACATACTTCAAAAATTGTTTAATTATTTGTATTTTAATTCCTAGAGTATAGAATAGCGACCAGTTCAGAAAAGGCACTTAATAAATGCCTGACATTCAAATAAAAAATACATTTTCCTCATAAAGATCCACATACTTCCATTCTGAAGGAACAGCTTATTTAATTATGTACTACTCTATCTTGTTTGGAGCTAAAAAAAAAAAAAAAGATTAGTGCCACTAGACAATCATTATTTTAAATCATGAAAGGAATTAGGGTAATTTTCTTTATTAGGAATTCAACTATAAGTTGTCATTCACACCAACCTTTGGTTGGTTCAAATGAGAGTTGAAAATCTTAAATTTTTTTTGTTATACTCCCTCTTTTTATTTTGTCCATATCTGTTCAAATCAAGAAACTTATCTCTTAAGAAATGACAAAGAATTCATCATACCTTCCATCTTCCAGCTGAAGTGCTCTCAACCCTGCTAAGCAAGCTTCTTTATTTACTCTGCTTAAATCATCTCCAAGAATAACTAAGCATGATAGACCAGTATAGGTCATTGCTATATGTCCACTGTCATAAGGATGAGCTATGCCAAGATCCTAAATTTAAGATGATAATAAAATTATGGTTAGGAAATTGGTTATCATATGTCAATAAACAATTCAATGTTAGATAGCTAGTAAATAAACATTAAATTTAATTTGCTAATATTTTACAGATGGAAAGCATCTTAAGGGAAGTCTAAGAAAAACCACAATTCTCTCATATAAACATCAATAACAACAGGCGTTACATGTATTCCAGGATAAATTTAAAATTTATCCTGCTTAAGTTCAAAATTGCCAACATTATAAACACTTCCTATGATTAATTAGAGTAAGAGTTTATTCAAACTACAATTAAATCAGATACTCTTTCTTCTGAATAATGAAGACAATAGTATTAATTATATTTTCTAAACTAAGAGGCAAAAGTATTAATATTATGAAAATATTTGCAATAACTTTAATAAAATCCAGCCCCCTATAATTTGACACCCTGGAAATGAGAAAAGTATTCACCTAGTATTATATGCTCCACATTCCCAAGTATTTAATAATTAATGTCTGATTACATTAAGCAATCAGATACAACACAAAGGAACAGAAGAAACTGAGGGTATTTTTGACAATCTACCAAAGTATCAGCTTAATCCTGTCCTTCAAAGTCTTAAAAAAGGCTATAAAAAGGCCAGGAGAAAGCCAACTATTAAACTGCTGGGAAAAGCCATTTGGTAAAAAATAGGTTTACATCAACTCTTGGGTCATATTTTATAATAAATTCCAAACAGATAAATCACACAAGTAAAAGGTCATATAATAAAGAAATTAGAGGCTAATAGAAGGATGTATCTTGCATAATTATAGCTAAAGAAAGAATTCTTAACAAGGGATAGATTAGACACCATACATCAAGACAAGAACCAATGGGTACATAAGCTAAAAAAGAGGCTGACATAAACAAATTTGAGGAGCATGGAAGAATCACCTGCCAGATTTATGGACAGGGGAAAAGTTTACAACTGGGGGGAGCAGGGGAGGGGAGTACTCAGGGAGAGGAGAAGGTTTGCAGAAGGTAAAGTGGACAATTGCAATTACATAAAATCAAAAGGTTTTTGCCTACATAAAACCAACACAGCTAAAATTAGAAAAGAAGTGGGAAATAAGGAGAAAAAATGATAGCGCCTGGTACACAGTAAATTTTTGACTGATTGCAGCAAGTTTCTCTGATATAGGTCTCATTTATATCTATTTATATCTAAGATATAATTTATATAATTTGTAAGAGTAAGTGTAACTCCTCAAATGATAAGATAATCAAAGGATATGAATAGGCAGTTATCAGAAGAAGAAATTCAAGATATCAATAAATCATATAAAAATGCTCTAAACCCTAATAATGACAGAAATACAAATTAAAACAGATTTGAGGTACCAACTCTCATCCATCAGATTGGATAAACCAACAAAAAAGAAGAATGAAAAATACTAGAGGGGCTGTCAAAAAACAGATACTTTAATCCATCGCTAATGGAGCTGTGAATTGTCCAGCCATTCTGGAAAGCAATTTGGAACTAACACAAAAAGTTTAAATTTTTTAAACCATGTACATCCTTTGACCCAGTGATGACAAAGAGTAAGTCTATATCCCAAAGAGATCAAAGAAAGAGAAAAAAGATACACACAGACAGACATATAGACACACACACACATAAACACACAAATATTTATAGCAAACAACTGGAAACTGAGGGGATGCCCATCAATTAGGAAATGGTTGAACAAATTATGAAATGTGAAAGAATTCTATTGTCCTGTGAGAAATGATGAAGAAGATGGTTTCAGAAAAAGCTGAGACAACATGTATGAACTGATGCAAAGTAAAGTGAGCAGAACCAGTAGAACAATTTATACAATAACAACAATATTGTAAAGACAATTCTGAAAGACATAAAAATTTTGATCAACACAATGACCAACCACAGCTCCAGAGGACTCATAATGAAACATGAAACTTCCAAACAGACAGGATAGAGTCAAAATGCAGTTTGAAGAATTATTTTTTGACATAGCTAATGCAGGAACTGACTTTGCACAACCACACATATTTTGTAATGAGTTATATTTATCTATTTATTTTGCTTTTTCGATATGTCAAAGGACTCAAAGAGAATTCAAACTGAAAATAAAATTAAATTGAATAAAAACAAAGGATAGGTGATCAGACTAAAGGGGACAATTTTAATTACAGGAAACTGAAAAGCTTTTGCACAAGTAAAATCAATGCTGCTAGGATTAGAAGAGACACAGTAAAAACAAGGGAAAATTGCTGCAGCTATTATTTCTGATAAAATTCTTGATGTTTGAGACTAACTGAAACAAATACGTAAGATAAAATCCACTTCTTAAGGACATAAAGAAGCCTTTTCAAAAGAAGTCATCGTTAATCATATAAAAGAATCTTCCAAATCATTAACAAAAAAAATTAAAGTTAAGACAACTCTGAGGTTTCATTCCTCTGATACCCTGACTGGAAAAATAATCCAAGATGGAAAGTGAAACTGTAAGAAGACATGCACTGTTGATGGAACAGGGAATTGGCCCAGTCATTCTGGAAAGGAATTTAAAATTATAATGAAGAAGTAACTAAACCTGTACTGCTACTCTATGTAGTAGTATACTAGTATGCATATGGAGAAAGCTAGGTGGCTCAGTAGACAAAGCACTGGGCCTGGAATCAGGAAGATCTCAGTTCAAATCCAGCCTCAGACGCTTACTAGCTATGTGACCCAAGGCAAGTCACTTAGCTTCTGTCTGCCTTAATCCACTGGAGAAGGAAATGGCAAACCACTCCAGTTTTTTTGTCAAGAAAATCCATAGATAGTATGGTCCACAGGGTCATAAAGAGTCACACATAACTAAGCATATACCCCAAGGAGGTTAAGAATAGAGGAAAAAGTCTCATAAATACAAAAATATTTCTAGTGGTGCTTTTTGAAGTAGCAAAGAACTAGAAGCAAAATTGTTGCCCAGTACCTGGGGAATAAATAAGTGAATTACTTTCTGTGGTATACGAAGGTATGAAATATTATTGAATGTATCACAGCAAATGACTACAACTAGGTCCCAATTGGTGGGAATAATAAACCCCATGAAGTGGTTGCATTTTTTAAGGTAATTGATTCCAGTCCAATGGAATATGCAAGTCTGAATAAGTGACCACTTCACAGGATTCATTATTCAAAATAATCGGTAATTATTAGAATTCTATGAAACTTGGGAAGACAGATGCAGAGCAAAGCTAACAGAAAAAATCATTATCAAGAAAGAGAATAGTTTACACAATGAACAAAACTGTAACATACAAGGAAATGTAAAAGATAATATAAATAAGAAAAATAAATGAAAATGCAAAAAAAAATATAAATGTAAAAAAAAGTGAAAATTCTTATCAAGGCAGAATCCAATCATGACTTCAAAGGACTAAAGGTGAAGTAGGCACCCACTTCTTGGCAGGAAGAATCAGATATTTCTAGATATGACCAATGAATTGATTTATTTTGCTAAGTATTGTTATAAGAGTGGGCAAAAGAGTAACTAGAAAGTAAAATGAAAGAGGACAACCCTTTATTATCTGTAACCCTTATTTTTTTATAGAAAACTGGTTCAGTTAACATCAAGGATATAATGCATGCCAAAATTAAGCACAGTAATATTTTAGTAGAAATTACCATGTTATATTATTAAGCTGATTCAAATGAAAGAGCAACTTAAATCATTTTAGGAGAGTCTCTATCTTATAATATCTATATTCAACTATAAATTTTGACCTTTAGAACTAGGATACAAACCCATCTTGTGAGTTCGTGCATCTAGCTGATTAATTCAACAAGTATCCTTTTAAGAATACCAAAATGAATAGTTCATGTGTTATATAACTCTCATAACTTTTTCCAATTATCTTTTCTGACTTAAAAGTAATGTTACTAGTGTAAAAATTTGAGTTATTTTTTAAATAACTCGGGTAATTTTTTTAAAGCCATAATTGGGAGAGGTTACTTGGTCTTCAAAGTTTGGAAACTTGAGATATTGCAGATCCACACAGCACATTATAAAACCTTTGCTACAGGGCAGATATGCACAGAATGAAGTAGAAACATCTGTGGACAAAATAGGAAGTCAAAACAAGTACAGCAGTTGATCTAGGACAGCCATAAAGGGATGACGGCCTTGTTACTTTCCAGTTCCCCTATAAATCTGATCCCATCCTGCCTACACCTAAAATGTTACTACCTTAGATGGTTTGCCCCTAATTTTTCCCTTACTCTTCTTCCTATAACTGAGCAGTTATTTAGACATGTAAAAAAATCATTTATAAATTACTGAGAAAGGGACATATATATTTTGCACTAAACAGTAGGAAGGGTAAATAACCACTCTAGAAATACTGTTAGCAAATAATAATAACAACCATACCTTTGCTGTATTGAAGATTTGTATTTTCAGGGGAAGGAAGGGGAGGAAGAAAATTAGAAAGAACCAGATTCTAGTGTATTACAGGAATATTCCAGCTTTTGCTGTTGTAACATATGCTATTAATACATGTAGCCTAGTTATAGCTAACAATGGATATAGTTTAATACATTTCTCAACTTTCTTTGCACCATGCACCCTGCCCCTTTTGTGCCCCAACACACAGCTAAACTAACCTTAGATGGATTGAATGGAATACCCAGGTATGAAGAACCTCGGAAACCACAGCGGTTTAAATTTGATCCTAGAAAATAAACACACATATTTACTTAAGTTAAAATGAAACCTTTATTTCTGCTAGGTAGTAAAACACAGTGCAACATGCAATCTAGCAAAATAAAAAGCTATTGATTGAGATATGTAGGAATAAATATTTATATACCTTTTTTTGTTTGCATTTGTGATTTCACTGGTACAGGGAACTCCCAGTGAGGCAAATCCCTCTTAATGCAGACCAGCAACTACTACTTATAGACTTGGAAAGTTTCCTAGGGCACTGAGATGTTAAATGACTCGCCCAAGGATACACAGCCAGTCAGTATGTATCAGAAGTGGGACTTGAACACAGGTCTTAATTCTTAGACTGGTTCTTTAATCGTTGTAATATGCCATCTCTCATATACATATTTACATACATTTTCAGAAAATATACATGCTTTTCATTTAGGCTTTTCCAGGGTGAGCTAGTATTAGCTGTATAGCCTTTACAACTGTTGGAGAGCCCTCAAGGAAGGCAATCATAATTGTTAAAATCCTTAGGATGATGCTATATGAAGATTATTAAATGAAGTGGAAATATCGAAGCTTTGGGGTATACATGATGACTGTCTTCAAATATTGAAAGGACTGGCATGTAGAAGAGGGACTGGACCTCTTTTACTTGGCCCCAAAAGGCAGAACTAGGTTTTGGTAAAATCATTTCCTAACAATAAGAGCTAACTAAAAGTAGAACGAGCTACTGGGTTCCCTCTCACTAGAAGTCTATAATGTAAAGTTGGATGATTATTTGTCTGGTAGATTGTTGAAAGGACTCTTGTTCAGCCTTTGAAATGCTTTCCAACTCTGGTATTTTGTGAAGTTAGCAGTTAAAAGCTAACATGCAAAGGCAAAATACTCAGCCTACATATTCACTCACTAAAACTCTTACTAAAAATGTCATAAATAAAACCAGAAATGAGAATTTGATTATTAATACAGAAGAGAGAAGATGTAAGGGAAGTATGGCTACAGCACAAAGAAAGAAGCAAAATTTTAAGTGAGAAGACAGGAAAACTCAGATGTGTCTATGTACTAAAAAAAAAAAAAGACTACATGAATTTGATTTTACAACCGCTCTGGTTGGAAAACAACCATCCACACTACAAAATCAAAGAATTCAGATTAAATCAAAATTAGTATTTTTTTCCTTAGATACCCCACCCCCAAAACTAAAAAGCTCTTCCTGGCAAATAATGTTTTATTATCCCCTAAATTTCTTTTAAAAAAAAATAACACTTTCCTAGGCTCTTTTCTTTGCCTAGAAATTTAACAAAAAATGCCTGTTAGTATTGGTCAGGTCATTCATTGTCTTTTGATTTGCTTTTCCTCATTCTGTTCAATGCCTCTTTCTGATATTGTTCCTTAGTGAACTAACCTGATTGCTATTTTTGGTGTTAATTTTAGAGTCTCATCAGTTTTTAGCTTAACTAAATTTAAAAAATTTTATCCTGATACCAACTAAATACATTTATTATCTATTACCTACCTCAAAAAAACACAGCTAGAAGAGGAAGGACCTACAAAGAAAAAAAAGAAATCTCTGCTCTTGAGTAATTTCCTCACAGTTTTTAACAGAGTTCAAATTTTAACTATAATTTTCGTAAGGAGAAATGAGTTCCATTTAATTGAACTCAATAAATAAACACACACGTGTATATATACACACACACACACACATATATATATATATATACGAGTACACACACACACACACACACACACACACACACACACACAGAGATACTTTCAAAACCTGATATCAATGAACAAAAAGTTAGCACTCATATATCTTTCAAGTAATCTTGTGCATGCTCCTGTAAATAGGGATTGTTCTAATACAATGCTTGGGACATAGTAAGTACTCTACAAGTGTTGGCTATCATCATCATCATTATTACTTGCTGGCTGATTCTGACACTTGCATGAAGCCTGGAGGAACGCTATTAGGGATAGCTCTACTAAACCTACTACTCTACTGAATCAATCTGTTTTTTAGTAGGACATAAATAATAAGCACAATGAGTATTTTCTTGAACTTTCTGTCAACTGTGTGATGGTAAAGATCTAGTCAGTTATTAATAAAGTTGGTATACTGCTTACGAAAGACACCTTCCTCCCTTTTAACACTCTCATCAACCACGCCCCAAAGGATAATGGAAAAAGGTACAGTGAGTGTGAATAGGTGGCAACATGTTACAAAAAATTATAAAAGCAGACGTGGAGTAAAGGATGTCATCAAAAAAATATATGACTGGAAAGATGGGCTGTGTCATATGATCACAATGATGAAGTGTCAATTGGAAGTCCATGGATTTGGACTCCACTAGAATTATTGTGACCTTGGTAAGGAGGCAAAAAGGAATGCCTCTAACATATGGGGTAAACTCCCTGTGATGAGCTCATGTAAGGTAACTGCATTAGTTGGGAAAGCATAAATGTGATATGATGTTTATGAATGAAGAGACTATTCCACAACAATGAGTTGACAGATCCACTTGACCTTAAGCAAAGTACTATGATAGGTAGGCCTGGTGGGATAAATAAAAATCTTATGAAAAACTATTAGATTTACTCCAATTTAAAATGCCCATTTAATCATAATGTCATAGATTTACTCTTCCAAAATTGAACAGCAGCCAGATCTCTGGAAAAGTTAAAAAAGACCTTAAGTTTTCTTTTTTCTTTATGACTGGTAAGGAAGATTATTATGCTAATCATTGCAGCAAACTAAACATGTTCAAGGAAATTATCTGGCAACATCTTAACTGCTGAAATATGTGCAAGTTATTTAATAGCACCATCTACTGTTCCAGTTTAAGAATATCAAAGCTAAAAAGTACCCAGTGAAGTCACTACATTTTAGAAGATAGAAAAATTCAGTCAGGCCACTCTGGATTCAAATCTGTGTGACATTAGGAAAGTCACTTAACCTCTCAGTGTCTCAAGCAGCTCTCTAGACTACTGCTTTTATTCACTGGAACTAAGAGCTGTCTAGATCAGTAAGTCTGAATAAAAAAAAACACAACAAAGAAAAGTACTGGTCAAAATAATCATTTTCAGCCAATGGCACTTGCTTGATTTGTAACTTTTTAAAAAATGGCTTTCATTATACATAACCATACAGTCTTTTACAGTATTTTGAGCATTGCTGTCTAGTACATGTCAATAATAAAACCCTAAAGCTCTTCTTGACCGAGGCAGACTATGTCACCTACCTCTCAGTATTTTTCATAAGAACACATTTTTATGTAAAAACCAAAGTAATTAATGGACTGTTCCTTAATATGGTAAATAGTATCAATCCAAAACCAAGAGCTAGTATTATCTAAT
This sequence comes from Trichosurus vulpecula, assembly GCF_011100635.1. Classification (NCBI taxonomy): domain Eukaryota; kingdom Metazoa; phylum Chordata; class Mammalia; order Diprotodontia; family Phalangeridae; genus Trichosurus; species Trichosurus vulpecula. The sequence goes on from NC_050573.1 coordinate 477,459,764, forward strand.
AAAAACATACTAGAAGGCTTTTCAGATAAGATCAGGATAAAATGAAGACAGATTCTGTCACCACTTGTATTTGATATAATTCTAGGAGTCCTAGCTATTGCAATAAAGCAAGATAAACGGAAAAAAGAAGCGTAAGCAAAGAGGAAAGAAATTTATAGCTTTTTGCGGATGATAAAATGGTTTAGTAAGAGAATCCTAGAGATTCTAGTAAAAATGAACAGAACCAATTAACAACTTCATTAAGGAGCAGGACATAAAATGTGCTACAAAAACCATCATCCTTTTTGTACATTACCAACAAAATTCAGGAAGAGAGATAAAGAAATTCCATTTAGAATGTATGAAGTATCTAGGAGTCTACTTACCAAGCTACAATAGGAATTATATGATAACAACTTCAAAGCACTCTTTACAGAAACAAAGAATTACTTAAGTAACTGGAAAGAAATTAATTGCTCATGGCTGGGCTTTGCCCACACCATAAAAATGATATTATCTATGATAACAACTATAGATCTAAATTTCCCCATCTATAAACTAGACGATCTCAAGATTCCTTCTAACTTTAAATCCTATGACTGCATAGGATGAGAAAGGAGGAAGGGGAGAGAAAGATGTTATACTAAAGGAGTTAGTAATAACTTTTCTTTACTACTGAATATTTCCATCCATCTTTAATTAACTCTAAGCTAATTAATAATTTTTATAGAGTGTATATATTTTATACAATATACATATTCCTATGCACAAAAGAATCCAGAGTTATCCTAAATATCTGTTCTACTACCTTTTCCTTCCTACAAATCTGCCTGTGCTTTCTAAGACCATTAACTATCTACTGGATCTCTATGGTACTTCACCCCTCAACTTGCTATAAGCTCCAATATTGCTTATAAGAGAGAACTGACTAAAAGAGGTGAAATTAGCAACACAGGATAAATGAAAGAACTGGAAGGTGAGTGACAAGGGCTTAAGTACAAAATAGGGGGAGAGGAATCAAGAGTCCACTGACGTCTGAACTAAGAAGCTGAACCCAACCAACCGGCACAAAGGGACACCAGCTTCTGACTCTTGTCCAAAAGTTCTGAGACAGTCAAGACCGTGGGATCAGGGAACAAGATCTGGATGGTTGGGGGCAGCTAGGTGGCACAGGAGTAGAGCAGTGGCCCTGGAGTCAGGAGGACTTGAGCTCAAATCTGACCTCAGACACTTGACACACTTACTAGCTGTATGATCTTGGGAAAGTCACTTAACCCCAATTGCCCTGCCTCTCCCCCTCAAAAAAAAAAAGATCAAATGGCTGGCAGCTAGATTCATTAAGGCTCACCTATGCAACTAATAAAATGGTAAAACATTGTTATTTTTAAATGAAAAGATTTATACAGTCATATTCACAAGAAGTCTCACAGAGAGTAAGGGAGAGAGGGTTCTTCTCACTTCTATAACTACAAAATGGTAAATCAGAATTAAACTAAACTGACATTCCTATATGGAAAGATGACGAGTATGATTCATGAGACCTCAGTATTAGGGTAGCTGAAGCGAATATGCATACATATATGTTTATGTATATATATATATATATGGGTGAATGTGTATGTATGTATATATCTATGTGTGTGTGTATATATATATATATATATATATAGAGAGAGAGAGAGAGAGAGAGAGAGAGAGAGAGGACACAGGGTGAGTTGAAGATGAAGGGAAGTTATCTAAAAGAAATAAAATCAAATTAAGGGATGAGAGAGGAACATACTGAGAGAGGGAGATAAGGAGAGATAGAATGGGGTGGATTATCTCGCATAAAGGTGGCAAGAGCAAGCAGTTCTGTGGGAGGAAGGGAGAGGGTGGATGAGGGGGGAATGAGTGAACATTGCTCTCATCAGATTTGGCCTAAGGTAGGAATACCATACATACCCAATTGGGAATCTTACCCCACAGGAAAGAAGAGGGAAGAAGATAAAAAAAATGAGGGGGATGATAGAGGGGAGGGCTGATGGGGGTGGAGGTAGTCAAAAACAAACACTTTGGAAAGGGGACAGGGTCAAGGGAGAAAATTCAATAAAGGGGGATGGGTTGGGAAGGAGCAAAATATAGTTAGTCTTTCACAACATGAGTATTGTGGAAGGGTTATACATAATGATACATGTGTGGCCTATGTTGAATTGCTTGACTTCTTAGGGAGGGTGGGTGGGAAGGGAAGGGGGAGAGAATTTGGAACTCAAAGTTTTAAAAACAGATGTTCAAAAACAAACAAAAATGTTTTGGCATGCAACTAGAAAATAAGATACACAGACAATGGGGTGTAGAAATTTATCTTGCCCTACAAGAAAGGAAGGGAAAAGGGGATGGGAGGGGAGTGGGGTGATAGAGGGGAGCACTGACTGGGGAACAGGGCAACCAGAATATATGCCATCTTGGAGTGGGTGGGAGGGTAGAAACGGGGAGAAAATTTGTAATTCAAACTCTTGTGAAAATCAATGCTGAAAACTAAATATGTTAAATAAATTTAAAAAATTAAATTAAATTAAAAAAAAAAAGAATTAAACTAAACCTAGGCACATCCAAGGAACCAAGGCATAAGAAGAAAGACAGAATACTACAATCCATAGTTTACACAGTTTGTTCCTTAAAGGATCCAGAAAATGTGCTGCTTTGTTTATGTATAATTGGTTGTGCTTCACCAGAATTCTTCTGATGTTCAAACTGAGAACCCTCAAACGAACAAGGAATTAGATTTTGCTTTGCTTTAAGGTGAACTGCTCAGCAAATGCATGGCTTTGGGGGCCGTACTTAGAGCAATGTGTGCAACCTGCAAACAGGTATAACTGGCTTGCTATAACAAAAATTTCCTAACAAACTGGAAGCATCCCAAAGTGGAATGAAATGCTTTGTGAAACAGTGAATTTTCTCTGACAATACTAACCTTTAGACAGTCAGTTAACAGGCATTTAAGTGCCTATTGCATACCACGTACTGTGCATCAGTGACAGAAAGGCAAAAAACAGTCCAAGCTTTCAAGGTCACAGTCTAACGAGAGAAAACAGTATGTAAGCAACACAAGATACGTAAAGAACAAATTGGAAGTAATTAACAGAGCCAAGGCAGTAGCATAAAGGAGAATTAGGAAAGGCTTCTTATAGATGGTGAGATTGTGGCTAGGACTTAAAAGAAGATACAGATGCATGGCGCCCAATAGATGAAGGGGACTCAAATTCCAGGCAGTGACAAAAAAAAAATGTCTGCAATCAGGAGATAGGAATGGAAGTCTGTCACTGGATTTCAGAGTAAGGGGGAATGGGAATAAGATTTTCTCTTCTCAGAAAGAAAAGACCACAGGAGTATACATTTGATCCTGACAGTGAAGGGAGCCATAAGAGTTTATTAAATGGGGGTGGAGTGACATGGTCAGATTTAAGTTTTAAGAAAATCAATTTGGCAGATAAGTTGAGGATGTTGAGTTCAAGATGTCTATGGGTGGGGGCAGAGCCAAGATGGCAGCTGGAAAGCGGGGACTTGTGTGACTCCAGGTCCCTCCAAACACCTATAAAAAAGTGACTCTGAACAAATTCTGGAACTGCAGGACCCATGAAACAGCAGAGGGAAGCAAGGCTCCAGCCCAGGACAGCCTGGATGGTCACAGGGTAAGGTCTATCACACAGAGCTGGGAGAGCTGCAGAGCAGAGCCCAGCTTGGGCCGCGCCTGGACCAACCAGACCAGGAGCCGGGTGGAACAGGCCCTAGCCCTGAATCACTGAGCTGTGGCAGTTACCAGACTTCTCAACCCACAAACACCAAAGACAACAGAAAAGGTTAGTGGGAAAATCTGCTGAGACAAAGTGAAAGGAGTTCATGGTTCAGCCACCGCCCCGAGGGGCAGCTCTGAGGCTGCTTACAGAGCTACAGCTGCAGTTGCTTCCAGCCCACCTGGTGGGAGGAATTAAGTGGCTGATCAGAGCGGGAGTGCAGACCCTGCTTAGATCTGATTCTGGTCCAGGTTGGTGGTACTTGAAGGAGGAGTAGCGCTGGTGTGGCACAGCTTGCTGTGTAGAAATAACTCCGAAAACAACAGTGCAGCTCCTCAAGCTTGGGACAAAGTACTCTATACTCTACAAGCAGTCATACCCTGCTGAAAAACTCAAGGGTCAAGTAAATTGGCTGAGAATATGGCCAGGCAGCAAAAACGCACTCAGATTCAGTCTCAGACTTTGGAATCTTTCTTTGGTGACAAAGGAGACCAAAACATACAGCCAGAAGAAGTCAACAAAATCAAAGAGCCTACAACAAAAGCCTCCAAGAAAAATATGAATTGGTCTCAGGCCATGGAAGAGATCAAAAAGGATTTGGAAAAGCAAGTTAGAGAAGTAGAGGAAAAATTGGGAAGAGAAATGAGAATGATGTGAGAAAACCATGAAAAATAAGTAAATGACTGGCTAAAGGAGACCCCAAAAATACTGAAGAAAATAAAACCTTAAAAAAGAGACTAACTCAAATGGCAAAAGAGCTCCAAAAAGCCAATGACGAGAAGAATGCCTTGAAAGGCAGAATTACCCAAATGGAAAAGGAGATTCAAAAGACCACTGAAGAAAATACTACCTTAAAAATTAGACTGGAGCAAGTGGAAGCTAGTGACTTGATGAGAAATCAAGATATTCTAAAACAGAACCATAGGAATGAAAAAGTGGAAGACAATGTCAAATATCTCATTGGAAAAACCACTGACCTGGAAAATAGATCCAGTAGAGATAATTAAAAAATTACTGGACTACCTGAAAGCCATGATCAAAAAAAGGGCCTAGATCTTTCAAGAAATTATCAAGGAGAACTGCCCTGACATTCTACAGCCAGAGGGTAAAATAGAAATTGAAAGAATCCACCAATCACCTCCTGAAAAAGATCCCAAAAAGAAAACTCCTAGAAATATTGTCACCAAATTCCAGAGCTCCCAGATCAAGGACAAAATACTGCAAGCAGCCAGAAAGAAACAATTTGAGTATTGTAGAAAAACAATCAAGATAACACAAGATCTAGCAGATTCTACATTAAGGGACTGAAAGGTTTGCAATATGATATTCCTGAGGTCCGTGGAGCTAGGATTAAAACCAAGAATCACCTACCCAGCAAAACTGAGTATCATGCTCCAAGACAAAATATGGATTTTCAAGAAAATAGAGGACTTTCAAGCTTTCTCAGTGAAAAGACGAGAGCTGAATAGAAAATCTGACTTTCAAACACAAGAATCAAGAGAAGCATGAAAAGGTAAACAAGAAAGAGAAATCATAAGGGACTTACTAAAGTTGAACTGTTTTGTTTACAATCCTACATGGAAAGATGATGTGTATAACTCATAAGACCTCAGTATTAGGGTAGCTGAAGGGAATATATGTATGTGTGTGTGAGTGAGTGAGTGTGTGTGTGTGTGTGTGTGTGTGTGTATGTATATGTATGTCTACACATACATAGACAGAGGGCACAGGGTGAGTTGAATATGAAGGGATGATATCTAAAAAAGTAAAATCAAATTAAGGGACGAGAGAGGAATATATTGAGAGAGGGAGAAAGGGAAAGATAGAATGGGGTAAATTATCTTGCATGAAAGTGGCAAGAAAAAGCAGTTCTGTAGGAAGGGAAGAGGGGGCAGGTGAGGGGGAATGAGTGAATCTTGCTCTCAGATTTGACCTGAGGAGGGAATACCATACACACTCAGTTGGGTATCTTACTCCACAGGAAAGAAGGAGGAAGAAGATAAAAAAGGGGGATGGTAAAAGGGAGGACAGATGGGGGAGGAGGTAATCAAAAGCAATCATTTTTGAAAAGGGTCAGGGTCAAGGGAGAAAACTGAATAAACGGGAATAGGATAAGAAGGGGCAAAATATAGTAAGTCTTTCACAACATGAGTATTGTGGAAGGGTTTTACATAATGATACACATGTGGCCTATGCTGAATTGCTTGCCTTCTTAGGGAGGGTGGGTGGGAAGGGAAGAGGGGAGAGAACTTGGAACTCAAAGTTTTAAAAACAGATGTTCAAAAAAAAAAGGTTTTGCATGCAACTAGGAAATAAGATATACAGGCCATGGCGCATAGAAATTTATCTTGCCCTACAAGAAAGTAAGGGAAAAGGGGATGGGGTGGGGGGAGTAGGGTGACAGAAGGGAGGGCTAACTGAGGAATGGGGCAACCAGAATATATGCCATCTTGGAGTGGGGGGGGAGGATAGAAATGGGGAGAAAATTTGTAATTCAAACTCTTAAGAAAAATCAATGCTAAAAACTAAAAATATTAAATAAAATTTTAAAAAAAGAAAGAAAAAAAAAAGATGTCTATGGGTCATCCAGTTCAAGTCTAATAGGTAGTTGCAGATATAAGACCAGAGGTCAGATACGGTAATCATCAGTAAAGAGATAAATCCATGGGATCTGAAGAGATTGCCAAGTGAAATAATATAGAGAGAGAAGAGGGCCTCAAACATAGCCCTGTAGGACATCCATTGGTTAGTGGACCTAATCCAGCTGAAGATCAAGCAAAAGAGACTGAAAATAGCAGACAGGTAGGAGAGAATAGAGTCTCAATAACCTAGAGAGAAGTGAGCATCAAGGGGAAGAGTGCAGAGAAGCCAAGGAGGATGAGGATTATGGCAATTAAGAAATCATTGTTTGTAAGTCTAGAGAGCACTTTCTATAACATGATTGAGATTGGAAGCCAGACAACAGAGAATTAAGAGAGAGGGAGAAAAGGATGTGGAGAGCACAATTAAATGTCTTTCTGAAGGAAGTTAGTCATCAAAAGGAGGATATGGAATGAGAGTAGGATGGACAGATCAAGTGAGGGATTTTTTAGGATGGGAGAAACAAGGGAAGGGAAAGAAGAATAAGCATTTATAGAGCATTTACTATGTTCCAAGTACTATGCTAAGTTCCTTTTAATATATAGTTATAGATGTGTGTATACTATATAATAAATTATATATTACATATATTTATATGTTTATATTATATATAATTTCATTTGATCCTTAAAATCTTGGGACTTTACCTTGGGAGTTAGGTTCTATTATCACCAATTTACAGTTCAGGAAACTGAGGCAAACAGAAGATAAATGACCAGCCTAGGGTCACCCAACTGGTAAGTGTCTTAGGCTGGAATTGAACTCACATCTTCCTTACTCCAGGACCAATGTTTTATCCACTGCCACCACCTACCTGCTTCCACTGTGTCACCAGCTGCCTTCATAGGCATGTTTGTAAGCAACAGGGAAGCAACCAACAGAGAAAGATTGAAGATTTGTGAGAGACTGGGGATGACAAAGGGAACAATCTTCTGGAGAAGACAGGATAGAATGGCATGACTTGTGCATGTATAAGGGTGAGCCTTGACAAAGAGGATGGCTACCTTATCATGTAAGAAAGGGGTAGAGGAGATAGTGAAAGAAGGCATCAGAGTCATGCCATGTCAGTCAATAGGCATTTATTAAGTGCTTGTGAAGTGTCAGATTGGGGATACATGTGAGATGAAGAAAAAGCAAGAAGAGGGAGCTCTCAGTAAATGGCTTCAAAATTTTCAGCAAAATATGTGGCAAGGTTCTCAGCTGAGAGGTTTGGGAGAGGGAGAGTCATTGAAAGCTTGAGGAAGATGTAAAGGTTTGGAAAAGGCATTTTAGTAAGAGTGATTTTTTAAAATTATTTTTTATTATGAACTTAATCATCTCACACAAACATTTCAACATAAGGAAAAAAGGGGGGGAGGGCCTTGTTTAAAATCATAGACTTCTGTTTTATTTAACTGTTTTTTAAGTATAAATGAATATATGCAGATTTTTACTACTTTGTTAAATTATACACGTGTTAAATATATATAAATAATTTAATATGGTAGTAAAAGTATTATTCTATTTGTGTCCCTTTCTGTATTTTTCTTCTGTGCATTAAAGTATATGTATTATATATAAAATCAATTTTATTAACTGTCCAGTAAGCTAGCCCACACCCAAAACTTCCTAAGTAGCAATACTCTCTTATAACAAATGCTTATAATACAGCAATTTTTTTTTGGAGGGGGGAAGGCAGGGCAATTGGGGTTAAGTGACTTGCCCAAGGTCACACAGCTAGTAAATGTGTCGTGTCTGAGGCCAAGTTGAACTCAGATCCTCCTGACTCCAGGGCCGGTGCTCTACTCACTACGCCACCTAGCTGCCCCATACAGCAACATTTGTAATACAGCACATTGTTCATGTCTGAGAAAGCATTTTTATTATTGCACATCTCTTGTCTATTACCACTTTCTCAAGAGATAGGCGGTATGTTGCAACATTGGTTTATTGACATTTACTATCCACTTTGATCATTTTCTGAAGTCTTTCAGTTATTTTTCTTTATTATATTGTTACTGTTATCACATAAACTTCTTCTGGTTCTGCTCATTTTGGTGGACATCAGTTTGTAAAAGTCTTTCCACTTTTCTCTGAATGTCACATTGGTCGTATCTTATGGTACAATACTATTCCATTATAATTCTATACTACAATTTGTCCAACCATTGTCCAAATGACATACGCCTAATTTGTTTTCAGGTTTTTGCTACTACATAAAGTGAAGCTGTACATATTCTTGTACATATGAGTCCTTACCCCTGACCTTGACCTCCCTGGCACATGTGCCTAATATGTTACAAGAGTAAAGGCTACATTTAATTAAGTGCTTTTTGGTTGTGTTTCAAAAATTTTTTCCAGAATGGCCAAACCAATTCATAGCTCCACCAAAGTGTATTAGTGTGCCTGTTCTCCTACAACTCCAACAAGTTTTCCCCATCAAGCAAAGCTAGGCTGGATGACTATTTATGGAGTATGTTGTAAAAATGTTAATTATACACCCTCTGAGGTCCCTTCCAACTGTGAGATTCTGTGATCATATGACCATACATAAACACTTCAACTAGGTGTGTTGGGATGGCCAACAAAAACTTGAAAAACAACTATTGAATTGGCCCAGAGTCATAAGAGGTTTAAATAGTTCACCTATAATTATAGGTGAACACCCCTATCCAAGAAACTACCTTTAGGAGTCCTATAAACATTTGCTAAATTTAATACACATTCTACCCCGCAATTTAAGGAAGTTTTGCCATATCCAATGTAAACCAGAGGTAAAACCTCCATGTACCTTATAACAATGTCACCTTGCCATCCCCACTTCCAATTCCCAGTAAAAGAATACATACATGTAAAGTTTTTACTTGCTTGGCAATATTTCTGATAAAGTCCCATTTTACATGAGCAATTAAGTTTTGCTAAGGTCATAGGCCAAGGGACCATGCCAATAAGCAAGGCTGGGACCAATAAAAAAGCTGAAATATCTCAAAGCATAGATTAAGAAGCAGCAACAAGCTTCTTACTAACCAGGATGCTACAAAATTCAAAGTGAAGATTGAAAACTGAAGGTCAAAGATAGGACCCCAAAAGCCAGTCCCTGAGAAAATGAAATGGTATCTATCAAGGCAGCCCCATCATATCTTTACTAGGCCAACTATTTGCAGAGTCTGTACCCCTTGTAGGTATTAGAAAAGGAAAATGGAAACAACTACCTGTAAATATGTGCATGGCTTTATTTCTATTTTACGAGGAGCAGTGTTACTAAGCAGACCTCAAAGGTGGGACCTCAATTTACCTTGGAAGAGCTTGGCATAGTGCTAGTCTGTAGTTCGAGTGCCAGTGAACTAAATTCTCATCACCCAAAACCACAAGGGAAGAAGTAATAACACCTTTCATTTAAACAGGACTTTTATTACCATTTTACATAAGAGTAGCACTTCGGTTCCAGATTTAGTTAAACTCTCAGAGGAGTTTTTGTACCAGCTGGTATGCTTAGGAGACAGCATGCTTTGCATACAGAAAGAAGATGATTAAAGAATGTTTTATACATTTTATGGAACCACATTTTAATGAATCATTTTTACCTTACAAAAGCTATAATTATGGTAACTAGTGAAGTCTAAGTAGAATATACAAACCTATTCCATGGTCACTTCCAGGTTTAGTACATTTCAAGGAAAATTAGCAAAATGACAAAAAAAACCCACTATGAAATTCAAGAGTTGCAAAACTACAGACTAGGTCCAAGAGCCAAAAGCACTCAATATTAAATAAAATATATAAAAAAATAAAGATGCTAAAAACTCACTCACTGTCTTCTGTGGGAAGAACCTGCAGAGAGTAAATCCATTCTATGATATCATCTTTGTTCACCACATCTAATGAATCCAACATATCCAGCCCAGAGAGTGCAAAAAATGCAATTGTCAACCTAGAATGTGCAGGGAAAAGGGCAAAATTCCACCATAACTATCAAACCATCGAACTCCATATGATCATAGACAAATATAAACTCATTCCAATTTTGCAATAACTTTAATAGTACTTCAATTCTTTTTAATCCAAAAAAAAAAAACTTGCTTCTCCTGTGAATCATATGAATAAAAAACATAGAGGGGCATGAGGGAAAAATGAGGAATGGGCACCTGAGAGCAAAACATGAGCTAAAAAATGCAGGAATTGAAAAATAGAAGTCTATATAGTCTAATAAAAGAAAAAAATTATAAAGTATACAGAACAACTCAATTTCTGTCTAATCAGCCAAGAACACTCTTGTACGGGAATGTTTACTTCTTAAAGTAAAAATTAGCCAGAAGAAGTCCCTTTTGGTGTTCATATAAACATACCAAGAAAGTATCTTCCTGTAAAATATATTTATATAGTATAAATTACATATCATAGATTACAAATTATCATAAAATGATCTGGAGCAATCAACAAAAACACTTGATGACTTTTGGAAAAAACTTTGATTCATCAGATTCACTTTGATTCATCAGCATTGTCTCAGAATAGATTAAAAATATTTCCCCAGATTCAACAATCAATCAGTATTACAAACAGTTGTCTTTTTTTGTACATGGCTTAATATAGCTAACTTCATCTCCTACCACCAATAATATTAATACACAATATTATTTGCTATAAAACTATAGCTTCATTTCGGAATATTAACAATTTGTAAGCATTTAACTTTAACAGAAAAATTGCTACTTCCTTATATACACATTTTTCTGATACTATCTTTCATGACCCTAGTTTTCCTCATTTTAAAATTAAAGGTTTGGCTAGATGATCTAAGGTCCCTTCATCTAAAATACAGAAAGCTAATACATGTTTAGGTAAACGTATACAACATTTCAGTTGACAATTTTAAAAAATAGGTCATATGATCATAGGCGTAGAACTGGAAGGGATTTTTAAAGCCATCTAGTCTAACCCCTTTGTTACACAAATGAGGACACTGAAGCCCTGGGCTAAATGACTTGCCCTGGACCACACAGGTAGTAAGTGTGAGAAGGAGATGATAAAAAAAATAGGAAAGAAACAAAAGAAAAACAGACTCAATACACAATTTAGGGCAGTATAATAACCATTCACTGAAACCAGTACTTTTTGCCCTACAGTCACTAATGAAGACTCTTACCACTGAAAAGAGAGAAATAGTTGGACAAAAGGAAGGTATAAAAATTTATTTTTGTGGGGAGATTATTCCCAAGTTTTAGGAATTACCTGCCCTGGTCAGTCCCAGGACAGGCACCTATATCTACCTTCAACTGACAAAAAGGTTATATTCCTTCCAGGTTCTGAGTCAAGACTGTAATAGATGAATCAAAATACAAAGAGAATAAGGTCTACAAGTTTAAAAGGTAAATTACATTTACTTTCTGTAGCAACTTAAGGGTCCAATCCTTTCAAAGGAAGTACATTAACAAACATGTTTATGAAGTACTAATGACACTGCATCCATTCATAAACTCCATTCTAATCCATAGTCTAAACTTTATCAAAATATTACTTTATTCAAATGATTCTCTTTCTACACAATGATAAAATGCTGACTTATGATTAACAGTAAGAAAAAAAACCCAGCAACCAGCAAAAGTGGTGATTATGGTTCTAAGGTCTTGGAGGCCACTTCAAAAACCATCTCTTAAAAGCATATATACTCAATTTAGTAAGTTGGAGTGTTTTTACATCTTATCCCATACCTCCTATATTTCAATCAAAAGTTGATCTCATCTAGTATATTATTACAAATGCTAAAATACCTCCCTAAATGAACTGTGGTTATAGATTGAATAGCTGGTCTTCCTGTTAGAATGTCCTAATATAATATTATAATATCCAGGAATTTTTAGCCACAAGAGAAATAAGACAATGGAGGCTAGGAGCAATTTGATGCGCTACAAAGTCTACCTTTTCTTCCCATTATCAGAATATAACAATAAAAATGTAATAATAATATGGTAAATAAAAACTGCAACTTACAGATCTCTCAATCATTCACAGAAGAGAAGAAACCCAGGGCAATACAGCTATATTCAACAGCTATATTTTTTTCACTTAAATTGTATTTACATGACATTTTAGTTAACCAACACATTTATGGTGTTAGCAGAAAAGGAAATCAAAAGGAATTCATATTAGTATAAGAGATCTCTGATTAGTGGAAGCAGGAAAAAAGATAACAATAACCAATCTACATTTTAATAATTTCCTTTCCCCTTAGTAACTTATTTGATTAATCCTCCCAAAGTACTTACTAAGGGGGCAGAATAATATCACTTGCCAAACTAAAAGTATAGAGAACTAACTTGACAAAATCACACATAGGAAAGCAGGAAAATGAGACATCATCAAAGTTTAGTCTGGGGCTCTCCCTAGAGTCTCTCAGAAAAACGTCATTTCATCTGTACCAGCAAAAACACATGAACACAAAGAATCTGATACTAGGTAAGATCTCTTTTTTGACCGGTGGCATCTGAAAGTGCTTAGAACCCCTTGTTTCCTTTAAGATTAATGATGCGCTTCTCAACTATCTATTTACAATGATCTATTTACTCCTCCGCTAGACCTCAGATATACACTGGGGTGATCACACTCTTGACCTTGCTTCACCAATCAATAAATATTTATTAAGCACCTACTATGTGCCAGGCACTGTGCTGAAGTCCTGGGATTCCAAAATGGAGCAAAAGAGAGTCCCTTTCCTCATTATAATCTAACGAACCTAAAAATGTTGCATTTCCTTAATCAAGAACACTGATCACATAACCTTCTATCATTCCATCTATTATCCCTTTCTCCTAAACCTATACTTCATCTTCACAGTAACCCTCCAATCCTTCTACTCCTCAGTTCTTTTCCATGCAGTCACCACCACTGTGGCTACCCTCTCTTCACTCCTCAATCTTACTCTTGTAGTGAATCTGTCCAACTATACTCTTCTATCCTCTCAAATTATTGCTCATCCTCTGCCAAACCCCAATCCTGGATTATTCTCCCAGTGTGCCACAACTGCTCTTACTCATGTGCTGATGAATATAGCTGAAGGAAATGATGAAACCAAGCTGGCTGGGTCCACTAATTATCTAATTTCACCTGAGTGTTCACTATAGCAAGGTCAATAATTTTACTTCTCTCTAACTGATTCTCTATCTCACTCCATGGTAACAGTATCAAACTGTCCCTTCTCTCTAGACTCCCACAGCACTGTTGCTATACTTTCAGCTGTAAATCTAACCTCATCTCACACAGCCACCACATGAACTATTGCAACAGCTCCCTGACTTGAGATCTCCTTGCATTCCTGTACCACTCCATCCTCCATAAAGCCACCAAAATAATTTTCCTAAAACACAAGTCTGACCATGTCACTACTCAATAAAATGCAGTGACTTCTTAGATAGTATGAAGTGAAACTGCGTGACCCCGGTGCAAGTTACTCAACCTTACTCAGCCACAATTTTCTTATCTATAAAATGGAGCTAGCTACTAATAGCACTTATTTCCCAGGGTTGTGAGAACCAAATGAGGTAACAAATGGCATAAGGACTTTGCAGAACAGTGCCTTCTGAAAATAACTTTGTATTTATTTTGTATATTTACATTTTGCACACTTACATCTCTTTATCTACGAACAAGGAATATACTACAAGTAGAAAGTTTCTTGAAAGCAGGCACTTTTGTATTTGTATATTTTGTCTAGTGTCCTTCTGTCTTCTCCTATACTATTTCACTTGGTGAGCTCATCAATTTCCATCTCATCATCTCTAGGCAGACTACTCAGATCTACTTTAGTTTTAACCTGTCCGGTCCTCCAGACTCGTATCTCCCAATTGTTTTTCAGACATCTTGACCTGAATTTCCGGTAGACATCTCAAACTAGTTAGGTCCAAAAATGAACTCCTCCTCTTTCCCACCCATCTGGCCCCGCCCCACCCCCTCTTTCTAACTTCTCTATTTCTGCTGAGGGTACAAGTCGCCCAGGCTCAAAATGGTGACGTCATCATGTTCAAGTCCACTCTCTCAACCACTCTGTGCAACCAGTTAAGTCCTGTCGTGTCTATCTTCCTAATATCTCTTATATGCCCCGCCTTCTCTTCAAACACCGGGACAGCAGGCCCTCAAATCCCTCTCGCCTGGATCATTGTGACAGCCTCCTGGTCAGCCTCCGGCCTCTGCACTCCAAACCCCCCCTCCACGCGGCTGCCCAGCGGATCTTCCTAAAAAGCAGTTCTGACCACTCTCCTGGTCAATAAACTCCAGTGACTCCCTGCAGGATCACATATAACACCCTCTCTTTGGCTTTTAAAGCACTGCCCAGCCTGGACCCCGTCCTGGTCCGCGGTCCTCCGGGCCGGGCTCCTCATTGGCTGGCTCCCGCCCCGCGCCCGGCACTGCCTCCTCCTCGTCCCGGCTTCCTCCAGTCCCAGCTGAAGTTCCACCTCCCGCCATCCCGCACACATCCCGTTCGCACGCTGCCGTGTGCGCGCCGTGTCTCCACCAGATGCGGGCTCCTTGACAGCAGGGACTGTTTTTGCCTTTCTTTGCATCCTACGCACAATGTCCAGCTCAGGGCAGGAGCTTAATAAGTATGTTTCCGGCGGACTGAATCTCTCCACCCCTAACCAGTGTCTGACACACAGTAGGCGGTTTAAAAATGCTTGTAGGTGGACTGCCTAAGGTCACGTCGATAAGACGTAACAGAACCGAAGTGGGACCCCAGCTCCACAACCTCTTTCCTGGGCAGCGCCATCCCGGAACACGTAGACCCAGAGAAGTGCTACCCGCAGCCGCCAAAAATTCCTCGGACAGTGATTACCTGCTCGTTTCGAGGGAAGAATAGCGTTCGGGCAACACCTGGAGACAACGCTGGAAGAATCGGACGTGCCTGTCGCGTAAGAAATCGAGCCGCTCCACATCTCCGTCAACCAAGGTCAACCGCTCCCCCTCCGCCGCCATCTTGCCCCGGATCAAGTACCACGCCTCTAACCGGAAGTTTTCCCTCCTCGGTAAGAGAAGTCCCGCCCCCCAGCGCCGACCTTGTCGTCACGCCTGAAGCGCCTGGAAGGCATTTCATTGGTTCCCTTTGAACCGGGGGAAGTTTAAAAGTCTCCAGGGCTTTAAGTAGAGGCCGAGTTAGAGGTGTGAAGTGGGGGCTTTCTCCCAACGGTTTCAAGCGCTCTGCCCACTGTCTGGAGAGCTGGACGGGCTTCATATTGTATTACCTCATTTAACAGCACCTCACCCCACCCCACCGCAGTGACCTTTGCCCCAGTTCTGTTTTGTGTGTCAGTTTGTAACAGATCAAGCAATTACAGGGCCTAGCTTGAAGATGTTCATAACAGGGGCAGCTAGGTGGCGCACTGAGTAGAGCACCGGCCCTGGAGTCAGGAGGAGCTGAGTTCAACTGTGGCCTCAGACACTTGACATACTTACTAGCTGTGTGACCTTAGGCAACTCAGTTAACCCCAATTGCCTTGCCTTCCACCCCTCCAAAAAAAAAGAAAATGTTCATAAAAATACAGTCTTTGAATTAAGTTAACCACAGAAACGACTTTGAGAAAAAACTCCGTCTCAACTCATTTTTGGTAGCTCCTCCAGTTTACCGACATGCTCAGCTAGCTCTCCCTTCCCCATCATCCTCTCCCTCTCCCTCCCTCCTGAGTCAGTAACTGCTCCTGTAATTTAGAGCACTGAGGGTGAAGAGACTT
The DNA here is from genome assembly GCF_011100635.1 of Trichosurus vulpecula. NCBI lineage: Eukaryota > Metazoa > Chordata > Mammalia > Diprotodontia > Phalangeridae > Trichosurus > Trichosurus vulpecula. Next base: position 477,475,851 of record NC_050573.1, read on the forward strand.
GTCCAAGGTCACCAAGCCTGTACTGATATTGCCTACACACACACACACACACACACACACACACACACACACAAACTTTCCCTAACAGCCTCCCCTTGACTGCTAAATTAATGGAAATCTAGTAGTATGATTTGTGTCTCTACTGCTCTTTGAAGATCGTTCATTCCGAGGTCAGCAGTGATCTGACTACCAAATACTTTACTCAATCTTCATCCTTCTTGTCAAAATAATCTTCCTGAGGCACAGTTCTGACTCTCTCAATACCACACCAAAAACTTTCAGTAGCTCTCCATTGTTTTTAGGACAAAATGAAGATAAATATAATGCCCTGCACAATTTGGTTGTCACCTACTTTAACTCATACCACTCCACTTCCTGAATGCTCTTGTAGCCAAACTAAACTAGTTCCTGAATTAGAGACTGCATTTCTTGCCCCTGGGACCTCCTCAATTCCTTGATTACACTCCCCCTCCTCATCTTCACTTCTAAGTATCTTTGTTGTCCTTCCAAAATTAGCTATTTTCCCACCTCTCTTAGGCTTACCCTGATGCCCCCAGTTCCTCCTTGTTTTGAATTTCCACCTCATATCAGAATATAAATTCTTTGAGAAAAAGTATCTGTTGCATTTTTGTCCTTCTTTGTCTAGCATCTAACACTGTGCATTGTGTATAGTGGACCTTAATGAATGCTGAATTGAATTTTTCTTCTCTGCACCATGAATGTCTCTCCCTTCCTGATGTTTCTACCTAACAGCTTCTTGATCTCTTATATGGGTTCTAATCCCATTAAATACAAGTGTCCCCCAAAGCACTATGGTCACCTTCTGTCTTGGAAATACGCTCCATTCTCACAATTAACTCCACATAAAGGACTCCTAAATCTATATATCCATCTCTTTCCTGAGCTCCAATCCTGCAATTACATCTAATTACTGACAAAGATTTCCTCTGGGCCTCAGTTTCCTCATCTGTAAAAACAGGGGGTTGGCCTAGACATCTTTAAAATCCCTTCCCGCTGTTTTTATGATTCTTTTATCTCCATCTGGATGTTACAAGTTCTCTAGGACTCAAAATGTCCAAAATCTGATGCTCTTTCTCACGGTATTCTCCGTCACTAAGACTTGAAACTACAGAGACTTCATTGAATCTTTCCTCTCTCTCTCTTTACACTCATATCAATCAGTAAGATTCTGTTCCCATCACAAATCCATCCTCTCCACTCTTAACCACTATCTTCTCATTCAGAGGTTCTTCTTTTCCCACTTACATTAAGTTTCCTAACTGTTCTGACTCCCATTCTTTCTCTGCTCCTTCAGACAGATGTTAATCTTCCTAAAGGACAGATGAGATTCCTGCTTAAGGACCTTCAGTGTTCCCCTACGGCCTGAGATGAGATACTAGATATAGGGATTAAGTCTGCAGAAGATCTTGGCCCTCTTTTTTCTCCCTACAAACTCTTCACTTGTTGACTTTATCAGCTTTTATGGTTTTAATTATCATCTCTATGCAGATGACTTTCAGACTTCTAGTCCCACATCATCAACTATCATACATTTCAAACTAGGTGGCCTGGAGTTACCTCAAAATCAACTTGTTTTTTAAAAAAATTATTTTTCCTCATAAAACCACCAACCCTCTACCAAACTTCCCTGTGATTGTCAAGGGGACCCCCTATACTTAGTCACTCAGGTTCACTGCCTTAGTGTCATTATGAACTCCTCACTCTACCGTTAGGTGATGCAGTAGATTGCTGGGCCTGCAGTCAGGAAGACTCAATTTTCTGAGTTAAAATCTGGCCTCAGATACTTACTGCGTGACCTTGGTCAAGTCACTTAACCCTGTTTCCCTCAGTTTCCTCATATGTAATCTGAGCTGGGAAAGGAAATGGCAAACCATTCCCGTTATCTTTGCCAAGAAAACCCCAAGTGGGGTTATGATGAATCAGAGACAATTCGAACAACTGAATAACACCAAAAATCTCCACAAAATTTCACAAATGTCCCCTCCACTCACCTCTTGCCTCTTGAACTACTGTAATAATTATCTCCTAATTTATCTCCCTGCTCAGCACTCCCCCCACTCAAACTCCAATTCATCTCCCCAGTTGCCAAAGTGATTTTCCTAAAGTGCAGTGTTAATAACAGTAGGATCACAGAATTTGAGAAATGGAAAGGCCTTCAGCAAACCATCTTGTCCAACCTATAGGTGAAGAAATCTCCACTATAACATAGCAGACAAGTGGTCATGAAGTCTCTACCTTAAAAACTCCAAGGAAGCCATTGCTTCTCAAGGCAAGCCATTCCATTTTTGCATAGCTCTAATTGTTATGAAGTTTTTCCTAAGATCAAGCCTAAATCTGCCTCTTTGCAATTTCTACCCATCACTCCTTGCTCTGCCTTCTGGGACAAAACAGAAGATCTAATTCCTCTTTCACTGGTCAGTCCTTCAAGCATCATGTCTCCCTTGAGTCTTCACTTCTCTATTCCCCAGTTCTAGCCGCATATTACTATTATTCAAGACCCTTCACCAACCTGGTTGCTCTCCTCTGTGGACTCTCCGGCTAATCAATGTTCTTCAACTGTGGTGCCCAGAACACAATGCTCCAAAGGTTGACAAGGACAGAGTACGGTGAGACTACCACCTTCCTCATCCTCGAAGCCATGCCTCTCTTAATCTAAGCCATGATTATATTAACTTTTTTGGGTTGCTAGATCACATTGTTCACTCATATTGAGCTTACGGTTCTATAAAACCCCTAAATTTTTCTTATGAGAACTGCTAACTGAACCTCTCCTATCCTGTACATGCGACCAGTCGTGACCAAATTATAAGTCCTTACATTTATATATTTCTAATTTCATCTTTTTTCAATAATCATTTTTATTACAACACAGAAATAGATGACAGATTTGACAGGAAGCCTTTCTAAACTTACGCTTTGTTAAAAAAAAAAAAAAGTCCCCTATTCAAAATTTAGTGGAAAGACCTCCCAGAACTTGTGTTTCATCTTCAAGAACTCATGGACTCTTGCCTCTCTTTGTACCACTGGCTTAGATTAACACATTTTTAAATGAAATTTGATCATCTTTCAGGGCAGCAATGGATTTTTTAAAAAAGATAAAGTCCCCAAATGACCAAAGGTATTTTCTTATGATTGAGTTAAGTCCTCAAGACACTGTCTTTAGCATCTGTACTTACTATCTGCCTGCATCTTTCTCAGGAACAGATATTATCCAAACTTTTCTTAATAGCCTTATTTGTTACTGTTGTGGCCTGAATTGGTCTTTATCTTTCCCCTCTTTTCACTCTACTCCCCAGCTTTTCATCTTCCTTTTTATACATTGTTTTCCTATTAGAATGTAAGTGGGCAGGCACTGTCTTTCTCTCAGCTTGCATTTGTATTCTCAGCCCTTAACACAGTGCCTAGCACATGGTAAGCACTTAATAAATGCTTGTTGATTTGACTCGGATCAGAACAGCTGGGTTTTATACAAATTCTATGTAATTTCCTTCGAGGATTAACTTTTTGGGCTTGAGACAAACAATACCTGGTCTCATGTGGGGGTACTCTTCAGATATATTTTTCACCCAAGGAACATGTGATCTCAGTAAGTGAACCTTTCTCTTCAGTAACAATATTGAAAGGAAAGTGAAACCTCATCTTGAACCAAAAATCCACGGTATTGCCTTTGATCATATTTTGCATTTTACTGTAGATTGTATGAACTGTTACAAGTTCTTTCTGACTTCTGGGCCACATGTAGTAAGCTGTTTTCTGTTCTTTCCAACTAAGCTCAACATTGATAAGGTGGAAAAAATTCCTATGCAAGAGTCCTTCAGAGATATGTCAACATTTTCTAGGATGTCAACAATCTGGCCACTTAGAATGGTCTTCATTTGTTTGAATGGGCTAAAGACAGCTGATTTTTCACCTTATTAGATTTTATACACTACTCAAGACTGTCAAGATTTTTTTTTTTCTGAACCTGGTCATCCTGTGTTCACTATCCCTCCCAGCTTTCTGTCAAATGACCATATTATATATGTCTGAAAATGCCACCTCTACCACTCAGTAAACTATAGTGACTCTCTAGTGATGAAATGAGATAACACATGTAAAGCACTTTGCAAACCTTAAAGCATTATATAAATGCTAGTTATTAATATCATTATTCTTATCATTACCTCCAGGATAAAAAAAAAACTCCTTTGGCACTTAAAACTCTTTACAAACTGGCCCCATCCAGCCTTTGTATGTATTATTCTCCTCCTTCATGCACTGTTATTCAAACAAATGGGTCTTGCTATCCCTCAAGCACAACATTCCTGTCTCTGTGACTGCACTGGTTCTTCTTCTCCATGTCTAGAATGTCCCCTCTTCTCACATTCACCTCTTGGAACATCTGGTTTCCTTCAAAACTCAATTCAAGGATCACCTTCAATATGAAGTCAATCCTAGTCACCCCAGATGCTTGTACCCAGACCTTCGTACTACAGATTTAGGGCCATTGGAGATCAGCTAGTTGAACCCCTCATTTTACTGATTAATCAACCAAAGTCCAGGAAGGTGAAGTAATTTGCCAATGGGTACACATGCAGTAAGTGGCAGAGCTGGGATCTGGTCCTCAGTGTAGTGACTCTGAGCTCAGCTTTCTTTCCACTGTACTACACTTCTTCCCATCCTCTGTACCTGTTTTGTATGAATTTATACATATGCTCATGTGGTTAACAATGAAACTTCTTAAGGAATGGGACCAATCTGCTTTTGTCTTTGCCTCTCTCAGAGTGCCTGGAACATGGTAGTGTAGCTGCTTGATAAATGTTAATTGAGAGAAATTAAAAACCAAGAGAAAGATTATAATTTAGCAAGAGGCCAAATATTCTTTACTCTAAAAGGAACCTTGCATCAATAGTTAGCTGTGCATACCCAAACAATGACTTGCTGCTTTGGCTCCACATTAACTGGGTTACCTAATGGCGAAAATGTCCTCCTGGGGAATACAGTACAAGGTCTTAAAGTCCCTTTACCTGAGAATGCCCTCACTGAGAAAAGGAGAGAGAAAGGTAGCTGAGAATCTTCTACTACTCAGGATCTCATCCTCATCCACTAATTCTCAACAAAGAGAAAGGCTTAAAGAGAAGATTGGAATAGCTAAGAAAGCCAAGAAAGAACAAAGCGATAGTACAAAATATTATGTCAGACATTAGATAAATTTTATAGATTTTTGAGCTGGAAGTGACCTTAGAAGCTGTTAAATTCAATCTCTTTATTTTACAGATAATGAAACTGAGCCTGTTTGTGGTAGCCGTTTAGTCGTTTCTCAGTTGTGTCTGACTCTTTGTGATCCCATTTGGGGTTTTCTTGGCAAAGATATTGGAGTAGTTTGCCGTTTCCTTCTCCAGCTCTTTTTACAGGTAAGGATCTCAAGCAAATACAGTTAAGTGACCTGTCTAGGATCACACAGCTAGTAAGTGTCTGAGGCCAGATTTGAACTCACAAAGAGAAGTCTTCCTGACTTCAGGCCCAACCCTCTGTCCACTGTGTCAACTTATCCTACCTGCCAGCTTAGCCTGAGGGAGGTTAAATAACTTGGCCAGGGTAATATAGCTAGCAATTATCTGTGGCATAATTTGAACTGAAGTCTTCTTGATTTCAAACCCAGCACACTATATATACTATGCCACCTGCTCATAATTAGTCACTATTTCAAATAATTCTTCAAAGAAGCTTTTTAAAAATGTAATGACTTGAGGGCAAAGGAGAAGCGGGGGGCGGGGAGGAATTTGGAACTCAAAAACTTGTGGAACTGAGTATTGTAAACTAAAAATAAAATAAACAATATACATCTAAAAAAAAGTAATGACTTACTGTCAAATAGGGGCCCAGACCTTTGAGCATACACAGTCTGATCTGCAGGGTGCCAGACAACCCACTTGAATCCTTGGGGAATCTGTTTCCAGAAATGTGTAAGGGAGAGTCCTGATATTCCCTTGAAAGCATGTGCATATAGACTCTTACTATATCCTGCCTGTCCCCTATTGCAAAATGAAGAAAAGCCTTTTAATTGGATGATGAAACAGCTGAATGTGCATACAAAATTAGGGTTAGTCCTACTAAGCTCACATCTCCCAGCCAGAAGACAAGGAAAGCTATTTTGTCAGCCTGTGCTTTTGGTATGTTCCAATTCCAGCTCAGCAGCCAATTAAAATATTTTTTTTTAATCACAAAGTAAAAGACAGAAACTACTTGCCCATGCTGTGAAGTGGATGACAGGGCACACCATTACACAAGCCTGCTTAGAAGCAGACTTCTGGAACATTAACTTGTGTTGGTACTAAGCAGGAGAGATTGTATATACTCAAAGTACTGGACCCCCATTGTCTAGGCCCCAGTTATAGTTAACAATGAACATAAAACAAATATTAAAACTTTATTTCATAAAAATGCCACCTATTTATTTAAGATATCCAGGGTAGAAATCACCACATCAGAGGTGGAAGGGACAATACAGGTTACTGAGTCTGGCTCTCTCATTTTACAGATGAGGTAACTGAGGCTTAGGGACATTAAGGGACTTACCCAGGGTCATACAGAATGTAAGTGACAGAACTGAGAACCAGCTCCTCTGATTCCAAATTTGCCCTCTTTTATCTCTGCTATGTAGCCTCCCAATTTTAATACCTCACTTTGCATTTCCTAAATTTGTTAATTACATAAGCCAGCATCTGTTTTAAATGTATTAAAATTTTTCAGATAGCCATACAAATACAGTTTTCCCATATTGCATAATGAAGGCATGAGAAGAAAAGTCCACTTATTTACTTCATGTGCTTAAGTTACAATAACTTAAATTTCTATTTCTTCCCTTCAATTTGCTGTTGCAAAATAAAAATTTCAACACAAACACAACTATCTTCCTAGGGTAAAGCAGTAAAAATGGTAGTTGCTGGCATGTACCTCAATATATAACAATCAAGCACTGCACAATTTATATTAAGAGTGTTAAACAATGAAAATGATAATTTTTGAACATAAGTGGTCACTTTTTATATAAATCATTAATTTTCCTGTGTAAAGGATTATACCAATATATTCACATTAATTGGATGGCAATTTTTATTTGTTAAATTCTCTTCTATAATCCTTTTCTCCAGGTGGGAATAGCCCTGTGGAGAGAAGTAGTAGATACATTTTAAAGAAATAAAAAAGATCTTAAGAAAAGCCTTAAACTTTATTTATATATATTTACCTATGTGGTATATGCAGAAGAGACACTACACCTGTTGGACCTCTCTCTTTTGTACGTTCTTCCCATCCTTTGGTAAGTCTGTACAACCTGGATGGATCCCGACTAACATTAACTTCAACCTGTCAATAGAAAAATGAAATTATGGGGGGGTAGAGCCAACATGGTGGCTGGAAAGCAGGGACTCGCATGAGCTCCCTGCCAGGTCCCTCCAAAAACCTATAAAAAATGGCTCTGAACAAATTCTAGAACTGCAGAACCCATAAAATAACAGAGGGAAGCAGGGATCCAGCGCAGGTCAGCCTGGATGGTTGCTGGATGAGGTCTATCATGCACAGAGCGGAGAGGACCAACAAGACCAGGAACTGGGCGGAACAGGCCCTAGCACCCTGAATCAGTGAGCTGTGGCAGTTATCAGACTTCTCAACCCACAAACACCAAAGACAACAGAGAAGGTTAGTGGGAAAAGCTGCTGAGACAGAGTGAAAAGAGTTCCTGGTTCAGCCACCGACCTGGGCGCATCAGAGGTGATGCAGCTCAGAACTACAGCTGCAGTTGCTTCTGGCCCCAGGCCCACCTGGTGGGAGGAATTAAGTGGCTCATCAGAGCAGGAGTGCAGAGCTTGCTTAAGATCTACTTCAGGTCCAGGTTGGCGGTTCTTGGGGAAGGAGGAGTGCTGGTGTGGCAGAGCTGGCTATATAGCAATAGCTCTGAAATCAATGGCGCATCCCCTCAAGAACAAAGTACTCTTTACTCTACAAGCAGCTATACCCTGCTGAAAAACTCAAGGGTCAAGTAAATTGGCTGAGAATATGGCCAGGCAGCAAAAATGAACTCAGATTCAGACTCAGACTTTGGAATCTTTCTTTGGTGACAAAGAAGACCAAAACATACAGTCAGAAGAAGTCAACAAAATCAAAGAGCCTACTTCAAAAGCCTCCAAGAAAAACATGAACTGGTCTCAGGCCATGGAAGAGCTCAAAAAGGATTTGGAAAAGCAAGTTAGAGAAGTAGAGGAAAAATTGGGAAGAGAAATGAGAGTGATGTGAGAAAACCATGAAAAACAAGTCAAGGACTTGCTAAAGGAGAACCAAAAAAATACTGAAAAAAATATTGAAGAAAACAACACCTTAAAAAATAGACTAACTCAAATGGCAAAAGAGCTCCAAAAAAGCCAATGAGGAGAAGAATACCTTGAAAGGCAGAATTAGCCAAATGGAAAAGGAGGTCCAAAAGACCACTGAAGAAAATACTACCTTAAAAATTAGAGTGGAGCAAGTGGAAGCTAGTGACTTGATGAGAAATCAAGATATTCTAAAACAGAACCAAAGGAATGAAAAAATGGAAGACAATGTGCAATATCTCATTGGAAAAACCACTGACCTGGAAAATAGGTCCAGGAGACACAATTTAAAAATTAATGGACTACCTGAAAGCCATCATCCAAAAAAGAGCCTAGATATCATCTTTCAAGAAATTATCAAGGAGAACTGCCCTGATATTCTAGACCCAGAGGGTAAAATAGAAATTAAAAGAATCCACAGATCACCTCCTCAAAAAGATCCCAAAAAGAAAACTCCTAGGAATATTGTCGCCAAATTCCAGAGCTCCCAGATCAAGGACAAAATACTGCAAGCAGCCAGAAAGAAACAATTTGAGTATTGTGGAAAAACAATCAGGGTAACACAGGATCTAGCAGCTTCCACATTAAGGGACTGAAGGGCTTGGAATACAATATTCCGGAGGTCAATGGAGCTAGGATTAAAACCAAGAATCACCCACCCAGCAAAACTGAATATCATGCTCCAAGGCAAAATATGGATTTTCAATAAAATAGAGGACTTTCAAGCTTTCTCAGTGAAAAGACCAGAGCTGAATAGAAAATTTGACTTTCAAACACAAGAGTCAGAAGCATGAAAAGGTAAACAAGAAAGAGAAATCATAAGGGACTTACTAAAGTTGAACTGTTTTGTTTACATTCCTATATGGAAAGATGATGTGTATGATTCATGAGACCTCAGTATCATAGTAGCTGAAAGGAATATGCATATATATATGCATATATATATGTGTGTGTGTGTGTGTATATATATAAAAAAAGAAAAATGAAATTATGACTTATTAAACTATATTAACTACTAAATTTATAATTTATACACTTACAATAGGACATTAAATAGGAAAAGCAATTTCATAAAAAACTAAACATTAATAAAAATTCAATAGAAGTTTTTCAAGAAGTAACCACTTTTATGTTCCTCAAGTGACCACTTTGTTTTCCTAAAGAAGAGAGGCTATGATTGTTATTTATTTTAAAAATCCAGGTTTTCTAATTATTCAATAGCAACTTAATAATAAAAGTTACCTTTAAATACCTGGTATATGTCTTCTAATTCTCCCTCAAAATAAAGTTGAAGGTTTTTAAGACCTTTTCATTTCCTTATAATTTATTCCTACTACAGGCTATTCCAACCTGGTGATAAGGATGTTGCAAACAGAAATTGACATTGATAAGAATATAGCCATATTCTTTACACAGGAAAATAAATGATGATGATGATTGGATTAGAAATCAAATTTCTCCTTTTTATGTACTAGATTAGAAAAGTCCTCTTCTTTACCTACTAGCAGTTAGTAATCTGATTAGTCCACAGTAATATCAGAGGAGCTACGCAATACCATTTGAATAGTAAAAAAGTATGACTGGCAAGTCTAAGGTATGGGTAGGTATGGAAAAAAGGAAGGAAAGATAGGAGAGCAAAAATCAAGGAAGGGAAGAGAAAGAAGGATAGAAAGAGACATTTCTCTTTTATAAAACATAAATATTTAACCAGATATTGCCTCCTTAGTTGCATTGTGTTATACTTTTTCCACTTGGACAGTTAAAAACTTTAAAGGTGGTACAAGGAGGAAAAAAAGCCAAGGAAATAAGTATGAATTTTAAGTGTTTTATGTCTATATCTTTATAAAAGGGTAAAAAAATAGGATAATATTGCTTAAAATTTTATAAAGTGGAAACTCAGATAGAATCTTAGGATACAGTACCTTTTTTCTTAATTTTGCCAATCTAATTTCTTTTTCTATCTTTTCCTTCTTCTTTGCTTCTCTCTCCAGAATTTTTAATTCAAGTTTACGGGAATCCTGAAAAACATATACAAAATAAAAAAGGAGATGTGTTCTGAAGACATGGAAAATTAAAATGAAATTTGCTTGAAAATTTGGTTGTTTGTTGCCTGCACTAGAAGCTCAGGGATCTCTAATGCTGCCTCCCACACTTACTTAATAGCTGAAGAATCTGTCCAAGTCAGTTCCTCTCTCTGGGCTTCAATCTCCTCCTTTGTAAAATCTCCTCCTAATCTGTTCTAGTTCTAATATTTCATGATTCTAAGATTTTTAAATGACCTTCAAATATTTTTAGAGATTGATGCTTTAAATTTTTGATATATGGATATATTGTAATGTTTTCTAATGAACCAAATTTTGTCAAAAGAAGTTGAGCAATCTAGGAGGTACACTATGAAACCATTTGAGTCTTAGTTGGAATATGACAGCCACCAATGAAATTAACATGCTACCAAGCTAAAATTACCTGTCCCTTTAAGGTTAGTACTTGTACAACTAAAAAAGTCCTCCCTGGATTCCTAATCTGATGGTCTTGTTTCATTCCCACATACAACCTGAACTTCATGGTAGGGAAACTTCCATTATCTTTCAGGAGATTTCAAAGTATCATTTAAAAGACCAGCAATTTTAACAGAACTAGCTGGCAGCACACAATTTTTAAACTCAATTGAAGATTTTTATTTTAGTGGACTAAGTAATAGTCTAATATACATTATAATGTTTCAGGCACTATGTTGTGGCAATTTGTTCCTAGAGTCATAATTAGTTTCAATTCACAGAAAACTTGTTTTTTTTCAAAGTATCAATTATGGAGTTTGTTTTCCAGCTAGAAGTAAAAACAAAAGGAATTCTATTTTAGACTGCTAAGAAGCAAGTAGACTTAATTTGTACTGATTTGGATAAGTAGCAATTCAAGGGTACAGTCAAAAGCAACTTCACAGGTCAACATCCTTTCCAGTGATAGCTAACCATTCAGTCAAGTAGTAAAACCTATGAGTATTCAAATAAGATGATGTGTGCTTGTCAAAGGTACGTCAAAGGTAACTCTATCTTTGTGATGGAGTTCTGTACAGAGACCAGGTCAAAGAGAAATTCTCTGTGGATAGGGAGGTACTCCTGATGATCCTGTCTGTGGATGACACTGAGCTGAATGCATCAAGCTCCAGGACCTTGAGAGGCTCTTGGAAGAGATAGGTAATCATACAAATAAGTTTGGCCTATCTATCCACAAAGGAAAGATGAAGTAGAAAGTCTATTGTCCATATTTCAACTTGCATTTGGATGAACATCCTATAGAGTAGATGGACCTGGGATCTAAGTGATTTGGGAATTCTCTCCAAAGATGTAATCTGAAACTCATATGTGCTTTCCCATCCTATGCAACCATTGTCCACATTCTCCCAAAGTAGACCAGAAGAGACTGACCTAACATACTGAAGGACTCCCTTTCTTTCTCCTAACATTATAATGGTACTAGTGAAGCAGTACTTGGCAAACCTTCCTCTTGCCATATGATCAGCCTACCTTCTCCTCCTATCATAAAAATCCTTTATAACATCCTTTAATCTTCTTATTCTCTAAAGTCCCTTCTTGGTTACATGATTCTGCTCACATCCATCCATACCTCTCCACTGCCTTCAATGTAATACTCATCTTTAGTTCTTTAGATGAAGTGGTATTCTATGTCTTGTGGCCATATAGCAATACCAATAAAATGCCAATATGGAAAAGATGGGTCTGCTTTTATAGGAAGCTTGGGTTTAGTAAAATAACTATGTAATTCCCCCAAAATAATACATCACACTCTCCTATCCTCCTGTTCAACTCTGGGCCTAGCTCATTGTCTATCTGTACCGTCTGTCCCACAAATACATATTTTTGGACAAACTCTATGGGGTGTCCATCCAAATGTATTATTAGTGGACTTATCACTTAGTCCAATCACTCTAGAAAACAACATGGAATTACATAATAAAAGTAATTAAAATATCCATATCCTTTGATCTTACTAAAAGAATATGCACAATGACTATATCAATGTAAATTTTTAAATCACTAAAATGAAATAAAATTCTGAGTAAATGAAAAACCAATGATGGGCCTGAAGCTCAGAAAATTAAATACCTCCCTCTTTATAGTAGAGAGGCAGGGGACTACTAAGGCAGAATTTATATTTAAATATGTGTATATGTATGTATATACATATATATATATATGTGTGTGTGTGTGTATGTGTATATACACAATATATAGCATACTATATATGTACATGTGTTTATAATACATACAATTATAATATATAATTTCTACATATATACATTTGTGTATATGTGTATATATGTAGTTAAAAGAGGTATGGCTATTAGAAATATTAGGTATTTTTTCTTAAATTCCTTTGTTAATAGGGGAGAAGTCCCCCCTGCCCAGATTCTGAGGTTAAAACAATAGGTATCAACAAAATGTATTTTGAAAAAAGAGAACATGATAATGAGGGGAAAACTATTTAGGAGAGATTATATATACAAATATACCAAGGGTATGCGCATGTGCACACACACATACATATTCACACATATATAAAATATAAATATATGTAAAAATACACACACCCATATATACTTACTCTCTCTTGAAACCTAGTGATTTCATTTGTAGCCATTTTTCTTCTTTCTTCCCTTTCGGTCTTCTCCTTCATCTCCTTCTCAAGTTTCAACAGTTCTTCCTGTTCTTTCTTCTGCTGAGTATATTTTTCTAGCAGTAATTTTAGTTGAAATTGGCGCTGATGTTCTCTTTGTTGTTTTTTCTCTTTTTCCTCTTCTTCTTTTAATTGAGATGCTTGTTTCATAGATAGCTCCATAATTTTTTGCTTTTTCCAGGCTTCAATTGCTAATTTCTGTTTCTTTCTCTGCTCCTCTTTTTGTTTTGGGGAATCTTCTTGTTGAAGATCATGAGTCATAAGTACTTCCTCTGATTTTTCTTTCAGTGTCAACATTTCTTTTTTTTCTTGCTGCTTCTTTGTTTTCCATTTCTGAATAGACTAAATAGTTTGGGGGAAAAAGAGTAAATTTATGTTTACTTTAAATCTCACATGATCAAACTTATAAACTCTTACCTTATATTTCTGGGAAAACTACACAGGATTCTTATTTGGTTAAATTTTAGAATTATTTTGTGGGTTTTATTTTTTTAAATGCAAACTTTTTTCATAACCATTTTGAAAACTTATCTTGTTTTACTTTTACAATACTAATTATAAATTCTGATGGTGGTTCTATGTCTCTGCTTGTCTCTTTTGGACTTTATAGGCTATGCTCTCTTCATCTAGTCATCTCACTCCTATGTCCAAATCTCTTTTCTGGAGTCTCTTTTCTGTGATTTGTCTTCTAGCCTGAGGCTGTGTCAGGAATCAATAGTGAAATAACTCAATCATTATATAAAAGTTCAGTATTAACCCAACCAATGTTAGCTTTTAAGTGAAGGGAATACATTAAACTCTCTCCCAGTCTTTAACAGTGCTTTCTAGATCTTTCTTCACAGTATACAGCACTTTTACCGTCATTTGAAGAATGATTGTCAGTATTGAAAGAGCATTGTCTCTGGAAATCAGAGGATCTGGATACAAACCTAACCCTCTGACATTTCTGTGTGACTATAAGCAAGTCACTTAACCTCCTAGGACTCAGTTTCCTGAACTTTAAAATAAGGAGGCTGAACTCAATGGCATCTGAGGTTCCTTCCAGTTTTATGGTCCAATGATCCCTTTTCTCACTTTAACTTTATGTTACAGTTCATGTTCAGATTTTGAGGTGACTACTTGAGGCTCTTGGAGACTCCATCAGATAGATTTTAGTTTGAAGAAACTATGGGTAATTTAACTAGAACTCAGATTCAAAATTACTCATTCAACATGATACCTGAGTATCTGCTATGTATAAACTACTCTGATAGGCACTGAAAATGTTATTTTGATACAAAATTAATTATCTTTAGCATCTTTGAGGATCCAAAATTATTGTATAGTATGTTTCCATATTATGAAAATTCTGAAAGACCCCTTTCCACCTCACAATTTTTAGCAATTTATTTAAATATTTTTTAAAATTATGCTTATCAAAACATTTTTAAAATTCTACAAGTTGATCTTCATTAAAGTTTAGCTACTTTCCTAATAATTAATAACAGAATGAGATATACGTTCTCACAACATTTCAAGCAATTGCTCATAGATACAACATAATTGCTAACATCTGAGTCATCATCATAAAATAGCATTAATTAATGATCCTTAATACTCTTTTCAGGAGCCTAGGCACAACGTAGCCATTATCCGGCCTGACTTCTCTAGAGTACCTGATAAATATCACACACTTACTGTATCATCATTTATGATGACTTTTGCTGACAATTCTGAAGTATCTTCTGCTAACCAGTTTCTAACTAATAAGGAAAAAAATTTATTAGTTATTATCACTAAGAAGGCAAATAGAAGGAAGTATTAAAACTGCAGTCTTTAACAAAAATGAGAAACCGAGAGACACGAGAAGGAACAAAATCTGAAGGAATAGGTCAGGCAACAATCTACCCTATATTCAAGAAAAACATGTTTTAATATCCAAGTTTATGATAAACATTTAACATACCAAAATAGGCATATGCCTTGGCAGAAACACACCACAAGCTGAATTTTACCAAGTATTTTAAAAGTATTTTATTTTTTAAAATAGGAGCATTTTAAAAATCTAAGTCAATATTTGAAAGTTGTTGACACTAATGAAACAGTCTTCAGAATTCATTTATGTAAGTTCACTTGCACACATACCCCTCAAGGGTAAGCTAGATGGTACAACAGATAGAGTGCCAGGCCTAAAATCAGCAAGACCTGAGTTCAAATCTAGGTTCAGACAATTTATAGCTGTATGATCCTGGACAAGTCTCTTAAACTGTTTGCCTCTAAAATGGGAATGATAATAATAGCACCTTCCTCCCAGATGCCTGGCACATAATAAAAACTATGTAAATGTTAACTATCATCATCATCATTACCCCCAAATTAAATATGCCTGAGCTTGGCTGATTACTGAAAGCACAGGACAGACAAGATTAGAAATGTTCTGTATCATGGGAGAAAAGGCCAACTCAATTTCCTGAGATTAATCAACAAGGAATATAACCATAGATAAACTGGCCTTGCTAATTTGAAGTGAGAAACTGAAGTCACTTCTGAGAAGTGAGAAAGTTTCTTCAATTTTGTCATCAAAAATGCTTTTAATAAAAAGCAAGCATTGCACATCAAACATCTGGCAACTAAATGCTTTATTGCTATTGTTAACTATGGATGGATTTTCTAGGATGGCCCTGATTTGAAATAGTCTGTTACACTATTCCCTTCTTATGCCC
Organism: Trichosurus vulpecula; assembly: GCF_011100635.1. NCBI lineage: Eukaryota > Metazoa > Chordata > Mammalia > Diprotodontia > Phalangeridae > Trichosurus > Trichosurus vulpecula. The sequence goes on from NC_050573.1 coordinate 477,491,617, forward strand.
CACAACCTCAAACCAAATGACCCAAAAATCTTTTGTCATACCATCACACCATGTGGCCTGATTTTTGGTTCAGAAGGCTTGGTAATAATCATAGGTATAAATAACACATTTCATGAGTGTCCATCAAAATAATCTTCTTAAAAGGGAAAATATTATTGAATATTCAATCATAATTGACATTATTTTATTAATATAGAAACTAAAATTAACTAAACTTAATTTCTAAAATTAGCAAGTAAACTTAATTTTAAAAATTAACAATCAAACTTTAAAAATACAAACTTTTAAAATGAAATGCAAAATATCACATTTTTGCTTTGTGATAAACAAAAGGTATCCAAAGACGATTTTCAAGATCTTTATCTTTAATAAGATCAGCCAATCCAAACAAATTAAAAGTTAACAATTAAAGTAGTTTATGTTCCTGACCCACAGTATCAGATGTTGTTCAAGTGTTATTGAGTCTCTATCCATCCACTTTCCAATCAGCTCAGTTTGGTTCACTCCACAGAATATCATGCCCCACTCAGCATAAATTCATCATCTGAAATGTCATCATCATGCTCATTGACTCAGTTTTTGATACCAAATACCTTTTCAACTCCTTCAGTGTCTCTCCCCTCTGACTGGCGGAACTGAGGCTAGAATAATAACCTCTTCCTTTACAAAGGGCTAGACTCTGAACTTTCCTGGTAACTCTCCACTTTCCATCAGCAGTTCTGCTTGATTTTGGGCACTCAGGATACCTGCTGGTGACCCCCCCCACTTCCTGAAAGCCCCCTCCACTTTTTTTGTGTGGTCTATCCCCACTAGACCACAAGCTCTTTTGACTATCTTTCTTTTTATTATTTTAATTCCTAGGGCTTAGCACAGGGTCTGGCCCCATCACATCATTATGATGAACTGATGAAATCAAATCTTGTTCAGGGCCCAAAATTACAAGTGAGTGAACTTGTGGCTAGTACAACAGGAATAATTAGCCAAAGAGAAAAACTTGAATCCATACTAGCGCCTCTCCAAAGAAGAAAAAGAGAAGCCAACTGATTGGGAATACAAATATACTGAAGTGGAAGACAATCTGGAAAAAGAAAAGCAAAAAGCAGTAACATTAAAAGGACAAACGATATTGAACTGAACAAAACACACTGACTTTGAAGAGAGGATACACAGAGCCAACTTAGGTAAGGAAGAACATGACATGTAAAAAAAATCTGAACACCATAATGCAAGAAATAATACCAAAAAAAATTGCCAGGAACTTTTAAATACAAAAAAACAGAGTACCACTCAAAAGAATCCATGGAATGCCTCCAGGAAAAAAAAAATCTTTGCTGCAAATAGTTGTTAAATTTAACAATTCCAGTGAAAAACAAAAGATTTTCAAATATAAAAGAAAGGAAATTCTAGTAATAGAGGACTATTCTGTATTTATCAGATAACAGGAAAAAGGGAAGGAATCATATGTACCCCAAAAAACATATGCAACCCAAAAATGACACAATGGGCAAGCCTGACCTAATTATCAAAGAAAAAAGATAGACATTCAGTGAAAGAATGGCATTTGAAACACTGCTAAAAAAAAAAAAAGACAAGATTAGACTATTCAACTTACATACATTCCAAACAACAGGAACATAAGAAAGGAAAAGAAATAAAACAAAAGACAAGCAAAGAAATAAATTACCCTATCCCTACCTATTTCTAGGTAGAAATAAACTACCCTATCTATTTTTTAAAATCAAAGTGAAAGATATTTATTTGGTTAAGGAAACAAAACAAGAAACAGACTATTAAGAGATTTCTTTCAAAAAAAACCTTTCACTTTCACTGCCAGGGTGCCCCACCCCACAAACCATTGCCAAGGCCTGTTGATTTCACCATTGTTAACATCTCTCAAATACACTCCCTTCTGTCGTCTGACAAGGCCATCGCTCTTGTCCAGGCCCACTATTACATCATGCTTAAACAACTGCAATGGCCTGCTGGTAGGTCTGCCTGTCCTAAGTCTCTCCCCATTCCAATCCATTCTTCATTCAGACCCCAAAGTGATTTTCCTAAAGCTCAAGTCTGAACATCTCTGTCTTTCTGTCTCTATCTCTCTTTCTCTCTCACACACACACACACACACACACACCACACTCACGCACACATGCATGCTCACACACCCATATGCCCCACTCTCCACTCAAACTCCAGGATCAAATACAAAATCCTGTTTGGGGTTAAAAGTCGTTCATACCCTGGCCCTCTCCTACCTTTCCAGTCTAATTACACCTTACTGTCCTATATGTATTCTTACAGCTACAGTGACAGAACATACAGTGACAGAATGCCAGGCTCTCCCTTGGTTTGAGCTCCCTGTCCTGGTTATTCAGCTATGACCTGTGGGCTAGATGTGAGACCTCTCCAGAATTGGAGTCACACAGCTGCTGTTCACTTCTGTTCCTTCTTCCTACTCAATGCACAATCTCAGTTCTGTAAATCATTCCTTACCCTAGTTCACCATCTCTAGGGACAGTCCCCTTCTCAGTTCACACTGGATCTGCTATATAGCTCTACAGTATGAGCAACAGAGTTGCCAAGTGGTACTTGTTCCTGCACCCTGCACACATCAGGCCCCTCTCTTCTTGCCCTAATGTACAGTCACAGGCACCGCTCAGTGTTCCTGAACTAAAAGTTTTTGGGCAGCACCCTTCTGTCTAGACCTGGCTCCCATTGCTGGCTGATCTCCATCTGTCTCCCTATGCTGATCTGAGATGCAAAAATGGCTCACTGTGATTTTTCCTTGGGTTTCCCAATTAGGAGCACTATTGCTTTTCTAGGGGTTTGATGGAGCAGCTCTTGCAGGAACCTGGACTGTACGACTTCTTCCTACTCTTCTTTCTTGGTTGGTCTTTCCATTACTTTGATTATAGCACCATTGATTAGACAGATACACCTGCTTGCCCTCATCTAACAGTACTATAAAGAATAGTGCAACACATGAGACTTTGATGGGGTTTTTACAAACACCAGCTCTAGGCTACTTTCTGGAATCCTTATCAAAAAACAGTAGATCGCCTGTGACTTTCATTCGCTATATAACTAGAGGAGATGAAATGGCAATAAAAGCAGAATGTTGGGTATTCTTTGATGAGCTATACTCCAACTACCTATACTTTTCATATCAATTGGATTAAAAACTTCTGAGTTTCTTATTTTATTTCTAGGAAACATGCTCAATTTAGGCTAATAAAGACCTCTTGTTACTCAAGACTGATGTTCTACTTTACTTTTTCAATATAAACCAAGATCAAACAGAATATTTGATAGGTTTGAATAAGACCTACAATGACCTGAATAAAGGCTGTTTCTGTTAGTCATTACTCAGTTTGCTGCAGGCACTGTAAGTACTAGTATCACTGATCTTCAGGTAAGTGCTTAACCACGAAGTCTGAGATGTTTGCACTATTATAAGCATACTCGTTAAAATTTGGTTAGCTGGTTCCATTTTTTATCTTAATACAACAATGTATATGCTAAAATTAAAAGAATATCAAACGATTAAATTACAAAGCCACTACTTAGCACTATTTCAGTAGGATACAAGATGATGTACTAGCCATGCCTGATGTAGCTACTTTTTTTAGCATAGGAGTTGGAAGGGAAGGAAAGGACCAATGGTAAAGAAGTAGTAACCTGCAATAATAGGGGTACAAACTGTGAGTAATGATAGGCTTTCTATACATTTTTACAATATCTAGAGCATATGATTTGGCATTTCTTCCATAACATATGTTTTAAAGCTAAAAGAACATAGCATGCAATTAAATTAAAAAGCAAAGCAATTTGGGGAGGGAGACTTCAGGGTATGCTTGGGCACATATGGCAAACCATGTACAGTGTGCCATGCTAATAGGGGTTATTAATTAGTATAAATTAACCACACTAAATGGGGTTTTCTGTTCATTTCAATTCTAAAAGTTTCCTTGATCTTTCAACATAAACTTTATCTAAGTATAAACCTATATTAGTTCCTAGGTTTGAACATTTAACATTTTAATGCTTTAATTTTACTACTTTGAGTGCTTTAGGTCAAATAAAGAGTGCTTATGGACAGGTGAGGTAAAGGGAGAAAAAAAAAAATCACAGACTGACCGAAGGTGACTGAAGAGAAGTATATCCAAAGAGTAAAAGTTTTTTTAAAAAACTATATAAAAAACAAAAGTTTTACCTCTTTTTTTCTTTCTTCTAGAGATAGAAATTTCTGATACCATTTCTCATGTAGCTGAACCTCATCTTCTGTCCTTCCAGGCAGATACACTAGAACTTCTTTCATGTAGCTGGGCTTCCCTTTATGCTTACTTCTCAATTTTAGAAAATACTGGTGATCATAATCATCCCATCCCCCTTGTCGTCCTCCTGTTTGCTGAAGGAATTTTTCAAATTCTACTACTTCTTCAGGAAGATTATTTGGCATCACTATGTCCAAAGGAACTCTGCTTGATGGTACTTTGAAAGGTCTCTCTGTTCCTGAATTACTCAAGGTCCAGGTCTCTATTTTTCTCTCTAAAGCATTTAGTTCATTAGTAGTTATTTTCTCTTCTTTAATAAGATCTTCATATCTAAAAATAAGAATAATATTTGAATAGTCAGCTTTTAAAAATATACATGTCAATCCTTCAGCATGGTGATACAGAAAGAGCAATGCATTTGCACTCTTGAGGATCTGCATTCAAGTCTTTGACTTTGACACTTACTAGCTGTGTAACAAGAGTCGCTTAACATCTCTGGGTCAGTTTTCATAAACACAAAACAAGTATATTTGTGCTAACTAATTCACAGGGCAGCTAGGTGGGAGAGTGGATAGAACGCTGGGCCTGGAGTCAGGAAGACTCATTTTCATGAGTTCAAATCTGGCCTTAGACAGTTACTAGTTGTGTGACCCTGGGCAAGTCACTTAACCCTGTCTACCTCAGTTCCACATCTATAAAATGAGCTGGAGAAGGAAATGGCAGACCACTCCAGCATCCTGATCAAGAAAACCCTAAATGGGGTCATGAAGAATTGGACACGACTGAAAAATGAATCAACACCACCTCAAAGAGTTGTTGTGAGTAAATTACATTGTAAATGTAAACTCCATACATGTCATTTTTTTTATAAACTAACTCTGGGTTTCCCTACACTTCACCAACACTACCTAGCTCTCATGTCCTCTTGCTATTTCTTTTCCTTGACTAAGAGGCATGGTGTAGTGAATAGAGCACTGTGCTTGGAATCAAAAGACGTGGGTTCAAATTTGATTTCTTCCACTTAATGCCTGTGTGATCTTGGACAAGGCACTTGACTTCTCTTGGCCTCAGTTTCCTCATCTGTAAAATGAGTGGAGTAAGACTAAATGGCTTCTAAGATCCCTTCCAACTATAAATCTGTGATAGTGAGGGGTTTTTTCTGTAAGTTATATTACACTAGCACACTCACTTTCCATTTACTTTCCTTTATTCTCATTCTTATCTATCCTCTCCTCTTAACTGTCCTAACCCAATCACTGTATAATTCTTATCCTCCCAGGCTCGCAAACCTAGAACTAGAAGGGACCTCAAGGGTAATCTAGTCTTTCCTCTTAATTTTCCAGATGAGGAAACTGAGGCCCAGGAGGTTGGGTGACTTGCCTAAGGTCACACAGGTAGTAAACATCAGAGGCAGGCTTTGAACAGAGGGTCTCTGACTCTGGAGCCAGCGCTCTTTCTTTATAAGACACGGTTCCTTCTACCCCCTTGGCTCAATCCCCTTTCCCCCTCTATTCCTCTACCCCCATCGAATTCCTCTCCACCCTTATCTAGTTCAAAGTTGTCATCTAGATTTCATTATAGAGATTTATGGCGATGTAGGGTATGATTGCTTCTATTTGGTTGTTCCCAGCAATCCCTGTTCCACTTGTGTACATGTATGTCTGATGATCTAGACCTAGTCCTAGCTCCATTCCTGGACCAGCAACATGCAAAAAGGAAGCAGGGAAAGAAAGTTGTTGCCATAGTCAATAGCAGTGACAGTAGCAAGAAGTGAGGGCCAACCCCTTAAGAGTGAAAGAAACTGAAAAAAATTAAAATAGAAAACAAGAATTCAAAAAGCGCTGCAGTTTGAAACTATCTAACATAGCTACGAGTCACTCTGTGAACACCAACAAGCCTTGATGATGTTGCTGCATTAGAGTGAAACAACGAATACTCACAATGATAAAACTCAGTCATCAAAAGAAGATGGTTACATTCAATACAAGCTGTTTAAGAAGATAACAGAAATGTATAATACATTTTAAAAACATCTGCATAAAAAGTGATTTTTTTTAACTTGATAATTGGAGTTTTATAGATATAGGTTGGACTAGCTCAACCCTGAGACCTAGAGGCAGAAAGCACCGTGGGATATCAAAATCAATGCCAGGGGGAAGGCAAAATCTGTCAGATTCTGCCAAGCTGGAAAGGTTTTAAGAATAGGCTTCCCGATAGACTGTTTACTCTCTGCGCAGCGCAGTAGATACTAACAATAACCAGCATTTATATCATGCTTTAAGTTTTACAAATCGCTTCACAAACTATCTCATTTAACAGCCTGGGAGGTAGGTGCTATTATCCCCATTTTACAGATGAGGAAACTGAGGCAGGAAGAGGTTGACTTGCTCAGGGTCTGAGGCCAGATCTGAACTCAGGTCTTCTAGACTACAGTAGTTCTCTATCCAGAGATAAGTACAGAGAAGTTCATCACCAAAAGGTTGGCTACCAGGTGACAAATTTGGGTCTCTGCAATACAGAGGAGAAAAGGAAGAGAATAAGTATTTATTAAGCCTCTACTAAATGCTACGCATGGTGCTAAGCACTTTACAAATATCTCATTTGACCCACATCATAACCCTGTGAAGTAGGTGCTATTATTATCCCTATTTAACAGTTGGGGAAACTGAGGCAGAGAGCAGTTAAGTGATTTGCCCAGAATCACACAGCTAGTTAGTATTTAAGAGGGTACTTGGACTCAGGTCTTCAGGACTCCAGACTGAGAACTCTATCTACTGCATCACCTATAGGATGGCCCTCAAGCCTGTATCACCCCACTTCTCCTTCTACAGTGATAACGGAAGGATAGTGGGGCAAGCAGTTAGGTTGGAACTGTACAGTTCTCTATCTACAAACATTAATTTAACTGTTGGTGCTCCTAAATATGCGATCTTTGCCAGTGATGATCTGATACATTCCAAGAGGAAGGAAACCCAGTCTATAGAGACATTTTAAATGAAAAGGGGAAATAAATGATTTGCAACTAAGTTCAATGACTGACAACAGATTCTCCTTGGAGAGGAAAACAAAAGAAAAAAAATCACATTTTAAACTATTTTGCATACAAATGCGACAAGAAGTGTCATATCAGTGAACATTTGGTCAATTTGCACCTTTGCATACTCACAATGAACTTAATACAGGATAAAGAAACAGAAATTCTAGATCCTCCAAACCAAGTAAACATGTACTTTGATATCCAATAGCTTCAATGCAAGGGTGGGTACAGAGAATGGCAAAAAAAAAAAAAAGTTGGAAAAATAATCTGGAATGAAGAAAGAAAGACGCCAAATCCTTCTAGACTACTCAAAAGCCTAATGTCTGTATCTCATATTTTCTTCAAGAAGAAGCAAGTAGGTATCTCTTGAGACTGTGCATTGTGGGGAATGTATTTGTCGGATGCTTCTCCTTTGTCAAATCAAGAAAAAGTTTTGTTTTACTTTTAATTTTATAAGAAACGAATAGGAAAGTACTGGACATGGAAGGAACTCAAAGCATCATGAAAAATGACTCTAACAGAAACAAAATTATTGGCTGCTGATTTTGGAGTTTTGTTGGGTCTGTGTATAAATGAAAATGATGAAAAGATTTAGATTTGAAAGTCTCATTAAAAAGTATCTTGCCTTTTAAAAATTCACTTTGAACATATGTGGACATTAAAAGTGATCACTAGAAAAAGGAATAACAATCCAAGTCATGCCATATTGCTTTTGTAGTCTTAAAAATAACATTAACACAGTGAAAATAAACCTGATTGATTTAAAAATAAAAATATTTTAAAACATACATCAGTCTCTGCTCTTCTTTAAAACTATTGATTGCATTTTCAACTTCTTCCATCATTTCTCTCAGTTTTTCAACAACTGTAAAAATAAAAGAGAGGAAACAAACTTTCACATTTTCTATACTTTAACGTAACTAGTATATATGGAATTATAAGAAAAAAACTTGACTCTCATTGCATTTAAAAAGTCTTAATTTGAAGTTCAAGAACAGTGGTAAAAGATATCAATGTTAGAAAGTAATACAGTGCAAAAAAATCCTGAACTAGTATTCAGTACTCTATTCATTTGTTCACTAACTAGTTCTTATCTTGAGTAACTCATTTAAACTAACCTCTGTACTTCAGCTTCCTCATCTAAATTGTAGGAAAATACTTGCCTTGCTTTACCACATGGGAAGATGTGAAAAATTGTAATTAGTTATGATAACATCTCTCTCCCCAAGATAATTTTTAATACACAAAAAGTACAACATGAGTCACTTACATTCTGGTGTAGATTTTACATCTTTTAACTGCTGTTGAAGCCTCCTTACATTGTTATGTATTTTTGTTAGGTGCTGTTGGATTTTAGCTCCTATAGAGACACCAGATAAAAATAAAGTAAAAAATTAATTAGAAATATTTTTACAACTCAGAAATTCTTCTTTAAGGCTTAGAAAACAGTTATTTTAACATTGATGAAGTCTACAGCAGAGTCACACAGAACAGAATTTGATATTTTGGAAAATTTTTGCTTACTACTGATAGTACTTTTGCTTATGAGTAATACTGAATGTCCAATGTTAAGTCCTGAATAAATAACTATGAGTTTGTCCAAATTTTATTGTACTGAAATTCTGTTTATGAAATAGAGCATTACAAAAATGAAAAATTAGTTAGCTTGGGCTTGGGAATCTTTTTTTAAAAATATTTTTATTAATTTTGTTACACATTTCCCAATTAATGTAAAAAATTTTAACAATTTTTTTTAACATTTTTGAGAGTTCCAAATTCTTTCCCTCCTTCTCATGCTCCCTCCTTGAGAGACAGGCAATTTTATTTCAATGATATATATGAGATCATGAAAAACATCTCCCTATCAGCCATGTTACAACACACACACATGCAAAATAAAGGAAGTTTAAAAAAGTATATTTCAATCTGTGTTCACAGTCCACCAGTTCTCTCTGTCAAGCTGGATATCATTTACATGAGCTCATGTCTTCCCAGGTTTTTCTGAATCCATCCTGCTCATCATTTCTTATAGCACAATAATACTCCATCACAGTGATACATCACTTGTTAAGTCATGCCCCAAATAATAGCTGTTATCTCAATTTCCAATTTTTTGCACACACACACACACACACACACACACACACACACACAGCTGGTATAAATATTTTTGTACAAATAGGTGCTTTTCCCCTTTTCTTTGATGTCTTTAGGATACAGACTTAGTAGTGGTGTTCTGGATGAAAAGGTATAGATAGTTTTATTGCCCTTTAGACATAATCCCCAAATGTTTTCCAGAATGGTTAGGCTAGTTCACCAACTCCACCAACAGCGTAGTGTCCCTCCAGCATTTGTCATTTTCCTTTTCTATCACATCAGCCAATCTGATTGCTATGAGGTGGTATCTCAGAGTTGTTTTAATTTGTATTTCTCTAATCAGTAATGCTTTAGAGAATTTTTTTCAAGTGACTGCTGAGAGCTTTGATTTCTTTTGGAAAAAAATGCCTTTTCATAGCCTTTCATATCATATGAGGAATGGCTTAATTTTTACAAATCTGACTCAGTTCCCTATACATTTGAGAAGGAAGGCCTTTATGCTATAATCTTTTTTTTTTACACCTTCCTATTTTCCTTCTAATTTTGGCTGCTCTTAGTTTTGTCTGTACAAGATTTTTTTGTTTTTAATTTTTTAAAAATTTCATGTAACTACTTCCCATAATTCCCTCTATCTCTTCTATGGTCATAAATTATTCCCTTATCCATAGATCTTACAAGTACATTTTTCCATGCTCCCCTAATTTACTTACGCTAGCACCCTTTTTGTCTAAATCATTTAAATATTTTTGCCTTATCTTGATTTACAGTGTGAGATGCTGGACTAAGACTAGGTCCTTCCAAATTGCTTTCCAGTTTTCCCAGCAATTTTTGTCAAATGTTGAGTTTTTAACTGAAAAGCCTGGATGATATTTGGGTTTATCAAATACTGATTACCATGGTCTTTTACTACTGTGTATAGTGTACTTAATCTATTCCACTGATCCACGATTGTATTTCTTACCCAGTACCAGGTTATTTTCTTTTTTTTATTTCTTTTTTTTTCCACAGCTGGTCTTTTCTTTTATTTAACACATTTAGTTTTCAGCATTGATTTTCACAAGACTTTGAATTACAAATTTTCTCCCCATTTCTACCCTCCCACTCCAAGATGGCATATATTCTGGTTGCCCTGTTCCCCAGTCAGCCCTCCCTTCTGTCACCCCACTCCCCTCCCATCCCCTTTTCCTTTCCTTTCTTGTAGGGCAAGATAAATTTCTATGCCCCATTGCCTGTGTATTTTATTTTCTAGTTGCATGAAAAAACTTTTTTTTGTTGTTTTTGAACATCTGTTTTTAAAACTTTGACTTTCAAATTCTCTCCCCTCTTCCCTTCCCACCCACCCTCCCTAAGAAGTCAAGCAATTCAACACAGGCCACATAAGTATCATTATGTATAACCCTTCCACAATACTCATGTTGTGAGAGGCTAACTATATTTTGCTCCTTCCTAATCTATCCCACTTTATTGAATTTTCTCCCTTGACCCTGTCCCCTTTCAAAAGTGTTTGTTTTTGATTACCTCCACTCCCATCTGCCCTCCCTTCTATCATCCCCCCTTTTTTTTAATCTTCTTCCTCCTTTTTTCCTGTGGGGTAAGATACCCAATTGAGTATGTATGGTATTCTCTCCTCAGGTCAAATCTGATGAGAACAAGATTCACTCATTCCCCCTCACCTTCCTTCTCTTCTCTTCCTACAGAACTGTTTTTTCTTGCTACTTTTATGGGAGATAATTTACCCCATTCTATCTCTCCCTATCTCCCTCTCTCAATATATTCCTCTCTCATCCTTTAATTTGATTTTATTTCTTTTAGACATCTTCCCTTCATCTTCAACTCACCCTGTGCCCTCTCTCTCTCTCTCTCTCTCTCTCTCTCTCTCTCTCTCTATATATATATATATATATATATAGACACACATACATATATACATACATATACATATACATATATACATGTATATATGTACACGTGTGTGTGTATATATATATATATATATATATATATATATATATATATATATATATATATATATATTCCCTTCAGCTACCATAATACTGAGGTCTCATGAATCATACACATCATCTTTCCATGTAGGAATGTAAACAAAATGCTTCAACTTTAGTAAGTCCCTTGCAATTTCTTTTTCTTGTTTTTTTTCATGATTATCTTTTCATGATTCTCTTGACTCTTGTGTTTGAAAGTCAAATTTTCTATTCAGTTCTGGTCTTTTCACTGAGAAAGCTTGAAAGTCCTCTATTTTATTGAAAATCCCTATTTTGCCTTGGAGCATGATACTCAGTTTTGCTGGGTAGGTGATTCTTGGTTTTAATCCTAGCTCCATTGACCTGCGGAATATCATATTCCAAGCCCTTTGATCTCTTAATGTAGAAGCTGCTAGATCTTGGGTTATTCTGATTATGTTTCCACAATACTCAAATTGTTTCTATCTGGCTGCTTGCAGTATTTTCTCCTTGATCTGGGAGCTCTGGAATTTGGCGACAATATTCCTAGGAGATTTCTTTTTGGGATCTATTTGAGGAGGTGATCGGTGGATTCTTTCAATTTCTATTTTGCCCTGTGGCTCTAGAATATCAGGGCAGTTCTCCTTGATAATTTCTTGAAAGATGATATCTAGGCTCTTTTTTTGATCATGGCTTTCAAGTAGTCCAGTAATTTTTAAATTTTCTCTCCTGGATCTATTTTCCAGGTCAGTGGTTTTTCCAATGAGATATTGCACATTGTCTCCCATTTTTTTCATTCCTTTGGTTCTGTTGATAATATCTTGATTTCTCATAAAGTCACTAGCTTCCACTTGCTCCAATCTAATTTTTAAGGTAGTATTTTCTTCAGTGGTCTTTTGGACCTCCTTTTCCATTTGGCTAATTCTGCCTTTCAAGGCATTCTTCTCCTCATTGGCTTTTTGGAGCTCTTTTGACATTTGAGTTAGTCTATTTTTTAAGGTGTTGTTTTCTTCAGTGTATTTTTCAGTATTTTTTTGGGTCTCCTTTAGCAAGTCATCGACTTGTTTTTCATGGTTTTCTCGTATCCTTCTCATTTCTCTTCCCAATTTTTCCTTTACTTCTCTAACTTGCTTTTCCAAATCCTTTTTGAGCTCTTCCATGGCCTGAGACCAGTTCATGTTTTTCTTGGAGGCTTTTGTTATAGGCTCTTTGACTTTGTTGACTTCTTTAGGCTGTATGTTTTGTTCTTCTTTGTCACCAAAGAAAGATTCCAAAGTCTGAGACTGAATCTGGGTGCGTTTTCACTGCCTGGCCATATTTCCAGCCAACTAACTTGACCCTTGAGTTTTTCAGCAGGGTATGACTGCTTGTAGAGTTAAGAGAACTATGTTCCAAGCTTGGGGGGATGCGCCAGCTGTGCCACACCAGCACTCCTCCTTCCCCAAGAACCCCCAACCCAGACTGGACTTAGATCTTCAGCAGGCTCTCCACTCCTGCTCTGATCTGCCACTTAATTCCTCCCACCAGGTGGGCCTGGGGCCAGGAGCAGCTGCAGCTGTAGTTCTGTAGCTGCCCCACCTCCGCTGCCCCGGGGGCGGTGGCCGAACCACAAACTCCGTTTTTCACTCTGTCCCCAGAAGCTTTTCCCACTAACCTTCTCTGTTGTCTTTGGTGTTTGTGGGTTGAGAAGTCTGGTAACTGCTACAGCTCACTGATTCAGGGCACTAGGGCACGCTCCTCCCAGCTCCTGGTCTGGTTGGTCCGCGCTGCCCATGCTGGGGTCTGCTCTGCTCTGCTCCCAGCTCTGTGTGGGACAGACCTCACCCAGAGACCATCCAGGCTGTCCTGGGCTAGAGCCCTGCTTCCCTCTGCTATTTTGTGGGTTCTGCAGTTCTAGAATTGGTTCAGAGCCATTTTTTATAGGTTTTTGGAGGGACTCGGCCGGGGCTAGTCCCTGCCCCCATACCAGATTATTTTCAAGATTACTGCTTTGTAATATAGTTTGAAATCTGGAATTGCTAGGCCACCTTCCTTAACATTTTTTTTCATTGATTCCCTCAATATTTTTTATCTTTTGTTCTCCAGATTAATTTTACTATCTTTTCTAGCTCTATAAAATAATTCTTTAGTAGTCTGATTGGTATGGCACTGAATAAAATTATCTTAGGTGGAATCATTCTTATCATATTGGCTTGACATAACCCCAAGGAATTGTTTAGATCTGTATTAAGTGTTTTGTAATTGTGTTCATATAATCCCTGGATTTGTCTTGGCAGGTAGACTACCAAGTGTTTTATGCCGTCTGCAGTTATTTTAAATGGAATTTCTCTTTCTACCTCTTGTTTTGTTGGTAGTTATACAGAAATGCTGATGATTTATATGGGCTTATTTTCTCTCCTACAACTTTGCTGAAATTGTTGTTTCAACTCATTTTTTAGTTGTTTGTTAGGGTTCTCTAAGTATACCATCATATCATCTGCAAAGTGATATGACATATGCTTATTTTTCTTCCTTTAATTTCTTTTGTTGTCTTATTGCTAAAGCTAGCATTTCTAGTACAATATCAAATAACAGAGGTGATAATAGACACCCTTGCTTTACTGTTGATCTTAATGAGAAGGCTTTATCTGTTATAGATAATGCTTACTTTTGGTTTTAGAAAGATACTAGTTAACATTTTAAGAAAGGTTCCATTGTTTCCTATGCTTTCTAGTGTTTTTAATAGCAGTGGGTATTGTATTTTGTCAAAGGTTTTTTCTGGATCTATTGATATAATCATATGATTTTTGTTGTTACTTTTAGTGATAAAGTCAATTGATAGTTTTCATAATAGTGAACCAGCCCTGAATCTCCGGTATTAATCATACCTAGTCAGTGTATGACCATTGTGATATATTACTATAATCTCCTTGCTAGTATTTTATTTAACCTTTTTGCTTTAATATTCATTAGGGAAATTGGACTATAGTTTTCTATTTTTGCTGTCCCTGATTTAGGTATGAAAAACACATTTATTTCATAAGAGGAATTTGGTAGGACTCCCTCTTTACCTAATTTTTCAAATAGTTTACATAGTATTTGATAAGAGTTCATTGGTGAATCCATCTGGTCCTGTAGTTTTTTTTTTTAGGGAGCTCAATGATGGCTTCAATTTCTTTTTCTAAGATAGTTATCTTTGTATTCTATCTCCTCTTCTGATAAACTGGGCAATATATATATTTAAAATATTCATATATTTCACTTAGATTGTCAGTTTTATTGGCATATAATTGAGCAAAAAACTCCTAATAATTGCTTTAATTTCATCTTTGTTGATGGTACATTCACCCTTTTCATTTCTGATACTAGCAACTGGGTTTTCTTTGTATAAATAAAATTAACCAACGGTTTGTCTATTTTTTTCCCATAAAATCAGCTCATGTTTATTATTAGTTCAATGTTGTTTTTTTTTTACTTTCAGTTTTATTGTCTCCTTTTATTTTCAGGATTTCCACTTTGGTGCTTAATTGGGATTTTTAATTTGTTCTTTAGTTTTTTTTTAAGTTGCACGTCCAATTCTGCTCTCTCTTGCTGATATATGCAATTAGATATAAATTTTCCTTGCAGTACTGCTTTGGCTGCGTCTCACAAATTTTAGAATGCTGTCTTTGTCATCATTCTCTTTAATTAAATTATTTCTATGATTTGTTCTTTGACCTACCCATTCTTTAGGATTATTTAGTTACCAATTAATTTTTAATCTACGCTTCCATAGCCCTTTACTATATTCACTTTTTATTGCACTGTGGTCTAAAAAGGGTGCATTTAATATTTCTGCTTTTCTGCATTTCGTTTTGGGGGTTTAATGCCCTGATACGCTGTCATTTTTTTGTGAAGGTGTCATTGTACAGTGGAGAAGACATACTCCTTTCTATTCCAATTTAATTGTCTCCAGATGTCTATCATATCTAACTTTGCTAAGCTTCTATTTATCTCTTTGACTTATTTCTTACTTTATGGTTAGATTTATCTAGCTCTGAGAGGAGTAAGTTGAAGTCCCTTACTAGTATAGTTTCACTATTTAATCCTGTAATTCACTTAGCTTTTCCTTTAAGAATTTGAATGCCTATGCAATTTGATGCATGTTAATTATTGATATTACTTCATTGTCTATGGTGCTTTTTAGCAGAATGTAGTTTCTCTGCTTATCTCTTTTAATTAGGTCTATTTAGATTCTGCTCTAGTCCCCTATTTTAACTGTCTGTGTCCCTCTATTTGAAGTGTTTCTTGTTAACAACATACTGTCAGATTCTGGTTTTTAATCCACTCTGCAATGTTTCCATTTTATGGGTGAGTTCATCCTATTCACATTCACAGTTATGATTACTATGTGTTTCCCTCCAGCCTTTTTTTGGGAGGGGGGGAGGCAACTGGGGTTGTGACTTGCCCAAGGTCACATGGCTAGTGTGTCAAATGTCTGAGGCCAGATTTGAACTCAGGTCCTCCTGACTCCAGGGCCGGTCACCATGCCACCTAGCAACCCCCCCCCAATCCTTTTTTCTTCTGTTTATCCTTCTCTCTTTTTATTCCATACCTCCTCTAAAGTCTGTTTTGCTTCTGACCACTGCCTTCTTTTATATGCCTTCCCTTTTATCACACCCCCTTTCACTTATACCCTTCCCCTCCTAAGACAGATTTAGATTACCAATTGAGTAAGTATATACATTTTCCCTTTTGGGACTAATATAGAATGAAGCTTAAGCATTGCCTCCCCCCACTGTAAAAAGCTTCCCTCCACTGTAAAAAGCTCTTCTTTATGCACCTATTTTATGTGAGGTAATTTTCCCCATTCTTCCTCTCCCTTCCCCCATCTCCCAGGGTATTCCTCTTTCTTACCTATCTTTTTTTTTTCTTTTTAACTTCATCCCAACATAACTGACTCACTTCTACACCCTCTTTCTATGTAGAATCCTTCTCATTGCCCTAATAATAAAGGTCTTAGAAAACACATGAATCATTTTCTCGTAAAGAAAGGTACACGGCTTAAACTTCTTGATTCCCTTATGATTTCTCTTTCATGTTTACCTTTTTAAGTTTCTCTTGAGTCTTGCATTTGAAAGTCAAATTTTCTATTCAGCTTTGGTCTTTTCATCAGGAATGCTTGAAAAACTCTTGATTCCATTAAATATCTTTTTTTTTTTAACCTTGAATGAGTATACTTAGTTTTGCTGGGTAATTTTGGTTGTAATCTCAGCTCTTTTGCCTTCTAGAATATCATATTCCAAGTCCTCTGCTCTTTTAATATGGTAGCTAATCAATCTTATGTAATCCTGACTGTAGCTCCAAGTAATTTGAGTGATTTCTTTTTTGCTGCCTGCTGGGAGCTCTGGAATTTGGTTATGATATTCCTGGGAAATTTTCATTTTGGGGGTCTCTTCTAGGTGGTGATCAGTGGATATTTTCAGCTTCTATTTTACCTTCGGGTTCTAGTATATCAAGACATTTTCTTTGATAATTTCTTCAAATGTGATGATGTCTAGGTTCTTCCTTTCCTCATGGCTTCCAGGTAATCCAATAATTCTTAAATTATCTCTCTTGATCTATTTTTCCACTCAATTGTTTCTCCAATGAGATAGTTCACATTTTCTTCTATTTCTTCTTTCTTCTAACTTTATAATTTCTTGAAGTCTCATGGAATCATTAGCTTCCACTTGCCAAATTCTAATTTTTAACGAATTATTTTCTTCAGTGAAGTTTTGTACCTCTTTTTCCATTTGGCCAATTCTGTTTTTTGAAGTGTTTTTCTTCAGTGTGTGTGTGTGTGTGTGTGTGTGTGTGTGTGCACGCACACGCACACCTTTCTTACCAAGCTGTTAATTGTCTTTTCACAATTTTCTTCCTTTGCTTTCATTTCTTTATCTAACTTTCCCTCTACCACTCTTATTTGATTTTGAAAAAAAATTTTTTTCATTCTTCCAGACATTCTTCTTGGGCCTGGGCCCAATTCACATTTTTCCTTTGAGGTGTCACTTGTTTTCACTTCATTGTCTTCTGAGTTTGTGTCTTGATCTCTGTTACCATGGTATTTTTTTAATGGTCAGCTTCTTTTTTTTATTGTTTCCTCATTTTTCTACCCTATTTCTTGATCTGGATCATTATGTCAATGTGGATCTCTGTTCACAGCATGGGGGATGGGAAGAGGTGAGGGAGGGAGGTCTGTTTCAAGCTTCAGGATTTTTGGCACTTGTTTTCAGAACTAGTTCTGAGGGTTTGGAAGTTTTCAGTGCTTCCAAGGAGGTATGATCTGGGGAAAAGTGAGGTAGGTCACTGCTCATTTGATTGGCACTCTGGTCCCTACCCAAGAAGGGCCACTGATTCCTTGGGATTGCACATACATGTGTATTTTGGCTCAATTTACATTTCTTTACATCCAAAAGCTCCCATGAAAGAGGTTCATCTGGAAATGACACGTTGATATAAGCAATTCATTTAGGGATGCGTATGTGTGCATGTGTACATACATGCATGTGTGTGTGTGCACACATGCACACCAAAACTTCTGATATACCCAAAATAAACATACTTTTTCCTAGACCTGTGATTTCAATGGTGGAACTCACAGAGTAGCCATTGTTCTGCAACTTAAGGTTTTTAGAGAGCTGGGGTAATAAGACATCAAGCAAATATCTCTGGATCACAAAGCTAGTGTCAAAGGTAGAACTCTTATCCACCATATCATGCTGTATCTCAACATGAAGGTAGAGGTCTATGTACCCTACTCTGATGACAGTATGTGGTATGGTAACTACAAGATCCCCAACTGCTTCTGGCACAATAGGAATCTATAATATGGCATTCAAAATAGAAGCTAACTGAGGTGAACTGATTTAGACTCAATGATGTGTCATCCGGAACCCTGTGGTCATGTTTATTTACATGGACACCATATATATAAGCATCTCTTTAGCTTCCTTTTCCTTCAGGATGTTCATGTTCTAGATTGGGAAGAAGTATATTAGCTATAAGTATGTTGTTTTGAAACAGCATCATTTTGACAACCTATAACCGGAGTAAGGAAGTGTGATATACCTAAATTTCAAGGACTTAGCCTCCAGAAACAGTCTTCTTCTACTCATATCTATTAGATGATAAATATTTAACCTTAATAAGATACCTAATGAAGCACGGTGACATGCTGTACATGACTCATTTCTCTTACATTAGGAGACAGGCCTAACTTAGCCTTTTGCCTCAGGTACAGGCCACTTAGCCCTGGGGGGTTCTTGCTTTCAACTGTGATGTTCCTGGAGATTAAATCATGTTCTTAGTGTACATTATACTTAACCTAGGAGCAAAATTTTTATTCAGAAAGTACTTAGGAAGCATAGGCCTATATGCCTAGCAATTTGGTGCAGAGAATAAGTTAAAGAGTGTGAGAGAACTGTAGCAACAATTCAGCTAGCAGCTACTGTGGCTGTGTAGAACCAACAACAACCAGCACACAGAAGGCCGCCAACCCAAGTTCTTTGATCTGCTTTACTAAAGAAAGCAACATTAAGGGGTTAACAATCTTACTTTAATCCAACATACAAATATCATTCACTTAGTTCAGGAGGAAAAGCCAGCACCCTGAACTTCAGAGCAAATACAAACAAATTACAAACATACACAATATAAACAGACCAAATCACAATTCATAGTTACCAGGAAAATATCAACATCTGGGTTTACAAGCCAGGGGCTCTTAAAATGGCTGCCCAGAGTCCCACACCACTCTTCCAGTGACTGAGAGTCCCAAGGGAAGATGCCAACCACTTGAGTTTATATATTATGTTCAGGATCAGAGGGCATCACAACATGCAACTCACCCATGTGACCTAAAAGCGTCACAAACATGTGTCTTAAACCCATGTGGCCTAGGCTTTCCCTTGAGGCAAGGGGGTCATCAAAGACTCCTGATTTAATCAAAGAAGCAAAGGCCAGACTCTTCAAGGGCACTTGATTAAATAAGTGCTAAAAGAGAAAACAGTAAAAGAAACTCCTACCTTAATTACCAATACAAGAACACACCACAATCTGCATTTTCCCACGACTCTGGCTTTGCTAGCTAATGCTGCTCCCTTTATCTGGAATGCCCTTCCCATGCCAAGTATGCTGTCCAATTCCAAGTCTCAGATCAAATGATATGAAATTCTGATCTCCACAGCCAAAAGCAATCCTTCACTACTCTGATTTTCTATATTTCTTGAATATTTCTTATTGTGTTATCACAGTCTATTTTGTGTTATGATTATTTGTTTTCATTTCTCCTCTCAGACAATAATCTTTAATACAACAGAGATAGTTTTTAATTTTTGTTATCTTCCATAGCAACTCATATATAGTGGGTGCTCCATAAACATTTAATTAATGACAGTGGAAATTAAGACATTCCACAAAGAAACCTTGAATTCCCTTATGAATTACAATGTGGTGAAGGAATTGGTTTTTATAGTTCCTATTAATTCAAACCTTTGAAAAGTGGTTTTACAAACAGTAGAAACTAATACTATCGTGCTCTAAGAGATGATGGAAGAGATAGTTTAAGAGAAACCTGGGAAGACTTGTATAGGCTAATGCGGAGTGAAGTAAGCAGAACCAGGAGTACAATTGATAAAATAATAGCATTGTAAAAATGAAATGAAACACTTAAATCTGAATTTAATCCTAAAGCTTAAATCTTAAGAAAGACTTAAATCTAACTGTAATGAGATTAGAGTAATTAAATCTCAGAGAAATGATGGAATATACAGAATGAGATATATTTTAGAAAGGGCTAATATGGGAATTCATTTTTTTGCAAGGCATATTTATTATAAAGTTTTTGTTTTTCTTTTTATTTTCACAGAGGGGACATGAGAGGAGAAAAATACTTGATAAATGAAAAAAATTAATTTTCAAATGGTTCAAACTCATACATATAGTTCTCATCAATTAAGTTCAATTCTTTACTGTTATTCTCAGATGATATTTTTAAGGACAATATTGATGTGGTAGCATTCATTCATTCAATGAATATTAACTAAATCACTTACTATATGCAAAGAACTATGCCTAAGGAAGATAGCAATAGATTTGAGGTCAGAAAAAAACTGGATTTGAATCTACCTTTCTCACAAGTTGTACAAGTCACTTTACCTCTGTGAACTTCAGTTTCCTCATCTATTCAAGGGGGGTAATACTATCAATGTAGTGGGTCCAGAAAAATAAGGGCAGGAGCCGATGTGGTACCATAGTCTTTTGGATCTTACGGTTTCCTTAATATTAGATACACATTTTGAGGTGGTTTTTTTTTTTTTCTGAGTTACTTTAAATCATCTATTTCCTTGGTTCCATTCCTTTTTCTGATCAGTATGATATATTTTTCTTTCTCAAAAAAAAACTTACATATTTTAAATATTCTTTTAAAATTTTGAGTTCCAGATTCTCTCCTCATGTTATATTAATTATACTTGTGAATATTTCCATATTAGCCATATCACAAAACAAAGGAAAATAATAAAAAATAAAGTAAGAATATATACTTCAAAAAAATACTATCAACGTAGTACCACCCTCACAGGACTGCAGTGAGAATCAAAAATCCATAAAGTGCTATGTAAATGTCAATGACATTTGATATGACAATGATAATTCAGATGCTATCCTTTAATACAGGACTACAAAGAACAATTAAGTAGGTAGAGCAACCCCAAGAATCAATTTCTGTTTGTTAGTAGATATTATTGCTAAGCTATACATAATTTTTTTTGTTAAATCATAGGATGAATATGTCAACATCTCTTGATCTCTGGGCATTTTCTCTGGCTGTCCCCTAAGTCTGGAATGCACTCCCTCCTCACTGTTACCGCCTGACTTCCCTGGCTTCCTTCAAGTCCCAACTAAAATCCTACATTCTACAGGAAGCTTTTCCTGATCCCTTTTAACTCTTGGGCCTTCACTCTTCTGATTATTTTCATTTCATCTTGTATACAGCTTGTTTGTATATAGTTGTTTGCATATTGTCTCCCCTATTCAATTATAAGCTTCTTGACGGCAGGGGCTGTCTTTTATACCTTTCTTTGTATGCCCAACGCTTACCACAGAGCCTAGCAAATACTAAGAGCTTAAAAATGCTTATTGATTGCCTGACTGAATCAACAGGCACGAACTATGTCAGGCACTGGTGATACAAAAATAAAAATGAAACAGTCTAGGAGTTTACATTCCATCAGAGAAGAAAATATTTACAAATATAAATTCATAAATGAGGTAATACTAAAAGGGAAAACACTAGCCGCTGGGAGACTCAAGAAAGGCTTCATGCACACCCAAACACTGTGCCTGAGAAGTGGACAAATGTGAGCAATGATGTTGGGGTAGCAACAACATGACTAAGGCAACTGATTGGATATCTGGGAGTAAGGGAGAGTAAGGAGCTGAGATTAACACCAAAGTAAAAACTACCAGCTAGGATAAACATAGCCTATACAGTATCAAAGCACAAGAAGACAACTATACAATTTTATTCTCCATAAGAGTTTTAGTATATAAGGAGCTTACTTTCTGTTTTCCTGCTGTTAACCAGTTTATGTTCAAGTTCTTCCAACACAATAAAATCAATTCGGAAGTCATTTTTTTTGTTGAAGAGATGACCATTTTTATCTTTTTCTATATTAGCAACTCTTAAGGGAAAGAAACACATTGTGAGAAACTTAATTTGAAAACATTTTAAATTAGTTCAAGTACGAAGATATACCTGTTATCATAGTTATATGTATTGATTCTTTCCAGTACTTATTAATATTGTTGAATTTAACAAAATTTATAGTTATAAGAAAATTTAAATTCAATATGCTTATCAAGTTATAACTTTTCACATTTACCTCTCTATTACAGACAACAGAAGGGAGGCACAAACTCAAATAACTTATTCAGTCTCTCATTCCTGACCTTTTCTATCTTCACTGCCTCCCACATTGGCTTTAGTATAGCATTCTGCAAGGGTTATTTTTTTTTAAATACACATATCAATCATTTAATCAGTAGTTTTTTTTTATGTGATAACACTTCTGTTTCCATGTAATGATTTATTTTATGAACAGCTATCTTGATTAGGGACTAGTAGAACACGAACAAGGTATTTGTCAAGCCAGGCAAAATTATAAATTGTGTTTCTGTTTATTATTTTGTTCTCAAGGATAGTTTAAAAAAAAGAATAGTTTTTTCTAATATTCCCATGCTGAGTTAAGAGATCCTAATTATCACAGTTAATCATTAAACTAAACATTTGATTGCAAAGTGTCATTTACTAATTTGCTACTAATTTACCATATGATAGCCATTATACCATTAAAAGAGCCAAAACCCAACAATCTATCTTTAGTGAGTGTATTTTGATGAGTAAGGAAAAGAAAATCATTTATTTCCAAACTCTCACTTCATGTAAAGAATGTATTTAAGATAAAAGTACCATATAAAAGCAGTGAAATTTTACTTCACCAAGGGATTTTCTATAGCAGTATTTTTCACAAACTAGGAAATATGTTTTTTTCCTAGTAAATTTTATCTATAGAACTGCAATACACATACACATATATGTATATGTGTGTATGTATATATATACACACATCTGATGCAATTTTAAATAAATGTTTAATGAATAAATGAGCTATTTAGAGGAAAGCCCCTATAAAAATTCAAAAAGGTTTTATTACAAAGTCTTTGGGAGCTAGTGCTCTGTCTTCTAATTCTTTTTTTTAAAAAATACCTTCTCACTGTTCCATACACAACACTCATCAGTCAATGTCTATCATGCTTACTAGAAAGACTACATAAGCATTAACAAACAAGAAATCATTATTGATTACAGAGTTAGAACATATAAGTCACAGATCTAGAACTGAAGGCACATCAGAGGCCATCTAGTCCAAATTCCCTTTTTTATACATAAGGAAACCAATGCCCAGAGGGACTTGCCTAAAGTCACAAAAGTAGTAAGCATCAGAGATATGATTTGAATTCAGCTCTTCTGACTCCAAAATACGTATTTTCTCCTGTATCATGCTGCCTCTCATTTCTATCTATATTACATGAAGGAGGCTATTTTTAAATTTTCATCTTTTCTACATTTGACCCATGTACTCTTGCTTATTTCCCTTTTAAAAAAAATAGGGCTTACAGGAAAATGAGTAAAAGAAAAATCTTCTCAAAGAAAATATAATCAGTTTGATCCATTTAACAAAAAATATACTATTATGATTCATTAACTTTATGTGGATTTTTTGTGAACTAATCCCCAAAAGAGCTCAATTGTCTTAAGTCTGGAAGTAGCAAAGTTAATTTCTAATCATTTTCTTAAACTTACTGATTTTTTAATTTTTCTGCTGTACGTATGAATTCAGTTTTCTTGGCCTGATCAGCTTTCTGCTTCCAGTTATGTAAGTGAAAAGGTCGAACTCCATCTTGAATGCCCGAATAGCTGTCATTCTTCAAAGAACACACACACACAAATTATTGTACACTTCTAAAGATGTAAATTCATCTAAAGTTTAATTATGACTTCCAAGAATTATTTTAAGATAATTTTAAGATTAAGTTCAATAAACCCATGGATACCAACTATGTCAGGGTAACAATTTCCTATTCGACAAAAACTTCAGAGAAAACTAGAAAGTTGTCTAGTAGAAATTAAGTTTAGACTAACATCTCCACAGTATACAACAATAAGCTTTAAATGAATTCCTGACCTAACATAAAAGGCCACATGCCATATCATAAATTAGAAAAGATGGAATGGCAACTTTTACAAATTTACAACTATAGAGAATTCCTAACTAAACAAGGGATAACAGGATCATGACAGATAAAATGTACAATTTTTATTACATAAAGCTGAAATGCTTTTCTAAAATCACTGTTGTTAGAAGGGAAAAATATTTGCAGCAAGTCTTTCAGATACATATCGGTATCAAAATACATCAGGAATTGATATATATATATATATGTATATATATATATATATATATATATGTGTGTGTGTGTGTGTGTGTGTGGTGTGTGTGTGTATACATATCTATACACATATACACATATATACATACATATACATATATATATGTATATATATAAAAAATAAGAGCCATTCCTCAATTGGTAAATAGTCAAAGGACAGGAACAAGCAGTTTCCTCTTTTTTAAAAATGCCTACTTTTTTTAAATTATTACTTATTTTTTAACGTTCATTTTTAAACAATTTTGGATTCTAAATTCTCTCCCTCTCCCCATCCTTCTTCGACCCATTGAGAAGGTAAACAATATGATATCAATTATACATTTCAAATTTTACAAAACATATTTCTATATAAGCCATGTTACCAAAAAAAGCAAGAAAAATAAAGTGAAAAAATTATACCTCAATTTGCACTTAAGAGCTCATCAATTCTCTCTCTGGAGTTGAATAGCATTTTTTGTCATTAGTCTTTTGGAATTGTCTTAGACCACTGTATTGATCAGAACAGCTAAGTCTTTCACATGGAATATTGCTGTTACTGTGTAAAATGTTCTCCTGGTTCTACTCACTTCATTCTGTATCAGTTCATATAAGTTTTCCCAGGTTTTTTGAATCCCTCCTGCTCCTCATTTGTTATAGCACAACAGTATTCCATCCCAATCATATACTATAACTTTTCAGCCATTCCCCAATGATAGGCATCCCCTCAATTTCCAATTTTTTGCCACCACAAAAAAGAGTTGCTATAAATATTTTTGTACAAATAGGTCATTTTCCCTTTTCTTTGATCTCTTTGAGATGCAGAGCTAGTAGTGGTATACCACCTAGTAGTGGTCAAAGGGTATGCACAATTTTACAGCCCTTCTGGTGTAATTTCAAATCATTCTTCAGAACAGTTGGACCCATTCACAACTCCACCAAAAGTGTATTGTGTCTCTATTCTTCCACATCCTCTCCAGTATTTGTCATTTTCCTTTTCCGTCATGTTTAGCCAATGTGATGGGTGTGACGTGGTACTTCAGCATTGTTTTAATTTGCACTTCTCTGATCTATTGTCATGTAGAGTGTTTTTTTCATATACCTGTGGATAGCTTTGATTTCTTCTGAAATCAGAAGAAATGCCATTTATCAATATCATATGAAGAAATGCTCCAAATCACTGAGCGATATACATATAAAAATAACTGTGAGATTATACCTCACATCCATCAGATTAGCAAAGATGACCAAAAAAAAATTGCAACTGCTAGAGGGGGTTGTGGATGGGCAGGCACATTAATGCATTGTTAGGGGAGCTAAAATTGGGACAATAATTCTGCAAAGTGATCTGGTGCTATACTCAAAATCATTAAACTCTCTATATTTTTTTGACTCATTAATACCATCACCATTAGGTACACTGCCCAAAGAGGGAAAGGATCCATTTGTATAAAAATTGTGACAGTAGTACTTTTTGTTGTAGCTAAGAACTGGAATGTGAATGCACATCAACTGAGGAAAGGCTGAAAAAGTTGTGGCATATAGATGTAATAGAATATTATTTTGCCATAAGAAGTAATCAAAGAGGGAAATCAAAGAAACCTGAGGAGATATGTGTGTGTGTGTGTGTATGTATATACATATATATATATAGACTAATAATGATTTCATTTTTCTCCTGGCTATGCTTCTCACTTTCCAGATTTTTAACAGCATACCTCAGCTCCTGCTCAACCTCCTTGAGGGCTGTGTAAGCTGGACCATCTAACTATCCCTGAGATCTTACCACTCTTGTCTTATACATCCTTCCACCATGCCACTCCTCTTCTCCCATCCTTCTAGCGCTTGCATTTTGGGGAGAAGCCCAAGCCAACTGACCTTCATTTCCTTCCTAGCTGTGCTTGTGACTCTATGGACTCTAATACCATGCCTCTCTAAGTACCTTAACCCCTTTTTCAGTTCCCTTTTGTTTACTGCCTTCTCTAGTTAGAACGTAAGTTTCTTGAGGTAAAAAATCATCTTTTTGTTTGTGTTTGCATGGCATATGTTAAGTGCTTAATAAATGCCTGCTGAATTATCTCGCCTTAATGCAGTGAAGCAAGTACAGCCATGAGAACAATGAACACAACGAGGTACAGGAAAATACCTAAAAGACTTTAAGTTTTGAGAAATGCAGAGGGCAATCAAATAATGATGAATCCTGTTTCCCATTTTCTTACTGGTGGGTGTACCCACAGATGCAGAAAGAGACATATATTTACAATTTATAGATTTGCTTTGTTTAAATATCCCCATTATATTACCCTTGGGTAACTAGGTGGCGAAGTGAATAGAGTGCCAGGCCTGGAGTCAAGAAGACCTAAGTTCAAATCCAGCCTCAGACACGTCCTAGCTGTGTGATCCTGGACAAGTCACTTAACCCTGTTTTTGCCTCAGTTTCTTCATCTGTAAAATGAGCTGGAGAAGGAAATGGCAAACCACTCCAGTATCTTTGCCAAGAAAACCCCAAATGGGGTCACAAAAAGTTAGACATGACCAAACAACAACAACATACTCCCCTTATACTACTGGGGAAAGCTTCTGTGGAGCGTAGGGAGAGTTAAATGAAATAATAAAAATACACATAAGAAAAGAGGAAGTTCAGAAGGGGACACAAGCTGGGCAGTTTTGTTACCTACCATCCACTTAAAAAACTGTAGTAACAAGTTCAGTTTCGTATAAGTGCTAGCATTTACATAGTATTTTAAGATTTGCAAAACACTTTACAAGTACCTTTTTAGCTTTATAACAACCTGGGAGGTAAGTGCTATTATTAATCACATTTTACACATAAGGAAACTGGCCCGGGCAGAGGATAAGTGACTTGCCGTTGAAGTCTTACCCTTTTGAGTGCCTTCCTGATTCTAGATTCACCCCTCTATCTACTATACCAACTAGCTGCCTCTCTATAATAGTCATTTCTGCTTTTCCTTTGGATACTGAAACATGGATGTTAAGTTAATTTTTTAAAAATTTTCAAGAAAAATTTAAATATAAATATTAATCTATTTCATTTTGCCTTAAGGGGTCATAAGGGCTTTGAAATTAATCATTATCACCACATAATTTTATAAAAATACAACCTTACCCTGCCATGCCTCCCCAACTCTTTCACTTCCTTTTATAACTAAATGGCTTGGTCAAAAGCAAATCAGCAGCAGGGCCTGAAACTTCAATATTTCAACAGATGTGTGATATCACTGATGTGGGTACTCCCTTTCTTAGACTGCAGATTTAAATCCACCCAAGTTGCCTCATCTTGTGAATCCATATTCTTCCATAAATAGTCCATACAGGATTCATACTTTGCTTAGGTTTCCTTTTAGGTCTAATAATATTCCAATAGTGTCAAATTAGAGCCTATCTCCACCCTAATTAAAGTCCCAAGAACTAGGATGCTATCAGAAGACTACTCCATTTGGCCCAAGATGAGCATTATTTATGGACTCACAATTTTGGAAAACAGGGAAGGACCTCAGAAGTTTAGAGATGCTGGAAAATGGCGGAAAGCAACAAATTGTACTGGTAACACAGGAAAATAAACAATCAGCCAAGAAAATGCAGGACTTTTAACAGTACCTTTGCTTAAAAAGGTTACAGCTTTCCCTTGATATAATTTCTAGAGTAATAGTAAAGGAATTGGGTCAGACAGTTTCCCCCTTGGCCACAAACTAAGCACCATGAGCCCAAGACAATTTGATTGCTGTATAGAGCAACTAGTGAAAGTAGCTTCAAAGTGGGTAAGGGAGAAGCAATGTGGACCCAATTATTTCTATCTATTATAAAAGCCATAAATGACAGATAACAACATATTTAGATCTAGAAGAGATCTCAGTCCAACCCTATCATCTTACAGATGAAGAAAATGAGTCGTGCACTTGTAATTCAGGCAGCATTTGTATTCCAGTAATTACAGAGAATTGAACAGGGACTTTTGACTATTCAGGTGTGGTACAATTCACAAAATAAACCTTTCTGAAAGGTATGTAAAATAAATTTAAGTTTTAATCATGTGATAAATACATTAACAAATCCTGTAAATAGTTATAATCATTCTTTACATACAGATTTTTAGGTGTTTGTTTAAAGTTTATATCTGCAAGATGGCAAATATGCCCAAAAGTACAGGCAAAGTTAAAAGAAATATCTTTCTTGGATTCTGACACAGGGTATTATATATATATAATGTGTGTGTGTGTGTGTATATATATATATATATACACACACATATTATATATATACATATATTATATATACATATATTGTATACATAGATATATTTAATGAAAGGTGACAGAAGAAAGAAAAGCCTTGGATGAATTTATTAGGTAGCCCTTCTAAGGATGGAAAGGGAAGCCCTTCTAAGGATGGATAGAGTGCCGGTCCTGGGGTCTGGAAGACCCGAGTTCAAATTGGGCCTCAGATACTTACTAGCTGTGTGACGTTGGGCAAGTCACTTAACCCTGTTTGACTCGGTTTCCTCATCTGTAAAATGAGCCGGAGAAAGAAATGGCAAAGCACTCCAGGATCTTTGCCAAGAAAACCCCAAATGGAGTGAGGAAGAGTCGGACACAACTGAAAAACGACTGAACAAAAAGCAACAACTAAAGGACGAAATCAATAATGTGAAAAGAACCCTAATAACTCAAAAAGTGCTCGATCATTAGACCAAGGAAGGTCTCCTTACTTTTCTTCACCTTTGCAATGTGCCGGTAGTAAATGCATTAACCTATCGGCACAGTGCCTCTTGCGATGCTTCCTCGGGTGATCAGGGATCTCTGCAAGAGCCGTGGGCAAATGTTTGGTCACATTTCTACCAAAGTGCCTTTTTAAATCTCCCACCTTCCCCAAATTCCAACCTGTGCTTTCGGAGCAATCTCCCTAAAAGTAGCAAAATAAGAAGCCTGCAAAAACAAACTCAATTCCAGCATAAAATGCCCGGCTCTGCCCCATCCCCACGCCCCACCCGATCGGACTGCAAGGAGCCGGGGCCTGGCGCGCCCCCGCCCCGCCCCCAACGCGGGCCCACCCTCTACACGGATCAGGCCCCGCCGCCTCCCCCACCCCCGACCCGCCGCGGCCCGGGGCCGCCAGCATGCGGAGGGGGACGGAAACCGGCACTGGGGATTTCACCTGCGATGGTCCCACTGTTGGAAGTGCCGTGGCCAAGGACCGAGATCCGGCTTCTGCAGTAGCCGCCACCACTACGGTAGTCAAGGCGGCCATCTTTCAACAATCTTTTTGGTGTGGATGGAGAGTGAATCTGAGGCAGGGGCGGGGCCGGCAGGGGCGGGGCCGGCAGGGGCGGGGCCGGCAGGGGCGGGGCCGGCAGGGGCGGGGCCGGCAGGGGCGGGGCCGGCAGGGGCGGGGCCGGCAGGGACTGGCGAGCTCTGCCTTTCCAGGTGCACTTTTCTACCTGGTTAGTGGAAGCTCTCCTGGTGCTCAGATGTGCAGGCTGACTGTAGCAGATAGTGTGCAGGCTTACTGTTCATTTATTTCAACTGGATTTCACTGGGAGGGGAGGGGAGTTTTTTGGTCACCTGGTTGCTATATGTTTATTCTCTGTTTTTTTATTTTTATTTTTCAAATTCCTACTAGGTACTAGGGGATACAAGGATGAAAATGATCTGAGCCTTGCCTTCAAGGACCTTGTGGTCTAGTGGGGACAGGAGGAGATGTGGTAAAGCAGGAGCACACTTAAGTACCATACAAGTTAGTAAAGATAAGGGTAAAGAAGAGATACTTATAAAGGAAAATTTGAGGAGTGAGAGAGCATTTTTAGTTGGAGTGGTACAATTGGACCTTATAGCATCACTCTTAATTCTTCACTCACCTCCCAAATCTACAAATCTTGTACTTTTGACTTCCATAACTTCTCTTGAATCTGATACCTTCCCTTTAATCACATATCCATCACCTAAGTTCAGGCCTTCATCACCCTTCCCTGAAATATAATAGGCCTTTCTGACTAGTCTCTCAGATCGCTATTTTCCACATAACTAAAATTATTTTCCTTACCCTCTGACCGTGTTAATCCTCTACTCAAAAAAACTCCCGTGGCTTCCTGTTGCTTCAAAGATTAAAAAAATGTGTTTTTTAAATAAAAGATACTGTATAGAGCATTACAAAGCTGGCCTTCCTGCTTCTGGCAGACTCACTACTGAAGGATTTGTTTATGTTCTTTGGGATGAGGAAGTGATTTCTTTTTTGACCACTACACTGGAGGAGCTGCAAATTCAGTGGATCTTTAAAAGGGAATGACCAGACCTCAGTCATTTCTCTTCCTAGATGTTGATCTTATCAAGACTATTTGAATCTCTCTCATTAGGGATAGGAAGATGGGACACCTGACTCCCTTTTTTTCCCCACTAGAAGCATAAGAGCTGTTCCAACAGGGAAGCCAGAGTAGGCACTTGACTATGGGAGCTAAATCTTGGCCATTGGGTCCCTGGCTGCCTTTTCAGCTTTGTTTCCCTCATCAGTAAACATTTATTAAGTGTCAACTATGTGCCAAGCACTGTGCTAAACTCTGGGTATACGAAGAAAGGTAAAGTTCCTGCTCTCAAGGAGCTCACAATGGGGGTAGACAACAGGCAAACAACCATACAGAGCTAAGTACGCTACCTGGCGTGTAGTTGTTGTTCAGTTGTTCCAGTCACGTACAACTCTTTGTGACCCCATTTGGGGTTTTCTTTGGCAAAGATACTGAAGTGATTTGCTATTTCTTTCTTCATCTTATTTTACATATAAGGAAACTGAGGCAAACAGGGTTAAATGACTTGCCGAGAGTCACACAGCTAGTGTCTGAATCCAGATTTGAACTCAGGATGAGTCTTCCTGACTCCAGACCCTGTGCTCTATCCACTGCACCATCTAGCTGCCCCCTGGCACATAGTAGGTGCTTAATAAACATTTATGGATTGATTGATTTACAAATAAGCTTTATAAATGATGATTTGGGAATAATGAACAAAAAGAAGGCATTAGAATTAAAGGGAATCAGGGAAGGGTTCCTGTAGAAGGTGGGACTCAAAGGAAATCAGGGAAGTCAAGAGACAAAAATAAGGAGGGAGAACATTCCAGGCATGGGCAACAATGAGTGAAAATGGCCAGATTTGGGAGGCAGAGTATCTTGTTTGAGAAACAGCAAGACCAGTGTCACTGGGTCAAAGATTACATGCAAGGGATAAGGTGCAAGAAGACTGGAAAGGGAGAGTATCAGGTTGTGAAAGTCTTTGAATGGAAAACAAAGGATTTTATATTTGATCTTGGAGGTGATAGAGGGTGGTAGAGGAGTTTATTGAGTAGGGGGGTGAAATGGTCAGATCTGTGCTTTAGGTAGATCACTTTGACAGCTGAATGGAAGATGAAACGTGAGAGGGATACCAATCAGCAAAGTGTTGCAATAGTCTGCGGTGAGGTGATGAGAGTCTCCACCAGTGTGGTGGCACTATTAGAGGAGAGAAGCAAGGGAGGGTTTGGAGGAAAAGATGAGTTCAGCTTTATACATGTTGAATTTAAGATGAATCCTGGACATCCAATTGAGGTATCTAGTAGGCAGCTGGAAAGATGGTAGGGCTGAAAAAGAAGATTTGAGAAGCAGCAGCATAGAGATGACAATTAAATCCATAGAAGCTGAGGAGATCACCCAGTGAAATAGTACAGAGGGGGAATTGAATTGAAAAGGGCCTAGGACAGAGAGAGCCCTGTGGGACACTCAGGTTAAGTAGACATGACCTGGCTTCAGCAAGGAGAAAGAGGAGTGTCAGGCAAGAAGAGAACCAGAAGGAGAGAGCATTGTCACAAAAACCTAGAGAAGGGAGAATATCAAGGAGCAGATGGTTATTAACAGTGTCAAAAACAGCAGAATAGTCAAGAAGATTAAGGACTGGGGAAAACCTATTAGATTTGGCAATGAAGAGATTGTTAGTAACTTTGGAGAGAGTAGTTTCTCTGGAATGATGAAGTTGGAAACCAGACACCACAGAGAGAAAGAAGAGAATGAGAGGACAGGAAGTGGTGACACTTACAGATTGCCTTCTCAAGGCCAGGAAAGGGAGATATGGATGATAGCCAACAGAGATAGAAGGATCAAGTAAGGGTTTTCTGAGAATGGGGGACAGTAAGCGTAAGTTTGTTATTATTTTTTGGAGTTTGGTTTTCCAGGATCCATGGCCATAACAATCTTTTGTTCCCAGGTGTTAGGTATGAGTTCTATGGTTCTAAACATCTCTACCACAACCCATGGATATTGTAAGGGCCAGGTGTCACCCACCTGTTTAGACTGTAAAGGAGGGGACCCTGGAGGGGTGGAGCATAAGTATAAAGCAGGTGAGCACTGGTCAGTGAGTGGGGAACCTTTAGGATTGAAATGCACAAGTCGTGCTTGTCTTGATTGGCCCCATTGAGATGTAGGGGGAGTTGCCCTCTTCTCTTCTAGCCAGCCCATGCTAGAAGGGTGATTAGGGAATGCTGTAGGAGTTGGTGCTCAGCAACCCTTGTGAGAAGGTCAGCTAGAATAAAGTTCTTCATTTGTTTAATTGTTAACCCCTTTGAAGCTGTCTTTCCTTTATAAAAACAGATCAAAGAACCTGTACCAGCAGGCCATCCTGGATGTGCTAGGGGACTTGCTAATACAAGGAGACATGGGCATGTTTGTAGGCAGTAGGGAAACAGCCAGTAGAAAGAGAGAGATTAATGATAAATGAGAGAGTAAGGAAGATAGAGGAGGCAACCTGCTGGAGAAGACATGGTTGTACATAAAGATATACTTGTGTATACAATTTGCCTTGGTAAGGTTTCTAGGGCATTGTGGAGAATTCTAGAGTGCAGTCCAGTGAGAAATGCAAGAGCTGAGGTGAAATGCAAACTGTGTCTTCAATAGTCCCCCTCAGTGCTTTGGTTTTGGTGCTTTTAAGTCTCCAACACCTAAGAGAGAACAATAATAGTTATGGGTTTGTTTTATTCTGTCATTTCATGCTTGTTAATATTGTGTGTTAAGCATTTTATCTGTGTAGAGGAAATGAATAGCAGGCCCATACCTGATTCATTTTTAGTCAGTCAGTAAACATTTATTATAAAGCTACTAGTATTTACCAGTCACTGTGCTAAATTATACTAAGATGTTAAATTCGAGGTATAGATATCTAGCAGTCAAGCAAAGATGTGAGACCAAAGTCCAGGGGAGAGATCAGGAGGGAGTATAAATATTTGGGAGTCACTGTGTAGAGGTGACAGTTAAAAAGCCCATGGGATCAAATGTGATCAAAATGTGATCACCATCACCCAAAGGGAAAATGTGGAAAAAAGAAGAGAAGGCCAATTTCAGAATTATTTAGTATATGTGAAGAGGATGAAGACCTAGATAAGGAGATCAAGGAAAAAAATCCTCATCTAGACAAGAAGAAAAGCTGGAGAAGCAACACAAAGGAAACCAAGGAAAAAGAGTTACTAAAAGGTTTTTGTCAACACTGTCAAAAGCTACAGAAAGGGGAAGGATGAGGACTGAGCAATTAAAGTGGAACAGAAGTTTTTAAGTAAGACACACTTACATGTATACCTAGGTAGGGCAATCACCTTCTATGTTTAATAGTTCATTTCTCTTATTCATTGCTATCCCATGTTCTAAGACAATCAAGGAGTATGTTTTGATATTATTAAATTAAAATTGCAACATCTTGCTTATAAATGAGCTCTGAGGCCGCATATTAAAGTATTTAAGTTTATTTAATTTTAGGAAATATCATTTATTTAATAAATTGATTACATCTTGTTTCTGATAAGAATTTGCTTATCTTTATATATCAAACTGCCTAATCTTCTAGGATTAAATATACATCAATGTAAACTGTAAATTTTTATTGTAACAAACTATAAAAGAGACATAAATAATTATTTAAAATGCATAAGCTCTGAGAAAGATCATAGCCAAAGTCAAGTTTAATGATCATTCTAGTTGCTGAATTCTCAATTCTGAAAATACATCCATATATTCAGTTCTGGGAGCAAACCAATTTCTCAAGAAATCTCTTCCTATTTCTTTATAGGTACAAATTCAATTCTCTTGGTAAATATTAGGTCGTTCTGTATTCTTGCAGTTTCTCTCAAGCCATAACAATTAATCTCTGTGGAATGAATTAAACTCTCACTCTCATAGACTCCAAACAGAATGACAGTTGAATTGTTACTCTGTTATTCCATTTCCTCTTTAAGATCTATAGTTTCCTGGGATAAGAACTCACTATTTGACAAAAACTGCTAGGAAAACTGGAAAATAGTATAGCAGAAACTGGGCATAGACCAATATCTTATACCATATACCAAAATAAAGTCAAAATGGGTTCACGATAAAGGCTGATACTATAAGCAATTTGGGAGAGCAAGGAATAGTTTACCTGTCAGATTTATGGAGAAGGGAAGAATTTATGACCAAACAAGAGATAGAGAACATTACAAAATGGATAATTTTGATCACGTTAAATTGAAAATGTTTTGCACAAACAAAGCCAATGCTATCAAGATTAGGAGGGAAGCAGAAAATTGGGAAAGAATTTTTACAACCAGTATCTCTGATAAAGGCCTCATTTCTAAAATATACAGAGAACTGAGTCAAATTTATAAGACTACAAGTCATTCCCTAATTGATAAATGGTCAAAGGATATGAACAGGCAGTTCTCAGAGGAAGAAATTAAAGATATCCATAGTCATATGAAAAATGCTCTAAATCACTAGTGAATAGAGAAATGCAAATCAAATCAAATCTTAGGTACCACATCTCACCCGTCAGATTGGCTAACATGACAAAACAGGAAAATTATAAGTGCTGGAGAAGATGTGGGAAAATTGGAACACTAATGCATTGTTGGTGGAGTTGTGAACTGATCTAAGAATTCTGGAAAGCAATGTGGAACTATGCCCAAAGGGTTATAAGAATGTGCATACCCCTTGACCCAGCAAAACCCCTTCTAGGGCTGTATCCCAAAGAGATCATACAAATGGGAAAAGGACCCATAAGTACAAAAATATTTATAGCAGCTCTTTTTGTGGTGGCAAAGAATTAGAAATCAAGGGGTTGCCCAACAATTGGGGAATGGCTGAACAAGTTGTGGTATATGAATGTGATGAAATACTATTGTGCTATAAGAAATGATGAGCAAACGTACTTCATGATAACCTGGAAAGACTTACATGATCCGATGCTGAGTGAGAGGAGCAGAACCAAGAGAACATTGTACACAATTACAGACATATTGTATGATGACTAACTTTGATAGACTTGGCTCTTCTCAGCAAGTGATAGACTTGGCTCTTCTTAGCAATGTAAAAATCTAAGACAATTCCAAAAGACTCATGATGGAAAAAACTATCCACATCCAGAGGAAGAATTATGGAGTCTGACTGCAGATTGAAGCAAACTATTTGCTCTCTCTTTTTTTGTTTTGTTTCTTCTTTCTTGTGGTTCATTACACTGGTTACAATTCTTCTTTACAACATGACTAATGTCAAAATATGTTTAATGTAAAGGTATATGTAGAACCTATATCGAATTGCATGCTCTCTTGGAGGGAAGGGGGAAGGAGAGGAAAGGAGAGAAAATTTGGAACTGAAAAGCTTGTGGAACTGAATGTTGTAAACTATAAATAAATTAATTAATTTAAAAGGGAAAAAAGAAAAAACAACTGAACAAAAAAAGGATCTATAGTTTCTGTGCTTTGGGCAAAAACATGAACACCATAATTGAAGAAATAATCCAGGAAAACTGCCCAGAACTTCTGAATTCAAAAAAAGAAATCCTAATGGAAAGAATGCATAGATTGCCTCCAGGAAAACACAAATAAACAAAAAAAAAATAAGGCTAGAAGCTCTAAGACACGGTGGTTAACTTAATAATTTAATTTGGGAAAAACAAATTCTGCAAGGGACTAGGAAAAAGATCTTCAAATACAAAGGAAATTCAAATTACACAAAACTACTCTGCACAGGCCAAAAAATATAGGAGAGAATCAAATAATGTATTCCAAAGAATGATGGATCTCAGGATATAGCCCAGGATGACCTACTCTGCAAATCTGAGCTTAACTAGAAATGAAAAAAACATGCTTAGAAGGAAACCCAGACCTGATGAGATTATTTGCTTCTTGAATACTCCAGAGAACAGAATTGTAGGAGCAGTACATTCTTTCTAAATGAACACAAGGAAAACAGGGTTGAAGGTGGAAGTCAGGTGGAGGCAACAGTGGAAAAACAGGCTGGGAGCATTTTGGATGGAAATTATGACACCCCGCCTACACATAAATTAATGTGGTTAGGTTTTGGGGGGGAGAGACTACATTGCAAAATGGGAGGATACATGGAAGTCGGGAGGGGAGAAGGAAGATAGAGGGAAGTGTGTGATGTGCCCAGGTCAGATCAAGAACTAATAATGAGGGGAAAGCAATCCCTGTGGTCTCTCAGAAAAAGAAGAGCCTAGAGGAGAGAGTAGATGAGGAGGAGGTTGGGGGAAGCATTGAAGAAAAAGGACTGAAAAAGAGAAACTTCATTTTGGTGGTTGGAGGAGGTTTCACTCTTTTTAGGTGGAAAGAGATATTCTGTGAAGGGAGATGAGGACTGTATGCTCAGAATTATCTGTAGGATCTGATGCTTGAGAAGACCACTCATCTTGTGTCAGGAGTGGGGAGTTAGAATTCCTGGGAGCAACTGGTGCCTGAGGGAGTGGGGAAGGCAAATGGAAAAGGAAGATAAGCAGAAGTAGGGTGTAAGTCAGTGGTGGACTACATAATCAGAGATATGATGGGAGTGGAAGGGGGTAGGGGACCTGCCATGGGTCAGTGTCCTCTCCGACATTTGCAAGAATAGATATTTTCCTGGAAGTGAGGCACACTGGAAAAGAATTCATGGAGCAATCTCTACAAGGCAGTAGAAGAAACTGCTTAGAGGGGAGAGCCTAGAATGGATACCCTAGGAGTTTTGATTGCATAAGAAAGACAGAGACCAGAGAGGAATTAGATAAGTATGGGGTCATGAACCAGAGAACAAGGATCTAGATTATACAGAAAGAGGGGTGGATAAAGAAGAGAGCGAGTGAGAGAAATGATCTCTGGAAAGGGGTGCAAAAAATTAAATTTAATAAACTATTGAACAATACAGTAGTTGAAAGAGAGGAGAGGAAGTGGGAATTGATGACGCTAACAGTGGGGGGAAAGTGGGGGAGAATTAAATAACCAGATAAAAAAGTAGGAAAGAAGAAGAACTAATAAGCAAAGCTCCAAAACCAGGAAAATGGGTAACAAATGGGAGGGGAGATGGGAGTGAGGAGAAGAAAGTCAGTGAGAATAGGGTCATCTTATGAAACAACTAGGTGTCTCAGTAGGGACAGAGCGCTGGTCCTGGAGTCAGGCCTAAACTTGAGTTCAAATCTGGCTTAGATACTTAGTAGCTGGGTGACCCTGGGCAAGTCACTTAACCTCTGTTTACTTCAGTTTCCTCGGCTGGAAAATGAGGATAACAATAGCATACCTCCCAGGGTGATGGTGAGTATTAAATGAAATATTTGAAAAGTGCTTAATAATAATTATATTATCAAATATTAAAGGAAACTAATTTCACACAAGTGATAGTACATGGGAGGACCTGCAGTTACATAGAAGTGTATGCACTTTGGGTGCTCTGCTTTGCTTTTTGTTGTGTACATTTTTAGGGGTGGGGGTGGGAAACTCATATTCAGGATCTCCATAGTTAGTGTTGTGTTGGGTATGAAGTTGACGTCTATTTGCTGGTTAAGTTTTAGGACAGATTTGCTTTTTTAAATTCATTCTTATATATGAACTTGAGCAAGTAATTGAAAACTGGGTTTGGGCTGATTTGAGTATTGTCCTAAATTCATTAAATCGTGCACTACTTTAAATACATCTGCTGTTTATACATCTGCAGGTGAGTAATGTGACAGATTTTCCTCAATTTAAGAGGTATTTTGTTTTTCCATTTTGTGTCTTTTAATCCTTACTTTTTGCTCATAAAGTGTTTATGAGAGAGTTAGAGCAGATTGATTTCTAATTTTTCTCTTTTTTTGCCATTTCAAGTGATGTAAATGATGGTTTCAGTTTATTTTGTGGGAAATTAAAAAATAATGCACTCATTCTGAATTGAAAAAATAATTATTATTTTTTCATTGTTTTATATTATTTATTATATTATCATTAATATGTTTATAATTATTTTAAATATTTTATTTTTCAAATTAAGCTAGAGAAAGAGGGAAAAATAATAATTTGGAAAAATATTAGAGACAAATTAGAGGAAAATATAAATCTAATTCTTATAAATTTAAATATGAATGAAACAATTCAATAAAATGCAAAAGAATGATATAGTGAATAAGAAACCAAAGCCTACAATCTGTTGCTTACAAGAAACATATTTTAAAAACTAAAGACATGGGGCAGCTAGGTGGTGCAGTGAGTAGAGCATTGGCCCTGGAGTCAGGAGGACCTGAGTTCAAATCCATCCTCAGACACTTGACACATGTACTAGCTGTGTGACCTTGGGCAAGTCACTTAACCCCAATTGCCCTGCCCCCCAAAAAAACAAACAAAGAAATAAAAACTAAAGACATCCACAAAGAAAGTCTGAGGGTATTGGGGGAAAAAAATTTACAATGCACCAAGCAAATCCAAAAATTGCAACTGTGCTATCTGACAAATCAAAAACATTATTCAAAAAATTAAAAGGAATAAAAAAGGAAACTATGTTATGCAGAGAAAAATTATAGACAATCAATCAATAAACATTTATTAAGTATCTACTATGTGCTAGGCACTTTGATTAGTGCTGGAGATACAACAAGAGACAAAAT
The DNA here is from genome assembly GCF_011100635.1 of Trichosurus vulpecula. Taxonomy (NCBI): domain Eukaryota; kingdom Metazoa; phylum Chordata; class Mammalia; order Diprotodontia; family Phalangeridae; genus Trichosurus; species Trichosurus vulpecula. The sequence goes on from NC_050573.1 coordinate 477,530,864, forward strand.
ATAGACCCTGCCCTAGAAGATCTTATAATCTAATGAGGCAGGCAGACAACATGCAAACAAATATATACAAAGCAAGCTACTCATAGGCTAAACAGGAAATAGTTAAGAGAGGGAAGGAATTAAGAGGGGTTAGGGAAGGTGGGATTTTAGTTGGGACTTAAAAGGAATCCAGGGAAGTCAGTAATCAGAGTTGAGGATGGAAAGTGTTCCAAGCATGGGAGACAGCCAGAAAGAATGCCCAGAGCTGAGAGATGGAGTGTATTGTTTGTGGAATGAGCAAGATGCCAGTGTCACTGGATCAAAGAGTACATGTTGGGGAGTAAGTTGTAAGAAGACTAGAAAGAAACGCATATTGGAAAATGCTATCCACATCCAGAGAAAGAACTATGGAGTCTGAAAGCAAATTCAACCAATACTATTTTCTCTTTTTTATTTGTTTTTGTTTTTCTTTCTCATGGTTTTCCCCTTTTGTTCTGATTTTTCTTTTACAACATGACTAACATGGAAATATGTTTAATATAATTGTACATGTATAGCCTATATCAGATTGCATGCCATCCTGGGGAAGGAGGAGGAGGGAGGGGGAAAATTTAGAACTCAAAATCTTATAAAAGTGAATGTTGAAAACTAAAAATAAATAAATGAAGTTTTTTTTAAAAAAAAAGAAGGCTAGAAAGATAGGTTAGGTACACAAGACACCAGTAGTCAATTATTATAGTAATCTACTGTTTGATAAACTCAAAGAGTTAAGCCTTTGGGATAAGACCTCACTATCTGACAAAAACTACTGGGAAAACTGGAAAATAGTATGACAGAAACTAGGCATAGACCAACATCTTACACAGTATACCAAGATAAGGTCAAAATGGGTACATGATTTAAACGCAAGGGTGATACCATAAGCAAATTAGGAGAACAAGGAATAGTTTACCTGTCAGGTCTATGGAGAAGGGAAGAATTTATGACCAAACAATAAATAGAGAACATTATGAAATGCAAAATGGATAATTTTGATTACACTAAATTTAAAAAAATTTGCACAAGCAATTTTTGCACAACCAAAATTAAGAAAAAGAAAGCTGGGAAACAATTTTTTACAGCCAGTGACTGATAAAGGCCTCATTTCTCAAATATACAGAGAACTGAGTCAAATTTATAAGAAGTCATTCCTGAACTGATAAATGGCCAAAGGATATGAACAGGAAGTTTTCAGATGAAGAAGTTAAAGCTATCTATAGTCATATAAAAAAAGCTCTAAATCACTATTAGTTAGAGAAATGCAAATTAAAACAACTCTGAAGTACCTCCTCACACCTATCAGATTGGCTAATATGACAAAAAAGGAAAATGATAAACGTTGGAGAAGATGTGGGAAAATTGGAACACTAATGCATTGTTGGTGGAGTGTGAATGGATCCAACCATTCTGGAGAGCAATTTGGAACTGTGACCTATGGGCTATAAAACCATACTCTTTGATCCAGCAATATCACTACTTTGTCTGTATCCCAATGAGATCATGAAAAAGGGAAAAGGACCCACATGTACAAAGATATTATAACAGCTCTTATTGTGGTGGCAAAGAATTGGAAATTGAGCGGAAGCCCATCAGTTGGGGAAAGACTGAACAATTTGTGTTATATAAATGTAATAGAATACTATTGTTCTATAAGAAATGATGAGCAGGCAGATTTCAGAAAAATCTGGAAAAACTTACATGAACTGATGCTGAGTGAAGTAAGCAGAACCAGGAGAACATTGTACACAGGAGCAGCAACATTGTTCAAAGATTAACTTTGACAGATTTAGTTCTTCTCAGCAATACAATAATCTAAGACAATTCCAAAAGACTGATGACAGAAAATGCTATCCAGATCCAGATAAAGAATTACAGAGTCTAAATACATATTGAAGCACACTATTTTCTCTCTTTTTTTTGTTTTTGTTTTCTCTTTCTCATGGTTTTTCCCTTTGGTTCTGATTCTTCTTTTACAACGTGACTAATGTAGAAATATGTTTAATGTGATTGTACAAGTATAGCCTATATCAGATTGCATGCCATCATGGGGAGGGAGGAGGGAAGAAAGGGGGAAAATTTGGAACTCAAAATCTTATAAAAGTGAATGTTGAAAACTAAAAATAAATGAAACTATTTAAAAAGAAATAAAAGAAATTATAAAAACAAAATCAAAAGAATGAAAAGATAGAAGAAAATGTGGAAAATCTCACTGGAAAAATAACTGACCTGGAAGACAGATCAAGGAGAGATAATTTAAGAATTATTGGAATATCTGAAAGCCATGATAAAAAAATAAAGAGCCTAGACATCATATTTCAAGAAATTATCAAGGAAAATTGCCCTGATATCCTAGAACCAGAGGGTAAAATAGAAAATGAAACAATCCAATGATTACCACCTGAAAGTGATCCCAAAACCCCACAGCCAAATTCCAGACCTCCAAGATCAAGGAGCAAATACTGCAAGCATCTAGAAAGAATAATTCAAATATTGTGGAGTCATAATCAGAATTACACAGGATTTAGCAGCTTCTACACTAAAGAACCATGGGGAGGGTGGGCACCTTGGAATATGATGTTCCAGAGCTAATATCATCTACCCAGCCACATTGAGCATAATCATTCAGGACGGAAAAATGGGAATTTAATGAGAGGGTTTTCAAGCATTCCTAATTAAAAGACCAGAACTGAACAAAAAAATCGATCTTCAACTACAAGACTCAAGAGAAGCATGAAAAGGTAAACAGGAAAGAGAAAACATAAGAGATTCAATAAGGTTAAGCTGTTTATATTCCTACATGGCAAGATAATACTTGTAACTCTTAAGAACTTTATGACTATTAGGGCAATTAGAAGGAGAATAATGTATCAGTAAGGCAATAATAACAATGTAGATGATAATTGTCAAAATGCCTATGTAGTTCTGTATCACAAAGACTCTCCACATAGAAGGTAGAAGAAGTAAACCATTTATTCAGGCACCAGAGAACCATATCCCACAAGCCATTTATCCAATCTATCAGAGTGGTAAAACATTCAATACACAATATCACAACACGGAGCCTCGCCATCCCAAAACCTCTCTGACCCCCTGCTTGGGTCTTCCCAAAGACAAACTCACAGTACAGGTAAGGCAGCCTGTTCATCTCTAACTATCACGATGGCAGCCATTAGCAGCCATAACTGCTCGCTCTCTCTCTCTCTCTCTCTCTCTCTCTCTCCATTTCCTGTGACATAACTTCCTTTTCTTGTCAGGAAGCTCCTTCCCACCACATGTGGCTCAGGCTTCCTGTGATGTAAGCAGGTCACATGGCCTATCAATGGGTCGGAAAGATCTTCAAATCTAAATTGCTACCACACATACGTAGACGGAAGGTGTGGATACGAGTTGACTATGATGGGATGATATCAAAAAAAAAAAATTAAGGGGTGAGAAAAAAGATTGCACTGGAAGAAGAGGGAAGGGTGGGATAGAATGAGGTAAATTATCTGACATAAAAGAAGCACAAGAGCTATTACAGTAAAGGGGAAGATGGGGGGTGGGCAATGCTTGAACCTTACTCTCCACAGAGTTGGCTTTAAGAGGGAACAACATACACAATCGGTTGGTTATAAAAATCTTTCTTACCCTATAGGGATGTAAAAAGGGACAAGAATAAGAGAATGGGGGTGGGGGGAGGCAGTGGTCAAAAGTAAAACACTTGTGAGGAGGGACAAGGTGAAAGGTAAGAGAGAGAAAGATAAACCAAGGGAAAATAGGATGGGAAATACACAGTTAGTTATCATAACTGTAAATGTAAATGAGATGAACTTACCCATAAGACAGAAGTGGGTAGCAGAAGGGATGAAAAACCAGAATTCTACAATATACTGTTTACCAGAAACACATGTGAAACAGAGAGAAACCGAGTAAAGGAAAGGGACTGGGGCAGAATATATTATGCTTCAGCTAAAGTAAAAACAAAAAAAAAAATAGCAGGAGTAGGAATCATGATCCCAGATAAAGCAAAAGCAAAAAGAGATCCAATTAAACAAGATAAGAAAGGAAACTATATCTTACTAAAAGGTACCATAGATAATGAAGTAATAACAATATTAAACATATATACAACAAATGGTATAGCATCTAAATTCTTAAAGGAGAAGTTAAATGAAATATAGGAGGAAATAGGAAAACTATACTAGTAGGGGACCTCAACTATCCCTTCTCAGAACTAGATAAATCTAACCAAAAATAAACTAGAAAGAAGTTAAGGAGGTGAATAGAATTTTAGATAAGTTAGATATTCTAGATCTCTGGAGAAAATTGAATGGGAATAGAAAGGAAGATACCTTTTTTAAAAGTAGTACATGGAACCCACACAAAAATTGACCATACGATGTAGGGCTGGTTCAATATTAGGAAGACTGGCAGCATAATTGACCATATTAGTAACAAAACCAACAGAAACCACGTGATTATCTCAATAGATGCAGAAAAAGCTTTTAACAAAATATACCACCTATTTCTACTAAAACGCTACAGAGCATAGGAATAAATGGAACTTTCCTTAAAATCATAAGTAATATCTATCTGAAACCATCAGGAAGAATTATCAGTAATGGGGATATGCTAGAAGCCTTCCCAACAAAATCAAGGGTGAAGCAAGAATGCCCATTATCACCACTATTATTCAATATTGTACTAGAAATCCTAGCTATAGCAATAAGAGAAGAAAACGAAATCGAAAGAATTAGAATAGGCAATGAAAAAACAAAACTATCTACTCTTTGCAGATGATATGATGGTATACTTAGAGAATCCTAGAGAGTTAAATAAAAAACCACTTGAAATAATTAACAACTTTAGCAAAGTTGCAGGATACAAAATAATCATCAGTATTACCATATATAACCAACAAAGTCCAGCAGCAAGAAATAGAAAGAGAAATTCCATTTAAAAAAAACCATAGACAACATAGAAAAATTGGGAATCTACTTGTCAAGACAAACCCAGGAACTATATGAACACAATTACAAAACACTTCACACACAAAAAGTCATATGTAAACAATCGGAAAAATATTAATTGCTCATGGGTAGGTTGAGTCAATATAATAAAAATTACAATTCTACCTAAATCAATCTACTTATTCAGTGTCATACCAATCAAACTACCAAAATTATTTTATAGAGCTAGAAAAAAAAATCATAGCAAATTTTACCTGAAAGAACAAAAGGTCAAGAATATCAAGGGTATCAATGGGAAAAACATGTGAAGGAAGGTGGCATAGCCACACCAGATCTCAAACTATGTTATAAAGTAGTAATCATCAAAACAACTTGGTACTAAGAAATAGAATGATGGACCAGTGGAATAGATTAGGTACACAATACATTGTCATAAATGACCATAGTAATTTACTGTTCAATTAACCCAAAATCTAAGCTTTGGGGACAAAAATTCACTATTTGACAAAACTGCTGGGAAAACTGGAAAACAGTATGGCAGAAATGAGGCATAGACCAACACTTCACACTCAGATATGGGCAAAATTGGTACATGATTTACACATAAAGAGTGATACCATAAGCAACTTAGGAAAGCATGTCAGATCTATACATAAGGGAAGAATTTAGGAACAAACGAAATATAGACAGCATTACAAAATGTAAAATGGATAATTTGATTATATAAAATTAAAATTTGTGCAAACAAAACCAATGCAACCAAAATTATAAGGGAAGGATAAAACTGGGAGGAATTTTACAGCAAGTATCTCTGATAACAGCATCATTTCAAATATGTAGAGACCTAAATCAAATTTATAAGAATATAAGTCATTCCCCAATTGATAAATGGTCAAAAGATATGAACAGGCAGTTTTCATACAAGGAAGTGTAAATGAAGCCCAAAGAATGAAACTCCCCTAGAACTCAGGAACATTAGAATTTAGCACATTATAAAGGATTTTTAAACCTTGAAAACGTTGAATTAGCATTCATAATGGTAAAGACATACACACACACACACACACACACACACACACACACACACACACACATTATAGTGCTATCATTCATCCTATTGGGTTTTTTTCATCTACCCTTAACCAAGATGTCTAAACAGATGTTGAATGAATGAATGAGTATAGTATAAACAAAACTTTAGATGGGAAGAAACAGAGGATCTCCCTTTAAAAACACAAACTCCCTCTAGTATCCTGTAGAAATCTTGGAAATTTTTACAACACCCCTTAATTCTTCATACATACAAACCTAGTTCAGTGTTAAATGTAGGCTTTGTTTAAAAATTAAACTTGTTGCTATCTTTCAGAAATAAACAGGAGATAGAAAGGAAGGGGAGGGAGTCAATTTATACTGTAGGCAAATTTCTTGTTATTTTAATTTGGATCTTGAAAGAAACCACAAGATTAAAATGAACTTAAACAATCCAGCTAGTCAAGGAGGGCTAAAACTGTCTAATTATCGGGTCTACCAGCTGGTACTCAAATACAACTATACAGAGTAGTCTGAAAGTCTTAGTGCAGTTTTAAGCTGTTAAAGCTTAAACGTGTTTATTAGTGAATTAGGCATGTTACATAGCATTCATTCATACCCACCCCACCCTATACATTTATTATACTTAACTAGAGATGTGATATTAATTCTGTCATTGTAATATCCTGAAAACTCTATGACGTAATTGCTTAAAATAGCTTTATGAGGAAGGAAGGAAGGAAGAAAGGAAGGAAAGAAAGAGAAAGAAAGAAAGGAAGAAAGAAAGAAAGAAAGAAAGAAAGAAAGAAAGAAAGAAAGAAAGAAAGAAAGAAAGAAAGAAAGAAATATAGAAAGAAAGAAAGAAAGAAACGGTGGTGGAGCCAAGATGGCGGCTGGAAAGCAGGGACTAGCATGAGCTCCCTGCCGAGTCCCTCCAAAAACCTATAAAAAATGGCTCTGAACCAATTCTAGAATGGCAGAAGCCACAAAAGAGCAGAGGGAAGCAGGGCTCCAGCCCAGGACAGCCTGTATGGTCTCTGGGTGAAGTCTATCCCACACGGAGCTGGGAGGTGAGAGCTGGGAGGTGGGAGCTGGGAGCTGGGAGCAGAACAGAGCCCAGCATGAGCGGGGTGGACCAACCAGACCAGGAGCCAGGCGGAGCGTGCCCTAGTGCCCTGAATCAGTGAGCTGCAGCAGTTACCAGACTTCTCAACCCACAAACACCAAAGACAACAGAGAAGGTTAGTGGGAAAAGCTGCGGGAGTGAAGGGAAGAGGGGAGAGAATTTGGAACTCAAAGTTTTAAAAACAGATGTTCAAAAACAAACAAAAATGTTTTTGCATGCAACAAGAAAATAAGATACACAGGCAATGGGGCGTAGAAATTTATCTTGCCCTACCAAGAAAGGAAGGGAAAAGGGGATGGGAGGGGAGTGGGGTGACAGAGGGGAGCGCTGACTGGGGAACAGGGCAACCAGAATATATGCCATCTTGGAGTGGGGGGGAGGGTAGAAATGGGGAGAAAATTTGTATTCCAAACTCTTGTGAAAATCAATGCTGAAAACTAAATATGTTAAATAAATTTTAAAAAAATTTTAAAAAGTAAATATGTTATATTAAAAAAAGGCTGAATTCTCTCTCTACTCCTCTCCACTTCACCCTGAGTTTTACTCTAAAGAATTGGAATTAGATTCACTACAAGTATCTCTCTGTTCTAGTTCAGTTTCTTCTCTAAAAACTGAATAAAAATATTAGTGTGTTGTAAGACAGGGAATATAATGAATGAGAGAAGCAAGGAAAGACTTACATGAACTGAAGTAAGTAGCCACTATAACTATAATAATGTAAATGGAAAGAACAACCACCACAAAACAAATAAACAAATGTTGCAAAACTACAAAGAACAAGCATGGCCCCAAAGACGAGATTTGAAAAGACACTTCACTCTACCCTTTTGTAAAGAATGAAGGTCTAAAAGCGCAGAACATTGAATATATTTTTGTACTTTTTGATGTATTGATATTTGCATACTTTTAAAGTATATTGATCAGTCTTAGTGATTTTTTTCTTTTTTCTTTTAAAAATATTATCAGGGATGGGGAGGGAGAGAAATACTGAGGACAACCAATGCAAAAGCACTGAAATGGGAGTTGGAGTGTCATGTCAGAGAAGGTCAGTTTAGCTAAGTCATAGAGTGTAATAGGAAGAACAATGTGCAGTGAGGCTAGGAAGACAGATTAGGATGGGGAAGACCATAAAAAGCTTTAAAAGCCGATGATATGCAATATTTTATTCTTGAATCAAGAGAAAGTCATTGAAATTGATTGATGTGTGGACATAGTTAGATCTGCACTTAAGGAAATAACTTTAATGGCTGTATGGAGGATGGACTGGAGTGGGGAGAACTTTGAGTCAGGGGAGACCAATTGAAATAATCTTAGTGAAAGGTCATGCTGAAGGCAGAATGGAAAAGATATAGTATAGAAATGGAAAAATTTTGCATGGAGTGAGAGAGAGAGGGATTTGAAGACAACATCAAGCATCCAAACCTGGAAGACTGGCAGATCAATGGTGTTTTCAACAGAAATAAGTAAATTTAGAAGGGAGAGATTTGAGGCAAAGGCAGTGAATTCTACTTTGGACATGTGTTGTTTGAAATGGCTCTGGGACATCTAGTTTAAAATGTCCAATAGGAAACTGGTGATTCAGGACTGAAACTCAGAGAAAATATGGAACTGTATTGACCTTGCAGTCATCAATATAAAGATGACAATGAAAACCAAGGGAACTGATAAAGTTAGTAAAAGAGTATAGAGAAATAAGAGAAGATCTGTGACAGAAACTTGGGGAACACCCATAATTAAGGAAAATTATCTGGATGGTTGACAAACCAGCAAAGGAGATGGAGGATTTAGCAGGAGAGACCGGCGTCATAAAAACCCAGGGAAGAGAGAATATCTAAGAAGTGAGGGTTGACCAACATTGTCAAATGCAGCAGGTGGGTCAAGAAGGATCGGAGTTAACAGAAAGACCATCAGAACTGGTAAATGATCATTGGTAATTTTGAGAAAGCAATATCATGAAAGGTAGAGATATCATGAGAGATGGCAGAAGAGAGACAGCAATGAAGCCAAGTTCTACTAATATTCCACTCAAAGCAACTTTAAAATAAAGCCTCAGACTGAATTCTGGAGTGATGTAGAAACAAAATGTCAGGGTAATTTTTACAACCCAAGAGAACTTAGGAGGTTGAAAGGAGAAGTGTGTGACACGGGAGTGAGGGCTGGTCCAAAGTGCATGCAGAGGTGAAACCAGCAGTGGGCCTTGGAGGCATGACAGTGGCGGCAGCAGCTTTGAGAGCTAGCTCTCAGCCCAGAGATGGCAAGGGGACTGGACAACTGTTTAGAAAGAGATAACATAGAGCCCCTGTGCTGGCATTTGGCACAAGACTGGGTGCTATTTGACAACTACATTGCTCATATGAAGTTCTGGGTTGTAATTCTAGGGCAGAAAGGAAGACTTGTAGTGGCAAGGGACTAGGGGACTGGTCATAATTCCAGGACATCAAAAAGTGTTTGAGACTGCAAGGGAGCAGGGGACCTTTCTGGGTAAAAACCAAAGCACAGACTAAGAAAGCAGTGACCACACTTCTTTGGAGATTACACTAGTTTGGAAGCACAAAAACTTTGCAAACGCCCAGAACTCTTTGAAAATAGCAGCATAAAAAACCTAACGCTTGGGACAGTGCTTTTCTCCTTAAACCAGGTGAACGGAACCCAACTTTAACATAAAATTCAAAGTCAAAAAATAGGATGGAAAATAAGCAAACAACCAAAAAAGAACCTGACTATAAAAAGCTGCTATGGTGACTGGGAAGATAAGGACAAATTCAAAAGAAGAGAACAACAGGAAAAAAGCTACAAGCAAAGCCTCAAAGAAAAAAAAATGCAAATTTGTCATGAGCTCAACAAGAAATCATGGAAGAACTAAAGAAAGAGAAAAAATAGTTGTTGTTTTTTTAAATCAAATAAGAGTATTAGAAGAAAAAATGAGAGAGTAAATGAAAAATGAAACATGGAAACTTATGAAAAAAGAATGAACAGTTTGACAAAAGAGGAACAAAAAAGACTGAAGAAAATAACACCTAAAAAATCAGAATTGGCCAGTGATAAAAGAGGCACCAAACTTCCAAAAGAAAATAATTCCATAAAAATTAGAACTGGGGGAGGGGGGTGGAGCCAAATGGCAGCTGGAAAACAAGGACTTAATTAAGCTCCCCCCGCCAGGTCCCTCCAAACACCTATAAAAATGGTTCTGAACAAATTCTAGAACCGCAGAACCCACAAAATAGCAAAGGGAAGCAGGGCTCCAGCCCAGGACAGCCTGGATGGTCGCTGGGAAGGGTCTATTGCCCGGAGATGAGAGCGCAGCAGAACAGAGCCCAGTGTGGGCCATGCCAGGACCAATCAGACCAGGAGCCAGGCAGAATAGGCCATAGCACCCTGAATCAGTGAGCTGTGGTAGTTACCAGACTTCTCAACCCATAAACACCAAAGACAACAGAGAAGGTTAGTGGGAAAAGCTGCTGGGACAGAGGGAAAGGAGTTTGTGGTTGGCTACCACCCTGGGGGGCATCAGAGGTACTGCAGCTCTGAGGCTGCTTCCAGAGCTACAGCTGCAGTTGCTTCTGGCCCCAGGCCCACGTGGTGGGAGGAATTAAGGAGCAGATCAGAGCAGGAGTGCAGAGCTTGCTTGGATCTGAGTTGTGATCTGGGTTGGTGGTTCTTGGGGGAGAAGGAGTGCTGGTGTGGCAGAGCTTGTGGTGTAGAAATAGCTCTGAAAACAGCAGCACAGCCCCTCAAGCTTGGGACAAAGTACTCTATACTCTACAAGCAGTCGTACCCCAACAAAAAACTCAAGGGTCAAGTTAGTTGGTTGGGAACATGAACAGGCAGCAAAAACGCACTCAGATTCAGACTCACACTTTGGAATCTTTCTTTGGTGACAAAGAAGACCAAAACATACAGCCAGAAGGAGTCAACAAAATCAAAGAGCCTACTTCAAAAGCCTCCGAGAAAAACATGAACTGGTCTCAGGCCATGGAAGAGCTCAAAAAGGATTTGGAAAAGCAAGTTAGAGAAGTAGAGGAAAAATTGGGAAGAGAAATGAGAGTGATGCAGGAAAACCACGAAAAAGAAGTCAATGACTTCCTAAAGGAGACCCAAAAAAATACTGAAGAAAATAACACCTTAAAAAATAGACTAACTCAAATGGCAAAAGAGCTCCAAAAAGCCAATGAGGAGAAGAATGCCTTGAAAGGCAGAATTACCCAAATGTAAAAGGAGGTCCAAAAGACCAATGAAGAAAATACTACCTTAAAAATTAGATTGGAGCAAGCGGAAGCTAGTGACTTGATGAGAAATCAAGATATTATAAAACAGAACCAAAGGGATGAAAAAGTGGAAGACAATGTGCAATATCTCATTGGAAAAACCACTGACCTGGAAAATAGATCCAGGAGAGATAACTTTAAAATTATTGGACTATCTGAAAGCCATGATCCAAAAAAGAGCCTAGATATTATCTTTCAAGAAATTATCAAGGAGAACTGCCCTGATATTCTAGAGCCAGAGGGTAAAATAGAAATTGAAAGAATCCACAGATCCCCTCCTCAAATAGATCCCAAAAAGAAAACTCCTAGGAATATTGTCACCAAATTCCAGAGCTCCCACATCAAGGAGAAAATACTGCAAGCAGCCAGAAAGAAACAATTGAGTATTGTGGAACTACAATCAGGATAATACAAGATCTAGCAGCTTCTACATTAAGGGACTGAAGGGCTTGGAATAGGGTATTCCAGAGGTCAATGTAGCTAGGATTAAAACCAAGAATCACCTACCCAGCAAAACTGAGTATAATGCCCCAAGGCAGAATATGAATTTTTGATAAAATAGAGGACTTTCAAGCTTTCTCAGTGAAAAGATCAGAGCTGAACAGAAAATTTGACTTCCAGACACAAGAATCAAGAGAAGCATGAAAAGGTAAACAGGAAAGAGAAATCATAAGGGACTTACTAAAGTTGAACTGTTTTGTTTACATTCCTACATGGAAAGATGATGTGTATAATTCATGATACCACAGTATTAGGGTAGCTGAAGGGAATATACATACATATATATATATATGTATATATATATATACACACATATATATAGACAGAGGGTACAGGGTGAGTCCAATATGAAGGGATGATATCTAAAAAATAAAATCAAATTAAAGGATGAGAGAGGAATATATTGAGAGAGGGAGAAAGGGAGAGATAGAATGGGGTAAATTATCTCACATAAAAGTGGCAAGGAAAAGCATTTATAATGGAAGGGAAGAGGGGGCAAGTTAGGGGGAATGAGTGAATCTTGCTCTCATCGGATTTGACTTGAGGAGGGAATAACATACATACTCAATTGGGTATCTTACCCCACAGGAAAGGAAGAGGAAGGGGATAAAAAAAGGGGGGATGATAGAAGGGAGGGCAGACGGGGGAGGAAGTAATCAAAAACAAACACTTTTGAAAAGGGACAGCGTCAAGGGAGAAAATTCAATAAAGGGGGATAGGTTAGGAAGGAGCAAAACATAGTTAACCTTTCACAACATGAGTACTGTGGAAGGGTTTTACATAATGATACACATGTGGCCTATGTTGAATGGTTTGCCTTCTTAGGGAGGGTGGGCAGGGAGGGAAGAGGGGAGAGAATTTGGAAGTCAAAGTTTTAAAAACAGATGTTCAAAAACAAAGCTGTTTTTGCATACAACTGGGAAATAAGATATACAAGCAATGGGGCATAGAAATCTATCTTGCCCTACAAGAAAGTAAGGGAAAAGGGGATGGTGGGGTGGGGGGAGTTAGTTGACAGAAGGGAAGGTTGAGTAGGGAACGGGGCAATGAGAATATATGCCATCTTGGAGTGGGAGGGAGGGTGGAAATTTGTAATTCAAAATCTTGTGGAAATCAATGCTGAAAACTAAAAATATTAAATATAAACTAAAAAATAATTTTAAAAAGATTTTGCACAAAAAAAACCAATGCAGGCAAGATTAGAAGGAAAGCAGAAAAGTGGGAGAAAAATTTACAGCAAGTTTCTCTGATAAAGGGCTAATTTCTCAAATATATAGGGAACTGAGCCAAACATAAAAGATAAGAGTCATTTCCCAGGTGATAAATGGTCCAAAGCATGAATAGGAAGTTTTCAGAAGAAATCAATCTTATCTATAGTCAAATGAAAAAGTGCTCTAAATTACTATAGAGAAATGCAAATTAAAATAACTCAGAGGTACCACCTCACACATATCAGATTGTCTGTGACAGAAAAGGAAAATGACAAATGCTGGAGGGGAAGTAGAAAAAACAAATACACTGATGTACTCTTGGTGAAGTTATGAACTGGTCCAACCATCCTGGAAAATAATTTGGAGCTATGCTCAAAAGCCTATAAAAGTGTGTATACCCTTTAACCCAGTATAGCACTACTAGAGGTATATCCTAAAGGGATAAAAGGAAAAATAAAGGCACTTATATCTGCAAAAAATATTTATAGTGGCTCTTTTTGTAGAGGCAAGAATTGAAAATTGAGGGGATGCTCATCATTTGAAGAATGCCCGAAAAAAAGTTGTGGTATATGATTGTGATGGAATGCTATTATGTTATAAGAATGATAAGGGGCCTACTTTCAGAAAAACCTAGGAAGTCTTATATGAACTGGTAGAAAGGGAAGTGAGCAGAACCAAGAGAACACTGTACACAGTAACAGCAATAGTGTAATGATCAACCGTGACTTAGCTACTCTGATCAATACAATGATTTGAGAGAATTCTGAAAGACTCATGATGAAAAATGCTATCTACCTCCAGAGAGAGAACTGATGAACTCTGAGAGCAAATTGAAGCACAACAATGTGAAAACAACTAGAAGCAGAGGCTCAAAGAAAATACAAATTGGACACAAGCCCAACAAGAATTCCTGGAATTGGCTCCCCACTGCTCCCCTTTACCCTCATCCCCCAATCTATGACCTTAAAATACTGATATCCTGAGATTTTTCTCTAGTGTAATGTCCGTGAAACCTCTTCCTTCCCCACATAAAATTATACACATATATATATAAACACATATGATTAAGTTGCTCAAGTCTACACAACATAAAGTTAAAAGCTAGTAATTTTCAGTGAATTTAACTTAAGTATACAGCCAAGCTAGATAAGTGAATCTTTAATGGTATTACTAAGTTGATAAGCAATATGATATAATCAATAAATACTAGATTTGAAATCAAGACTTTGATCAGAGTATCAGTTCTGTCAGTTACTAGTGTGATTGGGTTGTCACTTAGCTATCGTGTGTCTCAATGTCTTCATGTGTGAAATGGGGTTAATATAACATATCTCATGGGATAATTTTGTGGAAATACTGTAAACCTTAAAACAATATCTAAATGTCAACTTTTATTACTTTTAAAATCATAGAACATAGAATCTCAGACATAGAAGGGACCTTAGGAGTATCCTGTCTCTATCTTTGCACAGACTGTTCCTTCATGCTGGAAATTCACTTTGTTTGCATCACTACCTCCTAGAATCCCTAGTTTTCTTCCAATTTCAGCTCAAGCACCAATTTCTGCACGACTTTCATGATTCCCTCAAGCTGCTAGTGTTCTATCACCACCACCCACAATTACCTTGTGTTACTTATTCCCTCAAGGTTCTATGAGTAATACTTAAGGGCTGGGTTTTTCTAGTATTGTATGTAGTTCAAAAGTCCCCTCTGGTGTGGTCTCCACTGATTTTCAATTAGCCAGGCATAGTCAGCCTTTAGAATGATTATTTACTAAAGTGGTATAGTAGGAAGTTGGTTTAAAAAAATCCCCAAAGCAGAAATATGACAATCTCTCCTTAAACACCCAAAGTTCCTAGGGGAGAGAAATCAAACCCAGAAAGCATATATAGACAAAGAATAAACTCACAGTTATTAGGCCCTGAAGTCCTTTCTACCTCTGTAAAGCCCTTGTTCTGAAGAGGCCTTTTTTTGTTGAGTTTACTTTGTATTCGGGCAATGTACTAGGTCCTGGCAACAGACGGACAAAAATAAAACAGTACCAAGTAAGCTTAAGGAGCTTACATTCTATCTGGAGGGATTTCTATCCACTCATGCCCCTGGAAAACAACGCATCAATGGCTTAGGGCCTCCAGATCTTTTGACCTTTTCAAGTTGACAAGGATATCACTAGATCAATGATGGGGTGGGGAGATCAGAGGGAAATGTGACAATCCCTCTAGGCTCGATCACTCCCTCCCTCATGACTTCTTGCTATCCTCTGATACAGGTGCAAGAGTATATGACTCAATGTGCTCCTGAGGCTGGAAGCTCTCCAAGCTTAATTGTTTTACTGCAGGACTTCAAGTTTTCAAACTGGTTTGCTATTGTAAAAGACATATAGGCTGTTACCAACTCTTTTCACTCAGTCACAAATATTTCCTGTGAGATGTTATCTGCTTTCATCCAACATTCAAAAGCACTTTATTCCTCCCAAATTGATTAAGGACTTTTTCTGCAACTAGTTTATACCTTTGATTGAAATTCTGTGCCTTTTGTGTTTACATTAATTACACTTTTGTATGTAAATGTCTCCCCCAGATAGACATTAACCTCTGTAACCTTACTTACCGCTGTTCCATTTTTGTCCATGAATTCCTAGCACCTAGCACATTACATAGTCCAATTCTCCACATCACAGACGAGAAACCAAGGCCCAGGGTTCTTTGGTTTTTATCTACACATGGCAATTACACTGACTGTGGGTTTAACCAATTGATAAACATTTTTCAAGTGTCTACAAAAAAAGGCAAAAGAAAGCCCCTGCCCTCAAGGAACTCACAATATAATGGGAGAGAGACAACAACAATTTAGGTACAAAATATGTGCAGGAAAAATAGGAAAAAACAAGAGGAAAGGCATTTGGATTAAGAGGAGTTGTGAGAGGCCTCCTATAGATGACATTTTAGTTGGGACATAAAATGAGGCTTAGTAGGCAGAGTTGAAGAGGAAGAGCCTTCCAAGCATGGGGGACAGTGAGAGAAAATGTCCAGCCAAGAGAAGGAGTATGGAGTAGCAAGGAGATCAGTGTCAGTGGACTGAAGAGTACATGGCAGGAAATAAATTGTAAGACTAGAAAGAAGAAAGGGAAGTGGCCTAGGTTATGAAGGGCTTTGAAGGCCAAATAGGATTTTGTTATTTGATTCTAAAAGCAATAGAGAAACACTGGAGTTTATTGCATGGGGATGGTCAGACCTTCACTTTAGGAAAATGACTTTGGTGTCCAAATGGAGGATGGACTGGTGTGAGGAGAGACTTGAGGCAGGCAGACCTGCCAGCAGGCTGTTGCTGAAGTCCAGGTGTGAGGTGATGAGGGCCTGCATCAAAGTGTTGACAGCATCAGAGAAGGGGGCTCATTCAAGATGTTACAAAGGTAAAATTGACAAGCCTTGGCAATGTACTGTATATGGGAGGGTGAGTCGAGTATGACACCTAGGTTATAAGCCTGAAGAACTGGGAGGATGATCTTGCCCTCTACAGTAATAAAGAAATTGGGGCAGAGTGGGGTGGGAGGAGTAGAGGAAAAAATAGTGAGTTCTGTTTGGGAAATGAAGTCTTTATCAGAGAAATTTCTTATAAAAATTTTTTTCATAGTAAGAATTACTATGTATCTCCCTCCATCTGATTTCCCCCATTTATCCTATTCTCTCTTTCCTTTTACCCTGTCCATTCTCAAGAGTATTTTGCTTCTGACTTTTACCTCTTCCAATCTGCCCTCCCTTCTATCCCACCCCCTTTCTATTATCCCCTTCCTCTCCTACTTTCCTGTATGGTAAGATGGATTTCTACACCTAACTGAGCGTATACATTATTCTCTGTTTAAGCCAATTCCAACGAGAGTAAGGTTCACATGAGTCCTCCATCCCCCTCCCCACCATTCTCCCCATCTTCCCTTCCACTGTAAAATCTCTTTGGGGCTTCTTTTACATCAGATAATTTACCCCATTCTACCTCTTCCTTTCTCCTTTTCCCAGTGCATCTTTCTTTCTCATTCCTTACTTTTTTTTTTGTAATTATCCCATCATATTCAACTCATACCCATGCCTTCTGTCTATGTATACTCCTTCTAACCACCCTAATAATGAGAAAATTTTTAGGAGTTACAAGTATAATTTTCCCATGTAGGAATGTAAACACTTTAACCCTATTAAATGCCTTATGATTTATCTTTCCTGTTTACTTTTACTCATTTGGGGCTTTTGACCATTTGATAGTTTTCTTTAAAGTAGGAGTGTCTTTTTTTTAAACTTCACTATCTTTTTCTGAGTATAAAGCCAGATTTTCTTTTTTTCATACTTATTATTTCATTTGATTGTTTCTTGATGTCTCATAGTCATTTCCAATTGCCCAATTCTAACTTTTAAGGAATTATTTTCTTAGTGAGTTTTTGTACCTCCTTTTCCATTTGGCCAATTCTGCTTTTTAAGGTGTTATTTTCTTCAGTATTTTTTGTGCCTTCTTTGCCAAAGTGTTGACTCTTTTTTCATTATTTTCTTGCATCATTCTCATTTCTCTTCCCAATTTTTTCCTCTACATCTCTTACTTGATTTTTAAAATCCTTTTTGAGCTTTTCCATGGCCTGGGGGACAATTCATATTTTTCTTTGAGGTTTTGAATGTAGGAGTTTTGACTTTGTCTTCTGAGTTTATGATCTTCCTTGTCACCATAGTAACTTTCTATAGGCAGGATCTTTTTCTGCTGTTTGCTCATTTTCCAGACTATTTTTTAACTCTATGCTAAAGTAGGGCTCTGCTTCCCAAGTGGAGGTTTTTCTTCTCAAGTGCTTCCCCACTGTCCCAAGCTTCAGATTTTTTGTGCAGCTTTTTCAGAATTCTGGAGACCTGTATGTTTTCAGTTCTTCCAAAGTGGTATGATCTAAGGAGAGGTGTGTTTTAGGGAAAGTACCCTTTCTGTGCTCTGGCCTGTGAGTGACCACCCTAGAATTGTGACCACGGTCCCTGTTCATCTACAAGTACAAGCTCTGGTGTGCTAATGCTCCTCTCTGCCCTGGGATTGAGACCCAGGGCTGCAACCCAGATCCAAGTATGGGCAATGTAACAGAGTCCTGCCTCCAGTACCAGCAAAGGGATCCCTCTAATCTCCTTCCAACCAGTTGTCTGACTCTGCCCTGACCCCTTACTGTCTGTGGGCTGAAAGATTTGGAAACTGCCACTGTAGCCACTGACTCAGTCACCCAGAGGACTGTTCTGTTTGCTGGGGCCCTTCTGCACTGGTGCACTACACTCCACTCTCACCTTTGTGCAACAGACTTTTCCTGTCAACTTTCTAAGTTCTCTTGGGCTGGAAAATTATTTCACTGTGTCCTTTTTTGTTTTGTCCTAGAATTTGTTTGGGGGTATTATTTAAAGGTGTTTGGAGGGGTTTAAGGAAGAGCTCACGCAAGTCCCTGCTTTTTCTCCACCATCTTGGCTCTGCCTCCTATATTTTTTCTCATAAGAAGTTGCAATCTCTGGAAATGCTATGCCTAAAATTCTAAAATCATAGAAATATTCCCACCCTGTTTTATGAATGTTATCCACTTATAAAGTAAAATAAAAACTAGGTGAAACCAATCTAATCCAAAAAGCATTTATAAAGCATCTATGTTGAACTGTCTTAGGGACAGGGGATACAAAAGCAAATTGAAAAAATAGTCCCTGCTTTAAAGAAATTTATATTTTATCCAGAGTGGGGAGATTATCCAGACAATTTCAATCCTAAAACATCATTGGAAAGATGAAGACAATTGAAGTAATAGTATTTGTAATTGCAGTCATCTAGATAATTACCATAATTCTTCACTGTAAACTTTAAATGCATTCTATTTTGCTTCTATGTGAACCAAAGTACTGTCTGTGGTGTGGTAAAGGAGATGGCCTCACAGCATTCAACCCTTGAGTTTTTTAAAATATGTAACCATGGACCAGGTGTTTAACTTTGTCCAGACTTCTCATAGCATTATTTATGAGGCTCAAATAATAAAATGTATACAAAGAATTTTATAAGTTGTAAAGAATTAACTTAAAAGAATTAAATTAATTAGCTATTTACCCATCCATCCTCTGCTGACTCAGTTGATGAAGCAATTGTCAAAGAAACAGAACAAAGAAAATCACTGAATTTCTACTGATATTAATGAAAATTAACAAGAGGTATGAATGGAGGTTAACAGATGGAACCAAAAAAACTCCAAAGGCAAATTGAAACAACAGTTCTTTTGGTAGGATTTTTGGTTTACCATTTTTACTAAAAAACACAACAGGGTGTAGGTAAAGTTCATTATTCAACCTATAAATATTGAGCACCAACTGTATACAAGGCACTGTGTTAGCTCCTAGGGAGCAGCCAGATTTATGACAGTTCCTATTGTCAAGCAGCTCATAATCTAATTACCTGTGAAAAACAGGTTAATAAAAATAATACAAATAATACATGTAGGTATAAATATCATGTAGATACATAAAAACAGGAGAAATATGACAATACATAGTTGAGGAAAACTGTCTACCATCTGAGAAGGCAAAATGTGGATGCCAAAGTGCAGATTAATGTGTTTGATGGGCAAATACTCTCAGGGAAGAGGTGTGTTTTTCTGGGAAAGAAAGAACATTCCTCCCAGCCCAAATCTTTTTCCACTGGAAGCAAAACAAGGAAGTGTATCGAGTAGTTAATGTTTAATTTGGAGTTCTATTTCAGGGAGAATATTAGCTTATTAATTAGGTAATCTAAAAAAACAAATAGCTGGTCCACATAATTTTTAAGAGAAAAAAAACCTCATAATGCGTTTTTCCAGCAGTCCAAAAAGTTAAAAATATCTAAACAATTTAATGGTGCTGCACTTCAAAATGGCAGGACCCAAAGGCCAAAAGGTAGTTCAATCAGTGTAAGGTCTCTACAGATTTGTTTTATTAATAAGAGTTTCAGAACTGAAGCAAAAGACAAAGCCTTAATGATATTTGAACCAAATGCTGTATCAATATTCATTATATTGCATTACTGGAACCAAAAAATGCCAAGGCCAATAGGCTTGGCTTGAAACAAAGATTTTAGTGGAATTTTGGTTTGACATTTTCAATAACCAAAATTGTGGCATATAAACTTGGACAGTGCTTTTATACTGCCTTGAAGTAACTGAGTTGGTGCTGCGATCAATTTCAATTAAATACTGTTTTTTATCTTCATACCTTATAAAGAATACCCTCTACAGCAATAAGGAAGTTGGGCACAGGGGTGGTGAGAATAGAGGAAAAAATAGTGAGTTCAGTTTGGGACTTGTTTTGTACCTTATAAAGAATGGAAGTTGCATGTATTTACAAGATCTATGTCAGCAAATATTTACAGTTTCTCTGTCAAAACAAGAAACATTTGCCTAAAACCCCTAACAAAACCCCAAGTGCATTAGTACTTACAGGCATATAGTAACTGCTTAATAAATGTCAAGATATATGCAGATCAAAAGTAACCTTGAATCAAATGAGAATATATTTATATACTAAGAAAGAGAGTGGTAATTTTTGAGAACAAATTCTAATTTCAAAAAAAAAATGTCAAGCACTTAAGTGCTTGCTATGTGTTTTTCACTGTGTGGTATATAAAGACAAAAATTTTAAAAGTCCTTGCATTATAGGACCTTATATTCTATTGGAGAGGTAACACATGTATATGTATATGCACATAAATGACATGCAAATCAAATACAAGATAATTTTGAATCAGGTAAGGCCATATGCTTGACAACTAAGCAGAATTATAGCAGATAGCAGGAATGATACAAGGCTGAGGCTTGGCATGACACAATCAGCCGTGCACTTAACAACTAGATTCCTTCCCTGGCTTCACAATTAGGGAGGCACCAAAGTCCAAATCTGCATGGAAACGGGTAGTGAAAAGAGTAAAGGATCTATGTAAATTAGCATTCTGCATACTTGTAAAGATGCTAACCTGTATTGGTAAGTGTTTACTCCTGAGTTTGCTATGCCATTGAAATCACAGGTCTAGTTCCCATCCCTAATAAAGCACTGAGATTTCAGAGACCGAGGAGGGTGTCAAGTCCAACTTCCTTAGTTTATTGGTGAGAAAACCCAGAGAGATTAAGTGACTTGCCCAAAGTCACACAGGCAATGAAGGCACTGGCAAAAATAAGCTTGAAGCCTGGTCCTCTGACTTCAATTCTCTTTGGGAAGAAAATGTATTGCAAGGACTAGTTTAATTTTTTGGTTTTTTTTTCTATTACTATTCTATTTCTAGCACATACCTAGCACATAGGAGATGTTAATATCTGTTAAGGAAATACTCCATGGTGGGGCATTTGCCAAAGGAGGCACTGCAAAATGTGGAGAAATCATTACTAATATCCCTACAACAGGGCAAGGCCAAAGCTAGAAAACACTGTAAGGGTCATCTAGTCTAAATCATCCTTTACAGATAAGGAAATGAGGTCCAGAGAGGTCATGTCATATTGGAAATAAGTAGGAGAGCTAGGATTTAAACCCAGCTCCTTCAATTCCAAATTCAATGTTGTTGGGGGTTTTCCCTCATTATAGTATGCTGCTTTAAAGAAGCTGTGAGATTAGGAGGCTTAAGTCATGACTGAAGCTATTTCCTCTCTACCTAAACCTTGGAACACCACCACCCCCTCTCAATCCCCACCAAAACAAAAAAGTTTCATCACTCCTACCTCTACTCTCAACGAAAAGACAAACAGCAAAAGGCAAAATGGAAGAAAGCTGCTACAGTCAAAGATGCAGCCAGAGCTATTTGATGCTTCCACATTTGGTTTTTTAAAAAATACTAGGCTTTAATTGTATCCCTTACTATATTTGTTTTCCTTAGATCTTATACTTTTAACATTGACTCCTTTTTTCTACCAATGAAAAACTCATATAACAAATATTATTGCTCCTCTCTGAGAAAGCAAGTCACTTAACCATGTTTGCCTCAGTTCTTCACCTCTAAAATGGGCTGGAGAAGAAATGGCAAACCACTGCTGATATCTCTGGCAAGAAAACACCAAAATGGAGTCACTAAGAGTTTGACACAACTGAACAACTTAAAAGGGTTTTTTTTAAAAAAGCTGAATTAATAACTCCAAAATACAGTGAAAATTCTGTATTACTACCTCTACAATTGACAAAATAATGCAAAAGCCAACACTAGTGTGAACAATAGTAAAATTTTACACAATGAGCACCAGGTTTTCTATCAGTGACAATTAGCTGCTGCCTCACTTAAACCTGAGGCAGGATTTTCTCAGGTCTGTTGAATACTTGATCTTTGAAATTCCAGGTGAGATATACTATAGGAACAAATATTAATTTTGTTGTTTTTGTAACATAGGACTAGTGTTGATTCCTTCTGGCTTGATTACTAGGTGCTTGGGAGAAACAGAGAATATTTTTCAGGGATAAAACATGGTATAATTTGTATGAGGAAGTAGACTAGAATCTGACACTGGGTTGTTGTTTTTAACATTTTCCTCTTTAAGCCTTGAAAAATATCTACAGTTTAGAGAGTGTCTATATTTGTGACATTCTCCTCCCTGTCCCTCCCACATAAACATTTAAATGACAAACTACTAAAGTTTAATTATATTTCTTAAGGCCCACAGGCCTTTCCTCCCATCCCCAAACAGAACTCAAATTGCAGTTTTTGTTTTAACACCTTCACACTGAAAAGTACCTAGAAATCATATTGCTGCAATTTCCAGGCAAAGAAATGTAAAGTCAAAAAAGGTGGCTAAAGCAACAAGTGGTATTTGACTTAAGATGGGGCAGGATCATAAGTAGTTATATGGGAGAAATAAACAGTAGTTGCAGCAGGAAAGATCAAATGTATATATTCAGGCCTTTAGAAACTTTTGTCAAATGTATTTTTCATACAATCTTTACCTTTTTTGATTAGCATCGCAATTTCTTCAGACAAAAATTTCTACAGATGCCACCCCAATAGTAATTTTAAACAACTAATGACATTCAGAACTCTTTCCTATTAATAATCCCCATCCGTAAAATAATGGACAAAGGCATATAGTAAATACACTAATTTCACTTTTTTCACTACCTGTTCTATGTGATTGTCTTTCATCTATGTAAAGAATTAGGATTTATGCTAAGTATCCTCAGTAGCTCATAGTTCAGTCATACAGCCATTTGTAGCTTACACAAATAATCATCTGATCTTCACAATAATTTTCTAAGGTAGGTGGTGTCAAATATAATTATTCCCATTTTACAGATGAGTAAACTGAGGTTTGGGTTACCTTATTTGCCCAAGGTCGCACAGCCAGTCCTCTAAATCCAATCTAATAAATACCTATTAAAAAAATCTGTTATTCATCAACCAAGCCCCTACATATAGGTAGGCATCATAGTAAATTTTAGCTGCTACTGAAATCCATGCCCCATTGCGGTTCCGATGCTACGTGACATGGAAGGGACTACGGATTCGCAAAGGCTATGCTAGGATATCACAAGATCAATAGAACCAATGATGTAGGAAAAGTTTCAAGTAAAGGCTGAAAAAAGTGCTGTAGATCTGTTGTCCAAAGACTAGTCTAGGAAAATTCGTAGAGTTCATTACCAGAATGTTACCTACCTGATGATATTCTTTGGTCACAGCAGCTGATTACCCTAATAAAATCAAGGCTGGTGGGAGAAGAGGTACTGTCTATATCAGTGAAAGTATTACTCTTACTGAGGAAATCACAAATCACTGAAACACTTAAGCAATTGAATGTCCAAGGATTTATTATACATGGCATAAAGTAGAAATATTCTATTTGTCCTAATACATCTTTCAATATTCAAATCACTTCTTTAATTTAATAATAGTAATAACTAGCATGTATATAATGCCTTAAAAGGCTTACAAAGTGCTTTAAAAAATTATCTTATTTGATCTTCACAACCCTTTGAAGTAGATGCTATTATACCCTGTTTATAGATGAGGAAGATCAGTGACTTGGCTAGGATCACACAGCTAATGTTTGAGTCAGGATTCAAACCAAGGTCCTACTAGTTCCAAGGCCACCAAGCTAAGTGTATACTATTATATCCACAACTGCCTCAAATATTTTAGTACTTTGGGGTGTGGGGGTAAATTTGTGTTCACCTTGTCCACATCCTTCACAGTTTTAAAGATTTTAAGCTAACTTCAATAAGATTAGGCTAATTTTTCTTTTTCAAAATAGAAAATTTAGGATCGATGAATCAACAAATATTTATTAAAGATCTATCAAGTGCATAGGATTAAATATGCCATTATGAAGTTATTTTTTATAAATGTAATCATATTCCCCACTGACTTACACTGTAATTTTTGGTTTACTGAATATTAATTTGACAAAAAATTTCAGTGCCTTCTAATATTTTCACCTTAAATGTTTTCTCCCTCCCTATTCATCCAGCAAGTAACTTAAATATACTTTAATGTACTAGAGAAAACAATTTCAATAAAAGAATTTTAATGTGAATCTTTTATTAATATGAACTTCTTTTTCTGTGTTTAATTTTTCCTTTGGGTTTTGAGCAGACAAAGCTATAAACTTTGCATGAAGATCAAAAGTGATAGGTAAACATTAAATACCCAGAGAATAAAAAAAATACACAACCAATAGTATAGATTTCTTAAGAATTCACTTTTGAAAACAAATATCAAGGTACACACTCAAAAAAATTTCCTTCCCTTAAAGCACTAAGTTTTCCTGCAGACAGGAAAATGGTGCTTTGATAAACTACCAAGATTTTTCTTGTGCTTGCTGATGTAAACATAATACTGATTCATCAATCTGGAAAAAATTCCTTTTCAAACATTCTAGAAAAATAACTAAAGAAACAGTAACAACACCAGAGTACAAATGAACATACCGAAAGGGAAAAAAAAGATGGCACTATTTTACTGGTCAAAATAAATAATCAAAAGGAGAAAAATCGTAAAATCATCTATGCATCAGCTGCTGCTTGGGATTTGGAAACTCTGGCAAGTCTCTTGCTACAACAAATCAGGCATGACAGTATAATCAGTAAACCTTGTCTAAGATGTTCAAGACAAACAAGCACTTAGACAATATAATGTGTGCAAAAGGGTTAAGGAAATGAAAAGTCAATACAATTTTGCAGTGATAACATTTTGTGCTTTTAAAAAAAATTAATACCAAGCTACTTTTAAAACAATAGCAAGAATTGGTTTTTTTAATAAAATCTTTCCCCAACTGGCAAAAATGTTTCCTCATATTTTTGTTCTCATTTCTATAGCCTATCTTGGAATAAGGTTTGTAAAGAAAATAGGACAACACAATGTACATAAAGGTACTCTAAAAAAAGGCAACAAATGTTATCCGATGACAGTGAAGAGACTCAAATTTCTGTTTAAACAAATATTCATTATTATACATTAAACAGACCCCAAACAGGAATGTCAATTCACATTCTGACAAGCATACACTTAAGTTTGGTGTAAATTTTTAATTTTATTATACCTCACAATGTACATTGTGGGACGTCATTTTACCATTGTGTGACAATTCATTGGTTATTATCTCCGAATACAGTATTGCTTTGGAAAGCTACACAATGGGAAACTGACAAAAGAGAGCTGTTGATTAGGAAAATAAGACAGAAAGGGTTGTTAATCATAATATTCTTCAAAGTTATCTGACTCCAAAATGCGCCAGTCAATAATCCTATATTTCTGTATACAAAAATATAGAGATTGTCCTACCCTAGGAAATTAAAAGGGCTAAAATCCTTGGATTCCAGGCTATTATTTCTGGTAGACAACACAACTTTAAAGAGTTACTCTGCTAAATATAATTTAAATATTCATTCAAAGTCACAGTACCTGGGGTCTCTGAAATATCAAATGTAGTGTTAAATTAGAGAGCATCTATCTTCATTAACTTGGGTTTAAGCCCTTATTAAAAGAGATGAAAGAAAATGAGTGTTTTAAACTTAAAACCCATTTGCCCATATAAAATATACCGGCATCTAGTTGAAATAATGGAAATTTCTACTTTAAGAAAAGTGTCCAGGGGTAAAACTGAATGCCAACAGCTGAAAAAAGAACATAGCAGACATATAGTCAACCTGCATTAACTACAGCCTATAGTATTTATGTGCACTAGATTTGACCCAAATCAGTACAATTAGTTCACATGAGGGATAAATTTAATAGTTGGTAAAAAACAAAGATACTAAATACCTTATTTTATTTGGTTTCACAATAACTTTTAACAATACCCCAAAAAGGTTTTTTCATGTATAAAAAAACCTAATTGTTAACTCTGAACTCTCAAAATAAATTTCTTTTATGATGACATCTATATATATATATATATATATCGCTTTGATCTGTCAAACTAGCTAGTAATACCTTACTTTAAATAAGGAATTTTCACGTCACTACTTAAGAACAGTTCTAAGTTATCTATTGTCAGCAGTAGAGAAATGCTACATTTTAAGCAGAATCCTTCCAGCTGAGGTTCATCTTTAGAGGATTCTCTGGTGTCCCTAAGACAGCACAAACAAGGGATATGCAAAAAAGGAAAAATGTTAGAATCACTTTTTAAAAATCTGTTTAGTATACCACCAAAAAAGGGATGCCTTTAAATATCATTTAACAGCTCAATTTAGATTTATTGTACTTGTGAAGTGTTCTTTTTAAAAAGTCACTCACACAGAGTAATACGTTCATATACATGGTTTAAGTAAAAGTTGGCAAAATATCCGTCCTATATCACAAAAGGCAGCATACTCATTGGTGGTCTAAGATTTCATAAAATATATACCAAACGAACCCCCCCCCCCAAAAAAGAATATTTAAATTAGTTAATAGGTGGGAGAGATATTCCTTTACTAGCCAATCCAGGATGTTGAATGGTTAACTAATTAAATGCACAAAAGTAGAATAATTATTCAAGGGAGA
This sequence comes from Trichosurus vulpecula, assembly GCF_011100635.1. Classification (NCBI taxonomy): domain Eukaryota; kingdom Metazoa; phylum Chordata; class Mammalia; order Diprotodontia; family Phalangeridae; genus Trichosurus; species Trichosurus vulpecula. The sequence continues at coordinate 477,557,922 of NC_050573.1, forward strand.
ACGAGGAAAAAAGGAGAGGATAGAAGAAAAGATCTTTTGAAAATGTGCAGGTGATCTCAATTATTGGCTGCCAACAATAACCCATAAGATAATCTTTATTACATAAACCCTTAAAACAAAATGTTGCCCACGCCCTAGTACCACAGGTCAACTGTTGTTTTGTTGTTTTTTTTTTTTTACCTCAAATCAGTGAGGAACTTTTTATTCAGAATAATTTCATTTTAAGACATCTGCAGTGATAAGCTATCAAACTTTATTCTGAATAACAATAAAGTGCTGAACGGTAATTACCTGAATTTCACACATTTGTATTCTTTATTTATACTTTTAAGTCAAAAGAGCCCTTTCTGCTTCAATATCAAGTTGTTGTGCACACATTATATACATTTTTTTAAATATAATTTTCAGTAAGGGGCTAAGTAGTACTGCAACCTTCTTGTATGGCTAAAAGATAAAGACAAATCATGCAAGTTATCTTTAGGAGGTGTATTTAAACTTAAGGAAAAATGGGACACTTATTGAACCTTTTATACCATGAAATTATACCTTTACTAAAATATTATTATACTAGATGCCTAGGTTTAGATTGGCAAGCATCATGCCACTGACATGCTTTAGTTTTTTTTAACTAAGGAAGGCAATCTTTAAAAATAAGGTGATCTGTAATTTCACACTATGAACATCTATTTCTCATTAAACTGTGTGATTAAATTTGAGATAACTTTGAGCAAATCCATATACAATCACACAATTAGTACATGCAAAACAGCACTGATGCAGCATGAAAGGTATGCCAGTTTTTATCTAAAGACTCTTTCCTTTTGTTTCATGATGCAAGATGGCAGACAAATTTTATCTGGGTCAGTGACAAATAGGTCTCCCAAATTGAGCACATAATAATTTCAGTGTATTAGAGAAAGCAAATGCACAAACATCCTGAAAAAAAAAAAACAATCAGAAAATCTTAGGCAACTGACATAGCTCTTAAAAAGAAATCATGCTGTGAAGTGTTCTCTGAAAATAATTCAACAAACTCTTCGAAACAGTGGTTTGAGCTAAAGTTGGCAAACTGCTGCATAGAAATATGCTAACGTACAACAGTCATGTGTAAGCCAGTGCATAGAGAATATAAAGCACTTGTGGTAACTGCAAATGGTAAAAAGTCAATAAAGCTTGTACAACCCAACAATGAATCATTACAAAAAATAAAAATAAAAACCAGAAATGTTCAAGCCCAAGCTCCCTCTCTGTGGCTACTCCACCTTCTCTACCCCAGCCCTCCCCTAGACTCGCCTCTTCAAAAAAAGGGGGGAGGGGAAGGCAAGAGAACAGATGGAAAGGCAAGGGAAGTGGGAGACGAGGAAGGGAGAGGGAAGAAGGAAGGGATGGGAGAAGGAAAGGAGGAGGAGGAAGACAGAGAGGGAGAAAGGAAGGGAAGGACAGGAAAAAAAGGGCAAATAGGCCTTCATTTGCTTAATATCTTCAAACCAAGAATTGTATAAAGAGACCAGTGAAAAATAGAATTCAGTCCCAAACACCCAGGAGGCAAATAAAACAAGACAGACAGGGCTTTGGCAGAGAATTTTAGGAGTTTGAATATGGCATTACATTTATCAATAATCCACAAAACAATATATGGCATATTTATATTAAATATGGGACAACCAATTCTGCAAATCTGATGCTCATAATGCTTTAGCCAATGAAAGCACAATGTTATCAAGTCAGATGAATGCTGGTGTTATCACAACAGTGCTCAAATATGAAACAACTGTTACCAACTCGTGCTTCAATAGTATTAAGAATTCAGCCAAATTATCATCTATGCAGTAAAACAAAGTTCTCCAGCTTTTCTGGGATGTGACCTTTGTAATATATGCTATGATTCACTATGACACGAGCAGCAAGACACTGCAATGTGGTATGATTTATAGGCTGGATCAAATTTTTAGCTATCTCCTTCTCATCCAACAAGTCACCAGCGGTTTGTTTGTGAGAGTTTGTGGCATCAAAATGTGAACCCGATTTGATAAGAAGGTTCATGATGTCTGGATGGTTGTTAAGTGCAGCAATGTGCAAGGGACTGTTGTCATCAGAGTCTCTGACATTCACATCAGCACCACATTCCACCAGTACTGCAGTAACTTGCAGAGATGGGAATTTACAAACAGGATATCGACCTACACATGTGGTATTCTTGTCCACAGCCAGATGAAGAGGGCTAAAGTTATTCCTTCCTCTAGGGTGCAGCTTAAGAAATTTGTATATAGTCTGCTTCTTAAAATGATCCTGTTCTGGAGTACAAGAAACTTTTTCTAACAAACAAACAAAGTGCAAAATGATGGAAAGGGCTTTATTCAACTGTATTTGGTCAGGTGGACACTGAGTTTGTTTGATAGCTCTGTCTATCTCAAGGACGCTTTTGCACAGTATACCCATAAGATCATCAAATGTAACGGTAGTTCCCAATAAGCCTTTTGCTCTATCCTGCAGCATGAAAGAGAACAGCTCTGCAAAAGATAATAAACTACTAGCAGTCATTGGGCTCAAGGGATCCAAATTGTTCTGCTGCATATCCAAAGCATATTTCCATAGATTGATGCATCTTTTGAAATTTCCAGAGTCTGCATAGACAGCACCTCTGTATCTAATATAATAAGATGTATCTGGGTGAGAAGGACCAAGAATACGTTCTCTAATCAATAGAGCTTGCATTCTCATCTCATCAGGGTCGGCAATAAGGTTTTCTAGTTCTTCTGCACTGTTCACCTCCTTGGCATAGTCATAAGCCATTATTAAGGTTTGTGGTACAGGTTTGCTGATGATATTAGTCCTGTCACTGTACCTCATGTCCATTGCTCTTTTCCAGTATTTCAAAGCCCCAAGGAGATCTCTTTTTTTGTCTACGAATGTAGCTCCCAAAAGTTCTAAGGCATTAATGCGTTCTGTTTTGCTAGTCTGTGCATGTTGTGTCAGAAAATCCACAATATTTGTGTGACCTGTCACACTTGCTGACAGAAGGGGAGTCATGCCATAACCATCCTTTTCCATCTTGGCACTGTACTTAAGAAGCATTTTCATGATGTCCAAACTTCCAGATTCTGCGCAATCATGTAGTGCGGTGTTTCCTTAGGAAAAAAGACAAGCAAATTACATGGCTTTATGGATAAATAATGCAACACATATCCATACTACAAGTTTAATGATGAGAAAAGTAGTTTGCACTGATATGCACTAAAAAAAATTGAACATAAAATGACTAAATCTGATTCCAAATATGGAAAATTAACTACATATTCTCTGAATATAGTCTACAGCTGTACAATGAAATACTCTGAAAAATTAACACAAAACTGCCACATAAAATTAAATTTACTATAAAGGGTTTAAAATTTTTCTTTCTATATAAAGATAGTTACTGTTCCTGCTCTCTATCTCCATCTTTATCACTTTTATTTTCCTTCTCTTATTAATAGTACAATTATTGGCTGGCCTCAAGTCTGGCCAAACAAAACAGATGGGGGGAGGGGAATTGTCCATATTTGGACCAATACAGTAAAGAATCAAAAGAAAGCGTGCAGAGATCAGATCCAGTTTAAAGAGAAATAAGCATTTATACAGTACTATGTGCCAGGCACTGTGCTGAGCTCTTTACAAATATCTCTTTTGATCCTGACAACAACCCTGAGATATAGGCGCTGTTATTATCCCTGTTTCAGTTAAGAAAATTGAGGCAAACAGGTTGTGACTTGCACAGGATCATACAGCTTTAAGTAAGGCCCAATTTAAACTCTGGTCTTCTTGACTCAAGGCTTAGTACTCTATCCACTGTACCACCTTTGGCAGGTATTCAAATAAAGAATTAAATATTGTACATCTAGAGAAATGATGCTGCAATTTTAAAAATATGTAGGCCATTTAACATCAATTTTAAAGGAGATACTGAAATATTTTTACATTTTCATTGTTATGTAAGTACCTTTTTAGATGTTCGAGTACTGGTCTATTTTTCCCTACAAACAGCTTAAAATTGATGGACGTTGGCACACTGTTGAAAAGTTTATATGAAGCAAAATTAAAGGAAGAGGAACTTGCAGCCACCCAGGAATAATAGTTTTCATGTTTTTTAGTAATTTTTCAGTTGTGTCCAACTCTTCGAGACCCCTTTGGGTTTTCTTGGCAAAGTTACTGGAATGACTTGCCATTTCCTTCTCCAGCTCATTTTACAGGAAACTGAGGCCAACAGGGTTAAGTGACTTGCCCAGGTTCACACAACTAGTAAGGGTCTATGGCCAAATTTGAACTCAAGAAGAGGGGTCTTCCTAACTCTAGGCCGGTTACACTATCCACCGTACCACCTAGCTCCCTATGAATATTACCTACCTGAGTTTAATGTACACTTCATGTGATACAATTTTATTTTGCTGTAACATCTTTTGTGCTTCAAAACGTGATTCTCCTTTTTTTTCTCAGGGATTCCAATACTATGTCACTTCAGTGATAAGAGTCTTTACAAAGGGAAAAAAAAGCCCACAAAACTCTTCTGAATTTCATGCTTGTTTGGGGTTGCAAAAGTAAATGTATAATGAGATTCCCTAGAAATCAATTTGGGATACCCCAATATTAAAGATAGCTCAAAATACCTATTGATAATATACTCATTTCCCAGAGTCAGGAGGACCTGAGTTTAAATCTGGCCACAGACACTTGACACTTAATAGCTGCATGATTCTGGGGAAGTCACTTAACCCCAATTACCTCAAAAAAAAATACTCATTTTGATAACAGAAGACTTATAAAACTGACGCAAAGTGAAGTGAGTAGAACCAGGATAATGTTATACACAGTTAGCACCAATACTGTACAATGATCAAATGTGATTGACTTAGCTATTCTCAGCATTAAGTGATCTAAGACAATTCCAAAGGACTCATGATGAAAAAAGCAATCTACCTCCAGGGAAAGAACAGAGTCTAAATGCAGATCAAAGCATACTATTTTTCACTTCCTGTATTTTTGCTTCTTTTCCCTTGGAGTCTGTGTCTTCTTTCACAACATGATTAATACAGTAATATGTTTTACATGATTGAACATGTACATTCTATATCAAAGTGCTTGTTGTCTCGGGGTTGGAGGGGATGAGGGGGAGAGAGAGAAAATTTGGAATCCATTTTTTTTAAATGGATGTTGTATAACTGAACAATCAATCAATAAGCATTTACTAAGCACCTACTATGTTCCTGGCACTTCGCTAGGTATACAAAGACAAAAAAAAATGAAACAAATTGAGAGTGGACCTATAAAAAGTCGAGCTCTATTAATTATATAAAAGTTAAGTTCTACAAGCTAGTCATTATGTAAAAAAGCAATTTAATGGTATACTCTATGCCCCCCCCCAAAACCCTGTAAAGAAGTATTTATAATAGTACTTCATTTTCCTTAGTAGTAAGAGATCTATCTCATTTTATCCTTAAATTAACTCTGTATGGCAGATCTTAACCCCCTTCTTTAATTAAGAAATTGAACACAAAAGTTAGTGGTAGAGCTACAATTAAAACTCAGATTTCTTAACTCCTAGTCTAAAGCCCTAACTTTATTTCAAGTGACTATTGTTCTAAGACGGCAATCCATGATTTTCCATGAACTCTTTTGAATAAATTAAATCTGCCATAACCTAAACCTGCTATTCAAATAGTATTACAGTATTCAATATAAAATTAATTTGGCTTAACATTGTTATATTTACATTAACATTTATCATGCATTAAATGTACATGTAGTTGTAAAAGATAAAAATGTAAATTGTATATATAAAAAAGTAAATTCTGAAAAGTAATGTTCAGAAGTGTCCCTTGTTCTCCCCTCCCCTTTCCTGAAACAATCTTAGCAACTGTCTACCCCTAGTTCCAGTTCCATAGGAGAACTTAAGGTTAAGACTTCATGGAGGTGGCAGGACATGATCTGGGAAGCTATGATTTGCCACTTCACCTCTATAGACCTCAATTTCCTCCTCTGCAAAATGAAGGGATCAGTTTAATATCTCTCTAATTATAACTCTTTGATTCTATGTCATTTCCCTGCTCAAAAGTCTCCAATGGCTCTCCATAGCCTTCAAGATCTAAGTACGAACTCCTCAGATTAGATTTCAAGAATTTATGAAGTACACAGTACAAAAAAAGCTCACCTTACCCTCCGAACTTTTTATCTCCCAATGTAATGTTGTCTGGGGAACAGCAAGGACAGTTTGGTGCCCTGCTGTTTTAGCTAGGCTGGCTTGCCTTCCCTGTGGGTGGCACTTGGTGGGGGATCATAGGTCCTTTCTCCATATGAATTGCTTCCCTGGATGACAGTTGTGAGAGCGGAACTGGAATCAGGAATGGTTTGGGTAGGGTGCTGCCAGGGCATGTGCTAATGCGACAGTTGGTGTTAGTTGGACAAGTCCTCAACAAACATTTTTTTACATTTTTTTTGTCGGGGGGAAGGCAAGGCAACTGGCGCTAAGTGACTTGCCCAAGGTCACACAGCTAATAAGTGTGTCAAGTGTCCAAGGCCGCATTTGAACTCAGGTCCTCCTGACTCCAGGGCCAGTGCTCTACTCATTGCACCACCGAGCTGCCCCTCAAACATTTATTAAACATCTACTATGTGCCAGGAATTTTGCTAAGTGCTGGAGACACAAAGAAAGCCCTTCCCAGTCCCACCCTCCCAAAAAAGTGTCCCGGATCTTTAGGAGCTCAGAGTCTAATGGTCTGTAATTGTTGCTGGTGGTGGTAAAGAAGGTAGGCACCCTTTCTACCATGATTTATTCCCACTGATGGCTATAGGGGCTAGGTTGGAAGGTCTGTTGATTTGGAAGGCATTGTTATTACCAAATCTCTTGGACTCAGGGTCCTAGGCTGTCTCCATCAGCCATCTGAGGGAAGAGGGCGGTCAAGGTGGTGGTGATTTGACCTGTCTAGCACAATCCTACTTCTCGTCTATTCCCCAGGAGAAAAAAGAAGCAAGAGAACAAGTGTCATGAAAATGCAGGGAAGTGTAATAATTTGCTAGAAACATTTCTATCCTGAAGAAAACATATATACATATAAAGCACGATATATTTTTTAAAGTGAAAGTGGAAATCAGGAAATACTTTACATAGAAGGTGGCATGAGAGATGATTTTTGGAGAAAATTAGGGACTCTAAAAAGTAGCAGTAAGAGTAGCACATCCTAGGCAAGAGTGACAGCCTGTGAAAAGGCAAAGATTTAGGGGACAGAATGTCCTGCGTGAGGAACAATAAGCCCATTCTGTCTACATCTTAAGGGAAGTTTATATAAGGTGAGAAAGGTAGGTCCAGAGCTAGGCTGTAAAGGGCTTTAAATGTCAAACAGAGGAGCTTGTACTTGACCCTGGAGGTAATTTAGAGTCACAGTGGGTAGTAGTACCGAATCAGGGAGTGACACAGTCAGACTTTGTGAATATCACCTGAGCAGCTATGAGGAGAACAGACTGGAGGGGGAGAGATTTGAGGCAAGGAGACTAATTAGGAAGCTACTCTAATACTCTGGGTAAGAAGTGACGACGAGGGCTTGAACTACGGCAAAGAACACATGCAAGACTTGTTGTGGAGGTAAAAATTAACAAAACTTGGCACCTTCTTTCAATTAAGAACCAAGGAAAGATTTAGTCCAAAATGAAATGTCAGAACCATTACCATGAAACAACAGCACCATTGTCCTTTAAAATCAAGGACAGTCAGAGGGACAGTCACTAGGGCAGCGGACAGAATGCTGTGCCCAGAGTCAGGAAGACTCTGAGTTAAAATCTAGGTCCAAAGCCAACTATTTTTTCTCCACTAAATTATCTATGTCCACCATTTTAGTCCAGAATTTAAAGGTGTAGAGATACAGCCTTATATTCGGCTAATCTATTTAGAAGGTTTACTTATAGTACTGTATACATACTGCTCTCATAGAAAAAGAGTATACACACACACACACACACACACACACACCCTTGCTGTCTCATGGCCACCTTAGTCCTGATGTTGGTTCTCGTTTGAAGAGATGAAAGGGCAATGTAGAAGTTAGGTGGCTGGGCAGATAAAGCACTGGGCCAGGACTCAGGAAGACCTGAGTTCAAATACGGCCTCAGACACTTATTAGTTGTGTAACCTTGGGCAAGTCACATAGCTTCTGTTTGCCTCAGCTGTAAAATGAGGATAATAATAGTACCTACCTCCCAGGTTTGTAATAACTAAAATGACTAGTGCCTAGCGCTATTAATGTTTGTTCAGTTGTGTCTGACTCTTCATGACTCCATGTGGGGTTTTCCAGACAAAGATACTGGAGTGGTTTGCCATTTCCTTCTCCAGTGGATTAGATTAAGTGACTTGCCCAGGGTCACACAGGTAGTGAATGTCTGAGGCTGAATTTGAACTCAGGTCTTCCTGAATCCAAACCTAATGCTCTCTCTATCCACCGTCCATTTTGTCATTTCTTATGCCACCGTAATATTCCATTACATTACATACTACAATTTGCTTAGCTGTCTTCCAGTAAGAAGACCCTCCCTCTCCCCCTTCCCACCTTAGTTTCTAATTTCTGACTGCCACAAAAAGAGTTACTATAAATATTTTTGTACATGAGTCTTTTCCCTTGTTCTTTGATTTCCTTGGGTTTTTGGTATCACTGAGTCAAAGGGTTTGTGTTGTAACTTAGTAACAACTGTGGGTGCATAATTCCAAATTGCTTTCTAGAATAGCTAAACCAGTTCATAGTTCCACCTGGCACAGAGTAAATGCTATATGAATGTTGGCTGTTGTTGCTGTTACTGTTATTATTAATCTCTACCTCTTTAAATTATTTTTATTTATTTTTCACATTGAAACTCTTCTGGTTTGTTTTTTAGGGAATACTTCATCTCCCTGGATAAATTGGAAACTTGAAAGGCATTCCTCAAGCTCATTTACCTTCTCTTCTGAAAAGTACCACGGCCTGAACTTTCAGCAATTATAACAATTACTTGGCTATGGCAGAAAGACTATATTTCACACGTCATTTGAGTCACTGCAAAATTCTCCCTCCTCTCCATATCCCTCATTCTTCCCAAATTCCTATCTTTGGTTTTACTCAAAATTCTAAAAACCTTCAAAATCTTCATAATTGCTTCATATATCAATAAATAATCTCATTCATTTCTAGTGAAAATCCTCCCTCTAAAAATAATCTAGCACCACACAAACAAAATGAATGCTGCTAGACTATGAAAAGTTGTTCACAAGATAAAAAACATCTCCACAGAAAATACTTGATAAAAGTCTAATATCCAAAATACATAGGGAATTGACATAAATTCCTAAGAGCCATTCCTTACAGATAAGAAATTAAAGTATACAGAGATAATTTTCAAAAGAAGAAATGCAAGCTACTAATGAACACATATATAAATCACTAATATAAGAAACAAATTAAAACAACTCTGAAGCTTCATCTCACACCCATAAGACTGGCAAAGACACGAAGACAGAAACGGTAAATATTGGAAGGACTGTGAAAGACAGAAACCATAGGCAGAGCTGTGAACTGATCTCAACATTCTGGGTAATAACTTGAAATTGTATAAAATCCACTTAATTGTATATACCCTTTGATCCAATAATACCACTCTCAGGCACATAGCTCAAGGTCAAAGGAGGGTATCACATACAAAAAAGTATAGCAGCACTTTTTATAGCAGCCAGAAGGAGTGCCTATTGGTTGGAGAAATGAAGATTGTGTTTATATGACTACAGCAGGATACCTGCAATGTAAAAAAAGATAAGTATGAAAATTCAGATAAACATGGGAAGACCTGCATGAACTGATATACAGCAGAATAAGGAGAACCAAAGACAACCTACATGATGATCATAATAATACAAAGCAACATTATCAAATATGGTCAATGTATTTATTGTATTTGCTTAACTGTACTTTTCTGTGACAAGGGAGGATTTTATGGGGGGAAATGACAAGGATAAAAAAAAATCAATAAAAATGTATAAATAAACTGGCAATACACCAAAAGATCAAATTTAAATAAGTATAGCAATCTAATAATGTTTCAAATCCTATCCTTGCCTTGATACCTTATCCTGGCATGATATCTTATCCTGGCATGCTCCTTAGCCTCAGATAAGACAGGCTCCTGCTTTTCAGGAAAACTGTTCTCCTTTTATTCTAAGTAACATCTCTGGCCCAAGTAAAGCTGGTTCATAATGATTTAAGTCAGGGTTGTTAATCTTGTTTGTCATGGACCCCCCGCTTTGATGATCTGGTGAAGCTCCTAAGGACCACTTTTAATGCATAAAATAAAATTCACAGAAAACCATATGGTTCTTAAAAAGGAACCTCTGCTCTAAATGGTTGCATCATTTTAAAGTCCTAGCCCTTCCCTTGCTATCCTCCTTACTTCTCAGAAAAGAACATCAAAGCCAGCATCCTATCAGGCACTACTTGTCAAATTCTGGCTATAGGGGACTTTCCAGTCCTCAAGGCAGCTAGGTGGTGCAATTTAGTTCAGTTCAGCAAACATTTATTAAGAAACTACTATGGGGTCCTGTACATTTACTCTTTCAGATCAGTTGGTATTTAAAAAAAGATTAAGAATAATGAACTAGGAATAAGGAAATCTGATTTTTAATCTTGGCTCTACCAATGTCAGCTATGTATTTACAGATGTGTAACCATGCTATCTAAATTATAAGATTTAGAAGTGGAAGAGACCTTAGGGATAATCTAGTTAAAACTTTTCACTTTACAGAAGAGGAAACTAAGGTTCAGAGAGGTGGAGTTATCTGCTTAAGTTCGTTCATAGTAAGTTGGCAGAGCTGGGATTGAAATAAGGTTCTCTGACTCTAAATCTATTATACTTGACACGTAATAAATGGCTTTGTTCCTTCCTTCCTTCGCCCATTTGAAGTGCAGTTATGCAATTAGTGAGTGCTTTTATGGTAGGTTTTATAGTGTTACTATACTGATTGGCTGAGGAAGTGATATAGACACACCTTATGCATTAGGATTTTAGCAAAGCATTTGACAAAGTCTATCACAAGACACTTATGAACAAGATGGAGAAGAAATATGGTTATAGTAGTAAGTTAAGTGGATTCACAGCATACTGATCATTTCTTTGACAACTGCTGGAAAGATAAGTACAAATTTACAAGGTGTAGGGCTAAGTTTATATAAAAGCCTGCTCTTAAGTTACCACAAATAGAATGGGAATATACCTGACCTAGTAGTAATCTGTCAAAGCTTTATGAGTTTTAATTTACCACATGGTCAGCAAAAGTTAAATACGACATAGTTGCCAGAACAGTTGTACTCTGCTGCCCCGGGATATGGAGGCATTCTGTGTCTTCCGAGCCTTGGTTTTCTTATCTGTAAAATGAGGATAATAGTACCTACCTTACAGAGTTGTCGTGAGGATCAAATAAAAATTATGTAAATCAATTTGGAAACTTTAAAATACTAAATGGGAGCTACTATTATTTAAGTTAATATGTGCCAATACTTGGTGATTATTTGCCCTTCTAATTATTAAAAAGTGATCAGTTCTCATTTTGCCAGTTATCAATTATCAATAACTTTTAGGAAAGGAATTTATGTCTTTTAAATTAATAAGTAAGACAAAGTATTTTTCATTATTCAAAGAGATTGTATAAACATTTAAAACACATGTGCTCTTGGAAGTCTACTTGCCAAGACTCACAGGAACTATGTAAATACATCCTCCAAACACAGATCTAAATAATTGGAGAAATATTATTAATGCTCCTGGGTAGGCTCAACTCAATAAAATCAAAAGAGCAATATTACTCATATTACTTATTCAGTACCATACCAATCAAACTAACAAAGAATTAGAGTTAGAAAAAAATCATCTGGAGGAAAAAAAGGTCTGTAATCTCACGGGAAATAATGAAAAAAGGGGCCCAGGAGCAGCACATCTCAAACTACACTACAAAGCAGTAATCATGAGAAACAGATTGGTGCTGGTTAAGAAACAGAAGGCCCGGATCAGTGGAACAGAGTAAGTACATAATATACAGAAAACAAGCGGAGCAACCTAGTGTCTGATAAACCCAAGGATCCCAGTAATGAGGGTAAGAACTCACTATCTGATGGAAACTTCTAGGAAAATTGTAAACATAGCAGTTTGGTAGAAACTAGGCATATTTCACACTGTATACCAAGACTTTAAGCTCCCAAGGGGTACCTGACTTAAACATAAAGGATGAAATCAAGAGGACCAATCTATGGATAGGGAAAGAATACATGATCAAACACAGGACAAAGAGGATCACAGAAGGTAGACAATTTTGATTTGACTGTCCTGTTCCTTTCCATTCTCCATCCTTCATATTCAATCAGTTGTCAAATCTTACCATGCTACCTCCACCTCTCCCACATCCAATCCTTTCTACTCCCTCACCCAGTTCACCCATTTACACGGTAGCCTCTTAATGCTTTCCCTGACACAAATCCCTCGCCCCCCCCCCCATTAGCCAATTCATCTTCCATTCAGCTGCTAAACTGATATTCCTAAAGCACAGGTCTAAAATACTACATTGCTTAAAAAGCTGAAGCTTAAAAAAGCTGAGGGTCCTCTGTTGCCTGCAGGGTACCAAATATAAACTCCCGTTTTATCATTTAAGTCCTTCACCATTTGGCTCCAGCTCACCTTTCCAGTGAAACTATTCTGGTGAAACTGACCTACTTGCTATTCCTAGCACTTGACAGTGTATAAAGTGTTGGATTTGGAATCAGAACCTGATACAAATCCAGCCTTGAAACTTAGTAGCTATGTGACCTTGGCCAAGTCATTCAAAACTCTCTGGGCCTCAGTTTTCTCATCTGTAAAAGAGGAAAACTAATTATAATAGCAAGGTTTTTGTGAGAAGCAAATGAGGATTAATATGTAAACCTTTAAGTACTATATAAATTCGAACTATTATTAAATATTACATTCCACTTCCAAGCTCCGTGATTTTGCATAGGTCGTGGCTCATGCCCGAAATGGAATCCTTTTTACACCTTCCTTTTTCAGAGCACCGTGACCTCTGGGTGCTCTAAATTTCTTCACCTAAAACAATATTTGCCCTAGCTTCTTCATGTCTACCTTTGTATGTAATTAAATATGAACATTAGATAAAAATTCAACTGAAAAAAGTGTGCTAGATCTTTAGAAACTGAATTTTAAGATGAAAAATTGTTTATGCAGTATGTGCTTTTCAGCAGAGATAAAAATCACCACTTCTGATGATACTGACTGAGGAAAATTTCATTTCTGAAAACAAAGGGCTAAAAATTAAAGTAAACCCTTCCATAAAAAGGGCTATAAAATGTTATTTAAACAATAAAAACAAAGAAATGGAGGAATAAACAGTGATAAAACAAACACCACATAACAGGGTTAAATATTGTTTAAAATAGCTTATAACAGAGAAAAATGCTGACAATACAAGCTATTTATATTAATGGCCTTTGCATTTTTATTATTGCTGTTACTGATTTATACAGACTGTAAAAGAAAAACAATGAAATATGGTGTTAGATTCCATATTATCGAAATGATCTATCAAAAGCACATGACATTTCATCAAGAGTCTCAGATGACTCATTAAGGACGTTTTGTATTCCTAGAGTGTTACAAAAAGTCCTCAATGAGTCATCATAGATTCTTGTATTCCTAGAGTGTTTACAGGGCAACTGAGTGAATAGAGCACCGGGCCTGGAGTCAGGAAGACTATTTTCCTAAGTTCAAATCTGGTCTCAGACACTTTACTAGCTGTGTGATCCTTGGCAAGTCACTTAACCTTGGCTGCCTCAGTTTCCTCATCTGTAAAATAAGCTGGAGAAGGAAATGGCAAACCACTCCAGTATCTTCGAAAAGAAAACCTCAAATGGGGTGACAAAGAGTTGGATATGACTGAACAGATCATTTTTGAGCCCCCCCAAAAGAGCCCCTAACTCATACTTCTTTCATTTAAGATTATAAACTTTAATATTACTTCCTATAACTTTTCACAACATCAACATGGTCACAAATAAGCAGGGATGATCTCTTAGTATTGCTGTTTCAACTAAAAAGAATGGTTCTATTATATACAAATATTTTTATGTTCAAAGCACTCTATATGAAGTTGACCAGAAAAATTCTGTCACTATATACAAACATTTTGTTTGGGAAAAAATAAGTCCTTCAGTGTCAAAACACGGTGACTCAAAGGTTTTCTGAAGTTCTGCAGGAAAAAGGACTTCAAAGTTAATGCCTGCTTAAAATGTAATCTACATATAATTGTACAAACAAATCATTCTCCTCTGAAAAAACTGGTGGTAGCACACCCATAACCAGTGCACATCCCACATTTTTAAAGATGAATACATAACAGAAAAAGGCATCTTAAGATTTTTCTAGCTTGCTACATTTAATAAATATTGTACAAAAATGCATTTAAAAAAAGGCATACAATAAATATGTTTTAAAGGAAGAGATTCTCTTCTTCCATTTACAGAAATTCTCCAATAAGATCAGTTTACTAATACCAATTTCCTGCAAAAGAACATATCATTCCTCTTTTCAGTAAAAAGCAAACTCAAACATTTTACATTATAAATAAAAAAATTTAAAAAAAAAAACTCCTTTCAGTACATTTGGAAATAGAAAAAGATAACTTATCCGAATAGACTAAATAAAAACTAAGGAATATAGCTGATTAAACAGTATCTTGTTATCTGTAACCTTGGGCAAGTCATTTCACATCTATGTACAAGTTTACCCAACTATAAATTAGAAGACAATGCTTACCATAGAGGAGTTTTAAGGCAGTTTTACAAGAGGATCCAAACAAGAGAACACCTGGCAGTCAGTCAATACTAATTATTACTTTCAGAAAAGGTCTAAATTGTAACTACTTAAAAATGATAAAAATGCAGACCTTGAACTTACCTTTAACACTTTTTCTATTAACGTCTGCCCCCTTTTCAAGTAAATACTGGGCAATTTCTTTATGTCCTTTGTAACATGAAATCATTAAGCATGTATGACCATGACGGTTTGAAACTTCCAAATCAGCTTTGTGTTCCACAAGGTATTTTACTATTTCCAGGTGACCATCAAAACAGGCAGCCCTAAGAGGAGTTGAATTAGTCAAAGTTGTGTTGTTGACAGATGCTCCATGGTCTAACAAAGACTGGACCACCTTCAAATGTCCTGCTGCAGAAGCTGCCCATAATGGTGGAGCCCCCTCAATGGTCTCACCATCAAAATTCACAGAGCCTCCAATCTCTATGGAGGCACTGCACTGCTCCAGAAGGTATTCCACCATGTCAAGGTGCCCATATCGGGCTGCCATCAAAAGTGGAGTGGCACCATTTGTTTTTTCAGAAATCAACAAGGCCACTTCCTCTTTTGATTTGCTTGCCAACAACTTGGCAAGAAGGCGCAGCTTGCCATCCCGAGCTGCATTAAACACTGCTGTCTTCAGATCCATTTATGTCCAATTGAATCTATCTTGTTTATCCTTCACGAACAAGTTCCTGCTTAACTTTATGGGCAGGGCCAACAGCTACAGGAACCGGAGTTCAATGACAATCACTGCAACCCAGTATGTATACCACCATGAAAAATGCCCGATGTCCTACTGCTTTCGAACATCTGGCACCCGAGATCACTAAACTAGAAAAGAAAGATATAAGTTTACTGTATTTGTATTTCCCAAAAATTTTAGGTCCCCCCCCCCAACATAATGGTTCTTGTCACAATTACGAGGAGTTCTATCTTTTAAGGAATGACTTGGTTTTCTTAAATAATCTTCCTAAGAGCTCTTGTTTATTACACCAAGATTGCAGTAAGTTTTAACCCAGTATACCTTTTTCAACGGGTTCATTCTACCGTTTCTGCTTTCAGCCCTAAGCTTCCAAGCTTCTAATTCTGCTGTGCATCTGCCCAGGCACAGAATAGGGAAAGGCAACAGTTGGGGTACTAATGAACTTTTTACTTTATCTCCTGGCAAGGACAGCCAAGGGCTCCAACTCCCCAGTGGGAGGCAGGATAGGGACAGAGAGATAACAAAAGGGCCCAAGACAACGAAGCCAATTCCCAAAATACTGGCCAGAAAGCTCCTCGCCCCCTTCAACTTCCCCTTACACTTCCTCAACTCGGGCCTGCTCCTAACTTCCGCTCCCCGGGACCCCGAGGGCCCCTCCCCCACGTCCCCCAGCCCCGGGGGTTTCCCCACTGGACCCGCACGCCCTCGGCTCCCCCGGCCCGGCTCCACCTCCCAGGCCTCGCCCCGGGCCTGGCCGCCTTCCCCCCCCCCACCCCCGGCTCCGCTCCCCGCGCCCCCGAAACTTCCACTGTCCCCGCCGACGTCCCAGGCCCTAAATTCCCGGTGAAGCGGCCCCAGCTGACCTCGGAGCCCGAGAGGTGCCACGGCCACCACCCACCTGCCCGGGCCGGCTTCACGCCTCTCAGCCCCGAAGCTGGGTCAGGTCTCCGGCCGCTCCAGGTCCGGCTGCCGCCACCCCCTTCAAATGATAACCGTCGCCGCCTCGGCCGACGCTGCCCGGGCCGCCCTGGTCTCCTTGTCCGCGTCCAGCTCCTCCATGACCCGCAGCAGAAGAACCCTAGCCACCGCAACACCGCCAAAGCGAACTGGGCTAAGCCGCCTCCGTCCACTCCTCAAGATGCCGCTTCAGCAGCAGCCATGGCGGATGTTGTAATGGGCTCCAGGCGGGGGAAGCCTAAAGTGCTGGCTCACAGCGCTGACGCTACAGCCGCGCCATTGGGTTAGGAGAGGGCGGCGGCGGCCGCGAGCAACCGCCCTGGGGCGGGCCTAGCGTGGTGCGCGGAGCGCCCGCCGAGGCGCTGGGGGAGGGGAGGAGGCGGAGGACGGAGAGGAGGCGGGGCGAAGGGAGGCGGGGCGAAGGGAGGCGGGGCCGCAGCTCTCCTAGCTCCGCCGAGAGCCCGCGAACGGAGGCCACAAGCTACCCCCGCCCTAGTCTCGCGGGTTCTCCCAGTCCGGGGCGCGAGGAGAGAAGCGAAGGGAAAGAAAGGATCCCGGAAGGTCGGATGGAGGAGGAGGAAGGAGCGCCGATCGTTACTTCCAGTCCTTTGGACCAAGTGGAGTTTGTCGGTGGGCGTGGTGGCTCTTTACTTCCCTATCGCATCCTAACTGCAAAGAAATTACAATTTAAATCTCGTCTCCCCCAGAATGTCCTAGAACGGATGGGCTGTTCCTGTACCTAGTACTTCATAATTGATTAGGCAACTCCCGGTGTGGAAACTCTCATTGACGCAGATCAGCGATCCTTCTGTAATTACAGGCATAAAACCTCAGAGACCTCAGGCTCTGTTGGCCAGCCATTTCATTTTACTGATGAGGAAACTGAGGCTCAGGAAGATTAAACGACTTGCCTGAGTGTTCACCAGCAGTGAACTTTGGAGGTGGGATTTCAATCCAGGTCTTTGAGTCCAGTCAGTGCCCTGGAATATACCATGTAACAATGCCTCCCGTGAAGCATATCCCACAAAGCATTCCCTCAACCGATTAGTATAGTAATGCTACCAGCCCTGCCAGAATTAAAAGTTATTTTGCCTGTAATGTTAGAGAGGCAGGATGGTATTATGGATTGGTTTCAAACTCTGCTACTTGGTTTTTGAAGCTACTAGAATATCTGTGTGACCTGGTTGCTAGTTAACTTCCCTTCCCCATCTTGATCCCTTGCTAAACCAGTTCAATGTCACCCCTGCCCTTTTCTCTCAAGTCACTCGTGGTCTGGGTGAAGGCCTTGTCCTGCCAGGCCTCAGCTTTGGGCAGCTCCCACCATCTATTGCTTTGATTCCTACTCACCCTCACCGCTCTCTCCTGGTTCTCCTGTTACCTCCAGGAGCAAATACGAAATGCTCTGTTTGGCATCTAAGACCTTCATAACCTAGCCCCCTCCTACCTTCCTAGTCTTCTTAAACCTTACCCCTCTCCATGGACTTCCATACAGTGACACTGACCTCCTTGCTATTCATTACACGGAACACTCCCAACGCCAGGCATTTTCACTGGTTGTTCCCTCCATCCCCCACTCCCGTGCCTAGAACTCTCTCCCTCCTCATTTCTGCCTCCTGGCTTCCTTCAAATCTCAGCTAAAATTCTCCCTTCTATAAGAAGCCTTTGCTACCCTATCTTAATATTAGTTCTTTCCCTCTGAAAAAGCACTGTTTAGCAACTGTTTGTACATATGAGGTGAGGGAGAGTGAGAAATCAAGGATAATGACAAGATTACAAATGGTGGTGCCTACTACAATACAAGGAAGTTCAGCAGGGACGTGGGTTTGGGGGAAAAGTCAATGAGTTCTGTTTTTGCCTTGTTGAGTTTAAGGTTATCTCCACAGCATCTAGCTAAAAATAATGTCCAATAAACAATTGATGATACAGGATTGAAGAGACTGGGGCAGGAATGGGAGTCACCAAAGCTTCACTGACCCTGGTATATCTTCCTTCTCTCACAAAAACTGATTAGCCCCAACTTCCCTGATGAAGCATAAAGACCTAATTAAGCATAGTCACCACCTCTCCGAATTAGTGGGTGCCTGAGACCACATGAGTCACTGTACTCCGATGACTAACTGACCAGACACGTTTCTAGATGGAGATGAGGAGGGCCATGACCAAAGAAGCTAAGTGCCACTGTGTTCTTGTTGAACATCCTTGCTGTGCTAGGGCAAAGTAAACTTCCCCCTTTGTTCAGTGCCTTCCTAGTGCCTCATTTCATCCCATCTTTCCTGAACTAAGAGGGCACTGGCTTTAGAGCCATGTCTACAACAAGAGCTGCTGAGGTCACTGAGAGAGAATAAAGGAGCCTGGGACACAGCAAACAAATATCTACAAAGCAAGCTATATATAAGAGAAACGGGAAATAATTAACACGGTGAAGGCACTAGAATATGTGAAAGATGAAAATTTGGTTGATACTTAAGGCAAAACAAGGTAGTGAGTATACAGGTGGAGTTGAGGACATTACAGACGTGGGGAACAGCCAAAAAAAATACCTGGAGCCAACAGATGGAGTAGCTTATTTATGGAACATCCAGGAGGCCAGTGTCACTAGACTGAAGCGTAGGTGTTAAGGTGTAGGGTATAAGAAAACTGGAAAGGTAGGAGGGAGCTAGGTTATGAAAGGCATTTAAAACCAAAAGAGCACTTTGTATTTGCTGCTGGAGGCAATGGGGATCCACTGGCATTTGTTGAGTAGGGAGGTGACATGATCAGATCTGTGTTTTAGGAAAATCACTTTAATGACTGGATGGAAAATGGATTGGAGTGGAGGGAGGAATTAAAAGAGATTAGTTTCATGAAAGTTCAAAGAGGAGAGGTTATCCAGGAGGACAGGATGGTCAGCATGTCCAATGCTGCAGCAGAGTCAAGAATGTGACAGCTCAGGTTTTTTTGAAGAGAGCAGTTTCATTTGAATGCTGAAGTCAGAAGCCAGGTTGCAAAGAGTTGAGAAGTGAGTGGAAGGAGGAAGTAGAAGCAGTGAACGTATACATCTTTTTCCAGGAGTTTGTCTGAGGAAAGGAAAGATTTAGAATGATATTTCAGGGATTATAGTGTCTAATGCAGTACTTTTTTAAAGAATGGAAGACGTGAATATTTTTGTAGATAGCTGGGAAGGAACAAGTAGATAGGGAGAGACTGGAGATTAGAAAAATTAAGGGGGAGCAGCTAGGTGGCACAGTGAGTAGAGCACCCACCCTGGAGTCAGGAGGACCTGAGTTCAAATCCGGCCTCAGACACTTGACATACTTACTAGCTGTGTACCTTGGGCAAGTCACTTAACCCCAAGCCACTCAACCCTCAAAAAAAATTTTAAAAAAAGAAAAATTAAAGATGATTATAGGGACAGAAGGAGGGGACGAAGGTACATGTAGAGGAATTGGCCTTGGCAAGCATAAGGGCTATTTTATCAAACCTTTAAGCCATGTACATGAGATATTATTTAAGTGAACCCTTGACAATGCTCCCATGATACTTATTTGCCCATCTAATTATTCACAAAACATCTGTCCTATTTGGCCAATAACTAATGCCAAGCTTACTATTTTGTGTTTTTCATACTATTGTTATATGGAAAACAACCAAACGAAAAATATCCCTGGAATGAAAGAGCTTTTTCTTACTATATTATCAACAAAAAAGTATTTCTCACTTGTGCTGCACAAACAATATTTCTAAACATGTACATGTCGTTACGATCAAAATCAAGGTAAACTGAAGCACAAAGTTCTGAGCATGATCAATTTATTGACAAAGCATGAATTTGCCAATAAACAGAATCTCAGCTTCCTCAGCAAAGCTAAGATCCCCAAATAGGCTTGTATTCCATTTTTATAGAGAAAAGGAGGAATATTAAAAAAAAACTGCGGGCAGCTTCATAAATGGGGAAAACAGTATGATTAGTTACGAGGCTCATAGCATCATAGGTATAAGGAACAAAATGGTTGGCTAGAAATTAGGAATGAGAACCTTTCCTTCCATCCTGTCTCTAAGAAATGTTCACAGTTTGAGTCCACCTGCCAGGACAGTTTAGTAATAGTGGACCAGACTACCTTGGATAACAGATCAGATTCCCTGATATCCACCTGCATCCTTCAAGGATAACCGATTTCCCTGGGGCAAAAATAGGACAGTGACAGATTAAACGCAGAGACAATGAATGATTTACAGGAAGGCTGAATCTCCAAACTTAACTCTGAGACAAAAGAGATATGACCTAGGCAGTTAAAAAATGGCTGTGATGATGCAGAATAGAATCAATAACAAAATAGAGTCAGTCTGACTATTCTAATTTTCAGTTTTCCCCTTTGATCAATGAGAGACATTCCTGCCATGGATCACTTACCTACAAGCTAATTCTGTAAGATTTTTAACATAGTCATCAGCAGTGCATCTTACCATAAGCTTTTCTGGGGCTAGTCTAGAATAGGCTTTAACATTGTAACTAAGGCAAAGAATAATAAGACAAAGCAATAAAGACCCATTTTACCAAAAGTGGCTGACAAATTATTTCCCTGCAGCCAAGCGAACCAAAAAGAAGGACTGCACCAGAGGTCACTGGGATTTGGATAATTGTATTTCTGCTATAAGTTGTTGGATTTTATGAAGGTTGGTTATAATTTCCTCTGAAAAGTTAATACAGGAACAGGATTGATTAATCATAGCACAAGTCCTTCCCTGAGCTGCAGTAAGAATGCCTAAGGTCATTCAATTTTCCAAAGGCCATTTGAGCTACTGTCAATCCATCTCAGTCTGGAAGGAGGAGATGGATTCACTTGGGACCTGGGCTAACTTCTCAATCTCAAGGGAGAGATTTTTAGCTGCTTGTTTTCATGAAGTAACTCCTAAAAATGGAAATAGGGACCAAAAGAATTGCATTCTGTTTCCAAGTTCTTTAACAGAGATTGGAACTAAACCTACATCCTCATTAGGTGGAGTCTTCCATCTTTTGATGTTTGTGCTACCATGCACTTCAATCGCCGGTAGACTCTTTTTCCCACTAGTCCTATGGTGTGATTAAAGACTGATGCTGATGGGGCCACATAGGCAATTTCACAGACCAGTTTGGAGGCAAGGACAAATAGGCTTTATCTTTACAAATGAAAAATTGATCTGGGGTCACCAAGCCCCATAAATTTATGAAGGGGAAAGTTTATGCCCACCACAGGGCTTTGCCAAAAACCATTGCCTTTTATAGTATTGGTCCCTGATTTCATCCACCCAAACCCAGCTAGACCCACTAATTAGGGAAACATAGAAGTGTGTGGTCATTTTATCGTTATAGAGAATGACACAGATAAACAGATTCCCTTTATGAATATTAGGGAAAGGAAGGATGTTAATGCAGTTATCTCTCCTAAATCTTTTTTTTGTGATTGGTAGATTAATCTTTTTTTTATTTTTTTTATTTTTTTTTTAATTTTTAGTTTACAACACTTGGTTCTACATAATTTTGAGTTCCAGATTTTCTTCCTCCCTCCCCCCTCCCTCCCCCCCAAGCCGGCATGGAATCCCATATAACTTTCACGTATAACTTCGCATTGAATTAATTTACACACTAGTCAAGTTATGGAGAAGAATTGTGATCAATGAAATGAATCATGAGAAAGAAGGAACAGGATATCTCTCCTAAATCTAAAGTAGCACTAGGGCCTTTTCTTCTTCTTTACACAGAAATGGAAACTCAGGAAGGGAGTAACAACTTTTAACAAAATGGCCCTGACTTTAATAATGCCACCAGACCCATTGAATTTAAGAGTGATTTGGTTTTTCCTGAGGTGGGTAAAGGAAATGGCCTTTAGACCTTTCAGTACCTTCTTATCAAGAGTATTAAAAATACAGGTGGCTAAAGCAAAAGGTGTAAAAGCCCCATTTAAAGGGGGAAAGGTCATACTCTGAGTGATAAATGTGTTCTGCCTGGAGAAGGATTTCCTTTTCAGTAATAGGAAAAACTTCCCATGTGTCAGGGTCTCTCTGGTGGATATGATGACAAACCCAACATCCATGAAGTCCAATAGCATCGAGGTGGTATAAAGTATGTCCTATTTTCCCATGGTGATTGCTAATAGCATTGTCTTTTCCAGTCCCCTCGTGGGGAATGTACAGGAGAGGAAAGGGCTATGAAGGGGCTGAGGGATAACAAAGCAAAAACATTAATGAAAGAGTATAAGGGACAGATTTCACATGAGTGCAGTATATCCAAGAATCCTTTTCTCCAATCTTGATTGCAGTTGGATTGGTCAGCAGTGCCTGGAACAGTCCTCCCAAGTGGGCTGAGTTTCTCTGGTCTGCTAGAAGTTACTGAAGTAGACCTTGTCTTTTCAGTGTAAATCGTGGAGTTAAAAAGTTCAAAGGTCCAGCCTGCATTATTTTTCTGAAGTCATGGAGTTCGTGCAGCCTATTTTGTAGTTCCTATATATATAGGAATCAACAGAGGTATCTCTTCCAGTGAGGATGTATGCACTGGTGGAAAAGGTCTGGCTTGGATGGGGGGTGGGGTGCCCAAAAAGTATTTCAAAAAGAGATATATGTAATTCCCCATCTTGGTCTCCTTGCACAGACAGGACAAGACCAGAGGAAGGACATCAGGCTATTTCATATGGGTCTCAGTACACAACTTGCCAACCATAGTTTCCAGCTCCCTATTCATACATTCAGCTTGGCCCAAGCTTTGGGGGTTTGGTAGGGTGTTTGGAATTTGGGGAATAACTTCCAGGCAGGAGTAGACAGACCTGGGATAGACCTGGGACAGAATAGAGTCAGTAAAGTGGGTGCCCTTGTCAGAATCAATGCGTGTCAGTGGACCAAAACAGGGAATAATTACTTTTAAGAGAAACTTAGCAATAAATCCAATTGTTACTCAAGAACCAGGAAAGTCCTTCATATACTAGGTGAGTTGGTCAACAATAACAAGACAGATTTTATAATGGCTAGACTTGGGCATACAAATTATATACAATTACATACAATTTCCAAATGCTCAGAAGGCTAGGGGATGCCCACCACAGACAAAAGCACAAAAGGAATGCTGATTATCTACGTCTGGCAAGTAGAGCAAGAGGTACATATGGGCAGCTATATGGGTGACATCTATGGCAACCCAAATCTTCCTAATTGAATCCACAATTTCCTGAATGTTAAAATATGCTCCCCCCCCACTTATGACTACACAGACACACCAGGTGATAGAGATACTCCAGGGAAGGAGTGGTTTGTCCCCTTCAGTCACCCAGACACCAGCAACTTGTATAGCCTTATATTGTTCAGTTTCAGAGTCATCATAGGAAAGAGAGATATTATCATCACAAGAAGGAGAGATTAAACATATGTGCAGAGCCTTCCAGGGCAGTGAATTTTGCCATGGTACCGGCATGTTCATTTCCTGCTGAAATAGGGTCAAAAAAAATAAAGAAAGAAAAATATCTGCTTGAGCCCTGTGAAAAGAAGGAAAGGCACAGATGTTGCTGATTGCTATAGTTTTCTCCAGTATCAGCAAACTTAGTCTAAATATAAAGCATTCTAGCCCTAGCCTTGTTAAGTAGAAAATGATGGTTCCCTTTGTACTTGATAGGGATGAGCTGTAGGCTAAGAAAAAAAGCTACTAACATAAAACCAGAGTGACTGGCAGTTGAGATTTCCAAACTAACATTCAAAACAGAATCTATACCTGAAAATTGGCTGGTAAATACCACTTCCACTCCTATCCCTTCACCTATCCAAATCAAAAGTGGTTTTGATAGTCACAATAGACTACCTATTAACATTTGGATAGGTGAATATACTATTTCATGAAGGTTGTCTTTGTTACTCACAATCAGTCTAGCATATTAAATATCAGTTGTATTGTATTGTTGCATCAACTGATAATTTACAGCTTAGAAACAATTTGCTCTAAATCCCAGCAAAGTCTACTCATTTAAAAACACAGATTATCTCTCTTCCTGGTGATGTGGTGGCACTTTTCATTTACTACAAACTTTTTAACAAAATGAACAAAACTTTTTATCTAGAATGAACAAGATTGGTTGAGGAAAAAAATTGCTACTTTTAAAAACTTCTCCTACTATCCTCTACAGAGTTAGTTCTGAGTCATATTCAGATATAGGAAAGCTTTTATTAGCAACTTAACAGTAAGCTATATTTAAGCAGTTCCATTAAGCAGCTAATTAAAAATTTTTTCCTAACTACTCACGCAACAAGTTCAAAACTAGAAAAATCAGCTTTATGCAGGTCATTTCTGGGAACTGATACAGTAGAACATATCAAGGTGTCACATAACCAGCTCTGATGATATTACCAGTGTTCTTGAAATGGGAGAAATTATTATTTTACTATTATATTAATAACCAATAGGTATCCAGGCTTTTCTCCTCATGTTTTTTCATTGAGACCTGGCTCCTATGGAAGGTCAGCCTCTAAAGGACATTGGCTGATTGAGATTACCTCTAATCCCCAAGGAACATACTCTTCTATCTGGGGCTGGATCCCAAATAGGGGATCTTACTTGTGTTTAGAGTATAAACAGAATCTAGTCTGGACTAGTTCCTACCCAATGGGAGAAGAGCCCCTGTCCTTGTACCACTCTGTTAGAGTTTAGAGTGACCTAGCTCATGAAGGAGAAAACCAACCAGAGAGGTCTGGATGGAGATGGATTCCCCTGTCCAGATTGTTGGAGGTGGCACAGTCTCATGATGAAGCCATGTTCTCCGCAGGAGGAACGGAAGACTTCTAGTCCACCAAAGCTGATTTTCAGTTGTCAAGGATTATTTAAAGCTTTCAGGCTCTCCAAGTCAATTGTCTTTGGTTGCCTAAAGAAACTACTGACCATAAATTTATTGATTATTAGCTAGCCTAATTAGTAAGTGGATTATTAATTACCCAGAAACTTTATCTCTCAGATTTTCATTTGTTACACTAAACAAGCACTTTGAAAATTTCCATACAAATATTATGGTGTTCTGAGCAATAAGAGATCAGGAGCTGTGTAAAGAAATAAATTTATTGTGGAGAAATTTGGGAAAGATCAATAATATCAAGACAGATACAGTAATTTCTAAATAAGTAGAACAGGGAGGATGCTGTGGTTTCTTTCATGAGTTCTTAGTTATATAAGATTGGTCTGTTTTGTTGACTCTGCATAATTTCCTAGTTCAGTGGGTTTATGGAAATAAAAACATTGTTTTATGCAATCTTCTACTGTTACCCTCAATTACCTTACAGAAATGTTTGGATTGCTTTTGCCCCATAGAAAAGAAAACTAAACTAGAAAGGATGGTCCTGATTCTACAGCTAAATTGGAATGAGATTATCCGGTAAGTCACTTAACCTCTCTGCTCTCTATTTTCCTTATCTGCAAAATGAGCAGTTGGAATAGATGATCTCTCTTCAAGCTCTAACATTCTGTGATTCTACCTTTATGTTTTCTTCACATCAGCTTTCTTTTTTTTTCCTTTTTTTCACATCAACTTTCTAATGCATTACTCATAATTTCTTCTTTCCCAAATATTTGCAAGATGGTAATAACCCTAAAACACAGCACTTTCAACAAATTGGGTCTAGACCCAAAATAGAATTGTGATTTCCTGAGCATTTATTAAATGTTAAAAAAGATTTTTTAAAGGAGAATCTACTTATACCACTTCTGTTGACTCCAGGATTGTAAATATTAGTTTAACAGGGGTATTCCACTCTAACCTGTGGGTCTGCATTTTGTGCTTTGATTTTACATAAGGATAAAGAAAATATATTCAACTCAAACCCCCACATTATCAGAAACAAAATCTAATGCAGCATACAATTGAATGAAACAGAATACAAAGTTTCATGTCATTAAAATTAGTGTCAGAATTTCAGGGAATGGGGTAGGGGATTATTTTCCATTTGTTTATGAAGAACTATTTGGACCAAGGAAACAAATTTCCCAGGGAGAAGTATCATGCTTCTAGACACTGGCCCCCTAGAGAAACAGAAGACAAGCCCTACAGGTAGCTCTTAGTCTCCAAAGCTTAAATATCTCCACTTCTACCATTGTCAGCTAGCATCACAA
This sequence comes from Trichosurus vulpecula, assembly GCF_011100635.1. Lineage (NCBI taxonomy): Eukaryota > Metazoa > Chordata > Mammalia > Diprotodontia > Phalangeridae > Trichosurus > Trichosurus vulpecula. The sequence continues at coordinate 477,584,546 of NC_050573.1, forward strand.
TCTCTCTATCTTTTTTGCTGAGCTGAGAAGCTTTGCTTAATTTTTTCTATAACTTCTGCTAATTACAATTTAGCTTCAGTCCTTCCAAGCTATTTGCCTGGGGGTACAATTGTTTAATGCTCACTTAGATTTACCCTAGTCCCATGCATTTTTAAAAATATTTTATTTGTTTTAAGTAGCCATGGTTTGTCTTCTCACCCTCCCACCTTAACCCCTCCTTTCCTGACCCTGGTTAAGAAAATAAGGAAAACAAAACCCACTGCAAGCATATATAGTCAATCAAAACAAATTCCCACACTGGCCTCGTGCAATAAAAATTTCTCATTCTGCATTTTGAGTACTTCATCTCTCTCTTAGGAGGTAGTATATTAGGAAGGCAGAATTTATGATTTCAAAGAGAATCTCATATGTGCCTAAAAGGTCCAGAACCGCAGGATATAAGGAATTCTCTAGGCAGAAGGCAGGAGAACTAAAGCATGTATTTACACTCCACAGTAACAATCCCACAAACCAGCGTCCCCATTTTGATATTTTCATCAAAAGCTTCCAGGCCCAATAAGTCCGCCTCACAAGGGTTACCAGGAGGCCACAGAGAAGCGAGATGGTATAAGGCAAAATCGTATACATGCTTCCCCTCTACGGTAAGAAGATTACCCACTAGCCTCCGGTCAGCTCTGCTACCGGCAGCTCAGCTTCGGCTGTAGGCGTCTCTGGCTCCAACCGGAAAAGGAAAGGAGGATCTTCAAGCTCTCCTCTCCCCTATTATAGAGTTTTTGACATCATCAAGCGCCGCCTGAACAACCAGGGCCGATTGGTTCTTGACTTGGCCCCTCCCCCAGCGTAGACCACGTTAACACACTCCCCTCAGCCAGCGCCACGACTCATCACACAGGAAGCTCTGGTCCTGCCCCGGAAGAGCAAGCCCCAGCGTCCAGGGAAGCTCAATGAGGCGAGCTGAGTCATTCAAAGAAAACAAAGTCCATTCTGGCTACACTCCACCCCTCACAATGTTCTAGGATGCACAATCCAATCATAATTCAAATTAAATTATATATCCTAGAACATTGTGATCCAATTATGCAGGAAACTAAAACATATCATTCACAATAAAGCAAAACATATCATTCAGTGACATTCCCAAATATTGGTTTACGATTCAAATGTGATCCACCCCTAGATCCCAGGCAGATAATCTCTTCAATCAATCATCCCAAAATAATTATTAATAATTCAAATGTCCACCCCTACATCTTCATATCCATTACATAGGATCAATAATATCATAACAATAAAACAATATAGCAAGGATAACACAAAATAAGTACACAGAACACTATCATCATCCCCCCCCTCAAACAATTGGGGCTCAAAATCTTGGGGTAAGGGGTGAAGGTCTCATTTTCCATAGCTTCTTCTTGCTGAAATTGGATGTAGAGGTGTCCCTGCCCCAAAGAGTCCAATTCCAGAGTTCAGTTCTTTAGCGAGCTGGCAGGAATTCCAAGAATGCTACGTGCTTAGGCAGTCACCGGAAACTGCAGGGTGCTTAAACCTGCAGGAGACAGAACTAGCGACAAGGTTAACTAAAACAGAGAACAAAAAGAGTAGGCAAGTATGGGCTATTATCCTTCAAATAAAATCATCTCCAGTTTAGTTGAAATTTCAGTTATGCAGAGATCCAATATCAGAGCCAAACTCAGATGGGAAATGTTTCTTTTTAAACGGAACACAATGAGGAAACTAAGCCAAGAAGATCCCACCCTAGATGGAGACCAGGATTGTCCTCCCAGCCTTTCCCCAGATGTACAAGGGAAACCAGGAGGATCCCATCCTAGATAGACTAGGATTGTCCTCCCAGACTTTCCCCAGATGTACAAGCTTTCATCCATTAATCACACAAAGTCACCTTCCCTCTGAGTGGCTTGTGTCAATTACCAGCATCAGCCATACCTGTGGGGTCCGTGAATCTAATATTATAGCCCTATTCACGGTAAAATATATGGTTCAGGGGCACGATTTGGTAATTATCTTCCCCTGAATAGACAACTGTTACAGTGTTGTTCTTCCCATGGGCTATGACTTCTGCAGCCTTTGGAATATCATCTGGCTTCTGTTTTACCCATACCTTAGCTCTCAACTTTATTCTATCAATGGAGCAAGCCCCTTTTGCCCCTCTAGTAGTTATTTTGGGAGGAGGGTCAGTTTTCACAAAGGGTATTTTTTCACAGGGGATAATAATCACTTGAACTATCCTATCATTCCTACCAAATTGTACAGGTTTTTCACCCAAATTCTGGAGTGTCACAACAATTTCTTTTTGATAATTCGAATCTATCACTCCAGCCAATACACGTACTCCTTGAGCTGCTAATCCTGGTTTAGGTAATATCTGTCCAAAATGATTCTTGGGGATTCTCATACATACTCCAGTAGGGGTTTTTCTTATCTCTTTCCTATTCAACCTAAAATTCTCTATACAATGTAAATCATATCCTGCTGAAGCAGGTGTTCCTGGACATGGTAGGGGGACATCTTCCCTCACAGTCCAAAATTCAATATTTTGGATCTCACGTGTTTGCTGTTCTCTAATCTGCAAATTTGGGGTCATCATTCTGGCTAGAGGTATACTCCCCCCTAAGGGCCTATTATTCAAATTACGTAAGGCAATAGACAAATTATCCTTCCAATATCGATATGAATTATTAGAGCTTAATTTTCTCAGCTGTTCTTTCAACAATCCATTCATTCTTTCAATCAGCCCAGATGCTTGTGGGTAATATGGAATATGATATATCCATTCTATATTGTTCAACACACAATATCTTTTCACTTCTTTGCCCTTGAAATGTGACCCATTGTCACTTTGAATCTGCATTGGGGTTCCATAGTATAAACTTACAATATCTAGGGTTTTACAGGTGTTTTTCTGAGTTGCGTCCTTATAAGGACAAGCCACTAGTACACCTGAATAGGTGTCAACACACGTACATACATATTTACATCCTTTATCCTGGGGTAGTGGGCCAATATAATCTATCTGCCAAATTTGGGCTGGAACTTTTCCCCTTGCTATTTCTCCAGTTACTATCCTAGGAAGAGTTCGTTCTTCTTCTAATTGACATATACAACACCCCTCTGTTATTTGTTTTAACAACGCATGAGAGATACTGATACCCCGATCCTGTGCCCATCGGTGGGTGGCCTGGACCCCTAAATGGCCGGTGGTCTGGTGGACCCACCTTGCTAAGGCTGAGTCATCAGTTGGAGTTGGAGTAGGGACAATACATTCAGTGGCAATCTTTGCTAGTCGATCCGCGTGTGCATTGTACTCACGCTCTGGTGTGGTCAGGGTCGCATGAGCATCAACATGAAAAACTGACAAATCCGTAACCAAAGACATGTCCCATATATTTTCCCATAACTCTTTACCCCAAACTTGTTTGCCATGAATCTCCCAATTCTGATTCCTCCATATAGGCATCCAAGTAGCTAATCCATTAGCTACCGCCCATGAATCAGTAAATATATGACACTGTCCTCCCTTCTCCATTCTGATGGCCTGATGTACTGCCATCAGTTCAGCATATTGGCTACTTCCCCCTATCCCAGAACTTTCCAGAGTTCGCCTAGTACAGGGGTTATAGGCTACTGCTTTCCAATATCTCTTCTGTCCTAAATATTTTGCTGTCCCGTCAGTAAACCAAGCGTGTTTCTTCTGTTCTACACTTAGTCCATCATACCCATTATTCCATTTCACTAAGGATGACACCATCTGTTGCTTAGATTCAATGGGTTTTTCATTTCTCTCAGTGCCAATGTTCGCCACCGATTCATGTAAAGCAGAAACTCCACTTTTGCCTGCTCTGGACCTATTCTGAATATACCACTTCCATTTGATTATGCTCGCCTCTTGTGCATGTCCAATTCTGTGAGAAGCTGGGGTACTCATTACCCAAGTCATAATTGGAATTCCAGGCCTTAATAGCACTTCATGACCCAGGGTTAGTTGCTCAGTTTCTACTAAAGCCCAATATGCAGCTAACAGCTGCTTCTCAAAAGGTATATACTGCACTCCAGATGAGGGCAGTTTCCTTGACCAAAAGCCTAAAGATACACTTCGGCTCTGTTGTTTTTGCCACAGACTCCAATTTGCATAGTCATCTTGTACAATCACTTGTAACTCCACTGGCCCATTTTGCATAGGCCATAAGTCCAGAGCTAATTGTATAGCAGCCTTTGCTTCCTCAAAAGCTCTACTTTGTTCAAGGCCCCAATCGAATTCATATTTCTTTCTGGTGACTTTATACAAGGGTTTTAAAATCTGTCCCAAATGTGGGATGTGGTGTCTCCAATAACCAAATAGCCCTATGAATTTTTGGGCCTCTTTCTTATTAGTAGGGGTGGGAAAATCCTGAATTTTTTGTCGAGCTTATGGGAGAATTTCTCGCAGTCCTCTATTCCACTGTATCCCCAAGAATTTTACAGTTTGAGCTGGCCCCTGAACCTTTGCGGGGTTGATTTCCCATCCTTTGCTTTTCATATGGTCAGTTAATAATGCTAAACTCTCCTCCACTTCTTTTATATTCTTTCCCTGTATCATGATGTCATCTATGTAATGTGTAAGCTGTACACCAGGTAGCTTTAATTCATCCAAATGCTCAGCTACAATCCTGTGGCAAATAGTTGGGCTATGAATATATCCTTGTGGCAGGTGTGTAAATGTATACTGTCGGCCTTGCCAAGTAAAAGCAAACTGGTTCCATTGCTTGGGGTCTATTGGGATCGTAAAGAAGGCATTGGCCAAATCAATAACTGCATACCAAGTCCCTTCATGTTTTTGTATTCTCTCTATTAAAGTAACCGTGTCTGGAACAGCAGCATACAAGGGAGGAGTCACTTTGTTCAGCTGTCTATAATCTACTGTCATCCTCCATGTCCCATCTGACTTTCGGACTGGCCAGACAGGGTTGTTCCATTGAGTAGTTGTAGGGACTAACACTCCTGCCTCAACACATTCTCTTATAGTGTTGGCAATTTCATCTTGCCCACCTGGCACACGATATTGCCTCAAAGTAATTACTTCAGAAGGTTCGGGCAAAGTGATTGGATCCATCTTGATTTTCCCCACTAAGACTGCATTAATGCCTATTTTCCTCACAGCAAATTGGTATTTTCCTTCAGGTAAATTTAAGGTCATACCCTTCAAAATGTCTATTCCAAAGATGTATTCAGGAATAGGCAAAATAACCACATTATATTCTTTCTTGGGCAACTGTCCAATTTTCATCATCAATTTAACTTGTCTGGCTGATATTTCAGTCCCTCCTAGTCCTGTGATGGTAATAGGAGTTCCATGGCTGAATTTGTCTGGATTCCCATAGATAAGGGTGGCCTCGGCCCCAGTGTCTATTAATGCCCTAGTTACTGTACTTGACCCATTTTTCCAATATATGGTCAAGTTAATGTGAGGTCTGCAATCCAGCTTACGTATTTCCTTAATTTGGACTGGGGCTCAGCCTGTTTCCTAGTATTCCCTAGCATGTGATTCACTTGAGTATGAAGGTTCAACATCTGTAGCATTTGCAGGAGCAGTTCTTATTTCCGTCTCTCCTGTTATCGAGTCCTTTATCTCGGTACATCCTGTACAATTCATTGGTTGGAATGCCATCTATCATTTCAAAACCTACCCCTGCTCTCAATAGAGCAGTGAACATTTCTTTTCTTGTCACTCCATTTTGGCGCCAAGTTTGCTGGCTATTCACCCTTCTCTCTCGAGATCGATCCCTTCTGCAGTCTCCTAAGTCATGTAACTGTAAAATCTTATTTATCACCTCTGTAAGATGGGTCCCTACTTCCCCAAGTAACAGATTCAAAATTAGTTGTTTATAAGCAGGGGGAGCTGTCCTAATTATTAAATTCCTATGAGGGATTCCTATGGGATCATTGTAATATTTGTCTGCAGTTCCTGTCATAATAGCAGTCTTCATTACCTCCTCCTTTAGTCTCATGATACAGTCTTTAAGTGAATACTAGGGTCTGTGCTCAGTGGGCCACATAGAATCATTAGTATATCTCTTATTGCATCCCACAGCAGCTAATGCCAACAGAGTAGTCCTGCTAGCATCATCTCCTCGCTGATGATGTTCCCTACAAGCTTGCTGAACTAGAGGATCGTGGCTGATACCTATGAATCTCATACAGTCCCTCTTATCTACTAATATTCCACCGGCCCCTTGATCACTGAGCCTTACCATCCAAGATATTAATGGTTCTCCTACTCTTTGGCTGAATCTACTCAAAATATCTGTGACCTCTTGTGGTGAGAAATCTTCCTGAAATTCCCTCGTAACTAAATTGCCACCTCTGGTTTCTGTCCTCCTCCTCTCTACAGGAAGAACGCTTGTCTGAGTATTTAACCATCTCCCATTCTCTGTGCGAGGGATGTCCTGAACCCTAGTAGCGTTTTCTGTCTCAGCCCCTAACACTGTCTCATTTTCCCCCCACTCGCTTCCCCTGCCACCATGGCAAGGACAAAGCAGGCAGTCAGGCTTGGTCTGGGCTGAGTTGGGATGCACTCTTGGCTTATTTGGCCTCCTGCTGCTCCTAGCCACATTAATAGAAAAGTTCTCATCTGAGTCAGTGGGTTCTTGAGCAGCAATTTGTTCTCCTGCTATCTGAGATTCCCCTTCTTGCTGTGGGGTAGGAGTGCCCCCATCTCTTTCACTTAATCTCAATCTTTCATATACTAGCCGGTAGGCTGATAACACTATCCAGCTTTGCCTAGATAGTGATGCCCCTGACTGAATCCCAACCTCTTGTAAACACCTTTCCAAATCCTTAGGATCTCCTCTCTGTAGCCTTGGTTCCCAGTTTTCACAGGGTCCGGCTTTTTTAGCCAATTCCTTTGCTAAGGAGGAATAAAATGGATCCTCCCACCCTGGGATATTCATCTCTTCCTCTGAAGTTCTGCTTCTGAACAGAGATCTTATATCTAGCGATCCCATCCCATCCTCGTCGCCAAATATATTAGGAAGGCAGAATTTATGATTTCAAAGAGAATCTCATATGTGCCTAAAAGGTCCAGAACCGCAGGATATAAGGAATTCTCTAGGCAGAAGGCAGGAGAACTAAAGCATGTATTTACACTCCACAGTAACAATCCCACAAACCAGCGTCCCCATTTTGATATTTTCATCAAAAGCTTCCAGGCCCAATAAGTCCGCCTCACAAGGGTTACCAGGAGGCCACAGAGAAGCGAGATGGTATAAGGCAAAATCGTATACATGCTTCCCCTCTACGGTAAGAAGATTACCCACTAGCCTCCGGTCAGCTCTGCTACCGGCAGCTCAGCTTCGGCTGTAGGCGTCTCTGGCTCCAACCGGAAAAGGAAAGGAGGATCTTCAAGCTCTCGTCTCCCCTATTATAGAGTTTTTGACATCATCAAGCGCCGCCTGAACGACCAGGGCCGATTGGTTCTTGACTTGGCCCCTCCCCCAGCGTAGACCACGTTAACACACTCCCCTCAGCCAGCGCCACGACTCATCACACAGGAAGCTCTGGTCCTGCCCCGGAAGAGCAAGCCCCAGCATCCAGGGAAGCTCAACGAGGCGAGCTAAGTCATTCAAAGAAAACAAAGTCCATTCTGGCTACAGGTAGGTAGCTTGTTTCATCATTAGTCCTCTGGTATCATGATTTATCATTCCATTGATAAGAATTAAGCACAATAGTACTCCATCACATGTATATACCACAAATTGTTCATTCCCCATTTTATGGGTACTCCCTCAGATTCCCATTCTTTGTCACCTCAAAAAGAATTCTAAATTTTTTTGTACATCCTTAGAGTCTGTTTTGTTTAATCTTTAATCTATCCTCCCTCTAAATGTTCCTTTCCACTTCTCCCCTTTCCCTCCTATTTTCCTGTTGAGTGAAATGGATTTTTGTACCCAGATTGGTGTGTGTGTGCGCGTGTGCACGTGTGTGTGTGCGTGTGCATGTGTGCATGTGTGTGTGTTTATTTTTCCTTCTTTTGACCAGTTCAGATGACAGCAAGGTTCAGGTATCAGTCACTCTCCCCACCTACTTCTCTTTGAATAAATGTCTACTTGTGTATTCTGATTATATGAGATAATCTTCCCTAACCTTCCTTTTCCTCCTCCCTGCCCTCCTGCAGTATATTGCTCTTCCCCTTTCTCTTTCCATTTGTCTCTTAAAATCGCAAAGATAAAACAGAACTCTTCTCAAGCCTTGTCTGTCTGGATTCCCTCTATCATCCCTGATGATGATAGGGTTCAGAGGAAACACATATATTATCTCCCCATGTTTTAATGTAAGCAGTTTATTCTTGTTTACTCCTTTGTCATTGTCCATTCATGTTTTCCTTTTAAAGCTTCTCTTTACTCCCAGGCTTGATTCAAAGTTTCTACAGAGCTCGGTTTGTTTGTTTTTTTTTTCAATCAGGAATACTTATAAATCATCTATTTCATTTTAAGTCCATTTTCCCCTCTGTAGTTTTGTGGTAAGTTATTCTTGACTATACGTCCATCTCCTTTTTGCCTTCTGAAATACTGTATTTCAGGTTCTCCGCTGTTTTATAGTGGTGACTGCTAAATCATGTGTGATCCTGACTGTGGCTCCTTGGTACTTGAATTCATTCCTTCTGTGAGAAACGTGGTTTTGGGGATCACTGGACTTCCTAGGCAGGGCCAAAGTCCTGAGGAAGAACCCTGTGATAATCCCTAGGGAAGGCTGTACAGACCACAGGACTCCCAGAGGAAGACCAAGTGGTAGCCATCCCTTAATCTGCGGGGATCACAGGGCCTCTTAGGGGTCAGACCCTAAGGAAGACCCAAGCGATGGCTCCTTAGGATGGCAGTAAGATCACAAGGCTCCCGAGACAGGGCTGGAAGTCCTAAGTGATGTCCCCTTAAGAAGGCTGTGCAGACCACAGGGTTCCCCAAGGGAATCCAGAGTGGTAGCCCTCTTAACACCGCAGTGGGGATCACAAGACACCCCAAGACAAGATCCAGGAGTAAGCCTGGCGAGCTTCTGCTGCCTGTTGCTTCCCTTCACTTGACCTTAGGAAAATCCATGTGATTTGCCCATTCACACCCAAAGAACTCAGGACCAGAGTGGGCAGAGGAAGGCATTTTATTACACTCCCCGAGAGAACAGGTGTAGTGCTCATGGGAACACTCACACACTGATATAGCTGCAGGAGCAGGGGTAACCATTCCCTCCACTCCTGCTAGAGTCATGGTTAGTTTACAATCTTTGTTTTTTACATAGTTTTCCTAGGTTATACAGTTTATATAAATAGGATAATAAGGATACAGAAGCAAAAGTGAAGTTAATTAGATTTTCCTTGTCTTAGTTTAGGATTAAATTATATTCTTTTACTTCCCCTACTTTCCCTCTTTAACATATGCAAACTATGCAAATCAGTAGGCCTGGATTCTTGACCAAGACCAGACCCTAGATAAGCTTGAACTGGTTCAAGTGGGTTTGACCTCTCTAATTCCCTAGACTGCCTTCTCAAAAAGTATGCACATGCGTACAAGCCTCTGACCTCTCACCTGACCGACCTTGAGGCCTGGTTTCTGCTAAAGCTGGGGTGGGGGAGGGCGGGGAAGCACACCTTTAGTTCTGTGGAAACAAAACTCCTGCTCCCATTTCTTACACTTCTGTCTGCTTGCAGTAATTTTTTCTTTGAGTTGGAAGCTCTGGATTTTGTCTGTGATGTGCCAGGAAATTGTGTTTTGGAGTTTCTTTCAGGAAGTGACTATTTCCACTTTGTTTTCTGGCTCTAAGAGATCTGGGCCATTTTCTTTTAGGATTTCTTGAAATAGAATGTCTATGCTCTTTTTTGGGTCATAGTGTGCAGATGATCCAAAGATCCTTAAACTTTTTCTCTTTGATATGTTTTCCAGATCAGTTGTTTTTGTTGTGAGACACTTTACATTTTCTTCCATTTTTCAGACTTTTAACTTTGTTATTTCTTATTTCATGGAATCATTGGCTTCTATTTGGTCCATTCAGATCTTCAGGGAATTTGTTGCTTCAGAAAGATTTTGTACCTCTTGTGCCAAGCTGTTAATTCCCTTTCCAATTTTTCTTCCAGAGCTCTCACTTCTTTTACAATTTTTTTCTCCTCAAGTGCTCTCATTTCATTTATAAAAAAACATTTTCAGCTTCTTAAAAAAAACAAACCAAACTCTTACCTTATCTTTTTCAGGAATTCTAGTTGAATTTGTGCCCAAGATATGCTTTTCTCTGAGGCATTGCTTGTACATGTTTTGGAGTAATTCTCTTCTTCAGTGTATATATGTATGTATGTATGTATGTATGTATGTATGTTAATCTGGGATCTCAGGAACAGACTGGAGATTTGCAAGCTTTTAGTGCTCCCAAAGAAAAAGTCTGATCCAGGGCAAAGTCTGATTGTTGACCTCCTGGTCTAAGCTATGCAAGTTCCTGACCTAGGTTTGGGCCTGTGTAAGAGAAGACTACCACTAGACTCTTCCCCTATCATTCAACTCAAACGTTCTGTTGGTGCAAAGTGACAGAATTGTAAACTCCCCTTTGGTTTGAATTTCTTGCCTTAGTCATTCCACTTGAGGCTAGGCTAGATGCTAGATGCTAGAAGTGATAACCTATTTGCATCTAAGATCTGAGCCATACCACCGCCACTGCTGCTGCTCCTTGTGGCTTCTGAAATTCCTCCTTTCTAGGCACACCACCCAGCTGTAGCAACAATCTTGCTAGCAGCTCTTGTGGCTGTGTAAAACCAACAACAACCAGCACACAGAAAGCTGCTAACCAGGTTCTTTGATCTGCTTTTCTAAGGAAAGCAACTTTAAGGGGTTAACAGTCTCAGTTTAATTAAACATACATATGTCATTCACTTAGTTCTGGGGGGAAAGATCAGCCCCCTGAACTTCAGAGCAAATACAAACAGAAATTACAAACATCAACAGATAGACAGTTACTAGAGAAGCACCAATATCTGTCTGGGTTATCAAAGCCAGGGGGCAGTTACACGGCTTGCCCAGAGTCTCAACACTCCTTCCATGAGTGAGCCCCAAAAGTCAAACACCAAGCTCCTCTCAATTATATCCTATTCAGAGCCCTGAGGGCTCTGAACTCACCCAGTATCACATCATATACAAGTCAACGACTCCTGATTGCCTCAGTGCTGAGAAATAGCTGAGAAATATTCCAAAACAAAGATAGCAAAAGGTTTCCCAACAATTCAAACAAAGGGGAGACTTGATAGTTTCAGCATACTAAAAGGGAAGAACTGGGAAAAGTCTGATTTCCGTTACACCAGCCCAGGGCCTCCCTATGTGTGTACAGGTCCCCTTCTCACTCGGTCCTGGACCTGTGACCCAGGACTGGCTAGTGAGCAACAATGCTGCTATTTGACTGTGTCCCCATCACAGTGCTCCAGTGTGGATCTGTGGGTGCCCCAGTATGGATCTGAGACTTCCTTTTGTGCTGATGTGCAGCCTCTCCTGGGGTGCTAGACAGCTCTGTGGGCTATGTGCTCCTGCCCCTCCTGGTTCTCAGTGTCTGCAGACCTCTCAATCCACCTCTCTATGTCTGACCTGGGATGAACAAAGGACTCATTGTGAGTTATTTTCTGGATTTCTCCATCAGAATTTGGTCTGATGCATTCTGTATGTGTGGAGATATGTTTGGAGGAGAAATCTGTTTGAAAGATGGGAATCAGTTGTATTGCTTCCTTCTACTCCATCATCTTGGCTCTGCCCCCAGCCCATGTTTTTTGAATGTTATTACTCATACGTCCTAGGACAAATGCCTGGGTAGTGTTAATAGCATCCTGTTGCCATGTTTTCTTTACCTGGCTGACACATACCTATGAAGTTGTAAATAGGCCTCTTATGCAGCTACGATAAAATATTTCTTGTTCTTCTCCAGAGTTGCTCTAACTCTTATACCTTTTTTCCCAACTCAGAAATTCCCCACTTGCCTGCTCCTCTTTCTCAAGTTTTCTAAAGTCAGGACTAAACACTGTACCATTTAGACTCCCATCATGTTCCACAATGAAAACTGTCTTCAAGTACTGATAAGCACAGGAAGACTCTAAAACCTTAGGGAGTATTAGAGGGTTGGGCACAAGCACAAACCCATGGATTGCTTATATTAATAATTTCAGTAAGACATAAAAGTGGAAGCTAGGTGGTGCAGTGGGTAGTGTGCCAGGCCTGGAGTCAGAAAGACCTGAGTTCAAATCCAGCCTCAGACACTTACTAGCTGTGTGACTTTGGGTAAATCATTTAACCCTGTTTGCCTCAAGTTTCTTCATCTGTAAAATGAGCTGGAAAAGGAAATGGCAAACCACTCCAGTATCTTTGCCAAGAAAACCCCAAATGGGGTCACGAAGAGTCAGATGCAAGACATAAAAGACTAAAAATGAATAGCAATACATATGAAAGGTCAGATTATATTGTATTATTTATAAATCCTAACAGAAAATCTAACCATTTCAATAAGAAAAAATAATGCTGAAAATGAATTCAGTAAAATCATACAAGATTAACCTATAAAAATAATTTGCATTCTTATGGACAACCAATAAAGAGCAAGAAATGAAAGAATCTCATTTACATTTAAAGCCATCAACTTTGAGAACTAATCTACTTTGTAATACGCATGACATATAAAGACAACTATAAAGATAAATCTCTCCAGTTATTTAGGTCTTCCTTTATTTGTCATTGTAGGGTTCACTGATGAATCAGATTAGGAAAAACATTACCTCCAAAATTAATTCACATATATTAAATCACAAAATCGTTTGGCAGATGAGAGAACTATGGACCAGAAACATTGTAACTTGTCCAAGTTAACAAGATAGGGATCCAGGTTTGCCATTTGTTGTTCAGTCACGTCCGACTCTTCGTGACCTTATGGACCGTAGCACTCTGAGTTCTGTCCTCCGCTATCTCCTGAAGTCTGTCCAAGCTCATGTTCATTATTTCCATCCTGTGCCATCCCCTTCTCCTTTTGCCTTCAATCTTTCCCAACATCAGGGTCTTTCCCAATGAGTCTCACCTCCTCATTAGGTGGCCAAAGTATTTTAAGCTTCAAATTCAGTATTTGACCTTCCAATGAATAGCCTAAAATTAATTTCTTTAAGTATTAACGGATTTTTTCTCCTTGCTGTCTGAGAGACTCTCAAAAGTCTTCTCCAGCACCACAATTAGAAAGTGTCGATTCTGCAGCACTCGGCTTTTCTTATAGGCCAACTTTCATAGGCATACATTGCTACTGGAAAAACCATAGCTTTGACTATATGGACTTTGTTGGCAGGGTGATGATGTCTCTGCTTTTTAGTATGCTGTCCATATTTGCCATAGCTTTGCTTCCAAGGAGCAAGGGTCGTTAAATATCATGGCTGCAGTCATCACCTGCAGTGATCTTTGAGCCCAAGAACATAAAATCTCACACTGCTTCCATTTCTTCTTCCTCTATTTGCCAGGAAGTGATAGGACCAGTTGCTGTGATCTGAATTTTTTCATGTTAAGCTTCAAGCCAGCTTTTACACACTCCTTTTTCACCCTTGTCACGAGGCCTCTTAATTTTTCTTCACTTTCTGCCATCAGAGGGGTATCATCTTCGTATCTGAGATTATTGATATTTCTCCCAGCAACCTTAATTCTGCCTTTTGATTTATTCAGCCTGGCATTTTGCATGATGTACTCTGCAAATAAGTTAAGTAAATGAAGTGACAATGTTGTACTCCTTTTCCAATCTTAAACCAATTAGTTGTTCCATATTTGGTTCTAACTGTTGCTTCTTGACCCACATACAGGTTCTTCAGGGCAGAAGTAAGATGATCTGGTACCCTGGCTTCTCACAGCTTCCGCTAGGCTCTCTGACCACATCTGACCTTGAATCCTACCCTAAAATCACCATGGCTTGACTTGCTGGGTCCAATGGGGATTCGGCTGCCCGCACCTAGTAATGGGAACAAACAAAGTGAATGAAAATACAACCTCCCAGCCGACCAGGTCTTGGGGCTACAGGGTAGAAGTGGAGAGGAAAGGAAGTTAGCCCATCCCCCCACCCCAGTCAGTTCATACCTTCATACCAATTCATATCAGACAAATGTAAACTTCATGCTCTCTGGACACCTATGGGCATAGACAGTGAGTGTCCCAGTCTGGCAGTATTTAAAGCCATAACCTGTTCTAGCTACATAGCCAATAGAAACAGGCTACTCCCACCCACAAGGTAGAGGAATGGAGAATGTCTCGTCACAGAATCAGCATGCTTCCATCTCAAGTGATTATCTAGACATGTGCAAAAATCCAGGACAGCCAAGCCAAATGAAGCCCTTGTTTCACTCACATATACACACATATGGGAGTGGCAACAGATGATAGACAGCTCCAGGGTCAGTTAGCTCTGGATCCAAGTCCACCTTTGAAACATGCTGACAATGAGACTGTACAAGTTACTTAACTTCTTAGTGTTCTAGGAAGCTCTAAGATTCTAAGTTGCATGAGACCCAGCCAGAATGGATAGAAAGAGAAATTCCATTTAAAATAACTATGAAATATATACAATTCTTGAGAGTCTATCTACCAAGACACACATAAGGACTATATGAGTATAACTATAAAACACTGCTTATGAAAACAAAGGCAGCCATAATAAGAAATATTCGTGATCCCTTGAAAGGCCGAGCCAAAATAATTAAGATAACAATACTACCTAAATTAATTTATTTATTTAATCCCATACCAAGCAAACTACCGAAAGGATTTCTAGAGGTAGAAGAAAATAACAAAATTCATATAGAGGAAAAAGAGATAAAGAAAGCACTTCAAGATTTGCAGAACACTTTACGAATATTAATTCATTTTATCCTCCCAACAACCCTGGGAGGCAGATGCTATTATTATCCCCATATTGCATATGAGGAAACTGAGGCACAAAGGTGTTAAGTGACTTACCCAGGGTCACACAGGCAGTAAGGCTGGATTTGAACTCAGGTCTTCTTGATTCCACATCCAATGTTCTATTAACTACTCCACAGTAGGTGGAAGTAAGGTAACCTAGCAGTATTAAGTCTCAGACTACGAAAGCAAAGTAGTAATCCAAACAAATTGGTATTAGTTAAACAAAGAGGTTTATAAGTGATAAGATTAGCTTCACATAAGATTAGGTTGGAAAGATTAAGTACACATTTTACAGAGGCAAATTATGCTAATAG
Source organism: Trichosurus vulpecula (assembly GCF_011100635.1). Taxonomy (NCBI): domain Eukaryota; kingdom Metazoa; phylum Chordata; class Mammalia; order Diprotodontia; family Phalangeridae; genus Trichosurus; species Trichosurus vulpecula. The sequence goes on from NC_050573.1 coordinate 477,599,787, forward strand.
CCTAGTGTTTGATAAGACTAAAGACCTGCTATTCAAGTAGCTATTCCAGTAAAGACACAATATTTGACAAAAACTATTGGGAAAATTGCACAACAGTCTGATAGTACTTAGGTTTAGACCAACACTTCACTCTGTATATCAAGATTATCTCCAAATGGATATATGACCTAAATATAAAAGGTAACATCATAAACAAATTAGAGAAAGAAGGAAGTGGAGAAATTAAATTGATTTGGTATCATTTTATAATTGATTCTATTTGGTAATTTATTCTATTCTTTATTACTGCCCTATTTTGTATGATTGCTCGAGCCACATTTCTTTGTCTCTTTGCCTGTGAGCTAAGTTTAGCTGTTCAGTTCTGCTGCTAATCACTGTTCTATTTTTGCATCAAAGGAATTTGTTATCCTTAAGGGATGCAGGTGGACACCGGGGAGTCTGGTCCACTATCTCTAACCTTGCAAGTCTACTAAAAGAACATTTCTTAGTTACAGAAGTACAGTTACCCCTCTGAGTTAGTTAAAAGAAAACTTGTTATCCCTCGTACCTTCAGCTCCTGGAAAATCTCATGACATCTGTTTGCCATCTTTAAAGGTCCACAAGCTGACTTAGTACATTTCCACAAAATATACTGTCCATCCTTGGCTGTCTTTGTACAAATAAAAAGGGTTTTATCTCTCCCTCCTAGGAGCCAGGGAGTCTGCTATATCTGGACCACTGTCAATAGCCAGACAAGTTCCATAAATCAATCAAGCATTCCTCTGTAACAGAGAGAGAGGATGGTTGCTAGTCCCACAGAAGTGTTAGTCTGTTTTTCTTAATATAACCAGTCATGTTGACCTCACCCTGATGATGCTACCAATCCTATAACCAATTGTATTATTTTCCTCACCTACCCAATTCTGTTTTTTGTCCTATGCTTATAAAAAGGAGCTGTGCCTCCTCCTCTGGATCATTGGCCTAAGTGAGGTTGCCATTTGACCCACTTTATTAACAAGTTCATGCTCTGCTAATAAATTGTTAAAGTTTGGACTTCTGTACCTCAGTTTACCTTTATTAAATTCTACTGAGACAGAAGAAATAACCTTCCAGATTTATGGAGAAGGGAAAAATCATTAAATAAGGGATAGAGGAGTTAATTCAATGTAAAATGGACAATTTCGATTACCTAAAATTAAAAAGATTTTGCACAAACAATTCAATGCTGCTAAGCTTAGAAGAGAAACAGTTAACTTGGAGGGAGCGGGTGAGACTGCAGCAAGTTTCTCTGATAAAGGAATCTCATTTCCTAGCTATCTGAGGAATCAGATTGACAAAACTGACAAAAGAGGAAAATAACAAATTTTGGAAGAGCTTAGGAAAACAGGCAAATTAATAATACAGCATTGGTAGAACTGTGAATTTTAGCCATTCTAGAAAGCAGTTTTGAAACTATGCCTCCTAAGTCACCAAAGCCTAACTCTTTGACCAGCATACTCTTTGATACAGCAATTATAACTACAGGGGTGAGGAATCTGTGGCCTTAAGGCTACATGTGGCCCTCTAGGACTTCAAGTGCAGCCCTTTGATTGAATCCAAACTTCACAGAACAAATTCCATTAATAAAAGGATTTGTTCTGTAAAACTTGGACTCAGTCAAAAGGCTGCACCCAAGGACCTAGAAGGCCACATGTGGCCTTGAAGCCACAGGTTCCCCAAAGAGATCAAAGAAAGGGGAAAGGTTTTATTTATACGAAAAGTGATTGTGGCAGCTCTTTTTGTAGCGACTAAGAACTGGAAACTAAGGTAGTGCCTATCAATTGAAGCATTGCTGAATAAAGTATAGTCTATTAATATAGTGAAATACTATAATATTACAAGAAAAAACAAAATAAATGCTTTCAGTGAAACTTGGAAAGACTTGTATGAATTGGTGCAGGGTTAAGTGAACAGAACAAGGAGAACAATTGATTCTATAACACCAATTTTGTAAAAATAAACAATTCTGAAAGACTTATAAATTTTAATCTACACAATAATCTACCATGATTTCAGAGGACAGATGATGAAGAATGCTACTTCCCTCATGACAAAGAGGTAATGGATCAATACACAGAAAGAGACATATTTTTGGACATGGCCAATATGAGTATTGTGTGTGTGTGTGTGTGTGTGTGTGTGTGTGTGTGTGTGTAACAATACACATTCGTTAAAAGAGTTTTTGTATGGTTGTATAAGCCTTGCTCTGACCATTGTAGGGAGAAGAACTCTCTTCCACTGGGTCACAGGTGTCAGACCCAGGAGACCTGGGCTTGGCTTGATCTAAGGGACACTATAGGACAGGAATTCCCTCGCACCAAGGTACAGGGTTCAAGCCCTCAGCTCTTGCTCTCTTTGGTGAAGGCAGGGGGGTCCTGCCCTCAAAAGTGCATCTAACAAGGGATCTAATCCCATACTAGGAGTCAAAGCTTAGTCTGAACTATCTAAGAACTTCAATTTGATTCTGACAGGAAAGGATGACTCCAAGAGTCATTACAGGAAGTTTTATTGGTGGCACATTGACACTCACCGCTACCAGGGGCCTGTGGTAGATGTACGCAAGGCCCAAAGGCACAAGCAACAAAATCTACAGGTAGGTGTAGGGTGAGAGAGGAGAAATAACTCAGGGTCAGGGCTCTACTCAGGGAGTTAGGTAATAATACCAGTGGGATAAAGGAGCTAAAAGGACTGACACTGATTGCTTTGCTCACTAGGAATTTGAGTAGAGTTTTTCAAGGACATTTCTTGCCCATGTGTGTGGTGGTGGGAGCCTATCTCCAGCAATGGATAAGAGAAAGACTGCTTTAACTTTAAAGACTGACCTATATGGGATTAATCAAGCATAGCAAGAATCTGGGAATTACCCAGGGAGCTACACAGTCAGGTTTAGAACTAGTCTGACTACCGTTATCTGAAAATTTGTAGTTCTCTGTGGGTAACCTGAAGTTTGAGCCTAACCCATTCAAGTCACCCATGGCCTTCACATAGGTATTAGGACTGAGGACTCTGGGGATCTAGGGGGCTGTTTAGCCTTGGTCCAGGAGCTTGAAGGGATTAGAGCTAGTTTAGTTGCCCTGATCCGCAAACAAGTTTATCTCCTCAGACCAATCGCCTGAGGGCTTGGTGAATGGTGCTACAAATGGTCAAAATTAATTTGGCTAGAGCTTTCTTTCCCTTTCCCTTTTTTTCTTCTCTTATTGTATTTTTCCCCTCCACCTTCCCTTGACTTTTAGAGATAAAGGCAGGCAGTAAGGTTGAAAAAACTGGGGCTTCCATTTCAGAAGTTCTCCTGTGTGCACAAGGTTATATTTACCTTGGAGATTTTGAAGGGGAACATCGAGTTGAGCCATAAAAACTGCTATGAAAAAAACTCATAAGAATCTTAGAATGGTGGGGAAGACTACAATTCTGATACTAAACTCTTCTCCCCAGATAAGCAGGGACTTATTCCCACTGACCTTTTGATTAGACTTTCAGTGGGAGATAATAGAAATAAGGATTTAGAATAGGGAGGAAAAACTGCAAGATACTTTCTCTCTGCCTTCACAACCCTGGCTAGGTTGAGGTTGCAGAGACAAAGACAGACAAGAAAAAAACAAGGAAATATTTTCCCTGATTTGTAGAAATTTATGGCATTATAAAATAGAGACTAAATTTGTTACTAAAACATAATATCTTTGTTGTAAATTTCCAAAATTATGGTTTGAATGTTTTTGTAAATACTAAAATAATTTAGTGGATTTTTTTTTTGGAGGTTTGCAGTTCCCAAGGACCAAGGGTGTGCAAACAGCACATCCTTCTTTCCCTTCCCTGAAGGGTGAAAGATTCATTGTTTTAGTAGAAGGTGATTTCACCCACCCAGAGAAAGCTAAGGGGAAAAAAAAGTGGTTTGCATTTGTAGTCTTTAGGCCTTATCAGGTAAAAATTTGGTCTTAGAAGGATGATTCACCTTACCCCTGTATTTTCTTCTAATGATTCAATGGAACTTAATTGTTTAATTGTAATTAATTGTTGCAATTTAGAAGCAGTCACCTAATGAAATGTACAAGTTTTGCAATTAATTGGTATTGTATAAGAAAATTTACACAGGAAAGGTTTAATGAAGTGTTGAATCAGAGTATAACAAGAAAGATGCAATTTTGAAGTTTGTAAGACTTTAATCAAAGTCCACTGGAATTTTTAAAAAGCGGGAAGGTTTAAGCAAATTGAAGTAAAAGGAGAATGGGTGGAAAGTTAAAGAAAGAGGAAAGCCATTTGCACTGACAGTGTGAATGGAGGATTTGAAGGTAAAGGGTTTGGAGTTAGAAAGAGAGGTTTGAGGAGGTTTTTAATCTCATTTAAAATAAAGATATGAGAAACTTTCTCTGCCTGTAAATTTGTGGGCACTAGTTAGAGAAATGTCTATTAGTAATTTCAGATAATATTCTATCAAGTAACAACATTTGCCAAATGGAAACTATAGAAATAAATTTGGATTTAAGGACAACATATTAAAATGCTGTCCTTCAAGGACTATTAGAAGGTGTTCCAATCCTTAGAGCTTCATGGAACCCAAGAGAGGCAGATGAGAATGTGAGATTGTCACCATAAACCTTTCAAAGTGAGCTAACTCAAAGCAGTGGGCTTTATAATTTGAGGTGTTGGCAGCTAATGACTATTGAGAAAACTGAGGGGTTTTTTGAATGTACCATTTGTAATTACAAATTCAGATTTGATTATATTGTGTTTCTCCTAAAACTAAACTATAATGTGGTCTCATTTAAAGTGAGATGTGTCCCCCATTAGGATAATTGTTGTGTTTGACCCTTTATGGGTAGGTCAGAACTTAATGATAACTAATGTTTAGCATTAAGTCAAATAGCTTGGATACTGCATAAATAAGAATTAAAAGTGCAGTTGCTCCAAAATTTGACTCTATACAGACAGTTCTTGCTTTATATAAGTTGATTCCCTAGACCTCTACTTAAAGCAATTTTTACATAATGAGAATTTGCCCATGGATATGGGGAAGGGAAAGCGGGAAGAATGTAATAAGGGAGGACCAGCACACAGTTCAAGGATATGTGAGGACCGGGGACAGAGAAAGGAGAGGAGAAGGAGGAACACATGGAATCCAGGCCTAGCCACAGTGGAGGACTGACTGGAACCAAGATGAAGAACAAGTCAGGGAGGGGGGCAAACACATGGAGCCAGACACAGACACATCAGGAGAGGATGAATGACAAGCAGAGGCCAGGAACAGGGTACCAGAGCATGGACAGATGGAAAACAGACACACAGGAGTGGGTAGGCAGAGTGGGGCAAAGAGCTCCTCCCTTGGAGGTCTCAAGCCAAGCCTTCATCTGATGGCTGTAGCAGTGTGGTGGTCTCTCCATTCATCACTTCTTCTGCTTTTACTTGGAGGATTTTTTTTTAGGAGTATTTTGGATTATTTTGGTGGTGGTGGGTGGGTAGAAGGCCATTGAGCACTAAGCCAAGGGGCAATAGCAAAGAAAAAGAGCACAGTAACTGTACAGTAAAGTTGACATGGATTTTTGTTGTTTGGAATGCAGATTTCTTTTCAGAATTCTTTATGTAAAATCGAATTTGCATAATGCAAATTTTTACATAAGGCAAAAGCTGCCTATACTTCTTTTTTAATGTGATTGATCTAGAGTGCCAAATTGATAGATGGATGAAGTGATTTTCTATATGATTTAGAAATGCATTTATTTGAACTGATGTTATTTAACTGGTGATAAGTTTTGTGTTATATTTTTAAAATCCACAGTGTTATTTATGCCATTATTGGCTTCTGTTTTTTCTTTTATTATGACTTTGGAAAAATTATTATATAAGAAATACTGTTAATTTGAAAAATGATACCCAGGGTGGGATGCAATGGTATCATTAGAAAATTAACTCTTTTTTTAGTCAGAATGCTGTGAAATTATACATTTTAAGCTATTTCTTGCTAGAGAATGTTGGGCTTTAGAAGCCCAAAAGAGGGGAATTGTGGGGAAAACTTCATTGTAATAACCTTTTATAACTTTATATTGTTATTACCTTTCATTGTGATAAACTTTATTAGAATGCTTGAACCCAATCCTGTTTAGATCATAGCCAAAGTTAGTGTTTTGACCTGTTCCAAACCTCATTAAAATGCATTTTAAGTCACCCACATACCTGATCTGGAAAATGCCTTTATGTAGAGGTTCATAAAGGAAAGCTGCCTCATAAAGGGAAGAAAGGAAAAAGTGATTTGTTCTCCTGATGTGTGTCTTCAAAATCCAGTATCCATATTACTCATCTAATGCAGGCTACTGAAGTGCAAGTACACTTTAGCCTAGATATATTCAGGAGGCTGTCTACCTGGAAATGAGAAAGGGATGTATGGAGGGAACATACATAGCAAAGCATACAAAATTAGATATAGTAGAGTCAAATGAACAGAAAGGAAAAAAAGTCCACTGTAATGTTAATGTAAATTTGAAGATCTTTCCCATCCATTAATAGGCCCACGTGACTTACTTATGTCACATGTGGTGGGAGGAGCTTGCTGAATGAGTGGAATAGGAAAGGGTGGAGCAGGGAGCAGTTAGAGCTGAGGGAGAGAGAGGGGGCAAGCTAGCTGGGCTGTGAGTGTGTTTGTGGGAAGGCCCCAGCAGCGGCTGGAAGGCTATGGAATGGAGTTGCTCTCTGTAGGGATAATGTGTTTTAACTTCTTTTTTGCTTGGATGGATTGGACTTACTGGTTTTGGGATTTGGTTTTCTGGTGTCTGAATAAATGTTTTGCTTCTGTTTTCTATATGGAGAGTCTGTTATGTTTTGCGATTCAGAACTACACTGGCATACTCATAACAATAGCAACCGTTGTGAATATTGCCTTGGGGATACATCTACTTATACTCATCCATTCTAAAATGATTAAACAATAACTTAGACATTAATATATTTCAGTATTTTATTTTGACAGTTCAATAGGAATATGAACACTGATTCATCTTTAAGACGAGGTTTTTGGTCATTTTTTGTGATTAAAAATAAAAAAAAACTGTATTCAGTTCTAGCTGAGAGGAAAAAACATATAGGGACAATTTTTTAAATGCATAGCATCTTCTCAGGGTTCTCTCTCAGCTCCTGCCCACATTGGTAGATTGGCTTCCCAGAGAGAGACTTACTTTTTCTTACCTCAGGATTCTAAAGTAACCCTGAGGGGCTGAAGAATTGTCGTTCATGACCTCCTATGCAGTATATTCCCCTTAATATTTATTTTTATTTTTAATAGCTTATTAACACAGTATTTATTTGTCTTCCCTCTGTCACACCCTGAGCCCATGGCTTTCCCCAGGGCTGCCTGGTAAGATGGAGGGGGAGGTGCACACAGGTTGGTAGAGATATGGAAGGACCAGGAGGATGAGGAGGAACATTCAGAAACATTGCGGGATAGAAATGGCTCCATCCCATGGTGAAGATGATGAGGAAGGCCACCATCAGGCAAAAGAGCTCCATGGTCTTACACAGGACAAAGCCCAAGATGTCGTGGAAAAAGAGCTGCAGCTTCATGGAGGAGTTCCTGTCATAACCAATTTTGAGACTTCCAAACACAGGCCCAATCCCAGCTCCAGAGCCAACCACTCCCAAAGTTGTAGCCCCAGTCCTGATGAACTGGGCTGCTGTGTCAATGTCCCTTGAGACGGTGCTAGTTTAGAATTCACATCTGGGGACAAGTGAGGTCAAGGGACCTGATGCTGCCAAAATGCCGAGGTTCTCATCTGTCTCATCTGTCTCCACCTCTGGCCTTTTTAGCACCACTGCAGATAACGGTCTACTCAGCAGCTGAGAGCTGCTCCTCACAAGGGCAAGGGTAGAGATGAACTTGGTGCAAGTGTACATCCTGGGGAGGGAGGGGCAAAGCTGAAGAGGGGCCAGTAGAACAGAGGAGATGGGGGGGAGGGGAAAGCTCCCTTAATATTTATTAACCAAGTGATGTCAATTAGTTTTTACAAAGGAATATTTACTGTATAACACAAGGGCATTTGACAAGTTGGGAGCACATTCTTGACCAGTACACATTCAGTGTCTGGGGAAAGTGGGCTCAAACTTGAGGCAAAAAGGTACTGAGGCACATATGTAAGAAATATGTAGACCAAGAGGTACTTTATGAACTCATGGGAAATACTTTTTTTCCTTGCAGGACTTCCCACCAAGTTCCCTATTTAGTGCTATATTGCTGATAAACAAGTTGCTCTTGTCTCAACTGGGCTAGCACCTTGTAGGGTATAGTGTCTCATATAACAGGTCAATCTGCTTTTAGGATGGGTCAAACTGGTTACCCAAGTCTGTCCTGCTTCCTCCCTAGATTTGGCTGCTCCTGCTGTCTTCCCTCTCTCCAGAGAAGAGCCTCTATGGAACTCCAGAGAACTAGTTTGAATTGGACATATGGACATCATATTTTAAAAGCATTCTATCAATTTGCTGAGAATAGAAAATTTTTCCTGGAGGGATGGTGGTGGAGAAAGAATAAAATGAGAGACTGGCCAATGAGGGTCCAGTACCTGGAGCATGTACAATATGCCCTTCCTGGGTCCATGGAGGTTTGGTGAGCCTTTGTGAAAGTTCTCACATAGCTGTGAATGCTTGTTACCACCATTTTTGTGTTTCTTATTTCCTGATGTTGAATGAATATCCTGACATGGGAGCACCCAAGCATCCGGTAATACAAAGAGATCCATCAAAGTCATCTGAGGACCCAGAGCCAGTGGCAGAAGCAGCCAAGTCTGGTGAGGAGCCATTGGGAGACTTAATTGACCCATCTCAGCAGTATATTTCTTGAATTTGACATGTAGCTGGCTCAAACTCCTAGGTCCTGTGGGGATCACCTCTGGCATGAAATGGAGAAGGACAAACAGAAGAGGAACCCCCAGGCTCATTTCTTGGAGGCAGGGTAAAAGAGGAAAAGCAGGGACAGGAAAACCCTTCCTCTCTCCCTGATTCAGTTTGTGGCAGCCTCTGGACAAAGAAAATATAGAGCTGCTGAAAAGAGCACAGCAGAGAGTGGCTGGAAAAGGAAGAATAGTCAAAAAAGGAAGCAAACATCTCAGCATGGCTGGTTTTGAATACAAAGGCAGCCAATCAAAGGAGGCTAACTGCCCCACCCCCCACCACCACCACATACACATGTGATAGGGGACATAGGCCTCCATATGCCCAAGAGATAGAGATAGATAATAGACAGAGATGGAGACAGAGATGGAGAGACAGATAGATATAGAGATCTATACACATATATGTGTGTATGTGTGTGTATCGAGAGAGATACATATTTGTGTGTGTGTGTGTGTGTGTGTGTGTGCATAGTACCCCTTGGGCAACCCCTACAATCACAGGACAGGTTTCCTATGGGATGGCTGCCATGGGTTCCAGGTATTTTGTGGGTCCATACTCCTAAAACTATAGTACATACACCCTTGACAACATATTTGACTTTTGGTAGTTAGCCAGAAATCACAATTAGCTCAAAGCAAAAGATTTTACTGAAGTGACATCGTGAGAAATGTAGAAGCAAAGTCTATTAGGGCTTGGCCAGATGGTGGGGGTCTAATTTGAAAAGCCTCCTTGAGAAACTCAGAAAGGTGGTGGCTGACTAACATCTTTACCTAGGAAAGGCAGAAGTTTCAGGTAGTGAGAGAGGCATCTTGAAAATGGATAACATTACATATGTCATAGCCAAGGCAAGGGTTCATCTCAAGATCCTCACCAGATTGAATTGTTTCATTGTGCGAACAAATCTTTCTGATAGTTGTTATGGGTGTAACTGCATCAACTCTGAAATTTCAGCAGAGAGGAAACTTTATTCTCACCCACCCAACTAGACCTTTTTTATTACCCCAAGAACCAGGGTGACAATGAGGTCTGAGTCAGGATGTAGCTCTCATTCAGGTGAAAAAGCGTGGGTCAATCCCTAGTGTCATAGGTAAAGGAAGAAATGCTTTGTAATCTGAGAGCCATCAAAGCTAAGCATATATTTTCTCAAAGGAGTCTTAAGCACACTCCAAATACCTTGAAGTTTCTCTCAAAGGTCTACATTCAATATACCTCATTTTAGAGAAATCCTCTAGTTCAAGGACTATTTGTATACGTTTTCAGGTAGGTAGCTCAAGTAGTTCAATATTTTGCCAAACAATTCAGAAATTGCGCTTGGTATCAAGGACTGACCAAAATCAGTTTTCAATGACCTTAACGTGGATTATTGATATAGTTGTATATCTTTATACTGATGCGCTGCTGTGTGCCTTCAACTGGAACTTCCTTGGTTTGCCAAGCTGGCCTTCAGAGATGGCATTATTCTCCTCGTTCCAAAAAAATTAATGTGGTACATGTTTATCAATTTCAGTTACACCGGTTCAAAAAACATCTATTTTGTGCAATACAACCTACAATTAAAGTGTGAGTTGTCTTAATGGCATTATGTAGGCTAACAGCATGTGTAGGATACTTGGCCAAAGTTAACCCTATTTAAGATATTCTAGCCAGGTGCAACATACCTAACTACTGAGGCTTGATAGAACAACATCCTCCGAAGAACACACAAGGCTTAAGATGAAGTGGTATTCGGTTTGGGGTAGTCATCTAGTCTTCCTTTTGTAACGGGAATGCGTCACATGCCCAGACCTCTTTAAGATGGTGTTTTAATGTGGAAGATGTGGAAGATGTAGAGGTTCCTAAGGAGCTGCTTCTGGGAGAATCATGAGATTCTGGAGGATGCGTGGACATTTCATAAATGGTTTTGGTTTGCATAACCACATGGTGAAGGGGAGACCCTATCATCAATTTTGGAGGCATTCAAAAAGGCCTGTCAGCTGTGGTTACTTTCTCTACCTCATTGTCCACAGCTGTGCTCTGTTGTCTGGTAGAGACTAAACTGTGAGGGGAAACACCTCAGCACTCTCTTCCCTTCTAAGATCATAAGATACTTCAAGAAATGGGACTTCCTTAGCCTGTTTGTTCTTTTCACATCTAGGTGCAGAGGGTGGAAACTATTCTGGGTCAGGGGTGTGAGTTACAGGAATCTGGGAGTCAGAATTCAGGCTGGGTGTTGCAGCCAGACTAATATTGATGCCTTGAGGAGTTACAAGCAATCTTCGGGAGTGACTTTCTGGACTTTAGCCCAATAAAAGGACTCATTCAGCAGTGATGTCATCTTTAGAGATGGAACTTGGTGGGACCATGGGACCACTACTATGTATGAAATGAGCTAAGTTTAGAACTCAAGTCCTCCTCCCTTCAGAGCAAAGTAAATGGGGGGTGAAGGCAGGAGCAGGGGCAAAAGCCCCAGAAGGGTTGGGGGAAATGTTTGTATATTTGTTCTTGCTATGTATTTGTAGCAAATATTTCCTTTTTAAATGGTACCTAAATGTAACCGGGGATGGGGCCCCCAAAATGGAGGAAATAGTTGCTCAAGACACAAGCCTATGACAATAGAGAAAAAACACACAAAACCCTTGGGGTACCTGAGAATCCTGAGGGAGAAATGTACCCTGCTTGCCTCTGAGAGGGTGTTACCAGAACATACTATATATTATGTTTAATTTAAGCAAAGCCCAGATGAGGGGCTTTTATTACTTTCAAATTTTATTGAGACTTAATAATTGAAGCCGTCAATATGAAGTCAGGTTATAGGATGGAGATAGAGTAGAACAGGGTTTTTTTTTCTTGATTTATCTAATTTGCTAAAGTGTATAGGGTATAGCCCCTGTTAATGGACCCAAGTGACATCTAATACCTAGTGCTTTGGGACTACCTTCTGAATAGCCAGCAAAGCCTATAGTGCCATTCTGCCAGGCTTAGCTCCTGTTAAATAACACTTAAGTCTTAACTGCATTCAGTTCTGGTTGGAGCCAGCTGCTAAAACTCTCCCACAAGCTTGCTGATGTGGCGTGGTTATAATTTGCCTGCTTTATTCTGAGAAGGTCTTTTGTTACTGGTTCATGTTCTTTGATACCATTGCCCCTCTTTCAACATGACAGCTGCCATGACAGGCCCTTTGTTTGAAAGCCATATTTTGTACCAGGGTAAATGTGGGTCTCCTATAGCACTCTGCCTTCAACTGGAACTCATATCCCACTGCTTATGTAGGAAACCACCCTATATCCCACTCCATGAGAAAGTGAGAATAAAGGCGGGTACATGGAACTCTATCCTTGCCTGAATTACATCCACCTGTCCATACTTTCCTATGCTGTGTTTGTCTGTATCAATAAGCCATTTTGATCCACCTTAATGTTGCTGATATCATTCATCTGAATTCATACAAACCTAAATTTCCATGACAACCTTGTTAACCAAGGACACAACAAAATAAATTGTCTGGACCATCTATCTTCACTTCCCATGGCAGAATAACTGTCTGAATTTGAGGTGGACAAGAATGTGAGTGTATAAACTAGGATTTGAGCACAAATACCTGAAATATTTTGTACGGGAAAGAACTAAACTATTCTCTGTTAATTCCCTTTAAGTGGGAGTTTGGGAGGATGGGATTAAGCTCCTTCTGATATCTTATGGGACCATATCTTTAGCAATCAAGACTTCAAAACAGTTATCTATGACTCCTTATATACTTCTCTCTCTAGTTCATGGAGTTTCTGGTGGTTTGTAGAACTGGAAAGTTATCTGATAATTCCTGAGTCATTCTTAGGATAACTTTGTGGGATCTTATTGACTCTGAATGACACTGGCAACTACATAGCTCTCTGATACAAATTCATGCCACTACAGGTGTCCTCAAGGGCTGCTAGGTGGCACAGTGGATAGAATGCTAGGCCTGGACTCAGGAAGACTCACCTCCCTGAGGTCAGATCTGGTCTCAGACACTTACCAGCTGTGTGACCCTGGGCAAGTTCCTTAACCCTGTTCTCTTCAATTTCCTAATCTGTAAAATGAGCTCTAAAAGGACATGGCAAACAGCTCCAGTATCTTTGCCAAGAAAACCCCAAATGGGGTCAGAAGGATTCAGATATGACTGAAAAACTACTGAACGGCAATAATAACAAAGGTGGCCTCTGAAATATCAGATGTGCAGACTGCAGCTTTGATAAATCCTTTTTAATAACATAGTTTACTTTTTATCTTAATTTAATATTTTATTTTTCCCAATTGCATGTAAAAGCAATTTTAACATTCCTTTTTTTTTTTTTTTTTTCAAATTTTGAGTTCCAAGTTATAGTTTGTTTTTAGCGGAGGACATTCCACCACCCTAAACAAGGTGAAGGTGTGGAAAGTTCCCAATTCAACAAATGGTTATCGAGAATGCTCAAGGTATTATCGTCTTCATAAGAATCATAAAGTTATGTTGTAGCTTCTGTTCATAATGAAGAGTTAATTAGCTTGACAGTGTTCTGGTTTGAAACTTATTCAGGCCAGTCCCTCAGTAGTATAGGTTTGATATTAAAACAAAATGAGACACTCACAAGTTATTCACCAGTTAACAAAAAGATTTGCTTAGCTTTACCAGAAGGAGGATATTTAATAAAGATAGTCATTGAGTATTCCTCAAATTGATTCAGCTCATTGAAACTTCCTTGCCTGAGCTATGTATCACAATCCATCAGCCAAGTATGAGAACAGCCCTAGAAGTTCTCATGGCTGCTTTGTACTCAGGTGAAGAGGAAGTAATGTCAACAATCTGAGCCTCTAGTCCTCTGAGCCAACCAAGTCTCAAGGAAGGTCTTAATACCCTTCGTGGAAATATTATCCTAACTTTCATGGCCGAAGGGTTACGTTATCGCTCCTACCATACTCCACTCATTGATGGTGAGGTCTTCCACCACTGGAATGACTCTAGGGCTGTTACTGTTATTCTGACCACCAGTATTCAAGAAGCCTAATACATGCAACGCTAAAGGAGGAAGAGAAAAACTTAAAACAGAAAGAGCAAAGCCAAAACAATTTAGCAATCATTTTCCAGTTAATGCCCTAAGGAATGACCAGTTCTGGGAGAAACCTAGGAAGGATGAAGTTCCAGGTCTATATGATCAAGTCTTTGCGGTGCGTGATGCCAAAGCTGTCCAGTTCAGGAACACAACCAGAAACATCAGGGCTACAGCAAAGATACTTCCTGCACAGTCACCAATCCTCATCCCAGGTCAGAAAGAATTGCCCCATACAATCAATCACTTAGTATCTCCTGGTCCACTAGCTGGGACTCCCTCCCAACACGCTATACAGGAGATCCCATGGTGTGGGGGTGGGTAGAGATGGAGAAAGTACAAATTTTTGCCTCATGAGAAACCTTTAAAGGGTTGCCACCGTCTTCTCTGGGGGCTGATAAGATACTTTCACTTCCTTATTGCCAGAAAGCCCTCTCCAATTTCATAGCTTGTTCCTCTACCTAGGAGTGGGGAACCTGCAGCCTTGAGACCATATGTGGCCCTCTAGGTGTAGCCCTTTGACTGAATCCAAACATCACAGAATAAATCCTTTTATTAACGTGATTTGTTCTGTGAAGTTTGAATTCAGTCAAAGGGCTGCACTTGAGGACCTAGAGAGCCACATGTGGCCTTGAGGCCACACATTCCCCACCCCTGATTAGACTAACTTCTTTCCTGATGCATGAATCCCTACAATAGCATCTCTTGCAAGTGGTCATGTGGTCTTCTTGTCACTGAGATCAGAGGAAAGATTTGAAAGATATGGATGTGTATTGATTAATGAACTTTGAACAAAAGTGTGAGAAATAATTCATTTGGACCCCTACTCTATTTCAATCAATATTAATCAGTTTGATATTCTACATAAATCATATAGGAATAGATAGGTTCTTAGAGTGGACTTCATACTTTAATGTAATGCTCCCTACTTGTTTACCAAGTTATGAGGCTCACTTGTACAATCACAAGAATGCTGACAAAAGTATCTCCATCCTGTTTTTCTCAAATTCCATGTCCAAACCCAGCATGGGTTGGATGCTTTGGTGCTTTGGAAAGTTCCCCCAATTTATTTTTGTACCTCTAGACCTCTCTCTCTTGTCCAACATGAGCAAGTAACCATCTTCTGACCATAGTCAGTGGAGATGACCCACGTTTTGCCCAACTTCTGATCCCTCCGCTGATATGTCATTGTTAGCCCCTAAGAGGATGGTCTACCAACCAATGAGATTCTGTATTTCGCCATGCCTCTTTTGTATATTTGGAAACTGTATAAAAACAAGGTCCTGGAAGAAGGGGGCATCTCATATTGTGAGGAAAATCTGAGGTCCACTTCATTAGAGGAGACCATGGACCCTTGAATAAAGTCCCATTGAGTCAGAGCTCTGCCTCAGTCTATTTTATTGTAGGTTGGACAATTTTAATCCCCACAAAAGGACTAAAGTGGACCAGTACACTATGAGATGGGTGCAAGATGTCCTAGATTGTCTGCTAGACATCCAGTGGTTTCCAATTCTGTACTTGCATAGTGGATACTATCAGATTCCTATGTCTGAAGAAGACAAGGAAAATACCATTTTTATCCGTTCACCTGGATATTACCAGTTTTGAGAGAATGCCCCAAAGCCTCTCAGGGGTGCCAGCCACTTTCAAAAGACTGATAGAAAAAGCATTTGGGGACATGAAGTGTCTGGAAGTCTTAGTGTACTTTGATGCCATCATTATCTGTAGTAAGACACTGGAGGAACATGAGGAGAAATTGAGGAAAGTGTTAAATTGGCTGGCGGAAGCTGGTCTGAAGCTGTTAATGGACAAATTTTGCAGAGCTTTTATTAGGTATGTGAGTCACACTGTTTCCCAATAAGG
Organism: Trichosurus vulpecula; assembly: GCF_011100635.1. Taxonomy (NCBI): domain Eukaryota; kingdom Metazoa; phylum Chordata; class Mammalia; order Diprotodontia; family Phalangeridae; genus Trichosurus; species Trichosurus vulpecula. The sequence continues at coordinate 477,615,578 of NC_050573.1, forward strand.
TGTAAGCACTGATCCAGAGAAGATAGAAGCGCTTCTCAAATGGCCACTCGCACAAAATCTTTAAGTTATAAGAACTTTTCTGGGATTTAGTGGTTACCATTGCAAACTTGTTAAAACTATGCTGTTATTGCTGAACCATTAAATGACCTCACTCATGCACGTGTAATTGCAGAAATGCAGAGCCAAGAAAGGCAAAATTGTCTGAAATCCTACCAAATTTTTAGAGAAAAATGGACAAATATGGAAAAGCCCTCAAGGATTTAATCAATTGCCTTATCCATGTACTGATTTTGGCTTATTCAGATCCAAATAAACCTTTTTTTCTCCACACAGATGCCAACCTGGAAGGTTTGGGAACCGTCCTATACCAAGAGAGTGATGGTCACCAGAGGTCAATTGCATTCAATGGAAGAGGTCTGATAGTGAGTTGCTACCCTCTTCATAAGCTTGAGTTCTTGACTTTAAAGGGACCATTACTGAGAAGTTCAAAGACAATATATATGGAGCAAAACTCCAAGTGTGGAGTAATAGCAATCTATTGACATATCTTGATCAGTAGTACCAAGCTTGCCAGAGATGGGTAGCCACACCGTGTGCCCTAAGTCTGGCAAGACCTATAATATGTGTGCAGACACTTTGTGCAGAATGCCATAGAATATTAGAACTGTGGTGATGCCAGAAGAAGGTGTGAAAGCAAGCTGTGACATTCAGGGTACTGGACTATAACTTGGGGAAACATAGCTGAAAGTACAGCATTTCTACCAGACAGCATGCAAGTACATATGTAAATCTCGTGATTTTGAGCCCATCTTCTTGCCACAATTTTCTGCAAATGCCTCATAGTGAAAACAGATATCTGATGAAAGACTAAGAGAAACAATACAAGCCCAAAAGCAGTGTAATAATCCTACCTGCATGATGTTCCAGACAGCAAGAAGGCACATTACTGTTGGGGCAACGGCAGAAGTTGGAGCTATACACTGGAGTACTGTATAAGATTGTGATTTATCCCATAAATAGAACCAGGAAGCAGCTGATACTACCCAAAGCATGTCACTTAATAGCCATGAATGCCTTGTACGATGACTTTGGATATGTGTATCAAGAAAGGGCCTCAGAGCTGGTAAGAAACCAACTTTACTAGCCTAAGATGTCTGCAGATGTCACCAAGAAATGTGAAACACGTGCCAGATGTGTATAGAGAGCAACATTACCAATTTGTTCTACATACTTGAAACACATAAGTACCAGCAAGCCTTTTGAACGTATCTGTATTAACTTTCTATCCCAAAAAATATGTGTTTTATCTCAGAGGCAACTGACAGTTTCATCAAGCATGCACAAACATACCTAACCAGAAACCAAAAGGCATCTACTGTTGCAAAAGTGTTATGGGAAAAGAATTTCTCAGTATATAGATTTCCTGCCAGGATGCACTCTGACTGAGGTGGAGACTTTAAGGGAAGCTACTGAGGGAAATGTTTGCCTGGGCAGGTACCAAAAAAAATCTAGTACTATTCTTTACCATTCTTAAGGACACTTATAAATGTTTTAATCACACACTGTTGAACATATTGGGAACTTTGGGACCAGAACAAAAGGTTCAGTAGGGTCAACATGTATCATTTCCAGTACATGCATATAATTCCAACAGGAACAATGCTACAGGATTTTACCATACTAGCTCAAGTTGGGGTGAGAAAGCTCCTATGGTATGTGTGGGGCCTTGCCTGAGATAAAATTTGGGACCTCTGGAGAAATCTCCACCTAGAGACTATAAGATCCTAGAGAAAGTTGGCAAATGTTTTTGGTAAATATGATTTTGATTTTGCCCCCAGGGAGTATTTCCTCACAAGTCAGTTTCAATGGCATAATTTCTACTTGTTAAATGCTTGACTGTTTAAGTACTGACACTTTTTGTATTATTGAATTCTGTATAAACATCAGTATACTGATATATTCTATATTATTGAATACTGCATAAGTGCTGATGCTAAGTCTGTTGTGAGAAATTTGGAATCACTAGATTGCTACTGTCTAGAAGAAATGTTAATATTTTTGCATTTAAATAGACCTAGATTACTTGCCTTTTATGAAAACAAAATGCTCTACAACTTTTTAGGGTTAAAATGCCTGTACCTAAAAAAAGATCCACAACTAGCTGATATTGTTTGCTACTTCTCTAATAAAAAACCACTTTTTTTTTTTTTATCCTGTTGGGTGAGTTTGCAATTCCATTTGGTTTAGCCTAGCAGTTTAGCCTAGCCTAGCAAAGATCCATGGCACAATTTCAGGTACCCTTGGGGATAAAGCAGCTGGAGGAAATTGCCTGGACCTCTATGACGATCACCCGTGCTAGATGAGTTAGTGTGGCCTGTGTAGAAAGGGACGCTTTTTGTGCAGATCCCAGTTGGATGTTCTTATGCAATGAGGGAATCGTTGAAAAAGTTTCCACCTGGGACAGTTTTCTTATTTGAGAAAGGAATGAAGTGAAATTGACTCCAGATCCTAAACCCATATTGGGAGAGTGTCATGTAGCTTGGAAAGCTCAGTGAAGACTAAATTTCTGTTTGAGATGGAAACTAGTTTTCTTTCATCTTTCTTCTGCTTGTGGGTTGAGTAAGGTTCTTTAAGGCTGACACTAAACAAGCAGAAACATTTGGTAAACTGTACAATGTTTTTTATTTTGTTGGCTAATTTGAGGAGCTTTGTGAAATGTTTCTTGTTCTATGACTCTACAAAATTTCGTATTTGGAAGTAACTGTGATTTTCATCTCTATGTATTGAATGGCATATGATAATGTAACATTGGCTATTTTGAGACTTGACTGTACAGTATTGGGGAAGCAAGTGAAAGAACATGCTTGTGCCTCTTCAGGCATCATAGAGACCTGTTCTGAATTTGGGACAAGAACTGTGAAAAAAGAAAAGGAAAAAAAATGTATCCCTGCCTGTTTGCTGAGAACAATAAACTCTAAACAGGGGAAAATGCATTATCCCATTTTCTCTGGGCATGCACAGTTTGAACTTAAAGATAGCTTTGAGGGGCCTGCAAGCATGCTCTGTTTGCCTAGCATGGAGCCTTCTGTATCTCCCACTGCATGCGTGAGGATAGCCTCCTTTAATTGGCTGCCTGCATCTTTGAAAGTAGTGAGACTGGACTTCCAGGGCCAAAGCCAAGATGGTGGAGTAGAGAAAATGCTCCTCTGAGCGCTCCCAACATTTTTCTCCAAACAGCTTTAAAATAATAACTCAAATAGATTTCTGGAGTGGCAGAGTAAGACATTTTTCCATTCCAAAAAAACACAGGAAGTCAGGAAGAGAGATCTGTGACATGGGGATAATTTTCAAAATCAACTAAGAGTGGGAGAGGAGAAATTAGGTAAAGAAATGAAAGAAAAGGAAGAAAATCATGAAAAGACAATTTGTCAGTTGGTTGATTAGTTGTTGTCCTTCATTCTTGAAGAAGACCAAAATGACATCACTATGTTGGAGTCAAGTTACAGTGTGTCTGACTATGACTGATAAGATCAGTATGACTTGGAAGGCTCCACTACAGGTAGGGCACAAATAATCCACATGAATATTTGGAGTGGAGAGGTGTCTCAAGAACTGCATCAGATGTTTCCAGAGGAATAGATGGAAACATGTCTAGGGAGACACACCTATGAAATGTACAACTCTACTGCTGTTTACTTTTTCCCTTTAAACCTTTTGTCTGTAAGGCCTACTTATTGAAGGGGATTGCCCTCTTTGATTTTATCAAAATGTTACTAAAGGGGATTGCCCCCTTTAATTTTGTCAAAGCACCTGTCCAACTCTCCCTTTTCCCCTCACATTATCTCCTCTCATAAGCCCCACAGTTATAAACTCTTGATGAAGTGTTTATCATATCAGTTAGTGGTTCATCAAGGAGGCTCTGCTTCTGAATAGAATCAAATAAGGGAATGAGAGAAATGATTAATAACCAATGATCTGGGGAGATTCAGATTTCCTCTTTTCTTTTATCTTCATTTCAAGAACTCAGTCTCTGAAGGTTGAGCTAACCTTCTCTATCCAGACCCCATTATCATGAACCTGTCATTTATTCCTTTTGGTAGGCATACAAGCTTGTTAACTAGATTAGTTTTGATCACAAAACCTACTCTAGCTTGGTGGTGCTCCCTTTCACTGTGGCCACTCCAGAAGAACATGTATCCAGCTCTGACTTAGGTGAGCTGGCCTTCATTTGCCAGCCTTGTTTCACTCAGGGCTGCTATTTGGATGTGATAGCTGCTGATTCTCTCACAAGAGCTGTTGTCTTTTACATCTATTGGATTTCATATTATCCATAAATGTGTGCCCATTCCTTGTACCAATGGTGATAGGATCATCTTTGCAAAAGTTTTTGTATTTTTTTTTGTGTGTTTTGTGTTTTAACTGCAGGGTGTGATGCCTGATTGCTCCAGTAAGCAGGTCAGGGTTGGGTGAAGCAAACAACTTTTAGGGCATCTTTTCTAGCCCCTTCCTTATGCCAGGAAGTGAGCAGTGTGGTTCTTCAAAAAGGTTGCTCAGACACCCAGGGGGCAGCCAAATTCTACTGTTGTTTCAGTCCAGTGAGAAGATGACCATATGGGCTGGGTTGCCTGAGTGCCGGGTTGTGAATACATCTCCCAGTGTATCTGCATGTGCTGCTTCATCACTTGCCTGTCACCACAGGACTATGAGACAGGTAAAATGGTAAAATGGTATGGGTGATGTCTTTGATTCACACATAAATTGGATTTAAGTGAGGCAGAGCTGCAAGAAGTCATGAGCCTCACTCTCTCTCAGAGTCATCAGAGTTTAATGGTAGGATAAAAGTAAAGACGTCTGGTGACAGCCCAGAATGCAGTAAATGATGTTGGCATCTTTGATGTTTAACCAAGCTCTATGCCCTCCACAGTGCCCACTTCAACTGCTTTCATGGCCTTTGGAACAAATTATTCTCATCTGCTCATTCCACTGGAGAAAGTCTTCACATGCTTAGAGTAGACACCCCCCATAACTCATTGAAGGGTTTAAGACTTCTCAGTTACCCCCACTGTCCGCTGAAATAGTTTACGCAGGTGTGGCTACTGTGGATGCCACAGCTTCTTGGAACCACAGGTAAGAGTTGGGTGAATCAGGTGCACACCAAAGGTGGAAAACAATCCTGAAAAGGGCTTGGCAGCCCTTTTGATAGCTATGTTAAATATTGTAGACCAGGCCTAAGTTAGGCTTAGTCTAACCACTCATATGTGAGGTTTTAAAAAGCAATAAGCCCTCATGGATCATGTAATTCAACTGAAGTATACTTTAATAAATGGGCATTAAAAGAACACCCTTTAAAAAGACACGTTTCAAAATTTAAAAAAAAGAATAAAGGTTATCTTTTTATTTTTTATCACTTCCACATGCACTAGGAGAGAAGAATCCAGAAGAGCATCCCATAAGCAGTAAAAATTCAGCAATTCTGTAGCAACCTGAAGGCAATAAAAAGCTCAACAGTATGGCAGTCATTTGGTATTACTTATGGGCAGTAAGCTCAACCACACCCTTTGATAGCCTTTTCCCTTCCAGACTAAGCCTTTTAAACTTAGAGCCATCAGCCACGTAAAGTGTCACACAGGGCTAAGTGAGGAGACTGTGATGGAAGATGTGCCAGCTGTAGTCATAATAACTGCAGACACATGAGTAAGCTTTGGCTGTCAATGGTGAGGTCACACCAACCACTCCTCCCCAATGAATTTCTACTAGTACAATCAGTAACATACACTTGGGGTCTGTCAGAGCCGCAGCAAAAGACAGAGCCAGTTCCTAGTTCAGGACTGTGAAGAGGAAAATGTGAAAACCTGAAGGAAATTAAACTAAGGAGGGAAGGGTCAAGAGAGCAGAAGCAGACTAGACAGAATCTAATCACTCCATCCAAGAGTAGAGAGTGGAGTCTAATCCAAACACAAAGTTCCAATACAGAAAATGAGGCTAAAGTTATGAGGAAAAAGAAGAAAATGTTGAAAAAAATACTATAAAATGAGAAGTCCCCAAAATACACACAAATAGAGTTGCACCACAAATTCAAGTAGTACTTCAGAGAAAAAAAAAAAGGCTTATCCACAAGAATACCAAAAGTACCTGGAATAAAATCCTTCATTTCCTTAAATGTTTAATTCCTCTCACTTCTTTTGGGTAAGTTATTCTTGGTTGTAAGTTTTTAATCTTTTGGAATATTATATGCCAAGATCTCCTCTCCTAATGGTAGATGCCAGGTCTTATGCGATCTTTAGTGCTTTAACTTTCTTTCTGGCCACTTTGCAGTATTTTGAAAAATGACTCAGAAGCTCTGGATTTGTTTGTTTTCTGGAGGTGACCAATGGATTACACTTTCATTTTGGACTCTGGTTCCAATAGATCTAAGCAGTCTTCTTTTATGATTTCTTGAAGCATAGAATGTAAGTCTAACTCCTGCTCCATCCCTTAAATTCTTAAGTTCTTTTTCTTTGAACTCTTTTATAAGTCAGATGTTTCTGATAGTATGTACTTCACAGTTTCTATTTTTTCAATTTTGTTCAATTATTTCTTCTTCTCTCATGGAAACATTATTTTCTGTTTGATTATTTTCAGGGAGACTGCTATTTGGAAAAGGCTTGGTACCTCCTGTACTAAGTTATTTATTTTCTTTTCTATTCTTTACTGAGAATTCTCATTTCATTCTTAATTTTTTATCTCTTGCTTCACTCCAAGAAATAAGTTCTTATGGCCATACTTAAAAAAAATCTGAGATTCTATTTGTAATTGCTACGAGTTGTTCTATTCTTCTCTGTTTGTGTCTTCAATGTCCCTGGATACATAACATTTCAACACCAGTAATTGGTATCTTTTATTGTTTACTCTATTTTTAGCTCTACTTTCTGAAGTGGGACCTTGTGTCAGGACCAGGATCCACTTACTCTCTCACATAGCATTGCATGGCTTTCTTTGGTTCTAATTCATATCATTTTAGGTTCTGGATACTTTCCTTCACTTCCATTGGTGTCTGTGCAGCTCAGAGTGCTGGCAAATTTCAGGTCTGCCTGTAACCTCCTGCTGTGGAGTGTTGCATTCTTCAAAGCCTTCAGGTGGCTGAGGTCTTGCAAACTCTCAGAGTTTGAAGAGACAGATCTGTCTTGAGATTTGTTGGCTCTCATTCCCACCACATCTGAAACCTGAGCGCCCTAGTTGTTCCAGAGTTTCCTTTTTGGAGCACTCACATCTTCCTGCTCTCTGGAACACAATGTTGCTCCAGGTGTCAGAGTATTTTTAGTTCATAGTGAAGAATTCTGAGCTCTATGCTTGCCCCAATTTTTCAAGATGACCCCTTCTTTAGTACCTGCAGGCTCCTGAATGTTCCCCTGTACTGTCCAAGGCTGGATGAAGGCACTGTAGCTTTTTGATAGATTTTTTTCCTAAGCAAAATTCAATCTGGTGCTTTTTTTTCCTTTTTATCTTTGCTGGAGTGCTTTTGTGATATCTAGCCTGTTTTACTCCTTTTTACCAGGCTATCTTAACCGGTAATGTCTTGCCCTGTTTTCTTACACCATTTTTATGAGATCCCTAACAGATTCGTAGATGAGTAATGTTCACCTCCAATTTTGCACTCACTGCTTTTCATGAGATAAAAACTGCAAAGGTTCAAAATAAATTGTATTTGGAAATAATATTTCAGGGCTAAATATAAGATTGCTCTAAAAACATTAATCTATAATGCTCAATTCTTACTTCTCAGGTAAAATGTGGCAGAGACGAGATTTGATTACTCAAATCTTAGTGCCTAGTTAAATAAAAATTAAAATTATACTCCAAGATTGTGCTGGGCAAGAACTTCATTAAGTTGGGTAGAACTGCCATGATTTATTTTTCTAACATCAGCCAAAAGTAAGAAGTATTTCATAAAAGTTAAATCGTAGCATATGAGAAATTGCTTTCACATACTTTATATGCACAAATATGCAGTGAACTTATTTCATAAAAATTCATTTATTTAATTTTGGTTTATTGTTGGCCCACAATGGCAAAATAGATTATTTAGGAAAAGGATAAATTACCAACGTGTACAAATATAATGGACTAACAAATTGCATATAGTATAAAAAGGATCCTCTGAAAGTATCTAAAAAAGTAAAGGCAGAATGGCATGAGTTGAAAAGGTAGTGTTTTAAAGCAAAACCCAAAAGTACTATAATTTTTTTTAAACACAAACACCAATCCTATAACAGTAAAATATTCCCTGCTCATCAAATACTTTATTGCAGAATGGAAGGTGTAAGTGGAAGAAAAGAAATAGAGTGCAAAAATGATTGCCATATATTTGCACAGGAAGCAACAGAATGGTCACCTATAGTGTTGTGCGAGATGATTCTAGAAATGCTTCTGAATTAAAGGGAAGCAACTGTTTTCAGATACAGAGAAAACAAAGACTTGAAAAATCAAAGAGTATCTTGATGTTCAAGGAACAATTTATGATGTGCCAAGGTATGATATACACTGAAATAAAGTGGGATTTTTCTTTGCAAAGCTACGTTACACATGGCTACGTGAATCGCTCTCAGCACAAAAAAATCTGATGTTTTATCAAATGTTTATGAAAATGTCATTTCCATGTGTCTTATGGTACTCTAATGTGGAGTTATTGAGCATCAGTCCTGAGATTATACACAAATCAGATTTTTAAAAACTATGGGGAAAGGGATTCATTCTGAAGTGAAATGAGAAATAAGCAACCCAACAGGTAATAGTAAGCTCAGACACATAGATTTAGAGCTGGGAGGGACTTTATAGCACTATTTATCAACTGGCCCTCTTTAGAAAAAAAAAATCACCCAATTTAAAACAAGTACAGTAAATGTCTCAGCAAATAAATTCTCCTTTTACAAACTTAGTGCTATCAAACATATGTTATAAATGCTGTAGATGCTCATTTCTGAGAACTATTGATATTTGAAGTTAAGATTATTATGTAACAAAATTACATTTGTAGTTTTTCTACTTGGAATATCAGGTAAATTAGAAAACCTGCAGAAGTCTTTGAAACCGTTCAATCGGAAGATATGATCTCTTCTTTGATATTAAGCTATAGAAAAAGTCTCTGTATTGCAGACAATCTTCTCTCAAGCGGTCCTGGGTGGCAAATGTTGTTTATACATGCCTGCTATAGCTTTGGCAGCACTGTAGATCATTTGTCGCCGAGACATGCCAGTGAAAGCAACATGCCAATCAGTCCGGTTGACATGTACCAAGTTCTTCTCAAGCACTTCACCCACAGTTACCAAAAGGCCTGACCATTTTAAATTATAGTCCTGGGGAGTGAGATTTTGAGCCTGTGGAGTAAAAAGATTAGCTGTTACTAATAAAATTAACTTAAAAGGTGCTCATAATATACAAGTAGGTGGATCTATTTCAGTTACATAGTCAAAAATGATTAATGCAAATCTTCAAGATAGATTGCCACATTATCTATGAAATGAACTTGTAAGACTATGCAAGAAACAAAACAGAAGAACCTCTTATTTTAAACCGAGAAGTAATGCTAAGCTCATTTTACTGTACAAATATAAATTATCTCAAATTTAAGAGCTCCTATAGAAAAGTGCTATGATCTGATCATAGAAAGGACATTGGAGTGAGAGTCTAAAAGTTCAAGCTCTATTATTAAGTTTGCCTTAGTAGTATTCACTTTTTTAAAGTCAATTTTAACATTATTATAAATAGTCTAACATCTACTCATTATACAAAGGTAATATGATATTGCCATGGGAAGTACCTTGGGCCATTTCAAAGAGTTGTTATCTTGTCATTTGGAGTCATGGATTTAAATGGATAAAACAAAACACAGCCCAAAGATATCATATATTTTAGGCACATCATGCATACTAGACTCTGTTGGCTGTCGACATTGTCCACCACCACACTCATACACAGGAGTATGGGACTGTGAGAGCCAATGTCGGATCACAAAAAGATAACAGCACATTTTCTCTTTCAGGGTACAAAGGATACATTCAGATGTACAACAGGACAGAATAATTATTGTGTTTGCTTTAAAATGTTGATACTTTTCAGAATCAGAAAAATAATAAGACCAAGGTGGCCAAAAGACAATGTCAGATCTATGGATTTTAAAAGCACAAGTGCTAAGACAAATACGGAATCTTTATGATAGCAATTTTATATACACAGACCAAAAGGCCACAGTGTAAATGCAGTCAAAAGATATGAATAAACAGTTCTCAAAAGAATGGTGAACTATTTATTATCATCTATATGAAAGACTGCTCCAAACTACTAAAAATAAAAGAAATTCAATCAACAATCAAATCAACGTCAAAGATTCACCTCACACCAGGCAAAGATAGGCACAGCCAATGCTGGCACAACTGTGGAAAGAAGGGCATATGAGAACCATGAATTAGTCTAGTCAAAAGAGACTGAAGTATCCATCTTTTTTGACCCAGAATTTCCAGTGCTAAGCATTTACCCCCAAAGAGGGAAAAGACAGAGAAGTCCTATCTCTACTGAAATATTCATAGCAGCATTTTTTGTAAATTTTTTGGAAAAGAGAGATGCTCATCATATGGTATTGGTACACGGATATAGCAGAATACAACTGCCCTTGTCAAAAATTAGCTATATGAAGAATTCAGAGAAGTGTGGGAAGAACTGTATGAACTGAAACAAAGTAAAATAGGCAAAACAGGAAACAATCTATACAACGACTATGATATAAATGTGAAGAATGACAAGAACAAAACTCCACAGAAACTAAAAGCTATGTATGTAATGACCAAGGTAGGTCCTGAAGAGATAAGAAAATATATCTCCCTTCTTTGCAGAGGTGGGAGACTATGGGAGTGGAAACTACATGAGATCATATCATACTTGGCTGATGTTCCAGTTGGCTTTATGTGGGGCAAAGGAGAGGGGATATATTTGCTAAAAAAGTTGATAGAAAAAAAAGCTGTCAAAAATTTTTAAAAAGAGACATGAATGTCAAAACTCTGAGGATTTACTCTATTCCAAGGAGAATGGCAGGTAAGAAAAAAATGTGGAACTAGTTAACATAAGGGGGTCTACTGGTAGAGGTGAACGGGTCTAATCATTCTGGAAAGCAATTTGAAATTATGCTAAAAAAAATTAAAATGACCCAGAGATTCCATTGCTAGGCATATGCCCCAAGGAAGTCAAAGATATAAGGAAAGACCCCATTTGTACCAAAATATTAATAGTAGAACTTTTGTGTTAGTAAAGAACTGGAAACAAAAGAGTTTTCCATCAAGTGCAGGAATGGTTAAAAAACTGTAGTAACATGAATATGTTGGGATATTACTGCACCATAAGAAACGGTGAATATGAAGAATCAGAAATGTATGGGGAAGAGTTTTCTGAATGCAGAGTGAAATAAGTTTGAACTAAGATAACATAATGCCTACAATGTAAATGGAAAGAATAGCAACGAAAGAAACCAAATTTTCTGTAATTATAATGACCAAACTTAGCTCCAGAGATATATTGAGAAAAATGTTTTTCTCTCCTTTCATTGCAAACATGCATTATAGGTGTAGAATACTGCACAATGTTAGTAACAGCAGAAGCCTAGGTTCCTGAACTGCTTTTAGCCCCTCTTTCTCTTTTATTCTTTACTAACTGAGATGGTTGCCTGGGAAGAGAAAGGGGGAGGAATACATTTGGAAATGAAGGCGAAATAAAAATAAAAGACATCAAAAACATCTTGAAAGACATGAGAAAATGACAAATTTTTTTTAGAAAAACTGACTCAATTGTAATTAAAGTTTATTAAGTATAATATCCATTTCAATTTTAAATTTCTTTGGAAATTTTCAGATGATACACTTATCCACTCAAATAAGGAACAGAACTCAAATAACCTACAGTTTGAGATCTGATTCTGTAAGAGAACATATAAGTTAACGTCCTCCTATGTTCTTTAATATCAACATCTTTGAAAAAAGTCTTTAATTTTACCTTTTAATAGAAATTACAAGGTCTAAAGCACAAATGAGAGATTCAATATATTTCAAAGACTCAAATATAATTAATTCTTCCACTTAAACAGAAATTCTACCAAAAATACAAGTAATATGCTAGTGAACTGGGAGACAGAAGGAAGGAGCCAGAAACATATTACCTTTTTACCTACTAAAAACAACTATACACTTACTATTCCACCAGGCTATGAGATATAGCATACTGGCACTATTATTCCCACTTTTCAGTAAGACGACCTGAGACAAAGTGACAATTCCTAGCCTATCATCTTTACTTGCTAAGCAATCATTTAGAATAGATTAACAAGAAATGAGTAAGGCATTTTGAAGGAACCATAAAAGAAAATCAAGTGAAGAAAATAAACAAAGGAAATAAAAATAGGAAAAAGGATAAAATATGGCCAATGTGAGAAGTGTAAAAAATGGAGAAAGTATAAAAGGGGGAAAGGACTTCAATGAGAGATCCAAATCTACACTTCAATTCTTGTATTAAAAGCAATTTGAGATAAAAAGTAGTTACTATTTCATTTAAAAAATGGAACACTTCATTTTTTAAAAGTACCTGCTGTACATATTCCAAAGGCACTGGTGTAGCTTGTGTAAATGTTTCTAGATGAATGCCATGGACAGGATCTTCAATTATCAAACAGCCAATGTCAAACCACCTACAATACAATATATGTTCTGAATCATACATTTTAAAAGCAGATTAAGAAATCAAAGTTATTATTAGTTGAAACAAAAAGAAACTGATTAGATGTTGATACAAGGAAGATAAAGCAACAATTAAAATTAATGAGTATTTCTTACCTAATCTCAAGAAAACCAATAAAAATAATAACTACATTATTTAAAATCTAATTATGCATTGTTCAAAAGTTAAATAGATCTGATTTCAGCCATTAGGGTGCCTACCAGTATAAAAGTTATAATCTATCCATGCCTTAACTGTGTAAATCTTGGCTTTCTAAAACTTTCGATCCACCAAATATGCTGGGGGTCTTCCTCTAGAATAGATCTCAACATTGCAAGGTTACCTAAGATGCAAGTAGGCTGTCTACTGCTTATCCTTCAGTCTCTACGTGACTAGCTCAGCTCCTTTTGTGATTACATAGTCTCTTTTAACATGCATTTGCTTAAAAATGGCATAAAACCAAAGAATATTTCCTTTCATTCTCTTGAAATAGAGACAGACCATTTTCTTTTTCCAAGAAAAATGTTGACTATAGTGATAACAACTATATCAATCTATATCAATTCTTTCAAAGAGAACCTAAAGATTATTGACAGAGATCAGAAAAGGATAAGTATTTCTAGAGATTACTAAGTTGAAGGATGGGAAGAAAATCCACTAATTTACAATAAAAAGGCCAAGCAGGTTTCCTCAGATAAATAATTTATGAAATCATTCTTGATCACAGACTAGGTACTGAATCCACAGTGCAACTATATTATCTTTACTTAGATCTATATCGATATAAAATATCATACTACTTCCCCAAAATGGCTTGTACAAAACCTAAAGGTTGACTATGATTCTACTCCTGATTTAAAAAAAAATCAATAAAGTTAAAAACTGATGATAAAAGGAATACCTTGTAGGTGAATTGAAAGATATGAAAAAGTTTAAAAGAAATACTTTATAGAGTAATATTATACAAATATCTTTCAACATCCATATATTTTTCTTTTCAAAGAAATAATCACCTTTTGGTTCACATTTAGACCAACGTATAGAGGCTATAATCACAACTGATCAAGACAATGAAAAAGTCTGAAAACACATAATGTGTAACACCTGTGGCCCTTCCACCTCCACAAAAGGGTGAGCTGGGTATTCTCACAGTTTTTCATTCAAGTCATACCTGATCAGTGCATTTTAGAAGATGTATCTGGTAGATCTTCAAAACTACTACAACAGCCAAAGGTCATTGGGGTTTGCTGGGATTCTCGAGAGAGTTGCACTTAGCACCATTCTCTTTTCTCTTTCACTCAAGAGATTTTCTCATTCAACTTAAGTATTTGGGAAAAGAAAAAGTAGCTTCTTGCCAAAGATTAGGGAATCCCTCACTAAGAATAACAGATGCATGAAAGTATCTAACAAAACTAGCATTTTCTACTAAATCGTTTAGCTCAGTTAGCAATTCAAATTTAGAGTAACAGATACAAAAGCATCTGGTAAACTATAAAGCACCACAAATATATATCTTTTCAAATATCTGGGGTTGGAAACCTTTGGTGGCACCCCACTATTAAGAATAATTATGAATTTTTTCTAGTAATTATTTCCAAACCAGCCCACCACTTTAAATAAAATGGTTAAACCACAATACAAATATTAACTAATGTACTTTAAGACAAAATAAACTTGTGCTTCTCACTTTATTAAATTCAACTATTTTAATAACCACTGGTATATATGAAAATTGGAAATAGACTTACTTGACTCCAATTTTTGCCTTTAAGACTCAAAAACTAGTAATTTCATCATGGAAATGGTACAAAGGCAACCTTGAACACTGACACTCACAAGTATTTTGCTTTAATCTCTACAATACTATCCAAAGCTTGGATATATTCGATATATGCCATCTAGCTCTAATATACAATCTACTTTTACCTAGATACAGCGCAATAAGCCTCTTACTTGTCAGGGAGCAATTCAGCAATGAAGTTTTCTACAGACACAGCAGGTTGTTTTTCATGAATCACACCAGTTCGACGTAAGTTGTCTATCCGCTCTTGGGCCCCCTAAAAACAACAGTGCCAAGAGTTAGAGAATATCTTTTACTTCATTTAAGTGGCTGCCTGAACAGAGGCAAACCATGCGTTACCTGGAAAAAAACTAAATAATGATCAAGAAATCCAACTGGAGTATCTTCTTTCCCCCAGAGCTCCACAAAACAGCAAAGAATCTACTAATCGTCTCCTAAAAGGAAAAGTCCAAGGAATAGAATAGACAGAATTCAGAGCTCCCACATCGAAGAAAAAATACTGAAAGCATGAAGAAAGTATCAGTTCAAATATGAAGGAACCACCATCAGGATCATCCAAGACCCGGCAACTACAACTATACACGGTAAGAGATCTGAGAATACAAGATTGCAAAAGGCAAAAGACAGGAGCCAACAACCAAGAATAATTTGGTTATTAATATGCATATTAATTATAGATGAACAAATCTCTTAAAGAAGAAAGAGAATGGCACTAGTTGTGCACCCTTCCCTACTGAAAATCCTAGCAAACCAAAATGATCTATGGCTACTGAAATCAACTTTAAGATCTATGAGACACACCTTCTAAAATGGATTCACAGATCCTAATCCCAGAGAAGGTGAGTATAATCTCAGAGGAAATAAGAGATCCTTTACGGAATAGAGGACATCTGATTATTTCTGAACAAAGACCAGAGCTGAGTAGGAACTTTGAAATACAAAGAGAAAAACCCAGAGAAACTAAATTTAATTGAGCAAATGGAAGGCGCTAAATAATGATATGCTGGTAATATTCAAATAGGAAAAGAAATAGTGTATTTGCAGACCTTTAATGTCTTCAAAATCTATTAAGGATTCCTGGGGGTTGGTTATGTTCATTTGTGAGTGTTTAAAGGGGGGAAGGGAGAGTGTGGGTAAAAAGAACACACTAGTGTAGAAAGAAGTAAAAAGGGGATGGAACTGCTATTTCTCATAATTGAGATGGGTGAGAATACTATACGAACAAGGGAAGGGGAGCAGAGGACCCAAAAGAATTCACGGAAGAGCT
This sequence comes from Trichosurus vulpecula, assembly GCF_011100635.1. Classification (NCBI taxonomy): domain Eukaryota; kingdom Metazoa; phylum Chordata; class Mammalia; order Diprotodontia; family Phalangeridae; genus Trichosurus; species Trichosurus vulpecula. The sequence continues at coordinate 477,631,378 of NC_050573.1, forward strand.
CAAAAAGGATTTACAAAATCAAATAAGAGAGGTGGAAGAAAAATTGGGAAAAGAAAGTGATGTAAGAGAATCATGAAAAAAGAGCATGGGGGCAGCTAGGTGGCTCAGTGAGTAGAGCACTGGCCCTGGAGTCAGGAGGACCTGAGTTCAAATCCGGCCTCAGACCCCTGACACATGTACTAGCTGTGTGACCTTGGGGAAGTCACCCCAACTGCCCTGCAAAAAAAACAAAAACAAAAAAAAATGACAAGCAGGACGATTTCAGAAAAACCTGGCAAGATATACATGAGCTGATGCAAAGTGAAATGACCAGAACTAGAACATGTACACAGTAACAGCAATATTGTACAATGATCAACTGTAAATAACAATATTTTTCACTTTATTATTTTTTCTTTTTTTGGTCTGTGTTTTCTTTCACATCATGACTAATATGGAAATGTTTTACATGACTGCACATGTATAACCTATATCACAGTGCTTACCATCTCAGAGATGGGGGAGGAGAGAAAGGGAAAAAATATGAAAATCAAAATAAAAAAAAATAGCAAATGTTAAAAATTATTTTTACATGCAATTGGGAGAAAAAAATAACATATCATTAGAGAAAAAAAATTTAAGTCCTAAGTGGTTTCCTATTGCCTGTGAAATAAAACTGAAACTCTTTAAACACTTTTGTCTGGCATTCAAGCGAATGTACAACCCAGTGTTATCTTACCTTTCCTGTCTTGCTTCATACGCTTTCCACGTGCCAGCCAAAGCAGACACCGTCAACTTTATTTTCTACTTCTGTATCTTTGTTCACACTCTTCTCTTTACCTAAAATATTTCTATTTTACTCCCATTCATCATTTAAAGCTCAAGTAAAATGCTACTGCTTGCATGAAGCATTGTAGCTACATCTACCCTCCACTCCCCTGCCATAAGACTTTCACCTTCAAATCTGCTTCAAACCTCAGGTAGGACTTTATTATTCAGCTTTCTAGCATACTTTTGATATATTACTGTGAATTATCTTATCTATCTAAATTCCAGTACAAGACCCAACTCTCATTCTAAACTTTGGATCCCCCCCAACAGGCACAGTGCTTTGTACACAAAAGACATTTCATGAATGTTTGTAGAACTGAATCTTCTGTCTTGTTTAATTTTTGTTGCCCCTTTGTTGATTGAGACAATACAGTGTCATAATCTTTCAAAATGTCCACTTCTCTATGACCTACTATTATCATCGTACCCAAAAGTATTACCAACATTTCTTACTGTTGACTCATCTTTGATTTTTAACTCCCTCCACAATGTATTCCTAAGATTGCCAATGTTAAAAATGTTAAATTTTAAAGTCATATCTTATATGAAAGCATGTAAATCCAATGGAATCACCAAAATAAGAATATTTACTAAATATACCTTACAGACATTTAATATGTAACTTAAACTTCTTTCCCAAAGCAGACTTACAACTTTAATTTGATTAAAGGAGCAAAAAAAAAAAAAAAGTGTAAAGAAGGAAAAAAATCAGTAACTTGAAGATTCCATACACTGGAATTAGAATTAGTAGAATTACTAGAAGAAAACAACACATACTCACTCACTTTTAATCCAGCTGCATAGCCCACTGGTTGTGGTGCAATGTTAGACTGGCCAGCTTCTCCTGTAACTACAGCTAAACCAAAGACTTCCTGGAAGGCATCTCGGACAGCAGCAATTTTTACCTCTTTATTTGAGGTTACCACAATATCTAGTTCACCTGCAGATTCTACCAGAAACCAAAAAAAAAAAAAGATCCAGGTAAAAACTGAAATCAAAGCCAAAGTTTTGCTATAAACATAATCATGTTTCTATTCTTTAGATCACATATCATTTCTGTCCAAGAAATTCTTGGCTTCCATTTCTGGCATCCTCTCAATGAGACAAGTGAGTTTTGCAAAAACAGAAATGAAACATATTACATGCTTGAAATGGTAAGCTCCCTCTCCTAGTTCTCTTCTTACTTTGTTCATGGCTCTTTCTTCATCTCTTTTGCTGGCTCTTCAATTATATCATAGCCCCTACTGTTGGTATTCCCCAAAGTTCTGTCGTAGGCTCTCATCTTCCTCTCTGTCTTCCCAACCATGGATCCCAGATCTACATATTGCACCCCAATCTCTTGCTTGCTTTAGTCCTGTATGACCAATGACCTATTGGAACATTTCAAACTGGCAGAAGCACCTCATATTTCACATATCCACAACTATGAACTCCTTTAACTCTGCACTCCCTTCCCCAACCAAAACTCTCCCCTTTCAAATTTTGGTATTTCTGCAGCATTAATTCTTCAATCATTCTCATTCATCCCAATATACATTCAGTTGCCAAGTCTTGTGTTTCCATTTCTAAACTGACATCTCTTCTCTATTCACATAGCTACTACCTTAATTCAGGCCTTTAGCAGCTCTCTCCTAGATTATCACCAACAGCCTAATTGGTCTCCCTGACTCAAGTCTTTCATCAATTATACTGATGCTAGTGATTTTCCTTAAGTTAGATTTAACTTCCTTTACTTTTATTTATATTACATTAACGTTTATATTAACATTCCTTTACTCAACCAACTCCAGTGACTACACATTGATTTTGGTATAAAACATAAAGCCTTGTGTCTAGCTTTTAAGATCCTCTATAAAATGGGCCCAGACTATCTTTCCAGCCTTACTGAACATTACTCTCCCTTCCATACTCTGTGATCCCAGCAAAATGGCCTTCTCTCTGTTCCTCATACATAATACTCCACCTTGCATTTCAGTGTTTTTTCACTAACCTTTCCATCATGCCTAGAATGTACTCCCTCATTACCTCTGCTCCACAGAATCCTTCTCTTCCTTCTAGGTGCAGTTTTAAGTACCACCTTCCCCATGAAACCTTTCCTGATCTTTCAAATGCTAGTGCCTTCCCTCCCAAACTGCCTTGCATTTTGCTCTTTTATAATTATTTGTGTTGTATAAGCTCCCAACTCCTCTTCTGAGCTGGGCCCATTACCTGGACACTGAAAGTAGCAAGTATGCAGATATCAGTGGGAAAATTCCAGCCCCCTCCCCCTCTGCAACCTACCCTGGTCACCCTCTGCCTTCTAAGTCACCTGGTAGCACTAATAGGCACCTCCTGAAGGACAGGTTCCGTAAACTAGGGCTCTATTACTGAGTATGGGACCTATCCCTCAGCACCTTGTTCTAACTGAGTAGGAAAAGCAGGTCAGATAGGATAAGCAGGAATGGATGGATTATGAGCTGCATCTCAGATTTCATTACCATAGCTTCAAAACCTTGTCATCATCTTTAACTCCTTACTCTTACTCACCCCATATATCCAATCAATTACCAACCTCGTCATTTTTACTTTTATAAGAATTCTCATACATCTTCCTCTACTCATATTACTACCACCACCAGTCAGTCAAAAAAAGTATCACTCTGTGACCAACTTGGTGATAAGCTTAGTTTTTATTTAGGAGACTTTGGAGCTTTTTTTGGCTACCACTGTTGGATTCCAAAAACAACAATGAGCCAGAAACCAGTAAACTAGTAAAATGAAAAAAGGGGGTGCTAATACAGAGAAGGCCATTTCCTACCTGGCTGCACATTTTTGGACTTCTCCATCAGACACCAGGAACCTCTTCATCTTGCAAGATCCCATAAGCCCTGAAGTTCACAACTCATCAGTCCCTAGGGCCCCTCTCTCCCTCAGACCGGAGGACAGAGACCTCTCCTCTGATGACTACCATTTAAGGAGGGATCAGCCACCTCTTCATGTCCTATTCAGCTGCATGTCTCTCCATTATGTTTCCAGCTCTGTAACTTCTCCTCTCCTCTTTCCTGTATGTTGTCTTTTGTACGTTGTCTTCCCCCATTAGATTTCAAGTCTCATTCTGGGGCACTGCAAAGTTGCCAACTGGCAGCTTTGTCACCTACTATCCACTCCCAGTCATAGATCCAGGACAGACTGAGAAGGCGCCATGAATGGTTGTGGCTATCCAAGTAAGGAGACCCTGGGCAGTGCTCCAAGAAAGGAGGAAATTTAGAAGCCAACAGCAACAGCAGTAGCATGGCTCAGACTCCAAATGCTAAGCAGGGTTTCATGTCGAGCATTTAGCCCAGCTTTCAGAGGATTAATCAGGGAAGGAACCCCAGACCAAAGGGGAATCTGCCTTCCAGCCTGCCATTTGGGGGAGTACAGAAGCAGTATGCTCTTGTTCAGACCCAAACCATGTCAGGAACTTGTAGAGCTCAGACAATTGTAGAGCTCAGCAATTAGATTTCAGCCTGGATCAGACCACCATGGGAGAACTGAAAATTTGCAGGTCCTTAGCCTTGCCCTGAGAGATCCTGGAATAACATAATACCCAATACCTCAAGAAAACAGTATTTCTTTATGGTCATGTAAAAATCCAGTTTGTTAGACATCTCCAAGCTACATTCAATTTTAGAGCACTTTCACCTTAACAGGACCAGCTCTATAAATTTGCTAGTACTATGACTAAAACAAGAATGCCTCAGTAGCTCTCTTGGCAAATAACGTTACTGTGTATAAATATGCGAGGACGTGAGTTTAAAAATGGCTGGTAGAGCACTTTTTGAAGGAAAGCCTAGGCTATCAAAATTGTACTAATGATATTTGTCAATAGTTGGTTAAATTGAGCTAACATCAATATCCAAAGGTAAATGAGTCAATATACAATTTTTAAATCATTTTGGGTTCATGTTAACTTTTGCATGTAGCATCTACTCTTATTAGCATAGTGTAGTAGATAGTCTTGAAGTCAGGGTTCAAGTCCTACCTTTCACACACGTCTCATTGGGTGGTGACATGGAGCAAGTAAGTTAACTTCTCAGTGCTCCAAGTAACTAAGGCTGTAAGTTGCAGAGTAGGTGTCAATCTGCATCCATAGAGGGAGTTTCCTCTATATGGAATTTCCCTATAGCAATGAAATCACAGTTCTGATCCAAACAATATCTGGCATTTATATAGTACTTTATGTCTTCTGTCTGGCATGCACTATTAAGATTTCAGGAAAAATGTCTATCAATAGCATTTAGCATTTTCATAAAACTATTATTGTTTGAATTATACATTGCAATATCTCTGTCTTATCCTAGAATTCTTTGAAGCTTTATGATATGGACTATTATGATTTAACATCACAAAACATAACTTTGATATACTCTCTTTCTCTGTTTGAAAAACACTGCTCCTAAGTTGCACTTTAATGTAAAACTATACAGTGCAAATTAATTTCTAGGACTGATGAGGATTTCAACAAAAGTTTTATAAAGACCCAGACTCCTTAAGACTGGGATACTTGGTCATTAAGTACAATCTCTGCTGGACACCTGTCCTCTAAACAGCTGTCTGAATTTGTTTTTAATTTTGTATTTTCCAATAAACCATTGTTTTTAATAGAGCTTATGACTAATCTGAATGTAGAACGCAAGGAAGTATTGGGAAAATTTTTTTCTTCTCCCAATTCTCTTAAATTTTATGAGAGTCTGGAACAGAGGTGGGGAACCTGCAGCCTCAAGACCACATGTGGCCTTCTAGGTCCTAAGGTGGAGCCTTCTGACTGAGTCCAAGTTTTACAGAACAAATCTGGATAGGGCTGCACCTGAGGACCTAGAGGGCCATGTGTGGACTCAAGGCTGTAGGTTCCCCACCCCGATCTAAAACTAAGTATTTCTAGGTTAAAGATGAAGATGATAACGATGATAATAATACAGTGATTGAAGGTTTGCCAAATGCTTTACAGGTATCACATTTCATCTTCACAACAACCCTGAGAGGTAGGTGCTATTATTATCTCTATTTTGCACATGAGGAAACTGAGGCAGACAGCAGTTAGGTGACTTCACCAGGGTCACATAGCTAATAGGATCTAAGGCCAGATTTGAACTCAGGTCTTCCTGACTCCAGATCAGGAGTCCTCTATCTTCTGTGCAACCTGGCTGCCTCTGCTTCACTTTTCTTTCTGGGCACTGAACACTGCGACCTTCTTTGTCAGGTTGCCTGAAGCAATATAAGTAACTCCCTAACCCTTCTGTAAATCTATGTGAATTGAGAATTATGATGGGGGCCAGAGTTTCTAAGGTATTGGTCCTAGAAAAAGCACCCCAACCTAGTATACATGCCTACCTAATGAAGTAAAGCAGTTTAGGGAGAATGGAATTATCTCATGTAGGATGATCTTTTTAAACAGTGACCAATACAAAGTAGCTTTGGTTTTGATAAAATTACTCCTTTGAAAAGCCCACTTGAGTTCCAAGGTTCCAAAACTTGTGACTGACATAAACATGAGGAAATTTCTAAGAGAGGCTAAATTTTGAAGTTTTAAATAATACCCAGGTCAATTAAAGATCAATCAAAAGTCTTAAAGTAAAATACTGATAATTTTATGTATGAACAGTAACTTCACTGTATCCCTAATTATTACTATTATACCAAGAAAAATCAATAGCAATTGGAGATAATATTTTTAAAGTTTTTTAGCCTGACCTACACCATTTTATAAGCAACCCATAAAGGGTCTATGTTAAGATTCCATATCAGCAACTAGATATAATCTCTGCTAGCATCATTTATAATTTAAAATGTGAATTATGACAAATTTGGTATATCCTTAGATGTTATAGCCTGTTAAAAAAATTAACTTCCCCATCATTTTCTGTGCAAAACCCCACGATGCAATTTAAAAATTGTTCATTTGTAATAATTATTTTTCAGTTTAATGTGTAACAAAAGAGGCTATAGTATATTTGAGAGAAAGGAGTTAGAAATTTAGTAAGAAAGAGAAATTTAGCTCAAAGCTTTAGGAAGACTTTTGTATAAACTTCATGGAAAATAAAGATGGACGTTCAATCATATGCTATGCTACAAATATAAAAAAATTTCCATACTTGCATTAATTTTAACTTGAAGGATACTTAACTTTGCTTTAGAATTTGCTGTGTGAAGTGAAATCTCTTCCAATTATAAATATTAATCTATTGCCTATCATTTATTTCTGAAAAAAAGGTTTACGCTGATAAATTTATTAAACTTATAAAATATGAGTATATTAGCACTCCTCAGCTAGAATACTGAGCAAATTTTAAGGCAGTTCTAGGTGGATGTTTGAATTGCTATTTTATCTCTTAAATGACCCGAAATTTCAATGCACAAGTTGATATATACATATATAACTTTTAGACCCATAAAACAAACTTTTAGACCTAATAAAACAATGTTTTTTTTTTCTGGTGTATTTCTCTTTCAAAGGATTATAATGTTCAATTGCATTACAAATCCAGTGATGAGAATAATGGGATGGAATAATTTTCTTGTTAAAAAAAAAATCAGACTTTTCTTAATCACAGCATGTATCAAAACTTAATCCTTGTGCTCATCAAAGCCAAAGTAAGGCAATCAAACCATCAAAAAATGGTCAATAAATTTTAGTCAATAAACAGGTTTATATAACTCCAAGGATTTACATTGATTTCAAAACTTTTGCCCTATCTTCCCCTCAGAGCCACATTTTATTTATTTGAACTATGGAAAAGCACAAAAGGGGGAATGACTGAAAAGAGTTGGAAGACATTTTTTAAAGATTTAGAAGACATTAGTTAATACAAATTTCTTTCTGTAGCTCAATAGTTCTGCTTAAGCTATGCTATTTGTCAGACACATAATACTTTCAGAACCCTGAAAGGGTAAAGCAAGCAGTTCATCCCATCGTGGGAACCTTGTGTAAATATACACATTAGTTAAATACCAAAATCATACTATTTTGAATATATATTTCAAATTCTTTATATATAGGATAGAATTAAGCATACCACTATAAGAAAGTGAATGATGTCCCAGTTGCTAAAATACTTTTAAAGGAATTTATTCCTTTTTTGATATGACTCTGCCAATTAATAGTGACAGAGGCATTCATTTCATATGACACATTGTAAAGAAAATTTACAAAGCTCTGAAGATCCAATAGTATTTTCACTCTCCATATTACACAGAGACTGCAGAGGCAAGAAAAAAGAATGGAACTATTACAAATAGCTAAAATTTTTATTGAGACTGAACTTTATCAAATGACCTGCTTCGAGCCCTTCTGAGCTTGTTTTTGAACATTCTCATGCTCCTAAGTATGTAATACCTATTTCTTGTACAACTGTGGAGTTATGTGCTTTTGCTTTACCATAAGAATTCACATGGAACAAAGACTCAATGCATGTTTAAATTACTCTGACTGAGAGGATAGAAAAAAAGTTTAAAGACTGGTAATATCCAACCTCATGAAAGAAGAATGTCACGTAAGTCCCTCATCTGTCTGACTCTAAACATACTGGATTCTTCTGTATTGTCTGCAGAAAGTCAGTTCCAATAGACCACAATTAATGTATTATACTATAACCAGGTCTCATTCTGTTGCCAAAGGATTTTCCCTCTATTTTAAATAACTGCTACCAAAGTCACTACAAGCATTAACACCATTTATGCTTATCCTCAATTGCCCTCAAACTAATCACGATAATGCCATAAAGGGTACTCTCCTGTAACAAATCTTTCTCAACTTTTAACAAGTAACAACAGAAATAAGAGTGCAATTTCCAAGAAAGGAAAAAAAAAACTGCTGCCATATTATTCCTATGTTATGGGATAACCAAAACAAAACAGCCTACGTGAAAATTCTAGCATATGACATTAGATATCAGAAGATACTAAAATTTTTTAACATAAGATTGCATTTAACTTATTCTCACAAAATGACTACTGTATGAATCTTGTTGCAATAATTTTACCCCATCCCATACAGTTACAACTTAACATTATGTTATGTAACTGTGATCAATCTATTCCAAGTTATAGGTTAATGTAAAACACTATACCATGAGGTAATTCTACCACTTTCTAGGATTTCCTTTGAGGATTTCCTTTCAACAAGGGTATATTAGACCCAGCACCTCATATTAAACTTGTTTCTGTCTGACAATCATTTTTGAAAGAGTTATCTAAATATTTTTCTAATTCTACATTTTGAAATGTAGATTTAGTCTGATGACTAAACACCTGAAACTTGGACTTCTTTCTTCCAATAAGCCCAGTTAGTTGACTAAGAGGCCAAGTTCTTTGCCTAATGTGAAAGAGCTAGTATGAGAGGCAGTATTTGAACACAAATTTTTCCAATTCCAAATCCAATTAACTTTACCATGATGCCTCTCCAAATAAAATACACTCTATAAAACCCTTACTTCAAAAATATATATTGAATAAAAGTAATTTCACAGTAAAATATGCAATTAAAATATTTTTTATAATAAATGTCTATTTTACAATAAAAACTTTAACTAATGGTTTAACTCTCACTGCAGGTATACACTTCCACACAATTATTTGATTACAAGATAGTATGTGATCCATTTAAATTTTACAAGGCATCAAAGCTAGCAGTTCGCAGTTTGATTCAGGTACGTACTGATATACGGAGCCATGCCTGGGTCCAGTGTAGTAATCATGCTTTCTACTGAGTGTTTAGTTTTATCAAGCACGGATTTCACCATAGGATTTCCAGCCACACCCTGCATCACAGAAATAAACAAGGAAATGCAAGTTACATTTACATTAAATATATGATCTTTTACAAAGGTTTTCTTGTCACAGGAGTTAACGTACAAACGGTCATTCCAATAATAAATCTGAACCACCCTTTCAGTCCTTAAGGTGAGCACCACCTTCTTGTTACACTTTTTTATTTACTGCAAAAACCTTCAAGATTCCATACCCATGAAAGTAGGTTAAAGTCAAACTTACCTTTGCAAAAACAATATCTTTAAAATTAAAGATAGGATTTTTCATGAATATTGAAATACTTTTGTACTTCAGATAAGAGAACCTACTTTCAGACTGACAGCTTTTATATGAGAGAAATTATGCAGATATTGTTAAGTCTGTTTTATTTTCTTATCCATTCTGAGTTTACATCTAAATATAAAAATTATACTTTAAACTAGGTTCAGAAATTGCCCTTTTTCACAAGGAAGTACATTCTCCAATTAAAAACCAGGCCAACTATAACCCTAAAGAAATCAAAGAAGAGAAAAGGGGCCCATAAAAGTTCTTTTAGTCATAGCAAAGAACTGTAAAGTAAGGCAAAACAGTTGACCAAATTATGGAATAAGAATGTAATGGAATATTATTGTACTGTAAGAAATGATGAAAGCTAGAGTTTCAGCAAAACTTGGAAAGATTTTTATGAATTTATGCAGAATAAAGTGTACAGAACCAGAAAAAAAATTATATATAACAAAAGAACTTGAACAGTTTTGAAAGACTTAAGAATTGTGTATAATGCAATGACCAACCACGATTCCAGAGGAATGAAGAAGCACACTATCCATCTTCTAAAAAGGTAATGGATTCAAGATGCAGGATAAGACGTACATTTTCAGACGTAAAGTAGTATTTTGTTTTGCCTGCCTACATGTTTGTCATGAGGGTTTTGTTTTTCTTCTTTAATTTTTTCAATTTGGGGGACAGAGGGAATTTAGGGATACAGTATTCCCCTCCCCCCAAAAAAGAGAGAGAAGGTCACTGAAACATTTTTAATGCACAGAAGAGGGGGAAGACATGAAAAAAATCATAGACGAGAAAGACAGATGTGAGAATTCCATGTAAAATTCATTTTATAGGTAAAAAGAAAATAAACCTATGGAGATTCTCAGTTTCATGTACTATTGTCTTTTCTATTATTCACATGGAAATACTAATGTTATTTGGTCTTTGTTAAATTTGTCAGAATTTTAAAAATATGCCATGTATTCTCTCTCAGATATATGCCACATATATATCAGCCATATACACATATACAGGCATTTAGGTTACACAGCAGATAGATTGCTAAACTTGAAGTCAAGAAGATCTGAGTTCGAATTCAGCCTCAGCTATGTGACCCCAGGCAAGTCACTTAATCCTGTCAGTCTTAGTTTCCTCTTTTGTAAAATAGCATCTACCAATACAGTAAGATGATCCACTGTGAACGGATTAGCTATTCTCAGCAAAGGCCTCATGATCAAAAACACTATCAAGCTCCAAAAAAAAAGCCAACGGAGGCTGAATGCAGAACGAAGAATACTTTTTTTTTACTTTCTTTTTCTTGGGGTTTTTTTGGGTCTGTTTTCTTTCACAACATGAGTAATATGGAAATAAGTTCTGCATGACTACATATGTATGTCCTATATCAAACTGCTTGCCTTCTCAGTGGGGGCTGGGGAGGGGGGTAGTGGAGAGAGAGGAGGGAATTTGGAACTCAAAAATTTTTTAAAATGCTAAAAATATTTTATATGTACTTGAAAAAAATTGGAAATAATAATAGCACCTATCTCATCATCATTAATGTTAATGTGTGTGCATCTGACAATAAGAACGTTATTTCCTTCGCTGAACATGGCCTCAAACTTCTTGCTGGTGTTGGTATACCGTTTGATTTAGATCCACACAAAATAGCATCCACAGTCTCTGGTCATATGATGACAGCTCCAGACAAAGAGATTAATATTCATCCTATGAGCTGGTACTGAATACACGAGTAGAGCCTAGCATTATCCTGTGCCTGCATTTCCTTAATAATTCAGCATCCAGAGGGAGGAATTGGCACATGTGGCTATATGATAAAAAGATGTATCACAGAACTAGTTTCTTTACATTCTTTTCTAAAGTCTGGATCAATGGTTTTTATTGGCATAAGGAGCTCCTGTGTAAAAACTCCCAATACTGCACCAAAGCAAATGACCAACTCACCCGTAACTTACCGTCTTAGAGAGCCACATGGGACACCGACTCATCAACGGTCACAAAGTCAGTCTGCGGAAGAGGCAGGACTGAAACTCAGGTTTTCCTGTCAGTCTTCTATCTACTAATACTGCCTCTATTACACAATATTGTCTGCTATTACCTTATGTTTCTCCTAAAACACCCTGCTTCAAAAGTTTCTCTTTCATTTGTGGTCTCTTTATGTTTATTCTGCCCTACCCATATTCATTCACTAGTAGGATTATAGAACTTTAGAGAAATCATCTTTTAACATCTTAAAACAATGTACTATAGAGGGACCGATTTTGTGTCATGTGTCACGTACACTTGCTAACACATTTCCATATAAACAAATCAAAGATCTGAAAGCAATAATTTTTTTTTTTACTCTTTAATAAAAATCTCTTTTAGATTGGCTTAGTACTGATTCCACCTGGGGAGAGGGATTATTACTTCTTTGTTTACAAATCCATAGCAGATCCTCAGGAAACTTCAATAAATTGGAAACAATAGATTAATCCACAATCCACTTGCCCATTAATAAAATACTCTTAAAAGATATTATAATTTTTCTGTAGTGATCACTAAACCTAAATATATCTTAAATGTAAAATATATTCAGATTGTCAATAATAAGCATTTTAATGAATTTTTATTCAATTTGAATTTTTAAAGTTTGAGCTTATTTAAAAAAAATTTTTTTCATCTATCCTAATTCTATTTCAGTGAAACAAAAGCCCTTCTTCCTTGCTTTGTTCTCCCCTTCATGGAAGACAAAAACACAAACTTTACCTTGATAAACCCCCAGATACCACCAGCAGATGATTCATTCTGAACCCTTGCCAGTCTAGGGTCTTCATGCTCCTCTGGGAAAGTGATAGCTGAGCCACTTCCAGTTCCCTGTGGCACAGGTGTCAAATTGGCTTGTTGAGAAATAGGAGGTGGCAATATACCTAAACAAATACATTTTAAATTTACATACATTTGCTTTTTCTGTGAGATCTGAGATTAGTAATTCAGCTATTATACATCTTTAATAACATTAATAGTCTCAGTTTTAAATTCTAGGTACCCAAACAAAAATTTTGGTAATATTCTGTGGGATATTATCTGAACCTAGCCTTATATGACTAGAAAATTATCTAAACCAAAACCTTACTGTAGAGGTCAGGCTGACCGCAGAGAGGTCCTAGGGAAGCCAAAAAGTTGTAAGGAATACTCAGATCCCACACAATTCTTGTTTCAGGTTCATCCAAAGCTTTTGTTTTACATTTCCTAAATTAGATACTTAACTGCTGATATACACCTCAAATTGCCCTTCTCTTGGAGACTACCTACTGCCTACACAAGGCTAATCAGGTAAATGTCCTTAAGCTCTTGTCTGAATTCCAAATAATGTAACCTCACAAAGATTTGGAGAGGAAATTACCCCCTTTTTTCCACTCTTTCTCTGCCAAATTTCAGATTTGGGAGTTTGTTCTTGTGAACAACAATTCACTTTACTTTTTATTTAATTACAACCTAAACTCTAAAGGGAAGCCTTCTTCTTTTATTACTCATCTGCAATGCATGGACAGTATCTGTATATGCAACTCATCTAAATAGCTTTAAACTGAGCTTGATCATCTATACTTATTTATATATAGTTTCTATATTATATAGCTTATATTTATATATAGCTTATTTACGTATACTATTGAAATCCTGAGCACTAGTCCCTTACACATATAAAAATAATGTATATACACATAACACAATATATAAGAATGAATATAAGTACTGTGTAATGATACTTGCTTCAATCAATGTGAGCACTCCCTCCACTGATGCGGAGTTCAACTCTTCTATATTTCAGTAAATGCTCTTCAAGACTTATTGTATCAAAGAAGGTCATTACCCTATGACCAGTCTAGTAATAAATAAAGGTGGTCTCTGAATTTATCTGGTCCTTGGAAAACAAGCTGACTCTCAAAAAAACAATATAGAGTCCATAGCAAGGCCTTTACTGAAGTCTAATCTGGGCTAGGACTCTGCTGAACTGTCTTTAAGAGCCCAAGGTTAACTCAGTGCCAAAATGAGATACTAAAGGAGGACTTTAGCAGAGATATACCATCTAGTTCAAATTTAAGATTTATATTTAGATAGGTGCAACTATAATATTTATGCCTTATGATAAACTATTGCAAGAAAAACATGCTAGCTAGAGCCTGCTAAAATAGAGATAAGAAAATACAAATCACATCAATATACATAGCTAGTTCTTCCCAATGGAAATGGTAAGCAGCAGGAAGTTGAAAACGCTGACTGTCCAAGAATAATAGAGTTTTATTTGTTCCCCAAACCATTCTCCAGGAGAGCAAGTAAATTTGAAGCAGGGAAAGCACTACTGGCATGCAAAATCTTTCCTTTTTAGAGAGCCGGTTAAACATCTACTCCTTTGAACCACAAAACTTGATAGGCCCTGTAGTTAGTTATTCAGCTGAACTTTTAGAAACTTCTTCAATTTATCCATATAAGTTTTCCTACGATGCCAAGAATAGAAGTGTATTTTAAAATTCTGAGCCAAATTTTTAAGGCTACTATAAGTTTTCAAAATGCAATTCAAAAGTATATTTCATGACTAAGACTTTCATTTAACTTCATCAGCAACTGCACATAAGGGCATGTGCTACTGGAACCAAAGTACTGAGGAATATACTTTAGGAAAATTCTTGCTGAAAAGAGTTACCTGTAACAGCAGGTGCAGAAAATGATGGCATCAAAGGCGTCTGGGGAGTTCTTCCTGCATGACCCCTCGTGATGTCATAGACCGAATCAACAGAAAATCCTGATATAGGAGGACCCGTAGGAGGAGGGGAAATAACAGTGCTTGGAGCAGTGCTTGATGGGAAATATGGAAAAGGGGGAGGAGCATTACTAGTGAAGGCTGTAGCAGCTGATGGGGAAACAGGAAGTGGGACAGAAGAAACAGGAAGTGGGGCAACAGAAACAGAAGATGAGATAGCAGAAACCGGAGAAGACGATGCAAAAGGCAAAGAAGCTGAACTCTTCATGGGAGCAAGTGATGGCAGAGGTGTAGAGAATGTTTGTGGTGGTAAGGATTGCATTGAGGGTGTATTAGTTGAAGAAAATGACCTGGAAGAAGCTGGAAGAAAAAAAATCAAAATATTACTGACAATCTCTCATAAAAACTTCCTTACCATTTTATAGTTCTTTTCTTTTAATGGTCAAGTTTATCAAAATATTCCTCAAACAATCATTAGTGAAAAATCCCTAGTATGTTTATTAAACTAAGTGAAATTTGGCTCAAATGAGTTTCAACAATCACTTTAAACAACAACAAAAAAAATCCAATAACAGAAAGTAAATTGAACCATATTAGTTAATAAAAAGGGGTTTCCATGGTGATTGTGAGTTGGAGAGGTGTTTGTTTTAATGGTTTTATGCTATTTTTTCAGTTCTTCTCATTTTTTCCTGACTGTTCTCAATTCAAAAACTCTAATCAGAAGACTGCCAGAAAATATTTAGAACACTATTAATACACTTGGATACAGATGACTTCCATCTCTCCACTGCTCACTTCCTTCTAGGTTATTACTCTAGCTACATTCTCCTTCCTGCCCCACCTGGACCCCTTGGTAAATTAGTTCAATTCTACTGTCTTTTTTTCAAGACCCTTGCCCCCTTGTCTCAATGTTGGATTAATTCCACCAGCCATTGTGTGCAATCCTATTTACCCACTGAACTGAGCTGGAGAAAACCATGATGGAGTACTGATTGGGTACAAATTTGTTATATAATCTCAATTGGGCACTCATTGCAATAAGTTTATCCTTTTATGACCCCTTAATCAATTCACCATTCAACTTATCACAGTGCCTTTCCCAAACCTTTTCATCCCTCCTCAAACTACATCTTTCGTCCTCTCAATTGAGAACCTTACCTCAAATTTCACTGAAAAAATTGAGGCCACTCAGGAACTCCCTTTTTCCCCTCTGCCTCATCTCACAACTCAGATGCTTTCCCCCACTATCTTTTCTCTCACTCCTATCTCACATAAAACAATAACCCTTAGGTGATCCTATTTAATCCTTTCTTCTATCATTCCCACCCTCTCATTAATTTTCAATCTGTCTTACTGGCTGCTTCCCTGCTCCCTATAAACACACTCATGTCTCCCACATCCTCAAAAAACAAACAAAAACCCCTCATTTGCTTCATCCATCCTACCATCCTCCTATATTTCTCCTCCCTTTCGTGGCTAAGTTCTTTGAGAAGCCCATCTATAACTGATGCATCCACTTCCTTTCCTCTCACTCTCTTATTCATCTACAGTCTGGTTTCTGAAACTGCTCTTTCCAAAACAACTAATATCTTAATTGCTAAACTTAATGGCCATCTCTCAATCTTCATTCTTTTTTACTTCTCTGCAGGTTTTGACACTATCAATCATCCTTTTCTCCTTGACATATTCTTCTATCTATATTTTCAAAAAATTGCTCTGTCCTGGTTCCTTCCTATTTGTCTGACTGCTCCTTCACTTTTTCTGCCCTTTGCTGGATCCTTAACCAAATCACACCCACTAACCACAAATTTTCCACAAGGATCTGTCCTGGGTCCTCTTCTCCTCTACTATGTACTATTTCACTTGATGATCTCATTAAATCCCATAAGTTCAATTATCATTTCTATGCAGATGACTCTCATTTATTTATCCAGCTCTAACTCTCTCTTAGGGCAGCTAGGTGGTACAGCTGCTAGAACACCAGACCTGGAGTCAGGCACAGCCAGCCTCAGGCATTTACTAGTTGTGTGACTGTGGGCAAATCACTTAACCCTGTTTGCCTCAGTTCATCATCTGTAAAATGAGCTGGAGAAGGAAAATACAAACCACTCCAGTATCTTTGCCAAGAAAACCCCAAATAGGGTCACAAAGAGTTGCATACTACTGAAATGACTGAACAACAAAAACTCTCTCTTGCCTGCCCATCTTGCATCTCCAGCTGCCTATGAGGCACTTCAAAATGGATGTCTCATATACATCTTAAACTCAGTATGTCCCAAACTGGATTCATTTTATTCTCCACAAACTCTCCCTTCTTCTGAACTTCCCTATTACTATAAAGGATACCACTATCCTCCTTGTTACCTAGAATCACAATCTAAGTATCATCTTCAATTCCTCACTCTCTCACATCCTATATTGAATCAGTCAAGTTCTAGAGATCCTACCTTTACAGCATCTCTCAGATAAACTCCCTTCTCTCTTCTGACACTGCAATCAATCTGGTGCAGGAACTCATTTCCTCATGCCTAAATTATGATAAGTGCCTGCCTACTTCAAGTCTCTCTCCACTACAGTTCATTCTCTACTCACCTGTCAAAATGATCTTCCTAAAATGCAGGTCTGACCATATTACCTCCCTAGTCAATAAATTCCAGTGTTCCCTTATTATCTTCTGGATCAAATGTAACATCCTCTGCTTGGGTTTGAAAGCCCTTCAGAACCTGGCTTGTTCCTATATGTCTAGTTTTGTTACCTTGTGTCCCTATACATACTCTGTGATCCAGTGACACCAGCTTCTTTACCATTCTCTGAACAAGATACTTCATTTCTCTATTCCAAACATTTTCACTGACTGTCCTCCATGCCTAGAATGCTTTCCTGTTTCATTACTTCCTCCTACCTTCCCTGCCTTTTTTCAAGTCTCAGATAACACCTTCTATGGGAAGCCTTTCTCTGTCTCCCTTGATGCTGGTATCTTCTTTTTGTTAATGATTTCCAATTTATCCTGAAAATTTGTACATAGTTGTTTCTATATTGTCAGCCCCATCAGACTATGACTTGCTTGAATGCCAGGACTGTTTTTTGCCTTTCTCTATATCCTCACAATTTAGCATAGTGCCTGGAATATAGGAGGCACTTAAAAAATGCTAGCTGACTGACTGAAAAAGATCTTCCACAGCCTGACTATGCATTTTCACTGGTTATTTCTCAAGCCTGGAATTCTCTCTCTCTCCTGTGTCTGCCTCCCAGCTTCCTTCAAGTTCTAACTAAAAGCCCAACATCTACAAGAAGTCTTTTCTGATTCCCTTTAATGCTGCTGCCTCTGTGCTGCAATTTTCTCCAATGTATCTCATGTATCTTGTTTGCATGTTGTCTTCTGCATTATATTGTGAGCTACTTGAGAGTTTTGCCTTTCTTTGCATGACCAGTACTTAGCGCAGTGTCTAAAATATAGAAGTCATTCAATAAATGTGTTTTGTTATTGTTACAAAAAGACAAAATGTAATTGCTTCGCATACAAGTACCATAGATTGATATGCGATACCAAATACAAATTGACAAACAATATCAAAAACAAAATCAATAGAATATATGAGTGAATGAAGTGCTTTATAATAGGATTTTATATCCTATTTGTATTTTCTATGGTTTTCCTATTTAATTTTCAGTTTTAAGCATAGGGATAATTTCTCCCTCATTTTAAGCAATATAAATACCTACTGACAAAATTGGTGAGTTATACGCCCTTGGCCCAACCTACAATTCTATTCACAAGTTACATTTTCTTTCTTTGGAATTAAATGGAAAAGAAAACTTGCCAGCACTATTTCAAATTAGAGTTAGCACAGTCAACTGAACAAAAAGACACTTAATTATTTTAAATTCTTCCTTCTCTCACAAATATCAAAATTTTAGAAAAGTAGCTTTTGAAACATTCATTTTTACTAATTTGAAAAAATCCAACATTATTTTCATTTGCTAAGATTCAAAAAAATCCTCAATAAATTAGTTGCTGAGCAACCACATATACCTAGAGGGGAAGGTGTGGTCGATGTTGTGATTACTGCTCCAGCAGCAGCTGGGGGAGGAGTTCCAGGGGGCGTTGTCTCTATTCCACTCTCTTCCATCATTTTGCTTGGAGGTCATATACTGTAAACATGGAAAAAGTGCTATTTTTAAATCACAGTTAGCATAGTCAACTAAAGAACAATACTTATTTTAAATTTTTACAACTCTTTTGAAAAAGTGTTAAAAAAAAATTTAAGGTAGAAAGTCCCAAAGACTTTTAATGTGAAAAGCATGGTCTTCACAGCACTCATATTGCTCTGTTATCAATGAATATGAGAGGTAGTGTTTATGTAGACAGTTGATCTGGGAACCAGGAAGACCTGGATTCAAGTCCAACTTCTGACAGTTAAGGTGACCAGGATCAAGTCACTCAATCTCACAATACTCTACACTACAAATTGTAGTCAGCAACCCATTTACCTCATAGGTCACACTTACAAAATCAGAAGTATGATGGAAGTTGAAGGAGAATAAGAATCTTCTTTTTAAAAAATACAGTTTAATATTATATAGCAATAACTTAAAAATAACTAAATGATATACTTTCTTACTGAGCAAGCATATTCAAATTGCTAGAATTGCCTTTTTAATCTGTTCAATACCAATAGTTAGACCGATGAAGATAATTAAATATTTGTTAGGAAAAATTGCAGTGTTTTTTGAAAACACTTTTTCTAAAACCCCGACAGACCATTTATATAGCAAAAAAACAGGATGTTTATTAACTCTTTTCCAAAACAAACATGACAAGCACAGACTTTCTAAAATAGATCAATCAATGGCTCTGCATCATTGTTTGTAAGAAAGTATATCAGAGATAATATAATCAATTCAATTTAATTCAATATTTATAAGCACATATGTGCTAAGCATATAGATACCAAGGAAAAAGCAAACCAAACCAGTACCTAACTTCAAAAACGACACACTCTATTATGGTGTACAACAGGAACGTACAAAGTAAGGTTGTAATCTTAACTGATAAGCAACAAAATCTGTACAAACTTTAAAAAAGAAATTAGCACAAAATTGCAAGTCTAAGGGGAAAAAAGTAATTTATACGTATTCCCCTTACAATTCCATATTAGGCCAACCTGCTGAGCTATTAAAATGATTTTATTTATTTTTCATATACTTTGTTTTTACATTAGCTTTATTTCTAAGCAAAATATCAATAAAAGCTTTAAAAATAAAATGATTAGGCTTAGGTTTTCCTTCTTCTATTTCATATATGTATATACATACATACCCTACTTTACTGAGCATATATTTCCACAGGCTCTTTCCCTTCTACCTCCCCATTTCCCTTTGCCCATCCAATCATCTCAGTTCTTTATATTTTCTTGAAATGTTAACTAAATAAATAAAATGGAGAAAATATCTATTTCTTTCCCCTTTTGCTCCTCCTTTTTCTGTCCTCATGTAAGAGAGTAGTTAAATGACTAATGTGAAAATATGTTTAACATGATTGCACGTATATAACCTCCTATATCAGGCTGCTTGCCATCTTGGGGAAAAGGGAGAGAGGGAAAGGGGGAGAAAAATTTGGAACTCAAAATCTTATTAAAAAATGAATATTGAAAACTATCTTTACATGTAATTGGAAAAAATAAAATACTGTTTACAAAAAAAAAGGAGTAGTCAAAAAAATCTTTAAAATATCCTACCTAAAAATACTATTTAAAAAAAAAAAGAGTAGTTAAAAACCTTACCTACCTTCCACATCTTATTTTAGTAACTTTCTTTTACTATATCCTTTTTAAAGAACCCTTTCCTTTACTTTTTACTTCCACTCTTTGTAGAAGTAAAGGCTCATGAGTAGGCTGAACTAACATAATCAAACTGACTATACTTCCTAATTTATACAATTGGTGCTATACCAAACTCCCCAAGGAATATTTTATAAAGCCAGAAATAAAGATGACGTTCATATGAAAAAATAAAAGTTCAACAATCTCAAGGGTAGTGATGAGAAAAAAGGAATCTATCAGTACCCGATTACAAAATTTCCTACAAAGTATGAAAAATTGAAAAAATTGAAATGATTTGGTACTGGTTAAAAAAAAGGAGAGGTCAATCTGTAGAAGAGATTAGGTATAAAACATACAGAAGCACATACAGTAGCATTGTGCTTAAGAAACCCAAAGACTTCAGTTACTGGAGGAAATTATTATTTGAGGGGAGAGAGAAGGGAACAAGCATTATTAAGTGCCTACTATATGCCAGGTACTATGCTAAGTATACTTTACAAATATCATCTCATTTGATCCTAACAACGACCCTATGAGGTAGGTTCTAATATTATCCTCATTGAGGTGACTTGAGGTAACCGAGGCATTCAGAGGGGTCAGAGGGTACGTAGCATGTCCATGACAAAAATATTTATAGCAGTATCTTTTATTTTATCAAAGAACTAGAAAATAAAGGGATGCTTATCAACTGAGGAATAGCTAAACAATCTGTG
Source organism: Trichosurus vulpecula (assembly GCF_011100635.1). NCBI lineage: Eukaryota > Metazoa > Chordata > Mammalia > Diprotodontia > Phalangeridae > Trichosurus > Trichosurus vulpecula. The sequence goes on from NC_050573.1 coordinate 477,652,515, forward strand.
TTATATGAATGTAATGGAATATTATTAATTTTAAGAAATTAAGAATATGGAGAATTCAAGGAAAGTTGGAAAGATATATGGACTGGCACAGTGAATTAAGGAGAACTGAGGAAATACAGCCAGTTCTTGCTTAACGTAAGTAGACTGTAGACAGGTCAGCAGAGCTTACCCCTCCACTCACTGAGCACCTTCAAGGCCTGGAAATTCGCCCCCATGTGCCCACAAGCTAGAGCCTCTCCAGGTCCTCTCCCCTGCCCCAAGCCAGAATGGCTTCAGCACCTGAAGTGTAGGACCCCCGGTGTGCGGCCCTCTACCCCTGCCCCTGAATTTGCACAATGAGAATTTACTTAAATTGAGTACTCTCTATAATCTACAATATCACAGTAACTAAAGGAAAACTGAAAGTCTTCAAACATTGATGGATGCAGTGACTCATAAGGAGCTCAGAAGACTAATAGTAAAGCATGCCCTGGGCCTTTGGCAATAGATGGTGGACTAGCGGTGAAAAATAAGGCATACATGTTCACATATGACCAACGTGTTGATCTGTTTTGCTTATCACTTGTTACAAGGAAGAGTTAAGGAGGTAGGGAGAAAATCAGTGGGAAATTAAATTGATGTTAAAAAAGAAAAAGAGAATCAATAAAATATTTAAAAGAAAAGGGGGCAACAAAGATAAAAGTACAATTACTTTTTAAAATAAAGACCCTGCTAATATAAAACACTGTAAAATTGCTACCAATGAGTATAAACCATAAAATGAAGCTGCTTACTAATTCAAAATTTTAATTGCTAATTTAGAAATTTAATAATCTGAGATCTGATGTATAAATGATTCTTAAGAGATTAAAATAGTCATAACTTTTTATTATGCATTAACAGAAGGTAATCATAACAGAACAGTAAAATATAAGAGCTGGAAGAAAATAGTGCTTAACTATCAGTCTTTATAACATAATATTCAACAATGTGTGGAAATGGAGATGACGCAGTGCAGCAAAAGAATTTGGAGACCTTAGTTCTAGTCCAATTCTCCTAACTTACTGTGTATGTTTTAGATTCCTAGTATATAAAATAGGGGTGCCTTCCTCTTTCAGAGATATCAGGATAAAACGAAATAAGATATGAAAAAAGGGTTGTTAGGTTCAAATGAGTTACCATATGTAAAGTGTTCTGCAAACTTTGAAGTGTTACATATATGCTATTATTATTATTAAACAAATGTAACACTATTTGTGTTACCTCCATGAGCTATTAAAATAATTCTCTTGCCTTTTCATCAGTGATACTGAAAACATGATTCAATACAAAAACCTAGACTTGGAGTCAGAACACATGGATTCATATACCAAATCTGCCACCCTACTTCTGTAACCTCAGGCAAAATCATTCTGCTCCTCGGGCCTGTTCCTCATCTGTAAAATGGGGATGATAACATTTACATCACCTGCCTCACTTGAGGTGTTGTAAAATGAGTTATAAGTAAATTTCACCACCCCACCCCTGCCCCGCCCAGGCCCCGCCCGGCCCTTCATCAGCATTACAAGCTCTATAAAACACCAAGCTTTTCAGAAAATAATGCTAAGTCTGAAGTGCAGCTGTACAGTGACTGTTAAGATGATTTTTATGCCAAACAATTACTCTAGGGATGAGACCCTATTTTATTCACGGTATCATTGATGAATCTGCAATAAACCTAAAAGTCCAAACTCTTTATATTACCCAATGAGGTGGCTTTCTGGTCACCTAAGAAATAGAAAGGCCTACGCACCTTTGCAGACTTATTCAGACCAAGCTAGTCAACACACCCAGGCTCACCACCCAGACAAGTGACCAGTTTCCATAGGGAGGCAAAGGAGGCTGGGTCTACCCAAGCTAAGTGCTGAAGTATCCTTGTGGAATAGTCTTTCTATGATAAGGCTAAGTAAACCTCCCTTCCTTAACTGCTGAATGACCTATGAGGCATTCATTCCAACATCAAACAAACTACCAGAAAAACAGCCACAGTCATGGCCACTCCTAAAAGTTTGTATCCTCAGCACTGACCATAGTGCTTGGCACATATTAGGTGCTTAATAAATTCTTCTTATTTGGATTTTTATATCTATTGAGCTTTCTCATCTCTGCCTCTTAAGATTATTTTCCTCTAAAACATCCTTTTTCCTGAACTTCCTTATTCCTGTTAAGGATAACACTACCCTTCCATCATCAAAGTTCTCAAGCTTATCTTTAACATCTCGCTGTCCCTTAGCTTACAAATCCAAATCAATTTTAATGTTTTGTCAATTGGCTCTCTACATCTTTCTCATTCCCTCCCCTCCTCTACATAAACAGGGTCATCATGTCCTCAGCGTTTTTCATTTGAACTATATCAACAGCTTTCTAATTGAATCTCTCCTCCTTCCAAGCCATCTTTTACAAAGCTGCCAAAGTGGTACTTCTAAAGCACAAGGGTCTGACCATGTTTATTCCCCCATCCTCAATAAAAGCACAATGGCTTCCTATGACTTCTAGAATCAAACACAAATGCCTCCTTTTTGACATTTAAAGGCCTCCACAACCTGGCTATAACCTACTTTTGAACTTTATTACATATCACTCCCCTTCATGCATTCTACATTCCAGTCAAACTGGCCCTCTGTTCCTCACACATGATATCCCAACCGCCTGTCTCTTGCTCAGGCTGGGCCCTTTACTTGGAATGTATTCCTGTTCCCCAGAAAGTCCCAGTTTTCCTTCTCAAATACCATTCTACATCCTGACTTTCCTGTTCCCCCTAGCTACTAGTTGGTTAATCTCCTAAAAAACACCTTATGTTTGTATATATAAAGATGCATACATAAATATATAAATAAATATATATTTATAAGTGCAAACAGTAACTCCCCCGAATAGAATGTAAGTTCCTTGAAGACGGAAATGATTTTACTTTTGTGCTTCAGTGTTTAGCTGGTGGCAAGCACTGAACAAATGCTTATTGACTGATCAGATGTTTCCTGAAAACAACCAAAAACTCCTTAGAGTTCAGTCTGGTAAATAAGGCGGATGCTCAACCTGCATGGTATTATTTGGAGTCAAAATCAAAATGGAACTACAAAGTAATGAGGTTCATTTTCTCCCATGGATCATAAACTGACACTGAAAGCAATTTCAAAACAACAGCTACAAAAAAGTCTTGAACAAGAATGTTATTACCAAAATAACTACAATGCCTTTGACATTAACTACTTTGAAAGACAATACTCATTGAAATACTTAAGTTCTTTTTTTGTTTATAAGCCAATTTCAATTAATTAAATGCATACTTAATCTTCTTCCTTATATCCCTAAGGATATTTAGGGGCACTTCAACAGGATTAAACCACAGTGCTCTGCTAAGTTTTTACCTCTTTGAATGATCTCAGGGTGAGGGTGAACCTAGGTTCTAAAAGGACACAGCAATAGTTCAAAAAATCTGGGTAGATCCTAGACCAAGCTACAAAGGCTTTAGGTACAAACTATCTTGACGGCATGTGCATGTATCAGTAAGGTGATACTCATGACCTCCAGATGACCATGAACATGCCTGTACGGTTTGGAATCGCAAAGTATGAAAAACTCTCTAAGCAGAAGGCAGAGGAAATATAATATTTATTTAGACACCAGAGTATCAAATCCTAAGACCAACAACTCCAATTCGATATAGCAGTAATTACATTCCAGAACCAGTAAGCCCACCTCAATGTAGCAACAAGGAAATTATAACACAGTATTACAGCAAGGAACCAAGTCATCCTGTAATCTTCCCCCCTGCTAGGGCCTTCTCATAAACAGTCACTCATGAATCCTAATTCTCTGCTTGCCTGCACCCTCTTCCCAAGTTCTGAAAGCCCTTGGAGTTCTCGGAGTCCTTGCGGTCTCCTGGATTCTTTGGATTCTCAGTTTTCTAATCTCTTGATGCTGTAAATTCTCAGCTCTTTGAGCTCCACAATTCTCTGGTCTGCACTCTCCACCCTGCAGTCTCTCTTGATGTCTCTCAGTGTCTGCTCTCCCAATGTCTGCTTCTCCATTCTGATTTTCTCACACTCTGGGCTCTCCTTATATACACAGTTCTAGCCAGCATCTGATTGGCTAGAACTCAGGTCTCTGACTGGCTGAATTCAAGCACATCTGATTGGCTGGAACTCAGTACACATACAATTGGCTCTGGTCTTAGCACCTCTCCTTAGGGCCCTGAGAGCTTCGTACCTCTAGAGACCTAACTAGCAAAAGGGTGTGGGCCTGGGGCCTCAGCCTAGTTAGTGAAAGGGTGTGGGCCTGGGGCTTCACACCAAGTAAGTAAAGGATGTAAGTAAAAGCCCTATTGAATGGTAGGGGAAGATCTTTAATCTCATTAACACCACTATGCATCAGCCAAGGAATATACTAAGACCAGGCAAGCTCATCACAAGACTGGTCACCAGTGAACTTTAGCCAAAGTAAATAGTGAAGCCTATCATCTAATAGAGAGCAAAGGGTCTATAATTTGCATTGGTGAATTATGCATGCATGGGGGTAAAATCATGGATTTCTGTAAGGTACTGAATAAGAGTAGCAGTTTACACTATATAGCACTTCCAGGGTCACAAAACACTTTATATATAATTATCTCATTTGATCCTTACAGCAACAATTTGAGACAGGTGGCCTAAGTATTATTACTCTTCTAATATAGATAATGAAACTAGGGTTCAGGGAGTGCAAGGTGACAGACCTGCTAAGTTGAGTTAGGCCTAACATCAAAGTCTTCTGACCCCAAATCCAGATCATTCTTTCTTTTCCTTATGTTTCTTCCATCTAAACCTATTTTTCATCCTCACTTTGACAACAGTCCATCCCTCAGCATGTTCCTACACCTACCCTGCTCTGGCTTCGTTCTCTTCTCTTTCCAGTCTAGACCTTTTAGTTAACAGTATCTACTCCACACTATCCTCTATTCTTGATCCCCTGCCCTGGTCCTAGTGTTGCTCAATCCTTGTTAAACTCCAACAATGAATTACTTCCACCACGTGCCTCCCCTACTCACATGTTGCTGAAACAAACCTAGAGGAAAGCAGCAACGATGCTGCTGGGTCCACTATAAATTTATGTGACCTAATCTCAACTGTACCCTCGTGGCAAGAAGGCGGTCACTTCACTACTGCTTAATTGCTTCTCCATCCCATTCAGTTCCAAAACTTCTCTCCTCCAACCTCCTCTCGTCACTCTCTCAGCTAAGCCTCATCCTTTACTGAGAAAATAAAAACCATTCACCTCTGACCTCCCTCTTCAACTTTGTTATCTCAAAACCTCTTTATATCATCTCCCATTCCTTCCACCTTTACTCCCCTCACTAACGATGATGTGGCCAATCCCTTCCTATATTCTCAGAGACAGCATCTATTACGATCTCTTCTCTTTTGGGCATCATTCAACTAAAACTGCCATCTCCAAAAAGTTACCAATGACCTCAATTTCAAAATCTAATCACCTTTTCTCAGCATTCATTCTTCAGGACCTCTCTGCATCCTTTTTCATCATCTCCTGGGCACTCTCTCCTTTCTCTGCTTCCATGACACTGCTTACTCTCACTGCTCATCCTTAGTCTCCTTTGGTTTCTTCATTTGTGTCATGCCCATTGATCACGAGTATCCCCCAAACCTCTTCTTTTTTCTCCCTATATCTTGCTCGTTAATCTTACCACGTGTGGGGAAGGAAAGGAGGGGGAGAAAATTTGGAACTCAAAAGCTTGTGGAACTAAATGTTGTAAACTAAAATAAATTTTTTGAAAAATCTTAGCAGGTCCCATAAGTTCAACTTTAATCTCTATGTAGATCATTCCATATCTATGTATCTAGTCCAGTTTTCTCTCCCAAACTACAGTTCTTCATCACCAATTGCCTTTTGGATATCTCAGCCTCAGTGCCCCATATGATTCTCAAATTCACTTTTCTACCCAAACCCTCATTTCTTAACTTCTTTATTAGTAAAGTGCCCCACCCTCCCAGTTACCAAGGTCATCTTGGCAGCATCTCCACTCCTCACTCTCACTACACATAACCAATCCATTGTGAAATCTTGTCATTTCTACCTTCACATCTCTCAAATACCTCCCTTTCTGTCCATTCACACAGCTACCACTCTAGTTCAAGCCCTCATGCACACAGGCCTGAACTACTGACATAGTCTCTTCAGCTGCAAAGGTGACTGACCCCTACTCAATGAGATTCAGTATTTCAGCACCAGTGTTCTACATAAACCCTTTCCCTATTACTTCTGCTGCTAGTACTCCCTCTCCAATCACAACTTTTCTTTTGTTTTGTATGGCAAGGACTATTATTTCATTTTTGCTTTTGTATTCTTACTTTGAATAGTGCCCGACTCACAGAACCTCTTAATTAAAGCTTATTTATCAATTTATTATTGATTCAATAAACTAAGAAGGCCTATACAAAAAGTTTTTTTTTTTAAATCTTAAAGGTCTCATATCCAAGAATGCTCCAGGACCTATTAATCCTTATCTCCAATAGGATAAAAATGGCCTGTCCTTTAATTTCTTAGGGTGAATTGAAAAAAAGAGTAAAGAAAAAGCTATGGGGCATGTGGGATAGAAAACTGACCTCAAATCCTGGAAGACCCAGGGTTACCCAAAGTGTAGCAATATCATGCCAGAACACATAAAACCTAAGTCTTGAGGGTGACCTGAGACATCAATGATCTCTTCTAATTAGATGGATTGTACTCGAATACCTAGGAGGAAATACTACATAAATGCTGCTCATTGATCCCTGTCCCCGCTCTGGTACTCACAAGCTCAGTGACGTGGGTCAGGTCACTTAGGTCGGCTTCGATCTGGTCTCCTCCAGAAGGCGTGAGGGGCAGCAAGGGGGTCACCTGCAGGGGGGAGGAGGAAGGAGGTGGGCACCCGCAGGAGGAAGGTGGACCTCCCGCAGGTCGGAGTCCGAGGGGTTGGGGCGGGGGGCGCCGCTCTAATGACCCTTCTTCGGGTCTCACCGAACCAGCCCCATAGCTTCGCTCCCCAGAGCCAGGTGGCCGGGGCTCGGGGCCGCCCACCTGCCCGCCCTGCCACGTCTCCAGGCCGGCTCCCGGCCTCCCTGCCTCCCCCAAGTCACTCATTAATTAACTTCGGGTCCACCGAGGCTGCACCTGCGAACCCTTCCCAAGCTCCCCCGCTCCGGGCCCCGCAGTGATGCCCCCACCCCGGGCCGGTCACCCCCGGGATGAGCCCCCCGAGCCCGGGGTCCCCAGACCCGCCCCGCCCGGGGGGCCTGGGGGAGTTGGGGTGCCGTCAGCCCCACGGGGCTCACCTGAGGTCGAGGTGGCGCGGGCCGGGGGAGGGGACGGGAGGAGGGTCGGTGGGCAGAGCCGCGGGCCCAGCCGATCGCCCAGGCTGCCCCCGTCCGGAGTTGGCGCCCAGAGCAGCCTCCTCCGCGTCCAAAATGGCCGGCGGCAGTGACGCGCGGCCTGCCACGTCAGCCTCCCGGCCCTTCCTCCGTCCTACTCCAGCCCGCGCCTCCCCCGGGCCGGGTGGCTCCAAGCAGCCGGGGCAGCCGAGCTCTGGGCGGCGGGACGTGGCACGGCCGGGGCTGAGCCGCTTCCGCTCCGCCCCCGACGGAGCCGGGTCCCCTGAGCTGCGGCAGCGTCGCCCCGCCAGCGTGAAGGAGACCGGGGGCACCAAGAGCTGCAAGCGAATGGCTGTGAGCAGGAAAAGGCCTTTGATTCATTTATCCAGCCTAAAGCCACGTATTCAGACCACAGTGCATCTGTGAATGCAGCCCGGCCAGAGATCCCCACAAAAGGCACCTTCTTCCCCAGTCTCCCTCAGAAGCAACTTGAATTTGGATCGCAAATACGAGCTATAAAGAATCCCCTCCTGTTACAGATCTGACGCCACCGGTATTCGAGTTCTTTTGACTCCGGGTTGTGGCTGTTCAGTTTTGTCTGACCCGTTGTGACCCCATTTTGGGTTTTCTTGGCAGATACTGGATTGGTTTGCCATTTCCTTCTCCAATCCATTTTACAGATAAGGAAATTGAGGCAAACAGGGGCAAGTGACTTGCCCAGGGTCACACTGCTAGCAAGTGTCTGAGGCAGGATCTGAACTCGGTTTGTCCTAACTCTCTATTCTCTGCCACCTAGCTACCTCTTGACTTCAGGGACCGTATCCATTTGACTATCTAAAACCGTCAGTCAATTAGCATTTAAGCACCTAGTACGTGCCAGGGACTAGGGATATAGTCTAACTGGTGAGACAACAGGCAAATAACTATGTACATGAAGATACAGGATACACTGGGAGTCATCTCAGAAAAAAAGCACTAAGATTAAGGACTGGCAAAAGCTTCTTGAAAGTGGACTTCAAGAAAGCTAAGTCAGAGCTGAGGAGGGAGAGTGTTTCAGGCATTAAGGAGAGCCAGTGAAAATGCTTGGAGTGAAGAGGTGGAGTGTCCTATGTGACATTGCCTTCATTTCAACGTTTCACACTTCTCCCTAACCATAGGATATCCATCAGTCCAGATTTTAATTAACAAAGAATTTTTGTAATTCTGAAACAAACACCAACAAACATAAATACTTCCATATACAAATGTAGGCACTAATTTCTTTCCATCCCTTTTCAGCTCCCTCTTTGGCAGATTCAGAACCTAAAGGGCAATTAATTACTTTACCCCAATATCTATTATCAGTTGCTATGAATGAGTCAATCAGCTTTTTAAAAGGAGTATTTACTAATATGTAGGGTAAAAATAAAAGTCTGGGATACAGTACTACAGTGGGAGAGCTCTTAGGGTTCCAGTATCAGGTAAAGTATTTAGCAGGACTCAGATTTGAAAGACAGCTTTATTGTCGCAGAAAGCAATCCGCAAGCACAACAGGGGTTATAGGTGTGAGAGAGCACAGAGGGCTTATATATTGTCATTAGAAAGGGAAGTGACTGGGTAGGCCTACACCTCTAGGAGGGGATAAGGAAGGTATCTGAGTTTTCAGCTAGCGAGTGCCCAGAGGGATACAGCCGAAAGGATATCAGACAAAGACCTGACTGGTGCTCTTGAGAATCCCTTTCTAAAATACTCATAAGATGTTAATGAACGTCCTGCCCTCACATAGGTAACTACTGGGCAGGTGGTGCTGTTACTGCGTTTGCGCTACACTGGGGAGAATCCCTTAACCACAAGCTTCTTGGAGAGGTTGGGGGGCAGAAAGCTGTTTATGATCCTTGACCTCTGGAGTTCTGAGGGAATTGGTTGGGGTGAGAGCTGTGGTTGGGGTCGTCAGCTGTTCTGAGAACTGTTCTGTTGCGATCTGTTCTAAGAAAAGCCCGAGTGGTTCGGCTAGGCCTAGGGGCCCCTCTTTCCTGTTCTGTGGGGCCCACTCCAGTACCACAAGTACATACAAAGTTTGGGGAAAGGTGGGCTCAAACTTAGAGAGCAAAGAGCAGCAAAGAGGCGACTCACAGCTCTTGGTCTAATGAAAGTCTTTTTTGCCATTCCTGGAGTCTTTATGAAATTCTCTGCTGGGCCATGAAAGTCTTCATGGAGTCCTGAGGTTTCATTTCTCTCTGCATGGAAGAAAGTTCTCTGAAGCTGCCTTTCCTCAGAGTACTATGTTTATCTTCTCTCATTTCCCAGCTGAACATATTGTTTGTTATTGATGTAGTATTTCCAGTGACATGGTCCATGGAGAGAAGGGTGCTGAGAAGAGTATGGTGGCACTCTGTGTGCTATCTTCCCCAACCCCAGGCGGCAGTGGGGTAACAGGCAAGGGTCTGGTACCTCAAAGCACTCCAACAACTTAAATGTCAAAGTAGTTGCTGCAATCTCTTTTTCTAATTAGTCCCAGGGAAATGTCTAATTCTTTCAAACAATTCCAATATATTTTGTCACCAGATTTCATCCAGTTACTAGGAGCATTTCATGCCTTCCAAATTGAGTAGGTTGTTTGACCCAACCTCCTCTGCAGGCCCACAAAAGGGGTGTTTTACACCTGCCAACTTCAACTAATGTAACTATAAGCTATATATGCTACAGGCAGCAATTCTTTTGTTGGGTGATTAGCCTCTTAGACTGAATGACAGAATCAAAGGTATAAAATAGATGTGAACAATTCCCAGATACTCCACTAATTCAATAATACATTATTTAAAAGCATAAGATGTGAATTAATACATACCCTCCAGTTTTCCATATATACACCTGCAGTATTATTGCAAGCAAGGAAGTTATAGTAGGGCAGTTAAGGTTAACTTTGCCACCAGGAAGATTGATCTGGGACCCAGCTGTCAGCCCTTTGGTCTAGATAAATATAAAGGTTCTTTCTGAGATTTTGCTGGGGCCGCTCCTAAGACCTCAAATAATTTTCATGCTTTTATTTATTTTTTAACTTCTTGACTGCTCTTAAACTGCCTTGATAATTGCTTCTATTAAAGGTATTAGAGGGGGCAGCTAGGTGGCGCAGTGAGTATAGCACTGGCCCTGGAGTCAGGAGGACCTGAGTTCAAATCCAGCCTCAGACACTTGACACACTTATTAGCTGTGTGACCTTGGGCAAGTCACTTAACCCCAATTGCTCTGCCTTGCCCCTGTGAAAAAAAAAGTCTAAAACAAAGGTATTAGAATGTGATTAGTAAAATAAGATATAGTGAAAGAACTGTTTAAACACTCTAGCACTGATTGATCATTTGTGTTAAAAGCAGGATTGTGCAAAGAAAAACAGAAAAAGACAATTTTATGTAAAGTCATTGCATTCAGCTTGTTTTAAGTATGTAAAAGTATGTATCTACACTGTGTAGATCACAACCTCCTAATCTGCCTCCCTTAACTGTGTTGTCTTCTTAACCTATGGATCTTTTCTGTGACTTTTCTTTAAATGCTTGATTGATGCTATCTCACACCCAATTCTCCACAGAACCCTACCCTTAAAGAACCCTCCTTCCTTAAAACAAGGTAGCATATTCAAGAAAAACAAATTTACTTGTTGGCCATGTCTGAAAACATTCTGTACCTGTAGTCCATCATTTCTCTGTCAATAGATGCCAAGCATGCACATTGCAATGATAAGAGTTCATAAGTCTTTAAAAGTTGTTTTCCTTTACAGTATTGTAATGATATAAATAGTTCTTTGGATTCTGTTCACCTCACTATGCATCAGTTCAAACAAGTATTCCTAGGTTTGTCTGAATCTGTGCCTTACATAATTTCTTATGGCACAATAATATTCCATTATATTTATATCCTTCAATTTGCTCAAACAATCCTCAGATGACATATGCACACACTTTGTTACCAGCTCCTTACTGCAACCAAAGGTGCTACTATTAATATTTTGGTATGTATGGGGCCTTTCTCTCTTTTTCAAAAAATCTCTTTGGAATACATGTTTTGTAGTGGTATCACTGGGTCAAAAAGTATGCATACTTTAGTGACTTTTTATGTGTAGCTTATACATTCTAGCCCTCTCTCTGAGAGCCAGGCTGTTAGATCTGCCCCTGGAGATGTAACCATCCAGAGAAGGTTCTAAGACCTTTTTTCCCTTATAACATGGTCTCTCATCTGTTGAAATAAGCAAAGGAGTTCAACTATGAACCGATCAACTAAAAGGACTAGGGAAAAAGAGAGATGACAGAAGATGACTAGGACCTTTTGAATACTTCAACCTCTCTTTCACCATGTGGTTAACAGACCAGAGCCAGTTACAGAATGTTTATGCACATACCACAGTCTCTCCCAGGTACTTCCTTTACACATCATCACAGCTCTTCCAGAATCAGGATCTTAAGCTCTTCTACTTGGAAAGATACTGTCTAATACTAATACATGTTGTGTGTATGCCAGAAACTCATTATGTGTATATAGTTCCAAATTGAATTCCAGAATGGTTGGAGTGCTTGATAACTCTAACAGTATATTAGTGTGTCTATCATTATCCACAGCTCCCAACAATTGTCATTTTTCCTTTTTTTGTCATCTTGGATAATCTGATAAATGTAAAGTATTATTATTATTATTATTATTAGTGATTTGGAGCTTTTTAAAAAGTATGTTTAGTGATAGCAAGTTCTTCTTTTGAGATTGCCTGCTCATATCCTTTGATAGATAACCATTGGCAAATAATGGCTCTTGTTCTTATATACGTAGTTCACTAATCTATCTTGGATATCAGACTTTTATCGGAGAAATGCTGCAAGAAATTTTCCATTTAACTATTGCACTTCTAATTTTAATGTTGCATTGATTGCAAAAACTTTTTAATTTTTTTATATTCAAAAATGTCTATTTTATCCTTAGACATAATGAGAAGTGGTGCTCATGGCATATGTGGGTTATGGCCACTTTCTTTGATGCAGCCAACAGTGATCTTTCATCTCTGTGATGCTGACCAATTAGATTGTTTCTATTCTGATCTTTGTTCTAGGCTTATAAAAATGTATTGCACCCTCAATTTGGGGTCTTTTGACTATTGGAAGGGTCAAGAGATCTGCTTTATTAGTGGGTAGTTCTCCTGCAAATAGATCATTACTTTACTTGAAGACTGCCTTAATTTACCTTTTTGTTAAATATTAAACAAAACAATAGGAAGAAAGCTATCCCCTTTCATACCTCCCTCTCTTCCTCCTTTGATAGTTCAGGGAAGTTGTCCCCTCTTCTTTATCCTATCTGATAAAGCAAACACATAGTAAAACACAACAAATACTTATTGACTGACAGCTAGGGGGTGCAGTCAATAGAGTACCCTGCTTAGAGTCAGGGAGACTCATCTTCCTGGGTTTAAATCTGGCCTCAGACACTGTGTCACTTATCCCTCTTTGCCTCAGTTTCCTCATCTGTAAAATGGGTTAGAGAAGGAAATGACCAACCACTCCAGTATCTTTGCCAAGAAAACTTCAAATGTTGTCACAAAGAATCAGACACAACTGCAAGAGACTGAACAACAACCACATTGACTGACTGATAAAAAGCGTACTGTTTACTTTGGTCTAGGGTAAATGGCTATGTAAGCATAACAAGGATACATTCTTTACTCTATAACAAATGATAAAGCCTTTGTTTTGCTGTAATAATTACATTTTCCTGCCTGGGTTGATCTACCCGCTCTTACCAATCTTCTCTGTAAGAACCACATCTCTTTTGTTATCTCTCTGGCTTACGTAGCTTTAGAAGGGAGAATATATGTCATCTTCTGAATTATCAGGCACACATATCCATCATTTACAGATAAAGTGTATCTTACTCCGAGCAAATAAATAAATTGCTACTATCCTGTCTGTTTGTATTCTGTGTTGGTTATTGGCAGTGGGACCCTATAAGAAAATAAAAGCAACAATTTTGGTGAAAGTGGCTGATTAGCTCAGCCTTCTTAGATCCCTGTCTCCAAGAATGATAGCATGTATCAAATGAGTTAGTTCACCAATTTGGAAACTTCAGAAAGGAAGAAGTGGGAGGGCTGATAAAATTGCAGTGCAGCACCTTTGTTCTCTAAATTGAGAAATATACAGAGACAAGTTTCGTATTTTGTGTGTTCTTTGTTCTGTATTATCTTTCTGTTTCTTGCACTCAAGAAACTTGCTAGATGTAAAACCATTACATTGAAGAAGAAATTAGCCAGGCATCCACCTTAAGGCCCTGAGGAGCATGGCACTGTGATTTAGAATTTGAACGCAGGGGGTTGGTTGAGGAACCTTGTATTTCAACAGGAGAGCCTTCTTTATTTCTAGGTGAATACACAGGCTAGGATTAATATTCTTTCCAAACTCTGTATGCCTTCACTTTATTTGCCATAGGCAAATAAGCAAGAGACGCTATTTGTTTGTCTGGTTGTCTGTATTGAATTGTCTTAACCACCCTTCCTATCCAAATTTCCTATTTGGTTTCTAAACTGACATAAACCTTGAAGAGTCAGCAGGATCCCTATCACTTATGACATAATTCTGATATAAATTTCAATTCCAATTTGAGTACTCAGTCTTCACTATGGGATCCTTTGTATTCCCTTGCCAAGTAACAACACAATCCTTATATAATCCTTAGATATTGTTTGTAGTGGTTAGTACTAATTATCTTATCAATGATTAATCTTATTGGCAAATTTTGGGGGGGGGAAAGAGGAAGGGAAGAGAAAGGATTTCCAAAAAGAGCTGTTCTAAGTTTGCACTTATTGAGTTCTGTCAATCTAAATCTTTTACCGATTCTACCAAATTACCCTGACCATTATTTGGTACCTTTTAAAAATTTTATTTTTTGTTAGATTTTAAATTCCAAACTGCCTCCCTTCCTCCCTTTCCACCCTGTTCTAGAGAAGGCTACCATTACACACACACACACACACACACACACACACACACACGTAAAAAGCATATTATATATATTTCTATTAGTCCTTTTTCTGGAGGTGAATAGCATCTTCCTTCATAGGCCCTTTGTAGTTGATTTGAGTATTTATAATAGAATAACTTAGTCATTCACAGTTGTTTTTCAAACAATATTGCTGATACTGTATACAGTGTTCTCTTGGTTCTGCTCATTTCACTCTTTGTTATTTCATGCATGTCTTTCCATGTTTTTCTAAAATCAATCAGCTCATCATTTCTGACAGCACAGTAGTTGTTCAGCCATTCCCCAATTGATAGGCATCCCCTCAATTTTCAGCTCTTTGCCCCCACAAAGAGAGCTACTATAAATATTTTAGAACATACAGTTTCTTTTCCTTTTTCCCTGATCACCTCGGGAAATAGACCTAATAGTGGTATTGCTGGGTCAAAGAGAATATAGCTTTATAACTCTTTGGGCATAATTCCATAATGCTCTCCAAAACTGTTGGATCTGTTGACAATTCCACCGACAGTGTATTAGTTCTCAATTTTTCCACATCCCCTCCAACATTTATGCCAATCTGATAGATATGAAATGCTATCTCAAAGTTGTTTTAATTTGTATTTCTCTAGTAAATAATGAATTAGAGCATTTTCATATAACTATATATAGTTTTGACATCTTCAGCTTCCCGTTCATATCCTTTAACCATTTATCAATTGGGGAATGACTCATATTCTCATAAGTTTAACAAAGTTCTCCACATATTTGAGATATGAGACCTTTATCTGAGATACTGTCTATAAAAAATTTTTACCCCAATTTTCTACTTTCCTTCTAATCTTGGCTACAATAGTTTTATTTGTGCAAAATGTTTTTTAACTTAATGTAATCAAAATTATCCATTTTACATCTCACAATGCTCTCTATCTCTTATTTGTTCAGAAATTCTTTTCCTATCCATAAGTATAGGGTAGTATGTTCCATGTTCTTGTAATTTTCTTGTGATATCTTCCTTCATGTCTAGGTCATATGTCTATTTTAACCTTATCTTGGTAACCGGTGTAAGATATTGGTTTCTATCCAGTTTCTACCAGACTGCTTTCTAGTTTTCCCAACAATTTTTTTTTTTTACCAAATAGTGAATTCTTGTCCCCAAAGCTTAAATCTTTACATTTGTCAAACACAAGGTTATCATAATCACTTACTACTCTGTATTGTATGTCTATTCTGTTCCACTGATCCACCTTTCTATTTCTTAGCCAGTACCAGATAGTTTTGATAATTGCTGCCTTATAATATAGTTTAAGATCTGATACTGCTAAACCTCCTTCCTTTACATTTTTTTCATTAATTCTTTTGATATTCTTGACCTTTTATTCTTCCAAATGAATTTTGTTTTTATTTTTTTCTAGCTCAATAAACTAATTTTTTGGTAATTTAATTGGGATAGCATTGAATAAGTATATTAGTTTAGGTAGAATTGTCATTGCCATTATATTGGATCTGACTACTCTTGAACAATTACTATTTGTCCAATTATTGAAATCTTTGGGGTTTTAAATCTTTGCTTCCTTTTAAAAATACTATTTTATTTTTGCTTCCAATTATATGTAAAAACAATCTTTAACATTCAGGTTTTTTTAAGGTTTTGAGTACCAAATTCTATCCTTCCTACCTTCCCCTCCCACCTCCTTGAGATGGTAAGCAATCTGATGTAGATTACACACATTCAATCATGTAAAATGTATTTCCATATTAGTCATTTTGTGGAAGAAAACTCAAACCAAAAAAAAAGGAAAGAAGAAAAGAGTGAAAAATAGTGTGCTTCAGTCTGTATTCAGATGCCATCAGTTCTTTCTCTGGAGACAGCATTTTTAATGATGAGTGTTTTGGGATTGTCTTGGATCATTGTATTGCTAATCTGAATTTATTTGTATAAAAAGTGTTTTATAATTATTATGTTCATGTAGTTCCTGGGTTTATCTTGACAGGTACACTCCCCAGTATTTTATACTGTCTGCAATTATTTTAAATGGGATAACTCTTACTTTCTCTTCTTGCAGGGTTTTGTTGGTGATATAGAAATGCTGATGATTTATAAAGATTTATTTTATCCTGCTACTTTGCTAAATTACTATTTGGCACCTTTGATCATAAATCTTTACACATTTTAAAGAGTAACATAGAGGTTCAATTCCCAAAACAAATGAGTTATTGGGTTTATTTGGGTAGATCTTAAAGTACATAAAGCAAATAAATTTTGTGAAAAACTAATGAAATTTTCTATTGGGGAAGAGAAAAAAACCACTTTCTTATAAGGCTTCACCAGAGAGGATGAAAGCTGTCATTTTTTGTCACATTTTTCACCTAATGCCCCACCACTTGCATCAAACACTCCCTCTTTGGGGATACTGGCAACTCAGAGGCAATATCCTATTCCTTTAAAGGACAGTAACATTGATCTTTTACAATCCTGCCCTTCAATAGCAAGAAAAATTTTTTCTCAGAAATCCTCTCAATGATTCAACAAAAATGGGATAAAAAGAGAAAGGAAAGATGGGAAGAAACCCAGAGGCAGAACGACTGACAAATGCAATTGTTAGCTGCCTTGAAGTGGGATTCAGACTGAGAGTGCTATTTAGCAGAATGTAAAGGAGACAGAGGATTTAAACAATCTGCTGTCATTACTACCATCAAACTGGGCACTGGAAAAAGAAATATCTCTTTTGCCCCAGATATCCAGCCACTTTAAGTGACAAACTGTTTCCTTCCCAATAGACTTTTGGTAAGAAATAAAGAAAAGAATGAGATTTTTTTCTGCGTAAAGTTTCAAAGCTTTCTAAAGATATAGTCCTATCTTTGGGGCCCTAATTTTGGCCAGGTTGGCAATGGGAAGGGGGAGGGGGAGGGAGAGAGAAGAGAGAGAGAGAGAGAGAGAGAGAGAGAGAGAGAGAGAGAGAGAGAGAGAGCAGAAGAAAAAGGAGATCCTTTCCTTATTTGCAGAAATTTAAAATAATCAGAGATTAAATTTATGACTAAAATATTACTTAAATACAGTGGCTTTCCAAATTATTATGGGAGTGTGATTATTATTCAAAATGATGGATCTGTTTAAGAACTGAGCATTTTCTATCACTCTTCAGAGAAGAGAGAAAAGACAGAGATTTGTGCTATTTGTGTGAAAATTTCATAAAGTTTTTAAGGAGCTATAACCCAAAAAACCCCAACTTGGCTATTTCATTATTTAAAAAATATCAAAATATCCTAGTCGATTTTGGAGGGGGGGGAGTTACAGCTCCCTAAAATTTAACTGGGACAATACAAAAATCCTCATCCTTGCCAAAACGTCCAGTATAGGTCAAAAGAAAAGCCAAGGGTTTAATAGTGTGGTAAGACCCACATCTTACAAGGGCCATCCCTCACATGTGGGAGGGGGTGTTGTATGTGGCTTGAACGTAGGCAGAATAGACATCTTTAGCCTTTTCTCCCTTCATGCTTCTTGATGGGAGCCTTCCTGCAAGGAGGGGAAGCAAGGATTTGGACCTAGAGGTTACTCTGCTCTCCTCAGAGAGAGGGGATACCAGGCTAGAAGTATATCTACCTGCTCCCCTAAATATTTTGTCTAGAAGATAAGGTTTTCAGGTTCAAGCTAACTTCTGATTGCAGTTCATTATTGGGGGAAAGCAGGACCCCAAGCTTTCTATCCAAGCCTTGACCCCTTTTCCACCAAATGAACACATACAGTTCCTTAATGAACACACACAGCAGCTAGCCAAGACACCCATTTAGCCAAATGATAGCAAAACAGAAATTAAGGAAAATATGCAGAGGAGAATATATGACAGACAATACAGAATGAAAGAACTCTCTCCCGTTGGGAGTAAGGTAACTTAGCTCAACCAAGAGAGAGTCGCAGATCCTCATCTTACCTGAAGTCTCTAGTAAACAAGCTAGGGATAAGGACATTATGGAGACCACCAGCTCCTCTCATTTTGCCTTCTTCCTGGAGTCTTTTCCTTCAGCAACCTAAAGTGGGGTTAATATCTTCCATCTTCTCTCTTGAAGCTGGAAGCCAGAAGAGTCTGAAATCTGAAGAGACTTGAGCAAGTGGAACAAAGTTTCTCCTCTTTCCTGCTCTCACCAACTCTACTCTGCCCTTCATACAGACTTGGGACATTGATCTCTACCAACAAGGAGAGAGTCCCATACCAACAGACTTTGGGAATGGGGTTACAGTAGAGTATTACAGAAAAGTTTTTTTCCCCACAAAATTTCCATATTTCATTTTCAATTCTACAAATAAACAACAAACTTTTCCAATAATGAAAACTATTCCATCTCTGAGCTCTTCTTTTACAGGACCAAGCATTTTGGATACCAGTCATTTCTGGTGAGATTTCTAGTGGTCAGAAACCAAGGCACTGGGGCTTCAGAGAAGTCTTGTAGCTGACAGCCTCCAAAGGGCACAGCATATTTCACTTTCCCTGTAAGGCAATGTTGTTGTGAGAAAAACCAGCACTTTACTGTATCCCTTTAATCCTTAAAGTATTTTACTAAAAATAACCTGTGCTGGGTTGGCGTCATTTTCATACACAATCCATTTCAGGAGTAAGAAAAGATTCTAACTCCAATACATGCAGATTTAAATCTATTTTTGTTGAGAAGATGAAGTATTTGAGGATGAAAGGTAGAGCACTACTACTGATCTTGAAAGAAAGAAGAAGTTCCAGGGGGCAATATTGTTTGAACCACAGAACAACAAACCAGGCAGAGAAGTCCATAAGGAAATCAGTTTCAATGCTCTCCCTTTGGTCCTTCATGTTCTAAGCCCTTAAAGCATTTCCTTTTTAATGATATTAGATATTTCATTTTATTAGAAATACAATCCAATATGAATAAATAAAATTTCAGCTTTTAGACTTTCTGTCCCAGGTTCCTTTAAATCGAAAAGGTGCTAAGTGTTTTTTCAGAGTATTCAGCCCTTCTTGTCCAAATCCAACTGTAACTTGGTCTTCCAGAATGTTTCTAGAACTAAAGATCATGTTCTAATAAGAAATCTCAGGGCAGTAGTCTCGTTATTGATACTGCCCATCACCTCCAAATGGTGAGGGTGGCAACTGGGAAGGATCTTCAACAAACCGGGGTCCATTTGGAAATTGTGAAGATGCAAATCTTGTTAACAGGATTTCAGCCCCTTCTATTAAAGCAAGAAGAATGCCACCCACTGCAGCTGACCCAACCATGGCCACTGGTACATTTCTTGCTGCCGATATGGCTCCAGTTAAGGCACCATTTGTGATGCAATTCGTGTATCTTCTTTTCCTCTGACTTTTACCATACTGCAGTCAGTCATGGAAAAGATACTTCCCCAAACTGCAAAGCTACCTCCCAATTGTGGTGCTCTGGTTTTGATGGCTATCGAACTGCCTTGAAGCCTGTGGCTTATCCACCCAGGAGAACTGCAAAAACCTTTGATTGCTAGGAAGATACCACCTCCTATGGTACTCATAGTGAAAGCACCACCGCAGTCATCCACAATTAACCAGGGGCAGGGCTCATTCTTTATAGTCAGTCAACAAGCATTTACTGTGAGCCAAGGACACTGTACATACAAAAATTGGCAAAAATGTGGTCCCTACTGTGATAGGACTAGATTCTCCATTTCTCCACAATAGAAATTAGTTCTTCCTAAAAAGGCAACAAAGCTATCCCAGAGGATATCCCCCTGCCTCCTTTGACATAGCTTTCTGGTCACTTAACAGCATAGAAAGTCCAATCAACATGGAGTCAAGGCCCTTCTTAACTTGGTGGATTTGTGAAGACCCAAAAAATTTCTACAACAGCATGTCACATGAGAGTCTTCTGTGAATTCTACCTTGAGACTGGAAATAATTTTGTTACAGAGATACTAAGCTTCTCTCCAAACACAAACACAACCAAAGTGACTTTAAAGTTTGCGTACAGTACAGAAGTGAATGAATTGTCTGACTACTGATTATTGCCCCGGGGGTCCATGTTTCTTCCTGCAGGCCCCTCAGCCAGCACTCTGTGCCTGCTGCCCTCGGTCTGCCTCCTTTGGAGGCTCCCACCTCAGCTGGCTGCTTGTTCTGCTAGGGTCAACTTCTAACCCCATGCCAGGATGGGACCACTGCTACAAGGGTTTGAATTCTCTCCTATGCTAGGATAGGGTATGATTGTAGATCTGCACACTATGGTGCTGTCCCTTCCCTCCTTTGTTTGGCAGGAGTGTTGTGGGTGCTGCTGCTGCTGCTGAGGAGCCTGCCTCTGCCCTCCTATGGCGAGAAAAAGACACAAAGCAACACAAAAAAGGAATGAAGTCAGAGACTCCTTTAGGCATGCACATGTGTTCTGTTTGCCAGATGCATGCAGGAGTCATTTCTGCTGGGGTTAGGAAAATGTTCCTGAGGTCCGAGTTTGTGGTCTTCAGAGATTCCTCACTGGAAGCTCTAGAGAGAGAATGATTCAGTTCACCAATCACAGTTCAGAAGTGAGAGTGGAAACTTTTAAAATTGATATAGTCCCCCTGCCTGTCCTCAGCTAACTAAATGGAGTACAACTGGAATATTTGTCCATATTCCCAATTCCAGAAATGTCTCTGGGCTTCTGGGGAGAATTTATCATTGTGCTTTCAAGTCTCTCCCCCAATGACTCACACCAAAATTCTTGTGGCAAAATTTTGTTTGGACTCCCAAATTCCAAATTAAAAAAACAAATAAAACTCAAATGGTTTCTTTAGCACGGTTATTAATCCTCAATATTAATCCTCAGAGGTCTGCTTTCTTATGCTACCACCTTTGATCCTATTCATGTTGTAGGAATGGCTCTCAAGCCAGTACCCTCTTTGTTGGGATGAGATTAGGCACCGGCAAGTCACTGAACGTTTAATGAAGGAAGAGGTTTGCTTTGTCCTAACACAGAAAGTATATGTAACATGGATACAGTGGCATTTTCTGGACTTGCCCCACACCCCATCTTTACCTTTAAACAGGTCTTGTCAATAAATCAGGCATGGTAACTTGAGTGGTCTCAGGTAGCCACCAAGTCTGAGAGGCCTAGACTACATTGGCTGAGAAACCTCCATTCCAGGAAGCTGACTTATGTTATGTAATCTCAACTGGCCTCTAAGGAAGGTAATCCTTTTATACTTCCCTAATTCACTCTCCCATTAACTAGAGTGGCTATTCCAAACTCATCTCTCCTCCATTACCCTATTTCATTCACCTTGCCTCATATTTCACTGAAAAAATTGAGGTATTTCACCAAGAGCTCTCTTTTTCCCTCCTCTTCATATCATATCATTCAAGTGTCTTCCCCCACTATCTCCTCCTCCTATGACACATGAAGAGATAGTCCATTTGCCTTTCAAGGAAAATCCTCTATATGTACATACCCATGATCGCATTCCCTTCCATTTTATCCAGAAAATTCCCTCCTCTATCATCCCCAATAATTTTCTATACTTCAGTCTTTCCTTATCCACTGGCTGCTACCCTCATGCCAATAAACATGCTCATATCTATCCCAAACCTTTAAAAACCCCTCATTTAATCTGATCATCTCTATTAGTTATTAATCTATATTTCTTTTCCCTTGCATGGTTAAACTCCTAGGTGCCACCACTCCCTTTATTCTCATTCTCTTCTAAGCCTTTTACAATCTGCTTCCATCCTCATCATTCAACTGAAACAGCTCTCTATAAAGTTACCAATGATCTCTTAATTGCCAAAGCTAATGGCCATTTCTCAATCCTCATCCTTCTTGACCTCTCTGCAACTTTTGATTACCCTTATATCCTTGATACTCCATCTTCTCTGTTTTCATGACATTGTTCTTTCATGATTTTCCTCCTGATTCTTCCTTCTCAGTCCCCTTTGCTAAATCTTTCTCCATGCCATCCCCACTAACTGGGGGTGTTCCCTAAAGTCTGTCCATGGCATGTATACAATCTCATCCCATGATCTCATCAGCTCCTGGGGCTTCATATCTATATATTCATATTCATATATTCATATTTATCTAGCCCTAATCTCTTCTCCTGACCTCTCCTCTAAAATCACCAACATGGATATACTGGCATTAATTTGTCTGAACTTGCCCTCCCCATTGGACATCTTATACTAGATGTCCTGTAGTAATCACAAATTCAACATGCCCCAAACAGAAACCCTCCCCAAACTCTCCCCTCTTCCAAAATTCCCTACAATTATCAGGGATACCAAAGATATCACCTGGGTGACCTTCCAGTCATCCAAGTTCACAACTTTGGTGTCAGCTTTAATTCCACACTTACACTCACCCCAAATATCCACTTTGTTGCCAAGTCCTGTTGTTTCTGCCTTCCCAATATATGTTATATACCTACCCTTCTCTCTATTCACAAAGCTATCACCCTGGTATGGGCTCTTATCCCCTCCCAAGTGGATTAGTGTTAGTCTTCTGGTTGGTCTCTCTACCTCAAGTCTCGTTCCACCCCATTCCATCCTCCACTCAACTGCCAAAGAGATCTTCCTTATAGATGTGACCATGTCAGCTTCCTGCTCAGTGAGCTTCAGTGGCTCCATATTACCTCCCAGATCAAATATAAAATTTTGTTTTAATTTTAAAGAGTTTTATAACCTAGACCTTCCCTACCTTTCCAATCCTCTTATACTCTATTCTCTCCTTCAGATATTCTATAACCCAACAACACCTGATTTTGTGTCTCACGCATAATACCATCTCCCAATCCTGTCCCCCATAACTGGAATGCTCTCCCTCCTCAACTCTCCCTCCTGGATTTTCTAACTTCCTTCAAGACTCATCTCAAATCCCACTATTTGCAATATCCCTTTCCTGGTCTCTTCTGACAGTTTCATCACCTTCCCTGTAAGATTACCTCACATTTTCATTGTATATATGTTGTATGTACTTAGTAATTTGTGTGTTACCTCCTCTTTTGGAATATGAGTCCCTTTAAAGCAGAGGTTGGGGTGGGATTAATGCCGGTACCCTTTAAGTTCGAGTTTGATGTTGGGATGAAATAAAGCATTTTGCAAGTCATTGAAGAGTTAATAAAAGGAATTATACTTTGTCCTAACATAGCAAGAATGTAGAAGTTTCTTTGGAAGCAGTCATCCTTCCTTGTCTCCATATAGAAATACATCTAGTCAACAGGGCAGGGTTTGCTGATGCATTGGGTCTTCACAAATCCACCAAGTTAAGAAGGGCCTTGACTCCATGTTGATTGGACTTTCTATGCTGTTAAGTGACCAGAAAGCTATGTCAAAGGAGGCAGGGGGATATCCTCTGGGATAGCTTTGTTGCCTTTTTAGGAAGAACTAATTTCTATTGTGGAGAAATGGAGAATCTAGTCCTATCATAGTAGGGACCACATTTTTGCCAATTTTTGTATGTACAGTGTCCTTGGCTCACAGTAAATGCTTGTTGACTGACTATAAAGAATAAGTTTTGTGGTGGTTTTCCTTAAAGTCCTGAGCGTGTCTAGAAAATTTTATCCATTTTGTAGCTATTTTGAACAGAATATATTTTTTGTTCTATAGCCTTCTACTTAATTTCATTAATATAAAGAAACAATTACAATTTTATGGCTTTATTTTATATCCTAATTTAATGAAATTCCTAACTGTTTCTATTAACTTTTTGTATTGAATTTCTAGGATTCTCTAAGTAAATCATCATATCACCTGCAAATAAAGATGATTTTCTTCAACTATGATTATTCTCTGAATTTCTTTTTCTTGTCCTAATGCCATGGTTAGTATTTTTAGAACTAGAACTTTATTCCTTTAATCCTAAGGTAGCCCTTCTTTCCAAGGCCATCTTCTGATTCCATCCCCTCCCTTCTTCTCTAGCAGATCTCCCCCTCAATCAACATGCTTTTCCCCTCTAATCCTCAATCTTTCCCTACCTGCTAGTTCCTTCCCTGATAACAACATGATTAAGTTTCTCCCTTTCTTAAAAAAATCTTCATTAGATCTTACCATTTCTTCAAGTTATCAACCTGTATCTCTGCATTTTTCTAGCCAAACTCCTAGGAAAAGTTATTTACACCCACTGCTTTCACTACCTCTCTTCTCATTCATCTTGAAGTCCTCTACCATCTGGCATTGTACTTCATCATTCAACTGAAATTGTTCTTTCCAAAGTTATCAAGTGATTTCTTATCTGCCAAATCTGATGGCCTTTTCTCAGTCCTTATTCTTCTTGACCTCTCTGTAGCATTTGACACAGTTGATCACTCTCTCCTCCTGGATAAATATCCCTCCCTGTGTTTTTGTGATACTATTCTCTCCTGTTTATCCTCCTACCTGTATTTTCTTGGTCTGGACAGTATGTATTTATCACATATATCCTAAATTTCATAGTAATTTAATTGGGGTCCAATATTCCAATATACTATTATAGACACTTGTCAAATCCACTAATATGGAAAAATAATACCATAGTCCAAGGCACTAGGTAGTTCAGTGCATAATTTTCCACTGTTTTGTCTCATATTCCAAAATAGATGACTATAATTAATGAGCCTACATCTTTATGAGAACTATGAACAGGAAGGAGAAAGCAGGAACTGCTAATAAATAGCAAATGGAATTGAGAAGACATAAATGCCAAAGAATATCACTCTAGGAGCTTCTCAAGTCCAACAGTATAAACAGAACTAAATAATTAATTCAGAGTTTGCAAGTGAAAAAGTATCCATTACTTCACTGTTATAAGACTCTATAAAGCATAAAAGTCTATATTAAAACATTTAAAGTTTATATATAGCATAAAAGTCTTCTACTAAAGTCCTACTCCCATGTCTTGTGGTATAACACTCTGGTGATACTGGGTCACTGCATTGAATTGGTTGGCCATAGGGTGATATTTTTAGGCATACCATCTTTCAAAATACTATCTACTGTCATAGTGGTGCTTGATTCTAACTCCTCTACTGGAGAAGCTGGTGGATCTCTTGTGTTTGGGGATCTTGAGCTGCAGTGGGGATAAAACTCATTTGGAATTTATACTGTTTGTCACTAATACAGTGAGGCCCCAGAGCAGAGAGCCACCAGGCTGCTTAAGGAGGGTTGAACCAGCCCAGGTCAGAAAAAGGGAGCAGGTGAAAGCTTCCAAACTCATCTATGTCAGAGTCAACCCATGAGTATCCTTTACACTTCCAGCTCAGGTATGGAAAGTCTCCAAAAAAACAAAAACAAAAGAACAAAAGGACTACCTGCTAAGCTGTAGATGTTGGTGTCTTATGTCAGTGGAGGGAATATCTACCAACGAATTTACATATCCTTGAAATAAGTAGCAGAAAATGGATCAATCGTGTAGCAGCTTCTATAGTCTAAAACAATTATCCCTTCCATGTTGAGGGATTGGGAGCACATTGTCTCCTCCATCTGGAAAATCCATGTAAAATTTTTTGGCCCTCCCTTCATATGAGAGAAGACTGAATTTTTTCTTTTTCTTTTATGGGGAGTTTACAGTACCTTATTGTAAAATTTGGATTGATATTATATACTATAGATATATTTTATACATTTCTGAATTTTTAAACTTCTGTGCTGTATGCTAGCTGTTGTGGGTCATCTGTGGCTTCTGCAAAACTCCCCCCAAATTCCCATTTAATTTCTTATGCCAACCCATGATATATCAAAACTATCATGGATAACGTCATGATGTGGAAGGGATACCTGTAGAATAGTCTAATTTCATTCATTTGAAAGCTCTTTCTACTTGTACCATTCTTTTGGCAGTTGTTCCAATATTGTTCTCATATGTTACCTAACCTTATATGTGCATATCTTGTCTCTCCAATTATGTTGTAGGAGCCTTCATGGCAGGGATCATATCTTAACATTTCTTTTGATTGCCACCTGTGCTAAGCACAGTGTTTTCCACATGGCAGATTCCCAAGAAAATTTATCATTTAGGGATCATGTTTTTAAATTCTAGATAAATAATACATATTATTAGTAATAACAATAAATAACAATCGTTCAGAACTTATCACTTCCAGTTAATTCACAATAGAATCATACATAGGAATCAAGAATAATTTCTGAGACTTTGATTAAACAGTTACATTACTCTATAAGTACTTTTAGCAATATAAATGGTAGTGATAGGTGATACTAAAGAACATTTGTCATCTTTGAGGGACAGATATATTTTTTTAAATGGATAAGTTTCTTTGCTACAACTGAGAAAATCTTGACATAATTTGTAATTTTTATTTTAAAAATATATATTACAATTTGGAAACATCAAAATGAAAACTGGTCTAAAACACTAAAATATAATAATTAGACCTTGTGTTAAAGACAACAGTGTTAATTGCATCCCCAAAGGGCAAAAGTTGCTGTACAATAATTAATAAGCATTAAAATTATTTACAATATGTGATTATATATACATTTCCATGACATAAAACATTCCGGACCAAATTCTTTCTTAATCTTTTGTTCAGGGCTTAACCCAAATTTATTAAAAACTATGGCTTGAGCAGTTTCTAATGATATCAGACTTCAAATGGGGATATTTCCTTATAACCATAATTTCAATTTCACATTACTACAATGCTATCTGATTTATTTTTATATATCCATCATTTTCAATACCCTAGGGAAAGCCTACGTTGCTATATTCTTGCTATTGATTGTATAGCTCCTACTACTTGTAGAAACTAAGAAGACTAGATTTCCAGCCATGCTTCCTGTACTCCAGCCATCACTCTCACCCCTCTTCCCGCCAGAATCTTGGATTCTGCTCCTGGGGTGCAAAGTTCTCAAAGATGAATTATTGCCTCACCTTTCCTGGAGCCAGGCTTGCATCTCACTTTTGGGCCATCTCTACCTCATGCCTCCTTTCTCACTTAATTATTCCTTTTTGTAAGTTGAAGTAATTTTGAATTAGAATATAATGGTCTTGTATTTATATTCCCAGCTCTTACCACAGTGCCTGGCATGAAGTAAGTCCTTAATAAATGCTCACTGAAATTATCTATCTACCTACTTATCACAAATCATCTATCTTTCTGTATAAATCTTTCAGTTTTCTACTCCCCTAATGCATTTGGTTAGTGTCAGAACTGAGTCCGATGATAAAATTAAGAAGTTTCGTTTTCCTTAAATTACTTTGAGGAAAATTAATTTGAAAGTTTGCTTGTCAAAATGATGCTAAACAGTGGTAAATAATCTGTTAACTTTATCAGTATGAGTAAACTATGGGATGTGTAGTTTTATTAAATTTTGTGAATAATTACATAAACTGGATTTTCCTCATAAAATTAACTGAATATATACTTTTTTTGTCTCATTGAAATGATGTAAGCATTTATTTCTTATTTAAGCCCATTTATATATATTATATATATAAATGCATAGGAATAATTTTTTTGTTTACATGACAATCCACTTGTGTATAGGCAAATATTAATAGTTTGGTTGACCTTAATGACTGATGAGGTAATGTCTTACCAAGCATTTTTAAGTTTATGTCTGTGATATCAAACAAATAGAAATAGATCCCCTTGGGCCACGTATTGACTTAGAAAACCACAAATTAACATTATCTGTACTTTGTTGTATTTTTATTTATTTTGTTAAATATTTACCAATTACATTTTGATCTGGTTCTGGACCCACCTGGGAGATCTTCAGACCCAAGTTTGATACCTCTGGCTTAAGTTACCACAGGATAGGAAGATTTTTTTAATGTCAGAAATAAACAGGGGTTCACACATTATGAAAAATATCTTTACATTATATAAGACTATTTTGGTGACATCATTGCTAAATTAAATTCAATATGACTGAAGAAAACCCTCAGAGGGTTACATTTTCAGCTCTGAAACTTGCTATAGCTCAATTTCACTGTCATTTGAACTAGGCATTCTCTATCTTAATACTTGTAAGTATATAAAAATGAACAGAAAATCTCATTTCCCCATAGAAGACAGAGTGGCTCTGAAACATCTATGAAATAGTTTGATTTATTCTGACGCTATGATGTCTTGAAAGTATCTTATATTTTTTCAAGTGTATGAATAGTTATTTAGTGAAACAGTCATCCTAAGCGGTATATTCATTACAGAATTTTACAGGTCAGCAGTAGCTCTTATATCCACATCTATTTTTCAGACTTGATATTGATGTCTTTAAGTGTACACTTTTCATTTCCAGCTGTGTGATAAAAAAAGAAACATAGTTTCCTGACCTATTTCCATGGACTGAGGCAACCATTTTGAGTCTCTAATAGAGTTTTGAAGAATTTCTTTTTTAAAAAATTATCTTTTTAATAGAATCAATCTTCTGGCCTCATGTACACCTCCTGACATTTCACACAAATAGACTTGATTGTCCTTTTTGAGGCTCTACTGGTTAGCCACTGTGGAAAAACATCACTGGCTTCCAAATTATGTAGAAGTCAGATTCCTACAATGTCAGAATCCTACAAGAAATCCATTGATTCTTTGGAGGAGATAGAGGTAGAGGTTAGGCTTAGGCAATTCATCCTAATTTTAAAAATTAAATATGTATGTATTTTTATTCTATCACCCCCCAGGCCCAAATCTCCCTAGGGTTCTGGAATGTGAATTTTAAGCTGCAGGAGGGACCAGGAGGGAAGGAATGTTTTCCTAAATCCTTACAATGTTCAATGCAATGATCACCCATAGTGGGCATTCAAAAAATATGTTGACTGATTAATGATTGAACCACTATGTAGATTCTACATCTTACGAACTTTGGAAACCTATCAATTATGACACATTGTTTTATCTCAGGGAATTCCTTCCTCATTAATACATCATTGATGGATAAGAAAATCAAAAGATTTTACCTTGAAAGAGAACATAGTTTTCTTGTATAATATTCTATATCCTTAAAAGCATCATCAAGGAGGGTTGGAAAATGCAGTTATGAGTAAGTTGCATATTGCTATTATGTCACTAATACAATAGCATAGTCCTCTGACATAGGTAAAATTTTTCTCATATTAGTCATAGGATTCTTCCGCGGAGGTGGGACCTATAATAGAAAATCAGATTTATGGGTCTTTCTAAACTACCTCTGTTCAGAGGCCACCATAAAGCTCCTATTCAACGCCAATTCACACCCCTCTCCTGTGATAGAAGGTGTTTCCAGACTAAATAAAAGATGAGTATCAAAAACACAAGAAAAAATAACATACAATATTTTTTCAGAAACAATTCAGTCACCATAAAACATAGTTTAAAATACACAATTAAATTTTTTTTTGTGGAAAAAACTGGTTACATATCAAGTTATTAGCCATGCAAAAGACCAGCTTAAGCATAGTTATCCTATATCAACTATCAATAACTTTTTTTTTGACACATATGAACAGAGATCCTGCAGTCATTTCTAAGGAAAAGAATTAATCCAAACTCTTTATAATTATTCTATATCACTAATGTTACAAAACTTAAAGTTTTTCTTATAAGTTTACAGCATTCATCACATCCCGCTTCATTTCATGCACACATTCAATCCATTTTGTCAAAAAATAAAATGATTCATTTACATATTTATGAAATAATTGCTGCTATGTTAATGGATTTCTATTAGTGGAGCTGCGCATAGGATTTATGACTAGAAGAAAATGTCATAGTACTAAAATGTCCTTAGATTCAAACATCTAAATACAAAACACCACTTCCTGGTGCATCTGTAAGGCTGTTCTTTGTAATCTTTGCTATTAAAAACCATTCTAGGTTGTGTGTTCTGCAACCTAATCTAGACCTCATATTTTCATAGTTTTGTTCACTTTTTATGTGCATCTTGTTATTATCTGCAGGCTGTCAGATTCGTGTTATCACATGCTTTTCCTGAAATAATATAATCTTTCAGTATGTGAGGCCACTCCATAGAAATTCAGCAGCACAGCAATCTAGCTGGCCTGTTTTTTCTCTGGGTGTTTAGTGACTCAAATTACCTTTTAGAACTAAGTTATTTGAAAGACTGCATAATCCTGTGTATAGCTCTACAACGGGAAGGAGGAAGCCGAGACAGAGTGTGTATTCTGTGCTCACTGAAATTTCTGTGTGAAGTTCATCTGCAAATGAGTGCTTTTAGATTGTGTGTTATGTTGTCAACGTGCTTCTTGTGGAGCTAAGATCAAGAGTCACAAGTGAGAACACTAGCATCTCCTCAGTCTGTATGTCACCTACTAAGCACCTTCAACAAATATAAAATGGTGAGATTCTTGGTTAATATTTTTAGCATCTGTCTATCACATTGATCAGCATCCAAAATAAGGTGACAAATTACAAGGAGGAGGAGAATTAGAGTTCTTAAAAATGTTCTACCATGTCCAATAAAATATCATCATTCACTGCTGCTGCTGCTACTGACTTCTTTCTTAGGAGATGATGAAGTGTCTCGAGCTGGTAGTAAATCATAATGACATGGAATGTGGCTGTTCTTTGGAAGGTCATATGGATCCTGGCTGAGAGGTCCATTATTGCTTAATACTTCTTGTACAATAATCATTGTGGGTTCTGTGACAACCAAAAACAGACATTTATAAAAAATGACAAGCAAATAAAAAAAGAATGAAACATTTCTTAAAAATACGAAGGAAGGCTTTTTAATAAAAATACAGAGATATATAGTTTTGAATGCTAAATAATTCTGATTTAATCAAACTACTTTCTCATTGTTGAGATGAAGTGTTCATTGATTATCATAATTAACATTACAGTGCAGGAGGATGGTAACATTGCTGGATCAGAGATGTCAACTGATTCACAACAAAATTAATAGCACATTAAACTTCTGTTTGAATCATAGGATTACAGATTTAGAGATGGTAGGGAGTTTAGAGATCATCCCAGGGCTTCTTAAACTTTTTCCACCCCTTTTTGTGTTTTGGCAGGGTATGCACATTGCAAAGTACCATGCTTTATGTTCAGAACCAAGGCTGCAATGAAGTGGCACGAGGCAACAGAGGCAAATGCTGCCAGAAACATGTTGGATTTATTACACATTTGATTTTGAATTAATTTTGGTCATTGAATTAATTTTTGGTTGTTGTGCATTCAGAAAGCTTTTACTGTTGCCAGATTTTTTGGGACCCCATGTAGGGTTGTGGCCCAAAGTTTAAGAAGCACTAAAGACCAATGCCCATTTAAGAGAGGAGGAAACTGAGGCTGAGAAAGGTGAAATTGACTTAGAAGTGACAGAATTGTAATTTAACCCCAGGGCTTCCAGCCTTTTCTACACTGCATCAGGCTGCCATGCCCCTCCCACCCCAACCTTATACAGATATTCCAAAAATGACTTCTGCAAACAAAACCCCTTTATAAAAAAAAAGTTAAGCTATGATTACAAAAAAAACTCTCTAGCATCATGTTGTCTCAATGACAACATTCCAAATAAGCTGCATATGTACAACGCTTCATGAATAAAACTACAAATACAAATGTACGAATCATACAAATGTACACAAAACAATTTATATGTACTCTGCATGGCTGAATATACTGACAAAACTGCTATGCTAACAGAATGTGTCATTTCTTTCTCTCCTCTGTAGTCATCTCCCATCTCAATTACTCAGAGCACTTCTGTTTTCTTTTTCTCCCTATCAAAACTAGAGGTGTTATTAGTTGTTGATGGTAGCTTGAGCCAATATAATAAAAATGACAGTACCTCCTTAAATTAATTTGCTTCATCAGTCCTGTATCAAACTCCCCAAAGAATATTTTATAGAGCTAGAAAAAAATAATAATGTTTATACAGAGGAATAAAAGGTCAGGAATCTTAAGGGCAGTCATGAAAAAAAGTGAGAAGGAAGGGGAGTCCATCAGTAAGAGATTGCAAACTATATAACAAAGCAGTCATCATTAAAATAATTGGTGCTGGTTAAAAAAAAGAGTAGTCTATTAGTGAGATAGAATGGGATGGCTATCAACGATTTGGGAATTAGGAAAATGTCATTTTTTTTCCCTTAAAGGCTTGTATACCAATTGACTGATTACTGTGTATGGATTAGGGAAGATGAAATATTTTTAATAATTATTCATTAAGTACTCTAGTTTACTTCCAAAATAACATGAAAAAATTTAATATTCATTAGATGCTCTTACCAACTTCATAGACATTCTTATTGGCTGAAGCTGAGCTACTGATCTCAGCATATGGAGAGTCTCTGTGTACTGGTGACTTCATTTCCACGTAGCCACTCTCTGAGTTTTGGGGTGTGAGTATTGGTGGATCTTTAATAGTAGCATAGGGATTTTCAGAACTATTTAGTGAACAGCTGCTTGCATTATATTCAGAATTCTTTACTAAATCTGTGGAAGAAAAAAAAATAACCCTTCAGGAGTATGCATATGCGATACTAGATTGCTGATCTGTCTATAAGCAAGAAAGCTTTAAAGTGAAATGTATCCATTGGGGTTCCTGAGTATTTGTTTCATCCCCTACTAAAAAACTATACCACAATTTTCAGAAAGAATGAAGATCAATGAGTCATATAACCAAAAGACTGTGCATCTCTCTGTATCTCAAGGAAAGTATGGCTAGAATCTATAATTCTAGCCAAATCGGAGACTAGCTAGAGACAGAAAGGGTAAAGAGGCAGTAGTTAAAAATAAAAGAATTATCTTTCAGTTTGAACAACTGAAAATTCCTTATAGTTCTGATGCTGATTTACATCATGACTTCACTATATGGACTCTAAAGGCTACTTTAAAAATCATCTCCTTTGCCTTTTAAAATAAAAGGTATAAATTAACAATCAAAGGCATTTTTAAGTTGAGGCTGACTAATATCTATGCCTCTCCTCTTTATCCTCCAACCTCTATAACATAAACAACCTAGTGGGCAAGGGTTGTTTTATTTTATCTTTGTATGTTTAGGGCCTAGCACAAAGTAGGTGCTTAATAAATGTTTCCTGAATTGGATTTTTTTTTATCTAGCTTCAGTTCACCATTATCTTTATGATAAAATACAATCTTCTATTTGGTAGTTAAAGCCCTTTATAATCGGGCTCCAACCTATCTATCCAAATTTGTTTTATATTATGCCTTTTTACAGACATCTCCCCAGGGCTCCATGACTTTTCACAGGTTATTTTTAGTCAGTCAATAAGCATTTATTAGGCATCTACTATGCCGGGCACTGGGAAATACTAAGAAAGTGCTCTCGATGAGCACACAGTATAATGAGGGAGCCAACCTGCAAATAACCATTTATAAATGATACATATGGGATAAATTGGGTAAATTCTCTATACTAGAAGGCCTTCCTCTTCACCTCCCCCAATTAGTTTGCATTTATTGTATATACCCTATAAATATGTATACCCATATACATATATATATATACATACATATAAAGACCTTTATATGTATAAGGTATACATAAATACTATTATAATCCATTTATTATATGTAGTACCCTCTCTGGGCTCACACCACTAACCACTATTCAGATTGGTAGGCTGGATCAAACAGGGTATGTGGCTACTACTCTGGCCCCTCATTGGACCTGGCCTCTGGGCTCTTGAGGCTAGGCAGCTGCTGGGCTCTTCTCAGGATATAGAGTCTCTATGGTCCTCTCTGGCCTAGTTTGTTGTTGGACAATTTGTCTTTTCCAAACTTCAGCCACTGGCTACACTGGTTAATAAGTACTTCACTATCTTTAGCTGGAGCAATAAAATAACTCTTTTCAGTGAAGGTGTCATAATGCCTTTCAATTAGGGCGATGAACATTAGTTTAGGATCTTTAGACACTTTTCTCTTTGACTTCTTCAGCTGGGAGGTAGTCTGTCACCTTCAGGGAAGAGATGAGAGAGGTCTAATCTCTTCCTGTTCCAACTATCCTTTCACACTCCAAAGCCCCTTCCCCCCCACCCCCACCCCCATAAGGCAAGGGCTACTAGATTCCAGTTCCAGTCCTAGTTCTGTCAGTTCCATGTCCCTCAATAACTTTTGAAATCTTACAAAGGAGAGTGGTGAGAGACAAAATTATGAATACAGTCTCTGCTATATGGACAAATTCAAAGTCTCATTGGCCTCCTTGTATGCAAATATTTCATCTTAAGGCCTTCCCCTTTCTACTTCCTTGTTTCTGTCTTTTAGCCACCAGACTATTGCAAGGTTCCCCGGCCCCCATAATCTTACTTATCCATGTATTTGTTGTTCCCTCCCCCAGAAAGAAGACTCTTTGATGTTAGCAACTATTTAGTGTATGTCTCAGTAGCCCCAGTCTTGCACAAGGTAGGTACTTAATAAACGCTTTTTAAATTTAATTGAATAGTATAAAGCTTGAATATTTTTTCCTTTGGATCTTCCACTAAGTTTTCATATTTGTTTGTGGCAAATCTTTGTATCTGAATTCCATAATCTATATCTAAAAATTATAAACTCATAAACGCTTAACAATGACAAGGCCTAAGATGTCGTTAGTACAACCTCTTCATTTTACAAAGAAGGAAATAGCCCCAGAGAGAACTGTTGTCCCAAAGTCACATTCCTTAGTTGGTGACAGTAGAAGCTAGGATCTAAGTCTCCGGTTTCCTAGTCTAGTATTCTTTCCACTAAATCATACTGCCTCATAATATTGTTTCCTGTCTACTTTGGGAATAATAGCTGCAGTATATATGTATAATCATATTTTTCAATTATAGTCCAAAATAGAGATAGTAAGAATTGATAGTATTTTGTCATAATTATTTCCTGATGGATATCATGGCATAATAGATAGAAAGTCAGACTTAGAGCCACAGGGTTATATCCCTTTGGACTTCTCCACAGTGCCCCCAACAACCTCATCCTCCTGCAACATCAAATCAGCCTTGGGACTCACACCTCATCAGTATCTTCTGCCCCTCTGATTAACTGGGCAGAGTGATGAGAGCCTCCCCAAATCTCCATTTATGGAGGGGTGTTTTTCATTTCCCACCAGGCTACTCTCCTAAGGTCTTTTCCAACATACCCTTTCAGCTTTCTTTTGTGTACTATCTTTCCCCACTAGACTGGAAGTTCCTTGAGGGCAACTTTCTTTTTCAAATTTGTATTCCCAGTACAAAGCACAATGTCTTTCGTTTAGGAGGTGCTTAATAAATTTTTAGTGTCTGATCAAATCCCACACCTGAAACAGATTAGCTACATGACCAAAGGCAAGTCACTTAAGTTCTCAGTGCCCAAGCAAATTATAAATTGTACTTGAGTTGCCAATCGGCTTTCATGAAAGGAATTTCCATACCATAGTTCTCTACATGGATAAAATCATAGGCCCTGAACACAAATAAACAAACATTCATTTATAATGAATTTCATTAAATTTTTATGAATATTTATCAAATACCCTCAAAGATGTTAAGTTATTTAAAATAGCAACTGAGGGCAATAGAAACATGGTAAGGATTTCACTGTTGCCAAGTTAGGATTTTGCTGTTGCCAAAGGAAATATGTTATTATTTAAGTCCCATTACCAAATCTCATTACAGTGAACTTAAGTTCTTTGTCCCTTCTTCCCTATTCACCTCTACCTCAGACAGGGTACAAGCCTCAATCTGGTCTGCTAACTGGTACAGTGGACAGAGCACTGATCCTAGAGTCAGAAAGACCTCAGTTTAAATTTGGGCTCAGATACTTACTAGCTATGTGACCCTGGGTAAGTCATTTAATATGTGTTTGCCTCTGAGGAAATTATCTCTCGGGGTTGTTAGGATCAAATGTGATAACAATTCTGAGGTTCTTAGTACTGCCTGACACAAAGTAAGTGCTAAATAAATGTGAGCTATTATTATGTGGCCCTATTACAAGTTTACTTTTGCTCTCTCCCGCTAATTTTCTCTCTTTTATTATGCTTCCTCATCATGTCATATTTTTTGCTGTGAAATTATGATTGATAATGCCCCTCTAATCTACCACCTTTCTGGGGTCTTCTTAAGTAACTATAAAGCACAGTTATCTAATGTCCAGTCCTCCAAATAATAATATATGTTTACCTGAATTTATTCCCTATATGTTGGTTAATATTACTTTTCTTCTGTTGTTTTAGTATTTCCTGTGCTCCTACTTCTCCACATAACCTCTTCGCATTTTCATCTTCTCATTTGCAAAATAAGGGGGAGGACTAGATAATTTTTAAGATTCTTGCTATTACTAATAATCTAAGATTTTATGATTCAATACTGTCAGCCTAGAGCAAATTTCCATTGGCTATTCAACAAATCACTCAACCTAAAAATAAAATTTCCACACTACTGCCATGAAAGACATGAAAAATTATTTCTTCAAATTTAAACTTACCTTTTAAGGATTTCCTCATGTATTCTCTATCAAGTCCAAAAGCACCTGTAATTCAGGAGGGAGAGAAATAGTGAGAAAATGCAGAATGAATGCTAGAGGTTGATCTACTGAATCTAACAGTTTGGAGTCAGTGGGGAGCATGAGAACCCTGAGATATATACTAGGAATTTAATGGATTTTGTGGGAGTTTTTCAACCTCAATTTCATGAGGGCCTAAAGAGAAATTCACATGCTATAAGGTCTGCAAGATTGGGGGTAAAAAAGTGAGCAGTCAGAGCAGTCAGAGTCAGAGTCTTCTATGAATGATGTGGTGGAATATAATTGCCTAGGTAAATTAGGAAAGTCATCTAAAAGGAACAAAAACAGACCACGAATTTTCAAGTTCCTAGGTAAGATACCAATTTGAAAAGAATTTATTACTGCACTAAGACTGCTCCAGCTGGGAGCAACTTTAGTGTTTTAGAGTATATAGGGGTGGGGAACCTACGGCATCAAGGCCACAAGTGGCTCTCTAAATCCTCAAGTGCAGCCCTTTGACCAAATATAAACTTCACAAGTTTGGATTCAGTAACGGGGCATGCTTGAGGACCTAGAGGGCCACATGTGGCCTTGAATGGATGTGTTCTGTGAAGTTTAGATTGAAGGTATATTTTAACCTCATATTTTAGTATCATGTCAAGGAAGATGAGACAAGAAGAGTCTGACATTGAAAAAAAAATGACTAAACAACAAGAGCACGGTAAAGGGCAGCTAGGTGGTACAGTAAATACAGCATTGGGCTTGGAATCAGGGAGACTCATCTTCCTGAGCTCAAATCTGGGCTGAGAAACTTAGTAAGTTTGACCCTGGGCAAGTCGCTTAACCCTGTTTGCCTCCATTGCTCATACATAAAATGAGCTGAAGAAAGAAATGGCAAACCACTCCAGTATCTGACCAAGAAAAACCCCAAATGGGGTCATGAAGAATCAGACGGGACTAAAATGATCAAACAACAACAGCCACATAAAGCTAAAAAATAAACAATATGAATAGATAATTAAAAAATTTCCCCACATTATTCTATGAATAAATAATTTTCCTCAATTAACAAAACCTAATACAATCCAAATTTTCAAATTGCTCAATTTTAAAGCTTGTTACATCATTCCAGTTACTTGTCCTCATGATACCACAATCTTTGAAATCAAGTTTGGAAAACATGAAAAAATCTCAAAACTAATTCTAACTTCCTGCGGAAGAAATAAGAAGTTTTCGAAGTAGAATCATAGTTTTACAGACCCTGGCAAACCTTCTCTTCTCTTTCCTCAGTGAGGTCTAAAATGTCTCATGCAATACTATCCTAAGTTAAGTCTTGGGTTTTTTCTTGTGGTCCATTGCTGGAAATTTTGATAGCTCACAAAAATGAGACCCTTGTATTGTCCCTATTCAGGTGAAAAATCACTAGTTCTATGTTCCAGCTGTTTGGAAATCAAGTTTGATTAAAACATTTCAAAATGTTTCTACTTTTAGGAGTATCTTTATGTATTTCTCATTTTTTTAAATTGAACTTCAGATCTATATTATGTCAGTGTAAATTATCTCTAATTCCCTTTTGATCCTCTCTCTCTCTTGCTCTCACTGCCTCTGATTAATCCAGACTCAGTATTTCAGTTTTGTTTTAATTTTAACTATTAATTTTTAAAATTTCTGACCTTTTCAATCCCAAATCACGGTCCAAATTGTCTTCAGAGTGGATTTTACTTACTCAGATTGAATCTGTTTTGCAAATTAGCACAATTTTCTTATGCAACTCATTGCAAAACTCTACTTTTTTTCCAATCAGAACTGAAATTTCAAGATTTGCTATTCCTTGTTTTGCCAACTCAATTCCAAATTGGTATCTTACTTAGGAGCTTGCAAATTCGTGATCTGTTTTTATTCCTTTTAGATGACTTTTCTAATTTACCTAGGCAATTACATGCCACCACATCATTCATAGAAGACCACAGTGCTCTACTCTTAAAGTCAAAAATTTGCTTTTTTCCAAATTACTTATGATTTTGATCCAAACAAACCTCTCTTTTTTTTTTCTCCAAGCTAAGAATTAATGCCTGTGCTAGGCCAATTCATAAAGACCAGGTAAGGCACCAAAACTTCAAACTGCAAAATTGCTTGCTTTTTTCCCCCTTTACTTTTGGAATCACTGGCTTCAAGTCCAGCACTCTTATCTACTATGCCACATGGCCACCTCTGATTCCACTGGAAGCTGTTTGTGTACTCACTTTGCCTGTTTCTACTATTCTGAAAGATCCCTTTAATTGGTTTTTTCTATCTTTTTAAATTTTTTAAAAAACCATTTTAACCCTCTGGATTTACAACTGTGCTCAGAGCACAAAGAAGGGCAATACCAAGGAATATTCAAATTACAGAACACTTGCGCTCCATTCACACTTTAGCAAGGTTATGCTTAAGAGTTTTGTTTTTTATGTTAAGCTTCAAGTCAGCTTGAACTAAGATCTTGCCAACTGGTCCCATCACTACCTGGCAAATAGAGGGAGAAGAAATGGAAGTAGTGTCAGATTTTATATTTTTGGGCTTAAACATCACTGCAAATGGTGACTGCAGCCATGAAATTAAAAGACACTTGCTCCTTGGAAGAAAACCTATGGCAAATGTGAACAGCATAGTATAGAGCAGAGACATCACCTTGCCAACAAAGGTCCATAGCTTTTCCAGTAGCAATGTATGACTGTGAGAGTTGCACTCTAAGGAAAGCCAAGTTCTGCAGAATTGGCAGTTTTGAATTGTGGCACTAGAGAAGACTTTTGAGAGTCCCTTCAACAACGAGAACTGTTAATACTTAAATTAATTCAAGCTATTCAGTGGAATAAAATCTGAAGCTGAAGCTTAAATACTTTGGCCATATAATGAAAAGACAGGATTCATTGGAAAAGACCCTGATGTTAGCAAAGATTGAAGACAAAAGGAGAAGGGGACGGCAGAGGATGAGATAGATAGCATCATGGAAACAATGGACATGAACTTGGACGGACTTTGAGACATAGTGGAGGACAAAAGGGCCTGGAGTGTTGGTCCATGGCATCGTGAAGAGTCAGACATGATTGAACGATTGAACAACACAAAACACAATGGGAAGTCTTGAATTGGAGCTTTTTTCTTTACGTCTGTTCCCTCCAAACAGATTGGTTCACTCTTACACTCTTAAGTGAGACCAATCCTACTTCCCACTCTTGGCCATATTAAGGTGAGTGACACACTAGGACACTAACAGAGACTAGACACCTTTCCTTGACTTCATT
Source organism: Trichosurus vulpecula (assembly GCF_011100635.1). NCBI lineage: Eukaryota > Metazoa > Chordata > Mammalia > Diprotodontia > Phalangeridae > Trichosurus > Trichosurus vulpecula. The sequence continues at coordinate 477,692,441 of NC_050573.1, forward strand.
TAAGGACCTATTTTCCCACCACAAGGTCATAAATTATTGTTCAGCTGCAACTAACCCTGCCTAGGCATTAATCCTCCAAATTACCACTGTTTACTAGTGTAAGAGAATTTCACATCCCTGTGCTCAATTAATGTAAATAACAAGATGTTCTATGTCTTGATACCTTTATTAAGTGATTAGCCACTTTGACTGAGCTACCGAATCAATCAAGCAATCAAACATGTAAAATAGGTGTGAAAATGACAAGAGATCATCTCTAATTAATCAATCAAAGGTATAAACTAGGCTTGAACAAGCTACTTAATCAGGATAAGGAGAAAAGTGCTTGCATCACTGGATGAAATTAGACAGCAAAATATATTGGTGTTAGTTGAAAGAATTTGACATTTCTCTAGATCTATGTATTTCACATGAGAAGATTTGGGGTCATGATTTGGGGTCATGATTTGGGAACGCTTTAAGAAACCAAACCTTTGTACCTACAAACAAAGGGCAGAATGAGTGGGAAGAGTGAGCTCAGAAGAAATGTCATACTCCTTCTACCTTCTCCATCAACCTTATAATCTCATCAGATAGACTGGGTGAATAACAAATAATGCATTCAGCCTGTTGTTGAGAGAGGACAAACCAAAATCATTGAGGAAAGAAAGCCAGAAAGAAGTGCAACTTCAGAATTCTACAAGGCCCTCAACCCTCAGGGTTCAGTACGGAGTTCATGAATTCCTGAGGGAAATTTCATAAGGATTCTAGGAAGGAAGAAATCGGATTTCATTCAACCAGAAGCTGTGAGTTACTCCTTTGTTACATGTGCTATCTAAGCTTGAGCCCATTTTCCCTTGGAGTCTATATGTACATGTAGCAGAGTGTGTCCCAAAGTTTTGGGGAAATTGGTTTTTTACCAATGGTTCTTATTATACTTGCTTAGTTAATATCTCTAACTAAAAACTATTAAGTCTGTCTGGCTAACTATGGACACTTGTGAGTGAAAGTTCTAGAAATCCGCAAGCATCTCAGGGTTACCCCTAGAATCTTCAAGGGAGAAATAGCCACCCTCTGGTAACCAATCTGCCAGTGCAATTGGGAATTAAGAAATAGCTCAGGAGGGGGTGCTACACTGTATTTACAAATAAGAATCTATGGGGATACTGAAATATCAATATATTCTTAGTTTTTCCCTACCTGTAACCAACTAAGTATTCTGGGCCATTTCTCTATAAGCCTGTTTGGATACATTAAAATGGGAAAGCAAATATAAAAGTTGGATATTTAATTGCTAGTAATAGTAGGACCTTTCTAATTGAGGAATAAATTAAATCCAACAGTAACTTTCCAGGAAAGCAAGGGACCTAATCACAGTTGAAAAGCTAAAGTGCTGCTGATGGGAAAATGCTGCCACTTTGATGAAAGAGATGTTGTTATCCAATATTCTTGAGTAAGGCTCTCTCCCATGTTTACTTTGTTTCATTTATTCTGTGGCTATGTCAGATCACAGAGAAAATAACTACTTTCTAATGCTGAAATAAAATCTTTTTCCGTAGATCAATCTAAAACATTAGAACACAGGTTTTTTTTTGTTTGTTTTTCAGCTAAATTATTGGTATTCCTTTTCCTAGCACAGGAAGATATGAAAACTTAGCAATTCCTACTCACGTTTCATTTATATTTCAGAAGAAGCTTTGAGGTACAGTGGCTAGAGTCCTAGGTCTGGAGTCAGGCAGACCTGAATTCAAATCCAGCCTCAGATACTTCCCAGCTGTGTGACCCTGGGCAAGTCACTTCATGTCTGTCAGTTTCCTCAACTGTAAAATGGGGATTATAAGAACACCTACCTCTCAAGGATTTTATGAGGACTTAATATTTGTAAAGCACGTAGCACAGTGCCTAGTGCACATCACAACCTTAATAAATGCTTGTTACCTCCCCTAAAATGTTTTTCAATGGTGACTTTAAATGATGAAAAGGACTGCTAAGAAGGACAGCCAATCTGACTTACCAAGCTCATTGTGGAAGCCGCCATGTTTCCAGTCTACTGGGAGTGTCCCTGTGTAGTCCACAACAGGCCCTCGCTTTCCAGGATCCATGTTTTTTATGTTCACAAACATCTGGTTGTTTTTTGACTATTAGAAATGAAAAGAACTTTGGGTGAAAGAGCACAACTCAGTCTTGTACTGCAGTTTGGGGGAGCATTTTTCAGGGACATTGTAGAAGGGATTCAATAGATAATAATTTGAACTAGATTGCCTCTAGTTACTTAGTTCTTCCAACTCTAAAATTCAATAATTCTGTGAATTATGCAAAAAGACAGAGCCTTACAGAAGGCACACTAAGCCTATAGTTATATTGTGGGGGTCCCTACCTCAAACTCTCATCCCCATAATATCTGAAATTCAGTGCTTTGTGCCACAGTGCTTGACACTAGATTAATTCCTCTGGGCCATTTGACTTATACTGAAAAGAGGTCTGGACTAAGTCAGAAAATCAAATTCTGCCTCTGGCTGTGTCATTTCTTGTCTGTGGGACCTTGAGTGGGACCCTTGTGGGACATCAAGCTTCTCTGGGTCAACTACAATTTCACCTTTGACAAAATGAGGACAATGATGTCTGCCACATTTATTTTATAGAGCTGTTGTAAGGTTTAGTTTAGATAATTTATATAAGAACGATATTGTAAACTGTAAAATGCTATAGAAATGTAAAGAATGACTACTATCATTATTATAATAAAACAAAAATGTTCTTGGGAAGTTTAAGGGCTATTTAAGTTAATTTGATCAACAGTATATAATCTCCCAGAGGGAAGGGCTTATTTTATTTTAAATTGGACCTGTAATTTTGTCCATGAGCTTGTAATGAGGAACTTACTCTATTTCTATTCTAATTCTAGAGTAATGGACACTGTGAGGAAGGGCAGACCTGGATGGGCACTGAAGTGTAGAATTTTGGCAGTTAAAGCACAGTACAAAGATACTGAATGCCTGGGAACAGGGAAGAAAAGAAAGATGCTTCCAGAAGGGGGGAACTGGGAATAAAAAGAGAAATGAGAGAGTGTCAAAGACTAACTACTTATGTTGCAGTTATTCTCAGAACTGTCATGCTAAAGGATTTCAGGTTCTCACTAAAATTACTATTGAAAATGACTTGAAAAAATCCATGAGATGCTAGGAATCACATCTCTTCCTTTTATGTCTATGCAGCTAACTGACATGCATCTATTATTTTACCTTTCCAATCGTCATCCTATTTTGGTTGTTGACATGAGGGGATGTAGAACACTGGGTGAGTGTGTGGTAACTTGGATTGGTAAAATAATGATTATTGGTGCTTCCAGCATTACTTTGAGGAAGGGTATCTGAAAAGAAAGAGAGAAGAAAATGATTAAAACTGACTGTTATCTGTAAGAAACAAAATAAGTGCAGTCAGATGAACGAATACTTGTACTGATTCCCAAAATGGAAAAAATTCTATAATGGCAGGTCACTGCAGAAGTGAGAGGTAGAACCAAGATGGCAGAGGAAAAGCAGGGACTTATCCATCCTCTCCCAAATTCCCATACAAGCAACTCAAAATAATTCTTTAAAATGAATTCTGGAGTTGCAACCAACAAAAGAATGGGGGTGAAACAATATTCCAGCCTAAGACAACTTAGAAGGTTGGCAAGAAAGGGCGGTCTTAGTGGGGTAAGAGGAGGGTGAAATCCAGTATATGCCATACCTGGTAAGGCAGCAGTGAGGCCCTGAGCCTCTGTGCAAGCCAGAAGCAGCCCCACTGGGGATGGGGGAACAAGCCAGCAGTGAGGCCTTCAGCCCCAGCACAAGCCAGCAGCAAGGCCCCAGAACCATGCCTAAGGTAGTAGTGGACCATCACGGTGCAGGCCAGTAGCCCTTAGGGGCAAGTATATCTGCAGCAGTGACTTCCATAACTCTCAGCCCAGATAGTAAGAGGATTGGACAAGTCAGGAGATTACAGGGAACTCTTAGTTGGCAATGAATATAGGACTCTTTTGCATTGCCCACACAGGGATCCAGGTTGTAGTCCCAAAAGAGAAGAAAGAACACTAGTACACCAGAGCTTGTGGCTGCAGGTGAGCAGGGACCCTGGACACAGTTCCCGGGCAGAAAATAGTACTTGGGGTCTCTCACAGCATAGGCCAGGAAAGCAGTGACCACATCTTCTCTTGGATCATACCATTTTGGAAAAACTGAAAACTTACAGACCACCCCAAAACTAGCTTTGAAAACAACAGAACAAAAAACCTGAAGCTTTGGACAGTGCCCCCTCTATCTTAGGAGCAGAGCCCAACTTTAACATAAAGTTCAAAGTCAAGAAATAGGCTTGAAAAATCAGTAAGCAACAAAAAAAGAACATTACCATAAAAAGTGACAATGGTGACAGGGAAGGTCAAAACACAAACTCAGAAGAGGATGACAATGTCAAAACTGCTACATACAAAGCCTCAAAGAAAAATGTGAATTGGTCTCAGGCCCCCAAAAAAAGAATTCATGGAAGAACTCAAAAAAGATTTTGAAAATAAAATAAGAAAAGTAGAGGAAAAATTGGGAAAAGAAATGAGGGTGATGCAAGAAAATCATGAAAAAAGAGTCAATAGCATGGTAAAGAAAGCACAAAAAATACTGAAAAAAAATATCTTAAAAAACACAATGGCCAAATGGTCAAAGAACCATAAGAATCCACTAAAGAGAACTCTTTAAAATTGGCCAAATTGAAAAGGAGGTACAAAAACTGTCTGAAGAATATGATTCCTTAAAAATTAAAATTGGGCATGTGGAAGCTAATGACCCTATGAGACATCAAGAAACAATGAAACAAAATTGAAAGAATGGAAAAAAGAAGAAATTGTAAAACTGTCTTATCAGAAAAACAACTGACCTGAAAAACAGGTTGAGGAGAGATAATTTAAGAATTATTGGACTACCTGAAATCCATGATCAAAAAAAGAGCCTGGACATCATCTTTCAAGAAATTATTAAGGAAAAGTGCCCTGAGATCTTAGAATCAGAGGGTAAAATAAAAATCAAAAGAAACTACTAATCACTACCTAAAAGAGATCCCAAAATGAAAACTCCCAGGAATATCACAAACTCCAGAATTTCCAGGTCAAAGAGAAAATACTTCAAGCAGCCAGAAAGGAACAAATCAGATATTGTGGAGCTACAGTCAGGATAACACAAGATTTGGCAGCTTCTACATTAAGAGATCTGAGGGCTTAGAATATGATATCCAGAGGGCAAGGGAGATACAATTACAACCAAGAATCACTTGCCTAGCAAAACTAAGTATGATCCTTTTTGGGGGGAAAATGGATATTTAATTAAATAGAGGATTTTCAAGCACCCCTGATGAAAAGACCAGAGCTGAATAAAAAAATTTGATTTTCAAATACAAGACTTAAGAAAAGCATAAAAAGGTAAACAGGAAAGAGAAATCATAAGGGATTCAATAAAATTAAACTCTTTATATTCCTATATGGTAAGATACTTTTAACTCCTAAGAACCTTATCATTATTAGGGCAGTTAGAAAGAGCATACATGGACAGAGAGCATGGATGCAAGTTGACTATGATGAGATGATATCCAAAAAATCTCCAAAAAACAAAATTAAAGAGTGAGAAAGAGGGACGCACTGAAAGAAGGGGGAAGGGAGAAGTAGAATGGGGTAAATTATCTCACATAAAAGAGGTACCTAAAAGCTTTTAGAATGGAGGGAGCAATAGGGGTGGAGAAGAGGAATGAAGGGCAATTCTTGAACCTTACTCTCACAGGAATTGGCTAAAAAATGGAATAATATATGCACTCAATTCAGCATAAAAATCTATCTTACCCCATAGGGGAGTAGGAAGGAAGAGGGAAGAAGAGAAGTGGAGTACCAATAGAAGAAAGGGTGTATTGTGGGAGGCTGAGGTCAGAGCAAAACGCTTTTGATGAGGAACAGAGTGAAAAGAAAGAGAAGGATAAGCAGGGGGAAAACAGGATAGAGAGAAGTACACAGTTAGTAATCATAACTGTGAATATGAAGGGGATAAACTCACCCATAAAACAGAAGTTGATAACAGAATGAATTAAAAACCAGAATCTTACAATATTTTTTTTTTTACAAGAAATACACTTAATGCAGAGAGACACATACAGAGTAAAGGTAAGAGGCTGAAGCAGAATCCATTTTGCTTCAGAGGAAGTTAAAAAAAAAAGCAGGTGGTGCAATGGATAGAGTGCCAGGCCTGAAGTCAGGAGGACTTGAGTTCAAATCTGACCTTAGATACCTACTAGCTGTGTGACTCTGGGCAAGTCACTTAACCCTATTTGCCTCAGTTCCTCATTTGTAAAATGAGTTGGAGAAGGAAATAGCAAATCATTCCAGGGTCTTTGCCAAGAAACCAATAAATGGGGTCATGAAGAGTTGGACGTGACTGAAACAATTCAACAGTAACCACCACAAAAGTAAGCATCATCTCAGACAAAGCAAAAATAGATCTAATTAAAAGTGATAAGGAAGGAAACTACATCTTGGTAAAAGTTACCTTAGACAATGAAGAATTATCAACACTAAACACATATGCACCAAACGGTACAGCAACTAATTTTTAAAAGGGAAATTAAATGAGTTACAGGAGGAAATAGACAATAAACTATACTAGTGAGGGATCTTAACTTTCTCCTCACGGGTCTAGATATATTTAACCAAAAAACTAAGCAAGAAAGAAGTTAAGAGATAAACAGAATTTTAGAAAAGTTAGATAGATATGATAGCCCTCTGAAGAAAACTGAATGGGAATAGAAAGGAATATACCTTTTTCTCAGCAGTACATGGCACCTACACAAAAACTGACCATATTTTAGGGCATAAAAGCCTCACAACCAAATGCAGAAAAGCAGACATACTAAGTGGATCCTTCTCAGATCATATGCTATAAAAATTACATTCAATAGAGGGCCATGGGAACTTAGATTGAAAATTAATTAGAAACTAAATAATCTAGTCCTAAAGGATGAGTAGTTCAAAGAAAAAACCATAGAAACAATAAAATATTTCATTAAAGAGAATGAGAACCACGAGACAGCATACCAAAATTTATGAGATGTAGCCAAAGTAGTACTTCAGGGAAAATGTATTTCTCTAAATGTTTACATCAATAAAATAGCAAAAGAACAGATAGATGAATTGGGTATGCAACTAAAAATAAACTAGAAGAAGAACAAATTATAAATCCCCAATTAAATACCAAACTAGAAATCCTGAAAATCAAAGCAGAGATTAATAAAATTGAAAGTAAAAAAAACCTATTCAATTAATTAATAAAACTCGGAGCTGCTTCTATTTTTAAAAGCCTAATAAAATAGATAAGCTATTGGTTAATTAGATTTCTTTTTTTTTAAAAAGAAGAAAACCAAATTACCAGTATCAAAAATTAAAAAGTAAACTCACCACCAATTAAGAGGAAATTAAAGCAATTATTAGGAGCCATTTTGCCCAATTAAATGCCAATAGATCTGACAATCTAAACAAAATGAATAGTTACAAAAATATAAATTGCCCAGATTAACAGAAGAGAAAGTAGAAGACTTAAATAGCCCTATTTTAGAAAAAGAAATTGAATAAGCTATCAATGAGCTTTCTAAGAAAAAATCCCCAGGACCAGATGGATTCACAGGAGAATTCTACCAAAGATTTCAAGAATAATTCATTCCAATTCTATATAAACTATTTGGAAAAGTAGGTAAAGAAGCCAAAGAATAGACAATTCCTTTTATGACACGAATATGGTGCTGATACCTAAACTAAGAAGAGCAAAACCAGAGAAAGAAAACCATAGACCAATTTATCTAATAAATATTAATGCAAAAATTTAAAAAAATTCCTACCTAGGTGATCACAACAATATATCACAAAGATCACACTATGACCAGGTGGGATGTATACTAGGAATGCAGGTTTACTATTAGGAAAACTATCAGCAATATAATTGACCATATCAATAACAAAAACAACAAAAATCATATGATCATCTTAATAGATGCAGAAAAGGCTTCTGACAAACTGTAACACTCATTCCTATTAAAAACATTAGAAAGCAAAGGAATAAATGGAGCTTTCCTTAAAACAATATGTAGTATTTATCTAAAACCCAACAGCAAGTATTATCTAAGTAATGGGGATAAGGTAGAAGCCTTCCTAAGAAGATCAAGGTTAAAGCAAGGATATCCATTCACTTCTATTATTCAGTGTTGTACTAGAAATGCTAGCTATAGCAACAAGGGAGTAAAAAGAAATAGAAGGAATTAGAATAGGTGATGAGGAAACAAAACTATCACTCTTTGCAGATGATATAACAGCATGCTTGGAGAATCCCAGAGAATTAACTAAAAAACTATTGGAAATAACAAATTTTGCAAAATTGAAGGATATAAAATAAACCCACACAAACCATTAGTATTTCCATATATTACCAACAAAGTCCAGTAGCAAGAGATAGAAAGATAGATTCCATTTAAAATAACTGTAGACAATATAAAATACTTGACAAACCCAGGAACTACATGAACACAATTACAGAATACTTTTCACACAAATAAAGTCATATCTAAACAACTGGAAAAGTATTAATTGCTCAAGGGTAGGCTGAGCCAATATAATGAAAAGGACAATTCTACCTAAATTAATATACTTATCCAGTACCAGACCAATAAAACTCCCAAAACAGTATTTCATAAAGCTAGAAAAAAAATCATAAAATTCATCTGGAAGAACAAAAGGTCAAGGTCATCAAGGGAATTAATGAAAAAAAAATGTGAAGTAAGGTGGCCTAGTCATACCAGATCTCAGACTTCATTATAAAGTGGTAATCATCAAAACAATCTGGTACTGGCTAAGAAATATAGTGGTGGATCAGTGGAATAGATTATGTACACAATACAAAGTATTAAATAACCATAGTAATCTTGTGTGTGATAAATGCAAAGATCCAGACTTTGGGATAAGAATTCACTATTTGACAAAAACTGCGGGGAAAACTGGAAAACAATTTGGCAAAAACTAGGTATAAAACACTTCACACTATGTACCAAGATAGGGTCCAAATAGGTACATGCTTTAAGACATAAAGGGTGACATGATAAGCAAATTAAGGGAGCATGGAATAGTTTACCTGTCACATCTATGAATAAGGGAAGAACTTAGGACCAAATGAGATAGAAAGCATTACAGCACATAAAACGAATAATTTTGATTACATACAATTAAAAGGGTTCTGTAAAAACAAAACCAATTCAGCCAAGATTAGGAAAGGAGAAAGCTGGGGGGGGGCATGGAATTTATAGCAAGTTTCTCTGATAAAGGCCTCATTTCTCAAATATATAGAGAACTGAGTAAAATTAATAATAATTTGAGTCATTCTCCAATTGATAAATGGTCAAAGAATATGAATAGGCAGTTTTCAAATAAAGAAATAGAAAGCTATCTCCAGTCATATGAAAAAAATCACTATTGATTAGAGAGATGTAAATTCAGATAATTCTGAGGTACCCCCTCACACCTATCAGATTGACTAATATGACAGAAAAAGAAAATGACAAATGTTTGAGGGGATAGGGGGAAATTAGGACACTATCGCATTGTTGGTGTAGTTGTGAACTGATTTAATCATTCTAGAGAACAATTTAGAACTATGCCCAAAAGGTTACAAAACCGTGCATAACCTCTGATGTAGCAATATCACTACCAGGTCTATATCTCAGAGAGATTTTTAAAAAAGGGAAAAGGACCTATATGTCCCAAAATATTTATAGCAGCTCTTGCAATGATGGCAAAGAACTAGAAATTGAGAGGATGCCCATCAACTGGGGAATGGCTGAACAATGAGGGAGATTTGTAAAAAGGCTTAATGGAGAGGAAAAACTTTCCAAATCTTTTAAAAATTTTTCATTCCAAATTCCAAATTCTCTCTCCCCCATCTAGTGAGGAGGTACTTTAAACAAAGGCTGGATGAACCATTTGTTGCGTACATTGTGGAGGGGAATCTTTCAAGTACAGGCTGGGAAAGATGGCCTTTGAGGTCTCTTACATCTTGGAGATGCTGAGTATGTAGAAAAAAAATCTAAGAGAATAAAACCTTGTTTTAATGATTTAAGATGGGACTTACTATACTTTAACAGAGTAAGATCCCTCACATACCATTAGTCTTACCTGAAATAGTATAATCTGCAGTGATGACCCTCATAGCAGGGGTGTAGGTAACTGCTGGCATATTTGATTCCTTCTCCTTTTGTTTGTGTCTATAAATAATGAACAGAGCCAGCAGGAAGAGCACAACCAGGACAAGAATAATGATGCCTGCAATAGCTGCGATCTGATAAGAATTTGCAGGGTTAGCAGTACTTGTTCGGCTTAAACTGTTCAAGTTCCCAACTATTAAAATACCAGCTAGAAAAAGAAGAAAGAGGGACACAAGTGATTATGGTGCACAGAATACACAGGAGATTTCAGGTTGATTTCAGTTCATAAAAATGTTCACTTTGAAGTTTCTGAAAACCGAAGAGCAAAAAATAACATCTCATTTGTCACCATGTATATAGCTATGCCCAGAGCAAAGGGATAGAGGTTCTGATCCCTCCCCGCAAAGGAGTCACCCTGAGATTAAAACCCAGAAGAAGCTTTGATTGAGATACTGTTTTATTTATTATACATTTGTGATGGCATGACACATCCCAAAATTCTTAAGTGATCCAATTCCTAGAATTACTAAAATCAGACCTATGTCTATCTTAAACATTTCTGGAAATATGGAAGCTTTTTTTCACTCTCTTTCTCTCTGTAAGAATAATATAATTTAAAATCTGATAAAAAATTATCTACCGTATTCCCTCCTCACATGGAGGGAAAAGGAAGGGGAAAGAGAATATAGCACCTGTTATGTGCCAGGAACTATGTTAAGTGCTTCCCAAAGATTATCTCATTTGATCTTCACAAGTCTGTGAGGTAGGGGCTGTGATTATGCCCATTTTACAGTTGAGGAAACTGAGGCAAGAAAAGGTTAAATGATGTACCCATGGTCACATAGCTAGCAAGTGTGATGCTGGATTTGAACTTGGGTGTTCCTGACTCCAGGACCAGCAATGCACACTGTACACTATACCCAGCTGCCTCAATGAATGCATATGATTATCCTTTCTTTTGAAAGACAATGTTCCTGGCCATGTTATTTTCCAGGTCAGATTGCTGCCCAAGAAGGGGGGTGCTGTGATGAAGCAAAAATAATTTGCTATGGCAAGACAAGATAATAGGTGGATAGTATCCTTCCTTAGTTCCTAAATTATTTTTGCATGGTTACTACCTAGAAGGATGTAGCCTAATAATATTACACAAGAATGTTAATTGCTAGGAGTCAAAATTCAGAATAAAATAGGTCAATCTGTTCAAAGGGGAGGCACTGGAAAGACTTTAAGATTTGGAATGAAGAATCAAGGTTTTAGTCCTACTCTGTCAGTTAATAACCATATAACCTCAGGTAAGACATTCACTGGGTCTGAGTTTCCTCATTTGTAAAATGAAAGGTTAGATTAGACTTTATGTAATGTTCCTTTCAGCATTAACATTTTTTGTTTCCATGAAATTGTTCTAGTATTAAAAGGATCTTTTTATACACAGCATAGAAAAGGTTCTCTCCCTCTTTTCCACACACACCCAAAAATGTTATAGTGAATAATAATGATATGTGTAATAATAATACATGTAATAATGTAATGATATGTGTAATAATATGTGTAATAAAGATATGTGTAATAATACATATAATAATATAATATGTATAATAATGATATGTGTAATAATAATACATGTAATAATGTAATGATATGTGTAATAATGATATGCATAATAATACATGTAATAATGTAATGGTATGTGTAATAATACATGTAATAATGTAATGATATGTATAATAATAATATGTGTAATAATGATATGCGTAATAATACATGTACTAATGTAATGATATGTATAATAATAATATGTGTAATAATGATATGTGTAATAATACATGTAATAATGTAATGATATGTGTAATAATAATACAGGTAATAATGTAATGATATGTGTAATAATGATATGCATAATAATACATGTAATAATGTAATGGTATGTGTAATAATACATGTAATAATGTAATGATATGTATAATAATATGTGTAATAATGATATGTGTAATAATACATGTAATAATGTAATGATATGTATAATAATAATATGTGTAATAATGATATGTGTAATAATACATGTAATAATGTAATGATATGTGTAATAATAATACATGTAATAATGTAATGATATGTATAATAATAATATGTGTAATAATGATATGTGTAATAATACATGTAATAATGTAATGATATGTATAATAATAATATGTGTAATAATGATATGTGTAATAATACATGTAATAATGTAATGATATGTGTAATAATAATACATGTAATAATGTAATGATATGTATAATAATATGTGTAATAATGATATGTGTAATAATACATGTAATAATGTAATGATATGTGTAATAATGAGATATGTAATAATAATAGTGATCATAGTGAATAATAGTGAATAGTGTTATAGTGAATACTAAACATATGATCAAGGAACATCTTAAGCTAAACCTTATTACATTAAACTATGAGCAAGGCAAAAGAGTATAAAAAACCATGTTAATTAAGAAAAGTGATACACGTAAATACTGTGCAATGTCACAGAAATTTTCAAAATCATTTTATTGCCCATCAGTGTTATTCACCTTGATCACATCTTGTACCCTTCCAGCCTGGGCTGCAGTAACAAGTTCCTGTGATGTGGTCACAAGTAGAATTGTTTAGACAGTCACATATCTGTCGACAGCCGTAGCCATATGTTCCTGAGGGACACTCTGAAGAAGACGAATCAAATGTGAAGTTGGACAAATTAGTAGGAGTTTTATTAGATATGATAAATGAGGACCTTTGCTTGGGAAAAACCCCCCAAACTTTTCATTACATGAATTGGGGCTCTACAAAAGGAGAATTTTGTGTTATTTGTCAATTTTAAGGTAATGGTTATAAACTCTAAAAAGAATGAACAGCTATTTCCTAAGCAGAGTCTTAATTTCACAAAGAATAGTTTGAATTTGAAGTTTACTTTTTGACTTAGAAATCTGAAATCTGAAAACTGGATTTTTACAAATAGGCTTGAAGGTAGAATTTTTTATTTTAATCTGATCTTAGCTTGGGACAGTAGTTCTAACCCACTACAATGGAATGCTTAATCTAAAAATTCATGCTAAAAATCCATTAGTTTTTTTTAATAACTGAACAGCAGGGGGCAATGTACTGCTGTTGTCACGGTTTTCATTCAAAGTTTAGTTAGGTCTCTGCTTGCAAAAAAAAAAAAAGAAAAACCAGCAGAAGATTTTAAAAATAGGGCATACATCAAGTAACTATTTTTTTAAAGTGTTTATCAAACCTCACATTCCACTGGAAGTTTAAGATCTGAAGAGACTGCGCTTGCATTCACAAATGTAATTCAGCAGCTGAACCAAAAAAGAGCGCAAGAAGGCCGAATCATCTGTTCTCAGCCAATTTAGTGTTGTTGGTCTTGTGTATCAAAAGTCCTTCAGACTTCATTTTTCTCAGAACCCTTTTTCATGGTATTAGCCTTATTCCTGGTCACTGAAAAGATTGCAGACATATCTTAGGGCTAGGAGATTAAGACTTGGGGATGATGGCAGGCTGACAGGGCAGAATAGCATGTTTTCTTTGAGAGGGGGACTTAAAGGAGGTTAGGTAAGGACAGGTGGCAAGCATAGGGGTATATCATTCATTAGAAGACAATGACGAGGCTTTGGTTTTTTTTTTTTTCTCTCGCCACTCTGTCCTAACTTATCCCAATCAAGCAACTAAATTAAAGTCCCCGAAGAAGGAACCTGGAAAACTAAGCTAAAGACCAAAGTTGCTATAATCTTGGGTTTTAATGTTCCCTGGTCCTTATCTTCTCTGCACAGGTTTTAATGATGCCTAGCCCATAAAATGAGACAGTAGAGACCAAGGCTCTAAGAACAGAATGAAAAACTTGAATTCGGTTTTGTTCATTATTTCCTCTAGACACAGAATGATAGGGAGTGACCAGCAGAATGGATCATGACAAGTTGAGGCCAGCAAGAACCTGAGGGGCATCTCAGGAAGGGGAGTGATTCAAACAACACTGACAAAAACGATGCCTGCTCAATCACCTTAAAAAAACCAATAAACCAGATCTCTGCCTTTACCCCTCTCAGGTACAAGTGGGTAGTTAAAATAAGTCTCATTAAAATTATAATGTAATGTTGCTGAATATTTTTATACTCACTCTGTTCACAGTGTTTCCCCATGAATCCGGTTCGGCAAGTACATTGTCCTGAGATATGGTCACAATCGGCTCCATTTTGACACTGGCATGTTAACGCACAATCTTTTCCATAAAACCCCAGAGGACACCCTTAGGGACAAATAAGAATAATGGGGATTAAAGGAAGAAATAGGAGTTAAATAGAAATATAGCCCAGAATGAATGATTCAAATTCAGTGGAAACAAGATGATGAAAGGGTGAAGAAAGAACAGTTAATGCACATAACCTCTTACAGATGATGTTTGAGAAAGAAGACATAGTCTTACCAGCACATCCCTATTGTTATGATAGTTTAACCATTAATATTGCTCCTATAATCTTTTAAAGCAGAACCAACTCAAACCTATAGAAGTATGTGGGGGTGGAGGATGGGGGTGGAATTGCCATTAAAATCCTTCAAAGCACTTTATTTTAAGCAATGATTACTGTCCAACCCCTTTCCCCTAATACTGAAATTATTAAGTTACCAATTGCTACAAAAAAGAATATCACACTGATAGAATAGTCAGTATATGAAGACAAATATTCAAAGGTATTTTGTAAGACAGGATAGATGTGGTCAATTCAACAGGTGCTTGTTAATAGTCTTTATGTGAGAGAGAACTCTTGCTCCAGTCACCTAGAGACCCCTTTGGCTTATAGAGGTTGGTAAGCTGAGTTTTAAGAGTCAGATTCAGGATTTTGGAAATCTCTTCTATAAATAAAGTTTAAATTCATCTTGTGTGAGATGATGATTTCCCAAAACTAGATTTATTCTCATGTTTAGAAATTTATCTTTTGGTGAGACTGTGAAAGTTACACACACACACACACACACACACATACACACACACACACAACCTGCAATCCCTAGTCCCTGTAGTCATTACAATTCATTTTTATATGATGTTTTTTATACAAAGTGCTTCCCTTACAACCCTGTGAGATAGTTTGGCTGAGTTGGATGGTTCTTATTTTTTCACATGAAGAAACTGAGGCTCAGGGAAGTTAAAATTACCTGCATAAAGTCAAGTAACTTGTTGTCTAAGTCACACAGATCTTGTGCTCATTGGAGCCTCATTTCATGGCATGCCCAAGAATATACCATGATTTTCAGACTAAAGTTTTGCTAATTAAAAAAAATCTAAAGTGAGTTTAGATAAGGAACACTTTCTACAACTCAGGGGGATCCCCCTAGCCTACTGAGTACCTGCCACTTTATAGAAGGATGTCTATGGAGAAAACATGAATGAAACTAAGAAAGTTAAAAAAAGTCTAGGAATAGGAACATCCAATTTACAAACATTCTCATATGCCCAAAACATGGCTGTTGCACCCTGGAGCTTCCAACTCAATCTATTAGGTTTAATTAATAATTAACCTTAATCCTTGATATTATTATAGCAAGAGGAAATTTGGCATGTGAAGTCCCAAAGACCTGAATTTAACTCTTGACTCTGACTCACTGGTTTTGTGATCCTGGGCAGATGATTTAACCTTTTAGTGCCCTAGGAAATTCTCTAAGATTATAAGTTGATCTGCATTTGTAAAGGAACTCCCTCACTAGGAGTTCCCTAAAGAAATGAAATCAGAGGCCCAATCCAAAAAAAAAAAGCTATAATGGTGTATGTTTATAATTTTTTTCTATTGCAGTTATTTTTTCATGCATATGTACAATATTTTAGCTACAATGATAAATTGTTCCTTTGAGAAAGTGAATTTTGATTTCCAAATAATCAACTTGCAAACAAATTCATGGAGTACAACTTGTTTATAATTTGGGAAATATCTATATTGTACAATTAGTCCCTCTATATGGGGCACACAAAGAATGAACATTGTTTCTGTTTAGCACCATGGTCGACAAAAGACAACATGACTTGCTTACTCTGGGTGCAGTAGAGACCCGTCCAGCCTGCTGTACATTTGCATTCTCCATCATAGGCGCTGCAATAGGCTCCGTTGTGGCAGTTGCATGTATGGATGCAGTTTGGACCCCAGTGCGCAGGTGGGCAGGCTGAAATCAGGAGAAAGATGTCAGTTTTCTGAATTAGTCACCAGGTAGGGAGAATGTTACCTTAAATTAAATAAAAACATTAAAATATCCCAATTTACCCTAAATAAATATAATTTTGTTCCACTTGCATAGCGAAAAGACGGTTGGACTTAGAGACATGTTGGAGTTTCACCTTAGATATTTTCATTGGTGACCTTAAGCAGCCATCTAGATTCTAGAACTTTAGTTTCTTCATCTGCAAAATGGACAATATTTTTCTTACCTATACCCTAGAGATGTTGTGGGAAAGTATTCGCAGACTTAATGCACTATAGAAATGAGTTGCTATTCTTACATGAAAACCTAAACTTAAAACTCATGTTAATTAGAGAGTGATACACCCCAGGGTTTCTTTAAATATCAAAACCTCCTGCTGTATTTAAGTACTTGTTTATGGAAAATTAACTAAAAAAATTAGAAATAAAATAAATTTGTAAAAATTCATGTGCAATCATCTTTTTTTATTGTGCCACATTGTAGAAATGCTTATTTTATTCCATGAATTAAAAATAAAATAAATTTTTAAAAAAAGAAAAGAAAATTAACTATTGATTTGGAGGAGACATGGCAAGAAGAGGCAAAAATAGTTCTAAAACAAAAGATGAAAATAAGGTTAAACTACCTACAAAATAATGAGCCCAGATCATTGATTCAATTTACAAAAATTTTAACTAGATGCAACTTGTTAGGAACATACCTACTATAGTACAGATAGTGGCCTAATAAAAGAATTAATTAATCTAAAGTTTTAGGAATTAACTAGGTAAAAAAAAATAATTTCCCATACTAGTTCTTGCAACATTTAAACTGTAGCACTGACTTGGGAATATCAAATATCAATATGACTTAGGAATATCAAATTTTAGTGATCATCTGGTTCAACCCTTTTATTTTATGTATTTTTTTGGGGAACTGGTCTCACTATCTCATTCATGCTGGAAAGTGCCTCTTCTCAGTGGTCCTTTGTTCATAGGAACTACACTGATGTTGGGCTTAGTGTGAATACCCTTTCAACGTTAGCCCTATCACAGCTCAGAACTCCAAAACCCCAGCCATCCAATAGCCAGGAGCAGGGACTACAGATCTCTGCTGCCATGCCCAGCTCCTTTAGGAAAGGCGAATGGATTTGCTTAAGGTCCCATGAGCAGCATTTGTTCTTTATCTATTAGGAAGAGGAAAAAAGCACTTAATAAGTGCCTACTATGTCCAGGTACTGTGCTAACACTTCACAAATATTATTTCATTTGATCCTAACAACAATCCTGGGAGGTAGATCCTTTGTTATTCCCATTTTACAGTAGAAGAAACTGAGGCAAACAGTTTAAGTGACTTACCTGGGGTCACATAGTTAATTAGTATCTGAGGCTGGATTTGAATTCAGATTCAAAGCCCTTCACAACCTACTTTCCCTGATTTTTCCACTGTTCTTTTTCTTTTTTTTTTTTTGGAGGGGGGAAGGCAGGGCAATTGGAGTTAAGTGACTTGCCCAAGGTCAAGCTAGTAAGTGTGTCATGTATCTGAGGCCAGATTTGAACTCAGGTCCTCCTGACTCCAGGGTTGGTGCTCTACTCACTGTGCCACCTAGCTGCCCTCCACTGTTCTTATACCTTAGGTTCCCTAGTGCCACCACTCCCAAATATACCGTTTGATCCAGTGATACGGGCCTTCTTGGTGGTCTCAAACAAGACACTCATCTCTTGGCTCTGAGCATCCTATGCCTGGGATGCTCTCTCATCTCCACCTCCTGCGTTCCCTGGCTTTCTTCAAGTCTTAGCTAAAATCCCATGTTGTACAAGCCTTTCCCAACCCCTTTTAATTCTTATGCCTCCCCATGGTTCATTATTTCCTATTTATCCCATTAGTAGCTTGTTTATACAGAGTTGTTCACATGTTATTTCCTCTGTTAGCTTGTGAGCACTTTTTTGTATCCCCAGTGCTTAGCATAGGGCCTGTCACATAGTGGGCACTTAATAAATACTTATTCATTGACTAACTGGTAGGTCTTCCTCAGTCTAGGTCCAGCACTCTACCCACCATGTTACCTAACTGTCTCAATATATAGATAAATATAGTGCTTTCCCCCCCAAAGATTACAACAAAAAGCAGGAGCAAAGTTATCTAAAATATTGGAAACTCCTTAATTCCGCAATCTCATTTGCCCAAGTAGAGGAGGTATATTTTATGTGATATTTTATAATCACCTGTTATTTCATTAAATATTTGTATTGGGTTTTTTCTACAGATACAGTGAGATTACCAGTTCCATTGTTGATACACATGCAAATTTCCATGTGTCTCATTCACTAAGTTTTATTTGACAAAAGGTTACATCTGGAAATAGGGGCTTCCCCGTCCTGTGAAAGCTATCTACTCCTTTATATCCATCTCTTTCATTTGCCCAAGTTTCTATGTTTACTACAAAGCCAATTTTTCTCTTTGTAGAATGTCTGTTAATCATCTGACAAGATATATTAAGTCATACAAAGAAATACTGAGAAAGTATCATGAATGTCAGAAGTTCATAAAGAAATTAATGAAATCAATTATTTTCAAGTGGACTGAAGGCCCTCTGGCCACGCTAAGTAAACTTTATGATGGTTATGGAAGCAACTTAAATAGAAATGTCCTATTCATGACGCCAAACACTTTTACTGTCATTGTACAGATCTCCTTCTAGCACATTCTGCTCCCGAAAGTGAATGAAAAGACAAATTCCAAAATAAAGAAAACTTGAAGAGAAAAAAAATGTATATTATTCAATTTCAGCAACATTCTGGCTTTTTTTCTAAATCATAATTGTTTCTCAGTATCCAGATGTTTCCCAGAATTAGCATTGAGTCCACAAAAAAAGTATAGCTCCAAGAAAACTATAGCAACATTTGGTGGCATATCAAACACAATATTACATAAATACAGCACACAGGAAACAGTCATATCTAACACTTCCTTTCCCCCAAAGTTGCCTTTCCCATCTCCATACTAGTTATTCAAGAGGTCTTACATTATTCTTCCTCAGAAATGTGGAATAGCCTCTGGTACTCGCCCAAATCAGAAAAATCTTTGGCTCATTCAAAATGTCTGTTAGTGAAAGGCTGCTTGTCTGACTGCTGCTATGAAGTTTAAACTGCCCAATGAACTGCTCAACCCAGAAGCTGCTGTGCAAAATAGCAACACAGATATTTCTTGATTCCTCTTCTATGCAGAGGAAGGTAGGCCAGATTTCAATGTTGTGGGTTTAACGATAAATAGTACCAGATTTTCCTAGTATCTAAGTTACTCCTTATTTATATATTATCTTTTGAAGTGGTCATTTTGAGCCCCTAAGGAAATTATTTTCAGTGATTTCACATATACTATTATACTGACATTCACACACACTCATCTCTGTGCCTCGTGGTATGGGGAAAGCAAATCAGAGGAGGTGACATGAAGCCTCTTGGAGAAAATAAAGGGCAGCTAGCCACTCGGAGAACAGACTAAAGTCTGCGGGCAGTGTGGAGACAGCCCTGAGGTTCAGGTTCAGAGGTCTACTCGGGAGGTTAAAACTGTAGATTATTAGCACAGTACAATGAAGAAACAGTCTACTAAATAATAATAATTAGTATTGATGTAGTGCTTTAAGATTTGCAAAGGACTTTACAAATATTATCTCATTTTATTCTCACAGCACCTTCTGAGATAGCTGCTATCTTATGGCCTAAAAGTTCCCAAGGTAATTTTTGCCCTGAGAGAATTTGTCTCATAATTAACCACACTGTCTTTCAATAATCTTGAAAAAAATTATTTAAAAATAAGTGCTAATAAATTATTCTAAGAAGATGCTGCCTACTAATAAGAAAACATATTAAACTTACGCTGAGAGCAGTCACTGCCAATCCAACCAGGGTAACACTGGCAAGATCTGTCAATGGGATTACAGGTTCCATTGTTGGTACATGTGCAAATTCCCCCACAATTTTTTCCAAATCTACCACTGGGACAAACTGCAGAGAAGTCAAAAGTTATTATTGAGTGATTGAAGTATATGTTATGTTTTCCTGACTTTCTTTTTTGAAATGAATGAAAGTGAAGAAAGGGACTCAATAATAAATAAAAACCACAGTGAGAGACCACCAATACCAGAAAATTTGCTTTTCTTTATATTGTTTTTTCATCTGAGATTATCACTCAAATGAAAATAATACAGTTCACAGAATAAATACATACATACACACACATATATGTATATGTATATATATGTATATATTTTTAAAAAAAACAAGCAATGAGCCAGGTTCTCCTAAGCTAGAAAAATATATTTTTTAAAAATTGTAGTTATATAATTGTCAAAAGACACGGTTAGGTGTATTTCCTTTGGGAATTTCTGGTCACTGTATTTACCTCTGATAAATTTCCTTTACCTTCATTACAAAGAGCTCCTGTGAAGCCAGGTAAGCAATCACACAGTCCAGTGATATGGTGGCAGGGTCCACTGCTGTGCACACACTGAGGACATTTCTGGCTGCAACGGTGTCCATAAAATCCAGGTAAGCAAACTGAAACCAGAGAGAAAAATCATGGTAGTTTTCCATTTTACTTTTTTCTTTTTATTTCCTATATCAAAATTTAGGTTAATGGCAAAGAAGAGGACAAGGTTTGTGTTGCCAGAAATGGCTCATGAAATTCTCCAGAGAATAGAACCAAAGATCTGTAATGGCCTTTAATAATGAAAAAAAGCAATTAACAATAATAAGGTCATTTCAAATACAACTGAGTCACCTTGCGATTTATCTGTTCTTCAAGGATTGTAACAGCAGAAAAAGAAATGCAGAATATATGTGAGAGAATTTTCTTGCTCAAAAGGTTTCAGGTTAACAGAAAGTGATGGTTTTAGTGGTTTGGTTTGCATTTAACTAAAGTTAATTTACGTTTGCAAATTATTTTCACAACACAAAACTTTCCAATGGACCAATGTTTACATTAATCCTAACTGCATTTATGAATACCAATCTACCTCTATGCTATTCCTCTTTATAACACTCAATTAATGAGGAATGGCAATAAGAGGTAAGAATGGCTACTAAGGCAGTAAGGTACCGGTAGAGTCAATTCAAATTTTATGGACTGAATAGAACATCTGCAGGTCAAATGATTTTTGATCGCTCTCTGTAAGACTGATGTAAAGATCAAGTAAAATATCTGAATGGTTTTGCCAATTTCCCTATGTTAAGGTTTGAAGTCTGATTATTTAAACAGGCAATTAAGAATAGAATGGAAAATAAAAGCATTGCAGAGAAACTGCCATTGAGGTGAATTCAGCAAGGCATAAAGAGAACAAACTACATTGTTTATTCTAACCTCTAATTCTATTCTCTAATCTCTAAAGTCAAATGATATGTCTTCCCCAGCTGTTATGCAAAAAGTTTAACAAAGAGAATTATTCTCTACACAGACCCCAGAGAAAAGGAGGAAATAAAATCCTGCTAAGTTACTTACTTCTTTGACAGGTGGTGCCTCTGAAACCTGGTGCACACTCACAGATTCCATCGTCAGGTGAGCAGGATGCACCATTTTTGCAGTGACATGGCAGGGAGCAGTTTGGGCCCCAGCGCCCTTCAGCACACACACTGTCACAATGAATACCTTTAAGTAATTGAAACACGGGGTTATCTTATCAGTGGGAGTTATTTCAGAGGTAATTAAATAGGAAGTAAGGCATTGATGGGGCAGCTAGGTGGCGCTGTGGATAGCGTGCCCAGCCTAGAGTCAGGATCTCTTTTTCCTGAGTTTATATCTGGCCTCAGACACTTACTAGCTCTGTGACCCTGGGCAAGTCACTTAACCCTGTTTCTCTCAGTTTCCTCATCTATAAAATAAAATGGAAAAGGAAATGACAAACCACTCCAGTATCTTTACTAAGAAAACCCCAAATGGGGTGACAAAGAGTCAGACATGACTGAAAAATGACTGAACAGAAAGGCATTGAAACAGAATTGTCATAGTTTTTACATTAGAAATATTCAGTCCCTAGCGCATACCAATTCTAGCACCTTATCATGAAAAGAATAAATTGGAGATACTTTACCCCACAAAAAAATCTGTTTGACAACTAGGGGGGTGGACTAGATAACCTTTACAGTCTCAGCTTTAAATCTATGATCTTATGCAAAAGAGGAGGAACAGAGCATCTCTGATATAAACAGAAATTACTACATTTTCCCTAAACCCTCCCCTCTTCCAAACTTTCTCATTTCTATCAAAGCCACCACTATCCTTCTAGTGTCTCAGATTCATAATCTTAGCTTTATCCTAGACTTACCCTCACTCTCCCTCATCCATCATATTCCATCCACTCCCAAATCTTACTGCTTCTTCCTTTATAATATATATTTACATCTGATCACGTATTTCTACTCATATAGCTACCACCTTAGTTCAGGCCCTCATCATCTCTCAATTAGATTATTGCAACAGCTTTCTAATTGGTTTCCCTGGCTCCAGCCTCTCCCCACTCTAGTCCATCCTAAAGTGATGCCAAGGTAATTATCCTTAAGTGCAGATCTGACTGTGTGATTTCCTTACTCAACCAGTGGTTTCCCATTGCCTCTAGGATCAAATACAAACTCCTCTGTTTGGCTTTTAACACCCCGTGCAACCTACTCCCAACTTTCATTGGATTTCATTGGGCATCACTTCTTTTCCTGCGCTCTGTGCTTTTACATTGGCAATTCTCATGTCCTAAATGCTCTTCCTTCTTACTTTTACCTCATAAGAATCTTTCTCTCCCTTTAAGATGAAGCTTAGGCATCATATTCTGCATGAAGGCTTTCTTGATTCTCCCAACCACTAGGGCCCTCCCTCCCAAACTACCTTACTCTGTGTATGTGTGTATGTGTGTGTATACATACACACATACATATATACATACACATACTGTATTACATATATTATACATACATGTGTATGATAGATATGACGTCATATATAGCATGTACAGCTTATTTATTAAAATTATAAATAACTTTATATTTGTACTATCTGTATTTTTATATTTAATTGTTATCTCCCCCATTAAAGAGAGCAATAATGTAGAACAGATTACTTCATCAGAAAGAGAATGGGCTAGATAACTTCTGAGTTCCTTTCTAATGACATGATTCTACGAGAACAACAAAAGCCATCTTTACATGATACAAACATTTATTAACATTGCCTTGGTTGTTCCCTATCATTGCATTGCTTAGCTCCCAATGACTCCACATTTTCTAACTCTACAGAGGTTAAGATATCATAAAAAGAGTGTAACTCTGAGAGCTCAAGAAGCTTTTGTATGAGAACTCTCCTTTATAGAGTCGATTACAAACATTTTGTACACGACTTAAAAACTAACAGCGAGATCAGTATATGCCAGTTAATTTCCCCCTAAAACTTTTGCTTGTTGCTGCATCACAGTGGGGATATTTATCTCATCTTATGTGTCTATTATCATTATGCCCTCTATTGAGAACTAGGAAAAATTCGATCAATTCTGAAAGCTATTTAGGCAATGAATAAATGGGCAAATACATATCAACCAGGCGGTCAACAAGCATTTATTAAGGGCTTGCTTACAATGTGCTTACTCTGCTTAGTGCGGCCACACATATAAAGAAAGGTCAAAACAGGAGTACTGCCCTTAAAGAAGGCAAAAAGGATAGAGAATGAGGAAGAGTCATTAAAAGATCATTGATAACTTTGGAGAAGACTATACAGTTGAATTATGAGATTGCAAACCAGAATGCAAAGGTCTTAGAAGCAAGCAACAGGAAAACAGCAGGAGGAACCTAGTGAGATGGCTTTTTCAATGAGTTTAGTGGAGAAGAGGGAAGAAATATGAGACAATATCTGGTCAGAATGGTTGGATCAAGTGAGGGCTGTTTAGGAATGGGGAGATACGGACGTGTTTTTAAGGTGAAAGTAAGGAACAAATAGATAGGGAGAGGCTGAAGATTACAGTGAGAGTGGGGATGATTGAGGGGAAGGGGACAACTGCTGGAGAAAACAGGAAGGGGCAGGATCAAGGGGGCATGTGAAGAGGGATCCATCTTGGCACCAAGAAGGGTCACTTCCTCTAAGAGACAGGGACGAAAGAGGAGACAGTGGGGGAAGATATCTGGCTGATCTGAGAAGGGGAAGAATGTTGAATGGCCTCAATTTTTTCAGTGGAGTTGAGGGGGTGGGGAGAAGAGGATGCTGTGGGAGACCTGAGAGATTAAAAAAGTTTGGAATAGCCTGTAAAACATAAAGAAAACATAATCTGCAGAAAAATGTATATTTCATCTGGCATAGGTTTAGCATCTCCCTTATGAGGTACTAACCTCAGATAACTACATGCAACCAGGTAGTATAATGGAGTCAGATGACTTGAGTTCAAATCCTGCTTCAGACATTTACTAGCCATGTGACACTGGGCTAGTCACTTTGTAGTTCCTCATCTGTAAAATGATAATAGCTCCTACCTCCCACATCACTGCTGCGATGACAAAATGAGTGAACGTATGTAAAGTGCTTTGCAGACCTCAAAGACCTATGTAAAAATTCTAGCTGTTATAAATCCAAATTTCCTAAAATGTGAAATACTAAGTATGGGACTATATCTGAAATCTAATTATAGCGGTTCACGTTTATATCGTATTAGTACTTCACAACAACCCTAAGAAGAGACAGTACAAGTATTATTTGTATTTTACAGATAAGGAAACTGAGGCTGAGAATTTTTACTTGTCTACCATCAAATAGTTTTGAAGTTCAATTCAGAGTTACAATTCAATAAGCATTTAAGCAAAAGCCATTAAATATGTTGAGCTTCATCACTTGAAGGTTGTTGATATTCTAAAGACAAATTTACAAATTGCCATAATTTACTTTCTATTCAACTCTAGTCCTGGGGCTTTCTGAGACTGCTGGTCAAGACTCCAGCCACTGACAGCTGTGAAGTAGACATGTGTTTAAGAGAAGCTCTATTCAGACTCCTGGCCTGTTATAGTCTGTGCTTGTTTAGGCAAATTCTGGACCTATGGGCTATACCTATATAGAAATATACTGGGGTAGAGACTAGATGATTAAATTAATCAATATCCCCCAAGTGAATCTGTGTGCGTGTGTGTGTGTTTGAAATGATGGAATCATTAGATCATAGATTTAGAGCTGGAAGAAACCTCAGAAAGAGATAGAGAAAATGCAATCTGTCATTTTAGAATTTAATAACTTTTCTAGTAGGAAGTGTTTTTTAAAAATTATATATCAATTTCCTTCTTCTGAAATTCAAGTCCCCCTCCTCTTTTTTTTTTTTTACTATCTTCAGCAGATAGATAAATTTAGAGTCTGAATTTAAAGTCAGGTCCAATTGGTAATTGAGTTATCAGAGGTAAATGAGCCTATGGGTCTTGTCAAATTTCTTCCAAGACATCAAACTTGCCCATATCTCAAAGGTCTACCTTCCTTGGGTTTTCTCTTTCCAAGACTCTTCTTCTCTGACCTCCTGTAACCCTAATTTGCCTCTTCTTCCCTCTCTCAACACTTTCAAGTATAAACTGGTCTTCAACAGTATTTGATTTTATTTTAGAATTTAGATTTATTTTCCCTAATATGGACTCTTTTATCTGACTATTTGAACTACTTCCATATGCCTCCTAGATTATTTTTATTAATGATTACGATATTTATGACAAAGAATTTAATTTACTATTTTAAGCACCTATTATCTACATGCCACTGTGCAAAGTCCCAAGTATACAAAAATGAAATAAGTACAAACCTTGACTTTAAGAATTTACAATTCTAAAAATTTAGTAGGAGGAATTGTATCTTATGAATATTCCATTTATAAATAAAGACATTCAAATATGTATAATGTATGTATTTACACATACAGAGACAAATCCTCAAGGAACAAACACATTCTGAATAACTGAGGTTTAAGTAAGAACAATTTTGTATATATTTGCCAAATTATTTTCCTAGAACATATATAATATATATGTATATATACATATGTACACCTATGTATGTGTGTGTATACACTATCACAGAATCATTGCATTTCATAGATGAAATAGATTTTAGAGATCATTTAGTTTAATATTCCCATTTTATAGATAAAAAACTCAATTTTAGGGATGTTAAGTGATGCATAGAAGGTTATACAAGTACCTAGTACCAGAAACAGTAAAATTCCAATGTTATTTCTACAATACTATGTGTCCCAAATATAACCTGTATACTTAATAGAACTGAATCTGCTTCTATGACTGATAATGCAGGCTAATCACTTTAAATATTAATTCTCATTGTATAGTATTGTAGCTAAAGAAGGGTTGGGTTATTTCATGTTGAATGTATACTGACACATCCTTTCAGTTGTCATTTTAGTCTGTTTTGCTGTCATTTTGGTCAAAATCTGTGAAGAAAAATTCTGCTCGCTTGGGATTTTAGTTGAGATCCTAAATTTAGTTAAGAAACACAGATTCACAAATCAGGATTTTCTGTGCCTTATCTTGGGGAACAAGGAAAACAGAGACACAATTGTGGAGGTAGAGAAGCAGTGCTCATTGTGATATGGCTCACTCTCTTAACAAGAAGAATGCGGCCACTAGATACAGGAGAAATGAAAGCTATATTTCTGGTTTTACACCAGAAAAGGTAAAATATGATGAAGCTCGAGGGAAAAAAGAGGCAGATGTCCCAACTGGTAGGAAAGTTAAACATATTTTAAGTGTACCAGGTCAGAGAACTATCATCTCAAATTAAAGCTCCGGAATACTGGAAGGGAAGAGAACAGACTCCAAAACATTGATACTGAATTCTAAGATGGTGACACAATCATCTGCCCCATCAAAATGGCCTCTCTCCCAGTAAAGCCCTATTTAGAACACATATTTCATTTTTATAGAGTCACGGAGAGTTCAAGCACTTGTAAGATTTCCCTGATTTATAATAAGTGTTGTTCTCAAAAATCACACTGCTTCCATGAATACTACCTCCTTGCCAAATGACACTTCATGTGTCACATAACCTTCTGAACAAGAATAGGAAAGACAAATAAAGTAACTTAACTTTCTCAGCTGATGTTAAAACAATATTTTGCATCATAGAAGCCTCTTACAATGCACATACTTGTAGCAGGTTTGTAGATGATTAAACATCCAGGCTTGGGCTAAAAAATACTACAATTTTTAACCAGCAGTGTTTACCCCTGCCCCGGATTAAAGTTTTTAAGTCTAAGTATAGTATACTTTTAAAACCTTAGCAGCCTTGTTCCATCTCTATGTGTGCTCACAGTAGGTGATCTGTACATTTAGTAGAGGCTTCATTTTAGAAAGAAATTCATCTGTAAAAAAAAATGTCACACAGTAGGCTAAAATAGCCAGAGAACAATTTCCCAGCTCAGAAGAAAAATACCAAGATGAGTCAGTCCAGGCTGCTTATAAGCAACAATTACTTGAAAGCTAAAAAACCAATAGATTTTCATATGGTAAATTGACTCAATCACTATATGATGTCCCTTGCTAAATATAGGCACAGCTTCATAATGATGGACAGCCTAATTACATCATTATGTTGTATGGAAGGATCAATGTTATTTCCTATGGAGTCTTTATAAGTCTAAGGCCAGACAGGATGATTTGAATTGCCAATTCCTGTCTTTCGTGACCCAGACAGTGGAATGCGGCATTTTCTTCCAGGCCGCAGGCCAACATTCACGTCCTCTCTCATGCAGATTTAGAATGTGGCTTCTACCGTCTGGATCTCAACCAAAGCAGATAGCCACATAACTACCAGTGAATACAAGGATATCTTGATGTCCTCTTAATACAACTTAAGACATTAATATAACAAAGGCAGATTTGGTGTGACAGAGCTCAAAGAAATTAACCTTATCTGCTTATTAGAAAAGCCTTTACTTCATTAGAAAAAAAAAAGTGTAATCCTTAGACTTGTGGAAGAGGTGGTTGCATCTGAGTTCTACGGATTTGGGGAAAACACTTTCTCCCAGATAAAGTAACCTCCAAGACAAGGAAACAGCTATAGGGTTTGTACTTAACTTCCCTACAATAGAATGAACAAGAATAATTCTATTTTAAAAGGGCCTCCACCATCTTAGAGATTTCCTTCCAACATAGGGAATTCTGGTAGGACTAACCTCAGAGAAATGCATTTCCCAGAGGAACAAATCTGACTTTTAACAATTCTTGTGACTCCAAGGCTTGCACACTCCTTCATTTCCTTTTCTGCCATGGAATGCCATTAACTGGCTATGTACTCTAAATAAGTCTAAAAAGCTATAAAAACCCAGCAAAGAAGCTGAAGATGCAGCTAGTCTGAGCAGTCTTCCTTATTGCACATTTCAGTCTGATTTCTCACTTTTTGACCCCCATCTTATAGACATGTAATTATTTTGCTTGTTTGTATTTGTATTTCTAACATATTTGGCATAGTGCTTGGCATGTATGTATACTGACATATTCTAGCTAAACTAAAACCCCATCTTCTACAAAAAGATTTGTCCAACCTCTCCTGATTTTAGTGCCTTCCCTCTTTATTTCCTGTTTTTTCTGTATATACCCTGTTCGTACATATTTGTTTGTTTGTTGTCTCACCCATTAGACTGTGAGCTTCTTGAGGGCAGGACTATCTTTTGTCTCTTTTTTGTATCTTCAGTACTTGATTGACTAAGCTTCATAAATGTTTTTTCATTCATTCATTCACTCCTGCAAACTAAGTTCTCTCTTCTAAAAAGAGTAGCAAAACTCACTGGCTTGTCACCCATTATCAAACTGTTTCATGATGTAATGGGAGAATATTTTTTTTCAAGTCCCAAGTCTAAACTCTCATTTATGTATTAGAAGTACAGGAAGCAGAAAGTTAAAATAGACCTTTCTAGGTAATCCCATGATTTACTAAATATAAAAGTGACTGAATTTAAAGCTGAAAAATGCTTAGCAGTACTGGTTTCCCTCTATTGATGATGTGATTTTTTTAAAGGTTTGGGAATATCTAACCTATCTTTAATTCAACACCTAGTTTAAAACTGCAACATTTTACTGAAGAGGCAGTGATTTTTTTATTATATTTTTGGAATTACATGTTTTAAAAATTGTTAATGATTCTATTCTAGTCATTACAAGACACCCTTCTAGAACAGTATGGCATTTTGATTTTTTTTCTTGATAATTTAAAATTACTAGAATATTTTTCATTTAGCTTGGATTCAAGTTCAAATAAAATTTTTTTAACAAAACAGGAATATTTTAACACACTTGAGACACTCAGGTGTAATGCTAAATATCTACATCTCATCAGCAAATAACACTGTTCTCATGGACAAAACAAGTATTACCTTGATGGACTTTATAATTAAAATAGCCAATTATAAGGCAACATAATAAAAATGAAACTCCCGAAT
Organism: Trichosurus vulpecula; assembly: GCF_011100635.1. Classification (NCBI taxonomy): domain Eukaryota; kingdom Metazoa; phylum Chordata; class Mammalia; order Diprotodontia; family Phalangeridae; genus Trichosurus; species Trichosurus vulpecula. The sequence goes on from NC_050573.1 coordinate 477,722,319, forward strand.
ATAGTTGACTAATTGGTTCAAAAGAGCAATCTGGACCTACTATGTTTTAAGATCATGTTTGTTTAATGAATATCCAAACCTTTGGAGACCTTTCAGATTTATAGTTTTCATTTGTCTTTACAGCTTCTTTTAATTTCCACTTCTTCTCAAGTTTCTGATTGCATTTTGTCTGGACCTCTCCTCTGCAGTTATCATACTCTCTCTTCTATCATAATTATTTTTACATGTATTTTCCTTCTATTAGAGTGTAAGAAGGTCCTATGTATCTATCTGTATATCTCCAGCACCTAATCTAGTACTTTTCACATAGAAGCCATTTAATAAATGGCTATCAAATTGAACAGAAGTCACTCAATTATAGAGGTTTTGCTTTACTCTTTACTTATATTTGCATTATTTTCTATGTTTCTCAATGAAAATCATAAGATCAAATCTGGCAAAGACCATAGAGGTCATTTAATATGATGCCTTTACATTACAGATAAGAAAAATGATGCCCAGAGAAGTGAAATGATTTTTTTGGGATTATCAGGTAAGTGTCAGACATAAGCTCATGAAGATGTTCAACAGTATTTTATCACTACTAGGGGTTTTGGTTTTCCTCTTTTACTAAAAGATTGATGTATGTCATTTCGTTGAAGGAGAGAAAGGGGGCTGCAAAGGACAGTGTGGGCTTTTTTATTAGTTGTTTCTTCTCTCTAAAGCCTCTGATTCTTACCTGACCATCCAGGGAGACAGTGGCAATAGCCAGTGGTGGGATGGCAGCCATCAGCATGACTACAGTCGCAACGTTCCATGCAGTTCAGCCCATATGTTCCATCCTGTCAATATAGTTGTTCAAACACATCAATGAAAGACATGGAAGATTATAGAACATAGGATTCAGAGAAGGAGAGACACCACGATAAGGTACATTATCTATTATCTATATATTATTATATATTATCAATAAGGCACATGTCATTTTAGATATTTGGAAATAACTACCCTTTTCTGCTTTTCTTATTTCTTTACCCACTTAATTGAAAGAATTTCCTACCTTAGCATAAATAATATCCCTCCAAAAGGTTTTACAATATAATTTAATATTGGTTAAATGAAAAAGTTAAGATAATGACATTTAAATAAGACTTTTCAAAATAAATTTTAAATAAACTATTAAGTACAAGTCTACAGATCCAGTTCAGTCTAAGCTCATCTATCAGTTACACTAAACCATAAGTGAAAGAAAAAAAAACTCATTTTTTTTTCTTCTCCTTAGCATCTTCATTCTGTTGAAGAGTAAGCAACAAGAAATTTTCCGATTTAAGGGTGAGACAGATAAATGTGGAAAGACTGAATCAGAAAACCTCATACTTTTTAATCTCTCCCACAGAAACAGATGTTAGAATCTCTCCCACAGATGTTAAAAACATAAGAGTTAGAATCAGAACGGCCAAACATGATGGTGCCTGCCTGTAATCTCTGCTGCTTGGAGGCTGGTGAATTGCTTGGGTTCAGGGGAGTTCTGAACTGCAGGAGGGCTAAAGGTGTCCACGCTAAGTCTGGCATCAATATAGTGAGCCCCTGGGAGTGAAGAGTCATCAGGCTGCCTAAGCAGGGGCAAACCAGCCCAGTTTAGAAAAATGGCACAAGTTGAAGCCACCATTCCATTTAGCAGTAGGATCAGGCCTATGAATGGCTGTTACACTTCCGGGTTTAGTGACAGGAAGATTGAGTCTAAAAAAATTCTAGAAGAAACTTTAAAGATCATCAGATTTAACCCCCTCATTTTACAGAAGAGGAAAATGATATTCGGGGAGGTTAAGTTACTTGGCCAGGGTGACATGATTAATAAATGTCTGAGGTAGAATTTGAACAAAAGCCTTCCTGACTCTAGATCCTGGCCATTCTCCACTATGCTATGCTGCCTCTTTATGTATTAAGTGGAGGGAAAAGTAAGATTCTTCCTTTTCTTTACAGTTCTATGTATACAATGGGCTGAAAAGATTAGAGATGATTTGATTCTATAGACTTTTCATTTACATGTTTATTTTAAAACAGTTTATCTAAAAGTCATATTTTTCCCATCTTTTAGAACACAATATCATGAATTTCAGTATATTCTGAATTATAATGCAAAACTTTATTGAGGTATCTTGACATTTTATTTTTATAAACACATCATTTTTCTGTAGGACAAGAGAAACCAAATGTTTCATGAGCATGGCACTTAAGTCTGTAGGAGAAGGATATTACAGTTTTTCCCTCTCATGCTAGAGTAGCTACAAGGGAAGACATCAGTAGAACTCTCCCAACTGAAGAAAATATATCATCACTGTACCTGACAAAGGGAAAAGGCATAGAATCAACAGAAAACATGTGTGATGTTGGTATTGACAGCATAATGATATTCCCCAGGAAGATCCATGCCAAAGAACATCTGAGGGTGATAGAGTGCTTATATGTTGGGGAGGGGGTGGGGAGGAAGAGTAGTATCCAATTTAAAAGTCGGTTTGTTGATACTTGCCTCTAAAAGTTAAAAGTCTTAACAAAATAATTTTAAAATTCCAGAGCAGAACAACATAATAGAACTTCAGTAGAAAAAGAGCTTAATTTGCTAATACATTTGATGTATAAAAAAGAGAAAGTTTATGATATTCAAGAGTTTCCTTTGGCCTGTACTGTAATTGGATTGTAAAGGAAAGAAAATCTTTAAAATACTGAAAATTCGCTCAGAGCTTAGATGTGATTTGGTGAAACCTACTTAGCACCTAGGGAATATCTAGAGCATCCAGGGATAGAGCCTTCATGTGGTCTATTAGCAGTTTTTTTCTGTGCCTTTGAAAATGGAGTTCTGCTTGGATGAAACGGTGAGCAGAAAGGGTCTCCTCTGCTAGTGGGCACGCTTCAATCATGCTGCATTTCAGCTACTTTCATATCGTGATCACAGTATGTTCTCTGAAGACAAAAATACTGTAGACGGAATTCAGTGTCTCGGGTGGAAAAGGCTGAGAGAGAGGTCTAATGGAGGTAAGTCAGTTATGCAACTAGTACTGATTGACAGGTGTGAAACTGGCAAAGTACTCCTTGGAGCCACGGAAATAAAAGGGGTGTTATATTATTAGACAATGCATGTAGCTAGTTTCCTGATGTATAAAACACAAGGGTTGAACTAATTCACAGAAGCATACATTTAGAGCTGGAAAGGATTTCAGAGGCCATCTATTTTGACCCACTCCATTTATAGAAGAGGAAATTGAAGCCTAGGAATATTAAGCCATGGGTCCAAAGGTAGTCAGCATTAGGGATGAGATTGGAAGTCAGATCCTCCAACTTGAGAATCAGTGCTCTTCCTACTCTACTATGACCTCTGAGGGCTTTTCTGGCTCTAGATGTTATGACCTTTTATCTGCCTGTAAAATATATAGGCTTTTATGTTCTAAGTAAACAAGTGAATAGCATGATTTTTGTACTAGGGAAATACTAAATATTTGGACTAGGAAATACTAAGCAAATTTACTACCCCATAAATAGATAAGATTTAACATTTTTATACATTTTAAAGTGCCATATAAATATCTTAAAGTGCTCTAGAAATGGGCTCTGGTACTTCTTTGATAATCTAAGGATTACTATGATAAGCACAGACTGGATGCTTATTAAATGTTAATAACTTTTGTATAAATGGAGAAGAAAAAACCAAGAGTTATATTTAAATGGGCAATGGAGATCAAGGGGAAGGAGAGAAAAGGAAAGAATGCTAAAGATGATATTTTTTCATTGCCTGCCACCATCCAGATGCTTAGAGTATTGCAGACTACATGGAAGTTTCCCAATTCCCTTTTTTATACCCCACTTATATCTCCCATTTTTACAAACACTTTCCTAAGATCTGAATCCAAAGAATTCAATAATTCTACTATCTCTCTGGGCTTTGTTTAAATTGACCCAAGCCATCCAGCAAAACAGCAGAAAATTCTCAGACAGAAATTCTTTGGAAGAGAGAAGTTCACATCCTCTCACAGTTAGATGTCTTGAGTTTTACCTGGCAAGCAAATTCACATTTTTCCCCTCGCCATCCAGGAGCACATGTACAGGTTCCATCCAGAGCACTGCAAGCTCCTCTGTTCAGGCATTCACAGGTTGAGTTGCAGCCAAAGCCCCACTTGCCACTGGGACAGTTGATGGAGCAATCCACACCATGCCAACCTGCCACAGCAGAGTGCCATCAATATGTTGAAGAAATAAAGGCAGCTATTCATACTATTTATAGCCACACTGATCTCACATCACCCATACTTCTTCCCCCATTATCTCTCTCTCCCTGCTGTCTCAGATGAAGAGGTGGATCTTTTCCTTGAAGACAAGCTCCTCTAGATGTACCCTTGATACCACCCCTTCTTGACATCTCCAGCAGATCAGTCCCAATCTCTTTAATCTTCATTCTCTCCCTTTGTACATCATCTCTCTGAAGTTTACAAACACGTCCCATTTTTTAAAAAATCCTCATTTGATCTAACCATGCCCACTACCTATTGTCTGAAATCTTCTCCCCTTTTTGACTAAACCCTTTGAGAAAGTCATCTACATTAGGAACTGCCACTTCCTACTCTTCTCACTCACCAATGAATCTGTTATCTATTTTTTGATCTTATCATTTAAACAATCTTCTCCAAAGTTATCAATGATTTCTTAATTGTCAACTCTAATGGTATTTTTTCCTCAGTGCTCATTCTTTTTGACCTCTCTGCAACCATCGATACTGTAGATCACCAAGTCTTCCTGGGTTTTCATGACACTTTTCTCTCCTGCTTCTCCTCCTTCCTATCTGACCCTGCCTCAGTCTTTTTTTTTGGATCTTCATTCAAGTAACACTAACTGCATATACCCTCCAAGGCTCTGTCCTAGGCCCTCTTCTCTAAATTATCCCACTTGGTGACTTCACCAGTTCTCAAAGTGTTAATGACATCTGTGCTGATGATTCCCAGAACTATATATCCAGCACTAACTCTTCTTCTGGGTTTCATTTCTGTAATACCAACTGCCTCTTAGATATCTCAAAAGAGATGTCCCCAAGAATCTAAAACAGAACTCATTACCTTTATCCTTGAATCTTCCCCTCTTCTAGACTTGTCTAATTACTGTGGAGGGCACCACCATCATCCTAGTCACCCAGGCTTGCAACCTTTGCCTCCTCTCATATTCACTGCACATACCCAATCTCTTGTCAAATATTGTCATTTCTACCTTTACATTTCTTGTATCTATTCCCTTCTCTCCATTCACACAATCACCATCTTAATACAGGTTCTCATCACCTCACACCTGGACTTTTATTTTAATGGCTTTCTGGTTGGTCTTCCTGCTTCTAATTTCTCCCCATTCTGGTCTATCTTCAACGTAACTGCCAAAGTCATTTTTCCAAAAGTGGAGGTCTGACCATTTCATCCTCACCCCTACCAAATGAACTCCACTGGCTCCCTATTACCTCTAGGATCAAATATAAAGACCTCCGTCTGGCATTTAAAGTCTTGTACAACCTGACCTCTTCCTACCTTTTCAGTCTCTATTCTATTATAGTTACTGCTCCCCTCCATGTCCTCTAAAACACAGCTACACTGGACTACTTACTGTTCCTCCCCCTTCTTCCCCCACCCCCCACTCCTGACATTACGGCTTTGCACTGGATGTCTCCCATGCATAAAAATGCTCCATCTCTCACTTCTACCTCTTTGCCTCCCTGGCTTCCTTCATGACTCATCTCAAATCCCACCCTCTACAGAAGTCCTTTCTGGGTCTCTCCCCACCCCTCCCTGATGCCTTCCTTTTGCCTATTCTGAATATATCTTGTATATACCTAGAAGCATTTATTAAACACCTGCAAAAGCATAATAATTACCTGGCATTATATAACGCTTTAAGATTTGCAAAGTGCATTACAAATATCTCATTTTATGCTTATAACAAGTCTAGGAAGCAGGTGCTATTATTGTCTCCATTTTACAGATGAGGAAACTGAGGCAAGCAGAGGTTAAGATTTGCCCAGAGTCACATAGCTAGTAAATCTCAAAGGCTGAATTGAACTCAGGCCTTTCTGATTCCAAATCCAGTGTTCTATCCATCACACCACCTAGCTATCCTACTACCAGGCATTGTGCTAAGTGCAGGAGGTACAAAGAAAGGCAAAAGACAGATAGTACTGTCTCTCTCTTTATAAATGTAAACTCCCTGAGGTCAGGCATAGTGGTTTTGTCTCTGTATCTCAGTGCTTAGCACATAGTTGCTGCTTCATACCTACTTATGACTGACTGATTCCAGATGTCCAGCAGCAGAGCACTGGCATGCAGGCAGTGCAGCAGGTAATACGAGCTCTTCTAACTAAGAGAACAAAGCAACACCTTGGCCCAGCTCTTCTTGTAGCATGTATTCTCTGTCTACAGAGAAGTGCCAGCATCAAACAAACGTGAAGGAACTATTGGAGCGGGGGTTATAGAAATCTCCTTAACATTCAGTCAGACCCATTGCACTATACTGAGTTTTATAAGGAGTTAAAAGTCTTTTCTAAAAAAACCCAGCAAAACAGCACAAAACAAAAAAATGAAAGTGTATTTAAATGAAAAATTATTATTCTTAAAGCACAATTAATCCATCAATCTTGGCTTCTTGGCTGCTGTTACTCCTATAGATGAGTGAGTACCTTCTGACTCTCCCACAAAATGGGGAGAGCATTTCTTATAGCAATTCTACCACAAGTTTCAAGTTTCAGGTTAACTAACTTGATGCATGGACAGAGATGTATAACTGTCTGCCTGCCTTTTTTCCCCCAAAGTTGACAGAATCACAGGGTTTTCAAACTGGAAGACACTTGAGCTCATCTACTTGAGCTAACCCTAACCCTAACCCTTCATTTTATGGAAGAGGAAACCTGTGGCCTAGAAAGTTAAAGAGACTTAAGCTAATTAGTGGCAGATCTGGAACGAACACTTCAGTGCTATGCTTCTTCCACTATACTTTGTTGCTCACATAACTTCACATTCTATCTTCTTCATTGCAGGCTCACATATGGGGTCATTCAGACGTTCTTACCTGCTTTGCAGGTACAGGAACCATCTACCGGAGAACAAGTGGCATCATTTTTACAGTTGCACTGAGAAGAACAATTTATTCCATATGTTCCTAGAGGACAAGGAGTAGAACAAGTAGCATCCTAGAAAAGCACAAATAAAAAAATACATGAATAATGAAAACATGTCTTAATCATGTTAAGTGTGAGTTCTAGAACCCATACAGAATTTTAGTATCCTTACCTTCAACTTTGTAATGCCACTGGCCAATAAACTTCTTCTAAAGTGTTGTGATACTCTCACCAGTATATGGTCTGTTAAATATAGACTTTAATATGATCTGGCTGGCATCGGCTCTGCCCCAGTTTGGGATACAGTGTTGTATAGCCCATGTTGCTAGGCAGTCCTAACCAAATTAGTTTTGCATCATTTATAGGGGGGATCGTATTGCCTAATCAACAGTAACAGTTTTTATCATGACTAAAAAGAGACAATGTGATTGTAGATTAGGAATATTACTATAAATTTATGTATATTACTATATTTACGTATATTACTATAAATTTGTGTATTTATGTATATTATTATAAATTTATGTATGTTACTATATGTATGTATATTACTATAAATTTGCATATTTATGTGTATTACTATAAATTTATGTATATTAAATATATAAATTTAACAGAGCAAATAAATATTAACATTATCTTAAATCATAGTGTTCCACCTTCCTTGCCAATGAAACAACATGATTAGTAGGTGAGTATCTGAGAGTCTATATTTTTTTCTTTGAGTTTGGAAAATATAAGAAGACAGAGAGGTGATTTGTTAAGTAAAAGTGAGGTGTGACAGTTTTTCATGTATGAATGGTAGCCTCACATTTACATAAATATCTTCAATTTATATAGTAACTTAAAATTTACTAAGTACTTTCCTTATAGTAACCCTATGAGGTAAGTAGAATAAACATTATCATTCACATTCTACAGAGAAGGAAACAGGCTGGAGAGAAGTGAAGCTATTTGCTAAGGCCAGCAATTGAGTGTCAGAGCCAGGACACAAACCCAGATCCCTCCTAGCTTCAAGTCCAGGATCTTTGTATTATGCCACACTGCTTTTTCAAGGGCTTAGGATAGATATAAAGATTAATTTTTTGACATTTGAATGTTGTTAAACACAAGGATAAATTTTTAAAATGAAGCTGTAAAATCACCTTCTTTTATAGTCTTTAAAAAGAGGAAAGACTCAAAACCTGGAATAACTCAAGTGTAGTCCTGCCTTCAAGTTGTAGAATGAGCAAGATTAAACCACTACCAGCTTTTCCACCTCTCTGATTCACCACACGTATGCTTGAAAAATGTAAACTCTTCATGCCATAGTTTGCTTATATTTAAAATTGTGAATTTAATATGGAATAGCTCAGCTTCTCCTAAAATATACTTTGTCAACTGTTTAAATTAAATAAAAATAAGAATAAATAACAAGTAATAAGTCTTCATATTTGCTTTAGTATATTTTTCTTTTTTTAAAATCAGACTTTCTATTTTCTATTCAATAATAAATATTTATAATTACATTTATATAAATTTATATATATATATATATAATTTATAATTATGTTTTTCCATCCCCTTTCTCTCTTTCATAGCATTAGGGACTAGACCTCTTATTGATATGGGGAACTCTCAGCTGAGGAACCTCCCTCTATCAATGTAGGTCAGAAACTTTTCTGCAACTTAGAGAGTTGCCTAGAGCGGTGGAAATTTAAGTGACTTGCCCAGGGTCACACCACCAATATTTGTTGGAGATAGGCCTTGAATCCATGTCTTCCTGGCCATTCTCTAGTCACTATGCTAGGCTGCTTTCCTTTCAGAAGGTGAGTAATTTCTGGAAAACGTATTTATCGTGGCAATTTTCATGAAGATGCTACTTGCTATATTCTCCAGATTTCAACTCTTTCCTCCTCTAAACTTTACCTCATTAGATCTCCCCGATTCAGGCCGAAGTTAAAATAATTCACCTTAAATCCAGGCGCACAGAAGCATTTCCCTGTCACGCTGTCACAGTCGGCACCGTTCTGGCAGCCACATAGCTGTCGACAGGATTCCCCATAGAATCCAGGTGCACAGGTTTCGTTGCAGTAGAGTCCAGACCAGCCTGGTTTGCAAGAACATTCTCCAGAAACAGGATGACAGCTGAGGGAAAGGAGCAAAGGGAACAGATAACTGCAGTAAATAGGCTATCAGTCAGTCAATAAGTGCCTACCACCTGTCAGGCCCTATGCTAAGCACTGGGGATACAAAGAAAGCCAAAAGACAATCCTATCTTCAAAGAATTTGCACGGAACCTAATAAGGGAGACAATTAGTAAACAAATCTGTACAAACAAGAACTATGCAGGATAAATAGGAAACAATTAATAGTCAGAAGGCACTAGAATAAAGAGGGATTGGGAACGGCTTCCTGTAGAAGGTAGGATTTTTACTTGGGACTTTAAAAAGCCAGAGAACCTTGGAGGTGAAGACGAGGAAGGAGTGCATTCCAGGCATGGGAGACAGCTAAAGAAAATCCCCATAGCTGAGAGATAGATGATATGGTTCCTGGAACAGCAAGGAGGCCAGTGTCCCTGGATTAAAGAGTATGTTGTAGGGTATAAGGCAAAGGTGGGGAACCTACAGCCTCAAGGCCACATGTGGCCCCTCTAGATCCTCAAGTGCTGGCCTTTGACTGAATCCAAACTTCACAGAACAAATCCTTTTATTAACGGGGCTCATGTTGGAGGTGACGTCATAGCTGAGCCATGAGAGGGGTTTGAGAGTCCAAGAGTTGAAGAGGAAGAGGATTCTAGGCATAGGAGGTCAGAGATGTACAAGGAAAAGCAAGCTGTTTTCCCACGAGCTGATCTGTCACTCAGAAAACCAAGAGAAGTCTACCTCAAGAAAGAGACCTGAAAACTATAGGCATTCACCATCTCCAGATCTCCTGAGGCTCAATGGGCTATAAAAAAATCCACCAATAAATCTCATTTGGATATGTAGTTTAGATGTGGGTTCACTCCTTTTTCTTTTCTAGGAGATCTATTTTTAACCAAAGATATATAGGCAATTACAAAAGATAAAATAGATACTTTGATTTAAGAAACTGAAAAGCTTTTGAACAGATAAAATTTATGTACCTAGGATAAGAAAGGAAGGTAGTTGAATGGGGAAAAAAATCTTTTCATCAAATTTCTTTGATAAGAGTTTGATAACTAAGATATGTAAACAATTAGCAGATACATATGTGTACATATATGTCTATATACAGAGACATATATATATAGACATATATTTTATGACCAGTAGCCATTCCTCAACAGATAAGTGGTGGTCAAAGGATATATACGAACCATTCTCAAGAGAATATTTTAAAGAATTAACCACCATATGAAATAATGCTCCAAATCACTAATAATAAGAGAAATATAAATCAAAACAACCCTGAGGTCTCATCTCAAACCCCAAATTGGTAAAGATGATGAAAGAGTTCAAGAGTCAATGCTGGAGGGGCTTTGGGAAGACAAGCATACTGGAGCATTGTTGGCAGAGCTTGATCAATCAATCGGCATGTATGTCTGGCTCTGATATCTGGGCATGCACAGAGGATAGGATGAGCCTCCCAACAGGCATAATAAGCAATTTAAAATTAAATGATAAATAAAAAGCAATTTGAAATTATGCAAATAAAGTGACTAAAAATCCACACCCTTAGACTCAAATTCCATTACTGACAAGGAGCCCGTTGACAAGAAGAAATTCTCCATAAACACCAAAATATTTATAGCAGCACTTTTTGTGATAGTAAAGATTAGAAAAAAGTAGATGCCTATTAATTGGGGAAGAATAGCTAAAAGAACTATGGTACAGAATGTAATGGAACCCTGCTATAAGAAATGATGAATGGATTGAATACAGAGAAGCTTAGAAAGATCCACATGAAGTGATGCAGAATGAAGTAAGTAGAGCCAAGAAAACAACATACAGAATAACCATAATAATGTAAATGAGAAAAACTATACACATACACACACATATCAAAAGTGAATGTTATGGAGCAGCTAGATGATGTAGTGAGTAGGGCACCAGCCCTGGAGTCAGGAGGACTGGAGTTCAAATCCTGCCTCAGACATTTGACATGCTTATTAGCTGTGTCACCTTGGGCAAGTCACTTAACCCCAATTGCCCTGCCTTGCCCCCTCAAAAAAATTTTTTTTAAGTGAATGGTACAAAATTACAAAGAGCAATCATACCTTAAAAGAATACATATAAGAAGACACTGTTAAGCCATCCCTTTGCAGGAGGTTCAAAAGTACTGTATATTGCACATGTTATCAGACTTTTTCACTGTATTAATTAGTTATGTTGATTTTCTCCTCTTTTTTGTATTTTTAAAAAATTACTAAATGGTAAATATATATAAATATGCTATATAGTATATATATATATATATGTATATGCTATAATACTATAATACTATAATACTATATAAATATATAAATATACTAAACATAAGACCAGCTTGCTCTTTGAGAGGAGGGGAGGGATACTGAGGTGATATAAAAAAGACATTTTTAAAAAACCCTTCTGAGAGGCACTTAAGAATTCATTATCTCTCTGAACACTTTCCCCTCTTCGAATCATAGTATCAGCACATAGATTTAGAATTGGAAGAGATCACTGATATCAAACCTTTCATTTTACAGATGGGTGAACTAGACTGAAAGAGAACAAATGACTTGCCAGATACTACAACTTAAGAGACAGAATTTAAGCTGCATAGATCCCCTGGTTTTTATTTTTGTTATTATTTGCTATAGCAGTACAGGAGAAAATTTACAATATGATGATCTGTTCTGATCCAGAATGCAGTCTCTCAGGTGTGAATATTAAGGCAGTGAAAGAGCTGTGAACAATGGTTAATCAGCTAATTAACTTTCTGAAGGATAGTAGATGTGGTAATAAGTAACACTACTCTGAAGTTAATAGCCCATGTGAATGGTATGGGGCTATCTCTAATATTCACCTAAAAAATCTACCGAACAAGTCTCCATTTTTCTTTCTTTCCCTCTTTCTTGCTACGTACTTTTCTCTTCTAAAATTTCTCTTTATTTCCTCTATTTGTCCCCCTCCCATTGCCTCTCCTTTTGTGTATATCTTATTAGCACTCATTCTTCTCCATGTCTTTCTCTATCTCCTTCTTCTTCTCCCTTCCTCAAACTGGTCATAATAAGAGATTGAAGTATACTCCTTATTTTTGGTACACTTAACAAAATTTAAAGTTCCATGTTATTAATTTTTTTAATTATTTTTATTAATTTTAAGATACCTTGAAATATTAAGTTTCCTGTTATAAACTTTAAAATAAGATGAGAAGAATCTTATATGAACATGTGTGTGTGTGTGTGTGTGTGTGTTGAGCTTTCCTGCATAATAGCTCTTTAGGGTAGAATTCTTTTTTTGTTTATTCATTCTGCCAGCGTACTTCCTGACTTTGGACTTGATGTTATGGCTGGGCTCTGTGGCAGGGAAAGTCTGGACTTGGCCTGTCGATGCTTTCTTGGGGGTATTGACTGTTGTGTTCTTCCAGGATCTCAGAGACAGAGTGGGGACCTGCAAGGCTTCAGTGCTCTCAAAGTGGTTTGATCCAGGGCAAAAATCTGACTACTGTCCCACATGGTGTGAGCTCAGAAAGTTCCTGACATGGATTTGGGTCTGGGCAAGAATAGATTGCCTCTAGATTCAGCTCCTATAAGTCAGCTGGAAAGCTCTTTTGGTTCAGAGTACCAAAATTATAGGCTTTCTTTTGGAATCAAATTTCTGCCTTGGTTATTCCTCTCCAGGCTGGGCTAGATGCTGGAAACGAGACCCTGATCTGTTCCTGGGGTCTGACCTACACCACTGCTCTTGCTACTAGCTGGGTCGGTGATCTGGAACTGGATAGTGAGAAACACAGCTGCCAGTTGATACCTGGTCCTATAACAGTGACCAGCTATGAGTCTGACGTAAGTCTGGGAGCTTCTCTTTCCCATGTGGTACACTGCTGGATTGATCCCATCCCCAGTGTTCACAATCTTCCTTGTCTCTCTCCCTATGTTGAGCTAGGTTGGAGAAATGATGACTCGCTGTGACTTCTTCTAAATTTCCCATTAAGATTTGGTCTGGTTTTTTAGATCTGTTTAGAAGAATTTTGTGGAAGGTGGCTTGGCATACTAGTTCCTACAACTTTGATACCTTGGTTCTGCCTAAATCAGATCTATCTGGCATATATCTATGTCATGAACATGCTGCAGAAAATGTTTAGCTTGTATATATTCATCAAATATTAACACAGGGCACCATGCTAAGAACACTGGCTTTGTGATTTATGATTAGGCCTATAAAATGGACCACAAAAATGTATAAATAGGGCTTTCTAAGACAGATAAAAACATATCTATTACATATTTTTTTCAGACACATGTATTGAAATTTAAAATAAATATATTTTTGACTTTAACAAAATATGTACTGAAGTATATCAAGGAAAACCAAAATTACATTGAAATAATGACCCTAGAAGAAAAAACAAACAAACCAAAACCAAAAACAGAGAAGAGCAAAAATGCTGAAACCAATGAGTTTCTAAAAACAGAGGACACTGCTTTGGTGAGGTTAGAGGTATCATCATCTTATACTTATGTAGCCTGGGCCTTTGAGCATGCCTTTCTTGCTTCCTTTAAGTCCCAACTAAATTGCCTTCCCTTATTAGAAGCTTTCCCAAACCCTTATTAACTCTACTGCCTTCCTTTCGTTAATTATTTCCTATTTATCCTGTATATAGCTTGCTTTGAATATATTTGTTTGCAATGTGTTTCCCTCATTAGATTATAAGATCCTTTAGGGCAGGGACTATCTTTTGCTTCTTTGTGTAAGCCCAGTACTTAGTGCAGTGCCTGGGACACAGTAAGTGCTTAATAAAAGATTGATTAATATGTATATATGTGTGTGTGTTTATACATATACATATATCTCTGTCTGTCTTTCTATCTTAGCTATCTATCCATTGGTTCTGGATGACTTTTGCAGGGATAATAGCATTTCTGGGCTCAAGGGAAGAATATAATCCTGTCTGGGAATCTGACCTTTTGTCAGGGTAACTATAGACACTCTTTCCTAGGATTCTTTTGGTCACTGATCATGAACTTAGGTGGGAGAGAGGCTTCTGGGATTATTAGCAAAGGATCTTAGTTCAAGAGAGTGGGAGTTGGGGGTCAGCTATTTTTGGTATGGGTACCATCTAGTGAAGCCTCTCTTCCCTCTTCTCCACTCTACAAAGACTATGACAGCTGCTATTTAGAGTCTTATTGCAACCACCTCTTTAGCAAACAGGCCTATGATCATGCTGACAGACTGTAAGAGAGTAAGCTATGACTGTTGAGATATTTACCCCTTATCCTTCCTTCCCTCACCTCTGGTGACCAAGTAACGCATCTGAAATCCCCTTTTCTCATCTCTATGAAGGCAATAGACAGGGTCTAAATCCTTCTCATATTCTTGCAGTCAGAAGCATTTCGCAGTGGCTGCAGTTATTTCTTATTTTTCTTATAAAATGTATTTATTTGGTATTTGTCCTTTATAAAATCCAGTGGGCAGACACTCCCAGAAGCCTCCTCCCCAGGGATCCACTTGAAGCTCTGTGTTGCTTGCTTCAGCCTTGGTCAGAAGTTGACGTGATTGCGGATGTCGTTAATTTGCTTCACCATCTCTCGTCTGTGCTCACCCTCTTCCTTCAGAATGGTCCGGATGCACTTGAGCTGGTAGGCGCGGAGCGTAATGGTGGGCTTCTGGGGACTCGTCCCCCTTTCCATCTTTCTCTGCTGGTAGTCCTTCTTCATTGTGACCTGCTTGATGGCGTTGCCCAGGTGCCGAAGCTGGTCGGGGATCATCTGAAGCTCCTTCTTCATCTCCCTCTCGCTGTCAGAGAGGACTGGCAGCTGGGAGTGGAAGCTTCGCAGCAGCTGCTTCATCCTGTTCATGAGATCTTCCTGGCGCTCCTTGGCCTCCTCGTATTTTTCTGCCAAGCGCTCAGCCATCTCTCAGAGACTTTTCCTCTCTTCTCGGCAGTAGTTGAGATCTTCAAGCTGCTTGTTCTGGCCACATAACAACTTCACCCTCCGCTGGATCTCCTCTTTGACCAGGTCCTGCTTCAGGATGTACTCGTCTCGGAATACCTGCGTGGCCCGACTGAGCAGCTGGAGGCATTCTTCAGGGGGAGGCGCCACATCCTTGTCAGAGGATTTCAGAAACACAGGATTGGCTGCATTGCGCTGCAGGGTACCCCGGGTGTGTTTCTCAAAGGAGTCCTGGGTTTCTGCCAGGATGCGCAGGGGAGACTGTGCCATGCCGACGTCCTCGCGGGCACAGAGCAGAGGAGGAGACGTGGGGTGGACCGTACTTAGCACAGGCCTGGTGAGGCACTCATAGGTGTTGGTGACACACACCATCGTGGGCCCCAAAACATCAGACACGATCCAGAAACCTCGGATGGGAGCCGGCTGCCTGCAGGGCAGGGGCTTTGCACAGAGGATGTGCTCTACAAAGCATTTCTGTTCAGCAGCGTGTTCTAGCAAACTGTCTTTATCTTCCTCATCTGACCCAAGAAATTTGTGAAGTTTGTGAATCCAGGTCAGCCCGGTTGCAATTATTTCTAATGAATTGTGCTGGTCATTATTTCCTGCTTCCCCTCCCCCTCTGCTTTCAGTTTGCCCCATCTTGCTAATGTCTGTCTCATAGATAGATAAAATAAATTAGTATGATAACTTTGAGTTGTTATTTGGTTGACAGAAGTTAGGAACAAATGCAATCTGGATAATGCAGTAGACTTATACAGAGGCAGGAGTGGGGTGGGTAAGCAGCTAAGCAATGCTTTCTCCACCAGGAAGTTACTAACCCAGTAGAACTTCTTTGCTATAATCTTCCTTAGCCAGCCCAAGGTGATGAGCAGAGACACATTAGGAACTTGATGAGAATCATAGACCTTCTCCCCTAAATGAGTATTGTGTTATTTGATGAAGATAGGTGTGCCCTTCTGGAATGTCTTAGTGGTGCACTCCCGGGCTCCTCACTTACCATACATTTTCCCTAGACTATTGTTAATGAGTCAAAAACCTAGGATGAAATGAGAAGAAGAGAGGGAATTGCCTTGGTGCATTTCTATTCCCCCTTATCCTAGTCATTACATCTAATGAATCCCTATCACAATATCCTGTTGCATATGAAGAGCCAGATTTCACATATCACAAGGTATTCATGTCTTGTGTGGAGAACTCTCTTGCTCCCCACGCCAGCTCGCTTGCATGCTCTCTCTCTCACATCCATGTTGCACATATTTTTTTTTAAGAGTATTGGACACTATGATATTTGAGGTACTTTCACAAATTTTCTAACAGTATACTTCCCCTTGGTATTAGAGGACATAGGCAAATGAGAGAAACTGCTGGGATCTTGTTTTCAACAGATTTACTATGAAGTAATATATTTTTCAACAAGTCATTTAATAATATTTTTATATATTAACTTAATCCTTATTCCTTATTCTACCAATGAGTCTCACGGGATTTTCTTGTAACTATTCTCTAATAGGTTTTTTAAACTGGCTAGTATATTCAGTTCCTCCCATAGTCTCTAAAAGATAATATTTATTACCCATCAGGGAACCACTGAACAGCTCTAAGCATTTCAATGCCTTTGATTTTTTAGCTTTATTGGTAATGAGTTGAAGTAGAAAATTTGCTTGGTGCTTACTACTTAGAATCCCCATTTTCCATAGCCCACTGTGAGAAATCTCTGGGAAGAAAAGGAATCCCTAAGACATCCCCTACAGAATAATGAACAGCAGAAACGAAAACTTTCTAAGAGAAGAATCATGCCAAAGACCTAACTTACCTATGGGTAGTCTTCAAATGGCAGGGGCATTTTCTGTCACATTTGATGCCATAGATCCCGTCGTTACACAGCCTTGCCTCACAGTACTCTCCAGTGTAGCCAGGTTCACAAAGACAGGCTCCACTGATGTGGTAACACTTCCCACCATTCATGCACTGGCAAATTTCGGCACACTGCATTCCAAATGTCCCAACTGGGCACTCATCCTGGCACCTATTGGACAGAGAGAGATAGAGAAATGGAACTGAGGGAACTTGTATATATTATTGCTATAAAAATGAATAATAAATTTAAATTTAAAGCATCTCTGATAGGGAAATTATATCTAAATTATAACAGACTATTTGGATTTTGCATATATTTTATAATTGCCCATGACATTTTTTTTAAAATTTAGATTTTTTTCTGGTTATTCATGTGAAAAGTATCATTTATCCTACCTTTATATTTTGATTACAATAGAAGTACTAAGTTGACAAGAGAGAGAAAGACAATATAAGAGAAAGCATCTTTGTAGCACCTACTAGAGAATAATGAAGTACTCATAAAGGCATCAGGAGTTGCATAGATACTGTATCTTCCAGGTGCCAGAGAAGGACAAAAAAAAACTGACCAAAAATTAGCCCCACTTGCCCAATATGGAATCTAAAACACTAAAAACATTCTAATTTAATTTCCCACTACCAATAGAAGCATTTTTGGTGACTGTGAAACTCATTCTCAATATTCCTGGATCCCATTCCTATGTTTGATCTTCAAATTAGGCCATGACGAATTATTCTTCTTTCCAGAAATGAAATGTAACCCTAATTGTTCCTCTTCCTTTAGAGAATTTTGTATTTTGATTCTGAATAATAAGCTCAAGCAACAACTGGTCTCCTTAAGAAATGCAGGCTCTCTGCTAAGACTCTGTTGACACTTCAGGGTCAATTTGCAGGACAAGTTTTGCCAGTGCGGAAAGGTTTGGGACTTTCAAAAACATAACATTTGGCAAATGGGGATATTACTTGCCTATGAGAAATGGGCAGCCAAGTGGCACAAGAAAAACGAGGATACAAATTTAGTATATTTGATCTCCTTTGAGACTCAAATTATTCTTTGTAATTTAAAAAAATAGCATTGCAGATCTGCCACAATATAAAGACGTGCTCTGGTGAAAGTAAATAAGGTAGAAAAATGTGTTGCTGAGGAGGAGGAGGGGGAGGGAAACAGGGCTGGCAGTGACAGCATGGACCATGTTGGAGGACAAACTGTAATCATCTCTCCACGTAAAGCACCAATAGATCTCATTGCTGCCCCATGTATTTCTTCACTAGGTGAGAAGACTGTAGTTGTCTGCAACAGAAAAGGTACTTTCTTCCCAAGAATGAGTGAGAGACAAAGAAAATAAGATGTTCCTCCAATACAGTGCCCAGCACAAATAAGGTACAAATTGTGGCTAGAGGAAACACTTCTTTGAGGATGAGTTAAAACTAAATCCAAGTTGGACATATAGACCAGAATTTAATTTTTCAAATTTCTTTTGAGGCAACTAGTAATAAGATGATAATAATAAAAAGAAAAATAGAAACTAATACTAAGCATGCTAAAATAAATACCAAATGAGTGGAGAAAAAGACATTTTCTATAAGTCTGAGTATATTTAATGATTAGATATTATGAATCACAGGACAATTGGGGGTAAGCTAATCAAAGTTGAGAATTAAGTATTAAAAATTGAATTTTAAAATCTGATCTATGTAATATGGACTACTGTACTTTATTCCAATGTCATTTCACTTTTCTGGTGAGCAATGATACACGTATATTTCATAACTGATGAAAATGAGGGGAAGAAGTCCAATCCAAGTTGGTATTATAAACATTTCACAAAACCTGGAGAGGCAAAATAGTTCATTCAGTGCTTACATAAATAATTTGTAACCTGACTCATTTTGTTTCTGTTTTCATTTCTCTTATTTGTTTGAAATATAAAAGATTCAGATCTTTAAAGCTTTTACTGGGGTCAAATATATACTTATTTTCTTACAGACATAACTATTATTAACTTTCTTCTGCACACGACATGCTGGAAGAAAAAAGGATAAGAATTTACAAAGGCTTCTTAATTCCCTATTTATAAAAGGATTTTTTTTGGCCATTTATAACACAAACTAGTGGTACATTAACCAAAGATTAGGAAGTTAAAACTGGATCAAGACCAATGGTTACAGAAGTTTTCTAAAGAAAATGATCTCTCTGCCAAGGTATGAAAACCATTCATAGCAATTCCCTATAATTTGCTAGTATTTATTTGGCACTTTTAAGCTAGTCACCCTAAAGGATAGAAACAGGCTAAGAATATAACATTTTTGCTTCTTTTCAACCCTATTAATGAAAAAAATCCTCTACATTTTTAATATTCTTTACTTCCCAGTGTCTGAAGGCATGAAACTATAGGCAGACAAGTTGCTAAACTGTCCTACCTGCCTTCAGCACTAGCTTTAAAGATGATGTAATTGCAGGAGACTCCAGATTCCTTTTTCAAAACATCTTACTCAGCTGGAAAAAAATAAACTGGATAAACTCATTAAATCTTTGATAAATTAGGAAAAAGGGCCCCTCTTTTAAAATTTTAAGTTCTAAAAATACTCATCTATAACCTAAAGCATATGTTTGATCTTGTTCTAAATATAGAGGGAAACATTCATTAAGTCAACCTAAAAGTTTTATATATAGGTGATGGGGTTAATCTGGCGCTTCCCTATTAGAAAAATGGAAATTTACAATTCACAACAAATTTAGATACACAAAACAGCATGTATCATTTTAATAATTTTATGAAAATCCCAAAATCATAAATTATACTTTATAAAAGATGTGAATTCACATGGGAAAGCTGCAGAGTTTCCTTTAAATTGATCATACTTTAATATCCATTCTTTAAATTTACCAGTGTCTTTCGTGTGCTTGGAATCATAAGATTTCATAAAACTACATGAAATAAATATACTGGTACTTCATTCATTCATGGAATGGGAATAAATTTGAGTTGGGTCCATGAGGTGGCAAGAAAAAACAACTGAGAGGATGAGGATTGGATGAGGGTGGCAGTTAGTGAGAATGTTTAAAAATATTTTTGATATTATTTTTAAAATAAATGTGCATTTTTAATGAGGGAATTCCAGTCCGGCAAATCGGAATTAACTTTGTGATGAATCAAGTTTCGTATATTACAATGTAAATTTCAAACATTTCAGGACAGTTTCTCACTTAGGAAACAATTTTCAAACCTTGGGGGCCTAAGTAAGTACATTCATATATTTATATTTTAAGAAATAGATGCATGGCAAATACACCATATATCATTTCAAGTATCTGGAATTAAAGCTCTTCTGGAGATATAAAAAAATTTTGGTAGAAATCAAAACCTTACACAACCACTGATAAAATGAGGATTTTCACTAGTGATCATTACTATATTCTTGTATCTCAGGCCTCTATTACCACCCCACAACTCTTTATCATCTGCAACTTATACAGGGGGCTCTATCTTAAAATTCTTCTGCCAGCTTCTATCCATTCAACTCTTTTACTACAGTTACTTAAACTCTTCCCTTAATGTCTAAACAAGAAAGCAGGGATAAAACATGAAAGTTCCTAATTTATTGCTATATTTTTATTTAAAATATTAGCTCAGAAAATAGGCTTTGCTGAAGTTCTCCTTGACTCTCCATTCAGGGACTCCATTGTTCATTAACTACATTTTATTATGCACCAACCATGTACAAGACAACAAATTTCATTCTACAGAATGTAGGCTATACATGCTAATGGAAAGAAACATTAGACTTGAAGCCAGATTGGTTCTATTCTCAGCTGTGCCACCTAATAGTTAATAATAACATTGGGCAATTATAAACTCTCCGAAGCTATTTCCTTATTTGCAAAATGCAGATAATATTTGCAGTACATTCTTCACACAGCTATTATAAGGATCAAAAGGGATAAACAGTAAATAAAAAGTAAATATTAATAACAAGGTACTACATTAGGCAATCAATGTTTGTCATGACATTTCAGGTTCACATTAGTGTTAATGGTGTTAGGAGGTTCCCTGAGTAACTTCCTCAGATGAATTCCATGGAAAGCTGAAAAACCATTCTCTACTTTTATTCTGACTCATCTGGATGTCATTAAATGTGCCCTCCACTATTTCCTTCCAATTTTTCCTCAAGGAGGAAGGCATTTCATTTTGGTATTTCTAGGGCTGCTCCATTTTGATTTGTTTTTCATGATTTGTTTCTTTTCTCTGTTTCGTTTGGTTGGAAGAGTTTCCCTCATATCCTGGGAATGCATGGCTGGAAAATGCATGTGGTGAGGTGATACTTACTCCCTAGAGCACAGTGGTTTAACCACAGTGATTAAGTTCCTGCTGACATCTCATAACAGGTTAAGTGGGATACAAAAGACCCATAAGACTATATCCTCCCTTTTCACCAATCTCTTCTATTTCCCTCACTCCATATATTAGAACCCTCCATTCTTTTTTTTAAGTGGCAACTTTTAAAAATCTTATCATTGTTTTTATTTTGGAATACAATTGCTAACAGTAAAGCCTGTAATAAGATATTATTGGTTCACTAAAAAGCAACCATTACCACTTCAGCCACAACTGAAGCACCTTGTCACACTCCCTCTGGTTTATTTCACATCAAGTTAATTTAATCTAATGTGCATTTATTAAGCACCCACTATATTAACATACTATATTAGATACTTAGGATATGGAGGTTAAAAGGAGACAATTATAGAATGTAGGAAGGAGAAGAGACCTCAAGGGTCATCCAATCCTTGCTCTCAAAAAGTTTACATATTACAGGGGAGCAGTTGCTATAACATGTTCACAGAAACGTTTGTATAATATGTGGTTAGGGAATGTAGGGTGAAAAAGTGAGAGCAAAGTGCTCTTGGGACATTTAAGCAGGAGAAAAGCATTGATTGTCCTCTTCATCCAGCGGAAATCTCTCCCCTTTTATACTTAACATCTAAATAAGAACTAAAAGAAGTTTTATTCCCTTTCCCCCAAATTTCAAAAAGGAAGGCATATAAAAGTTTCCCTCTCTACAATTCACTTAGGTTTTGTTATTCCATATATCTAGTATGTCCATGTTATCTGTAATTTGAGATTATAGTCTTCTAGTGGGATGAAGTTAGGTCCTGTTTAACTTAAATTATTAAAATCTTATACTGTGTATGTGCATTTCAGTATGAATGGTATAGTATGTATGTTTAGCATCTATATAGCACTTTAAGGTTTAGAAAGTTCATTCCTCAGAGGTAACCATTGTAAATATTCTTCCCCTGTCTCTCCCTTTTTACAGATGAGCAAACTAAGAGGTTTTAGAGAGATTAAATGACCCCTTCATGTTCTACAGAGTCAGGATTTAAACTCAGCTCTCCTGACTTGAAGTCTAGCACTCTACTACACCACACTGCCTCTACTGTTTGAGCCTCCTTTTTAAGCTAGTAATTCCCCTTAATTGATTCATCTTTATAGTACGCAACAAATGCAATAAAATCTTATCTATCCCAAACAACCACTAGCAACTTCGCTTATAGTGTATATTGATACATTATATCAAGAAATATAGGCTTGAACCAAGAAGCAAAAAAAAGGCATCTGAATAACCAAGATATATTACATTCTATGCATTAAAACTTGAGCACTTTGCTCAGAGAAGAGCTTCCCAAGCCCTTCTTCGGAAACCTATTTACTCTTATTTTCCATATGATTCTAAAAATTTGGGAACTTTTATTTCCAAATCCATAGGTGATTAGAGGAAATTAATTTCAAGGGGGTAGACACTGGGAATAAGAGAGGCAGATGATGATATGTTGACAACAGGACAGAAAAACTATAAAAATTAGACACAAGAACTCCAAAAGTTTAGCCACCAAGGAATATTTAGAAATAGATGGGGAAAATCATCCTTCAAAAACAATAGGGCATCAGTGTATTATAGACTAGCAATTTTGCTGATTTTCATTACAGTAACCTTGAATTATTAAGATAAAGGATGTTTAGTATAATTTAAGAAGGCAGAGAATCATATAATATTGTTTAGGAAGATTTCTACCCCAAGGTTGTTTTTTTTCAACCTCAGCACCAGTACTGGTAAAATATTCAGTTACTCAAAAAATTATACTGTAGGATAACTTATTGCTTTACAATTGCAAATAGCCGTGATTTCATGGTACTAAAGAGGAAAAATATGACCAGTTTCATTTTGAAGCAACCTTAATAATTATGATAGATATGACAAACATTCTTATGAAATAATAAGGAAGCTTATGAAGCAAAATATCTTAGAATGTAAAAGATGGATAACACAGAATGTTATAACCTCCTTGCTATTGTGTAATCAATTCTCCTTTTAAATTTATAAAACTGCAAAGCAGTGGCAGGTAGAATTAGAACCGTGCTCAAGGCATCCATCTTTTTCTTGTCTAGCAAGAAAGATCTCTTTTGGCTCTTTCTGATCTGGTGCCTTTTTAATATTTTTTAACATCTACAAATGTCTCTGTGTTTAAATATGCTTTTAACAAACCTCAGATCAGTGTTCTCATCTATTTGAGATGGTAAGTTCCTGAATATTAAGGAGGTACCAAACTTGTTAGCCTACTTTAAAGAACACTCAGTACAAAGTCATAAACAGGAGGATATTTTATTAAATCCTTCTGGAAGATGATCAAAGATTCGTAAGACATGCTGTGGATGTTTAATAAACATAACTGAAGATTGAGATGATGGTCACATAGTGTTACTTGGACCATCAAAACTTCCCTTTTAGTTCTGTTGTCAAAGGCTAAGTAGATAAAAGTGCCTTTCTCTTACCGTTCTCCAGTATAGCCTGGACTGCAGTGACATTGACCTGTGGCTGAGTCACAGGTGCCTCCATTATGGCATTGGCACTCCTGGGAACAATTCTTTCCAAAGCGACCTTCAGGGCAAGGCTGACCACACACTGTGCCCTGCATTGAAACAGAATCTGAAAATAAGATGGAACTGCAGCCAGGGAAGGGGAGGAAAAGGGAAAGATAAGAATGGAGTGAGGGGAAGTGAGTAAAAGGAAATTATATTAATGGGAACTTGCAGTAGATTGATTATTTCTCTTAAAAATGATATATAAGTCTTTCTTTTCTATTGGAAGCTTGAAGCTGTTTCACATTTACCCAATGCCAATGAGGAGATAATCTACAGAAATACTGAAAACTGAAACTATTCAAAACAATAATCACAAACCTTCAATTAATTTTATATTTTAAAAGGACTAATTTTTCCTGCATTATCCATGTGTAGTAAGTTATCAATATTTCCTGAGTACTTGCAGAAGTAAAATCCATCAGTTTAACTGAACTTCTAAATACTTTATCAAGTTTCAAGAAAGCATATGCCATTGTTCCTCCCTTACTCCAGTAAATCAACAGAATGAAGTTTTAAATATGTAAGCAAAATGTTTTATATTCTGCGACTGTTTAATATGGTATAAATTTCTGTCGATGGGTCAATAAAGAAACCAAAGTAATTAGCTGAGAAGGTGGTATGCCCATTAGCAGTCAGGCCACTGATAAGGAGATTAGCCTAGTGGTAGAAGATTTCGGTTTTGTATCTAAAGATAATTGTTCTTGGTGGGGAAGGAAGGAAGAGAGTTTCTACCTCTCTCTCCTCTTCCTCTTTTCAATGGCATAAGAGAACAATAGGAGACAAGCATTCCAACATGAAGCAGAAAGAGACACATCAAGGTGTGGTGATAATGTGATTAAAGACCTTTCCAGCCCATTCAATAGGCCTCAGGTGGGGCCAGTTAAGAGAGGTCTGATTAGAGGCAAGTCTACACCTTTGTGATGCCAATCACTGATTAAAGATCTTTCCCATACCCTTTTGCTAAGTAGATGCTAAGCCTCAAGCCCACACCCTTTTGCTGACTGGGTATGAAGCCCTCAGGCCCTAAAAAGAGTATATACACCCAGAAGGTAGCCATTGAGAACTGAGAATTCAGAATCCAGGCCAAGGAGAAGTAAAAACTCTGAAATGACAGAGCTGCAGAAAGAGTGTGGAGTGGAGAGTGGAAACCAGGGAGCTGCAGAAACCAGAGAACTGAGTGGGGAGAGAACACAAGCAAGCAGACAGTTAGGATTCATGAGTGTTTATGGGGAGGCTCCCGCAGAGGGGAAGGTTACAGGATGACTTGGTTCCTTGTTATAATACTGTGTTATAATTTCCTTGTTGCTACATTGAGGTGACTGGTTTTGGAATATAATTACTACTATATCTAATTGGAGTTATTGGTCATGGGGTTTGATCCTCTGGTGTCTAAATAAATCTTATACTTCCTCTGCCTTCTACCTAGAGAGTTTTCCATAATTTGTGATTCTGAACCATACAGGCATGTTCATGGTCTTCCTTGAGGTCATGAATCTTGCCTTACTGATACACAAGGACAGACATGGACAGCTATAGCCACAGATGAGGGAGAAGTAGCCTCAAGACACATGACTCCCTCTTGAACCAGAAAAGGAGGGCTGCAGACTCAAGAAAAGACTTCAAGCAACCAGGAGTTGTAAGATTATCCTCTGGCCAAACATTCTCTAAATGTGTACCTCATGAAAACTGTACTCTCAGTTTGAGCCCACTTTTCCTCTGGACTTGGTGAATATTTGTGGGAAAGCATGTCTGGGATAAATAGGGGAAATGTTTTGTATTATATCACATGTTTCTTATTACGTCATTTTAGTAAATACTCTTTTTCTAAAAGCTAGTTTAGGTTGCTTGCTGATAACCAGTGGAAAAAAACAAATGCCAGTACTAGAATATCCTCTTCCTCCTTAAGGCTGTCCATAGAATCCTGACAGGAGAAATAATAACTGCCTTCTACAGACACTGCCTGACAGAGTACGGTCTGGGAAAGTGGCCAGGGATTAGGTGGGCATGCTTATACCATCATTTGTTAAATTTCTTTTAATGTGTTAAAACTTAAGATTAAAAATTTTTGAAAGCAATTTAACACAGCAGAAGGAAAAAAATCAGAAGAGCATATAAGCACTTAATGATTTAAAAAATAAAAATACATTTTTATACATTGTATCATATAACAGCCCAATGCTTTCATTGTACAAAAGAAGAAACTGAGACTGATAGAAGTCAAGAGATTTGCTCAGAGTCATACAGTCAGTATGTCTGAGGCAGCATTAAAACCAGGGACTTCCTATCTTTAACTCCTATCTCCTATATCACACTGCCTCTCTTTGGACATATTCTTTTTACTTAACATTCATAGTTGGCACTTAATAAATGTTTATTGAAGTTAACTGAATGATGAGATCAAAGAAATAAGTTTAAGTATATTCATAGGGATACCTTACACATAGCTGGCACTAAATTCAACAAAATTTAAGTGCCTACAAGTACAAAATGTATGCTAGGAACTGGTGATACAAAGACATAAACCAAAGAAGTTTCTACTTTCTAGGCAGTGACAGTCTAATTGGCAGTGGCAGGTGGGAGCAGGGTAGAGAAGACAGCATATAAACAGGGCATTCTCTCCGGCTGTCCCTACGCTTGAAATTCTCTCCTTTCTCTGCTTCAACTACTGACCTCTGTCTTTCTTTAAGTCCCAACTAAAATCCCACCTTGTACTAGAAGCCTTTCCCGACCCCTCTTGATTCCAGCGCCTTTCCTCTGTTAATTATTTCCTATTGATCTGCATATATTAGTTTGTATTTTGTCTCCCCCATTAGATGGTGAGTTCCTAGAGGGCAGGGACTGTTCTTTGCCTCTTTTTGTATTTCCAGCATTAGCACAGTTCCTGCCATGTAGCAGGTGCTAAATAAATGTTTACTGATTGACCTGAGGAGGAAGAAAGTACTAACAACTGGGAGAAGGTGGAAATCAGGAAAGGGCTCACAAAGGGCTCACATCAATGGACATATTAAAAGACAAACGACCATTGCAAATGACACAACTTGCAAAATTTTTGACTAATAGAGACTGTCTTTTCCCTCTCTAAAAATGAAAACTGTGGACAGTTTGAAATTGAAGTTTACTGAATACAAGATAGTTTTATAAACATTTTGTAAATGTTTGCTGTAGAGTCCCCATGATGGCATTGGGAAATACATCTCTTTTGAATCCTAGCAATTGGCAAAGGGCAATTGGTATGCTAATTAGATATCTTTCTAAAAAAAATTTTTCTTTGCTATTTAAAAATAAGAGAAGGTATATCATAAAATCTTAAGCTTAAAAGGTTTTCATATTTTAGATTGATCCTCTTGCCTTCAACTGGGACCATCCATGGAGCATCTCAGAAATATAAGGATCTATCCTGTTTTCAAGAACCTTTAAGTGAGATGATTTGGGAAACTATTTAAATAGTTTATTACCTTTGTATTCTTTGTGAATGTGGAAAATTCCTATGTACATAAACATCCACATGCAAGGCAGTAAGAAGCCTTAAAACGCGAATAACCCCAACATTTTTAGGCGACACTATACGTCATCTACTTTATTCAAAGTTACCTGCTGACTGGAGAATGCTGTTGTGGAATGAATTGGGCTTCGATATTTTTGAACTGCTGCTTCAATGTAACAATTTAATTCTGAGCATATTTAATAATTCTTTCACATCAACAGGATGAGTTGGTTCAGTGTTTACCATAGTTGATTCTTTATAGCTACAATACGAACATCTTTATTTCTTGTAAACTTACGCTTTTGCACAAGTTTCTCTCTCATCCAAGTATTTTCTTTCTGCTTATCAAGTCTAATTTCTGTTTAAAATCTCAACATTTTATAGAAAACTGAGTCAAATATATAAGAACACAAGTCATTCCCCAGTTGATAAATGGCCAAAAGATATGAATAGGCAGTTTTCAGAGGAAGAAATTAAAGCTATCTACAATCATACGAAAAAATGCTCTAAATCACTATTGATTAGAGAAAATGCAAATTAAAACAACTCTTAGGTACCACATCACACCTAACAGATTGGTTAACACGACACAACAGGATAATTATAAATGCTGGAGAAGATGTGGGAAAATTGGAATGCTAATGCATTGTTGGTGGAATTCTGAATTGATCCAGCCATTCTGGAGAGCAATTTGCAACTATGCCCAAAGGGCTATAAAAATGTGCATACCCTTTGACCCAGCAATACCACTTCTAGGGCTGTATCCCAAAGAGATCATAAAAATGGGAAAAGGACCCACATGTACAAAAATATTTATAGCAGCTCTTTTTGTGGTGGCCAAGAATTGGAAATTGGGGGATGCCCATCCATTGGGGAATGGCTGATCAAGTTGTGGTATATGAGTGTAATAGAATACTATTGCGCTATAATAAATAATGAGCAGGCAAACTTCAGAAAAAACCTGGAAAGATTTATATGAACTGATGCTGAGTGAAAAGAGCAGAAACGAGAGAACACTGTACACAGTAACAGCCACACTGTGCAATGACTGACTTTGATAGATTTTGCTCTTCTCAGCAATGCAAGAATCTAAGATGACTCCAAAAAGACTCATGATGGAAAATGCTATCCACGTACAAAGAAAAAACTATGGAGTCTGAATGCAGATCAAAGCATACTATTTGCTGTCTCTCTTTTGCTGTTGTTTTGTTTTTTCTCTTTCTTGTGGTTTCTCTCATTCTTTACAACACACTAATGTGAAACTATGTTTAATATATGTATGTACATAGGCAGTATATGTAGAACCTTTATCAGATTGCATGCCATCTTGGGGAGGAGAGAGGGGAGGAAGACAGAGAAAATTTAAAACTCAAAAGCTTATGGAAGTGAATGTTGAAAACTAAAATTAATTTTCAAAAATTAAAAAAAAATAAAATCCCACTATTTTCTGAATACTAAAGTGACTAAGCAAAACTTTGTCTTTTTCTTCACTTCTCAATAACATATGTGGGCTTCGTAACATCATTTATTTTTCAATATTGGTTCCATGGGCATCAGCTTCTTCTGAATCAAGTTGATAATTCCCTTTTCAAGTTCACTTGATATATCTGTGACCATTTAGTCCACATTTGTAAGAGAAAATAGTTCTGCTGCTCTATATCTTCATGGGATTCTTTTATCCCACTTTTGTGACTTAACTGATGATGAGGTCACATTTACTGTTTCTGGAATCTGAGATGACCTTTATCTCTGGCCCTGGCATCATTTCCCAAGTCTGATTTTTTAGAATTCAGTTTTTGACAGAACAAAATCTGTATTCCTCTTTTTGGTACTTTGATTAATTATATCTGTCCACCCACGACAGAATCTCAACAGAAGAAAATTCTGCTTCTTTGCTTGTATTGTGCTAGTGGCAATTTTGTATTAGATGGATGTGAACTCACTTCTCTTGGTCTTTCATCTTTATAAGTGCAATAATTTTGTCTGTGCTTCCATTTTAAAACAGGTATCTATGGACTTACGTCTTTAGATTGAGTGTAACTCTCTTGCTGAGCTTCTTTATACAAGTCAGGAAAAGATCTTTTGAAGTCACTCAAAAATGATTTTTTTTAAAAACTGAGTTACTAATTACACTCTAAGTCCATTGCTCAAATATTTTCAAGTATTTATTCTCTGACATGATCTTTGCTAAATGTGCCTTTGGCCCAGACCATCATTGTACTCCTCTTCTCCTTGGGTTATTCTAACTAGGTTTGCTCTCTCAGATTGTATCACCACCAATTTTAATAGTAGTAGGCTATCTACATACATCACAAATTTGGACAACAATTCTTCATATTTCTGGGTGGTACTGTTAAAGCTAGAAAATGCCATCTCAGTAATTAGGCTAGCTCCACAGCGATGCTTTAGCTTTTGCAAGCATTAGATATGATTTCAACTTTTCTGCTCTGACATAAGACCTCACAAATTCAAAAGCAAGTCCCTCTGGGACTTTTCACTAAATTACACATTTTTTGTCTTGCTCAAGATGTCTGCTAGCCTTTTCATAGTACTGTAGCATACCAAGTCCAAATCACTACTGATTCTTCTTCAGGAGGACAGGGATCCATTCTGTGCTGAAGACGTTCCTAATTGGAGCCAATAATATATTTGTACTACAGAAATTCTACATTTGACACCTACAAGGGGCCTAGGTGTTTTTCTTTTTTGCAAGCTTGTCTTTTAGGTTCTCTACTGGCAATCTCATTTTCTAAAATCTGCTCATATTAAAAAAATCAACTCCTTCACTCAGAGAGTGGTTTAGAGGTCATCTTGCAGGTATTATCCTCTTCCATCACTGTATCAGCAATTTTTGAGTCTAGTAACTAATAAAATACGGATTGAGCAGTTTCTCCTAGTCGTATCCTGCTATTACTCCACATTTTTCCAACTCCTTTAAGTTCTTTTAAATAATATTTAATATCATAATTCTTACTCTTAGTATTTACTCCTAAGAACAAAAGACTTCTTTACATTTTCATATCCATCACCCCACAATACTAATTAATATGTCTGCCTCCATTTATCAACTAGTTATAACAAAAAAATTAGCAAACAAATAATGCTAAACCAATCATTATGCAGACTATGCAGTAATAAACAACTGTTATATTTAATTAATATTTACAAAACAAAACAGTAAAAATAAGCAAGTTCATGTCATTTGTCATTAGGAGCATTCCCAGGTACTTTGAACTTATTGTTCTATGAGTTATAATGGCCTTGCAATGAGAAGACATATTTATGGACAAGAAAAAAAAATCTTGGATAAGTCTGCACCTTTTTAGAAATTGTTATAACTATCCACATGTAGTCTAGGTACAATGGTCACTCCTCTCTTTAACTGTTCCTGGCTCATTTTTCTTCTTAATTTTCATTTTTGGTTCTAAGGCATTCTGATTTAAGATTAAGAGTATTATTTAATTTTTAATTTAACTATAATTTAATGTAAGAATATTAGAACCAATAGAAATGCATAGTCCTTTTAACTAATTAATCAATTAGCTCAGAGCCCTCATCCCAGGTTATAAAGTAAACCAGAGAAACCTCTTCTCCCATAATCTCTCTCTCTTCTCTCTTTTAATCACCCTATTCTAATTCAGTAAATATCAATGTACTAGTTATACAATTAAAATCAATAATCCAAATATATTTAAATATTATATCTTAGTGAGAAAGATTGCAGCTAGAGTTACTACTAACCATCAATTACAATTATTGCCATCTCACCTCTGGAATCACAGTCCCACAACTTGGCTCCCTAAGGAATAAAGTTAAAATCTCTTCTCAAGAATTCTCTTTATAATGTCACTTTGCAAAATGAGAGTTAAACTCAGTTTTCTCAAGAATTGTCATTTTAGTCTCTCAAAGATAACAGCTAACTCCCTCAGTCTCTTCCAGAAAGAGACCTATAATCTCAGGGTATTGCTTAGGGGCAATGAAAGCTTATATTATTTGTCTGTCTCAGTAAGTCTGAGGAGAAGGACTTAAGACCATGTCTTCCTGACTCCAAGGCTAGCCCCCTATCTTTTAGGTCACACTCTCTTTCAAGCTGTCTTCTTGGGTTTCCCTCTTCCAGTTTATCTAGTTAGGGAGCCTAGAAATTGACTTGAAAGAAGTAGATACTTGAAAGAAAAGATGAGTACATCTTTGACTTAGTTTAAAAGGAAAACTTACCATCCAACCATCAGGGCAAGAGCATTCACCAGTGACATGATGACACACTCCTCCATTTTGGCAGGGGCATCTCTCTTCACACTGTGACCCATGCTTGCCAGGAGGGCAAAGATCCTCACAGCTGAAGGATTAATGTCCAACAAATGACACTGTTATTTACAAAGCCACATTACCTTCAACCCCTAATATCAGTGTTATATTCTGTTACGGGCTGAAGCTCCATGATATGAATTGCTGAAAAATATTCTCAGAATATTGTTACTCAATAATTTATTATGACTGAATTAACATAAACATAACATGAATTAACATAAACTGTTAACATCAAAGTATTAATAATATGATTTGGCAGGACCTACTCTTGCCATCTATTCTCTCACATTTAGGCAGGACCAAAATTAGATCTTTCTTGAGAAATAAGAATTTGTCCTATTTGTAAAAAGCTCCAGATAACTACCGTTGGTGACCACTGCCCAATGTTTAACAGTCCTTATGACTGAACTTAACCCCTTGTACTTTATTTCAAACCAGCTTCCTCTTCCTTTTCTGACTTCAATTGGGAATGCAAACAATTTCTCTGTATTCTTTGTGAAAGGGTCTTTCATATCATTGACAATTATTTTTAATCACGACTCAGTTTTTTCTTCTCTAACTATGAGTTACAGAATGGTTGCTTATTTGCATTAGTAGAAAGAATTTCCTCAACAGAAGCTCCTTTCTTATACTGAAACTACAATTTTAGAAAAGAAAAATTGTGCGAGGCACCATGTTAGGCTGTGGATAAATAGCCTCTGCCTTTCAGGAGTTTACGCTGTTATTGGAGGATGCAGTGTGTACATTAATAAGTATAATACAATATATGGGAATGAAGTGTCAAAGGAGATAAAAAATACTCTAACAGTTTGAAGGGGAAGGCAGTACCTTTCTTTGTTGGTTTTGTTTTATAACCATTGACTATTTTTGTGGCTTCTCACAAAGGGAAGAATATTATTTTCTCCCCTCCTTTCCTAGTCTTACTTCCTTTTTGCCAATGTATGCTGTCATGCGAGAATGTTCCTGCTACAAATGGGAAATAGTGACGGAGGTTTCTAACCTAATTGTTTCTCTTTCCTATGTATGGAAACCAAATATGGAGAAAGACATATATTTATTTAGTTCACCAATGAGTTAAATTTTGACATCTTTATTCTTCAATAATTTCCTAATGTATTCACAGTATGCCCCAAAAAATGCCACATGGGGAAAAAAACACTTAAGACTGGTAATTTCACGGGTATCCACACTAATAAAATCACAGGTTCTCAAGTAGTAAAGCAAATGGACACCCTTTTCACAGACATGACAGGTCAAAACTCTTCCTTTCATGGGTTGGTCAGGCAAGAAGAATTTATCAGTTAGCAGACAACTTCAGGGGTTGAGCCTTTTAGAACCTGGCCAGGCAGGTGCTTAGATGATAGGCATAGTTCATCACTGGGCAAACACTCAAAGCCTTTCTAGGTGTGCAGGCCATGCCAAAGCATAGTGATTGCAATATAAGAAAGGAGCTTCTGTTGAGGAAATTTCCACTACCAAAACAGATAAGCAACCATTCTGTACCTTATAGTCTAAGAGAGCTGCCAAGGACACAGAAGTAAAATGCATCACCCAAGGTCATACAACCAGTATGTAGCAGGCCCAGTATGTGTTAGGGCAGGATTTGAACCCAGATTGTCTTTAACCCAGGCCAGCACCCTATCCCCAAATTTTGAAGAATGAGTTGAATCTATGTAAATTAAACACAACAGAGAGAGCGAAACATGAATAGAAAAAAAAGACTCTGGAACTTAAAACCTGCTCAAATAAGCTGCCAAAGAATATTGAAAACTTTTTTCTCTACTTTGATAAAGTAGAAATAAAGGAAAACACCCATCTTCACAATGGAATATGTCCAATGAAGGTAAAATAGCAGGGTGGTATTAACTGAAAGAGCCCTGGACTTGAAATAAGGAGGAAAATGAGTTTGAATTCGTTCTGACACTTACTGATTATGCAACCATAGGCTTTCCTCATTTTACAGAAGATACTCTAAAGATGAAGTGACTTGGCCAAAGTCACACAACTAGCAGAACTAGTATATGAATGCAGGTCTTCTGATTTCAAATCTAGTGCTCTTTCATCTATACCACATCGCCATCCAGCAATTCAATAACCAGTCATTTGAGAGAGAGAAAACATGTGGAAATACAGATGCTTTGGATGAAGAGATGCTTCAGATGAGAGGACTGTTCTTAATGACATTCTGCATGTTCCCCCCCCCCATTTATAATGGTATTCCGCATCCACCATACACATCACTCACAAGGCTCCAGTATATCCAGGAGGGCATCTACATTCTCCAGTCACATGATCACAGGTTGCTCCATTCTGACACTGGCACTTCTGGTGGCAGTCATTCCCATAGGTGCCCTGGTCACAACGATCTTCACAGCGCCAGCCCTTGAAGCCTGATGCACAGTGGCAGGCTCCTGTGATAGGGTTGCATAAGGCTCCATTTTTACATTGGCAGCGACTGCTGCAGTGAGGACCCCAGTGGTCTCGGTCACATGCTGAGGAAGAGGAAATGGGATCATTAAAGACTTTCAGAGTTATACTGCATATCACCTCAAGCAAATGAAGGCAAGTTCATTTTATAGTTATTTCTCTCCTTCCTATTTTCATGATGGGGTTCTTTGAGACCAATTGGTTCTTGCTTTAATTACCTGCCAAGTAAAGTTCAAACTCCTTAATGAAAGTAAAGGCAATCAAGACTTTCCATGATTTGGTCTCAACCCACTTTCTTTTCTTTTTTTAAATTAAATTTTATTTTTAAACAAAGATTAGCTTTTTCTTCCTTTCCCTCCCCTATCTCCACCATGAAAAACCAAGAAAACAAGGCCCCAGTTATGAGCATGTATAGTAAAACAAAACAAAATTTTTCATTGGTCATGTCTTTGAAAAAAATGTCAAAAATCTGTGCTCTGATTCCATCGCCTCTCTATCTGAAGGTGGGTAGCATTTTTCATTGAATCCGCAGAAACTGTGATCATTGTGTTGATCAGAGTTCTCAGGTTTTTTTTTAAATACATACATACATACATATGTTTTAATCAGCCAAGATCTTCCTTCTCACCCTCCTACCCCAACCCTCTCATATTGAGGACAACAAGAAAAACAAAGCCTTTAAATACATGTAGTTAATGAAAGCAATTTTCATTTATCCGTGCCCTAAAAATATTTGTTTCATTCTGTTTTCTGGAGTCCTTTACCTCTCTTTCAGGAGGTGGGTAGAATGTTTCATCATTAGTATTCTGGAATCCTGGTTGGTCATTACACTGATAAGAGTTCAGCACAACAGTAATCCACCATATCCATATATCATAACTTGTTTATCCATTCCCCAATTTATGGGTACCCCCTCAGATTCCCATTCTTTGCCCCCTCAAAAAGAGCTATAAATATTTTCTGTACGTCCTTTTGTACATTTTGTTTTGCTTAGGACCAATCCCTCCCTTGGGGCAGTTTGATGGCTCAGTGGATAGAGTGCTGGCCCTAGAGTCAGAAACACATGAGTTCAAATCTGGCCTCAGACATTTACTAGCTGTGTGACCCTGAGCAAGTCATTTAACTTTGCTTGCTTTAGTTCCTCATCTATAAAATGAACTGGAGAAGAAAATGGTAAACCACTCCAATATCTCTGCCAAGAAAATCCCAAATAGATTCATGCAGAGTTGGACACAACTAAACAACTGAACAACATAGAATGAGTGGGTCAAAGAACAAATCATAGAAACAATGAATAATTTCATTAAAGAGATTGACAACAATGAGCCAATATTCCAAAGTGTGTAGGATGCAGCCAAAGCATTACTTGAGGGAGATTTTATATATCTAAATGTATACGTCATTTAAAGAGAGAACGGGAAGATCTGAATGGTCAATAATGTGTTGAATGTGGCTACTTCAATTTAATGGGGGATCAAGGAAGGGGAATTTTGTTCATTTATTTTTGAAGCAAAATAAATAAGATAGGTATTGGACAGCCAGGTTGCGCAGTGGATAGAATGCCAGACCTGGAGTCAGGAAGGTCTAAGTTCAAATCTGGCCTCAGACACTTATTAGCTGTGTGACCATGAGTAAGTCACATAACTCTGTTGGCCTCAGTTTCCTCATCTGTAAAATGAGTTGAAGAAGGAAATGGCAAACCACTCCAGTATCTTTGCCAAGAAAACCCTATGGACAGTAAAATCCATAGGGTCATGAAGAGTTGGACATAGCTGAACAACAAAAAAAACCTTTTTTTCAAATTCCTATAATAAAGGCACCATTTCTAAGCTATATAAATAATTGGTTCAAACTTATAAAACTAAGAGCCATTCCAAATTGGTAAATGGTCTAAGGAGATGAATAGATAGTTCTGCAGAGGAGAAACACAAACTATTTATAGCCATGTAATAATGCTCTAAATTATTACCAATTAGAGAAATTAAAATTAAAGTAACTCTGAGGTTCTAATTCACAACCAAAAGGGAAGGAGTAGAGAGCGACAGAATTTGGAACTCAAAACTTAAAAAAATGAATGTTAAAAATACTTTACATGTAATATGGGAAAAAAAAGATTATTTAAAAAAAAGAATACTCCAATGAAAAGAGGATTTAAAAGAGACTGGGGAAATCACCTCAATTAACTTACTGAGGGGAAAAAAAGGGATACTACAGTTTGGCATAAAATCTAGAATGATTTTTGTATTAAAGCAACAGTCCTCTGCAGAGTGAACTACAAGATTTAAGGAGCTATTACTTGAGAAATAGATTCCATGCTATCTTTGAAATAAAATGAGTACAAGTGTAAGCCAGCTTAAAAAGAAAAAAGATCTACTAATTCCCAAACAAGAAAGTCCATACAGTAAAAACAGTCCAAGACAGAAAATAGCAGGTGGAAACTTACCACTGGAGCAGTTGGTTCCACCCCAGCCAGGCTCACACTGACAGGTGTTTGGAGCAATACAGCGGCCATGGACACATTTATCAGCACAGTGGGCTATCAGAGAAAAATCAATAAAATAAAGGAACTTTAGACACACCAAAAAACACTTTTGCTGCGCAGCTGTCTTATATCCTAGTCTCAACAATCACTTAAAAAAACATTCATGCTTGAAAATTTTCTTCATTGAAAGAAGCCTAGCAATACCAGATTTCAAACTATATTACAAAGTGGTAATCATCCAAACAACCTGTTACTAGCTAAGAAATAGAGTGGTAGACCGGTGGAATAGATTAGATAATTTTCTTCATTCATTCTTCAGCCTTTTTCTTTACTGCATAACCACATAATTTACCCTTACTTGAAGATTTCAAAGTATAGCCCTTCATTTCTGCTCTTTAAATTCTATTTCACAAGGGTCAGCTAGGTGGCGCAGTGGATAGAGCCACCAGCTCTGGAGTCAGGAGGACATGAGTTTGAATTCAACCTCAGACACTTACTAACTATGTGGCCCTGGGCAAGTCACTTAACCCAGATTGCCTCAAACAACAAAATAAAATAAATTTTATTTCACAGTAAGGAACAGAGAACCAAAAAGAGAAAATGGGGTATCCAATATTTATTTAATCAGCATTTATCTAGTCTATGATCTGTGTGTGGTTATAGACTTGTGTTTCACAACATAACACAGCAAGATGTATTCATGACTTTGTGATTTATGAGAGACAGAATAAATACACAAATAAATAGAAATACCTTGAAACAAATAGGAAAGTTAAGCCCCAAATAGGAATGTTTTCAGAGAAGATCACCAGCCCTGATGAGGAAAACTATAGTACTCTGGGCAGGGCATGGAGAAGAAATGTTTCAGGGCTGTGAGGTCTCTGTCAGTGAAAAGCTGCATTCTAAAGGTCCCATTTTTGAATACCTACAGGGTATAAGGAAATGAAACCCTGGACTTACGAACCTGGAATGCATATGTTAATTCAAATTGTCCAGTTGTCCTAGCCAAAATGGCTATATAATAGCACCAAGTGAGTTTGGCAAAGACATTCATAATAAAGGGGAGCTCCCATCCCAATTCCTATCACAAACAACTTATTCAGTAGCAGTGAAGATAGTATCAATTAAGGATATCAATCTGACTAGAGACCCAAGTAGCCACGGTAATGTGGGGTTGCTTGGACTTAAAGGCATCTCTAAAGACAATGAAACAAATACTGACTTAGGATGAATTGAGAGACTGTATAAATTTTTTAGAATCTGTGGATTATGGTCCATGAGATAACTAATGTGACAAAGCCAAAGCTCTAACTCCAATCACCTCACGTACATTTTTCTTGTGCATGGTACTAACACAGGGGAACAAGCCTGCATGTGCAGTCAACTGAAGGAACTCAAAGAAACTGAGAAATGAGAAGTGTGCCCAAGGACAAACCAGTCCCAAATGGACTAAGGATCCAGACATCCTAATACAAGGAGGAAGCCAGAGAGGCAGGGCTACATTTTGTTTAATTATATCGAAGGTGGCCACATGCACATAAGAGAAAGAAGCAATAGCACTACAGCATCAGCTCCGAGAAAAGGAGATGGGGTTAAGGAAGGATCTTTACATGATCCCACAAACAATGAACACGATGTCATTAGCAATTCTTTTTTATGGTCTTTTTTAACAATTAATTTTGAAATTAGATACATAAAGACAAAAAAAAGAACATTTCCATGTACACAGTGCAATATAAAAGGAGGATTCACTATAAAACCATGAATTACATTTCACATTGTTAACTTTTTTAAAATAACTATAGAAGTACTACAGAGTTTTCAAAGCTACTCTGCTTTCTATGCTTCCTTCTAAATTTTCTTTTATTCTCTGCTGCATACTTTTATAATTTTTCCTCCTTCAAGATGGCTATCATTAGACGCAAATACGTGTTTACGTAGTGTACAACAATACTATATATGCTTCTATTCATCAGTTCTTTCTCTGGAGGCAGATGGCATCTTCCTTCACAGGTGCTTTGTAGTTAATTTGAATATTTATTATGTTCAAAATGACTTAGTTACTCAAAGTTGTTCTTAAAACAATACTGCTGCTACTGTTCTACCATTCTTGGTTCTGCTCATTTTGCTCTTCATTATTTCATGCAAATCTTTACATGTTTTTCTAAAGTCAACGTGCTCATCATTTCTTACAGGGCAGTAATATTCCATCACGATCATATACCACAACTTGTTTAGCCATTCCCCAATTGACGGGCATCCTTGCAATTTCCAGTTCTTTGTCACTACAAGGAGAGCTGCAATAAATATTTCAGAACATGTAGGTTCTTTTCCTTTTTCCCTAAGCATCTTGGGAACTAGACCTAATAGTGGTATTGCTGGGTCAAAGGGTATAGACAGTTTAATAACTCTTTGGGAATAATGCCAGATTGCTCTCCAAAAGGGTTGGATTAGTTCATAGTTCTACCAACAGTGACTTAGTGTCTCAATTTTTCCACATCACCATCAACATCTGTGGCTTTTCCCTTCTATGATTTTAGCCGATCTGATAGGTGTAAGGTGATATTTCAAGGTTGTTTCAATTTGCATTTATCTAATCAATAATGATTTAGAGCATTTTTTCCTAGAAGTATAAATTGTTTGAATTTCTTTGCTGGAAAACTGCCTATTGATATCTTTCGACTATTTATCAATTGGGAAATGACTCATAGTCTTATATGTTTGACAAAGTTCCTTTATATATTTGAGATATGAGATCTTTATCTGAGATACTGTCTATAAAAATTTTTCTCCCAATTTTCTGCTTTCCTTCTGATCTTGGCCATACTGGCTTTATTTCTATAAAATGTTTTTATCTTAATATAATCAAATTTATCCATTTTACACCTCACAATGCTCTCTATTATTTATTCATAAATTGTTCAACTATCCATAAGTCTAATAGATAATATATTCCATGTTCTTCTAATTTTTTGTGATATCTCCCTTTACATCTAGGTTGTATATGCCTTTTGCCATTATCTTAGTAAATGGTGTAAGATATCGGTCTATACCCAGTTTCTGTCACAATGCTTTCCAGTCTTCCCAACAATTTTTACCAAATAATGAATTCTTATCCCCCAGATTTAAGTCTTTACACTTGTCAAACAAGTTCTGCCTCTGACACTATAGCTATGTGACCATGCTGAAATCACTTAATCTCTCTGAGCTTTTCAGTTGTCTCATTTGTAAAATTAGGACAATCATACTCCTTACTTCAGAGGATTGTTGTGAGGGTCAAGTGAGATAATGTTACATACATTACACATGCTTTATATAAGTACTTTCAAACCTTAAAGTGCTATGGAAATGCCAGTTATTCTTAATTTACATAACTAGGTGCTCTTTAAATATCTCAGCACAAATTGGTAAGAAAGGGGAGGGGGCCCATAACAAAGAAGGGAAAGAGCTCCACTTGAGATGCTGAGCGAATAATTATATAACATTCCACCAATCTTAACAGTCCTCTCCAAGAGAGAGAGCTGGCTTATCCTGGGCTCCTTTTTATCACTTGGTCAGGGAAATCAGGTCATTGACCTGCTGTACGACCTATTCTAATGACTGATCATCAGTTTTCAAAGAGATATTTGTTAAATAATTGTAGCTAAATTGGTCACTGTCTTGAATAATCTTTTTTTTTTAAACAATCTCTTGCTTTTTCACTGCTTGCCTTGAGCTAAACCATTTGAAATTTAGTGCCTGTCTAGAAAAACAGACTTGTACTTCTCCAACTCTTGCAACCTAAGAATGCCCTAGATAAGTGTCAAAAGGAAGGTCAACTGCCCATTGACTCTTCTTGACCTGAATCTGAGAGCTGTTACCAGAAGCAATCCAACATTTGGTAAAACAAAGAATTTTGAAGTGAAAAATTATACTTACGAATACATATTTCCATGCTTTCATAAAATCCTGGACAACATTGGGATTTACGTCTGTACATAGTTTTTTCTCCATGCCGATAGGCTGTACGATAACTAATTCTATGTGTAGAGAGAAAAAAAAATTCGAGTTGTTATTTTTTAATTTTGTAAATGGATTGATTTGGGATAATGTTTAATTGAAAGTTTAAGATAAGCATTCTATCAAATGTAGTATGACATAGTCCAAATAATATAGTCCAAATAACGTAATCCAAAATAATTAAGAAGAAACTAAAAATGGAATTTTTGACCAACATCACAGTATCTGCTTCTCTGATTAAGGATAAGTCAGTCTGGCCAATTTAAGCTAAACTATACATTGATTCAAAGATCAGTAATGTTAAAAGTAGGTTATTTCCTTATCTCACCTAACTTCACTAAGATTATTTCTTAGATGCATAAATGGGACTCATTTTATTTCTCCTCTAATCAAACAATCAATAAGCATTTTTCAAGTGCATGTGGTATGCCAGGAATTGGGGCGGTATCATAGATAAAAATACAAAGAATGAGGTAGTCCTCCCTTTTAAGGCATTTCCATTCTAATAGGAGACTTCCTTACTGCCTCTTGAATAAAATATAAACTCATGATTTTTAGAGACTTTCACAAACTGTCCCCAACCTATCTTTCCAGTTTCCCCTTTTGAATTCTACGGTCTAGTAAACTAGCCTTTTCTTTATTTCTCACCCATAGCACTCTATCCTCTGGCACTACATCTCCCATCTACACATTGTTACACCAGCTACCCTCTATGCTTAGTGTGTTACTCTATTCATCTTTGTCAAATCAAGTCAACAGGCATTTATTGAGTTCTTATTTGCCAGGTAACGTGCTAAGTGCTGGGAATAAAAACACAAGCAGAAAGATAGTCCTTACCCTCAAAAAGTTTGCATTCTAATGGGGGAAGACAACAGATAAAAGGAAAGTGAAAAGGGGAGGGGAAAAGAGATAAAAAGAGAGGTCTAAAGAGTCAGAAGTACAAACTTGATTGGAATGAAGACCAGGTTGGCTTGGGTGTGTCCTTAAAATGGAGGTGCTGGGAAAAACAACTAGCCAGTCCGAGAGAGAGGCCTCAAATGGTTCTTCCAATGTGTGAAGAACAGGGGTGGAATGAGCTTTTAGGCTGAAGAGTTTTCAGGATAGGTACTTTGGGGGCATCTCCTTCTAGGATCCAAACTACCTCCTGTTATTCCAACTAATAGAGCAGATATGGCTTGGAACATCCAAGTCCCAAGCAGACTAGTTTCCTATAGTTAGTTTTCCAGCATCACATTCCTGCACAATGCCATTTGAGAAGGGTTTAGGAGATCCCCACTCCTCTGGGGGAAAGTCTATAGTAATATATCCTTGAATGTCACTGATTCTTGGTGATTGCTAGTGGTCAAAAATACAGGGGCCATTACCTTTTCAAAATTCCTACCTATTGAGGAATGGCAGTGTCCACAGAAATCAGATCGTTTGAGGGGAGACGCAGACACAAAACATAAGCCAAGAATACATGAGGAAAAGGGAGGTAGGTCCCTCCACCCTGAGGCCAGGCAGAAGAAAGGAGGGAGTCTCTCCAGTTCCACCTCACATTCCTGGTGGGGGCTCATCTAATTGAAGAGAAAATGTAGACAAGAATAAATGTCTTCAATAAAATACAAAGGGTCTCTTCATTTAGTGTAATACACTCTGGTTCTGCAGCAGGACAAGATCAGGGAAGGCTTAGCTTCGAACATCTGAAAATTCCTAGTGAGTGAGCGTGTGCGCATGTGTATGTGTGTATGTGTATGTGTGTGTGTGTGTGTGTGTGTATACACACAGATAGGCAGATTCACAGACAGACAGACCAAGATTCACAGTTTTGGGGACAGGTAACTGGCCTTGGAATCAGAAAGCTATGCTTCAAGTATTACTTCATCTACAAGGTGGCTAGATGACTGAGCAAGTCACTGAACCTCTCAGTGCCCTAGGAAATTCTGAGACAAGAAGGTGCAGAGAAAATGTCAATGTGCATTTGTCAAGGAAACTCTTCATGGGAGTTCCCTAACCATGAAATTACGAGCCCAGTTTTTTAAAAGAAACCTATACATATACACATATAATAAATATGATACCTTTTGTCATATCACAGTCATTTTGGGAAAGTTACCCACTCCAGATTGAATGCACCTTTGTTACAAATAATAATAATTAAACAAAAATACCAGATACAGTGACTGCATCTGACAGTGTATACACAACACTCTTCTCTGGTAGACTCATGCCTGTCTCAGCCTTGTTAGGAGGGAGGTATGTTTGATAATTTGTTCTCTTGAAACATTCCTTTTTTAGTTCCTCGGACTTCAGCATCCTTTTCATGATCTTTTGTTTCACTGTCAGTTTATGTATGTGTGTTCCCATTCTTCTTTGAATTTTTTATATTCTCCATTTCTTATGGCATAGCAATATTAAATCATATTCATGTACCAAAATTTGTTTAGCCATTACCACCTGATGACTTCCTGCTATGATTCTAGTCGTTTACAACCACAAAGAATGCTACGTGAATATTTTGGTACATGCCAGTGTTTTATTTTTTTCTTTCCCTTCTTTGAGATATATGATCAGTAGTGCACCAAAGGGTATGGACAGACCTTTTAGTCACTTTATTGCATAATTCCAAATTTATATCCAAAATAGTTGGACCAGTTCATACTTCCATCAAGAGAGTATTAGTGTGTCATCTCACAGTCTTTCCAATACTAACTGTTATCAATTTTGTCATCATTGCTAAATTACAAACTGTAAAGTGAAACCTCAGTATTGTTTTAATATATATTTCTCTTACTATTAGTGATCTGGGGCATTTTTTAAATGATCACCTTTTTACAATTCTTTTGAAAACTGGTCATATCTTTTGGTCACTTGTTTTGGTGTTATATGTTTGTTTCAACTCCCTATATATTTTGCATATAAGATTTTTATTGGTGATATTTGACACAAATATTTTTCCAACTCTAATTTCTATCCTTTCATTGATTTTATTAATGCACATTTATTAATTACATGTAATTAAAGTTATCTATTTTTTCTTTTATGATGTCCTCTACCGGGGAAATCAT
Source organism: Trichosurus vulpecula (assembly GCF_011100635.1). NCBI lineage: Eukaryota > Metazoa > Chordata > Mammalia > Diprotodontia > Phalangeridae > Trichosurus > Trichosurus vulpecula. The sequence goes on from NC_050573.1 coordinate 477,766,043, forward strand.
TGTATCCCCCACTAGGCCTAGAAAAGCACTGGAAATATGCTAGGCATTCAACAAATAATTGTTGGATGAATAAAAAACATTTCTCTGTCTTTCACATTCTAGATTATAGAATGTTCCATTTCTTGGTACCTGCATAGCCAAACCCAGAAACATATATTTATTTCCTTTACCTGTGTCGTGTGCACTTAAACCAGTTTAGGATGTCAGTGCAGCTGGTGTAGTAAATTTGATCAAAGGGATGTGGATATGATTCCTGTACTGTCACTGAATAACTGAAACAAAGAAAAAAAAAGAATAAATCAGCAATTTCCTGTTTTACACAGATGTCTGTGTATCAGCACTTCAAGATAAGTGTTAGATAAACTATCCTTAGTGCAAATGTAGATTGCTTGTTAATGGAGAATCTTCCAGCCTTTTTAACCATTTATTTGAAAGAGAAAGCAAAAGGATTTATAAGACATTTAACAAGCACCACAAGTGTAAAATGCAGTTATTGTCACATTTACCAACAAACTATGGCATTCCTAATATTAAAGATCAATCACCTGGGTAAATAGAGCTTTTCTAAAAAGACTTCAACATAAAGTCCAAAGGAAAACCCAAAAGATTAACTCACAAAAGGGGGAAATTGAAGTCTTTGTTACACAGACCCAATTTTTATTAGTATCTTCTGATTTCAGACAGACAGAAAGAATGAGAACAGTATCTTCTAGGTATCTCACCAGCACATAGTAGGCTCTTCATAAATGCTCGTTTCCTTCCTTCCTTCCTCCCTCCCCACGCCTCTCCCTCTCTCCCTCTTTCCTTTTCTTTTCTTTCCTAATAAATGCTGACTGACTTCATGGAGAATCTTCTTCAAAATTATTTAAAGGCATCTGAAGAAGTTCTCTGTCTCTGAAGAGTAGTGGATTCTCTGCTTCAATTTCCCTGAAGAATTTTACCAAAGCAAAGTGTGGTAGTCAGCACATCTAAATTTTCATGTTCTCTTTGTGGCAGTGTCAGAAGACCTGGGTTCAAGTATTAAATCTGCCACTTACTTATTCTGTCACCTTGAAAAACTAACAACCTCTATGAGTTTCTGTTTTCCCATATGTAAAATGTGGAAGGTAAATGAAATGGTCACTTAGACCCTTTTGATCCTTTAGATCCCTTGTAGCTCAAATATTCTGTGAGTGGAATTCAAAGCTATCTATTTAGGTTGGTGTAAGATTGGCAGGTATAGGTAGATTTCTCCAACTGGACATAGATTGAAATTTCAGGTGGACTAACTTCATTTAGAAGGAAGAATTTTGTTAGAAGAGCTATAAAATACCAGACTATACAAACCAAAACACATTTGCCTTCTCTAGGGGTGGATATGGCTGTCAAAGCTGCTTCCACGAAACAATAATTTGCAAATTTCCATATCATTGTGGATGTCCTTCTTTGGTAAAGCATGAACTTGTTCCCTAGTCAAAAACAAGTATCTTCCTCAGAAGACGGACATGGGTATAAACAACTTATTTTGTCTGTATTCTAATAACAATAAGAGACAGAGAGGTCTTAGTGCATAGTACACAAAACACTGGACTATGCATTGGGACTGCATCCTTGTCCTGGTTTTGTTAAAACTAAGCTATCTATGAGACCTCAAGCAAATCATATACTATATCTGGATATCAATTTTCTCACTTGCAAAATAAGGGACTTGGACTAGATAGAAGATATCTGAAAGTCCTTCAGACTCAAAGATTTTAACAATTTTTATCCTTTCTGATCTGTCTGGGTCTTTTAGTAGTGTGTGAATGACTTGGGACAAATAATGCTTTTGATATGGTTTCATTTTGTGACACCAATGGTTATACCTGTGTGCTTTCCCAAATTCAAGAGTAACACTAGAATAACAGAACATTTGACTTTGACCAAATGAAACCTAACTGAGCTGGTTTCCCCATCTTTAGTTAGTTCTCTTGTCAGTTAAGTGATGGCTTTTGTGCCATATACAAATTTTGCTGCTCTCTTTTGGAAGAATAGATATTAATATTACAAGGAAATGTGCAAAAATTATAGTTCTTAAAGACAAAGCTGTACTTCAACCATTGTTAGATATTGCAACAATTGTCGATGTTGGGAAGTAAAAAATATCCAGGATCATTTAAGCCCATAAAGAAACAGGATCAGTTGCAGCACTGACAAGTCAATGTGTGGTTGAAAATGAAAAATAATGTCAAAAGCGGTCAAACTGTTGCTGAGAAACAGGCTAGTGTCAATTTTCTGAAAACAAGTAAAGTTTTGTCTTTAGAGGGATTTGTCAGCTCAAGAAATTGTTATCAACTTTTCTACTATGTGGTTCACCGTGGGAACAAGAGTGAGAAAAAGTTTCTTTAAAAACCCAGCTGCTAACTGTTGTTATGAAGAGAAGAAAAAAAGCTTGTCATGGACAAGACCATACAAAGGCTAAGTCCTGAAGACTGAAAAAAGAATTGTTACTGAGGAAAACTCACTTTTTCATTCAAGGTTATCCCAAAACTATTGTTAGAAGATGTTTGAGTGGGGAGGGGGAAGGGTATGTGCCTACTACGTGATGTACACTGTGCTAAGCAATTTACAACTATTCCCTTATTTGATCCTCACAACAACCCTGAGAGATAGGTGCTATTATTATTCTCATTTTATAGATAAGGAAACTGGGCAAAGAGAAATTAAGTGACTTGCCCAAGGTCACAAAGCTAGATAAACGTCTAAGGCAGGATTTGAACTCAGGTCTTACTGACTCCAGACTTGGCACTCTAGCCACTGTCCTAGTATAAGTCAATAAATGCAATTATTTATAAATGGATAAAACTGTAACAGCAACCACACTGGTGCACCCGAGATGGCTGCTAGCACAGGTTCTCTGCTCTGTTTTTCTAAAGGAAAGCAACTTTAAAGGGGTCGACAACCTTACTTTAATTAAACATACATATCATTCACCTAGTTTAGAGGAAAAATCAGCACCCTGAACTTCAGAGAAAATACAAAGATTACAAGCAGAAATTACAAACAGAGAAAATAGCACAGATCAACAGACAGATCCAACTGTACATACATAGTTACCAGAGAGAGAAGCACCAACAAGCAGGGGGCTCCTTAACAGCTACCAAGTCTTATCTGGTCAAATTACGTGAACAATCTTCCAATGAGTGAACCCCAAAGCAACATGCTAACCTCAGAGTATATATATACTTCTCAGAGCCAGAGGGCACCACAACCTGCTGACCCAGTGCCTAATTAGAAATTAGCAAAAGGTGTGAGCCTTCCTACAAACAAGCCTCCCCTAATCAAGCTTCCCTTAATGGGCTCCATGTGAGGCCTATTAATGGGCAGGGAAGATTTTCCCATTCCGTTAACCTTACAAAAATTTAAAAACATAAATGTAATTGTTTCGCTTTGTCTGAAAGATTTTACATACCAATATAAGTCACACATATAGACTTCTCTGTAATCTCATGCACATGATCTTGCTCTAAGTTCCATAAAAAGGAAGTCATCTGGCATGACATACTTTTTTATTTTAAATAAATTTTAATGCCATCTTTTATTTTTACATCACCTACATTTTCCACTGTAATATCCCTAATGCTTTACAAGGAGATGACCCTGGTTCATCCCCAATAATAAAGAATTTAAAAAGAGAAAGAAAAAGAAATTCAGCAAAATTACAAATATGTTTTTTAAAAGCATGGTGTTTGTGCCGTGTTCTCCACCCATAAGTCCTCTGACTCTGCAAAGAATTGGATGGTGGTATCATCTCATATATCTTCTGTGGAATCAAGCTTAGTAAATACAACTTCACAGCATTTTTTTATTGCTTTATTATTGTTATTAGACATATATTTTTCCCTGGTTCTGATTACTTTACTTTGTATTAGTTTATGTCTTCCCATGCTTCTCTGTTTTCACCATCATTATCATCTCTTGTAGCACAATAATATCCTATGACATTCGTGGACCACAGTTTATTTAGTCATTCCCAATTGAAAGGCATCGACTTTGTTTTGTCTTTGCTACTATGAAAATGTTCTTATATTTTGGTTTATAAGAGGACTTTCCTTTTATCACCGAACAAATTGGAGTCAGTTGCCTATAAGTAGAATGTTCAGGTTAAAGTACATGGGTATTTAAATCATTATATATCTATATCCATATCTATATCTATATCTATATCTATATCTATATCTATATCTATATCTATATCTATATCTATATCTATATATTGCTTCCAGAAGGATTGTACCAATTCACAACTCTACAAATAATGTATTAGTGTGTCCACCTTTTCTCAACTTCTCCAACATTGACAGGGTTCATAAACTAGTAAATGAGCTATGATCTTACTGTAGAAATCTCTGGAATGATTTCCTGTTGGTACTTTGAACAGGATAGAAACATAAACTTCATTTGAGGTATCTAGGTATTGCGGTAGATAGAGTGTTAGGCCGAGAGTCAGAAAAATTTGAGTTCAGATCCGCCCTCAAGCACTTACTAGCTGCATGATCCTGGGTATGTCACTTAATCTGTGGGGGTTCCTGTTGTGGAAGCACCATAATACACAGTAAGAAGTGAAAGCCATTAACTTAAACTCTGTGATAGGTGAAAGCCCAGACATGATGATGTTAAAAAAACATAACTTATAAACCATATAAACTTATAAACCATAATGAATCATAATTCAGACACTGAGTCATACTTAGATACTGTGACCAGGACATGACTGGTACATGACCAGTACCCAACCTCGAGTGCCTGGGCATTTACCCAACAGTGCTGGCTAAACACCTGGATGTGTAGGAACTGGGTTTAATACTAAGTATAAACTAAAATATTAGCCAAAACAGTAACTAAGCGGAAAACCTCAAAATATCCACCTAGAGTGAAGCATTGTATGGCTCCTCCTCCATTTGTCTGATTCCTATAATTAGCATGGGTTTTTTTGGGGGTGGGGCAGGGGGGCTTGGCAGGGATCCACTGAATCATCTGGCAGCTGCCCCAGATTGCCCCTGTTTGTACTTATAATGATTGATTAAGCTCCTATAATCAACGTGGAGCCTCTTGGCCTCTTCCTTTGGCATCAAATTCACCCCACAGTCGTGGGTGAGGTACAGAATTTCCCAGTCAAGGGAATTCTAACCTTATATAACCTCTGCTTTCCTCAGTTTCCACAACTGTAAAATGGGGATAATAACAGCACCTACCTCACAGGGTTGTTGTAAGGATGTAATATCAATTAAGTTGGATGTCTTTGATGAGCCTTACTAGGTGCTAAACCCCAGGCCCAAACCCCTATCTACTAGGTGCTAAGCCTATGTGGGCGTGAAGCCCTCAGGGTCTTAAGGGGAGTTGCTAAGACCAGAGCCACTAGTAGGAACCTGAGTTCTGGTTGCTCAGATGACATCTGATGACCACCAAAGACTGTATAAAAAGAGAGAACAGAGCTATTTGCTTAGGGCTCTCACTCTTGGTGGTGTGCTGATGTGGAGACTCTGGGCAGCTATAGTTAAGAGCCCTTCAGCTTGTAAACCCAGATGTCGGGACTTTGATAAACCCTGGTCACTATGCATTGAGATTTGAATCAGACAAGGTCTGTCTGTTGATGTTTGTAATTTGTTTGTATTTGCTCTGAAATTCAGGGTGCTGGCTTTTTCCTCTGAACCAAGTGAATGGTATTTGTATGTTGGATGGAAATAAGATTGTTAACCCCTTAATGCTACTTTTCTTAGTAAAGCAGATCAAAAGAATCTGTGCTGGCAGTGTCCTTGTTGTTGGGCTTGTATTGGTCTTTCACACCTACAACGGCTGCTAGCCAAATTGTTGCAACAAAGGATTAAAGTGAGTTAATATTTATAAAGTACTTACATGGTGTCTGGCACCAGAGGTGCTATATAGGCTTATTCTCCTCTCTCCTCTTTGACATGACTGATCATCTTTCAGGGGTTAATTACATGTTTTATAGATTATCTTAATTCTTTGCTTTACTTCTTTCTTCTTCCTTCTGCCCAGCTTTAGCAATGTTCATGTATTTATAAAAAGATGGACCAGGAGTAAAGAACCAAAGCACAAATTTTATCCCTTAGAGTCAGGGTACTATAACAGATTTGGAGTCAGGAGAGCCCTGGATTTGAATCAATCAATCAACAAGTGTATGATCATGGCAAATCATTTTACCTATCTGAGCCTCAGGCTTCATGTCTAAAGTGGAGATATTAAAGCCTGTAGTACCTATTGTACTGAGCTGTGAGACTCTAATGGAATAACACATGGAAAAGAGTTTTAAAAACCTTAAAGTTCTATGTAAATATCACCTGTTATTTTTATCGTTATTACTATCTATAAGAGTGATAGAGAAGTGAAAGGGACCATAGAGGTCATACAGTTCATCCCTCTAATTTTACAGATGAGGAAACTGAGACCCACAGAGATTGTCACATAAGGAGGTGTTTATAGATAGCTGGGCTCAGTAAAGAGTCCTTCATTTTGAATCAGATATGCTCAGTTCCATTTCTACCTCTTATTCAATGTGTGATCTTAATCAAATCACTTAACCAGCTCCTCTATGCTTCAGTTTCCTCCTCTGTGAAAAGGGGATAACTATATCTATACTCACTCCAAAGGTTGGTTGTGAGAATTAAATGAGATAGGGGCAGCTAGGTGGCACAGTGAGTACAGCACCAGCCCTGCAGTCAGGAGGACCTGAGTTCAAATGTGGCCTCAAAAACTTGACACACTCGCTGTGTGATCTTGGGCGAGTCACTTAACCCCAATTGCCCTGCCTTCCCCCCCCTCAAAAAAGAAATTATAAAAATAAATTTTAAAAGAGAGAATTAAATAAGATAATGGATATAAAGAGCTATATGGATATCATCTATTATTATAAGAATGTTGAAATTCATAGAAACGAATATATTTTTGGATCATGCAGCTCTTTTTCTGTCCATTTTTAAAATGCCTTCAGTGTTCTCCCTTACCTTCTTGACTAAATTCTGATTTAAATGTCACCTCGTCTACGAAGCTTTTGTGAACTTTCCAAAAGCCTTCTCCTCTTCCCCTTTTTCTTACAAAACTTTTATTCAGGTAATATTAATGCTATTTGAATTTTTGTTTTATTTCCTTTTCAACTTCTGGATCCATGAGTGCAGGGACTATAGTTTACCTAGGGTGCTCATATTTGTTACTTATTACAACTAATTTATGTATTAAATACTATTTTCATCATGTCACCTACTCTACAACCTTACAAAAGAACTTATATCTTCTAATCAAACAAAAGTCCAAAATCTTCATATTGACATTCAAGGCCCTCTGACCCTACCTATCTCTTCTTAGTTTATTTTCAGATATAAGAGCACAGCCTTGGAGTTAAGCAGTTGGTTCAGTATAATCTTCAATTATTCTTGTTTCTATATTTTTGCTATTACTGTTCTTCTTCATCTAAAATTCCCACTCTGTTTTTTTTTCATTTATTTAGTCCACAAAAAAAGGATCTCAAGTTCTTTCTTTATAACTACAGCCAACCATGATCTTTCCCCTTTTTGATCTACTGTAGCATGTACTGTGTGCATTATGTCTATATTCAATTATGCAAATTAAATATAACATATGATCTTGTATTGTACTTTTAAGGCTTATCTATCCAGAATCATTACAAGCTCTTAGAAGGCAGAAAATATCACATATTGCTTTTGTTTCCCTAACATACTCCCTAAGCACATAATAGTCTCTCAACTAGACTGAATTATCCACAATATCCCTGCTATTAGTTGTACCAAATTTGTTTTTCAAAATATATTATTATAGAAATTTATAGTAAATTTTTATCTGGAGTAAATTATTATCTACATAAGTAAAAATAACTGAAGACTTAAAACTAAACCTAAACTTTTCCTTGCTAATTCTACTGAATTCATGGTATACAAAGGAACATAAGGATCAGAACTGCTACTTTGGAATTAATTAAATACCTGTTACTATGAGAAATATTACCTTTCCCAATGGCTGCAAACATTGGGGTCCTCAAGATTCAGTGATAATGTCATTCCAATCCAAAGATAAAACAATATAAAAGGGACGTCCAAGAAGGAATTCAAGTAAACTTCCATTTTTCCCCAGAAGAATAACCTGAAAGAAAAAATACATACCCAAATTCTTAAATGCAAAATGACCAACACAGTCTTCTTTGTAGGATAGTAACCAGTAGGGGTCAATTGTCATTATAATAAACTAAAATAATAATAGCAAGCCACATATTTATTCAACACAAGTATAACCTGATTTTAAGGTTTAGTATAGTGATGAATTTCTCATATAAGGCCAATAATCTAGGAGCTCATAGTTAACTAAAATATTCACATGTATAAATACCATTATAAGTGGTTGCTAGATTAGTCACTAATATTTATAATAATCAGAGAAAATGAGAAGTAGTAGACAGAGAGCCAGTTTGGAAGTTAGGAAGACTAAGGTTTAAGCTTTACCTCTGGTACATACTTGTGTATATAACCCTGGTCAAGTCACTTAACCACTCTCTCAGTATCTTCAGGCCACTCTAAGTCATAATATGCAGAGCAGCTGCTGATTTATATTGGTAAAAGTAGTTCTATCATCCATTAGTGGTGTCACACTCGAATAGAATCATGGGCTCTTAAACCACACATAAGGATCCCTATAGGCTGTGTACTGACTTAGTTTTAAAATGTAGTATCATCTCTGTTTTATTATATTTTTTGTTAAATATTTGCCAATTAAACTTTAATCTAGTTCTTACCCCATTTGAAAGTATCAGGGGCCACACGCAGCCTTTGCGTCTGACACCTCTGCATTAGACTGTGAGCTCCTTGAGAACAAGGACTGGTTTTTGCCTTTCTTTATGTTCCCAGCACTTCATACAGTGTTTGGCACATAGTAGGCACTTTATAAATGCTTGTTGACTGACTGAACTGAACTCCCCTATACCAATGAAATCCTAGGTCCGGACAAAATGTGCACATTAAAAAATCCCCATTATTCGTGTTGGCAGAGACTAAGCAAATCACACGAACAACTCAGCCACATGGGTCTGAAGTTCCATTTATCTATTCCTCTTCTATTATGAGATAGATACCAGAGAGATTAGTAGGGAAGGGTCTTTTCTAATTAGAGGGCAAATGATGAAGAGGCTGAGGTTATTCGTGGGGCAGTTCAAGTTCAAAATAAGATAGAAAATTTATCCCTGATATTGAGAAATACAGCACCATTTTTTTCACCTCTGAAAACTTAGAACATGGCAAATCAGTCTCTAGAAAATGAGGTTTCTATCCTGCTCTTCAGCAAATTAATTGCGGGACCTTGGGCAAGTCACTTAACCTCTCTGTGTTTTACTCTCCCTATCTGTAAAATGGGAATAATATATACCCCATTTACCTACTTCACAGGGTTGTTGGGGGATTAATTATGGATAATATCTGTTAAACATTGGAGCTCCTTGGAGAATGGCTTAATATAAATACAAAATAATCTATTAAAGTTGCTTTATTTTGGAAAAAAAAAGTGAGGTTTCTTTGCCATGGAATGTCAACCATTGTATTTGATGTTAGAAACAGGTAAAACGGTGCTAGAAAAAAAATGCCATTCACCCAGTTTATCAGGGAGATTTGTAATTGGCCTGACTGGATAACGGGATGGATCAAAAGGACTGCAGAAATGTAAAAACACGGTGCTGGTCCACATAATAAAAGATATGGCCAGCCTTCATCTTATATAGATAGTATCTGATCTGGAAACCAGGTCACCCCATCTTCAAGGGAGACTGTGATTTCTGCTTTTGTGAGGAAAAAGAGGAAGGCCACACCTGTACCATCGATGGGTCTAGCTCGGGGAGGGATAAGCAGGATCCTGGACTGCCATGACTTGGCAGTCTCTCCTATACTCTTTTATGTCTGAGGATGGCATAAGTCGTCAGATGCTGGAGCTATCTAGAATTGACTTCAAGAGCCAATTGTTAAATTTGCAGTGTGAACATTTATACCTTGGAAATTGGCATATCCGGTTTTGGTTTATTGTTTCGTTGATTGTCTAGACTTAAGAAAGTGATGGAGAAATGCTGATAATGTAGATTACACTTAAAGGTATATTGTGGGTACATTTTTCCCTATTTTTAACATTTGCACACTCTTTGCATCAGATTAGAATTATATCTACCTGCTACACATCAAATAGCTATAGTGTAGGATTACAATAGGGAAGTTAAGAATCAAAGCCTCTTACTTGGTCCCTCTTAAGGGAAGGATAACACTTAGCTTACTTGACAGCTCACCTTTCTCCCAGAAAACGCTGGTTACACAAAAGACCATCACAAATAGCTAGTAAGCCTCTTTATCAAAAAATAAGCAGGAATTGGAAGAGTTATACAGATTCCCACCCTTGGAAGTCAAAGAATATATTGTGAGGCTGGCTTTGCCTACATTTTTATGGCTCTGAGAGCTCTTAGTAGCCACACAAAAGTTTATGCCTTGCATCCCTAGACTACCTCTCTCAAAACCTCTTCCAAAATGTCTGCTTCTTACACAGGGGCAGAGGCTCATAAGTTTTTCCATCAATCATTGGTCACATTTTCTTCTACAAACATATCCAGCAGGTAGCATCATATGGCTGTCCCTCAGGAAAACTGCCTAAGTCAAGCGGAAGGAGGTGTTATATATTTCCTAAGTATGAGGATGGCATTTTGAAAAGCTGCCCGGACAATGGAATTATTTTTTAGTACACGATGATAGTATTATATTGAATGACGCCCCTCTTGTCTACAAAGTCAAACCAAAGAAGTAATTTACTGGGTTGAAATCCCAACTCTACTATTTTCCTCCTTGTGTGACCTTGGCTAACTCACCTAACATATCTGGATCTTAGTTCTCGTATTGGTAAGATGAGGAGTTACATTAGAGGACCCATAAGATCCACTTTAGCTCAAACTCTATGATACTATGATATTCTGGTGCTAAAAAGTACTAAAGGGTACTGTGGTATCACAAATATGCCTAGAAATATTTATAAATACTATTTTTATTAAAATAGGTCAATTTATCAAGCATTGAACGGGTATCTCCTATGTATAAATCACTATGCTTGGCTTTGAAAATATGAATTGTTGACCTATATGAATTGCTTTAAAGGCTGCAAAGTCATTAATAGGCATTACCCCAATGATTTTCACAACCACCATATGAGGTTGTTATCACAGGTATTAGTAGCCTTCTTTTACAGATAAGGAAACAGACTCAAAGAGGCTAACTGGATTTACCCATCATGATACAGCAGTATTGAAGATGAGATTTACTCCTGCTTTTCCTACCCACAAGGCTAGCAATCAATCTAACAATTATGCCACACTACCTCTCTGTATTAAAAGCAAAAGGAGCTGTTAATTATGTAGTCCATATTAGATTATAACTTATAATTTGTTTTTTTAAAATTACTTCAAAAGTTTACTATTTCCCTTTAGCCATTATGAAGCAGTAAACATCAAAATTTATTCTTATATGACTAAAGAAGCAATAAGCTGCCAGTGGCTTCTGAGTTTTTATTCTTTACATAAAAAAAGAAAGAAAACCTCTGAAATACTAACTCACCAAAAATATGGTTGATAAAATGACTCCTTCTTTGTCTGACTATAGTAGGCAGCTGTGGGTTACTGTAAAATACATATTGACAAATTTTTAAGGCACAGGATCTGATTATTCTTCCCACCAATCAAGAAAGGGAAATCTGGTAAACATTAATTTGCTATACACTCATAATTATCCCGAATTAGAAAGTTTATACGCCAAGTCACCAATTCAAACCAAGCATTCCATTTACCAATTATAACTATTTAGTCTGCAAACTCAGAAATTGTTTAGGACAACTAATCAACGTGACAAGCAAAAGACTATTTCCTCTTTTTATGTAAAAAATTATTAACACCTATCAAGCAAACGGTTTCTCAGGTAGCCTGTGAATCTCCCTTTCAAATGCCTGGGTGCTCCATGAGGAGGTATAAAATAAAAACTAGAACTTAGCCTCAGCTTTGTTGCTCTCAAACATCTAAGAATGAGCACTAAAAAAGTGCAGCTAGAGCCAAAAGCCACAACTAAATTGTGCAGGAGGGGTTTGAATTTGTTTAAAAAAGAGGAAAAAATGTTCAAAATCAAAAAGGAAAAAGGAAAATATATAGAAAACGAAGAGATAATGTTGAGGTAATATTGGAAATTATTTTATATAACTGTATACTAAATAAACTGATAATCTTTTTAAATGGATGAACACATACAAAAACATAAAATATCCAGCTTAATGGGATAAGGCATAGAGGACTTAAGAAGCTGTATTTAGAAAAAGTTATAAACTAATTAACTTCAAAAGTAAAAAAAAAGTCCACGAACAAGGCCAGATGGATTTTTAAGTGAATTAGATCAAACATCCAAAGTACACCTAATTATATTGTCCAAACTACATCCAAATTTTGAGGAAGAATGTATAATATGAATTATTATTATTCCATACAATTACCATTATTACATAAAGCAAATATTGTCTTGATATCTAAACCAGGGAGAACCAAAGCAAAGTAAAGTAGAGACTAATTTTTCTAATGATTATTGATACTAATGTTAAATAACATATTAGTAAAATGGCAATGGTGACATAATAAAAAGACTAGACTCTATAATCACGTTGGGCTTATACTGGAAATACAAGTTTAACTCAATAGTAGGAAAACTACAAACATAACAGACCATAGTGACAATAAAAAGAAAAATTACATGATTATATTCATAGATACAGAAAAAGCTTTTGACAAAATACAATACCAACTTCTATTAAAAATATAAAAAAACAAGTAGTGAATGTTTTTTTTCCTTAATGTGGTTAAATAGTATCTGTCTAATACTAAGGGTCAATATACATAAAATAAATCTATAATTCATAATCTAATTTGGGCTACATAATTAATGTTCTACCCTATCCAATAAGATAAGGTATAAAGTAAGGGATGCCTGTCGTTATTTAGTAGTTTTTCAGTCGTGTCCAACTGTTCATGACACTATTTGGGGTTTTCTTGGCAAAGATACTGGAATGGTTTGCCATTTTCCTTCTCCAGCTTATTTCACAGATAAGGAACTAAGGCAAACAGGGTTAAGTGATTTGCCCAGGGTCACACAGCTAGTAAGTGTCTAAAGCTGGTTTTGAACTCAAAAAGAGAAGTCTTTCTGACTCCAGGCCCAGTACTCTACCCGCTGCACTACCTAGTCACCCAATACAGCACAATTATTCGATCATAGTCTAGTAATGCTAGTTATAACAATAAGAAAAGAAAAAGAAATTGCAGGAATAAACAAACACAAGCAAAGTTGAAGCAAAATTATCACATTTTGCAAATGATATATATATATAAAATCATTTACTTAGAGAACCTACGGATTCAACTAAAATTAATTGAAAACTATTATTAAATTGAGCAAAGTAGGATATAAATAGCTCTCCTCTCCAAATTATCAGCCCATCTGAATATTATGACCCAACTCAACAGGAAGAGCTAGAAAGAGAAAATCCATTCAAAATAAGTATACATCATATTATTCACCTATCAAGACACACATAAGAAGTATACAAATACAAAACACTTTTATAGAAATAGACAGAGCTAAATAATTAGAAATACATTACTCATGTTTGGACCATGCAAATAATAAACATGATAATACTACCTAAATTAATTTACTTATTCAACATGATTCCCATCTCTTCATAGAGATGTGGTAGATGAGAGGTGTAGATATGTCTTATCTGTTATAAGAGAGGGCCTTTTGGGGGAGAGGGAGAGATTTGGAGGATAAGAAAGAGATAGTAACTGTGATGCCCAAAAAAAGGAAAAGGGTGTGAATGAAACATTTTTTAAAAACGTACAGAAGAGAACAGAAGTTCAGAGGGAAACATAGACATGCAAGCCAGTTTTGGAATAAACGCATTGAATTCATTATTTTTTTTAAAGCAAGCTGTATATGATAGAGACGAACAATTTCCTATCTTTTTTCCATTCTTTTTACATAGATATGTTTGTGTTTGTTAATGTTTGCCAACGTCAGAATAACAAATATTATGTATAAAAGCATATATAATATATAATTAAATTTATTAAAAATGTATTGTTAAATTTGTTTTTAAAATTTTATTAGTAAAATTATATATAAAATGCTGATGGAAAAAAAAGGTGAGAGAGAAGGGAATTAGATTTGTTTAGCTCGGGCAAAGAAGGTAGAAGTAGAATGAAACCTCTAAAGGGACAGATTTTAGGTTTGATATGAGGAAACATTTCCTAATAATTAGAGATGTCCAAAAATGGAACCGATGACCTTGAGAAACAGTGTTTTTCTCTTCTGGAGAAAAAAATGGAGGTCTTCAAGTGAAGACTGGAGGTCCACTTGTTGGTCATATTTTGGAGGGGATTTTTGTTCAATTGTAAGTTGGACATCCTCTGAGATTGTATGAATTCACATATTTAGTGTCATGGGCTTTTTCCAGGCAGTAATGTGTATTTTAACAACTCTGGAGGAAGAGTGAGATGACAAAACATTTTTCAATACACTCAGAAAACTGGAACCTACTTCTCAACCTGTGAAAACATTAGAGGAAGCCTTTTTTGTTTTTATGGGAGTAGAAACATCCTAGAAATTGTCCATTGTCTTCTTGACAGTCAAACGGGCAAGAAAATTCAATACATATTCCAAGTCCAGACTTTATGAATCACATGTGTGTCCTCTGTCTTGGACCTCAATTTATAAGGGAAAAAGGTAGTTGTGTTATGTATACAATTGCACATAGTATATTAGGATCCTCCCTCCCCCATCTTCAATAATTTTCTTTTGGGATCCATTTGATAAAATTTTAAACGCTTGTGGAAGAAAAAAACATTTGCATGAGCCTCCTACTGCAAAACTGATTACATTCAAGATCATTCACTTAATTATTATGGAAAATTAAAACAGAAAATCAGTATAAGTGATTAGCATTGCTAAAGTGTTTATATTTGCAATAGGAAATGCAGCTGGAACATTTAACTCTTGTTGTCTACCTAATTGTGCAGCTTTACTAGGAAGCTATGCTTTTTAAAATTTGTCACCAAAGCCTTAATAATGAGTCAATTGACAAGAGTATTTATAATCTGTATGACCTAGAAAGGAAGTTGGCTGATTATGAAGCAAGAATGAGACTCAATAGATGAACAGCCGAAAGATTATGTCAAGATGTGTAGAATTTGAAGAGGAAGGCTTTGTTCATCCAGTGGCTGGATCCACCATGGAGTGTTTATTTAAGGGCATGGATTGTGAAGGAGAAGAAGACATGTGAGGAGTGGCCATATTGATGAGAACACAGATACACTCAAATATTTACAATTAGTTTTGGTTTTGGCAAGATGTATTGCTTTAGTGGGCTATTAGCAACTACTTAGCAAATGGATATTTGAATTATTGATTTGATTCCTCTACAAATGAAAAGTGACTGAATTCAGATAATTATTGGTGCCAATACCACTTTCTAAAATTAAGTGAACAAATATTTGTAAATGGCTTCTAGGTTTTCTTACTTTTTATTCTTATTCTTGAGTCCCTTTCCCCATCGAAATCTCCATTTTTTCTCTGCTATTCTTTACTTTCTTTAAAAACAACAACAAAAAAGTATACCTCAAACCTAGGTCCTAGGTTGTTGGGGGGAATTTCCTTTCACCCTATAATAGCAAATATTGCTGAAGAGCAACAATTTTTAGAAATCTTTCTTTGATGAAAACTCTTATAACACCCCCCAATCTAGTTGTGTTTGTTAAAATAGAGATTACAAAGAACTACACTTTAAACTTGACCTAGTGTGACTTGATGCCCTCTATTTTTTATAAATTAATTTTAAGAAACCTTGAAATTCTTAACAATTCAAACAATGTTTGTTTGAATTTTCTCCACAAGGCAGTTTGCTACATTCCTCCTAGCGATTTACCATAGTTAACATGGAAAAATTGGAATGGAAACTCATAGGTGTTGTTTCAGGCTATTCTAAATGTGGAAAGTCATTTCTCTGGGAAGAAGCTGAGGAAATGACTTTATTTCTTCACTAAGAAAAGGAATTCTAGTGCTCCAGTCTCATATACAGCTGCCTAACAGACATTCTCACCTTAATGTCTCATATGTGCACATGGCAAGATCAGATTGTACTCAGGCTCTGCCATTTAGTGTGGGCTTATTTTCCTCTAAAAGGCAAGGAAGCTGTTCCTAAGATTTGATTGGTCTAGGAGGCTAAAGGTTGAATCACTGAAAGGGCTTCCTGGTCACCTAGAGAATAAAAAGGGGCCAATCCATGAGGAGTCAATGCCCTGCCCACATCACCATGTGAGTCAGCACAACCTTCTGACAAGATCTATTTCCAAATGGAGATGGGGGGCAGAGCTGCATTTATTTGGTTCAATCCCCTATTCTTTCCATGCTATGGCTAGGTAATTCTTCTTTTGTTACCATCTTGTCAGATGGTCTATTTATTTCCTTCCCATCCCAAACCTGAAACACTAAATCAGACCTGGCCCAGAACAACATCTCATGATTCAACATTTCTGAAGCAGAACTAATTATCTTTCCCTTTAAACTGACCCTGCATCCTAATTTCTCCATTTCTGTTAAGGGAGCCTCCATTCTTATAGTCACCTTGGTTGAAAACCTTGGAGTCATTTCTTCAGTTCTTCACTCTGTCACACCCCACACATCCAATCAGTAGCCAAGCCTTGCCCATTCCACCTCCTCATCTCTTGCATCTGTCCCTTCTGCCCACGAGCATCTCTATGGCTCTAGTCCATAGACTAGACCTTCCCAGACCATTGCTAAAGTCTTGGAATTGTTCTTCTTGTATCCATTGTCCCCTCCAATTCATTCTCCACATCTCAAATGGAAATTGCTAAAGCACAGGTCTGATGTCACTCCTTTGCTCAAGAAGCTTTTGAAGTTTCCCATTGTTCTTTTATGTTAGATATACAAACTCCTCTGCTTGATATTTAAAGTCCTTCACAATCTGGCTCTAGCCTTTCTTTCCAGGCTCATCATAAATTACTCCCACTGTGGATTCAGAGCTATTCCATCCTATGAATCATTCCATTTTATTCACACACATTTGTCTGTACTCTCCCCTTAGTTCTCCTAAGGCAAGTAACACAGAATAGGGCCTGCAGTCCTCAAGCCCCGCAAGAGGGACCTTGACTAATTAGCTTTTACCAGGTTCCTTACCCTGCTCATCACTCCTTGAAACCTATATAAATATTGTGTACTGTTCATTTGGGGAGTCTTTGCCTCTTCAGGTGAGATTCCCCACTGGTGAATTCAGTAAATCATAGTTGGTACAAATAAATTCTATTTAGTCCAAATTCCATTTTTTGACTGGTCTGTTGTTCCCAGAGTCGATACCCATCACATATTCTGTGCTACAGCCAACCTGTCCTGCTTGCTATTTCCTATACATGGCATACCATTTCTTGATTCTGTTTTTTTATTCAGGCTATTCTTCATGTTTGAAATAGTTTTCCTCATCATATCTACTTACTCCCCTTCAAAGCTCAGCTCAAGCTTTCCCTTATTCTTCTACTCATTAGTGTCCTTCCCCCAATAATTCTGCATTTATTTTATATACGTCCTGTATTTACTTATCTGTGAAGATCCTTGTCATGCTCACTAACTGTTGGCATACCTTGAAGTTCAATCCTGAGCCCTCTTCTCTTTTTTCTTTACATGCTCTCATTTGTTGAATTTGTCATCTCCTATGGGTTCAAGTAACTTAGATAACTCCCAGATTTATATATCCAGCCTTGTTTTCTCACTTGAGCTCTAGTCCAGAATTTGTTGTTTAGTCGTTCAGTCATGTCTGACTCTTCATGACCCCAATAAGGTTTTCTTGGCAAAGATACTGGAGTAGTTTGCCATTTCCTTCTCCAGTGGATTAAGGCAAACAGAAGTTAAATGACTTGCCCAGGGTCACATAGCTGGTGAGTGTCTGAGGCCAAATTTGAGATATTTTATTTTTAGTTTACCACACTCGTTCTACATAATTTTGAGTTCCAGATTTTCTTCCTCCCCCTCCCCCTCTCCCTCCCCAAGACGGCATGGAATTCGATATATCTTCTACATATAACTTCACATTGAACTTATTTACACAATAGTCAAGTTGTAAAGAAGAACTATGACTAACGGAATGAATCATGAGAAAGAGGAAGCAGAACCAAAAAAAAAAACCCAAAACAAAAAAAAGAGAAAAAACTGAGGTTGAATTTGAACTCAGGTCTTTCTGACTCCAAGCCCAGCACTCTATCCACTGAGCTACCCAGTGCCTCTAAGGCAAAAAGAAGTTAAGTGACTTGCCCAGGGCCACACAGCTAGTAAGTATCTGAGGCTGAATTTGAATGCAGGTCTTCCTGAGTCCATTATTACCAAATACCAACAGCATGGTTTAAGTTGAATGTCTTGTTGGCATCTCATACTCAATATGTCCAAAAACAATCAATCAATCCACCAATAATTTATTAAGTATTCACTCTGACCAGGTACTGTATTAAGTTCTGTGTATGTGAAGGAAAAACAAAACAAAATAAAAAGTTTCTGTTCTCAAGTTACTTACATTCTAATTGGGGAGATAACATGTTCATAAATTGGTACGTACAAAGTCTACACAGAGTAGAGAGAGGTTAGCCTTAGAGAAGAAAGCAATACTAATAATTAAATTAAATTGCTCCCTTCCAAACTATGTCACACAGATGATCAAAATATTTCCTTCCAAGAAAAGCATTCACTATAGCGGCATTTCTACAAGTCCTATTTTAATTATGAAAGCCAGTATGCACCATTGCACCTCACTCTGGCATGCTGTGCTTTATAGACTCATATGGTCTCCTCTCATGCTGTTAAATACAGAGGCATTCGGGGTTCTTTCAATGGACATCAGCTTCTCAGATGTAGACAAACACTGACAGTGAGAACAATGTCTGCTTTGTAGTTGGGGGAGGGAGGAATGGTATTTACCTCAAGGTTGTCTGGACACTATTATGAACTAAAACTATTCACTTTTATGCACTGGTTGAAACCACTCACATCAAATACAAGGAAACTTCTAGAAATGTACTTTATTTCTTCCATAACATTCCCTTTAAAGCCCTCTTTTTATGAGAATTACTCCTCCATTTCCTTCCAAATCCATCCCTCTTCCAAACTTTCCTATTAATATTAATAGCACCACCATCTTTCTAGTCACCCATCTTCACAGGTGTCATCTTTGACTTTGACACCTGCACCACATAGTCAATTAGTAGCCACAAACTGATGTTTCTATTTCTCCATTCACACAGACACCTCCCTAATTCAGACCCCCATTATCTTGTGATTGAACTACTGCAATAGCTTCCTTATTGATTTCTCTGCCTCAAGTTTCTCTCCACTTCAGTCCATACTCCACACAGCTGCTAAAATGATTTTCCTAAAATGCAGTTTTGATCACGCCCACTACCCCTACTCAAAAAACTCTAATGGCTCCCTATTGCCTCTAGGATCAAATTACTTTGTTTTTATTTAAAGCTCTTCATAACCAGGCTACTTCCCTTCCCCCCCCCCCCCCGATCTTTTAACTCATTATTTCTCTGTACAGAATCTCTAATCCAGTCCAGAACAGTATGTTGTGTTCACTGTTCCTGACACTCAGAGCTCAATCTCATCTCTATGCCTTTACACTGACTCTCCTCCATGCCTAGAAAGCTCTTTTTCCTCATCTCTGCCTCTAAGAATCTATAGCTTTCTTCAAGATTCATATCAAACACCACCTGTAGAAGACCTGTCCCAGATCCACTCAGCAACTAGAGACTTTCCTTGAAAGGTTCTCTTCTATCTACTCTGTATATATCTTGTCAGTACAAATTTAGGAACACGTCTCTCCCTTTAGAATGTAATACTGTTGAGCAGAGATTGCTTTTGTTTTTTACTCTGAACTCCCAGTGCTTTGCACAGTGTCTGCCACATTGTAAATATTTAATAAATCTTGCTTCATTAACTGACTGAAAATGCCATGTTCCTTTCCCTCTCCCCAGCAGAGTTCAAGCTTCTTTAGGACAAAGATTATCTTGATTTTGTATTTCTTTTCCCAGCACCTAGCAAGGTGCCTGGCATATGTATAAGTGCCTAATAAATGCTTGTTCATTGATTTAGTCTTTAAAAACTGATTGCTCAAGTCCATTTCTTCTAATTGGGTGTTGTATTTTGCAGTCACACTACTATTCCTTTTCAATAATAAATATAAGTAATTTATATGAGCTGGACCTCATATCATTTTGGTGTTGACAGATACTATAACAAAATGCTCTCACTAACCTAAGAAAGAAAATTTTTAGTAGAATTCATATGATACCCCTAATAATCTAAGCTACATCTGAATAGAAACATAGCAACACATTTACTAGACTTTTATCCCATCAGCAAGAATTGTTTTAAAAAACAGATAAATCTAATAAATATGCAGTGGAGATTCTTAAAAATATTTTCTGAGCAACAGCTTGAAATAATGCTTAATAAATGAGTCAGGCTCAAAAGAAACACTTACTTAGTCTATATGCCATTGTCACCTTAGTGGCATCATGCCATCCAAGCCAATGTTTCATGCAGCTCCAAAATCCTTTGAAAATGGCACAAAGGGATGCTTTGTGGGAAATCTTGGTTACTATCTCTAATAACTTTGAAATTTTAGGGCAATACTCCAAATATCCCTAGCTTCTCATCTGTTAATTTATCTAAATTAATCAACAAAAACTGAGTTATCTACCACATACAGAGCAGCGTGCTAAGCACTTTGAGAAAAATGGTGAAAGATATCCTGCTTTCTAGAACTTCACTATTTCTGTGGAAACATAAATTTGAAAAACTAGACAAACGAGATAGTACTGCATGACTGATTACTAGATGAACAATACTGACAACAAATGCTCTAGAACAGGGCTGGGGAACCTGCAGCCTCAAGGCCACATGTGGCCCTCTAGGTCCTCAAGTGCAGCCCTTTGACTGAATCCACACTTAAGGGAATTTGTTCTGTGAAGTTTGGATTCAGTCAAAGAGCCAGACTTGAGAAGCTAGAGGGCCACGTGTGGCCTCTAGGCCATAGGTTCCTTATCCCTGCTCTAGAAGCTTTAAGGTATGAAAGATTGCTGTGCATGGGAGTCGTCTAGGATGAATTCGTAGTAAACATAGGTCTTAAACTAGGCCTTAAAGAAAAGATAGCTAAAGAAGGGGAATGGCATCCCAGGTAGAAGGAATAGTAAAACTCATGGAGCACCATTTTCAGTTCTGGACACTACATTTTAGGTAGAACATTGATGAGCTAGAGAACATGGAGAGGGGGGTGATGTTGATCATGAGGGGCTTCAATGTCATGCATACAAATTGGAAGAATTGGGAATATATATCCTGGAGATGACTCAGGGAAGCGATGATAGATAGCTGTCTTCAAGTGCTGAAAGGGCCATTATGTGGAAGAACAACTGGATTTATTCCAGTTGGCCCCTGTGGGTAGAACCATGAAAGGAGACAAATTTAGGTTTGATGTCAGCAAAAACTTCTTAACATTGAGAGAAATTTGATAGAGCCCAGAGCGGAATGAATGGCCTCGGAAATAATACGTTTCCCCTCCCTGGAGGTCTTCAGGCAAAGTCTGGATAACTATTTGCTAGGTATATTGTAGAGAAAATCCTTTTTTAGGGCTGGGTTGTATTTGATTGCATCTGAAATCCCTTCCAACTTGAGATCCTGTGATCTATGAGTGACTGAGATGGGGAAGTAGGAGAGAAGAATGAGTTAAGTCAAAAATGAATTAGATATTTTGAACCTGGGTAACTACATTGCCAAAACAACAGCAATAACACTGTTGCTCCCTCTCCCACTGTCTTACAGCACAAAGTCTACTGAAAGACTCTCTCGTAGCTCTAAGCCCCTTGTTCCAGCTGGCCTGGCTCTCAGATCTGTTCTTACTTCTTGGGAGTCAAAGTCTGTCCTTAGGCCCCAAGACAGATTGCACAAAAATTTAACTCTCCTAATTAAAGTACGGTAGGTAATTTGCTAAGGCTTTGGGTTATCTGAAACCTTTCTGAGGGTGAACACTGAAGCTATCTTTTCTGCAGAAGTGTATTTGAAGCTAAGACAACCTAGAGAACATATTTTATTCACATTAATACAAAAACTTAAAAACTTTAAATTGCTTCTTTATCTGTCTGATACTTACAGTACCTATATAACAGAAATCTGCTTTTTCCTTTGATTTCAGAGAGCAACGGACAGCCTTAAGAAACCATAATAGCCCTTACCAATGTAGAGCCTCATGCAACCACCCCTCTGTCCTCCAATTTTTCCAGTCAACAGCATAAAGGCTTGGAATGGACTTGCTTCCGGGCATGTGTGATGAAGGGGTCCTCCCCCTCTCCCTGCATGTGCAGATATCCTCTGACTGCTTTCTGTGAGCCATGATAACTACTGTATGGTGTCAAAAAGGTATTTTAATTCATGACAGCCAGAACTCTGTGGATATACTAACCAGGAGATCACTACCCCTCAGGTTTCCTTGTCCTGATAGCTTCAAAGCTTCAAAGCAAGAATGATTCAGCTATTTGGAGGGTTAGGTCACCCCATCAGACTGCAAGACATGAGCTCATGGACTTCTAGGCAAACCTGTGTCTGGGAAGAGGTCACCCCCTGTTTGTGTCGTCTTTCCTTTGGTACAGGGGCCTTATGAAAAGGCAGCTGTTGTCTTCTCCTCCCCAGGCACCCTAGCAGCTGGCTATTAGCTACTGCGACAGTTGCTGCGGTAATAGTAGCAGAAGCAAACAAGATGAAAGGGGAACGTATCTCATAGAGAGACCCCGGGAAAGAAACTCCACTTGGCATTAATCAGACTATACAGAGTAGATGTAAAACAGTTAATTAGCAGCTTTTGCAAAGAAATTATTTACAAATATCCCAGTGAAGGTCCGAGGCCTTTGTTTTCAACGGATTTTACTAGTAGTGATACTTGTGAGGCAGCCAAATGTCACAGGTGGTATATTACTAGACTTCAAATCAAAAAGACCTGAGTTCAAATCTTGCCCCAGACACTTAATAGCTGTGTGAGCCTGGACAGGTAATGAGACTCCTCTCAGTTTCAGTTTCCTCAAAAAAATGAGGAAAATGGCCTCAATGACTTCCAACAGCCCTTTCAACTCTCTAAATACATAATCTTCTGATAAATTAATATATTCTGTTCTAATCTGTGATTCTTTATTATTGGCATTCCTTTTTTTCTGTGTGAAAATAAAACTATTTTATACCTGATTTATGTTATATGCTAAATACTTACTATACTTCTCCCTCTGGTGAAGGGAAGAGAGGTCACCCTAGACTTGAACCAAAGGTGGATTTATTCCTAAGGAATCCAAGGTGCGTGTGAAATGAACCACTAGGGATCTTAATCCCCTTACTGAGAAGACAGGCCACCCCAGAGAAATTAACTCATGGCAAATTGTGATGGCAAATACATGTAGTGCCTGGTATAAATAAGTCCATGGTGAAGGACCAGACTGATAAACCTGTGCTTATCTTATATCGGTGAGGATTTAATTGAAGAAATCGGTAAAGAACCCCTTCCAGATATATGTTATTAAACTTTTATATGTCAAATTCAGAAACTGGAATGATTTAATATGCTACTTTATTCTGTGTAATAAAAAATTAAAAGATAGAGACAGAATTCTTCAGCTTAATTGCCACATCTGATAGCAGGCACTTTTTACCATGATTGACTGGAGTGTGTGTGCTTCAAATAGTGCCAAAAAGGGACTTAGTAAAAACTGCCTTACCACTTATAGCCAGATTGACATTAATGGTTTCTCTGTTACAATCATGGCTAAAAAAAAAAAACTACAAAAAAAGTGGGTGACATGTCAGGAAAAAAAGTCTATCCCACAGTTCCTAGTTCCAACTGAGGGGATATTTCCCTAGTGATGACTACAAGGTGAGCCTGGGCTGTCTGCTTGTTCCTTCCCATTTCTCAGAGCTGCTCCTCTCCTCCCATCAAAACTTCACATCACTTTTCCCTATGTCCACTTAAGGAATATTTAATTACGGGGAAAGATAAAGATGATGGAGGAGATCTAACATATGGGAATATCATATCTGATCTGATTAAAATTTAGCCAAGTAAAACACAGAGCTGAGGGACCTAGGATCATATAACATAAATCATATAAAACACATAACATAAATAAACCAATCCATGGAAGAAATAACTTTCATTGCAAATGGCATCCTGAATTAAAAATATTTTCTAGCTTTGAGGTTTATAATGACAATGAAAGTTAGGCAATATGAAACACAAAGCAGCCTGTATCTATAACTGCCCAATTCACAGGATCATAGATTTAGAGTGGAAGGGAAGGGAACGAAGGGAAGGAAGAAAGGGAAGGAAAGAACAAATGGGGAGGGAGGGAGGAAGAAAAAAACATTTATTAAAAGCCTACAATGAGCCTGGCACTTTACAAATCCTCCCAACAATCCCAGGAGGTAGGTCCTATTATTATCCCTATTTTATAATTGAGAAAACTGGCAGACAGGGGTGAAGTGACTTGCCCAGGGTCACACAGGTGCTAAGTGTCTGACACCAAATTTGAACTCAGGACTTACTGACTTAAGCCCAGTGCTCCATTTGCTGGGCCACCAAGCTGACTGGGATAATGGGCTCATAGATCTTGAGCTGGAATGGGCCTTAAAGATCATCTATGCCAATCCTCTCATTTCACAAATGACAAAACTGAGAGATAAAATGACTTGCCCAAAATAATGAAGGTAATAAGTAACAAAGTTGGGACAAGTATCTAGGTGCTATGTCTCCAAACCCAGTGATTCTTCTATTGCCTCTCTATCCTTAGATACTGAGGACTATGAAACCAATACTTGAAAGTTTCTGAAAACATGACCAATGATAGTAAAGTGACTGAGTGATGTATCACCTAGAGTTAACAAAGACACTGAGAAGTTGGGTTCACAGTTCCTTGTCCCTCAGAACAATCATCATTTACCTCTTCAGTAAAATTTTGTAGGAAAATGGGCATTGTTTGTTATGGCCATAATTTATTTGCAGGAAAAAGTTGGAAAAGGTGTAGTATCACTTAACTTTTTAAAGGTTGCACAGCTTTGTGACTTAAAGTCAAGTGGCTATATTGGTAGAAGCAATGGGATAATAATCACTGGCACAAAAGCTAATGCTTAGGTAAGAGGTAAAAGTATATTAAACTTCCAGATCACCTGACCACCAAGGTGGAGGATTTAGATGTTTGCTTCAATCTTTACAATCTCTCAAACCTCTTCAAAATAGGAATTATAAAGCAATTTCCACTGTCTCCCTGGTCTAGGACACCAAGAAGAAAACCAAGGTAAAAACTTGATGAAATAGCAGTAGAATAGGCATGTTACCTAATATGCTCACTCGACAATCCATTTCCCCCATTACCCTCCAAACAGCAGAGCTACACAAGCCAGCCCACATGTTTGCAAACTGAACTTAACTCTGCACCCCAACTCCCCTTCCCCTTCTTCTACAAGGAAGAGAGATCCTCAGGAAATCTAGTGGCAGAAATTTGCTCAGGCTGCATCAGCAGCAAGGAGCACGACAGTAGCAAGGAGGAGTAGTGCTACGTGCTGCAAAAGAGGTCAGTCATAAAATGGGAATGGAGGGCAAATGGGGCATGATCTGTGTGTGGAGAGTTTGTGGCACTCCACCAAGACTGAAGCTAAGAGCCCAGAATCCCACTGTGGCCAGTCCTGTCCCCACAGAAGTTACTTGGGGTAGAAATCTAGGCTAGTGAACCTGGAACTGCCCAGCAAGGGAGGAAGTTGAGAGAGCTTTGACATCCAGACCCCAGGAAAACTGCAATCAAAGGGCAATAGAAGGTAAATAATAGGAGGAAATAAAGAAAAAAAAAGATTTGAAATTACCAAAAATCTTAGGAAGAAAAAACCTCAATTAACGATCTCCAGGATAAGCAATCAGTCAAAAACCACTTATTAAACACCTACTATTTGCCAGACACTATACAGTAAATGCAAATACAGATACAAGAAAGGATGTTACAATCTAATGGGAGGAAGACAAAACACAAAAGGAAGCTGAACATGAACATGAGTGCATGGTAGAAAAGTCAGTCAGAGAAGTGCCAAAGTAGTTCAGCCATTTGAAAATGAATGGCCGCTTGTCTGAGCTGGGCTCTCTCCTTAAATGGAAGTTTGGAGTTCATGACCCCACCCTCCAATCAGAGAGGCAGACAGCAGTAATGCGGTAGAGTAGCAAGCTGATGAGATCTTACAGAATTATGAGGTCATCCTAATAATGAGCTTCTTGGGGCATGGTGTCAGAAGAGTTCCAAAATAGTACAGTCAGGTGAAAAATGGGGAGCAAATAAACCAATCCAGAAGATATTAATAAAAGAAGGGAAAACGGCCGGTGAAAAGAGTTCAGGCATCCATGAATAGGTATTACAACAAAGGAAAATGAATCAATACCTGATAAGGCAAATGCCTCTGTGTATTTCCAAGAAAGCATGGAACCACAGCATGCTCTTCCTGAATGGTTTAAAAGAGAAATTTTAACAGTAGAATTAATGGTGTGCACAGTAGAAATAATTGGCAGACTAGAAAAACTTGAATACCTAGTGGCAAGTCTTACTAAAGAAAGAGATGAAAGGATAACTAATTTGGAATGCAAATACATAGAAGTAAAGGACAATCTGGAAGAAGAGAAATGAAAAGCAATCATGTTAAAAGAAAACATGATCTACATACAAGCAAAACATATTGATCTTGAAGACAAGACATGTAAAAACAATTTAAGGATTCTAGGTCTCCCAAGATGATGACAAGTCAAAAACCCTGAATGCAATAATGTTGGAAATAATACAAGAAAACTGTCCAGAATTTCAGAAGACAGAAAACAAAGGGTCAGTTGAAAGAATCCACTGGTCAGGCTCAAGAAAAAAACCTTATGCTGAAAAGTATGCCATATGGTGATTAAATTTAATAATTCCACTAACAACAAATTCTGCAAGTGACCAGGAAAAAGTCCTTCAAATACAAAGAAAAAGAAATTCTAACACTAACACAAGACTCTTCCCAGAAAATACAGTAGGGAATGGAATAGTGTATTATAAAGAGTTAAGGAGTTCAAGTTAGACAGCAAAGTGACTTAACTTGCAAATCTGAGCCTAATGATAAATGAAAAAAAAGATGTATAGCCAACAAAAGGGGGCATTCAAAATATTTTTAGAAAGAAAATTAGACCCAAAGAAATTATTTGCTTCTCAAATACCCCCAGACAGCAGAAATACGAGAATAACAAATGAGTATAGCAAACGACAAAGTAACAAAAGAGAGACCTTTAAGAGATTTCTGTCTAAATGTACATGAGGAGACAAGGGTGAGAGCAGAAGTGAAATGCAAATGATGGCGGAGAAATAGGCCTGAAACATCATGGACTAAAACTTACAATACTCTGACAACAGGAACATTTTTTTCTTTTTTGTGCGACTAAATTTCAGAACAGGAAGACATATAAAAGGAGAGAAGGAAAAGACTATAAAGGGAAATAGACAATATACCCTAATCAAATCTAAAGCTAACAATGAAGGAAAATAAAGTCCTGCAGTCCCTAAGGAAGGAAAGCTGGTAGGAGAATAAGTGAGGAGGCAAAGGGAGGGATTGAAAAGTTTGGGCAAAAGAGAGAAACCTTGTTTCAGTGATGGAAATGGGTACCATTGATGAATTAAGAGAGATTCTTTAATTCGAAATGGAGACCTTACAAGGGGTATGATCTGCAGGGATGCGGTACTTAGAGGGACCACTCATCCTACTTCAGAAGAAGGGGAATCAGAGCTCCTAGGGGTAAGTAACACTCAGAAAAGTGGGAGGGCATGCATCCAGGGAAGAGATTTTCATGCAAATAATTCAAGGGGAAAAATGAACAAGGGTAGGGCAAAGGTCGATAATAAATTACACAGTCAGGGATATAGGAAGATTCCTACCATAGGACAATATACTTTCTATCATCTGCAGGAACTGGTTGTCCTAATCGTGATGCACAACTGAAAAAAAAGGGGGGGCAAGAGGAAATATCATTAAGACAATAACAGAAACTGTTTTGAAGGAGAATCCAAAATAAGTACCTCAAAAGTTTAATTCCATGAGAAATACAGAGAATAAAGAATGACTAAATATGTATAAGGACTATGAATCAAAGATAAAGGTCTAGAAAGACAAAAAGAGAATATAAATAATGAAGAGGAGGAAAACAAAACTTTTCTCAAAAAAGGTGCAGAAAGAAATTTTTAAAGTAATGAACAAAGCAAGTTGCAAGGGATGAGAGAAAGGGGGGTTCTATTTGACTAGTTGTAGGTGGGGGGGAAGGAAAAGATTAAATAAATAGATAAAAGCAAGAAAGAAAAAGGAATTTAAACAAAACCCAAAAACTAAGAAAAGGAGTAACAAATGGGAGGGAGGCCTAGAGAATGAAGGAAAGAGAACCAGCGGGGAAAAGAACTGCCTTAAGATATATTAAGCTTAAATTTCAAAAAAGACATGGCACTATGTTTATATAACATAGGGGAATGTCCTAATTTAAGGGAAAAAATATTAGAAACAAATGGAGGAAAATATAAACCTATATGAAACTTTAAATGTCAATGGATTAAATAATCCAAAAAAATGAAAAAGAATGACAGACTGGATAAGAAGAGAAAAGCCCCACAATCTGTTGCTTATACAAAACACATTTAAAAAAAATAACAACATAAGGAATAAAAATAAGGGACTAGAAAAAAATTACTATACACATTACTATACTTGTATACTATACAAATGAATCAAAAAAAGCAGAAGATGCAATCATGCTATCAGACAAAGAAAAACATTCAGAATCCCCTTTTATAAAGGGGATTAACAATAAAGCTACATTATGCTGAAAGGAAACAGACACCAAACTTACATGCTCCAATTGCCTTAGCAAATGAATTAATTGAGCTACAAGACATAACTCAAATAGCTGGAGGAATATTCAGTGTTATCATATGGACTATGCCAAGGTTACTTACTGCTAAGGTTAACTTACATTACTAATGCTATACCAATAAGATTACCAAAAGGATAAAGAACTTGATAAAATTCACTTGGAAAACCAAGAGACCTAGAATTTCAATGAAAATGATGAAAAGCAATAGGGATACAAGCAGCAGTCATCAAAACCAACTATACTGATATACATCAATAGAACAGACCAGGCAACAAAGAATCAGAAACAGTGGAACTCAATAACTCAGTGTTTGATAGAAGAGAAAATATAAATTACTTAGGAAAGAACTTTTAAAAAGAAAAATCTTTTTATTCTTATTTGATAAAATCTGCTGGGAAAACTGAAAAGTAGTCTGGCAGAAATTAGGATTAGACCAACAAGGTATATAATATTCCACAATACATTCTAAATGGACATATAACCTTAACATTAAAGATCATATTATTAAAAAAAATAGAAAAGAAAGAGAAAAGAAATAGAGCATATACCTCTCACATATATGGGTAGGAGATAGAGTTTTAACCCGACGTGGAAAGAGGCAAATAAAAGATAAAATAAATAGCTCTGAATACATGAAACTGAAAAGTTTCTGCACAGATAAAATTAATGCTCAAGAGGGAAGTGGCCAATAGGAAAAAAAAAGTTTTATATCAAATTTCTCTGATAAGGTTTGATATCCAAAATACAGAAGTAATTAATGCATACATATAGATATGTGTATGTGTATACATGTACATATATGTATATATGTATGTATGACCAAAAGTCTTTCCCCAATAGAAAAGTGGTCAAAGGATATGAACAAAAAGTTTTTAAAAGAAGATTTGCAAACAATTAACCACATGAAATAATGCTCTAAATCACTGCAAATAAGAGAAATGCAAATCAAAACAAGTCAGAGGTCTTACCTCAACTCAGCAAATTGTCAAAGATGACAAAATACATAAATAGTCACTGCTGGAGAAGTTGTGGAAATGGACAGTACACTAGTACTTTGTTAGTGGAGCTGTGAATTGGTACAATGATTTGGGGAAGCAATTTGGAATTATGCTAATAATGTGACTAAAATGCCCTTATCCTTAGACCCATAGATTCCATTACTGGGCTTATTCCCCAAGGAAGCTATTGATAAGAAAGTCTCCATATACATCAAGTATTTATAGCAGAACTTTTTGTGATAGTAAAAGAATTGGAAACAAAATAGATGTCCATAGATTAGGGAATAACAGGGTGCTTGATAAATGTGATGAATACAAAGAAACTTGGAAATACAGATGAAGTAGTGAAGTAAACAGTGAAGAAAACAATATACACAGGTACGTATAAACATTGAAATTTGGGGAACCCAAAAAAAGACCTGGGTGGGATCTAAGAATTCCCTGAAGCCATCTGGCTTCCCCAGAGGATCTCCAACATCAGCCTGACCTCTCCTCTAAGCTTTGGGATGGATAATTTTCTAACCACATAAAACTAGGTTCAATCAATATTAATAAACAGTAAAATATGTTTCCCATGCCTGAACAAAGAAGAGAGGAAAGGGCACCCACACATAATGGAAAAGATGGAAATTTACCAGACAAATTTTAACAAAAACTTTTGTAGTTGGGATCTAAAAATTAGTATTATGACTTAGTAATTTATCCTTCATTCCCATCCCCTTTGGAGGGGGAAGGCAGGGCAATTGGGGTTAAGTGACTTGCCCAAGGTCACACAGCTAGTAAGTACTACTCAAGTATCTGAGGCCAGATTTGAACTCAGGTCCTCCTGGCTCCAGAACCGGTGTTCTATTCAGTGAACCATCTAGCTGCCCCATATTATGGCTTAGTAAGCCACCGATACAATGATACATTTTTTTAATTTGAGTCTATGTATCTTTCTGAGTTCTCTTTTTCAGGAATGATGGCCATTAAAACTAGGTTATCATAGTAAATTGAATTTATAACCATACCTTCAAACTATTGTATCACAAAGTCTTAAACCAAGATTTTAAGGCACCTCCCCTCCTTTATAAAGGTGGGAGGCTACAGGTGCGTTCATGTAGAAAATGTTTTAAATCAGAAACACTATATAGTTTAAGTTTGGCTACCTATTTTCATAGCGCTTGACCTTAGCTTATCTGTGGTCTAAAATCCTTTTTCTGGTTTGCTATTTCCTCAGGAAACTGTTTCTTTTCAAAGGACAAAATATTTTTTATTTGTCAAAAGGGCAAGGGATGAAAAGATAAAAAAACTAGTAACGGCAGTAATACAGTACTGTCCCTGTCAGGCTCCCTCACAATCTCTTCTGAGTGGTAGGTGTGATTTATCTAGGTTTCAATATTGTTCTCCAAGAAAGTTAGAGGTTTTCCAAACCACAGCCACTGGAAACCAAAATAGGAACATTTACTCTTCTCTTTGTTTTACATGAGAAAATCCAGGAGAGAAAAATTTTGTATGCACCTGCAAAATATTTAGATTCATTCTTTCTTCTCCATTCCCCCAAGGCCTCATTTTTCCATCAATATCTTACTGAATTCAAGTTCTGTTTTAACTGTTTTGATTTCTTTTCTGTTTTGTGAAACATCTTTTCATTGTTGATTAACAGTTAAGTGGTGCTGTACCTACCATGTTGGACCAGGATTCAGGGATACCTCAGTTTAAATCCATCCTCATTTGCTTTCATTGTGACTCTGGGAAAATTGCCTAATGTTTTTCTGCCTCAGTTTCCTTATCTGTAAAATTGGGATAATAATAGCACCTACTTCCCAGAGGATCAATTAACGTACAAAGCACTACAGTAAACCTGAGGGTGCTATATATTATTAGTATTATATCAATACTTCTTACTTCCTCAGAGAAGTTCTGAGGGATTCAATGTTCAACAGAATTTTATTTCCTTGACAACAGCTCTTAAACTATTCACAATGAAATCTTTGGGTCACTATTAAAAAGCTTTATTTTCTGGTCTTTTGTTGTTGTTATTATTTCTAATTGCTATTTTAAAAAACAGACCAAGTAAGAATTTATTTAAAATTAGCCTTCCATAGCATAGCGTACAGATTTCAATTCTGTCTGGCAGGTACTTCCAGCAAACAGTTGTTATTTTATAATATCCGGGTAAAGATGGGGGGAGGAAGGAGATTAAAAGATCAAGTTGCTCGGCACTTCCCAACAAGCCAGGCCACAGCTGTAAATCTGAGTTTTAGCAACTGTTCCCTCTGAATACAACAAAGCTTCTGTCTTCCTCCAGGGTTTGCTCGGGTCATCCACATGTGGTGAGGATTAAAGAAGTACTAAAGGTCCATTATAACCTAGAGGTAAACTATTAATTTATATACCAAAGTCTTAGCTCCTGCCACACTGCATCACCTAACACACGATTTTGCAAAATCTTCTTAGAAACATACATGGCATCTTGGGAACTGTAAACAGGTTTAATAAGTTTTTTTTGGTCTTAAAAATCAAACTACAAGGAAGACAGCAATATATTTCAACAATTTTTACTTTCATTTATAAAAGTTTTATTAATGTTTTTTATTTCTCACATTGCAGTCTATTCTCAATGCATTGAACTCTCTCTCGTGATAAAGAAAAACAGTTAATCAAAATTTACTAAAGGACCTCATCTGGCAGCACATGCAACAATTTGCACCCCTCTGTTGAGAGAAGGGTAATATGAGTAAGCATCTGTTCTCTGGGACCAGGATTGGTGATGGCAATTAATCTCAGTTCAGCTGCTTTTCAGCGTTTCATTTTATCTGCATTATTGTCACTGTAAACATTGATTTAGAAAGAAAAAAAAAGCCTTTTCACAAGAGGAAAATAATGTATCTATAATATGGCATAATAGATATCTTGGAATCAGGAAGTCCTGAATGCAAATCCTGTCTCAGATATTCACTCTGTGAGACACAGCACATCACTTAATCTCTCCTAACCTCAGTTTCATGAATAAAATGGGAATTATAATAACACTTAGCACACAGGGTTGTTGTGAAGATCAAATAATATGAGTATGTAAAGCATTATACAAATGTTGACTGTTACTGTTATGGAAGGAACAGCAATTCCTCATACAGTTGTGTCCTCCTCTAAATTTCCCTGGATTCTTCTAGAGAGCTAAACTTCAATTTTGTTTTAAAAGTTAAGATTTCTCCTCTTTTAAGGAAGAGACCATTAAAACGTGAGCCAGCACAGAGAAATAGCTGCACTAAACTCAAATCCAGTATGACTGCTCTCTATTGCTAACGAGAAAAAAAAGTAGAAAGGGAAGGGAATCTCCCTTTAAGCATATAGTTTTTTCTTAAAGTCAATAACTATACCAGAGATGGCACAAGTTGTTGATAGTGGTAAGAGCTCCCATAATGTCATTCCTTGCATATTCTCATGCATCTACCTTGGGTCCAACACTATAGTCAGAAAGACAAGGCTAAGCTAGGCTCTTACCGTCTGGAATTGGTGAGGTTTAGGGGTTCTGGGACCTTGAAATAGCAATACATGGTTCCTGCCCCAATGAATTCAACCCAAGCTTTCTTTCGGCCAAAGACAAGGTTTATTAGAACACTGACAGAAAGTGGGTGCGATTTTTAAAAGCCGCAATGTTGGCTAGACTCTTAAGGAATCTGAGTGCCTTAGTGGAGGCAAGATGGATCTTACACACAAAAAGACTGTGAGAAGGATCTAGGAGTGGCCAAGTAGTCTGGGGTGACTGGGCGGTAACAGAGAAGAGACTGGAAATCCAGGACCTGGACCACATGGCCAAGGCAGAATGAGGTCTAGATAGGATCAAGGGAAGTTTATGAGAATGAGAGGCTGGGGAGGGGGAGGTGTTGTTTCCAGGATCTGTACCCCATCAGAATCATCTTTTCTTTTCATACAAACACAGAATAAGTACAATAACAAAACAGAGTTTCCATAGATTGGCATCATGCTATGAATCTATACATTTCTACCTAGAACATGTGATGACTAAAAAAAAAAACCTGAAACTTAAACCAGTTCAATTATAATGTCATAGCACATGGAATTTCAAAGCTAGGTGAGTCTGCCTAAATACATCTGAGGAAGGAACCTTGTACCAGATCAGTGGCAAATTTCTAGAAATAAGCTCCTCCTTGGGATCTTCAGATTATAGATCTAATACTTAAAGGGACTCGATAGATCATGAGGTACAACCCTCTTATTTAAGATAGGAAAATTGAAGCTGAGAGAAAAGTTTAGTGACTTGTCCAGGGTGACACAAGTATCTCAGGTGGGATTTGAATCAAGGTCTTCCTGACTCAAAGTCCAGAGATCTAGCCATTATTCCACGGTTTCATTTAGAGTTGGTTACTGGGGTTTGAGGGGGAAAATCTGTCTCTCTCTTAGTCCTCCAAAGCGGATTAGGAGTCCTACTCATTGACTTCCCCCAGGACTCTTGCTGCCAAATGCTACAGGATGAGGTTTATAGAATAAATGGCAAAACCACATAAGATTGCTGTGCCAAATTAACAGACTAGTAGTTTCTCTAAATCACCAAGACTTCAGTCTTCTGCTTTCCAGAAAAATTTACGTGCAGCTCTGAATCTGCAATGGAAACTTGTCCCTTTCTGGAGTTTTACCTGGTTAAAGGTCCAGACCCTAGAAAGAAATGGAACGCTGTCTTCATTTTAAAGAAGTTTTGTTTTTTTTTTTTTACACCTAAAAGTGTCTCTTGTTCCAAATAACACTTTATTGGTAAGCTAATACACAGTTTTACGAATCTGCCATTTCAGTTTTTGTGCCATCACTCTCTCAGCGATGATGAAGCTCAGCTGTATTTGCTGTAAAAGGAAATGGACAGAGTGGTGTTCATCATCAGCTTATTCAAGCGAGATACAGTAGCTTTCAGCATAAAGGAATGTATATCAACCCTCTGGCTAAGGAGTTGGAAGAGATAATGGAGATGGATGCCTGTGGGTAAAGAAAGAAATCTCCTTTAAAAATAGTTGCTCTCTACCTCATTCTAAAGGAAAAGAAAAAATTGAAACCTTGTAAGAGATGAGAAGAGAACAAGAACACTGAGCAGAGGATGCCAGGAACTCCAGCAGTATCAAGACAAAAAGCTTTAGCACAGGATAATGAGAAAGCAGAGATCATGTGAAGAGGCAGGGAAGAATTGCCACACAAACAACTTCAGCCATAGTGCTGATGGGAAAAAGGAAAGAAAGACACTGTGAATTTGATATTGGCACTCTCTCTGCTTCAGAGACAGAACCCAGTGAATTCAACTCATTTATGCTCTGCCTATATTTCTATTCTCCTATTCTATGTAGAGATAAATCTGCTTTACCAATTTTTTTTCTTTAAAAGTTTGTTTTTCTGACTCAACATTTGTTCTCAAAGAAACCAGTTTCTCTATGACCATGTGGTTATTCCATTACAGTACTAAAGTCCTAGAGTCAAATGCTGCCAGGGAGAGGTGGGGTCTGGGAGGGTACTGACAAATGGGTGATAAAGTATCCTTGGAGGTGGGAGGGAGAGAGGCACAAAGACTTACAGAGATTGAAATTTCAAAGTAGTGGGAATGTTCTTAGCATGGAGGTTCAGAACTAGACTGAAAAGAGATTTTGTAAACATTTTTATAGTTTCCCCAAAGTAGATAGAACAAATGACTCTAGAACAATAATTAGACCCTATTCACCTAAGGCCATCCTGGGGAGGACAGGGCTATAAGCAGGCCACAGTGAGCTTTTTTGAGGCAGTTGCACCAAAAGTGATGCATAAAACTAATTATTTTCAGGCTGAACTTTTTTATAAATATTGAACTTCTCTATGAGATGGCAGAGACAGAGGCAGAGACATTTTCATAACTGCTGAAACATTATAAACATCTTGGAGCAAGAAATATGAGACTTTAGATTCATAGTTTATAAATTCCCAAAGGCAGAAAAAGAACAAGTGAACCCAGACAAAAAGAAACCTACAAAGCCACAATTTAGCCTAAGACAATTCCTGCAGGAGAAAGGGCGGAGTTATCTCTTCTGAGGCAGGTTGCATTAGAAAACTCCTCCCCCTTTGGGGTGTTGCTAAGGGCAACCAACTAGAGAGAGTTATAACCAATGGGTGAGTATCCGCTAAGAGGGGTGACAAGTTCTCCAGCTCAACAACCCTTCACCTTTTTACTCCACACATTGCTTAGAATATATGCCTACTATTAGAAAGCAATAGAAATGTAAGTCTACAAGCTTCTAGAAGGTAAAATTTTATAGCCTTCTCATCATAAACAGCATGCCTAGCACAAGAATCCTGAAAGACTCTTACAAAAGCATTCCAGGTCAAATGTATAGGCTGACCATATTTAATACTAAATTATCAAAAGGAACTGTTTCTTTCAGAAATCCTTAGGATTTTGTAATACGTGAAAACAATAAATTAAGTGTGGTATCTTTGATCTGAGGTGATGGCTTTTCTGAGACACAAACAGTGAACCTCTGAAGTTTAAGCCTATAAAATGGTGATGGTTCATTAAAATCCCCTGCAGTGATAATTGAGCTCTGAGCCCCACAGAGCATTCCTCCATAGCAGCATATAAAAAGCCCTAGGGCATCATTTACATATTACTTGCAAAAGAAGGTCAAAGCCTTTTTTTCCCTCCACTTTCTGGTAGGGCTCCACATCAAAAGCTGTTTTTGATAAATGGAAAAGGAAAAAGTCTTTGCCTCAGCCTGTATCCCACAGACTATCTGCTTCAGCTGCACGCTTGGGAAGCTTTTGTTTACCTAAATCTTTCAGCTGGGCTCTGTCACAATGATACCCCTTCTAAAAGGAGGGTTTCTTCTACTCAGAAGCAATCACTAGGCCTGATATTTTGAACTTTTGTGGTCTTGGGTTAGCTACTCTATATTTTCTTCCTCAGAAAGACACCTCCAACCTCTGGCTATATCTTGCAGCTTGAAGAACTTAATAATTGTTCCAAGGCTGACGGTCTATTAAATTATCCAGCCCTCTTCGGCCCTAAAAGTCCTGCTTTCTGTCCTTGGTTATTTCCATTTTTCAGTCCTTGCCCCTCCCCCAGAGACGAAATTTGGGGTAGCTGAGGGAGAGAAATTTACATCAGTCAGTCATGCAACAATAGATGCAGCTCTGATGGCAGCGTGAGAAAACTAAAACTTTAAATTAAAAAAAGGGTTGGGAATTCTCACTTGCAGAAAGTTATTCAGCGTATTCCTAAGACACTCAGAGCTGACTCTCCAAGATGCATTGATTTTGTTTCTGCAAAAGTTTTTCCATTTTATATGACCAGAATTAGCTCCCTCCAGGTAATTCAATCTATACTCTAGTTAAGAATCCTCCTTCTATAAAGGTATGACCTTTAATATTCAGGTTGCATACACATTTTGTAAATTGTGTAAGATGATAGTTTAAATCTAAGCCATGTTGCTTTCTAATTTTTGTCAAATTAGGGAATTCTTCCCCAAGTAATTTATGTTCTTGAGTTTATTGCGCCATATAAAAAGTTGGAGAGACACAGTTTCTGAGTAATTAGTTATTTTATTAACGATGCCAGCATATTATTAATGAAAGGATGGTCATTTGCCCATCTCTCTTAGACCAAAGACCCCTCATGGAACCCACTCAATGCTTATATGTCCTTGGAAGAGTGGATGTTCCTGAGGGTAGAAATCAACTCATTGGTTAATAATTAATAAGCGAATGAATATTATAATGAGAGGTAGACCTATTCTAATGAGGGTCTGGGGTATATGACTTCAATCACTCAGTTTTGATCAAAGAGAATTATTTGTATTCATATCACCCATCTGACAAAAGGGAGAATCCACATCCCAGCCCTGAATAAAACATAATGAGCCTGA
Organism: Trichosurus vulpecula; assembly: GCF_011100635.1. Classification (NCBI taxonomy): domain Eukaryota; kingdom Metazoa; phylum Chordata; class Mammalia; order Diprotodontia; family Phalangeridae; genus Trichosurus; species Trichosurus vulpecula. The sequence continues at coordinate 477,804,015 of NC_050573.1, forward strand.
ATCCATCAATTCACCTAACTTCACCTTTTGAACAGATCTGAGTTCTTTCTCTCAGTTATCAGTCCTGTACTTCAAAGTCTGCCTGAATATTCTACAAAGGCTGTTTATAAATGAGGAAGCAGAAAAGGACCAATTGAATTGGTCCTAATTCAATCATTAATTATCAAATACAAAAGAAATAATAATTTTATTATCAAACACTGCAAATGTTAATTGCTCTTCATTCTTATCTTTTTTCCTCCAATATCTGCCATTACAATGTGAGCTCCTTAAGAGCTTTTGTCTTTCTTTTTATCCCCAGTGCTTAACAAAGGATAAAATTTTAATAAATGCTTGTTGATAGACTGACTGAGAATTTGGACCTTTGTTTCCTCCGAATGAATTATTATTTTCTTTGCATCTATAAACTATCTCCTTGGTGATTTTATTGGCATGATACTAAATCTGTATATTAAGTTGGAGAATATTGTCATTTTTATCATAAACTTATGGCCCAAAAATAAGCACTGAATATCCCTCCAAATATTTGTCATTCTTTATTCCTTTGAGAAATATTTTGTAACTACATCTGTATAAGTCTTCAGTGCAACTTGGTAGTTTGACTAACTCCCAGAATTTTATTCATTTTGTGGCTATTTTGAATGGGATTTCCTTTTCTTTTATGTCCTCCTAGTTTTGTTATTGCAATATAAAAATCATTATTTTGCTGGTTATCAAATATGTTTCTTTCTTGAGCCTCTTGTTGCTAATTGCATATCTGCTGATACATAAACCACTATATTATCAGAAAAGAAAGATAATTTTGTCTCCTTTTTGCCTATGTTTACAACTTTAGCATTTCTTGAACTGTGTCAAATGACAGTAGGAAAAGAAGGCACCCTAGCATCCTTTGAGATGTATTGGTAATTACGGTGGGACTTTTATTACTGTTTCCTCTTTTGGAGCACTTAGGTAATCAAGTGCCCTTTGATGAGTCTGGCCTTTGTTTCTTTGATTAAATTGGGAGTCTTTGATGACCTGCTTAAGTCAAAGGAAAGCCTAGTTCACATAGGTTTGGGTCACATGGTTGTGATGCCCTTTGGCCCTGAACAGGGTATATAAACTCAGAGGTTAGTGTTTTGTTTGGGGCTCTCACTCACTGGAAGAATGTTGTATGATTTGACCAGATGAGACTCTGGGTAGACGCTGGAGCCCCGCCAGCTTTGAAAACCCAGATGTTGGTGCCTCTCTCTCTGGTAACTATGCAATTCTTTGGTCAGACAGCCACAGTAGCAGCAAGCCGCATTGTTGCTACATGATAATAACTAGAAAAGCTTCTAATGTTTGCCATTTTTAATAATGTTATCTTTTAGTTTTAGATATCTACGGCCAACCAAGTTGGAAAATGGCTCTTCTGTGTATATCCTTTATAGGATTCTTAGCATAAATGGATGTTATACTTTGTCAAAAAGTTTTTCTTCATCATTTATATGATCATATGGTTTTGAAGGTGTTTGTTTCTAATATGATGTTATATTTATTGTGTTCCTAATGTATCCCTGGTATAAATCCAACTTAATTATAGTAAATGTTCAAAAAATATATATTGCTATAACCATTTTAAAATTTTATTTTAAACAATTGAATCAATATTTATTATTTCTATTAGTCTATATTTCTCTTTCTTTTTTTAATCTGACAGAAAATTGTTAATACCAAATATCATGTTATTTGCCACCACCCTAATGATCCTAGTAATGTCAGAATTTCAGTAATTTTCTTACCTTACTACTCTTAGGATATTTACTCTCTGATTAGGTTGAACTGAATCCCCACACGGGATATTATCTTATAAAGGCACCCAGCTTAAGCTAGATCTAAATTCCCAATGTCACTGCTCCCTTCCATTGGGATTCATGGCATGAAGGACAAAACAGCCAGAATGAAGTGGTTTTCCTTGTCTGAATTGCCAAGGGTGACTGGGTATCATGACCAGGCCTAGCAACCTCACACTACCTCTTCCCCTTTTCTCCTAAAATCTAAGAACTTTTTACTGTGAGTCTGTTGGGAGGACATCCCCCAGGTAGCAGGTTTGCTACCTTGTTATCTCAATTAAAGATGTTTTATTCCTCAACTCATAAATGATTTATTTCAGGACTTGACAAATCCTTCTTGGGCATGGGTACCAGAACTATATTTGTCTCATAAAAGGAGTTTGGTAGAATGTTTTCTTTCTCGATTTTTGAGAATAAGTTGGATAGTGTAGATATTAATTGCTCTTTAAAAGTTTGCTAGAATTGGCCAGCAAATCCACATGAATCAGGGGAATTTTTTTAAAAGTCTTTCAGGTTTTTTTTTTTTTAAATCAACTCTACAGTCACCTTGGTTTCTAATTTAGCAATTTCTCCTCTGATTTAAAAACAAATCTTTTTGTGCTTATTTTGTCGATTTCTGATTTTTTAATTGCATAGTCAGTTTATTATCCCTCTCTTATTCTATTTTGTTTAAGTGCCAGAGATATGCTTTTCTATCGGAAGAATGCTTTAAGCTACATATGAGAAATTTCAATCTCATCATTAATATTCTCTTTTGCATAATTGTTAATTGTTTCTATGATTTTTTTGACCCTCTCATTAAATTGTATTTCATTACTAAATTATCTATTTATTATTATTCTCTATCTTTTGCTTAAATTCCTTCAAATGATTGCTATTTTTATTATATTATGGTCTATAAAAATTATCTAGTATTTCTGCTTTTTAATACATAATTTTTCTGTACCCTCTTCACAGGGCAGCTAGGTGGTGCAGTGGATAGACTTCCTGGTCAGGAATCAGGAACAGTCATCTTCCTGAGTTCAAATTTGGCTTCAGACACTTACTATGTATGACCCTGGGCAAGTCATTTAACCCTGTTTGCATCAGTTTCCTCATCTGTAAAATGAGCTAGAGAAGGAAATGTCAAACCACTCCAGCATCTTTGCCAAGAAAACCCTGATGTGTTCATAAAGAATCAGACATGACTGAAAAAATGACTGAATAACACCTTCTCACATGGTCTTTTTCTATAAAGCATGAAATTCTGCTCTGCGGCTCCATCATGGTATAGTGATTTCCTTGGGCCCTCAAAGATTATGCAAGCAGAGCCTACCCTGTAGCAGTTTTTACCTTACTGGTGAGAATTTAAATATGGCCCCATCAATGGACTGAGAAGTGTCCCTTACTTGAGAGACAGAGAAGGTGAATACCTCAACCCCTTTGGGCTAAGTGGCAGCCATTGTTGTCACACTAGTTTTAAATGAAACCAGAAGGAAGTTGCAGTTAAATGAAAGTATGGTTCAGAGATATTTCTTAGTGAAGCAGAGTGGGTTTCATTATTTATCCAAAGGCAACATAAAACATCATTTCACTGGGTATTTGGTCATCACATATTGAAGTACTGTTATATTTGTAAAAAGGTCAGCATGAAAATTATTAGTTTTGTGCACCACTGCTGGTTACTAACAATGAAGAGATAGAGAAATTACATGAAGAAAGTGACAAGATCAACATACACTTTGATACTTGATGATTTTCACGAAAAGATGGAGAAAAGGTAAGAATGAGAAAAAATATATGGGAATACTTTGGGGAGAAAGAATGAGAAAGGCTAAAGATTTATGAACTACACAGCAGCCATGTGCCTTTATATTATGAACACTTTTTTCAAGAAAAGAACTGGTAGATGCTGAATGTGTCAAGTACCAAATAACATTGCAAAAAGTGAAATAGATTATATTTTAACAGTCAGGAAAAGACTTGTCACTGATGTGAATTATGCCTGTACAAGTCAACTTGTCAGTGCTAAGATCAGAATTAGTAAACAAGAAGAAGAAAGAATCACAATAAGAAAAAAATATAATATGTAACTAAAACAACTCTATCCTGAACTAAACAATTACAAATAAAAAATTGGAAATGGACAACAAAAATTATTGACATTGATTATAATAATTTTGTGCAAACATTTAACTGATGTAAATTAAATGCTACAAGGAAAACAGACAAGCCTTAAATGCACTTTAGTCAGCAGACACTTACTACCAAAACGGAGAGTTATGGATGCCAAAGACAACACTGCTAGTGCTAGTTAAAGACAGAGTTAAACAAGAGGAAGAGAATATGCTGGATTGACTTTAGGGAACTATAAAGCCCTTTTAATGACCACAAGGTTCCCATAAAGCAAAGGCCCATATTTTACTGCTAACATTTTACTGGCATTGCAGCAAGACTTGGCATACAAAACAGTTTCTGAAGAATTAAAAATGAAATATCACATAGAAGGCAACAAAAAGGTGTATAGTAGGTGTGAATAGGCTATGACATATAGCCAATGAGAAATTCTGAAGAATAGGAATAAAAATTATTATCAAGGAATTGCATGATAGGAAGAAAAGATGGGCTAGTCATTTAGTGAGATCAAGGTTTGACAAGTAGACAGCTAGTACGTTTCACCAGTACCCTTATAATATCTAGAGAAAGTAATCAAGGTGTCCAGCACATCGTGTAGTCCTCTTGTATTGAACTTATGGGAAGATAATATTAAAAACTGCACTGGATTTGAAAACCATGCAGTACTGAGAAATATCTAAATTCTTTAATATTCCCATATGGAAAATCCCATAAGTCCTTCACCTCTAAATTCTCTACCAGTTTGTTTAGTTCTGTATTTTCCTTTGTGTTGAGCTTTCTTAAATTTGTCTCAAATTCTTTTATTTGTTAAATTTGTCCCAATTCTGAGGGAGGAACAATAAAGCTTCCTGTGATTATTATGCTACTGTCTTTTGTGTTTTTAAAATTTAGATAACTTTTTCTTTATGAATTTAAATGCTATGCCAATTAGTACAGATAAATTTCACTGTCCATGTTATCATTATACAGATTTTCTGTTTATGACTCTTGATATCGTGAATTCTTATTTTTCCTTTATATGACAGCGTGGAGGGATGGTGTAGTGGATAGAAAGCCAGCCGGGAAGACCTAGGTTCAAATACTCTTCAAAGACATACTAGCTGTGTGACTCTGATCAAGTAATATCACCTCTCAGTGCTCTTGGCAATGTGCTAAAAGTATAAATTGCAGAGAAGGTCCTGACCTGCATCGGTAAAAGGAGTTCCCTTATCTGGGAATTCCTAATACCAATTAAATCTCAAGTTTAGTCTCTGCTATTCCTGGTAGCACGATTATGACTCTTCCTTTTTTTTTTTTTTTACTAACCTGATGTATTATAAATTTTGTTTCAGATTAAGTTTCATTCTATACATTACTTTTTAAATGTTTTTTTTTTGGTATGTATCACATTCTTCAAAGGATTGAATTTTTGTCAGTAAAACAGGAAGCATTCAGAGGCTAGCTAAGCTTTCAGACTTTATAATCTAATCTGAATGTCAGGGCCACATGACAAGAGATGTTAAGAGTAAAATTAGGGAAGTCTGAAGGGAAAGCTTGTGATGGGAATAGAGCCTGCTCCCCAGCTTCCTCCTCCTTTTTTCCCCATTCTTGCGCTTTGTAAGTCTCCTGTTTCCACTAGATAGCCTAGACATTCACTTCAGGAATGGACCTTTTCAATTAATTGCATTACAAAAGTAATCTGATATTTAGTTACTCCCTAGATACTTCCTACTTTGTCTGCAAAGAATCACTTTTTTTAAGGGCATGTGATACTTTGTATATGTGTGTGCTCTTTTCTTCATATTGTAATGTTTATCTTCATACTTTGGTTTCTCTTTGCAGTTCAGATGATTTTTCATTTAGTTCTTAGGATCCTGTCTGTTGGTCTACCTGTTTGTCAGCTGGGCTTTTACTGAAACTTCCTTGATAGCTTTGGTTTTTCCACCTTTTAGTTATATCCTCCATCATGCAATCTTTGGATCTTCCCTCCTCATGGATGGCACAGACCCCTGAGTCCCGACAACACTGGATCAGACTATTTGTTTGGAGGAAGTAGTATCCACTGGTCCTAGTCCTTGACCTGGGTAACTTCTGGGATGAAAGACTGGTCCCAGCTGGGATTCTATACCCCTTTCCCTCAGGCCCAATGCAACAACTTGTACATCCCCATTTTCCTTCCTCTATTCTCCTTACCTTCAAATGGGTAGTCAGTATTTACATCTTCTGCTTCTACTGGGATGGGGGAGGCAAGGATATTCATAACTTCAATGAAATGGTTTCTTGCCCTGAGTAAACTTCAGGTTGGGTATAGGACCCATATCAACTGAGTTTTCAAGTCTAAAAAGCTATCTATGCCAGGACACTTTCAGCCTACCTGATTCTAGCCTCAGCCCTTTTCCTTTCCTTCAAATGGTTGGGCAGAGTCAGCATCTGCCATTACATCAAACAGGGCAGTTGTTAGGACAGAATCACTATAGCCACAGGGGTCCTTGTGCTTGGCACAGACCCCTGGCACAAACATGCAACTTAATTTGTGTAATGTCATGGATGGCTGTAGTAATGGTTGGGGTTTGGAGTGGTATGTGAATATGGTTAAGAATCATAATTCTCCAGTGTTAATTCATAAGATTTTTATCTTCCCTAGACTGATCTATATTATCATGTGGATTTAGTACTAATTGTTCTGCATATAGCAAAGAATTCCTTTGATGGGTGAAGTGTGAAAGAGGATTTCAGAGAGCACCATTTTACCTTTTTGTTGGTCACAAGATCAGAGATTGTCTTTTCTTTTAAGGAGTTCCAAGAGACTTACTCATAGACACAGTCTCTGAACTGCTTGTGAGTTATTTGGCAATTTTACCTTAATTCAAAGAAAGAGAAAATAAGTTCAGAGAGTAAAAGTGATTTGGTAGAGGAATATAAGGAGTGTGAAGAGAACCCTGCAAAATAATTCTTGTTTCAGTGTTTTGGGATTGACTAGACAATCTGCAGTTGTATCTATTAATGAAACGTAGGCTAAGGCCTATGGAGTCTGTACCATTACTTAGAATGCTTTTCTGTTATGTTAATAAACTTTAGGCCAGAAGATTTTAAAAGACTGGTGGACAGAGTATGGGAATATTAGGGCATAGGGTGACTATATCCCAGATCATGTTAGGAAATCTGTTGGCATTTTATTTTCTGGATGTGGAGAAAAGGACTTACGCTATCTACCTCAGCACTGCTGTAGCTTGGCTTCATAGATAGAGAGCATGAGCAGGAATCAAACAGAATCACACTCAACAAATGTGTACAGATAGGTGAAACAGTAAGGCAAAAATAGCAACGTAGATGATAACTGTCAAAATGCCTATGTAGTTCTGTATTAAAAAGTATGAGAGACTCTCCATAAAGAAGGTAAAAGAAGAATAACATTTATTCAGACACCAGAAAATCATAGCCCATAACCAAATGCTCAGCTCCCACAGCCAGTCAGTCCACTTAATCATAACAGCAAGGAACCCAAAACATTAAATACAGAATATCACAACATGGAGCCTCACCATCCTGAAACCTCTCTGACCCCCTGCTGGGGTTTTCCCAAAACAAACTCACAGTACAACCAAGTCAGCCTCTTCAGTTCTAACAATCACGAGGGCAGCCAATAGCAGCCACCAGCAGCCATAACATCTTTCTCTGTCTCTGTCTCTCTCTGTCTCTCTGTCTCTCTCTGTCTCTCTCTCTCTCTCAGCATTTTCTGTGATATAACTTCCTTTTCCTGTCAGGAAACTCCTCCCATCATGCAACTTAGGCCTCCTGTGATGCAAGCAGGTCACACGGCCCATCAATGGGTAGGAAAGATCTTCAAATCAAAATTGCTAATAGGGCCCCCCAGCAATCATCGAATCCTCCCCTATAGGATCTCCCCAGAATAGAAGAACAAGATTAAAGTACAATTGAATGTAGACAATGTTAAGATATTTCTAAGTCAGTATGCCACTTGTAGGGATCTTTACATAAAAGTTTAGTGCTCCCCATTTCTATTTGAGTCTGACACCCTTGACCTGGCCCAACCCTCCTACCTGACACATCTGCTTGAAGACTTCAAGTGACAGAGTAGAGGTGCTGAACAAGTGGCCTGTAGGTACATGCACCACTTCCAAGTGCAGTCTGACCCAGATTAAAATGTTACTGGGAAATGTTTCACAAAATAAATAAAAACACAATAAAGCATAAAAAATATAATATTTTAAAATTAAGTGGCCCCATTTCTAGTTGAGTTTGATACCACTGTGATTAGAAGACTTTTTACTTTTCAAATTCAGCTCACCCCATTTTTGGATGGCTTTAACTGTTGGAAAAATCCTTCCTTACAGGAAGATTAGCTCAGAGGGGAGGAGCACTGGACTTGACCTCAGAAAGCGCGAAGTTCAAATTCTGCCTGAGACACTTAGTAACTGTGATCCTGCACAAGATATTTTACCAAAAAAATTATTTTATAGAGCTAGAAAAAATAATAACAAAATTCATCTGGAAGAACAAAAGGTCCAGAATATCAAGGGAATTAATGAAAAGAAATGCCAGGGAAGGTGGCCTAGCCATATTTGATTTTAAATTGTATTACAAAGCAGCAAGCATCAAAACTACTCCGTACTGGCTAAGAAATAGAGGGGGTAGATCAGTGGAATAGGTTAGGTACACAAGACACAGTAGTCAATGATTATAGTAATCTACTGTTTGATAAACCCAAAGACCCCAGCTTCCTGGGATAAGAACTCACTATTTGACAAAAACTGCTGGGAAAACTGGAAAATAGTATGGCAGAAACTAGGCATAGACCAATGTCCGACACTGTTTACCAAAATAAAATCCAAATGGGTACATGATTTAGATATAAAGACTGATACTATAAACAAATTAGGGGAGCAATGAATAGTTTATCTGTCAGGCTTATGGAGAATGGAGGAATTTATGACCAAACAAGAGATAGAGAACAATATGAAATGCAAAATGGATAATTTTGATTACATTAAATTGAAAAGTTTTTGCACAAACAAAGCCAGTGCAACCAAGATTAGGAGGGAAGCAGAACACCGAGAAAGAATTTTTAAAACTAGTGTCTCTGATAAAGGCCTCATTTCTAAAATATATAGAGAACTGAATCAAATTTACAAGAATACAAGCCATTCTGCAATTGATAAATGGTCAAAGGATATGAACAGGCAGTTTTCAGAGAAAGAAATTAAAGCTATCTATAGTCATATGAAAAAATGCTCTAAATCACTAATGATTAGAGAAATGGAAATTAAAAAATCTCTTAGGTACCACATCACACCTATCAGATTGGCTAACATGACAAAACAGGAAAATGATAAATGTTGGAGAAGAAGTAGGAAAATTGGAACACTAATTCATTGTTGGTGGAACTGTAAACTGATCCAAGTGTTCTGGGAATCAATTTGGAACTATGCCCAAAGGGCTATAAAAATGTGACCCAGCAATGCCACTTCTAGGGCTGTATCCCAAAGAGATCATAAAAATGGGGAAAGGACCCACATGTACAAAAATATTTATGGCAGCTCTCTTTGTGGTGGCCAAGAACAGGAAAGTGAGGGGAAGCCCATCAATTGGGAAATGGCTGAAAAAGTTGTGGCATATGAATGTAATGGAATACTATTGTGCTATAAGAAATGATGAGCAGGCTGACTTCAGAAAAACCTGGAAAGACTTATATGAACTGATGCTGAGTGAAGTGAACAAAACCAGGAGAACACTGTACATAGTAACAACCACAGTGTGTGATGACTGACTTTGATAGACGTAGCTCTTCTCAGTAATACAAGGACCTAAAACAATTCCAAAAGACTCATGATGAAAAATGCCATCCATATCCAGAAAAAGAAATACGGAGTCTGAATGCAGATCAAAGCAGACTATTTTCTTTTTTGTTTCTTTATTTTATGTTTTTCTTTTTCTTGGTTACTCCCATTTGTTCTAATTCTCCTATTAAACATGATTAATGTGAAAATATGTTTAATAGGAATATATATGTAGAGCCTATATCGGATTGCATAACATTTTCGGGAGTGGGAGAGGAGGAAGAGGGAGAAAATTTAAAACTTACAGAAGTGAATGTTGAAAACTAAAAATAAATAAATTAACTTATTTTTAAAAATTTTCCCTTGCACTGATCTGAAATCTCCCCTCAGGAACTTTTTCTATCCATCGTTCCTAATTCTACCCCCTGGACCTAAAGAGGATAAATCTAATCCCTGAATGTTTAAGAAAGATATTTATAATGTCCCTATAAGTCTTTTTTTATCTGTACTAAATACAGCCAGTTCCTTTAACTGATCATCATGGCCATGGTTTTAATTCCCTTCACCACCCTATATAATCTTCTTTGAAGGCATTTCGCTTCATCAATATTCTTCCTGTCCTAGAACTAAACTCAAAAGTTCAAAATATCTGACCAATGGAAAACACACACACACACACACACACACACACACACGCACACAGAGAGAGTGCACTAATTGCATTTTTTTGGTAACCACCTCACACTGGGTGGTTACTTGTTATCTTCAGGATCAAATAGAAAGTACTCTGTTTGCCATTTAAAGCCCTTTACAACCTGACGCCTTTCCAGGCTTCTTACATTTATGCAACAATCCAGTGACACTGGTCTCTTTGCCGTTCCTTGCACACAACATTCCATCTCCTTAGTCCAAGTCCGAATAGCTTGCCTTCCTTACCTAATGGCTTCCTTCACCCACTAGAAGCTACTGGCTTCCCAGGCTTCCTTCAAAACTCAGCTCAAATCCCACCTTCCTTGAGAGGCCTCTTCTGGTTCCCTACCCCTACCTCCACCTCATTAATAGGCAGCTAGGTGGTACAGTGGATAGCGCTCCAGGCCTAGAGTAAGCAAGACCTGGGTTCAAATCAGTTTTGAGACACTGGCTGTGAGACCCTGAGCAAGTCACTTAACCCTGTTTGCCTCAGTTTCCTCAAACGTAAAATGAGTTGGAGAAGAAAATGGCAAACCTCCCCCGCCCCTCCCCAGTATCTTTGCCAAGAAAACTCCAAATGGGGTCACAAAGAACCTGATAAGCCTGAAAAACAGCTGAACAACAGCAAACCTCACTGCCAGCTAGGGCCTTTCTTCTGAGATTACATTCCATCGACTCTGTATCTTGTACATACACGGTTGTTCACCTGTTGTCTACCCCATCAAGTATTGTTTTTGCCTTGCTTTATATGTCCAGTGCTTACTTAGCATGATGTCTAGCATATAGTAAATATTTAATAAATGCTTGTTGACTTACTGAATAACCTAAGGATCTGTCTTCAGACACTCCCTTGGTAATGGCTTCAACTCCCAGTTCCAGATAGATAACCAATTAAATGGAAATATCTTAAATATCTGAGAGAGACAGGGGTGGAGAGACAGTGAGAGAGACTGAGAGACAAGAGACCGATTGACAGAGCATATTAAGTGTTTACTCTGTGCCAGACACTATTCAAGCGACAAAAATATAAGCAAGATGGTTAATCCCTGCCCTCGGGGATTGGACATTCCTATAGATAAGGGCAGACAACACATAAAAGGGAGCTTCCAATGAGGTGGCTAAAAAGCTGGATGAAGGCCTTGTTCTGGGCAAGACAGGTGAAGGCCCACCTATCAAAACCCAAGGTGGTTCTAGGCAAAGGTTCATGAGTGGAAGAGGTCAGGATGATGGCATGGTATGGAAGTGGAAAAGAAGTGCTCTTCTGAGATCCAGACACATATCATCAACTGATGACTTAATCTAGATCTTCAAATAGCAACCTGACAATCCTTTCAGATTATTTGAACCCCAATAAGATCCAAAGCCTGAACTAATCATCCAAACTGCTTTGCTCTATTCTAAAAATGACCCTTTCTGTGTCAGCAACTTCAAAGACCAGATAAGATTGACAAGGGGTATCTTTCCTGTTGGTGACAGGATGTCTGTAACCAGAACAGTGGGATTTGTCTTATCTTGATATTCTGGGGACATTTGCATCTTCGGATCATAATCTCTAAATGACACTACCTTGTCAATTGTCTTGTTCAACTAAGAAACTTCCTTTCTTATGATATGGAGATCATAAAATTGAGTAACACAGACATGCTGAGCTGGGACTAAAAATGTATTTAAACCTTCTCATTCTTTTGTTCAGACAGTCAGAACTTATGCTGTGGCTCCTTATACGTACAAGTAAGCTAGCTTTCAGGGAATAAACAATTTGAATTTACACATCACCTAGCTTGTTTGCCTCCTTTAACCAAACTTTCAGGTTGACAACCTTAAACTCAAATGTCCCAAATTGAGCTTATTCTTCGCCCCCTTTGAGAGGATTAATATTTCCCTCCCCTCACAGACAACAGGTAGAGGCCTAGGCTCCTTCTCCTTCCCCAATCCTTAGCGATTAGCTTTCCTTAAAAGGAGACAAAGCTCTTTTGCCCTCAGTAACTGATTGGCTCAGGCTTCTCTCATGCAGTTTTCTTGGTCACCTGAAGGTATAAAAAGTCCCCACCACAGACAGTTAGAGTCCCTCAGCCTTGGTGGATCTCTGAACATCATGTGAGTCATGATGCCTTTCACTATATGCTTCAGTGATGCCCAGACGAGTTTTCACATGAAGATGAGGGGGGCCTCTGCAGAGAAATTCTAAACAGGAAATATCTGTGTGGAATATGATCCCTGCAGCTCTAAGAGAGGGCAGCAAGTGGGGAGGAAATTTTCTTTCTTCTTCATCAGCCATGGTATCTTATCTTGGAGCTATTCAACAAGTAGCAGACATTGTATCTAAAACCTAGCAGTGAAACACACTCTCTAGTGAGAGAAATTGCTATTTTACTATTGTATTCATAACCAATTGTTAAATTATGATCCAGGCTTTTCTCCTTAATTTCCTCATTTAAGACCCAACCCCTGTAAAAAGTTCATCTCTGAAGGAAATGACTGATTGATGAGATTGTCCTAGCCCTCAAGGAACATGCTTTTCAATCTTGGGCAGGACCCCCCCCCCCAACCAGGAGACCTTATTTCTGTACAAAGCATAAATAGAATCCAGTCTGGGCAAGTTCTTACCGGGAGGAGAAGAGACCCTGTCCTTATACCCCTCCCTTAGAGTTTAGGATGATCCAGCTCATGAAAAGAAAACCAACCAAAGTGGTCTCAGTGGAGATAGATTCCCCTGTCCAGAATGCTGGAAGCAGCTGAGTCTCATGATTAAGCTATGTTCTCAGCAGGTGGAACTGAAGATTTCTAGCCTACCTCCTCATTAAATGTCTACCAATCAGGGTTGATTTTCACTTGTCAAGAGCATTCTCTTTTACAAAAGCATTTAAGGCATTCAGTGCCTCCATTAGTTGACTTTGGTTGCCATTGACCATCAACATGTGGATTGCTAGCTAGTCTAATTAATAAATTGGTTATTACCCAGAAACTCTGCCTTTCAGTTTTTGGGTGGTTGTTTTTTTTTTTTCATTCATAACACCAGAGAGACACAGTCACAGAAAGGCAGCATTCAAGGCAGGAAACAGCATCAAGGAGCACTGACCTCTAGCAGGACAGAAGAGACCCAAGGAAGAATTAGCCCTAGTGGTTAGGAGTTGAGCTGTGGAGGGGAGCAAACTCCTGAAGTCTAACTGAAGTAAGTACCTGCCCAGGACAGATTTAAGAAGAGCCATGAAGATTCCATGACATGAGATACTCTGACCACATTTATTCCTTATTTGTGTGTCTTAATATTAGTATACTGTAAGTCTGGGCCCACTCTTTCTATGAACACCGTGTTTATTTGAGTGAGAGTAGGCTCCAAGTGAATACTTTTAGCCATTATGCCTTTGTTTGGGGCTAATTGTTTCTACTGTCTGGCTTAAGGTTAAATGTACTAGCAGAGGCCCCTGGACTATAATTTTAAGACTACAGACCCACAGAGTACCTTTAAACTTGTGATTAGAAATCGCCTATCTCATTCTACCCTACCCCAAAGTCAGCTCTCTAAGACTACAGTTGTAGAAGTTCAAACACAGGAATTAAGAGAAATATATATATATTTTAAAAAGTAAATATGAGTAAAAAGGATAAACTGTTTACATTCTAACATAAGGAGATATAGTACAGTTGTCTCCTCTGAACCCTGTCATCAAAAATAGTCCCAGAAGGAGTCTAATTAGAAAAGACTTGGGAGTGGTTCTGTTATGTCTTGATGATCTTAAGAGAAGAATGAAAAGAGAAGGAATGATGAATATATTGGGGAAGTTTCGGTAAAATTATCAGGGTTCACAATCACAAACACAAACAAGGAGGAAGGGATAGAAGGCAGGAGCAGGGGACACTTGAACCATACTCTCATCTGAACTAATCAAAGGAAGGAAGAAAACACACACCAATGAGTATAGAAATACGTTTTTCACTCAACAAGAAAAGAGAAGAGAAAGGGGAGAAGGAGGAATAAGAGGAAGAGTAAATTATAGGAGGGATTAATCCTAAACTGAACTAACTCTAAGTATGCACAAAAATAGTTAAAACTCTTTAGAGGTGGCAAAAAATAAGAATCTGAAGGGATGCCTAGTAGCTAAACAAGTTATATTACTGTGTTTTATCCTTCATTTTCAAAGAAGACCAATGACATTATGACATTGGGGTAAACTAGTGAATGATGGGTGATGTCTTGACTTGTTTGTGAACTGGATTGAAGCAGAGTTGCACAGTTGTCAGCCTCACTGTCTCTTCCAGAGTCATCAAAGTCCAGTGGCAAGACAAAAGTCAAGATGACTGGTGATACAATGGATGACCTTGTGTCTTCGATGTCTGACCAAGCTGTAAGCCTCCACAGCACCTGCTTCAGCTGCCTTCATGGCCACTGGAACAAATTGTTCTCATCATTCCACAGGGGGAAATCTTCACATGCTTGGGGTAGATATCTCCCTAAGTTACTGACAGGCTTGTGTAAGGTTAATGAAGAATAAGATCTTCCCCACTCATCAATAGGCCTCATGTGGAGCCCATTAAGGGAAGCTTGCTTGCTTATAGGAAGACTTACATACCTTTTGTTAGTTTCTAATTAGGCACTGAGCCTATTAGCTGAAAGAGTATATATTCCCCGAGGTGAGCTTTTGCTTTGGGGGCTTGCTTATGAGAAAGTATATTCTGATTCCCTGGTTGAGACTCTGAGTGGCCGTATGTTCAGAGTTCCCTGACTGCTCAGAGGTAAAGGCTCTCTCAATTAAGTGGTGGATGTAAAGCTTTGATTCAAGCAGTAGAGCCCTGTCTGTTGGTCTTTATTTCTCTTCTCTGTATTTTTTCTGTTTAATTAAAGAAGATTGCTGACCCCCGAAATAGCTGTCTTTCCTAGTAAAGCAGATGAAAGAACCTGCACTAGCAGCCATCCTGGGTATGCCAGTGTGGTTGTTATTAGAACTTGAGGCCTGTCAGTAACCCTCAACCTAGTTTAGCCCTCCTGCCAAAATGATTTTACTTGGGTGTGGTCGTGGCGAATGCTCCCACTTCTTGGAGCACAGGTGAGAGCTGGGTGATAGGTGGACACCAAATGTGGATGAACAGCCCTGAAAAGTGCTTTCACAGCACAGTAAGCTCTCACAGCAGAGGTGTTAGTCTTCCCTGGACACGTCATAAGAACTATACGCAAATGTGATAGAATACTATTTTGCTGTAAGAAATGAGGAAGGGGATAGTTTCACAGAAACCTTGGAAGATTTATATGAACTGATACAGAGTGAAGTGAACAGAACTGGCAAAATGATTTATATAATGACAATTTGGCAAAGACAAATAACTTTGAAAGAATTAGAGACCCTGATCAGTATAATGACCAATCAAAATTCCAGAGGACTAATAAGGAAACCCACCTCCTGATAGAGAGGTGAAGGATCCAGAATGGAGAATGAGACATATTTTTTTTAAACAGGGACAATGAGGAAATTTGTTTTGCATAACTACACATATTTGTAATGTTGTCAATTGGGGGGTTGGGGGGGTAGAGAAGGCAGATTTTTGCTGATTAAAAAAATGAATTACAATTTTTAAAGTTTTTGATGTATATGCAATGAATAGAGAAAATGCTTTTTATTTTTAAAGATAAGAAAGGAAGCTATTGAGACATTCTAGTGAACAATTCTTGCATTGATGAAGATAAACTAGGTGACCTAAATATTAATCTACCTTTAATGAAACTGACCATATAGTAATAGTGGTGAATAATTCCACAGAATTACTTTTTTCCCAAATGAACTTAAGCCAGGTTAAATTTCTGATACATTGATAATATAAGCAGCTTACATAGGAAAGACATTGATCTCCTTTTTCCCCATTTCCTCTTTCTTTTTTGACATGTATCTAATACCAATGCTTCTATTTCCTTAGGTCTTCCAAGCTCAGATGGACTTCTGGCTAAAGCTGAATGGAATGTCAGCCAACCTCACACAATGGGCCCTTTTGTCCAGCTATCACATGAGCAGTGTTGTGTTTCAACTATTGTCACTTCAAACCAAGACAGAGAAGCACATATTCACACAAACCAACTATTTTTAATGATTTCCTATAGGTCATTTAAAACAATTTTCAAAACCTCCCTCTCCCTTTCAAGTCAGTCCATTTAAGCGGAGCACTTGAACCCAAACATTTGCCTCCACTTGTCCCAGAGGAGAGAAAAGGAAAAAGAAAGAAAGGACAGAAGGGAAGACAATAAATGTTCTATATTTTAAATCTCACTGACCAACTTCAAAGAAGTTTTAAGAGCTAATTCACATGTTAAAGACAATTACCATTACCAAAAACAGTTCTGAATTATAAGAGGTGACAGAGAATAAAAAAAAAACAAAATTCACAGATAACCTACATAACTAACTTTTCACAAGTTTCCTCCACTCAAATCTCATACATAAACTACTACATCAAAATGAAGCGCAGAGAACACTGGACTAGGAATCAGCACACCTAAATTCTAGTTCAAGCTTTGGGCAAACCACCTCTTAGGCCACCAGTTTCCTCATCTCTAAAATGAAAGAGTTAGGCCAGATGATCTCTAAGGTCTTATCCAGAATCTAGGCATTTAACCCAAGCTACTGCCAACTAATAGAATTTAATTTTTTCCTTTCTGCTTCAATTGTCATCCTTTCAGTGCATAGCCAAATCATCAAAATGTTAGCAAGCAGAAAAGATAAGAAAGGAAGCAAAGTTGTAAAAATCTGTATAATTGATAGGTGGTTGAATACCTGACATTGGCATTAGGAACCTAATAACTAAATAAAAAATAAATTAAAAATCAATTCATCAAACAATGTTCAACATACTGCTATTATTGCAAATCACCACAACCCATGACCTGATACCCCTAAAAATGCTCTGGAAAAAAATGTTTCAATAATGTGTAAAATTAAAAGCCACTCTCCAATGGGTTATTTTGTTAAAAGGAGAAAAAGGAGATGGGGAGAGGAGTTGACTTTTAGAGTCAAGAGAGAGAACTAGCCCTTGCAACTGAAAGTCAGACTGTGGAGAGGACTGGACCCTGGGCACCCAGTTGAGTAAGCCATGAGATGGGTACACCATGTCCAGGGGGAACAAAGTGAAGAGGAGAACTGAGAAGACTACAAAAGGAAAAGATATTAAAGCCCTGGAATATTGGAGACGTGAGCTAACTTGGCCTCATGTGTTGACTTAATGTGTGCCTTTCTACCACGGTACTCTAAATTTTTGCTCGCTCTTTACAAAGATGCTTTGCATATCTGTGGGAGGGTACAACACAGGTTTACGGAGGGAAAAGTTTTTTAGTTATTGCTCTATGTTTAGTTATTGTACTATGCTACTTTAATAATTAATCACCTTTGCTTTGAGCAAACTGTGTCTACATACAATTAAACCATTAAAGGAAAACTAGTCTGGGCTCATGGGCTATAGTTCTGGAGGGCTGACCAGCAGGGTACCCTAGAAGCTAGGAGCAGATCACAGGGTGTGCCATATGTTAATTTAATGTAGTGTTACAACCCCATAAGGATATTCGAATATAAAGAATTCAGAGAAATTTTATGAGACCTATATGAATAGATACAAAGTATAGAGGGCAAAACAGAAAAATACAACACTAAAAAGTGACAAAACCCGGATTAAATACAAATGACACTAAAGGTATTACCATCCTTCCTGTCATACAGATTCTAAACTCCTCATTTTACAGATGAGGTTAAACGACTTGCTTGAAGTCATATTAGATAATTTATATGCATTTTAAAGTTAAAAGGTACACTTATTTTTTCCCCCCAGAAAATGAAACAAATACAACACTTACATTTGGCCACAGGATGGTATATTTGGTTACAACGTTCTTTTCAAAGGAATTCTTAATGACTGAGATTTAGAAGGGTTGTGATCCACATTAGTATAGGCCACAGAGGAAATCATGGATTTTTAAAATGTTGATGTGAGTACTTAATTTGTTGACTGGGAAGTGCCACTGAAGCTCCAAAATGCTGAGAAAGAGAAAGAGAGACAGAGACAGAGATAGACAGACAGACAGACAGACAGACATGGGCAAAGAGAGAGAGCTAGTGCCAGCAAGTGGACACAGGGTTTTATTCAAAAGTTATCAATAAGAAATTATGGAAAATATTAGACCAATTTAGGACAGATTTTTTTTAAAAAAAAAACCCAACTATGGCAACATTCAGAAAGAATCAAGAAAATTGCAAGAAGAAGGAATGGAGACCCACAGGAACAAGCATCCTAGGACAGCTGCATTTTACATTTTAAGGCTATTCCTGATAACCTTTCTACCTATTACTAAAAATGTGTGATTGCAGCTCACTACCAGCACATCCTTAATATACTAATTCATATACTGAACTAATGGAGGAAGAAAGGGTTAGAGAATAGTACTAAGTCTTCAAGAAGAAAAGGCAATTGATCTAAAAAGATGTCTAGTAAGGAAAACACATTCTGGTAGAGTCAGGCAGCACGTCTTTCCTCTCACCCCTTTCCAAGTATTGGTATATTATCCACGATAAACATAACCCCACCACTGAGGGAGTGGAATACGGTTCTGCATTTCCGAATGAAACACTCGAAAATTTTTGCTGAGTCCCAAATGATAACAAAAACTTTCTAAGAAACAATTTAAACAATACTCAGCGCCACCATCCCCTCCTCCACCCTCGTTTCCCACACAACATGGGGGCAGTTTACTAATGATACCATGTTTTTCTTTCCGGACATACCTCCAACTGCATCCACTTTGGCAAAGATCCAGGGGCAAAGAACGCTAGGTCAAACCAGGATGAGTTTTCCAAACTCCATAAACTTCACGCCACTAATTCCTTCTTGCGAGTCTTCACTCCTATCCTCCAAGGCAAATTCTGATCGAAAAAGTAGATTTATTCTATAACCAGCATCTTTGTTGACCAAAAAACATTTGAGGAATGCTCCATTTAAATAAAAAGAAGGGAAGCGGGGAGGCGCCTGCGATTCGGGAGAGGAGAAGGGGAGAAGTAGACAAAGTTCAAGTGGTGTCTTTCTTCTCCTTCCTTTCTTGCCTCCGACAATTTCACATCTTCCTTTGTACAGTCAGAGATGCTAAGATGAGGAAGAAGCAGGATACTTTGCTTGGTATGTAGCAGTTTTGTCTGCAGCTGCTCCTGCAGTTGGGACAGTCCCTGAGGTTGTTGCTAAACAACCACAGCTCCTCCAACTCGCCCACCCCCCTCCTCGGGATTCCTACAAATAACAATCGTGAATCCCCTTCTCTCCCTGGCCCCGGGCACAAATTATGAGCCACTGGCCTTCCGAACTCCTCCTTAATACCACAATTGGAAACAGCGAGTAGACAAATCTAGTAGTCAAGCGTGGTGGGGTAGCAAAATTTGTGAACAGTAAGATAGGCAGTGGGAAAGGGGAGGGTGTTTGTCTGGGAACAAAGTAGTAGGAATAAGTACCCTAGCTCTGACTGGTCCGCACAGGTGCTAGACAGGACGACGGGGAGGGTGAGTGAGTTTAAGACTCGGACTTCACGCTACATCAACAAGCTCAGGCTTGGGACACTGGACTCCGACCAACTCTGGATGCATCCACTGAAACAGCCGCCCAGCCACGCCAGCTGCCAGCTGCTTGGGCTCTTGCAAAGGCAGAGACACAGCTGAGGGGAAAGGAAGGAAGGGAGTAGTAGTTAACCCCTGAACAAGCACTTGAGTTTGAAAGGTATAGTGAAAGTGAGGAAAAAAGGAAAGCTAGGAAACCTGGTGTAATAAATAAACTCTTAGAAAGGGAAAGGAAAAATGCTTTTGAGCTGAGCTGATGGGAAAGGAGGGGCAGCTAGGTGGCGCAGTGGATAGAGCGCGCTGGGTGAGTTCAAATCAGCTTTGAGACACTGGCTGTGAGACCCTGGGCAAGTCACTTAACCCTGTTTGCTTCAGTTTCCCCATTTGTAAAATGAACTGGAGAAGGAAATGGCAAACCACTCCAGTAATTTTCCCAAGAAAACCCCAAATGGGGTCACGAAAACTCGGACATGACTGAAATGATCCAACAACAAACGGGAAAAAATTTCCAGGTTAATGGCGTCCTCTGCTGGCCCTGATATTTGCCTACAGCAGAGACACAGCTTATGCAGGAGAGAGCTTGGGGTGGGATAGGATAAGACAAGATGGCCAGATCTCAGAGTGAAGACTAATTTGCCTTTCAGCCACTACAGAACCTCAGTTTACATAGTGGAAAAGGGATGTCGCATACCCCCTAAAGTGCAATTAATGTTAACTGCAGGATGCCCTGACACTTTTATCAAGTGAGAATGATTCTTTAAGTTACTGAATCAACCAAAGTTGGAACTAGGTTGGAACAAGTCTTTAATTAATATCGAAAGTGTGAACTGCTGTTTCATGGCATGGCTGAATCGATCAGAAGACATACAAGAAATATTTTGGAATTACTGAAAGAATTAGACACACCTTTGGGGTTCTGACTCAAACTGTAAAGCACTTTGAGGAGACAGGCCCTTGGCCCAGTAAAGGGGAGAGAAGTAGAATGAGGAAGAGGAGGATTAAGTTTGGATCTTCCCTTCCTGTCCTTTTTACCACCACCCCCACTTTTGAGTTTCCTAGATCCTATTTGGAAAGACTGGCTCAAGTCTTAGACTGCATATCTGTTCCCAAAGACCACCTAAAATGTAGAAAGGATTATCATGACATTGATTGTTAGAGGACCTAAGCCATAGCAATTCTTATTTATCTACTGAGTGGTGAGGGATTCATGACCTTTATTCACCACAGATCCTTGAAGTATAGTATAAACTTGATTATTCATCTTAAAATGCTTATATTTTAACTAAGTGGGAGAGTGGGAGAGAAGTGATATTATCACTAAGGACCTTGCCAGAATGAGTCATTTAGTCCCTCTTTATATCAACAGCCACAACAAAAAAATAAACAAAAATAGGAAAAGCAAGATCTTGCTGGAATTTTTTTTAACGTTCAGATTAGAGTAGATAAACAAAATGTATATCTGAAAATGTAAGAATAAAATAGGAAGAAAAAAATCACTTAAATTCAACAACAAAGCTGGACTAATTTGTTCAAACTAGAGAATACACAAGAAAAAAGTAAGTTTTTTAGAGTGGTGGGCTGTGGAGTATCCCTCTTCTACAATAATTTCTAGTCATTCCAATAGCAAATATGATAGGCATACTATCTACCAAAGTCTCAGCTACATGGCTAAGCTAATTCCTCCCTGAGAGTCAGAGAAGCTGTCCTGGAGTTTTGATTGTTCTAGAGGACAAGGGTTTGAGCTGTTGATACAACTTCCTTATCACCTAAATTATAAAATGCCATTTTATGAGGAGTTGGTGCCCATCCGATCTAAGAGATATACCAATGCGATGTGAACCAATATACTCTTATGTGGAATATATCCTAGAGACCAGGAGCATTTCTTCATAGATAATTTTTTCAGCTATTATTAAATAAATATTATATTAAGAATTGGGTGGTCTATTAATGTTTTTGTTGTTGTGGAGTCATTGCAGTCACGTCCGTCTCTTTGTGACTCCATTTGGGGTTTTCTTGGCAGAGATACTGGAGTGGTTTGCCATTTCCTTCTCCAGCTCATTTTACAGGCGAGGAACTGAGGCAAACAAGGCTCAGGGTCACACAGCTAGTAAATGTGTGAGGCTGGATTTGAACCCAGGTCTTCCTGACTCCAGGGCCAGTCCTCTATCCTTTGCCCCACCTAGCTGCCCTATCCAAATAATAGCAAAACAGAAATCAGAGTGTGTATGTGTGTGTGTGTGTGTGTGTGTGTGTGTGTGTGTGAGAGAGAGAGAGAGAGAGAGAGAGAGAGAGAATACATACCAGACAATACAGAGGGAAAGAGCTCTCTCACTGGGAGTGAGGTAACTCAGTTCAACTAAGAGAGTCCTAATGTTTCACCTAAGGAGTTAAGTGAAGTCTCTAATGTAGTAAGCTGGAGATAAAGACATGATGGAAAATACTAGTTCCTCTCATGTATTCCCAGAGTCTTTTCCCTCAGCAAGCTAAAATGGAGTTGGTCTTGTCTATCTCCTCTCTTAAAGCCAGAAGCCAGAAGTGTCTGAAGAGACTTGAAGAAACTCGAGCTTGAAGAGAACTGAAGGGCTCCCCTCTTTCCTGCTCTCACCAACTCTCCCCACCCCTAGCCCTCAAACGGGCATAGGACATTGAGCTCCACAAATAAGGAGAGAGTCCCATACCAATGGGCTTTGGGAGTGAGATTACATTCCTCCCCTGGACCAAAACACCTTTAGGTCCCTTGCAAGATCAACCAGGGCAAGTCCAAAACCTGTAAGTAAATGGTATAAACATAAACACCAGCACAATAAAATAAAATAAAAGATGATTTTCCTGGCTTCCCAGGTAACCACACTGTTGAATCTGAAACAAACAAATGCACATTAAATAATTATGCAGTAGATATGACACTGTTACCTGGGAAGATATTACAGTGACAACAAGCCTAATTACATATAGGATATAACACATGCACATTGTGAAAGTATATAAATATTCATAGTACACAGCAATCGATTAAAAGCATTGAGCATGGTTAACTAACAAAGCAAGATTGCTAGGTACAACATTAATAGACCTACATATAAAATTCCACTTCACTATAAGCAGTAGCAAAACAATGAACAGATCTTGCTAAAGCATGAACCTAACACCAAATGAGCATAATAGCAAAATAGAAAACAAACACGATTAAACATGCAATAATTCACATTACAGCAGTAAACATATGCAATTACATGCAAGGCACTTTTCACATGGGCAATCTCTAGTATGTTGCCTAGAGATATGTGTAACTATATCTTCAAGTTTACCTGTAATATCATAACTTAGCATAGTGACTGGTCTAATAGGTCTAGCTCTCTTCTCACTGACTGATCTCCCTGCTCCTATACAAGAGCTAGTAGTTGGTATGGGCTGACTATCAGGATCATTATAGATTTGTGTGTCTACACCTGAGCTGACAACCATTCCACATTAGCTATCAGTATTTTCAAGCTCTGTGAGTTGAATCTCTATCCCATGAGTCTCTATAGCAGTTTTAGGCAGGAAAGGGGTTGCCCCTGGGTTCAATTCTCCTGCCCTGAAATAGTACAGTTTCCTTCACTGGATGCATAGTTTTCTGTGTCTATCCCTAGGTCAGAAAGGCTTTGCATAGAAAGATACAGTTGTGTGTTGACAGTCTCTTTTTCTCAGCTTTTTTCTAGGTGGGTGTCCATCAGTTCTCTCAGCTTGTTCATTAGAAAGTCTGACTAAATCTATTATGGGCAATAGGTGGTACGTAGTCTGCATAGGGCCCCCTCTGTCCTCTGGGGCTATTTTGTAAACAGCCCAGTCTCTCAATTGCTTTATATGGGTATGCTTTCCAACAGCCAATGAACTTATAAGTCCTTGGACAGACAAAAGTACTCTCTTCTTTGTCTTTCTCAGACAGAAACCTGGTAGAACCCACTGTGCAAATCCAAACTACTGGCTACCTAGCAGACAATCGAGGACAGCTCGCACCTGTGGCATGGGGTACTGGTCTACTTTAGTCCTTTTATTCAAAGTTCACTAATCAACACACAACTGTATATTTCTATTTTTCTTAGGCATCACCATCATGGGTGATGCATAAGAGGGGTTGGTTTCTACGATAATGTCATTAACCAGTATTTCTTTGAGATAGTTTCTGAGATCCTCCATCATAGTTATAAGAATCTTAAATCTTCTCTGAATAGTTGGGAATCAGTAAGGTATATTCTGTGAGTTGCATCTCAAGCACATCCCACATCCCATTCATGCAATTAGAACACACCTGTTCTACTGCTGAGTTCCAGCCTCACCCTCTTCTTCTACTCTTGAGGTACTGAGGAGTCCCCAAAGTCAAATACCTCAGGATCCAGCACAGAGGGTAGATGGTTAGGGCTCACATGATGTCCATTGGAACCTCTTGTCTCTGTCTGCCTGTGAGCCTTAGCACAGTTTGCATGGATAGTCAAAGTGTGCAAGTATTGGATCTCAGCTTGTCGCTTGCAGTATCCTGCTAGAATTTTGAAAACCAGAATTAGTTCCAAGCAGTGCTGACATTCACTGAGTATTAGAAGGTCTGGAATATCCACTGGAAAGCCAGTGTCCTCTTTTCTGTTGCCAACAACTTCCTTGGGAAATTTCAAGCTCATCTCAACTTATTGCAGGTAGAGATGTTCTTTATCACTCAAATTACCAAGTCCAAGACCTGTCATGGGCTTTAAAGGTATTTTACACAATTACTTGTCATGAAAAAAGATTGGAAATGATGGTGACTTGAGATTCACTGTCTAGAGCAGCATTGGAGTCCACATCTTCAATTTTTACCATCATCTCTACATGAGGTCCTACATGAGTCCAAGTGGAATAGGCCCATAAGGAATTCATGATAAAGTCAATGTTACTGTCCTTGGGGTCCTGGATGTCCTCTTTCTCTTGAGCCTGTTCCAGTTTCCCAAAGCTGTATCAGAAGATTTTAACTTCTTCATGACAAAAGCAGCATTCCCTTTGCCAGTACATCCAACATAAGTGTGACCATCTAATCCACAAAAGATGAACCTATTACTCTGATGATTACCTGATAGCAGTATGTTGCAACAATTTGGCTAGCAGCTGTTGTGGGGGTGAAAGACCAACGCAAGCCCAACAACAAGAACGCTGCCAGCACAGGTTCTTTTGATCTGCTTTACAAGAAACCATCAGCATCTGGGTTGACAAGCCAGGAGGCTCTTAGAGCAGCTGCCCAGAGTCCCATGCCAACACCCCTCCAGGAGTGAGAGCCCCAAGCAAATAGCTCTGTTCTCTCTTTTTATACGGACCGTAGGTGGGGTGTTGATGTGGAGACTCTGGGCAGCTGTAGTTAAGAGCCCTGCAGCTTGTGAACCCAGATGTTGATGCCTTCTTGGTAACTATGAATTGTGTTTAGTCTGTTTATAATGTATCTTTGTAATTTGTTTGTATTCGCTCTGAAGTTCAGGGTGCTGGCTTTTTCCCTTGAACTAAGTGAATGATATTGGCATGTTGAATTGAAATAAAATTGTTAACCCCTTAACATTGCTTTCCTTAGTAAAGTAGATCAAAAGAACCTGTGCTGGCGGCATTCTTGTTGTTGGGCTTGTGTTGGTCTTTCACCCCCACAGCAGCTGCTAGCCAAATTGTTGCAACAAGGTGTTCTTATGTTAGGCTTTTGTGCCTCCCATTCCCTTAGTTCTCTGTGTAGTACCACCCCTCTCACCCACTTGTCTCAGGCTCTATGACTGCAGCTCATCACAAGTGGGCTGTTGTCCTGCTTTGCACCTGTGGCCCACAGTCTAGAAGTTTTGGAGCCTGCTGATGTTGAGCCCTGCGAATTATATAGATCCTCAAAGCTCAGGAGTACCAGTCTCACCACAGTCATTGTTTGCAAAGGTTTCTGTGTCTTCATAGATTTTTTTAAAAACATAAAATGTTTTTATTGTGTTTAACAACATTTAAAAAACGATTCTTGAGTACTTTCTCTGTATGACTTTTTTTTTAAATACATGGGCAGCTGGAATAGCCAGGACACATCAAAAGTCCTGTGGGAGGCCAGTGGTGGGTGGAGGGGGCCGGAGGTAGATGGATAATGGTATACTTAGAACAATCTGAGCACAAGCATGGCCCATAGCAGGTGGTGGTGGAACTGAAATGGGCAGAGGTGCCTCCATGACCCCTCCATTTCCCAGACTGGGGAGATGTCTCTAATGCCCTAGAACCCAAGGAGATGTACAGCTGGGAGGGGTCAGCTGCTTAGACATGGGCCAGGATTGGGGTCCATGATCCCTGATACTGAGGGGGCTGGGAGGAGGGTGTCAAGTCATTTGAAGCCTCTGGCTCAGGGTTGATCTCTTCACTTGTTCTTCTGGAGGTGAGTCATAACTGCCTTGGTTGATTCCCAGGTCAGACCGGCCGCTGTGTCCAGGGTTCATTCCTACTCAGGTCAATCACCAGGCTGTCTATGGAAGCCTTGTGCCTCAGGAAGATGGGGAAGGTCAGGTGATGACACAAAATCTGGGAGCCATTACAGGCTATTAGAAGCATGAACCATAGCAAGAAAGCACACTTCTCTGCATAGTAGAAGGGGAACCAGAAAAGGAAGATGTCAGAGAAAAACTTAGCTAGGCCAAATATGCTGTATACCACCCAGTAGGTTAACCAGATGGTATCATCATGTTTGCTGGGGCTTTCAAAGGCCTTGTTGGAGGCATATGCTGGGTAGATGAATCCAATGAGATTGCAGAGCAGTGAGGCACCATAGACTAATGTGAGACAGAGAGCCGGGAAGTCAATTGAACCTGTAGCCAGGTAGTACTTTTTGATTCCGGAGATCTCCAGCTTCCCTAGTACATTGGTGACAATGTTTTTCTGCTCCAGGAAGCTCTGGAAGTGCTGCCTCAAGCTACTCATGGCTCCTGGAACCCCCGGGTGGGGACAGAGGATGACTGGACCCATGTGCAAGGGGCGACCTCCAGGTCTCCCCAGTTGCTTTGCAGTGGTGCTGGTAGTGTCTCCCCCTCCAGGCTCCCAGGACCTTCACTCCTCAGGTCTCTCGTTCCTTCTTTCCTTCCAACCTCCTGGTCCTGCAACTGTTGTCTTGAGCGCTTTCAATAAAAAAAAAAAATTGAAATGCTAGTGCAATAGTCAACTACCACCGTGGTTTCAGCAGGTGTTGTTTGTCTTTATTTTCCAAGAGGATCAATGTTATCACAGGGTGATATCTTGAATTGGATTTAAGAGAGGCAGAGCTGCACAAAGTCATTAGCTTCACTCTCTCTTCCAGAGTCATAGAAGTTCAATGGCAATACAAAAGTGCAGTAGATGTCTGCGGCATCCTTGATGTCTGACCAAGCTCTAACCACTCTACATGGCTGTTGGAACAAATTGTTCTCATCGACCCGTTCTACCAGAGGAAGTCTTCACATGTTTAGGGTACAAGAGGGTACAACAGTTTCAGCAGGTACAGTGGACCATGAAACACTGAGGGAAATCTGATTTTTTGCACTAAATGAAAATGTGGAACAGGGATTTTTTTCCTTATGGTGCAGTAAACACAGTATGTTGTTGCTGTGCAGTCATTTTCAACTCTTCATGACCCCATTCGAGGTTTTCTTGGCAAAGATACCGGAGGAGTTCACCATTTCCCTTTGCCAGCCCATTTTACAGATGAGGAAACTGGCAAACAGGGTTAAGTAATTTGCCCAGGGTTACACAGAGCTAGTAAGTGTCTGAGGCCAGATTTGAATTCAGGAAGAATCTTCCTGACTCCAGACCCCACACTCTATCCACTGTACTGTCTAGGTGCCCAAACACAGTATAGTACAAGACTGTTATATGAACTTCAGATGCACTGCACACACACACACACATACACACACACACACACCTTTCCTTCTTTTTGGTTCAAAAGTCAGTGCTTATTAATGTATGTAATTGTTTATATAACTAATTATATTGTCTGCATTGATCTGATGACATCAGATATACAAGGGACAATCTCTGTAGTGTAATTTTCTGGATCCACAGTGCCTTATCCATATCAGTCTCAGTACTTGTTTTTTTACCTGAAGGAGGAACTCAGTAGGTTTATCTCCTTTGCACTGGACAGTATTAGAAACAAAATTAGCGTGGGGTCTTCTCATCTTCTCCCCTCAAACATCACAGCTAAAGTTTGTATACGTTTCTGTCAGGCAATATCTGGTTTTGCCTCTATTAAGGTATTCCCTGCCTTTGCAGCAACCCCCCGCCCCCCCCCCCCCCCCCCCCCCCCCCCCCCCCCCCGCATAGGTGCTGTCAATATCATAACCTCCTCTGGCTCAGGGGCCTTTTAAGTTCCCAGGCATACTCTCGCCTGTCCAACCCAAGTCTCCAGAGATTGTTCTTCTGTGGGACATAGGTCGTATCCAGAAAAAAATGCCAATTTGGGGCCTGTTGTATCTGTATACCACAGGGGGTATGGCTTCTGCTCTAGCTACTTTTGGGGCCCGGTAGCAAAGTTATGGACTCTAAGTATAACTTTTCTGTTTTATTGGGGATTCATACCTGAGATTTTTTTTATTGCTGAATATTCATTGAGTGACCACAGCAAGCTAGAATGGAACATATTTAGGTCAGAATCACAGAATTTTAAAGGTGCAAGGAACTTTAGAGATCATCTAGTTAAAGTTACTAATGCTTGCTACGCACGGAGCATTGTGGTAGGCCCTAGGTAAAAAGAGGAGATGGCTATAAAGTTTAAATGCACAAAATTCTTATCCTTGTTACACTAAAAAGGTTTCAACCAGATACTCTGGGAATTTGGATAGGCTTCTTGAAAGAAGTGACATGTGACTCAGGCTTTTAAGGATAGATACTTATTACCCTTGTGACCTGAAGTAAATCAATTAACCTTTTGGGGCCTCAGTTTACTCCTAGGTAAATAAGAAGTTTAGACCTCTCAGGTCCCTTCCAGATCTAGATATGTGATATTAAGATAAGGGAGAGAGGGAAGAAATTCCGGGCAACAGGGTAATCATGTGAGCAAAGGACAGAGACTAGAAATCATGAAGCACTCCTTGAAGTGGGTAAAGCAAGCCATTCAGAGCAGTAGCCACAACAAACACATGGCAACCATTTAGACTACATATTAAGTCACATATATAAGGACATGGATGGGACCTGTGATTTCACTAGTATAGAGAACTCCCAGATGAAGAAATTGAGGAAATTCCTTACACCAATGCTGGTCACTTCCTTCTCTACAACTTATGGTCTTAGAGTTGTCTAGAGCATGTTAGAGGTGCAACTTCAACACAGATAGGTCTTCTTGCTTCCCAGGCTGTTCTCCATCCACTATATTAGTCTGCCTCATGTAAGTGTTGTGTATGTATGCATACCTGTGGCTTTAAAATGACCACTGGATGCACGGTCTGTATTCAGTCCTTCAGTTTACAGATCAGGGTGTTCCAGACAATCAGTAATAATATAACAGCAACATTAATAATAGTTAGCATTTATGTAGTACTCTAAGGTTAGCAAAGAGCTTTATATATTATATATATATTTTATATATATATATATAATTATCTTATTTGATCATTAAAACAACTGTATGAAGTGGGACTCAAACCTAGGTCTTCTGACTCAAAGACCTGTACTCCATCTTCTACACTTTGCTTGCTTAGTGTCTGCCCTTACCTTCTAAGCCAGTATAATCTCAAAGAGGGCAAAAAATAAGAAGTCAATCAAAACAGAAAGGCATCACCATTTATTATTCAGGGTTATGATTTTGGTTTGGTCTTAGGTTTTTCCATCTTAAGTGAAAAATTTGAAATCTAAACCATGGGCAAGAGGAGAGAAGAGAAATAACTGCAAGGAGATGTGGGAGGTTTTGCCAGTTCAAGCAACGACCAGGTAAATAATGGGTAGAACTGAAATCCCAGGGAGAATGACAAATGAGAAGCGGCCTACAGTGGAAATAACACTAGAGAACCTAGATTCGAATGCCAGCTCTGCCTTTTATTTATTTGCATGGCCCTGGCCAAGCCACTTCATCCCTCTTGGCCTCAGTTTCCTCTTCTGTAAAATGAACAGGAAAGATAATCAATCTCTCAAGTCCCTTCCATCTCTAAAACCTCAAAGGTTTACCCTTTTTTGTCCCCTCCAGGAGACGCGGGTCCAAGAATGCTTCATTTCCTATGTGTGGCCACTAGGGGCAGCAACCAGAGAGAGTCAGCAAGCTCCCGTGGAAGAAAGGAAGCAAAACAAGCGGCCGACTTTGAAACCAGTAGCAAAGGTTAGTAGTGCTTTAGCTTGGGAGAGGCAGCGGGTGCTAAGGTGGCCGCACCTCCGCCCGGCCTCGGCTTCCTCGCACGGCTCCTTTCGTGTGAATGTTCCAGGATTGGCTCGTTCTTATTTTCCCCGATCTTTGAGTTGTTGTCCCCATTTTTTTTTAATCTGTGGTCCTTCCGAGCCCAGACTGCAGCTCCCGAAACCACGCAGTACGTACTCCGCCTTCTCCCTCCCCCATCCCCCGACCAGGAAGCCCCTTTCTCGTGGTGCAGTACCGGAGGCTCTTCCGCGCCGCCTTCACACTATGGATCCCCTTGCTGAGGACGAGACGGAGATGAGAAGGGGTGGGCTGGAAAGCACAGCCCACTCTGCAGGCTTCCCATAACCCTCTCTGTTCATTTCGATTATGCATTAACACTGTGGGGGAACTTAATTAAAGCGAGAGCCATAACTTCATTAATCGCTTTGGAAGGGGGACATTATGTATGTATGTACTTAACGTGTGTACATACACGCACGTTACCCTTGTTGCATGAAAACGGTTTCGAACCAGATAATCAGGGAATTAGGAAAGGGCGGGCCAAGTGCACAAGTGATTCCTTTCCATTCTATCTTTTCCACTTGATGGTCTCTCTCTCTCTCTCTTTCTCACTCTCTTTCTCACTCTCTTTCTCATATGTGTGTGTATATATATATATATATATACATATACATATATATATATATATATATATATATATATATATATATATATATATATACACATACACACACACACACACATATAATCAGTCCTTCCCTGTCTAGGAGAACTTGGTTGCTTCCCTACTACCTACAAACATGCCCATGGCCTCCCCAATCCTAAAACGAAATCTCACTTGATCCGTCCATCCCTACTATCTATCATTCTTTATCTTTCTTGGGGTTTTCTTGGCAAAGATACTGGAGTGGTTTACCATTTCCTTCTCCAGCTTATTTTCCAGAGGAGGAACTGAGGCAAACAGGGCTAGGTCACAAGGCTATTAAGTGTCTAAGGCCAGATTTGAACTCAGGAAGATGTGAACCTTACCGACTTCAGATCTGGCACTGTATCCACTGCACCACCTAGCTGCCTGTATATGTATATAGAGATATTTAGATATAGAAATGGCATAAAAAGTGAACAAAAAGTGGAAAAGCCACCCTTTAAATCATGGTAGAAATCATAGTTCTCTTATTCATCCTCTAGCTTCCTGCTTCCATCGGTGATTCGGTAATGTACCTTTCTAGGTTTAATTAAATTCCTATAAAATGATAACACATGATCAAACTTGGCAGATTGATGGAAAAAAATAAAAACAAAACAAAAAAAAACCCTTTTTGTTAGTTGGTTGACTACACCAAACAAATCCAGGTTTAAATGTAAGGAATTGGAGCAAAATTATTTCAAATGCTTGCTTAGAGGAAGCAAGAGATATACTGGAAAACCTCAGCAACATAAGCATAGCAAGGCAGCTGGATGCTCCTTGCAATGTATTCATGATTGAGCTGGCTATTTCCCCTCTAATTTCCTACCTCATGCCAAACAGCATGAGGGAAAACCCAGAACCTTACCAGTTCCATAAATATTCAGCCTTATAAAAAAATAACTATCAACCCATATATACTAACAAGTATTTATCATTACCACCCCTCCCCCCCCACATCAATAAAAATAAGAGGAAACCCATATAAAAATAAGCATAGTCAAGTAAAACAAATTCCCACATTGACCATGTCCGAAAACATATCTCCTTCTACATTTTAAGTCCATCACATTCGTTTATGTCAGAAGGTGGGTAGCACGCTTCTTTGGTCCTCTGGAATCATGGTTTGCCATTTCATTTTTTAAGTTTTCAAGTCTTTTAAAGTTTTTTCCTTTATATTTTTTATATTATATTTATATTATTTTTGTATATATTTGTATTTTCTGAAGTCTGCTCTTTTCACTCTGCATCAGATTAAAGAGTGAGATGGAAGGGAATAGAGGCCCTTATTGTAGATGGCCTTCTCAGGGAATTTATCTACAAGGGCAAGAAGAATATAGGATGATAACTGGTGGGATGGACACAGACCAAGTGAGAGTTTTTTGAGGACGGGGGGACACAGTCATGTTTGTAGGCAGTAGGGAAGCAACCAATTTCTCCTGGACAGGGAAAGATTGATGATGAGTGACAGAGATAGTAGAGGGAAGCATCAGCTGGAGAAAATGGAATGGAAGGGAATTGCTGGAGCATTTAGATGGATTTGTGTTGGCAAGGGGTACCTCTTCATGTGAAAAAGTGAAGGAGATTGACACACATACTAGCTGTGTGACCTTGGTCAAGTCACTTAACCCCAATTGCCTTGCCTTCCCCCCTCAAAAAAAAAGTGAAGGAGATAGTGACAGAAGGCATCTGAGTGATATAAAGTGAAGTTTGGAGAGAGCTCTCTGTGAATAGTCTCTGTTTTTACAGTGAAATATGAGGCAAGGTTCTCAACTGAAAGGGTAGGAGGAGGGAGAGGTTTGAGGAGGTATGAATAAGTTTGTAAAAGCTATTGTGTGAATGAGATAGTGAATCAAAGAAGTATAAAAGGATTGCCTTTACACAGTGAGGGCCAATTGAGGTTATATAATACAAACCTGTAGGTTTTGTGAGTTTTCTCCAGCTTTGTTCAGCAGTAGGAGCAAAGGCTGAGAATAGGAGTAATAGAAGGCTAGGGTTTGGCAGGACAAAATCTTTGATAGGATAAAGGAGCAGAGCCTCATGAAAAGAGGTAGCAAATAATTGAGCTGGGATTTTAGCCTAGTTCTAATGATTCCAATGCCAGTGTTCTTTCCATTATGCCAGACTAACTAAAATAAAAAGAATAAGAGTAAATAAAAATAAGGGTAAAGAGAATAAGAAATGAGCCTACTGTGGTGGTGCATGCATGCAATCCCTGCTACCAGGGAGGCTGAGATTTGTGGGGTGCCTGAACTCCATTGGAGTTTGCGTATCCTGAACTCCAACAGGGGCTAAAGCCCAGTGGATGTCTGTGCTCAGACGCCGGTATGGTGAGGCACGGGAGCAGAGGAGCATCTAACTACCTAAGAAGGGGATGACCCAGCCCAGCTTAGGAATGGAGCTTTTTGTATTTGAGACCCATATTTTAAAATCTTTTTTTTCCTACCACTTTATTTTCATGAGATATTATAATTTTCCCCTCACTACAAACAACTGGAACTAGTTTAGAATTATCATCCTCATTTAATATTTTGGAAAACTTGATCCAGAAAAGTCTAAATGTGACCTGAGAGATAAAACACTTAATTGAAAATCAATTCCCTTTAGCTATTGGCCCCACAGATGTCTTGATAGGTGATACTCACATTCTGAATCTCTACTTCCTAAATGTAAACTGAAGGATAGAACTTTCATTGATGTAAAAGTCGGTCAGTCAAACATTTATCAAATACCTGTTGTGTGCCAGGCACTGGGCCAGCTCTAGAGATACAAAGAAAGGCCTTCTCAAGGCCTTCCCAATATAATGGGAGAGGCAACATGCAAACAACTATACACAAACTAGTTGTATATAGGACAGATTCGAAATAATTAACAAAGGGAAGGTACTAGAATTAAGGGGGAATCCATAAAGGCTTCCTCTACAAAGTAGAATTTTAGCTAGGATTTGAGGGGATCTGGATAAGACAGAAGGCAGAAATGAGGAGGGAGAGCATTCCAGGAAGGAGGGGACAGCCAAGAAACTGCTTGGAGTCAGGAGATGGAGTATCTTGTTCATGAAACAGAAAGAGGCTAGTGTCACAGGATCATAGAGTAGAGGGTGGGGTTGTGGGGAGTGACATAAGGTGTAAGAAAACTAGAAGCATGGCGGGGCTGAGGCTGGTTTAAAGGGCTTTCAGTGTCAAACAGAGGATTTTATATTTCATCCAGGAGGTGATAGGAAGCCACAAATTTTTGAGTAGGGAGGGTGACGTGGTCAGACCTGTGCTTTAGGAAGACTACTTTGATATCTGAATAGAGAATGGCCTGGAGTAGGGAGAGACTTGTGTTAGGGAGACCAGCCACCAAAATATTCAAGTCTTATAAAGTGCGGGTATGAGTTTGTTAAAGGCCTGCACTGAAATGGTAGCACTGTCAGAGGAGAGAAAGGTTAGTGTATGAGAGATGGTCTGAAGGCAAAATCAATAGACCCTGGCAACAGATTTGGTATAGGGAGGGAGGGTGAGACAGCAGTGAGGTTAGGATATTTGAGGAAGTAGCATTACATGTGACTATGAGATTAGGGTGCTTGAGGGTGTATCAAGTATATCGAAATTCCCCCTTCAATGTGTATGTTTAAGTACATTGAAGAACAGGAGTTAAGGAGAAAAAGACTGCGAACCTGACATCAAATTCATTGAGTAAAGAAGGGGAGTGTCCTGGAAGTCCATAGACACTAGCCTTAGAAGTTTGGTATATAAATGCTTGTTGAATGAATTAATGGTGCCACCACCATTTATTCTAGTAGGTAGGCTAGACACTTCTAGAAGATCTGGGTAAGGTTCCCCATATCTGAAGCTAGGATTCAATATATACATATGTAACAAAAATGTTGCTAGCAGCGGCTGCGGAGGTGTAAGACCAACAACACCAGCACACAGGAGGGCTGGTAGCACATGTTCTTTGATCTGCTTTTCTGAAGGAAAGCAACTTAAATGGGTTTACAATCTCACTTGAATTAAACAGACATATATCATTCACTTAGTTTAGGGGAAAAAGTCAACACCTTGAACCTCAGAGAAAACACAAACAGAAATTACAAGCAGAAATTATATAAACAGAGCAAATAATACATAGCAGACAGGGCTTCTGTCTGTCCATAGCAATACATACATAGTTACCAGAGAGAGAAGCACCAACATCTACGTTTTCAAAGCCGAGGGGCTTCTTGACAGCTACCTAGAGTCTTGTCTGGCCAAATCACACAAACACTCTTCGAATGAGTGAATCCCAAAGCAAAATGCTAACCTCAGAGTATATATCTACTTTTTCAGGGTCAGCCCACAGAGGGCATCACAACCATGTGAATCATGTGACCTAGACTTTGAGTTAAGCAGGTTATCAAAGTCTCTTGATTCCATCAAAGACTCGATTCAAACAAAGGCAAGACTCAATCAAAGGCATTTGGTTGCAACAGTGCTGAGAAGCACTCCAAAAGAAAAAACAGCAAAAAGTTCCACTTTGCTTGCCACATATTGCTGTATAAGTAAAGATAACATTATCTCCATAGGCCAAGGCAAAACAAATGGATACTGTGACAGGAATGAGATAAAATGAGGGCCTTTTGAGGAAAAATACCACTAGCACTGCCCCCAGCTTTACTTCTCTGTTTCTTTTACTATATATACTATATATATACTATACTTATATATACATAAAAGACTTAAGTACCCTTGGGGAACTAACAGCAAAGTGCCAACCATAAAATATGAACACAGAACTCCAGTACAAGACCGTGTGTGATTAAGCTCTACTGAAGAGGCTATAGAACATTCCTCAACTAGAATCCTGTTTATTATGAAGTGGAGTCATTATGGTTGCTGAGAGATATAACAGTTTGTTGAATGTAAAATCAGTTTTGTTGTAGTGCTTGTTTTAAAAATGTGAATTTCTTCCAACCTGAATGATATATTAGGCAAGGTTTTGAGGTTAATGTACTTTTCTTGTTAATCCATCAGAACCAGGAGTTTTTTCTTTGATAGTTCCTTTCCAGCTAATTCCATTTTCTTTTCTGAAACTGGGTTATTTAAGATCTTTAGTTGATGTTTGGTTTAGATGTGGTTTTTGAAGTAATTCTATTTCTTTTGTATTCTCCATTTTGTGATCATATAAATGTGCATAATAGGTTTTGATTATTTTTATTTTTTTCTGATTTTCTTGTGATTTCACCTTCCTTATTTGATGTTTTATTGATTTAATTTTCTGCTTTCCTTTATCATATTAGCTAAGGGTTTGTCAATTTTATTAGCTTTTTCTTTTTTAAAGAACCAGCTTTTATTTTTATTTATGGTTTCTATGGTTTTTTTTTAGTTTGTTTTCCATGCATCTTTCTCCTCTAATTTTTAATATTTCCTCTTTGGGGTTTATTTTAGGTTTGTTTCTTTGTTGGCTTTCTAAGGTTTTTTTTCACTTTCTAATTTTTAGAAATGCATATTCAGTTCATTAATTCTCTTTTTCTATTTTATCAATGTATGTTTGCTAGGCTATGATTTCTGCTGTCCTTGCAGAGTTCTTTTGTAACACTGAATATTTCTGCAGTGCTAAGAGTAATTTCTTCAATACATTTTTTTGACAGATAATAGATGTCAGAGTGTGAGGGCTGTTGTTCGTCAAGGTAACTGTTGCAGCTTTGCTGCCGGGACCATGTTCTGAATTTGCTGAGTGAATAAGAATCGGGAATTAATTCATGGAGTTGTTTCTTTCTCTTTTTTGAGGGGGGGGAGGTGAAGTCTTTTTTTTTAATGCCATACTTTATTATTTAATATTTTTTAGTTTTCAGCATTGATTTCCACAAGATTTTGAGTTATAGATTTTCTCCCCATTTCTACCCTCCCCCCACTCCAAGAAGGCATATATTCTGATGGCCTCATTCCCCAGTCAGCCCTCCCTTCTGTCACTCCACTCCCCCTCTATCCCTTTTCCCCCTACTTTCTTGTAGGGAAAGATAGATTTCTATGTCCCATTGCCTGTATAGCTTATTTCCCAGTTGCATGCAAAACCACCTTTTTTTTGAGCATCTTTTTTTAAAACTCTGAATTCAAAATTCTCTCCCCGCTTCCCTCCTTACCCACCCTCCCTAAGAAGGCAAGCAATTCAACATAGGCCACACATGTATCACT
This sequence comes from Trichosurus vulpecula, assembly GCF_011100635.1. Classification (NCBI taxonomy): domain Eukaryota; kingdom Metazoa; phylum Chordata; class Mammalia; order Diprotodontia; family Phalangeridae; genus Trichosurus; species Trichosurus vulpecula. Next base: position 477,841,150 of record NC_050573.1, read on the forward strand.
CCCATAAATAGTCATGTTGTAAAAGACTAACTATATTTCCCTTCATCCTATCCTGTCTCCCTTTATTGAATTTTCTCTCTTGACCCTGTCCCTTTTCAAAAGTGTTTACTTTTGATTATTTCTTCCCCTCATCTGCCCTCCCTTTCTTATCCCCTTCCCCCTACTTTCCTGTGGGGTAAGATACCCAATTGAGTGTGTATGGTATTCACTTCTCAGGTCAGATCTGATGAGAGCAAGATTCACTCATTCCCCCTCACCTGCCCCCTCTTCCCTTCCAATGAACTGCTTTTTCTTGCCACTTTTATGTGAGATAATTAACCCCATTCCATCTCTCCCTTTCTCCCTCTCTCAATATATTCCTCTATCATCCCTTAATTTGATTTTATTTTTTTAGATATCCCTTCATATTCAACTCACTCTGTGCCCTCTGGCTATTATATATATATATATATATATATATATATATATATATATATATGTGTGTGTGTGTGTGTGTGTGTGTGTGTGTGTGTGTGTGTGTACACACACATATATCTATCCGTATATTCCCTTCAACTACCCTAATACTTAGAAAGGTCTCATGAATTATACACATCATCTTTCCATGTAGGAATGTAAGCAAAACAGCTCCACTTTAGTAAGTCTCTTATGAGTTCTCTTTCTTGTTTACCTTTTCATGCTTCTCTTGATTCTTGTGTTTGAAAGTCAGATTTTCTATTCAGCTCTGGTCTTTTCTCTGAGAAAGCTTGAAAGTTTTCATTTTATTGAAAGTCAATATTTTGTCTTGAAGCATTATACTCCGTTTTGCTGGGTAGGTGATTCCTGGTTTCAATCCTAATTCCTTTGACCTCCAGAATATCGTATTCCAAGCCCTTCTATCCCTTAATGTGGAAGCTGCTAGATCTTGTGTTATCCTGATTGTGTTTCCACAATACTCAAATTGTTTCTTTCTGGCTGCTTGCAGTATTTAATCCTTGACCTGGGAACTCTGGAATTTGGCAACAACATTCCTAGGAGTTTTCTTTTTGGGATCTTTTTCAGGAGGCAATTGGTAGATTCTTTCAATTTCTGTTTTACCCTCTGGCTCTAGAATATCAGGGCAGTTCTCCTTGATAATTTCTTGGAAGATGATATCTAGGCTTTTTTTTTGATCATGGCTTTCAGGTTGTCCAGTAATTTTTAAATTATCTCTCCTGGATCTATTTTCCAGGTCAGTGGTTTTTCCAATGAGATATTTCATATTGTCTTCCATTTTTTCATTCCTTTGGTCCCGTTTGATAATATCTTGATTTCTCATAAAGTCACTAGCTTCCACTTGCTCCAATCTAATTTTTAAGGTAGTATTTTCTTCAGTGGTCTTTTGGACCTCCTTTTCCATTTGGTTAATTCTGCCTTTCAAGGCATTCTTCTCCTCATTGGCTTTTTGGAGCTCTTTTGCCATTTGAGTTACTCTACTTTTTAAGGTGTTATTTTCTTCAGTATTTTTTGGGGGTCTCCTTTAGCAAGTCATTGACTTGTTTTTCATGGTTTCCTTGCATCATTCTCATTTCTCTTCCCAGTTTTTCTTCCACTTCTCTAACTTGCTTTTCCAAATCCTTTTTGAGCTCTTCCATGGCCTGAGACCAGTTCATATTTTTCTTGAGGGCTTTTGATGTAGGCCCTTTGACTTTGTTGACTTCTTCTGGCTGTGTGTTTTGGTCTTCTTTGTCGCCAAGGAAAGATTCCAAAGTCTGAGTCTGAATCTGAGTCTGTTTTTGCTGCCTGGCCATGTTCCCAGACAACTACTTGACCATTGAGCTTTTTGGCAGGGTATGACTGCTTGTAAAGTAGAGAGTACTTTGTCCTAAGCTTAAGGGGCTGTGCTGCTGTTTTCAGAGCTACTTCTCCACAGCAAACTCTGCCACACCAGCACTCCTTCTCCCCCAAGAACCACCAACCAGGATTTCGGCCCAGATCCAAGCAGGCTCCGCATTCCTGCTCTGATCCGCCACTTAATTCCTCCCACAAGGTGAGCCTGGGCCCAGAAGCAACTGAAGCTGGAGCTCTGGAAGCAGCCTCAGAGCTGCACCACCTCTGCCACCCCCATGGTGGTGGCTCACTGCAAATTCCTTTCACTCTGTCCTGGCAGTTTTTTTCTCACTAACCTTCTCTGTCGTCTTTGGCGTTTGTGGGTTGAGAAGTCTGGTAACTGCCACAGCTCGATGATTCAGGGCCCCACCGCCTGTTCTGCCCAGCTCCTAGTCTGTTTGGTCCTGGCGCGGCCCACGCTGGGCTGTGCTCCACTCCCAGCTCCATGCGATAGACCCTTCCCAGAGACCATCCAGGCTTTCCTGGGCTGGAGCCCTGCTTCCCTCTGCTATTTTGTGGGTTCTGCAGTTCTAGAATTTGTTCAGAGCCATCTTTATAGGTGTTTGGAGGGACCTGGGGAAGAGCTTAAGCAAGGCCCTGCTTTCCAGCTGCCATCTTGGCTCCACCCTCTAGAGTTGTTCCTCTCTTTTGGGTTCTGGTGTTCTAGCCCAGGGAGATAGATGAAGTTGCTTTATTTTTGTTGCATGATTTCTGTTCTGGAGAGGTTTGAGGAGTTGTGAGGATCATAGAAAATGGCTAATATCACATCTTGTTGGTCATATGACCCAGAAGTCGGAGTCAGTGATTTCTAAGATGCCTTGTAGCTCTCATATGTCATTAAGGGTGTTGCACATTGAGTAGAGTACAAAAGTAGGCTGTAGAATTTCCTCTAGATTTTTTGAAAAGATAGATTCAATGGTGATAAATGTTTAATAACTGGCTCTCTGTAGGGAAACAATTTACTCAAGACACACTTAAATTTAATCTGCATTATTAGCTTTTTTTCATCACTTTAAGACTATAAACATTCACTAAATCAAGCCTACATTTGTAGCATTTGACAATTTTGGAAGTATAAATGCTCACACTGAAAATTTAGCAGTTGCCCTGATGAGCAGCCTCAGGCCCATCCCTCAGTAGATTCTTAGATGACTGGGAGGGTTTAAAGTGTGGGCTTTCTGACTAGGGGGAGGATGGCCTGGATGAACAATGGCTATCTCTTCCAGCCTGAATCTGTGGTTTCCTAGTAGCTACGAGGTTTTTGCATTACAGGTCTTTGGCACATCTGGGGTTTAGAATGCAAAGACACCTAGTCTGTTCGTTTATATTCATATACTAACAGTTAGTGACAGTGAAGTAAAAGAAGAGAGCATGGTTTAAAGCCAAGGCTACATTATTTAGATCTCTCCATCCCTATCTAGTGAGATGCCTATTAAATTTCTAACTTTTTTTTAACCAGTATGAGTTGGAATGAGCAAGAATGTGGTAAAATACAGCTCAGATGAGTGTTTTGGCATTTGCAAAAGGCTGTTTTGCAGATGTAGGAGCATACAGGTAATTTAGTGAATAAATTTGTACTGTACGGTTAAGATATTTTAATGCAATTGCCTATTTTCCATGGTGGCATTAGTAGTCTAAGCTTCTTCAAACGGAATAGATTCTTCAGGTTATGGAGGATAATGTGAAGTCAGTATCATTCTCTGTGAACGTGGTTTCTCTCCCCAGAGCCAGATCCCATTTTCACTCAATTTTTTTTTGTGGGATGAAGGAATTTAAGTTCTTTTTAAACTCAGTTCTACCATGTGACAGAACCCAGCTATATAATTACAGTTTTCATTGCATTCAAGAACAGTTTTGCAGCCATTACACTGTAATTGTACTGAGCATCGTTGTGTAATCTGAAGTGAGAATAGCCTGCTCTGGCTTTGGTCCAGCTGCAGAGTCAATATTCTAGCGGATTTTGGGGGATGGCATACAGGAGGAGGGGAGTTAATAGTACCAACAACTAGCATTTATATAGCATTGAAAGTTTTGCAAAGTGCTTTTACAGACAGCTTATTTGATCCTCACAACAACCGTATAAAGTAGGTGCTATTATCCCCGTTTTACAGATGAAGAAAATAGAGAGGTTAAATTTTTTTTTTCAGAATTATGCCTCAGGTAATCATTTAATTCTTCCTGACTCCCAAGCCCAGCACTCTCCGCATTCTGCCACCTGGCTACCCCATTTCTTTTTACTCATCATGTGCCATTGCCATTAACATTAACAAGCATTAGAACAAAATTAGTCTTTTAATCTTTTGGGTTCCAGGCTTCTGACTTCTTCTCAGATGTCTGCTGTTATTGAAACTTGCCTATAACTGTCGTGGCCACCAACCGCACCACTGAGTACGTCCCTCAGAAGCAGTGATCTGGAAAGGTCGCCAGTTGAGACTTACAAGATTCCAAAAGACATAAGCACAATGCAAGCTTGTGAGGTCTTGCTGTTTTGACCAAATTGCTGAAATCAAATCAGAAACATCTTCAGTTTGATTTGGGGAAGAGAATTTCAATGCAGTCGGTTTTCTTAGAGGGTAGTAACCTGTTTGGCCTAATCATTACCTAACTATCCAACAAGTCTTTTGTTATAATTGGAGTGAAAGTCAGTTTCTGGCAAATTCATTTGTTTAAACGTTGAACCCAGGGGTGGAAAACTTCTACCTGAAAAACTGTTGTTGCTTCCCAGTAGCATTTGATCCTCCTAAAGGAATTAGAATCAGAGTGGAAGCTTGGGGAAGTAGCAAGATCAGATAATCCTGTAGGTCAAATGTAAATGATTCTACTGGGGCTCTCGCTTTCTTTCTTGGTTTTCCCCCATTCTGACATCACTTTTTCTTCTATGACAATCCAGAGGACACACTGCCCTTCCTTTTCATTTCATGTATGCCAGACTGCCAAATAAGTGCCCATGCAAAGGCAGTCACCAATCAGGGTACAAGAAGGTTGGCAGGATTCCAAAATCTACTCACTGAAATTAACTTTTTAAATTGGTATGATCTTGTCAAAGAGACAAAAAAATAACCTTGCCAAAGGAAAAACCAAACAAAACTTAGAAATGAGAGGTGAGGCTAAGTGCCCTGCATTCATATATCCCTTCTGCTATTCTTCTATCTAGATTACCTTCCAAAATCCAACCTAAATAGTTTTTCAGAGGGCCTGTAGTAGGGATGGAGCAATTGAGTTAATACCAATAAACCCATTTCACTTTCACTTTAATCTAAATGTGGATTTTTTTTTTTCGCCTTACCCTAAGGAGCTATCACATCCATCTCTCCCATATTTACCCACTACACCAACCTTTTCTCCAGGCTGAACATCTCTAGTTCTTTTCTTGTGTCCTTGTGTAGCATGAATCAAATCACCATACACTTAGAGCTGAAAGGGTCATTAGAAGTCATCTAGGCCAGAGATGTCAGTCACAGAGACCCACAGCCTCATTGCAGCCTGCCACACTCCCAGGTGCTGCCTGAAACAGATAAAGATGTAATTAACTGGGGCAGCTAGGTGGGGCAGTGAGTAGAGCACAGGCCCTGGAGTCTGGAGGACCTGAGTTCAAATTTGGTCTCAGATATTTGACACATGTACTAGCTGTGTGACCTTGGGCGAATCACTTAACCCCAAATTGCCTTGTCTCCCCCCCCCAAAAAAAAGATATAATTAACTGGGAAATATTCAGCAAAAAAAAAATAATAAAACTTCGATGATGTTAATATGAAGTTTTCTAAATCAATATGTTGCCCACAGGATCCTTATGTATGGTATAGTGTCCCCCATTTAAATTTGAGTTTCTATTTGAGTCTAACATCACTGATCTAGATTAATGCCCATATTTTATAAATGAGAAAACTGCCTCCTGGAGAAGTGAAGCCACATAGGTATAGTGGAGGAGAATTTAAACCCAGGTGTCCTCAGAGGTCAAATCCATTGCTCTTTCTAAAAGCTAAATATCTCATACACTAAATATATCTCATTATACACACTAAAATACTTCATCTCCAACCTCCTTCGATCCTTTTTAAGGGTCTTTAATTTCATTGGCAAATAAATATCTTTTATTTGTACCAGTAGGGGGTACTTCTTCCACCCGTACTACTCCACTCCTTAATGACTTGCTCTCACTAAAAAACCCCAAACATTATTACTCGGTAGCTCATCCCATGGTAATGAGCCTTAACTTGGTCCTCCTCACAGACATATTACTGTATTCCCCCAGGATAGTACATGTTTGAACCTGCTGCATGTAAAATGTACATTCTGAGAGTATTGTCATTTTCAGCCTCCTTTACAGTCAGGTCATTATCCTAACAGCATTAGTGTGAGGCATTATTTTCCTGTTTTGTACAGGAGCATGCTGAATACAAGTAAGGTATCAGTTCTGGCCTTTTCTCCATGACACAGTTGTCACCACCTAGAACTAAAGAGTTTTAGGTCTAAAACAAATCTTAGAGGTCAAGTAGTGTAACCTCCTCACCTTATAGGTGAGAAAACTGAAACCTAGGGAGGCCCAAGATTACATGGATAGCAGCAGAACCAGCACTAGAGCCCTCACTGACTGTCAGACCAGTTTTTCTTCCACTAGGCAACATTGCTTTGAGAATAGGCTGTATTTTTTTTGGATGTGGAATTCAGACATGCCTAACCCAGTTCTAACTGAAATTCTTTTTTTTAATTAATTAATTAATAGTTTTAGTTTACAACATTCAGTTCTTCAAGTTTTTGAGTTTCAAATTTTCTCCCCCTCGCTCTCCTCCCTCCTCCCCCTTCTCCCTCCTCCCCACCCAAGATAGCATGCAATCCGATATGGGTTCTACATATACCTTCACACTAAACATATTTTCACAATAGTCAAGTTGTAAAGAAGAACCATAACTGATGGAATGGACCACAAGAGAGAAGAAACAAATCAGAAACAAAAACAAAAACAGCAACAACAAAAAAAAACCCAGCAAATTTGCATTCAGACTCCGTTAATTCTTTCTCTGGATGTGGATTGCTTTTTCAGTCATGAGTCTTTTGGAAGGCTGTCTTTGAATCTTGCATTGCTGAGAAGAGTCAAGTCTGTCAAAGTTAGTTATTGAAGATACCGTGTGTCTGTCTAACTGAAATTCAAAATGAAGAATGTCAGTTTTTATTTATAACTTCTGTGATTGATTAGCTGATGGAGGCTTTTCATCGAGGTTGATTCTGAATATTTTTTACGTAAGCCAAACAAACTTCTTCAGCCATTATTTTTAATGGATGCTGACTTCAACTTGTATTTTGACATCCACTGACATCCTCTAATTAGGTAAGTTATTAATAACACTTTTCCCCCTCTTAGAAGCAAAAAAAATGTATAAGCATTGTAGGGAAAAACAATAGGTAGAAAGATGACTTTAACTGTCTACCTTGATGAAGCCTTGATATATTACAAACCAGACATTTGGTGCCTGACTCGTTACTTAATGAAGCCTAAGTACTCTGAATAAATATGTGGCTTCAAAGTGCTATTTCTTCCCATACCTTTTTTTGGTGACCTCTCATAGGTGGATCAACCACATTTAAGTGGGGAATATAAAAAGTAAAGTATGAATTTCTAACTCAAATTAAACATGATGATAAGGGAGGGTGATAGAACGGAGGGCAGATTGGGGGAGGGGGTAGTCAGAAGTAAAACAGTTTTGAGGAGGGACAGGACGAAAGGAGAGAGAATAGAATAAATGGGGGGGTCGGTGAGTAGGATGGAGGGAAATAAAGTAACTGTGAAAAAAATTTTTGAAACAAGTTTCTCTGATAAAGGCCTCATTTCCCTAACATATAAATAAGTCAAATTTATAAAAATAAGAGTCATTCCCCAATTGATAAATGATCAAAAGATATGAATAGTTTTCAGATGAAGTAATCAAAGCTATCTATAGCCATATGGAAAAAAAAATACTCTAACTTACTATTGACTGGAGACATGCAAATTAAAACAATTCTGAGGTACCACCTCATAACCAGTGGTGGGATTCAGCCCATTCATACCAGTTTGGCATAACTGATACCTAATTTTAGGTTGAGTTCAGGGAACTTGTTGTTAGTGGGGGCAGGGGCTGCGCCCGCCCCATCAGTGGTGGTGGTGGCACCTTGGCTCTGTTCCATGGAGAACTGGTTGTTAATTTCTTTGAATCCCACCACTGCTCATAACTATTAGATAGGCTAATAGGACAGAAAAGGTGAATGTCCAATGTTGGAGGGGATGTAGAAAAAATGAGACATTAATGCACTGCTGGTGGAGTTGTGAACTGATTTAACCATTCTGTAGAACAATTTGGAACCATGCTTAAAGGGCTATAAAACCAAGCATACCATTTGACATAGCAATACCACTACTAGGTCTGTATGCCCAAAGAGATTAAAAAACAAAAAGGAAAACGACCCATATGTAGAAAAATATTTATAGCAGCTCTTTTCTGGGGATAAAGAATTAGAAATTGAGGGGATGCCCATCAAATGAGGAATGGCCGAACAAGTTGTGGTATGTGATTATAAGTGATTGTACTATAAGAAATAAGCAGGATGCTCTCAGAAAAACCTGGAAAGACTTGCATGGGCTGATGCAAAGTGAAATGTATTGCGTACAAAGTAACAGCAATATTATAAGATGATCAGTTGTGAACGACTTAGCTATTCTTAGCGATACAATGATCTGAGACAACTCTCACTTATGAAAAATTCTATCCATCCCCAGAGAAAGAACTGATGGTGTCTGAATATAGGTTGAAGCATACTTTTTTTACTTTCTTTATTTTTCATGAGTTTTTTGTCTATGTTTTCTTTCACAACCTGTCTATTATGAATATGTTTTGCATGACTACACATGTATAGAATTGCTTGCCTTCTCAATGGGGGGGGAAGGGAGAGAATTTGGAACTCAAAAAGGAATATTAAAAATTATTTTTACATGTAACTAGGGAAAAATAAAATACCAAATAAAAAAAAAGATTTTCTAGCAAAAAAAAATTAAACATGTTTTCCTTAACTCTTTCTACACTAATTCATTTATTCTTAGGTGAGTTTGTAGAAGCATTTAGATTTTTTAAAAATTCAGTCCTGTTACTTCCATTGCTAGAGACTTAAAATTATAATTATATTATATTAAAGATAGATGATAATAAACCACAGAATCATTTTTAATCTAATTTTAAAATTATATTTATTTGTCACATTTAATTGTAATTTGATTATTTTTATTTCTTGGCCTACAATCCTTTAACATGTTCTTTCTTGACTTTAGTTTTAGGCAACAGGGAGGATCATAGATCTAAATCTCGTAATCTAACCCCTCATTTCACATTTGAGGAAACTGAAACCTAGAGAGTTAAAGTGAGTTGCCCAAGGTTACATAAACAGTAGGTAGCAGAAGTAGATTCAAACTCAGATTCTTTTACTCTAATTCCAGTGCTTTTTCCACTGTACCTGGCGTTCATCCGATGGGTCATTTTCAGATATGTTAGCTTCATCTTATTCCATTTGGTTTGTCACTAGAGGTTAAAGATTACTTTACTGCTGCCAATCTAGCCTGGACACTTTGATCATTGAAACAATTTCCTAATTGGTCACCTTCCCCTCTCCCCAAGAAATCCATTCTGTAGAAGTCCAGATTACTCGTAAGACCAATGATTTATTTATATCACAATCCTGCTCAAACACCTTTGATGGCATCTAGTGACTTTTGATAAAGTCCAAGTTCTTCTGCCTAACCTTCAAGGCCCCCATAATCTGAACTCCTGTAGCGATCTAGAAACCTATCGTCTATTCCCAATACAAACATCCTTTGGTCATATTCATTACCCATATACTTTTCTACCTCAGTAGACAGTTTATGCAGTATTTCATATCATAGTCCCTAGAGGGGATGAAGGGCACCTATCCTATACAATCTTTAGCGGCTGGTCTTAGAATTAAGAAGGTTTGGAAACTTGACTCTCACCTCTGATGCTTACTAGCTGTGTGACCTTAAGCAAGTTGTATATTCTCTGAGCTTATTTAAAATATGAGTAATAATAACTGTAGCACCTCCCTCCCAGGGCTGTTGTAAGTTTTAAAACTTAAGGTACTATCAAAATGGTGATAATAATAGTAGTATTATACAGTGTATATGTAGTATAATAATAAAACAGCTAACATTTATATAGCATATATATTTGCAAAGTACTTTATATATACTTATATGTTATGTATATGTGTATTTATATTTACACATAATATGTTATAATTATATATCACATGACATGTATTATATCATATATAATATACTTATCATTATGCATTATTATATAGTAATATATTCTATGTTTACATACTGAATAGATTATATATTTATATTTTCTGTATTTCATTTGATCCTTAATCATCCTGTGAGGTAGGTGCAATTATCTTCATTTAATAGATAAGGAAACTGAGGCTGAGAATGGTTATATGACTTGCCCATGGATACAGACTCAGAGCTCTGAAGCAGGATTCAAATTCAGGTCTTCCTGTCTCTGAGGCTGGCATTCTGTCATGCCACCTAATTTCCTTAAATGTATTTGTTATTATTATTTACACACCAATGACAATAGAGATACTAAGTTTCTTGGGAGAAATCTTAGCATGTCATTAGCCTGGTAGTATAATTTATATCATTACATGCTTACTCGTGTACTTTTCAGGTATATTCCCTTTATTGAACTGTATTCTTCTCTTGTGGCTCTTCCAGAAGTCAAACCTAGCAGGTAGAGGATTCAGGAAAAAGCAAGGTCATATTGTACACGGGGCTATATCCCATTTCCCATGCAAATGATAAAGTTAATTTCTTTTCCCTATAGCTGCTGTGCCCGTGGTTTAGTGCTGCTGACATTTCTACACGACTGCAAATCCTGGCAACTTAGACTGAATAAAGTCAAAATGAACCTAAGCAAGCACCTGCTAAAACTCTGCCTACAGAAGAGTGGCTAGTTCAGAATTCTTCGCTATTCTTTTTCAGTAGCTGACCCAAAATAACATTTTACTAGACTTTTATCTGTAAGCAATTAATTGGCCAGAGGACTCGAGTGTGTTCTACAAAATCCACTCAGTTATTTTCCATTACTATTATCATATGGCAGTTTTCCATCAGTATTTAAGCAGGAATGGGTGCCATAAAGGGTGATGTGAAACTCATATGAAATAATGCATGTAAAGCACTTTATTATTGTCACCTGAACCTGGTTTGGTGATTGACTTCATTCTCTAAACCTTCCATTGTATTTCTGCTGAGCTCATGCAAAGTTTATAGAACATTTCAGGGGCATGCTGGTAGATGTTTAAAAACTAGGCTCCTAAAAAATTGCATGCACTCGTTCTTAAGTTTAATCTGCATTATTAACATGTTTTAAAGTCTAGAAATCAACAAAGGAATAAATCAATTCCTCATTTGTAGTGATTGTAGATTTCTGAGGTGTGAATGGTCACATTGAAAATTTAACAATCTCTCAAAGCTGGTTAGAGCTGACTCCAACACACCCCTGGGTATAGTTTAGATACCCTAAGATATAAATTTCCAACCTTATTCCATAAGCTGTTGAGTAATTTAAAGTAATGTGATTTGTTCCCCAAAAAAGTATATGTGTGTATATACAAATACACATGCACACACATGTACACACACACACACACACACACACACGGCATGATATTTTGCTGGGTTCAAATTCTGTTTCTGAGATTTATTACCTGTATAACTCTTGACAAATCATATAGCCTTCCCAGACATCAATTTCCTCAGCTTTATAGTGTTTTATAATGAGAGGAACAGACTAGATGACCTCTATTGTGCCTTCCAACTCTAAATCTGTGATCTGATGAATCTCTTTCTATTTTGGGTTTTTTTTTCTTTTTTTCCCTTTCTTCAGATAGTTGGTATGTAACTAACTAGTACCCATTACTGATACTCTGATTTACAGCAGAATTGCAAGGTAAGGGATGTATTTGGGGAGGGAGGTGCTATGGCGACAGCCTACAAATCCAGCAAGTTGGCTTCCCCACTGAACACCAGGCTAATATCTCCACCCTACAGAGATGTGAGAATGGACTCAGATATTAGCTATAGGGTGATTTGGCTACTTGAGCTGCCCTATCACGGTAAGATATGAGACTGAAGTGAGCAAGTAGTGTTTGTTACTTACTCTGACACTTTCTGAAGTAATCCAAGTTCCGAACCATTGGTTGAACTTGTGACATCTTTTTCATTGTCAATACAGGAACTTAACATAGGAAGTAGAAATGACTTATTAGTAATGTAGATGTTACAATGGAAATTCAAAATATGTACAACTCTTTTAGAAATAAACCCTTGGCAAAATGATGAATATTGTTTCTCTGGCAATATTTTACAAAATAAAGCTAAGTTAAGTGTAGCGTAGATTCTGAGGCTCTTTTACTGCTCCCACTAGCAGGTTGGATTCTCAGAGATCAGTTGGCTATTTTCCCCTTAGTGGTCTTGGGGTAATCCTGAGATATTGGGGATGTCTGTCTAATGTTATTGTTCACAAATCTCCATCAGCATTCTTAACCCATTATTTATTCATTGATATCAATTAGCTGGTCATGGTTAATTAGTTTTCAGTTAAAGATATTTACTAAGATGGTATATTAAGAACAATTGGTAAAATATATCCCTACAAACTTCATTTGTTGTTGTTCAGTTGTTTCAGTCACAGCCATCTCTTTGTGACCCCATTTGGAGTTTTCTTGGCAAAGATACTGGGGTGATTTGCCATTGTCTTCCCCAGTTCATTTTGCAGATGAGGAAACTGAAGCAAACAGGGTTAGTGACTTGCCCAGGGTCACACAGCTAGGAAGTGTCTGAAGTCAAAGTTGAACTCAGGTCTTCCTGACTCCAGGCCCTGTGTTGCGGGCTGAGTTAGAGCTGAGCCCTGTCCTCCTCGGACCTCCATGCCCAGGGGCCTGCTGAGATAAACTCAGGGCTTTGAGATATGGGTGGAGCCAGGAGGAGGGGTCTCACCTTTGTTGCCTCCCTGGCAATTCCAGGTCTTTGCCTGGACCTGCCTGACCACATGGAACTTCCGGCTCTCTGTCTGGGCTTGCCAGAGCACGTGGAGTTTCCAGTTCTTTGCCTGGACTACCTGACTGCTGGGAGCTTCGGGTTAGCACGGGAAGAGAAGGGGAGGAGAGTAGGCGGAGTCGGGGTGGTCCTAGTACCCAGGTGTATTGATTTTTACCTGTCCTTCACCCACGTAACCAGAGAATGTACCTGCGTCACTAAAGATATAAAGGTGCTGCTTGCTGAAATAAAATTCGGAGTCATTCACCATCTTTCGGCTCCCGCCCCATTCATTGTCCGCGAGATCAGGTCCTTTGCTAGGCAAAGGCCTGGGGCTTGGAGGGAACCCCGAGTATAGTTGCGAGGCTTTGGGAGCCCGTAACAGCCCTGCACTCTATCTACTGCACCATCTAGCTGCCCAAACTCCATATTCTTCCACAAATACATACAGAATCCAAGGGAAAATGGGTTCAAGTTTAGAAAGCACATGTGGCAAAAGAATAACACAACTCCTGGATGTGTTGAAAGTCTTTTTCCCCATTTGTAGGGTCCTCATGAAGGTTCCCTTAGGCATAGTATAGCTTTGTGCTGGGATCCCTATAAAATTCTGAATTTGACCTTTCTTATTGTGTCTAGTTTGTCCTCAGTTCCTAATGCAGACAATGCTGTTAGGCAGTGGTGTTATGAGGACATTGCTAATACATCCATAGGAAGTTGAGAAGCTTGCAACTTTTCAAATTTGTAAGATTAAGGGAGGGAAAAGATGCCCACCCCAACCCCAAGGAATTCCTTCTCAGGGGCTTGGATGAAGCTGCTTCCATCAAAGGGCTGGCTTGACACTGGAATTCTGGGTTTCAATGCACTTCCTGTGTAATGTCATTTAATTTCATTTTACAGGTTTCAGTCCTTCCAGATTGATTAATGAGGTTTTGTACCTAATGTAATACCTTTGATTAATTAACTCAGTATAAGTGTTCTCACCTGATAAAGGTATCAGGGCCAGAGCATCTTGTTAGTTACTTTAAGTGAGATGGAGTGAATGATTAATTAAATCAAACTCCCTCTCTCCCTCACCATCTGGGGAGAGGGGGGCGCCCCCCAAGAAATATACATCCCTGGAGAAATCATTCATTTTGGAAGTGAATCATAAGTGAGTACTATCTTGAGTAAATATTGCATATTCATTTTAAGAAATGATTTTCTTTATTTTTATAAGGACAAAGCCTGGATACTTGATAATTTGAATAAACAGAATGTCAAGGAAAATGGCAGGATTAAAGGATCTTCAAAAACCTAGTGCTTTAAAAATGCTACAGTTAATACTGTGGTTCTTGCTGCATAATTCTAGTAGAAATTTCCTAACACATTTATGTTATTTTAGTGTTTGTGTATAGACTAGTCTTACTTAGGAAAATAAGGTTCTTAGGAAAAGCTAAGCCAGCTCCCTTGGCAGGGAACTCTAGTGGATAATACTGCGTTTAGCACCCAAACAATAAAGGTTTAGGAGAGATTTTTTTTTGCCTTTCACTGTGGAGAAAGTTAAATTATTGTGCTTGGGGAACTAATTGAGGAGAATCAAGCTGCAAAAAAATCTACTTAAAACAGATTGTCATTAAAGTACCATTATGTAAAACAAATAAGACTTAAGAATTTCAAAATTGATCATCAGTATTGCTATTATAGTATAAATTGTTTTTTTTTGTTTCTATTCATTTCATGCCATATTATCATAAGTGAAATCATCTTTTCCCATTCCACTTGTTTTTGAAACACCGTAAACATGTAAGCACGTCACAGATTTTTCAGTGTGCCATTGTGACACCACCAGCATCTGAGAAGCAAGTTTATTTGCTTCTTGTGATCCTGATAAGTTTGTTGTAGCTCACAGTTCATGATTATAAAGAGTAATATGTGGGAAACATAGCTTTACTGGTTTGTTTTTATTTTAACAGAGTCAAGATGATTTGGCTATGGTGCAACAGAGTACAGGGAGTTCAACATACCTTTGGATTATTGTTCAGAAAAAGTTGTGCCTCCAAGAAAACCCTTCCTGTGCTGACCCTGTTCACAAAGGTAAAAAACTAATCAATTAGCATTTTGGTAGAAATACTAGTAGAGAAAATATGAACACATTCTAGAATGAAAAATTAGAGCATAGAGGGGCAGCTAGTTGGCGCAGTGAGTAGAGCACTGGCCCTGGAGTCAGGAGGACCTGAGTTCAAATCCAGCCTCAGACACTTGACACACTTACTAGCCGTGTGACCTTGGGCAAATCACTTAACCCCAATTGCCCTGCCCTCCCCCTCCAAAAACAAACAAACAAAAAAAAGCCCCCCCAAAAAATTAGAACATAAAGAAGGATCAGAGTGGAGTGAATTTTTGCCATTCTGAGGTTTTATATCTTAGTTTGCCAATCAGTATATTAGGAGAAATATTTTCTGGCTCATATATCTCACACCCCTCAGTTCTGAAAGAGTAAGTTCATGAGATTTTGATCTAAATCTAATTTATGCCAGACTGCTCTCTAGTTTTCCCAGCAGTTTTTGTCAAACAGTGAGTGCATTAGTTGTAGTCTTTGAGTATACTGAACACTAGATTACGAGGTAGATACCTTTGCTCCTGTATATCATCTATCTAATCTGTTCCATTAACCAACTTTTTTATGTTTTATCCAGTATAAAATAGTTTTGATGATACCTGTTTTGTAGTATAATTTGATATGTGGTACTTCTAGGATCTCTTCTTCTTCCCACTTTTTTTTTCCAATTATTTCTCTTGAGAGTCTCTACTTTTTTCCCTTCATATGAATTTGGCATTATTTTTTCTAGCTCCTATCAAAGTAATATTTTGATTTTTTTTAGTCCTATGCTTATCAAAGTGGTAGTTTTATAGTTTGGCATAAAACTGAATTAGTAAATTAATTTAGGTAGTATTATCACTTTTATTTCATTGACAGCCCAACCATGAGGAATTGATATTTCTCACTTACCTAGGTCTGTCCTTATTTCTGTAAAAAGTATTTTGTGGTTGTATTCATGTAGTTCCTTTGGAAGAAACTTGGCAAGTGTGATTTTGAATGAAATTTCTCTTTCTATTTCTTCTCGCTGGGGTTTATAGGTGAAAGGCTAAATGATTTGTGTGAATTAAATTTAATAGGCTTCTATTTTGCTAAAGCTGTTATTTCAAATTACTTTTTTATTTGGCTTTCTAGGATTGTCTATGTAGACCATCTTATCATCTGACAAAACCCCAAATTTTTACTATGCTTATTATTAGTTCTTAGTTATGGGCCTATGCTAATTCTTCAATTACTTTTTCTTGTTATATTGTTGTAGCTAGTATTTCTAGCCCTGTCAGATAATAGAGGTGATAATAGAAATCCTTGTCTTACCACTAAACTACTTGAAAAGACCTCTATTTTATCACTATTATATGTAATTCTGGCTCTTGGTTTTAAATAGATATGATTTATCATAATTGGGAAAAATCCATTTAATCTTATGTTGTTTAATTTTTTAAAAATAGAAACAACTGTTATCATTCTTCAGAAGCTTATGGTGTGTGTGTTTTTTTTACCTGAAAGCAAAGACACGAGAGAGAGACAGAGACAGAGACAGACAGAGAGAGAGAGAATTATTGATATGAGACCCAAAAGAAACTGACATCTTAACTCTCAGTGGGTCCCAATGGATATGTCTCTATTGCACTCAGTTGCAACCTAATTTTTAGCTGAAATATCCAAAAATTAAAACAAAACAGCAAATAAATTTGATAATCATTAAAAAGAAAAAAAGGACATTTAGCAATTAGAGACAGAGTGTTCAGCTTTTAATCACTGTGCAGTAAAGCCTGAGGGGTAGCTGATGGAGCTGGTTCCAGCACAAGTAAAGGGATCTATTCCAGTAAGAGTGGGGAAGCTGTATGGTTTCTGACCCAGAGGTTCTACTGCATCCCACTGAAATCAGAGCCAGGAGGATACTTAGGAACTGGAACTGGTGGCTCTTTTAAAAAGCCTACTTTTCTTATTACTGCTTTAAGGATTTTCTTCACTGAGGGAACAGGGTGGGGGAGGATTGGGGGGAGAGGGGGGATGTGGGTTGAGGCGGGAAGCTTTTTACCACCAAGGAAATGGGCAGGTTGCATCATAAGTTCATGCAGAAATGTGATAAATCATTGGAGCAGTCGATTCTGAGGGTATAAACTAATGGGATTAATGTTGGGATTCTCTCCACAGCTGAGTCTCCATAAGCTCTCTGGGAACTTACTGTTAAAAAGTCTTAAAAAGTTTAAAAAGTTAAAAATCAATTAAAGTCTCCAGATGGAGAACACCTTTTCTCCCTTTGTGGATGGCTGAGATGGGGAGTTGTTTGTTCTCATCCCCATAAAGAACAGTTCCTATTTCAGCCAGCTACCCAATGGGGATCTGCAAGGGAGGTGGTAAAGTTTCTAAAGGAAATGGGTTTGATAGAATTGATCTATCCTTCACCTCACATACACAAGGCCTGCCGTACCCTACTACCAGGCTGCATCAGGGACAATTGCATCCTGCCTTTTAGGTAGATTCCTGGCCAAACAGCTTCAGATTTTAATTCTGGGTCTCTTCTTCCACCAAATTATGTAGATATAGACTGATGAAATTTCCATAGGTTGGGACACTTGTGACCTGAGCAAATAATGTTGTCAGTACAAATAAGCACAGAGCCCACCCCCCGTTAGGTGAGTGAAAGATGATAGCCTCTCCAGCAGGGAGCTTTGAGTTGTGACTCCTGAAACATGGGATTGGTAAGAAAGCAATTGATGGCCAGCATATGAGAGTGCTAATCAAACTGTATAGGGAAATTCATCATTAGTGCTATAGGGTACTTCATCCCTGTCCAAGACTGTGGCATCTTATTAAGCTCCTTCCCTATTTTGGATCATTATGGGGAGATCATGGAGGGCAGGGGGATCATGGGCTCGTGGGAGTCAGTATCTATATGGGCCCTTTCAATGACTTTATGCAGGTTACTGTAGATAGAGCCAAATGAAAATCCTTAGTTGCCTGAAACATCCTATGTGATTGACACCAAACAATGTTGGGTCTCCAGGGAGGTGAAAGATGTTTCTTCTCTAGTAACAGAGATGAAGGAAACTGGAGGACTTTGTTATACCAGGTCCCTTCTGAGCAACCCTGTGTTACCTGTGAGGAAGGCAGGTGGCACTTGGCAACTTACTGTGGCTTATAGAGAGCTGAACAAAGTCATTGAGCCTATCTCTAAAGCTTTCTTGACCTCATTAATGATATAGACAGGAAACTTCCCAGGGTCTGTTATAGTGGTGGAGAGGGAGGGGAATAAGCATTTATATGGTACCTTCTGTGTGCTAAGAGCATTTACAAATGCTATTCCATTTGATCCTCACAGCAAGCCTGCATGGCTTTACAATTGAGGAAACTGAGGCAAACAGGTTAAGTCACTTGCCCAGGGTCACATAGCTACTAAGTATCTGAGAATGGCTTTGAACTCAGGTCTTCCTGACTCCAGACACTGTGTCACCAGCTGCCTGTAATGGGAGTTATTTTTGTTTGTTTGTTTGTTTTTTGGCAGGGCAATTGGGGCTAAGTGACTTGCCCAAGGTGACACAGCTATTACATGTGTCAAATGTCTGAGGTCAGATTTGAACTCAGGTCCTCCTGATTCCAGGGCTGGTGCTCTACTCACTGCACCACCTAGCTGTCCCTGTAATGGAGTTATTGACAGCCCCCCCAGTACCATTTCCCCCTATTCCCATAACTGAGTTTTCTTTGACCTGGGAAGGAGAACTAGAGGTGTCAGGCTAAGCCCTAACAGAATCAGTTGATACAAGTCTTCACTCATTTCTCTGAAACTGCCCCTTTCATCATGTATTATGCCACAATAGCAGCCCATTACATTCATATACCATAATTTGTTCAGCTATTCTCCAATTGATGAGTACCTCCTTAGTTTCCAGTTCTTTGTCACCACAAAAATAGCTGCTATAAATCTTTTTGTACATATAGATCCTTTCCCTCTTCATCTTTTTGGGGTAGGGGTCTAGTAGTGGTACTGCTGGATCACAGTTTTGTTTTTCTTTTTTCTTTTACAGTACAGTTGGGTGAAGTCAGGAGATAGAATAGAAAGAATAAATGCTTGTTAATTTTTAAAATGAAATAAAATAGTCTGAAATATGTGTAAAGTCTAAAAATAAGTAATGTTATGTGTAGAAGACAACCTCTACTTCCAACAAAATGCCATATCAAGCTTTTCACTAGACCGCTATAAATTAACCAGTCTTTAAAACAGATTGAATATGAATGATGTTCATTCTGAGAAATCATGCCAATTATTTTCATGAGGTCTTTGAAGGGTTTAGGTTCTTAGAATTATTGTGCATTTCATGCTACAGTTTAGGGAAGCTTTATCTATTTTTACTTTGTTTTTTAAGGAGGGAGAGACTAGCAAAGATGCCAGAGTATGAGAAAGTAATACAGCCCAGTTTTCTTCCACAATTATTCCAACAGAGGTTGAGGAAGTTCACCAGAATGAGTAGGGATAAGCAAATTCAAGGAGAAACCATTGTGGGTCATTTTCAGGGAGGAGGTTGAGCCAGGCAGACCTGTGTAGAGCCTACAGGACAGAACAGGACAGAGAGGACAGGGCTAGGACCTAGGGCAGTGTACCAGGGCAAGGATCAGTGGCAGACAGAGTGCAGACAGGGCTTATACTATGAAGGGAGCAGAAAGGAGCAAAGCTGCATCTGTTTATCTCTGACCTTGTTCCAGAATAAACTAGAATTCCTAGGTGAAATGAAGCAATATTTTAGAAATCATATTGTAAAGAAACGAGAGCTGTAGAGGAAACAATTGGATAAAAAGTGAGAGCCCTAATGGAAAGACTTGGCAGAATTAACAGCTTTCTGGAAAAGGTACTACATAGATCCTTTCATTAATAATAGATTCCTTGAAAATTAGAGTGAACCAAACAGATATGGATGATTACATGAGAGAGCAAGAAATACTAAGGAAAAAATCAAAAGATTGAAAAAAGTAGAAAAAACTGATCTCATGAAAATTTCTTCAGTAAGGCAATCACAGTAATGAAATAGGAGACATGTGTAAATATGATAGATGAACATAGAATAGGAGGGATGATGAGAGAAGGCCATGGCACAATGAGAAGAGGACTGGACTTTTTGTGTAACAGCTTCATTTTTCTCTTCTTTCCAGGATCTATGTCCTCTTTGTGATGAAGCAAAAGAAGTCCTCAAGCCATTAAAAAACAGGGTAATACATGTATATATAAAATACAGTATGGTTTTATGTGTACCTTATATGAATTTCTTTCTTTGAGAAAGGATATTAAATAATTCCCCCAATTTCCTTTATTTTTTATATATTTTAATGCTGATTTTCATAAGATTCATTAAATTTAAGAATACTAATTTTCTTGTCCTATGACTCTTGGTATTAAAAATAAGCTAAGGTGAACTGGCAGGGTCAATGTTAGTGCTTTTTAAAAACCTTTATCCATTTTGCCTTGATGTTTCCATGTGACGATCTTCATATTTCCTGAATTTACATTCAGAAACACTTCTTAACTGGTTTTCAGGAGATGAATATTCAAGGCATATTTTGGCTTGACAGGAAACCATGAGCCCTGTTGATGAATATGAAACAAGTCAACCAGAAATGTAACTGGTTCAGGATGAAACCGACCTAGGTGTGAAGATGAAGGACATTTACCAAACTGTGAACCAAAGAAACCATCCAGCATTCGATATATGCTGGCATATATCGAATATCGATATATTCGGTAATAGCTGGCAATCATGCAATAAGCCATAAAGGTCATTGCTTGTAATTTTCCATTTTTTATTTCTTCCAGTTTATTTTGCACGAGGTGGACATCACTCTTCCAGAGAATTCAGCGTGGTATGATAGGTACAAGTTTGATATACCTGTCTTTCATTTGAATGGTCAGTTTCTGATGATGCACAGAGTAAATCTCTCAAAGCTTGAAAAACAGCTCAAGAAACTTGAACAACAAAATAACTGAAGTTGACTCATATTAAGATGGTTTTTCCACTAATGTAAAATACTTCAAGAATGTTACCAGGATTACCTTCTAGGAGTGAAATGTTCAAGCCTGGCCCCAAAGAAGAGATAAGACAACTCCTCCCACAGCTTTGTAGAAATGGAGGACTATGGATGTGTAAAACTACATATAATTATAGACTTTTTTGATATGTTGTTTAGTTTTGTGGAACTATTTTTTTCTTTATACTTTTTTAAAATAAGTGATGGCTCTCTGGAATTGGGTGGGGAAGGGATATAGTAGGAAATATAGTTCATATAAAAACAATATATTAAAAAATTATAAGTTTAGAGTACATGCAGATGAATAACCAAAAAGGACCCTTAAACAAGAAAAAGGATGAGTACTAAACCCTAAACAAGAGTACAAGACAAAGGAAAGTGAACTAATGCCAGAAGAAGCATAGAACCCTGTGAAATCCCAAAAGGCAATGAAACAATAAGAAGTTCCAGAATGATTCCAAAAAAAGTGAAATCCATAAGAAAAACAAATTAGGAAGGGGAAAAAGTCAGAATTCATAGCTTTCAAAGCAGAAATAACTAACCTATTAGAAAAAAAAATTAATGATGGCAAGTTTCTCTAGCCAAAGAACAACAGATTTGGAATACAAAACAAAACAAAAAAACTGATGTCAAGTCAACAGGTATTTGTTAAGAATCAGTTATGTACCAGGCACTTAATACTAAGCACTAGGGATACAAAGAAAGGCAAAAAAAAAATCTAATGGAGGAAGCAACAGTCAAATGACTCTATAAATAATAAGTAAACAGAGTAAATTGGAGACAATCGTAGTGGTAAGGCACTAGCATTAAGGGAGATTGAGAAAAACTTTTTGCAGAAGGTAAAATTTTACTGGGACCTTGTATCAACAATGCTGCTGGCAGCTGCTGTGAAAGTGTAAGGCCAGTAACACCAGCACACAGGAGGGCTGCTAGCACAGGTTCTTTGTTCTGCTCTTCTGAAGGAAAGCAACTTTAAGGGGTTTACAATCTCACTTCAATTAAACATACATATATCATTCACTTAGTTCAGGGGAAAAAGTCAGCACCCTGAACTTCAGAGAAAACACAAACAGAAATTATATAAGCAGAGCAAATAACACAAATCAGCAGACAGGGCTTCTGTCTGTCCATAGCAATACATACGTAGTTACCAGAGAGAGAGAGAGAGAGAAAAGCACCAATATCTGGGTTTTCAAAGCATGGGTGGGGGCAAGGTGGGGGAGGGGGCACGGCACAGGGCTCCTTAATGGCTACCCAGAGTCTCATCTGGCCAAATCACACGAACACTTCTCCAATGAGTGAGCCCCAAAGCAAAATGCTAACCTCAGAGTATGTATATATATATATATACATATGTATCATATGTATGTATATGTATATGTATGTGTATATATATACACACATATATATACATACATATGTATGTATATGTATATGTATGTGTATATATATATGTATATATATGTGTATATATATATGTATATATATATATACACTTCTTCAGGGTCAGAGGGCATCACAATCATGTGACTCAAACTCATGTGACTTAGGCTTTTTTGTGACTTAAACAGGTCATCAAAGACTCTTGATTGAAACAAAGGCAAGACTCAATCAAAGACACTTAATTGCCTTAGTGCCACAAAGCATTCTAAAAGAAAAAGCAGCAAAAAGTCCCACTTTACTTGCCATTACAGACCTGAAGGAAGTCAGGGAAGCCAAGAGACAGAGATAAATAAGGAGAGAATACCAAACATTGGGAGACAGCCAGTGAAAATGCATAGTCAAGAGAGGGTGTCTTGTGAGTGGCCAGTGTCACTGGTTTAAAGAGTACATGGAGGGGAGTAAGGTGTTAAGATTGGAAAGATAATAAGGGTCCAAGTTATAAGAGACTTTAAAAGCCAATCAGAATTTCATATTTGATCCTGATAGGGAACCACTGGAGTTTAATGAGTAGGGAGTGACATGATCAGTTCTATGTTTTAGGGACAGCTGAGTGGAGAACTTTAGGGAAGACCAATCAGCAGGGTACTGCAAATAGCCCAGGAATGAGGCAATTAGGGCTTGAACCAGGGTGGTGGAAGTGTAGAGGAGAGAAGGGAGTGAAAGCTCTATATAAGAAATGATAACAAAAGCAAAATGGGTTAAGACTTGGCAACTGACTGAATATGGGGTGCGAGAGAGAGGAGAGAGTCAAGAAAACACCTAGGTCTCAAGCCTGGGTGACAGTAACAGGAAACTTTGGAAGAGGGGAGGGCTTGGGGACAAGATACTGAGTTCGGTTTTGGACACGTTTGAGTTTAAGATGTGTATGTGATACCCAGTTTGAGATATCCAGTAGGCAGTTTGAGATGTGAGATTAGAGGTCAGGAGAGAGATTAGGATCGGACAAATAGATCTGAGAATCATACGCATAGAAATGATAATTAAATCCATGGGACTTGGTAAGATCACCAAGCAAAATAGTATAGAAGGAAAAGAGAAGAAGGCCCAAAGCATAGTCTTCGGGGTACCTACAATTAGCAGGCATGACCTGGATGAAGATTCAGCAAAAGAGACTAAGAAGTAGTGATAAGAGGAGAACCAGGAGAGAGCAGCATCATGAAAATCTGAAAAAGAGAGTTTCGGGGAGAAAATGGTACTCAACAATGCCAAAGGTCGCAGAGGGGGAAATGCCCTTAGATTTGGTATTTAAGAGATCATTGGAAACTGGGAGAGAGCAGTCAGGCTGTAGAGAGTTAGGAAGAGAATGAGATGACAGGAAGTGAATGCACTGACTATAGATTACTTTCTCAAGAAGTTTAGCCACGAGAGAGAGGAGAGATAGACGATTATTGGTAGAGGGGATGAATGGATCAAATGAGGGTTTCTTGTGAATGGGGCATGAGCATGTTTTTAAGCAGTGGGGAAGAAGCCAACAGACAGGGAAAAATTGAAGACTAATGAGAGAGCAGGGATGATAAAGGAAGAAAAATTAGATAGCATCAGCTGTACATGTAGAGGAGTTTTCCCTTCATGTGAGAGAGGAGTAAAGGAGAAGGTAGTGATAGAAGGCCTCTGACTGATGCAAGATGAGGAGTGGAGGATGAGGTGGATAATAGGGATCTCTTGGTGATTGGCCTCAATTTTTTCATTGAACATTCTCAGTTGAGAGGATACTGGGGAGAGGAAGCCATGTGACATTTGAAGAGGGATGAAAGGCTACTCTGGTGAATGGGATAGTGACTCATTTAAGGGTAGGCATGAAAGGATTGCCTTTCCTTATTGAGAGCCCAGTTACGATTATTCGATATAGATTAGTAGTCTGGCCTCTGACATTTCCTAGCTGTGTGACCCTGTTAAACCTGTTTGCCTCAGTTTCCTCATCTGTAAAATGAGCTGGAGAAGGAAATGGCAAACCACACTCTGTATCTTTACCAAGAAATCTCCAAAAGGGTTCATGAAGAGTCAGACATGACTGCAGATGACTCAACAACAACAGAATGTACAAAGGAGAAAAGGTGTAAACAGAAGGTGGAGGATCACAACTAAAGCATCATGGACTAAACCTCACAACTTTCCTATAATTGAATCTGTGAATTTTGTAAGACAAAATTTCTCAGCTAAAGGCTGCATAGATGTAGGAGAGGTGGGAGACGGCAAGAAGAGGAGCTGAAGAAGAATAGGAAATAGAATTAAAAGGAGGTATTGAAACTGGAGGAATGAAAGAAAGTGGTTTCAACCCAAATGAGACAATGGGTTGCTCTGAAGAGCACTTTCTCTTTTAATTTAAAAAAATTTTAAAGAGTATTCTATTTTTTCCAATTACATGTAAAGACAATTTTTAACATTCATTTAAAAAAATTTTGAGTTCCTCACTATTTGACAAAAACTGATGGGAAACTGGAAAATACTATGGCAGAAACTAGGCATGGATTAATACCCTACACTGCATACCAGGATAAGATCAGCATGTGTACATGATTCAAACAAAGGGTGATACCATAAGCAAATTAGGAGAGCAAGGAATAGTTTACCTATAAGATCTATGGAGAAGGGAAGAATTTTTGACCAAACAAGAGATAGAGTGCATTATGAGATGTAAAATGGACAAGTTCGATTATATTAATTGAAAAGTTTTTACACATACAAAACCAATACAACCTAGATTAGAAGGAAAGCAATGAATTTTCTTTGCATGAAAGTCTCATTTCTCAAAAATATGGAGAAATGATTCAAATTTATAAGAATATACGTCATTCCCCAATTGAAAAAACAGGATATAAACAGGCAGTTTTCAGGTGAAAGAAATCAAAGCTATCTCTAGACATGAAGAAATGCTTTAAATCACTACTGATTAGAGAAATGCAAATTAAAACAACTCTGAAGTACCACCTTACACCTATCAGATTGGCTAATATGACAGAAAAGGAAAATAATAAATGTTGAAGGGGGTGTGGAAAAATTGGGATAATAATGCACTCTTGGAGTTGTGAACTGATACATCCATTCTGGAGAGCAATTTGGAACAATGCCCACAGGGCTATAAAATTCTGCATATGCTTTGACCCAGTGATACCACTAGTAAGTCTATATTCCAAAGAGATTTAAAAAAAAAAGGTAGTGGGGAGGGAGGTGGTGGGAGGAAAAAGGACCTATTTATACAAAAAATATTTATAGCAGCTCTTTTTGTGGTGGCAAAGAGTTGGAAATTGAGGGGATACCCATCAATTGGCAAGTGGCTGAACAAGTTGTGGTATATGATTGTAATGGAATATTATTGTGCTATAAGAAATGATGAGCAGGCTGATTTAGAAAAACCTGAATTGATGCAAAGTGAAATGAGCAGAAGCAGGAGAACACTGTATACAGTAACAGAACTGTATACAGTAACTTAGCTCTTAGCAATATAGTGATCCACGAAAATTCCAAAGAATTCATGATGAAAAATGCTACCCATTTCCTGAGACAGAACTGATGGAGTCTGAATGCAGATCAAAGCATACTATTTTTTACTTTATGAATATTTCGAGGATTTTTTTTTACCTTTAGGTCTTCTTTCACAACATGACTAATATGGTAATATGTTTTGCATGACTGGATAGGTATAACCTATATAAAATTATTTACTATCTCAGGAATGGAGGCGAGGGAGGGAAAAAATTTGGAACTTAAAAATTCTTTGAAAATTAATGTTAAAAATTGCCTTTACATGTAACAGGGGAAAAATAAAATATTAAAAAATTTTTGAGTTCCAAATTTTCTCCCTCCCTCCCTCCCCTCTTCCTTCTTCCCTCCCCTCTCCCTCCCCTAAGATGGTAAGCAATTTGATGTCGGTTATATATATGTGTAATTATGTAAAACATAATTCCATATTAATCATGTTGTAAAAGAAGAAAGAGCAAAAGAAGAAAACCATGAAAAAATAAAGTGAAAATAACATGTTTCAATCTGCATTTAGACCTCATCAGTTCTTTCTCTGGATGTGAATAGCATTTTTCATCACGCGTCCTTTGGAATTGTGTTGGATCATTGTATTGCTGAGAATAGTTACGCCTTTCATAGTTGATTATTGTACAGTCTTGTTGTTGTTCTTCTGGTTTTACTTCATTTTGCATCAGTTCATGTAAATCTTTCCAAGTTTTTATGAAATTATCCTGCCCATCATTTCTTAGAGCACAATAGTATTCCATTACATTAAAATACCACAAGTTTTTCAGCCATTCCCCAGTTGATGGGCATCCCCTCCATCTGAAGAGCATGCTAATGTGGTAAGAGTTCCATGCCTGTTGGAGATGGGGACCTTTGAGGGGGTTTTTAATTTAGGTGGAGTTGGTGCACAGGGTAATCAGTCTTCTCTAAGATTGAGTGTTATGCCTGTATGGACAACATCTTGCTTCAGGGAAAGGGAAAATGGAGCTCTGAGGGTCAACCAGCACACAGGAACAGGGGTGAAAATGGGCCCAGAAATGGCCGTGTATAGCCAATACCAAGGAGAGTAATCATTAAAAGGGTCAAGGACAGCACTGAACTGCAAAATTTGGAGCACAGTGGGATGTTTCTTCTATACACACTACTTCTCTGGTGAATTGATGCTTCTAAAAGTGAGGCACAACAGAAAAAAGGCAAGTCTATAAAGATAACAAAAATTGGTAAGAAGGAATGCATACATGGTGCTCTAACTCCATGAAGAACCTGAAATGAAAGAAGTAATAAATGAGATTACAGACCAAGGAAGACAGAATAAAACTTTCAGTCAGAAAACAGGGAAGAGAATCAAGGGAGACACCAATGAAAAAAAATTCTAGGGGGGGGAAAAAAGGCAGAAAACACCTGCGCCTGCGCAGTTGGGAGCAGTTAGCCGACAAGACGGTGGAAGTGCAGCGGAAGAAGAAGCGAGCCTGCCGGAAGTTCACCTACCTCAGCGTGGAGCTCAGTCAGCTGCTGGACACGTCTTATGAAAACTCATGCCGTTGTACGACAGTCGGCAGCGGCGGTGACGTAACAGGGGCCCGTGCGCAAACAGTATTCCCTCCTGAAGCGTCTGAGGAAGGCCAAGAAGGAGGCACCCCCATGGAAAAGCCCGAGGTAGTGAAGACACGCTCCAGGGAAGTGATCATCCTGCCCGGGATGGTGGGAAGTGTGGTCGGCATCTATAAAGAACAGCAAGACCTTCAGTCAGGCAGAAACTAAGCCCGAGGTGACTGGACACTACCTGGGCGACCTCTCTCTCACCTATAAGCCTGTGAAACATGGCCGGCGGGAATTGTAGCCACCCACTCCTCTCATTTCATCTCCCTCAAGTAATCTGGATCCTAACAAAAACAAGAAGGTTTTTAAAAAAGAAAAAAATAATAACAAACGAAAGACGTTGGAGAGGAGGGAAGATTTTTAACTAACCACTTATCTTAAAGGGCTTAAAGAGGGGAAGAAATCAGTGACTAAATAAATGAAAAACCAGTAACTTAAGTAGAGCTCCCAAACTTAGGTGTGGAAACAAACCATCCAAGAGAAGAACAAAAGGGTGAGGTCTGCCATGCCCCAGTCTTATTTCTGTTTGTGTTTTTCCATATTTATTCTATTAAATGTTGGAAACATATGTAGTCTAGGAACAGACACGGAAAGCCAGGAAGGTTTTAGTTATATTTTATTACTTTATATTATATGCATTATATTTTACATTTATTCTTTCTGAATAAATGGGTAATCCCCTGAACGGAGTGCAGGAGAACACAGGGACTGGGACAAATGCCAGCCCTTTAATTGGCTCCCAATTTGAATCTCTAGCCTGGCTCTTCATTGGCCAGATGCAACCCCCTGACTGCTTACGTCATGCCTCTCTCAAACAGCACCTTAAGCATGTGCACAACCTTCTAACCAGAAGCCTGATTTCTGCTAGATCACATCTCTGATTAGAACCAGTCACCTGACTTACATTCTGCTAAAGCTGGGAGGAGGGCTTTTAATCCTGTGGAAACAAAACTTCTTCCTTCCGTTACCACGTAGAGAACAGTTTTGCTAGATTTAATATTGTTTCCCATAAATTCCTGTGGTTGACTCTGTCCTTATGTTATTGGGTATTCCTTTGTTTCCTTCATGAGAGCTAAATGGGAGCCACACAGGAGAGAGGATCTTTTCTTAGTACAGGGCTGGGAGTTCATGCCCAAGCCAGTGTTAGAGAGTTTGTAACTGCTTTTTAAATAATTACAGCAATTATTAGAATGTTGTTTATACATGCTGAAGTTTGATACTTGATCTAAGTGCTGTTGAGCAATATCAGATTTGACTAAATTACTTGGTCAACTGTATTGTTTATTGCTGATTGAATAAGTATTATGGAATGATATTGTAGTGCTCCACTAATGTTATTGGCAAAATATGAAAAGATTTCGAGGTTTTAGTGGATTAGAATTTCAAGATGAGCCAATATTGTGACATGGGAGCTAAGAGATCTTAGGCTACAGGAAGTAGCATAGTGTCCAGTAAAAGTGAGTATAGCTGTACTCTGTACTGGTTTGATTTTATCTGTATTATTCAATTAAACATTTATTAAGCATATATTGTGCCCCAGGCACTGTGCTAGGAATACAAATTTTAAAAGAAGTCCCTCCTCTCCAGGAGCTTATATAACCTAACGGGGGAAGACAATACACTAAAACAGGGCTGTCCAACCTTAGGTTTTTATTGAAACAATAGACAATATATTTTGATTTGCCATTTTAGTGAGAGCTCTGGGGTAGCTCAGCTTCATTTACTAAAGCATTTATGTAAACTTTTGTGCTTATAGGTGGGCCACATAAATCACACTGTGGGCTGCATGTGCCCGCATTTTAGACAGCCCTGCACTTAAAGAAAGCTGAAAACTGGGGTTGCAAGGGGAGGCAACAGGAACTGTCCATCATGGAGTTAAACAAGGTAGAGCTGCTGATAGAAAATGGAATTACCAGGAAGATTGTGAGTCCTTTAAAAAGGAAGGCTTTGGGAAGAGTTGCATGTTCCACCTTCCAGCCCTCCAATCAGAGGGGAGGCAACAGAAGAGGAGTTGAGAAGATGGAGAAGATGTTGACTATCAAAACCTGATGAGGTGGAGAGATTTCAGGTGATCAGCTTATTCTGGGGAGCATGGTGTTCCTGTGGAGTTGAAACCAAGCAGAACAACTAATTGAAAATGGAGTTGAATATTATGTTTATTTTTGAGTACCACATTTTAGGAAGGTCATTTTGTTCCAGAGGGCAGCCATGACGGTGAAGGGCCTTGAGTCCATGCTATATAAGAATTTTGTTGAAAGAACTAGGGATGTTTAGCCTGGAGAAGATAAGATGGGAGAGACAGAAGTTACCTTCAAATATTTGAAGGACTATCACAAACAAGAGAAATTTGACTTGTTCTGGAACAATAGGGACGGAGCTGCAAAGGAGTAAATTCAGATCTGAGATGAGGAAAAAATTTCCAAACAATTGGAGCTATCCAAACATCAAGTGATTTGCCTTGGAAGGATGTGTTTGCTTCTCACTAGAGGTTTTCACACAAAGGTTATCTGATTTGGGTACATTTTAGAAGAGATTATTGTTGATATATGGATTGGACTAGATGTCTATATCAGTAAGGCAAGATTTCATGATCTTGAGGATGACCGTGAACATTCCTGAATGGTTCAGAATCCTGAAGAATAAGAAATTCTCTAGGTAGAAGGCAAAGGAAGTATAACATTTATTTAGGCATGAGAGAACCCAATCCCAGGTCCAGTAATTCCCATTCCATATAGTAGCAATAATATTCCAAAGCCAGTAAGCCCACCTCAGTGTAGCAACAAGGAAATTATAACACAATATTATAGCAAGGAGCCAAATCACTGTAACCTTCCCCCCTACTAGGCCTTCCTGTAAACCAGGGCTGCCCAACCTTAGGTTATCTTAGGGCCACATTAAAATAATTATTCAAGGGCCACACCCAGAATAAAAAATACAGTACACTAATAGAAAGTGGGGGAACGCACATCATCAGTACAACAGGTGAAGGCGCAAAGCGCAAAAGCAAACACAAAACAACAAAGCAACCACACAACAGTATAAAGGTAAGTGCCTACTGACTAGTCTGCATCATACAGACAGAACACATCTTACAGATTGGTTGAAAATTCTGTGTGATGTGTTCCATCTGTAATACTGCTTAAAAACACCAAAAACATCAATGAGATTATTTATTAGTGATGGAATTAAAAAATCTAATACCCATTCCATGCAAATTACTATTTTATTATTTTGCTTGTGAAAATTAAAACCCACAGGCAGGCCCACATAAAATCACACTACAGGCCACATGTGGCCCAAGGGCCCTATTTTGGACAGCCTGGCTGCAAACAATCACAAATACTAACTCTCTGCTTAGTATTCTCTGCCCCTCTGTCAACTCTGAGTTCCTGCTCCTTCTCCTTGAACTGAATTCCGATTCCTGTAGCTCTCACTGCCTCAATGTCTTCTTGGTATCTGCTTCTGAATCTTGCTGTTCTCAGTTCTGCTGTCAGTTCTGGGCTCTCTTTTTATACAGTCTTAGCAGGCATCTGATTGACTAGAATTCAGTGCACATACCATTGGCTCTGGTCTTAGCAACTCCCCTTAGGGCCTCATACCTAGTTAGTGAAAGGGTGTGGGCCTGCCTCTAATCAGGCCCTACCTTCAATGTGCTCAATCTTTCACTTACTGATTGGCCTTACAATATCCTTTAAGTTCCCTTCTAATTCTAAGATGCTAAAATGTCATTAAGGAAAATATTTCAGAAAACAGGTGGTCCTATGATGAGATTATACAATTTATGTCTGTTCGTAGTTCAAACAATGTTACCATGGGTAACAGAAGTTACTTACAGAAGTTAACTTATAATGTATTAATGATGCTATTGCAATATGTTATGTGGAGATTGCTTTGTATTAGTCAATGAACCGTCCCTTTCCCGAAGGACACTCCATGAGCACCTACAAAGTTCTGCATAGGAATTGTAAGAACCAGAAAGTGCTGCTGAAGAGCAAGGAGTATGACCAAGTGAGTAACGAGAAGGCAATTATTTCATTGCCATTTAATTCAAGTGAGCAGACAGCGTCATAGAAACCAGTTCCCCTTTTGGGTGTCATTTAGACCATTGCTAAGCAGACAATAAGTTAGAAATTTATGTTTAGAAAACTGAATGGAATCAGTGAGTCGTGTAGTTGGGGCCATATGTGGGACTCTTAAGATTTGCAAAGTCTGTTATATATGATCTCATTTGTTAATAACACTTTAGGATTCAGGGGTGGGGAACCTTAAGCACCCCTGCTTTAGGATATGGATAAGGAAACAAGCTGAAGTGACTTGTCCATGGTGATGTGGTTTCCCACTGTGCCATGTCTATCTCATTAAAGGACACTGGACAGGTGATAGTGGTGGCACAAGAAACTAATGGCTAAAATAACAATGGGAACCAATGTATTTATTTAATATTTAAAAATTTTATTTTTTCAATTAACAGTCTTATCTTCTCTCTCGCTTCTACTCCCAACCTCCTACAACAAATATGTATGGTAAAGCAAAATACATCCCCACACTGGCCATGTCCAAGAATGCTTGTTTCACCTAGCTTTATCTATGTATCATCTCTGTCAGAAGGTGGGAAATGTTCTGAAGTATTTGTCCTCTGAAATCATAGTTGATCATTACAGTGATCAGAGTTCTCAAGTCTTTCAGAATTGTTCATTTTTACGTTGTTTCAGCAACAGATCATTCTTCTGCCTCTTCTCATTCCACTCTGCATCAGCTGAAAGTTTGCATTTCCTCTAAAACATGTGGAAGCATACTGATACCTCTTCCCACCCTACTCTATCTCCTCTTCCCTCAGCCTACAGATCACAAAATGATATTAAGACAGTGCTTTAATCTCAAGTCATTGGTCACCCCCGGAATGAGAAAAATTATTCGTCTTTCTTTCATTATCAATGCCAAAACAATGTCCTGAATTTTTTTTAACATTATCAGTTCCTAAAAGGAAAGCTAGATCATCTGGAAGGATTCCTCTCTTAAGTGATTAAGGTAATGATTAGACTAAGAAAAGAAAGAAGAGGTCTTTGATTAGTTTGAATTATCCTTTGAGTTCAACTCTGTCCAGGAAAAAAAGGTGAATATTAGGGAAACAAGTGGTTAAAATGGTATTTAATGGTTTTATGAACATGATTCTCCAAGGTGTGTTAAAAATTATTCTGCTGCTTTAGAATCAAACAGCTGAATTTTATTCCTGTTTTATCTTAGTTGGGAATTTTGTCTGTTTGGAAAAACTACAAAAAGTGATTGTAAATGGCTTGAAAAATTTCCAAAAGCAGAATGTTTCTGTCCCTTGGGATTTTCTAACAAAGATATTTAAATTGAATTAGAATAATTTAATTCATAAATTCATCTTTGACAGGTGAGTGCCACAAAGACAAAATACAATATTTTCTTTCACAAGTATTCTATTTCTAAGCAGATTAAAGATAATTTACTGAAGCCCCAACATTACTGTGGTTTGCAGATTTTTTTATTTGTTAATATCACATAGGAAAATTTAAACAAGTTACATTATTTTAAAGAACATATTTTAATATGGAAACCCTTCTTTCCCTCCCTTTCTCTCACTCCCCCCCAACCTTGTTGTTTAAGAATCTAAGAACATAAGAAGAACCAAATAAAACAGGTTTTGCTGTAGCTTTTATTGAGAGTGTTCACATGATTAGGCAATATTACTTTCTTACAAAGTTTCGTTTTTTCTATCAAAAAAATCCGTAATCTTTATTATTACAAAAAAAAACCAGTACAAAAATGTCCAAAATATTGAAAATGCTTTCCCTCTCCCTCACAGCACCATTATACAGAATAGAGAATTATCAATAGCACAATGATAGTCCAGATGGAGAAATCTCCAAATAACCCCCAGACACATAGTGGTTTATTTCTCCTTCTCACAAAAGCTTTCAAAAATAAAGACCAAGAAAAATCCAGTAACACAAAAAAGGCAGAAAAATTTGAGGGATTTAAAAAAAAAAATTCACATCATCAGTAATTCACATCTTACGAAAAGTTATGGATAGGATTTCTTTTATAAAACATGTTTTTCAGTGTCAAAAAGGAAATTAAGGCCATTAGGCTTCCAGCTTATAAATTCACATAAAGGAAATACAAAAATACTTTGTGCTTCTGAGAAGGTTCTGAGTGTATGTTGATAAGGATTACTGCAGTTTCTTATTTTGAGAAAGACATTTGGACAGTTTACATAATTGCACAGCTTCTCTTGGATGTTCTTGGGTCTCCCTGATTAGGAAAGAAGAAAAAAAAAGTTATTGTGAAGAAAGAGAAACATAGAATCTTAGAGCTAGCTTAGTAATCAAGTTCAGCCTTGTCCCAGTTTATAAATAGTTAACTTGAGAACCAAAGGTTATAAGGAACCTTCCAGTCACATGAAGAAATTTTAAAAATTGAACACCAAAGTAAAAACTTACAGCAATGGTTTTACTAATGCCAACACATTAATCATGTTCTGTGATTAATGTGTACATGTATATGTGTATACACACAGACATCAGTACTTTAATGTAGCAAAGGACTGGAGATAAAGTGAGTGCCCATCAATTAGGAATGGTTGAAAAAATTATAGGATATGAATGAACAGAATTAGGGACATAGAGAAACCTCAGAAGATTTTAATAAACTGATGCATAGTCAAATAAATAGAACCATGAGGAAAGTTCCTACAATGACCACATCAAAAAGGTAAACATAATGACTAATTGTGGCTCCAGAAGACTGATAGTGAACGATGCTTGCCATTTCTTGTTGGCAAGGTGATGGACTAGAGGTCCAGAAGGAGATATATAATTATAGAGATAGCCAATATGTGGATTTATTTTTCTTGACAGCACTTATTTTCTTACAGCATTTCTTGGGGACAGAGGTATGAAGGGAGTAGTTACAGTGACACCAAAAAGGAAAAACAAAATTACCTAAAATATATAGCAAAAAGCAAAATTAAGTTTATAAGGGGACACAAACAAGGCAGTGTCAGGAACTATCATTTTAAATTTGAAATAGACTTAAAACGATATTACATAGCAGAGATTCAGTTTCATATGTAGTGTTCCTTTTCTGTTCTTCATATGGGAAAATGTTTTTGTTTGTTGAGGTTTGTCAAATTTACAATACTGAAAAGGAAAAAAAATTCCCCCCAAATGACTCACTAAAGAGTATTACACTTACAAGATCTTAACCTTTTGTGTCTCATTTTGTATAGCTCTATTTCAGCGGTTTTGCCTACAAAGAACATGATGTATGTTGTCTTAGTGCTCCATCAATGTTCTTATGTCGCCAATAAATGAATAGCTTGCTAACTGCTGAACTACCACACCAATACATGTTATATGATTATACCATCCTCTCCAAATACTTGCAACCATTATCAATATACTACATATTATCAACATACTATATTCCAGGACCTGCCTTTTCTTGATGTCAACACCTGGATTACATTTTTCTTCTTCACCCCATTTCCAACTATGACTACTCTATGTCAGTGACCCATATAGTACTTTGACTTAACACCATTTCTCAGCCTCAACCTCTTCATCCCTGTTCTACATTAGCCTCTCACCAGTAACAGCTATATCCTGAATTTCATCATGGGCATGGCACTGATTCAACCACCATGATCTCAAAATCGATGTTCTCATCTCCACCTACGACCTTCTTACCCATCAACTCTGACACTGCCTTTACCTTAAACCTAGTGAAGTCCTTATTGTTACTACCTACTTTACCTCTTCCATTGTCCCAGTTATACCTCACTACTTAGCTGGCCTGGAATGCACGTTCATTTTAATCTTGCCCTCACTGACATGCTACTCTTTTCCTTTCTGTATTGGTAGTTCCCAATTTTGTATTCTCGACGCTCTTCTCCCACTACTGTTCTCCTTTTACATTTCTCCTATAGGATTACAGAACATTATTGGAGGGGAGAAGTCCTGAAACAAAGCAAAACTGGCCCCATTATAAATTAATGTTACTTCTTAATGAGCTGTTGCTGTTACTCAGTAATCCTTCTATTTATCTCATGTTAGTTCTCTGGAACATTTTTCACAATAGCTCTTGAAATCTTCTCTGGCATCCATTGCCCCTCCCTGCAACCTAGTAACCTATTATCCTACTTTGCAGAGAAAATCAAGGCCACCCATCTTAAGCTTCCTCAGCCCTCTTATCTCTCTTATGTTAATCTTTTAATTCTTCATTCCTTTCTCCTATGAAAAGCTACTCCTCTTTTCTAAGATCAACTCTTCAACCTATGAGTTTAAGTGAATTCCCTTTTGCTTTCTGAGCAAATTGTTTCATTCATTGTTTTTGCTTCCTCAACATTAACACAGTTCCTGGCACATAGCAGGTGCTTAATACTTAGAGCAGAATGATTCTGACACCTTGCTCTCTCAATTATCCTACTTCCAGTCTTGGTAACACATCGTGTTTTCTTCCCTCAACTCTTTCTCCTGTGTTTTCATCCCTTGATGCCTCAGAATTCCACTGGCCCCCCATGGCTCCTGTAAGCCATACTATTTTTTATTAAATTAATTTCACTGTTACACTTCTTCCAACTTGTGATGTACACCTACCATTACCTCCACTTCCTGTCTTTTATTAACCCTTGAAATCTATTCTGACTTTTCCTTCTCTTCTCCTTAAACTGCTCCCTCAAAAGTCACTAGAGATTTTTTCTAGTCACCAAGTATCAAGTCCTGTGGGCAGCCCCCACCCCCAGCTGTCATTCCCTTTGATTATTCAAACTGACTCTGCTGATCACCTTTTTCTTCCTTGAACTCTGGGTCACCGTGCTATTCTAACTCTCCCAGTTCTGTGATCCATTCTTCTACTTCTTTCAATAACATTTCTTTTTCCTACTCTGAGTACCTCAATGCTCAACAGCTGGCCTTTTACTCTTTCCCTCTGTATATTCTCTAGCCATGTTCTGTCATCACCTCAAAAAAAAAAAATTGGCTTCCCTTCTCTTAACTTTCTCACTTATGCCACTGGAATCACAAATTTTCCAGTCCCCCAGGCTAGGAACCTGAAAGTCATCTTTGATATTCCCTTTCTCTCAAGCATTCCCCCGTCTTTTCCATATCAATAAGTCCTGTTAATTCTTTTCTCAAGTTTCATTCACTCCTTCTACTCTAGGTTCAGACTCTTGGCTTCTCATGCAGGTGACTGAAAGCAAAGTTCCAGTTTAATTAATTTGAATGATAATATGGGGTTTCTTTATTTTATAAGTTTTTTAAAGTAGCTAAAAATCTCTCTTGATTAATAAGAATCTAATAATTTTTCCTCTTGATATATGAATATAGTTTATTCTTCCCAATTTATTTTCAAAAGGTTACATATGATTGAGCAGTTTCCAATTAATTAAACACACTTCTGACTTCTTTTTAAATACGTTTAATACAACTAATATATTTTATTAACAAAATTTCAAACAAATGAATAGAGTAATACCTGCTGGTGAGAGCCATTCTCTTCCTCAACTATTTCAATAACTTCTTTCCTTCCCTCTTCCTCTTCTTCCTCCTCCTCTTCAGGTAAGGTTGTTCTGAAGACTGTACTTCTTTGAGCAACCTCCTGAAAATAAAAGTAGGTTTATAATTACAAGTATGAATAAGGCATAACATTTGAACTCATGCAGGCTGGTCATATGGGACAACCTCTTCTAGGAGGAAGAGGGAGTGCATATTGACAGAAACAGCAAAAGTGACTGATAAATCCATAGCCAGAGGAATCACACTTTTGGCTGATAAAATAATGACAATTATCTTAAAACATAAAGAACTCAGTGGGAAATATTAAAACCACAAGAGACTGGGAAATCCATATTATATTTATCATCTTGTTTACTTATTGAAGTAGTCTTAAGATCTTTTCAGTGAGTGTTTAAGAAGCTAAGCAGCAATTGAACAATTTTGTTCAATTACAAAAAGCAACTATATTACCCACATGCACAATAATTTACCAAACATTATACATAAAATAACAGTTCTATAGTAGCAACTTGCACTAGGATTTTTAAAAAAGCCAATAACCCTTTTATCTAAGCAAAACAGCAAAGAGAAACTGGAGAAGTTATACAGATTATAAGATACCAAAGAATACATAAGAATAAATAGGCTCATTAGTTGGGAGTGAGATTTAAGATTTTGGTTCAACCCATGAGAGACAACAGAACTCTCCAAGGAAAAAAGATGATCTATTCTTAGCAGTCTGTAGAACTGTAATTTCTAGAGAATTAGGAATTTTTATATGAATTCCACTGATGAGAAATTTGAAATAAGAATTAAAAATAACATCACCACTAAAAATCTAAAAACACAAGAAAACAATATGCTGGCTAAGAAGCAAAAAGAGTGTTTCAAAAAGTTCCAATTATTACCAAGTCAGCAATTAACAAGTTGCCTGAAAATGACAGCAATTAATAAACTGCCTAAAAATGCTATAATATTTATACTGCCTCGCTGAACCTTTGACTCAGTTCCAAACTTATGACATACTCAAATAATACAAATATATAAAATAGACCTAGATATAATGAAAACTCTATATAGCATTTGATATCTATATGACAAACTGCACCCTATTTAAAATATGCTACCAACATCACATGAAGAACAATAAGATATATAAAACTTTTCATACAACTTAAGCCTATAATGATTCTACCTAAACTTAAATCTAGGGCAGGTCCTACTTCCGGGGGCGGAGCCAAGATGGCAGCTGGAAAGCAGTGAGCTCCCCAGCGAGTCCCTCCAAAAACCTATAAAAAATGGCTCTGAACAAATTCTAGAACTGCAGAACCCACAAAACAGAAGAGGGAAGCAGGGCTCCAGCCCAGGACAGCCTGGATGGTCTCTGGGTGAGGTCTATCCCACACGAAGCTGGGATATGGGAGCAGAGCAGAGCCCAGCGTGAGCTGCTTGGACCAACCAGACCAGGAGCCGGGCAGAGTGGGCCCTAGCGCCCTGTATCAGTGAGCTGTGGCAGTTACCAGACTTCTCAACCCACAAACACCAAAGACAACAGAGAAGGTTAGTGGGAAAAGCTTTGGGAGTGGAAGGAGTTCACCGTTTGGCCACCGCCCTTGGGCAGCGGAGGTGGGGCAGCTATAGCTGCTGTTGCTTCCGGCCC
Organism: Trichosurus vulpecula; assembly: GCF_011100635.1. Classification (NCBI taxonomy): domain Eukaryota; kingdom Metazoa; phylum Chordata; class Mammalia; order Diprotodontia; family Phalangeridae; genus Trichosurus; species Trichosurus vulpecula. The sequence continues at coordinate 477,879,867 of NC_050573.1, forward strand.
CAGGCCCACCTGGTGGAAGGAATTATGTGGCGGATCAGAGCAGGAGTGCACAGCCTGCTGAAGATCTAAGCCCAGTGCGGGTTGGGGGTTCTTGGGGAAGGAAGAGTGCTGGTGTGGTAGAGCTGGCACATCCCCCCCAAACGTGGAACATAGAACTCTTTAGTCTACAAGCAGTCATACCCCACTGAAAAACTCAAGGGTCAGGTTAGTTGGTTGGGAATATGGCCAGGCAGCGAAAACACACCCAGATTCAGTCTCAGACTTTGGATTCTTTCTTTGGTGACAAAGAAGACCAAAACATACAGCCTAAAGAAGTCAACAAAGTGCAAGAGCCTACACCAAAAGCCTCCAAGAAAAACATGAACTGGTCCCAGGCTATGGAAGAGCTCAAAAAGGATTTGGAATAGTTAGAGAAGTAGAGGAAAAATTGGGAAGAGAAATGAGAAGGATGCGAGAAAACCATGAAAAACAAATCAATGACTTGCTAAAGGAGACCCAAAAAAATACTGAAAAATACACTGAAGAAAACAACACCTTAAAAAATAGAGGTCCAACGGACCACTGAAGAAAATACTACCTTAAAAATTAGACTGGAGCAAGTGGAAGCTAGTGACATGATGAGAAATCAAGATATTATAAAACAGAACCAAAGGAATGAAAAAATAGAAGACAATGTGAAATATCTCATTGGAAAAACCACTGACCTGGAAAACAGATCCAGGAGAGATAATTTAAAAATTATTGGACTACCTGAAAGCCATGATCCAAAAAAGAGCCTAGATATCATCTTTCAAGAAATTATCAAGGAGAACTGCCCTGAGATTCTAGAGCCACAGGGCAAAATAGAAATTGAAAGAATCCACCGATTGCCTCCTCAAATAGATCCCAAAAAGAAATCTCCTAGGAATATTGTCGCCAAATTCCAGAGCTCCCAGAGCAAGGAGAAAATACTGCAAGCAGCCAGAAACAAACAATTTGAGTATTGTGGAAACACAATCAGAATAATCCAAGATCTGGCAGCTTCTACATTAAGAGATCAAAGGGCTTGGAATATGATATTCCAGAGGTCAATGGAGCTAGGATTAAAACCTAGAATCACCTACCCAGCAAAACTGAGTATCATGCTCCAAGGCAAAATATGGACTTTCAATAAAATAGAGGTCTTTCAAGCTTTCTCAGTGAAAAGACCAGAGCTGAATAGAACATTTGACTTTCAAACACAAGAATCAAGAGAAGCATGAAAAGGTAAACAAAAAAGAGAAATCATAAGGTACTTACTAAAGTTGAACTGTTTTGTTTACATTCCTACATAGAAAGATGATGTGTATGATTCATGAGACCTCAATATCATAGTAGCTGAAAGGAATATGTATATATATATATATATGTGTGTATATATATATATGAATGTGCATGTATGTATATACATGTGTGTGTAGATATATATATATATACATACATACAGAGAGAGAGAGAGAGAGAGAGAGAGAGAGGACACAGGGTGAGTTGAAGATGAAGGGAAGATATCTAAAAGAAATAAAATCAAATTAAGGGATGAGAGAGGAATATATTGAGAGAGGGAGATAGGGAGAGATAGAATGGGGTGGATTATCTCGCATAAAGCTGGCAAGAGGAAGCAGTTCTGTGGGAGGAGGGGAGAGGGCAGGTGAGGGGGGAATGAGTGAATCTTGCTCTCATCAAATTTGACCTGAGGAGGGAATACCATACATACTCAATTGGGTATCTTACCCCACAGGAAAGAAGAGGGAAGAAGATAAAAAAAGCGGGAGATGATGGAGGGGAGGGCAGATGGGGGTGGAGGTAATCAAAAACAAACACTTTGGAAAGAGGACAGGGTCAAGGGAGAAAATTCAATAAAGCGGGATGGGTTGGGAAGGAGCAAAATATAGTTAGTCTTTCACAACATGAGTATTGTGGAAGGGTTAAACATAATGATACACATGTGGCCTATGCTGAATTGCTTGACTTCTTAGGGAGGGTGGGTGGAAAGGGAAGAGGGGAGAGAATTTGGAACTCTAAGTTTTAAAAACATATCTTCAGAAACAAAAAAAAAAAGTTTTTGCATGCAACTAGAAAATAAGATACACAGGCAATGGGGCATAGAAATTTATCTTGCCCTACAAGAAAGGAAGTGAAAAGGGGATGGGAGGGTAGTGGGGTGACAGAAGGGAGGGCTGACTAGGGAACAGGGCAACCAGAATATACGTCATCTTGGAGTTGGGGGGGAGGGTAGAAATGGGGAGAAAATTCAACTCTTGTGAAAATCAATGCTGAAAACTAAATATGTTAAATAAATTTTAAAAAATAAAAAAATATCTAGGGCAGGTAGGTATTGCCATGACTAGCACACTGGTCTTGAAGCCAAGAAGATCCGAGTTCAAATCTGGATTCAGACACTTACTAGCTGTATGACCCTGGGCTAGTCATTTAACCCTTATTTGTCTCAGTTCTTCATCTGTAAAATGGGGACACACTGGAGAAGGAAATGGAAAATCACTGTAGTATCTTTGCCAGGAAAGCTCCATGAACAAAAGTCCATGGAGTTATATAGAGTTGGACAGGACTACACAACAAATTTAAATCCATCATTAACTGTTGCCTTGTAGTGTTCAATTATTCAATTATTTAATTCAACTATTTAAATAACCATGAAAGCTCTGGGGAAACTGGCAGCATTAAAACAAATTCCTTGGGTCTCTTCATAATCTGGGTCAAAAGCAGCCATTTAAACTTAGAATCTAATAATATTTTAGCTCAGCACACTTTAGTCTAACCTGATAACAGACAGGTGTGATTTCAAACGGTTTGTAATACTCTATTTCCTAGTATATGCAGCTTGAAATTCCTGGGAGGATGGAAATTGAGATTTAGAATGCTTAGGGTATCTTTATCTGGTAAGTCTCAAAGAAAGGTAAAAGAGGCAGGGGATTGGGAATTCATCCAGCTCTTTAAGGAAGCAGAGGAAGATTACATGGAGGAGTTGGGAATTTCCACCACATGTTTGAGGAAATACATGAATTTATGGATAATAACCTTTTTTTCTTTTGAAGTACTAAGAGCACTGGATCTTAGAAATTAAAATGTTATCATCTGCAATTATAAATCTGGATTTGATATAAGCCAAAATCTGTCCTGAAGGAAATAAAAATGGGGTGGGGGGGGATGGATGATGATGACGGTGTCTAAGTGTGCTATCATATCAGAATATGGTAAATTTGAATCTTAACACAAAGGACACTTATTTGACATTAAGAAATTTATTAGCTCTATGTATTCTTAATTGTCACAGGTAGATGCTGACTTGGTACAAAAAGATATTTTGTTTAAAAAAACAAGGTTCTGCCTATAGCCCAACAGAAGGGAAACAAGTTTATATCAAAGGGTCTCATAGTATATTATCTAATATCCTGCATTATCTCACAGCATGTCAATCCTTCCCTGCCAAAATGAACCCTGATGATTCTTACTTCTCTTCTTTGAAGTTGCTCGTTGGTTGAATGTTGCAACCTGCTCACACTACGTACCTCTCCACTGACCTCCAAGTAAAATTCAGTTTTAAATTTTCTAAGATTCTTGTATTCTATGTCATGCTACCATATAAAAGCAACACTGATAGAATTACTGGGATTAAAAAGATGGACTTTTGAAAATGAAGCGTGGTATCATTCAAGGAATTTAGTAATTCTGAAAAGTCAATGCAGCCCACTCTCCTCTTCCAATTTAACTCTGAACACAATTTATCCATCTGCACAGACTATCACAGACACTAAAAACAAGTTCTGCAGAGTATTTATACAAATGCATGTTGTAATTAGGGAAGTAAACATTCTTCATCCATTTGGTCTGTGTGATGGTTAGGATAAACTTCTTTGCGTGATTATAGATCTTTCTCCTGGAGAATTCTGGAGCTTGATGTAATAACTCGCAACCAGAAACATCTCAAAGAGTTCACTATTAACAGAAAAGCCATCTTCAGTGTAGACACTAGGCTGGATCACCTCCCTCCCAGTGGACTTTGGTAAGTATACATTTCTCAGTTTCATACACTTACATAAAAGTTATCTTTATTATGTTATCTTTCACAGAATCTAGAGAAGTCTAAGGAGGGAACTAAAATTAAGGGAAACAATACACTTAGCAAAGTCGAAGTATATAAAATAAATACACAGAAATCAGTATTTAAATATATTCCCCCCAAAAAACAGCAGGAAGAGATAGAAAAAGAAATTCCAATCAAAATAACTATGGGATGTATAAAATACTTGGATGTCTACCAAGACACACACAGCAACTATATGAAATATTCTTTCCAAAAATAAAGACGGACCTAAGTAACTGAGGAAATAGTAACTACTCATTCCAGTACAACAATAATGACAAATACTACCTAAATTAATTTATTCAATACTTATTCAAAAGTCGGGGGGAAAAATCACAGTAATTTTGATAAATAGGATAAGGTAAATCATAAAATGCAACACAAATAGTAGCTATTATTAAAAATGTCTTTGGTCCTAAGTTGTTAATTATTAATTATTTCATGATTCCTTTGGTGGGGGGGGGCGGGGTGAAAGGAGGGAGACACAGGAGAAAAGCAGATCATGTTTAAGCTAAACAATTTTTTTTGGCTTTTTTTGGGCAGGGCAATTGGGGTTGAGTGATTTGCCCAAGGTCACACAGCTAGTACATGCACACACACATATACACATACAATTTATAGACATATTTTATCATGTATGTTTATGCACAGTGACTGGACCACATATGTTTCATTGGTGCTGTTGACAGATTATTAACTATTATAATATGTCTGGACCAAATCACAAGTAGTTGCTTGGAATGAAGATGACCAGGAGCTAAGGTTTTCTGTTGAATAATTTCTCATTGTAATTTGAGTCCAGGTAAAAAGAACTAAACAGAAGTATCAAACACCCAGTAGGAATCAGATTAAAATGTAAATGGGAAATATTTAACAATAAAACATAGAAATACAATAAAACACAGAAAAGGAAGTAACATGGTTTTCTCAATCCTCTTGGTAGGGAGGACAGAATAAGATATTCAAGGTATTTGGAGTCAGAGGAACCAGATTTAAATTCCAGCTCTGCCACTTACTACCTGTGACACCTTGAACAAGTCATCTAAAGCTCTCTAAGTTTCAGCATCTTCATGGATAAAATGAGGAAGTTACAATTCATCTCTAAATCTATGATCCTATGAACTCTAAAGAACTAGGTTATTTACTATACGGGTATTTTGCTTTACCGGATACTGCTTTAGTATGTAGGTGTCTAATACTTAGGTTTTTTTAATATAAAGTACAGACTCAAATATAATAGTTTGAAACTCATGTTTACTCTTTTAGTTTTTTTTAACTAATTGATGTATTGTATATGTATTTTTACTTAATGGGAAGATCTTTCCCATCCATTAATAGGCCCATGTGACCTGCTTAAGTCACATGGAAGCCTAAGCCACATGAGTTTGAGTCACATGAGCCTGGTTCACAAGGGTTGTGATGCCCTCTGACCCTGAGGAAGTGTATGTATACACTCTGAGGTTAGCATTTTGCTTTGGGACTCACAGGAAGTGTTCGTGTGATGTAGTCAGATGAGACTCTGGGTAGCTGTCAAGGACCGCTCCTCCTCCGCAGCTTTGAAAAACCCAGATGTGGGTGCTTCTCTCTCTGGTAACTATGTATGTATTGTTTTTGGTCAGACAATTGGAAGCCCTGTCTGTTGGTCTTTGCTGTTTGTATTTGCTCCGTTTAGGTAATTTCTGCTTGTATTTTCTCTGAAGTTCAAGGTACTGACTGTTCCCCTGAACTAAATGAATGATATATGTATGTTTGAAAATAAGATAGTTGACCCCTTTTATGTTGCTTTCCTTTAGAGAAGCAGATCAAAGAACTTGTGCTAGCAGCCCTCCCGTGCGCTGGTGTTATTGGTCTTACACCCCCACAGCAGGTGCAAGTAACATTGTTGTTACATGTATTTGGTTTCCCAGCTTGACACTTCAATATTTACATTTGGTCCTACCCTAATAGGATTTATCTCCATGTAGTCAAGTGAGAAGCACCAAAGAACACTGAACTAATGCCAGTGTACAGAACTGAGAAACAAAAAAGTATCAAATCAAGGCCCTGGCTTCTTCCTCCTAAGGGATAAAAACCAATCACCACCACTACCACCCAGCATTCTGTGGTTAAATTCAATACAATTCATAACTTGCCTTTTTAAGAAACCCCCAGTTTTTTGAAAAGGAAGCATTCTTGTGACTCTCACCTTCTGGCTGTGCCATCAACAAGACACTCACTCTTTCTGCTTCAGGCATTTTCTCTGGCTGTCCCCCATCTGCTCTGACTGTTGACCACCTTGGCTTCCTTTAAGTCCCGACTAAAATCCCATCTTCTACAGGAAATCTTCCCAGACTTAATTCCAGCACATCCCTCTATTAATTATCTCCTATTTATTCTGTATATAGTTAGCCCGTATACATTTGTTTGCATGTTGTCTCCTCCATGTAGAATGCATGCTCCTTGAGGGCAAAGACTGTTTCTTGCCTCTTTTTGTATCTCCAAAACTTAGCAGAGTGTCTGGCATACAGCAAGCACTTGATAAATGCTTATTGATTGGATCCAGATTCCTGTATATGATGTAAGAGTTAGTTTAAAGGGGTGCAGGGATATGGCACAAAGCCACAAATTTTAAAAACTAGGCTTACCACACTGGTAACTGTTTCATTTCGAGGCCAATTCCTTAAGAAATTGTTAAAGGTTGGAGGAAAATAATGGAGGGAGAAATATCAATATGATTCCGATGCTACTTCACTTTCTTGTCCTACTTAATACCTTCATTATGGAGAAATCATCAAATTCAGATGAGCTTTACAGTAAGTCTTTTTAAAGACTTATTAACAAAAATAGACTCATCTAATATGTTTTGGGTTTGCCTTCAGGATTCAATCATATATTTACTCTGATTCCTGAAATGTGATCACAATTTTATAATTTAAGCTATACATGGGATAGAATAGTGGTGTCAAACCCAAACAGAAAGAGAGGCCACCAAACTGTACGTAAGGATTGCTGTAGCTGCATACTAACTTAGAAAACCACCACATTCTATTATAATTTTTAAAAAATTGTTAAATATTTCCCAATTACATTTTAATCACTTGGGCTACAGTCAGGCTTGTGTCCCTATACATCTCTAGTGTAGAAGACTAAATTCAGAGTCAGATAACTTGTCTGAATCCCAGTTCTGTTGCTTGCTGGTAGATATAACCTTGGGTATTCTCTCTGCCCCATTTTACTAGTCTACATAATGGAAAGAATATCTGCAATGCCTTGTAAGCTATAAAGTTATATAAACACCAGCTATCATGAATAAGCTGCCTTGGTTCTGAATTATTAGTTTAATTACAATTAATATTATTTACTTCTAGGGGGCGGAGCCAAGATGGCGACTGGTAAGCTCGGACTACAGTGAGCTCCGTACCCGAGTCCCTCCAAAAACCTATAAAAATGGCTCTGAACCAATTCTAGAACGGCAGAACCCACAGAACAGCAGAGGGAAGCAGGGCTCCAGCCCAGGACAGCCCGGATAGTCTCTGGGTGAGCTCTATTCCACACGGAGCTGGGAGCTGGGAGCTGGGAGCTGGGAACGGAGTGGAGCAGAGCCCAGCCTGAGCGGCGTGGACGATCCAGACCGGAAGCCGGGCGGAGGGGGCCCTAGCGCCCTGAATACGTGAGCAATTACCAGACCCCTCGACCCACAAACACCAAAGACTGCGGAGAAGGTTAGTGGGAAAAGCTGCGGGAGTAGAAGGAGTTCGCGGTTCGGCTTCCAGCCCCGGGGGCAGCGGAGGTGGGGCAGCTACAGCTGTTGTTACTTCCGGCTCCAGGCCCACCTGGTGGGGGGAATTAAGTGGCGGATCACAGCAGGGGTGCACAGCCTGCCGAAGATCTGAGCCCAGTCTGGACTGGGGGTCCTTGGGGAAGGAGGAGTGCGGCTCTCACAGAGCTGGCACCTCCCCCCCAAACGTAGAACATAGAACTCTGTAATCTACAAGCAGTCATACCCCACTGAAAAGCTCAAGGGTCAAGTTAGTTGGTTGGGAATATGGCCAGGACGCGAAAACGCGCCCAGATTCAGTCTCAGACTTTGGATTCTTTCTTTGGTGACAAAGAAGACCAAAACATACAGCCTAAAGAAGACAGCAAAGTCATAGAGCCTACAACCAAAGCCTCCAAGAAAAACATGAACTGGCCCCAGACCATAGAAGAACTCAAAAAGGATTTGGAAAAGCAAGTTAGAGAAGTAGAGGAAAAATTGGGAAGAGAAATAAGAAGGATGCGAGAAAACCATGAAAAACAAGTCAATGACTTGCTAAAGGAGACCCAAAAAAATACGGAAAAATACACTGAAGAAAACAACACCTTACAAAATAGACTAACTCAAATGGCAAAAGAGCTCCAAAAAGCCAATGAGGAGAAGAATTCCTTGAAAGGCAGAATTAGCCAAATGGAAAAGGAGGTCCAAAAGACCACTGAAGAAAATACTACTTTAAAAATTAGATTGGAGCAAGTGGAAGCTAGTGACTTTATGAGAAATCAGGATATTATAAAACAGAAGCAGAGGAATGAAAAAATGGAAGACAATGTGAAATATCTCCTTGGAAAAACCACTGACCTGGAAAATAGATCCAGGAGAGATCATTTAAAAATTATTGGACTACCTGAAAGCCATGATCAAAAAAAGAGCCTAGATACCATCTTTCAGGAAATTATCAAGGAGAACTGCCCTGATATTCTAGAGCCACAGGGCAAAATAGAAATTGAAAGAATCCATCGATCGCCTCCGCAAATAGATCCCAAAAAGAAATCTCCTAGGAATATTGTTGCCAAATTCCAGAGCCCCCAGATCAAGGAGAAAATACTGCAAGCAGCCAGAAAGAAACAATTTGAATATTGTGGAAACCCAATCAGAATAACCCAAGACCTGGCAGCTTCTACATTAAGAGATCGAAGGGCGTGGAATGCGATATTCCGGAGGTCAATGGAGCTAGGATTAAAACCTAGAATCACCTACCCAGCAAAACTGAGTATCATGTTCCAAGGCAAAATATGGACTTTCAATAAAATGGAGGACTTTCAAGCTTTCTCAGTGAAAAGACCAGAACTGAATAGAAAATTTGACTTTCAAACACAAGAATCAAGAGAAGCATGAAAAGGTAATCAAGAAACGGAAATTGCAAGGGACTTACTAAAGTTGAACTGTTTTGTTTACATTCCTACATGGAAAGATGATGAGTATGATTCATGAGACCTCAGTATTAGGGTAGTTGAAGGGAATATGCATATATATATATATGCATATATATATGTTTATGTATATATATAAGTGAATGTGTATGTATGCATGTATCTATGTGTATATGTATGTATGTGTATGTATGTGTATATATATATATATATGTAAAAGAAAGAGAGCAGACACAGGGTGAGTTGAGGATGAAGGGAAGATAGCTAAAAGAAATAAAATGAAATTAAGGGATGAGAGAGTAACTTACTGAGAGAGGGAGATAGGGAGAGATAGAATGGGGTGGATTATCTCCCATAAAGGTGGCAAGAGGAAGCAGTTCTAGGAGAGGAGGGGAGTGGGCAGGTGAGGAGGGAATGAGTGAACCTTGCTCTCATCAGATTTGGCCTGAGGGGGAATACCATACATACTCAGTTGGGTATCTTACCCCACAGGAAAGAAGAGGGAGGAAGATAAAAAAAAAAAAATGAAAGGCAGGGGGATGATGGAGTGGAGGGCAGATGGGGGTGGAGGTAATCAAAACAAACACTTTGGAAAGGGGACAGGGTCAAGGGAGAAAATTCAATAAAGCGGGATGGGTTGGGAAGGAGCAAAATGTAGTTAGCCTTTCACAACATGAATATTGTGGAAGGGTTATACATAATAATACATGTGTGGCCTAGGTTGAATTGCTCAACTTCTTAGGGAGGGTGGGTGGGAAGGGAAGAGGGAAGGGAATTTGGAACTCAAAGTTTTAAAATCAGATGTTCAAAAACAAAAAAACTTTTTGTATGCAACTAAAAAATAAGATACACAGGCAATGGGGCGTAGAAATTTATCTTGCCCTACAAGAAAGGAAGGGAAAAGGGGATGAGAGGGGAGGGGGGTGATAGAGGGGAGGGCTGACTGGGGAACAGGGCAACCAGAATATACGCCATCTTGGAGTGGGGGGGGAGGGCAGAAATGGGGAGAAAATTTGTAATTCAAACTGTTGTGAAAATCAATGCTGAAAACCAAATATGTTAAATAAATAAATTGCATTAAAAAAAAAATATTATTTACTTCTTTATTTGCATGTTTCAACTGACAATTTTTCAAGAGAGAGTCCTACTGCAGTTGTATTAATGAAGTTAAAGATCACAGGATTATAGATGTTAAAGCTTGAAGGGACCTTAGATACCTCTGTTTTACATAATACACAAATTTATACAATACACAAACTGAGGCACAGAGAGATTAAGTGACTTGCTAAGGTTGAATAACTCATAAATGTCTGAGGAGAGATTTGAACCCAGGTCACTCAGACTCTAAACCCAGTGCCCTATTCATTATACAACACTGTGTCTAAATTGGGGATTCTTAACCTGGGGTCTAGGAATTAGTTTTTGAAAAAATATTCTGATAACTATATTTTGATATAACTGGTTTTCTTAGTAGTCCTATTTATTTGTGTTGGGACTTGGACTCCACTATCATCATACTTCTGGTAAACTTGTTAGCCTGCAAGAATTCAATAGCTTTGATATTCACAACTCTTGAGTACCCTCAGTACCCTCTGCCCCTTTGGAAGGCTAGAGGGCAGAGGAAAACTCCCCAAAGCCTACACTTAAAAAGGGCTCACAGAACAGCTGGCTATTCATTTCCTACTAGTTACACTCCTTGGATTGAACTCCACCATGCTCTTCCTTCCTCCATGCCCCTTGCCCCACTTTTCAGCTTTGTTCTGTGTGCTATGCTCCTTGAGGTCAGGACTACCTTTATTTCTTTTATTTCTATTTCTAGCACATAGTACTTAGCATATAGGAAGGGTTTAATAAATGTTAATTGACTATTATTTGTTATTTTGAGACTGTGAAGTGGACTATGACAAAAAAAGATTAAACATTCTTTTTCTAAATTGTCTTACCTCTCCCTGAGAATTTTTTAATATAACCTTTACATCTTCACCAGTACCCCAAGAGTTCTGGTTCTTCCAGATAAGGTCAGTGGGAGGAGATGCAGTGACTCCAGCATTTGCAGCCCAAATCTGGGAAATAAGAAAGAACATCATTATACACAAAATCCTTTCCCATGATATTAATGGAATGATAATCCAACTTCTTAGCCAAAACACCACAAAGGCAGTCATTATATAGCTGGACTACATTACCTATAGGAACGTAAACAAGACATTTCACCTCTTGTCCTCAGTTTTCTTACATGAAAAATGAGGAGGCTGATATAAATGGTTTGTAAGGTCTCTTCCAATGCTAAAAGCCTATGATCTCACAAAATGGAGATAGCTGCAGTAAGTCAAAAATCTCAAGTACCTTCTCTGAGTTGTCATTGTGGGGAGGGGAGGAAGGAAGGGAAGTCCACTGTTACAGGGGTATTCTGATTCCCAGGGAAGTGTTCCCCTTGGATGTTTCCAAACCAAGCTCTTTTGTTGGGCTGTCACCATTATTTCCCAGGCATGAAAGGAAAAGATCTGAGTCTTCTATACCCCAAATGAAGAAGGGCAGCTAACCAGCTCTTTAGACCCAGGGTATGCACAAGCAGCAGCACAGGAATAGGGTGGGATGCATACCTCTGACAAAGAACATAGAGCACCAGGTCTCCATTCTTACATCTGTTGTTTCTGGGCAAATTCATAGGGAAGCAAGTGGGAGAGGTGACATTGAGGACAATCAATCAGTAGCTGGCCTGGACTATGAGCCTCCACTTACCCCTGATCAATCACAAGGGCATTGTGATTAGGTAAGGTGGCTACCCTTGCAATACCAGGGTTTGATAATTTGCTAAACATGATCAGGAAAACCTTGCATTTCTTGCCTAAATAAAGCTAACTAAACCAGTTACTAGGTACATAAACACGTCAATCAGTGGTAAAAAAAAAACAACTCTTCTCTTTCCATGTGCAGCTCTGGTATGAACTCCATAAAACAAGATACCTCCCTCCCAATTATAAGTGTTTCATTTTGTTCCAGTATCAAACCTAAACTACCAGAGGACTTGGCCTGAGGCCTTTCCCAGAACAAGGAGAAAACCTTTTTTTTCCCCATTTGATGAAAAAATTTTCTAAAAAGAATACTAATAATATTTATGAAGTATAGTATACTATGATATTACCTTCCATTTCCTCTGTATGTGTGTGAATGTTATATGTGTATGTATATGTATACTGGTTTCCATACTGTCTTCATTATAACATGAAATCCTTGAGGGCAGGGACAATGTTTTTGCCTGTCTTTTAAAAAATTTATTTATTTTTAGTTTTCAACATTCACTTTTATAAGATTTTGAGTTCTAAATTTTTCCCCCTTCTTCCTCTCCTCCCTCCTCAAGATGGCATGCAATCTATATAGGCTATACATGTAAAATTATATTAAACATATTTCCACATTAGTCATGTTATGAAAGAAGAGTCAGAACAAAATGAAAAACCATGAGAAAGGGGAAAAAAAGGGAGAAAACAGTATGCTTTGATTTGCATTCAGACTCCATATTTCTTTCTCTGGATGTAGATAGCATTTTCCATCATGAGTCTTTCTGGAATCATCTTAGATCACTGCATTGCTGAGAAGAGCTAAGTCTATCAAAGTTGGTCATCATACAGTGCTGCTGTTACTTGTGTAAAATGTTCTCCTGGTTCTGCTCATTTCACTCAGCATCAGTCCATGTAAGTCTTCACTCAACATTGCCTGTCTTTTTTTTATTGCCAGTGCTTAAAGCAGTGCCTAGCATTTCAAAAATGCTTGTTGAGTGACTGATATTCCAGAATACACTAAGATAGAAATGGTTCAGTGTTTAATTCCAAATCAAACTAAAATTTCACATCTCTTTGATGCCAACCACAAACAGCCAACATGCAAAGCAATACCACATCTGACTTTCTGTGCCCTCGAGTTTTAGAGATTGGGAAAAGTAATTATCTTAGTATTTGAACAAGGCATGGTTTTCCAAATGAGATTTGAGTTGTAATAGCAGTAAAAAGCAAATAGCTTTTCTGTATTCACAAAACAAAAAGGGAAATCCAAATTTAGTGATTCATCCTGTCAGTTAAATATCACTATTAGCCAGTACAGAAATACTTATTCTTTTAGGGATTTCTCAAAGTAACTGAAAAGAAGAAAAAAAGTTATCCAAGACCTTATAATGCTTACCTTTTTTTTTTCTAAAGAAAAATTGGATTTCTAATAATAAGAAATATTAAACAGCTTAGGCAATTTAACACAGTGGATGGAGGTATTTGGAATCAGGAAGACCTAGATTTAAGACCTGTATCTGATACGCACTTGCTCTGTATCCCTGGGTAGGTGCCCTAGAGAAATCTGACTATAAATGACAGAGTAGAGGTTGGTGATCTGAATTGGTAGATGCAACTTTATTATTTAGAGGTCCGTACCCTAATGAAATCACAGCTAACCCTTCCCCACCACCCCACCCCAATCTAATTAAAACAATAAGCAAAGCTTATTTCCAGCAAGAAAAAAAATCACTTACTGTAACAGTCTGGCCTGCTTTCAATACATATCTTGGAGTATATTTATAACTGACAGATGTATCTCCTATTTTTCTTATCATCTCCCAGCCTCCCATTGGTTGATCCTAGGCACAAAATATATGAAATAAGATTGTTTCTAACATACACAAAGGTAGTTAATAACTTCATAAACTTCTAAAGCTACTCAAACATAGGCTGACTTAGTAAAAGGAAGCTTCTGTTTAATTTCTTTGCTTGTGGTTTTCAAGGTTCACATTTTCACATTCTGAAAAAAGAAAGACCTCTAATTTGGCAAGATGAACTTCTGCATGTAATTCACAATTAAAAGTCTTAATTTTAAAGTCAAGTTTATTTTTTAAAAAAGGTAAAAACCCCAAACACCAGTTATATTTTGCTATTAAATCAAATATAAGTATTGTTCTAGTGTGGAAATGACCCTGGTTTCTCAGAATATAAACCTTAAGTCCTATTAAGATGAAAAGCTTTGAGTCTGGTAAAAGACTACGCACTTGTCATCTAATGACCAGTTCAGTTAGGGTTGCAATTTGTAGATGCATATTTCAGACATAAAAATTCTCAAAGATCACATAAAGTGTATATGGGTTACTAGCTGAGTCAGTGACAAAAAAAGATCTCTGAAAGTTTACAGTATAAATCAAGTAGGTCCTTAAATTTGTAATAGGACCATTATCTTGGCTGTTATAATCATAATTACAATATCAAATACTTGATAATTTTAAGACCTTTAAAACTTAAGTTTAAGAAGGAAAAAAATGCCTTCTTATCTGACCCTGTAACTCATTCCTCTTATCTAAGATCATCATAATAAATAATACTGGTTAGTTGTGGCTATGCTGTCTGTGACTTTTGGGACTATAACAAGGAGCCCCAAACCCTCTTTACAGGTTCAGCTCAATCAACTCTGCCTAAGTGGTTACTCAATATTTTTGGGCTGGTAAAAGATGACTTCTACATAAACCAGGCTTATACCTGCCCTTGACCCTAAAATACATGCAAGAGGACAGCAGACAGAACACTGGTCATAACAGTTATATCTTTGGTAATCTTTTTCCATTCTGTTTCCTCTCACAGTGTTAGACTCCCTATTACGGTCCTGGTTTGCATACTGCTGAGGTGATGAAGAAGCAATTGTCTTAAATACTGAGTTACCTGTTAAACTGTCATAGGAAATTCAGAAAAATTGTTCACAACCTAGTATAAAAACTAGACCTTTATTTTTTGAAACAGTGTTTTCTCAAATTATTATCAAAAAGAAATGTTTTTGCTTTTGGTCTACATATAACAGTATTATCTTATTTGTTAAAGGGAAAAAAAAAACCCATCTCTGTAAGGATCTGGTCTGCACTCATAGCTATTTTTCCTGGTATTAAACTATCCAAAGAATTTTTAATTCATTAACTCACCAGTTTTTCTCATCACAAATCCCATTATCATGGTTAAAGACCTCTCTTACAATACACAAAACTGATAAAGTGTTTACTAAGACAGCTTAATATGGTAAATCTTCCGGAATGAAACTTTTAAAAACAGCAGATACATACAACTGTATTCAATTTGAACTTCAATGGTTAAGTCACTTTGCACATAGAAAGTATTTAAACAGTACTGGAGAGGGGCTGTGAGAGGAAAGGGATACTAATTTCAAAAACTCATGCAAAGAAAAGAAGAAAAGTATACCAAGTCAAAGACACCATTCCAAACAAACATGCTTTCTGAAGGAGGTAGGTACACAATTTTGTTTTACCTGTTCAGAAGTGTTCTTTAGGCAGATAAATTTTCCATCAACATCTATCTTTTCAATGCAAACATTTCCAGTAGCTGAGGCTGAATGAGAGATGCTGATGCTACTACTTGCTTCTGATTCTTCCACATCAACTCTTTTCCTCTTTCCTTTAGTTGTACGAACACTTTGGCTGGAGGATGCTCTTGACACCGTTACACGAGAAGAAGGGGTTGGAGAAAGCTTCAACCTATATAAAAAGGGTGAAAGATTCACTTGATGCTTTCATGATGTATATTATCCATTCCCAACTAAAATAGAAGCTGATTAGCTTTCTAAAATAAAGTATTGATAACTTTCTGCTATATAATACTGGTACGCAAATGATGAAGATCACTCTAGATTGTACTTCTGGCTCCAAACTGACCCCAAGTCAGTTACTTCACATTTATAGCCCCATCTTTAAAATGTGAACAAAAATAATTGAAAATTTTCCTGTCATCTGAATACTATCAAAAATCAGTAGAATAATAATTTTTAGAATGTATTTATGTAAATTCCATGAAGCTAGCATTTAATTTTAATATATTTAATCAGCACTTGGGGCTGTATATTATAATTACTGAAAATTTCTTTATATTTCTTCTGGAGAAGCATACATTGGTAAGAATGGCTTCATAAAAACAATACTGTTAAGAGACAAAATGTTACATTTCTATCTTGTCTTATGTTTTAAAGTTTCCCTTAAACAATCTGCATCATAATTCTCTTATTGTAAGGGTTGGCACTAACCATTACCAAAACATATTAATGGAATTTTTTTTATCATAATCAGTCTCTGTAATGCCTTAAAACACGTTTTTAAACTTCATTCCTATCACACAGATAAGCTAAGCTAAAGTTCCACAGAAAATCTCATCCTGGAAGACATAACCGAGCAGCAAAATGTGCTGTTTTACTGCAATATTTTCTACTTATAAGAGAGAACTATGCTCTATTATTCTTTTTCTTTGAAAGCTTTAGAAGGAAAAATGAATGGCAAAAAATAACAAGGCCAACTTTAAGAGCTGAAACAAAAATATAAATTCTTTCTTTAAAAAAAAAAATCACAGCAGGATAGGAAGGGGAAGCAAGACAATTTTCCAGCGTCACTTCATTTCTTACCTTTCTTCCTCAACCTCCAACAGTTTCCGGTATGCACGGATTTCCACATCTAGGGCTAACTTGACATCTAGAAGTTGTTCATATTCATCTAATTGTTGCTGCATTTGATTCCTTATTTCTGCCATTTCTCTTTCTTTATCAGACAACTGCCGTCTAGAGTTGTCTCTTTCTTTAACGAGCAAGTCCTCCAGCTCTTGCATCCTATCCAAGCATGCTCTATACTGTAAATATAAAGAAAAATATAAGTTTTCCAGAGAAATTCTAATCTACAAAATCAATCACCAGCAAGTTGGAAAACAAACAAATTTACATATACATAAGTAAACATAGGTAGATAGATGCTGTATTACATATATTGAGCGGATTGAATCAAAGAAAGCTCATTTTCAGGAAAATGAAGCCCTATGTCCTTAAAATATACATTACATGAACCAAAGTATGCTAAATAAAATGTGGTATGCTTACAAATTTTCTCTAAATTTAAGCTCCCTCTATTCTGCATTTATAGAAATCTCTTAGTATTGGGACAATTGGAAATTGTAAGATAATTTGATATCTCAAAGGTATTAATAAAAGTAAAGAAGGGAATATGTGAAATATTTGGAAACTAAAAACAAATTCTGAATACTGTGTGTTTAAAAAAAAAAAAAAGAAAGAAAACCCCCTGAAGATTCAAATCCTACATACTGGAAACTAGTATATCTTGACATAAGCTTCTTCCATTAATATGAATTAATATAATGACACATTAGGAAAGCAGTACCAGGAAGTTTACTGGGTGATTTGTGTTCCCCCAACACCAGTTCCTAAAGAACAACAAGTATAAGGTGTTCAATATGGGATTTTTTCAGTTTTGTTCTTTTTTAATTAGAAGTTAACCCTAGTTTTAAAGTAGAAGTTACAGCGGTTGAGGGGATAAAATGCCAACTCAGTCAAATGAAAAAAATCACACATGCTATAGCAGACAATTCATTTCTGAAAACCTACGTGGCTCAGCAGGTAATCTTAAACTTTCCCTATGACAGATCTCTTCATCAACAAAAAACAGTAAGAGTAACCTTGAAAAGACTGATTAAATGGTCAATTCTGAACACTGGAGCAAAAAGGAAAAGGGGTCTTTTAAAATTTTTTACTTCTGTCTAAAAATTAATGTAAAAATTATAGCAACATTTACTCTTCTACTGTGAAGAAGATATAAGGTGCCACAAAGGAAATCCAGTTTTTTGTGCCATCAGAAAGCTTGCTATACCAAACCTCCCTCCGTATGAGATGTGCCTTTAAAGATATTGAATCTGTCCTTGAGATTTAATTAACTCGGTGTGCTGAATCAACTGTATGAACTTGTTAAATATCTTTGTTCAATATCCTCACCCTGCTATGGGCTATATCCTTTTGTTAACATTCAAATCTTCTACAAGTGTTTCATTTTGCTCTAATACAGAACCTAAACCAACAGGAGACCAGCCTATGTCAAATCTTTCCTATAATACTCACCCTTTAACTACACTGAATGAACAACAATTTTGAAAGACTCTGTTAAATGCAATGATCAGTTATGATTCCAGAGAAACTCATATCTTGACAAAAAGGTGATCCAATAAAAATCAGAACGAGACGTGTAATTGGATATGGCCAATGTACAAATTTTCTTTGTTTGACTATGCTTATTTTTTTTCTTTTTGGCGAAGGATAGGTGAAGGAGGAAGGAAGGGACAGGGAGTAAAAAGAAAATTGATAATTAAACAAAAAAACTTGCATGCGACACAATCTACTGGGGCACACAAGGAAATTACTACAACTACTGTTCTTATTCCCTTGCCGGTACATAATTCTCTCACAAAGTCTTTCTAATGTATATAATTTCCAAATCAACCAATCAATCTTTCAGCTCAAAATATTTTGAGATATGGTGTTCAATCAAAAAAAAAAACCTGACAACTACACAATTACTTATTTCATTATGCTAACTAATCAAACAATTATATGCCACCTAACCCAAAGTGTGAGCTATGGAGGAATGAGGAGGTAACAAAATTTTTTTTAAAAGCCTATTCTACTTTCTTTACCCCAGACTTCAAATGTGAAAAGTACATGATATGTAACTGCTAAAAAGAAATAAACTAATTACTGGAACAAAGCAGAGGGAAAGGAAAAGGGGTGGATACCTGAAAAGGCCCATTTCATATTTTGTGGTTTAAAGATAATATTCTTAACAAATCTTTAGATATAGAGAAACAAAAAAATAATTTTCAAGTTCTGGTTGTGGAAAGGGAACAAATTAAAGCACATAACCCAGGAAATCTTGAATCATTTTAAACTTGTAACACTGCTAGGTGATTAAAAATGCTAGGTTTTAGTCTCAGGTTTGCCATTATTAGTTATATATGACCCTTTAAGCTCTTTTTTGGTTTCCTCTAAAAATGTCCTCTAAGATCCTAAGGTCCCTTCTAGGTCTAAAATTACATGATTTCCTTTGCTCCTCGCCTCTTAGATTCTTTATTATATTATTATCAATAATTACTATTATATATAAAAATAGAAATCATCTTATTAGTTTTTCATGGGTTTGATACTGTATCAGTATCCAAAGTATAGGCTGTTAATATTTTTTTCCTAATAAGAAATAAATGGGGATTAATGATGAATTTGAGTAAGTTACACAGTACCTTCTTCTGTTGAGCATGTCAAAAAGACAAAGCTTACAAAACCAATCTAGACTGAGGATTACTCTGATAGGTGAAAATTCATGCTATTCCCTCCTGGCCCAATCAAAACTCTCTTGCAAAGCCCAAGTTTACCTTTGCCATTGGTCCCAGTAATACTTTTTGCATCTTGCTGCTGGATTCACTCACCACCACAACCATCACATTCTTCACTTTTATAGGACTGACTACAAAGGTGAAGGCAAAGAGTGCAGAGTGTGGGGCAAGGTAAAGGAGTGAAATGGTAGAAAGAACAGTTTTCAGGCTGAATGTGTCAACTTTGGACCCAAGCCCACAGATAAATAATATGGCATGTTGGTGCGTATATATAAACATACATTTGCCACAACTGTACTCCAAAGGAGCTGACAAGAATGACAAAGGAACAAAAATGTCCATCTCAACAGCAGTGTGAACCTTTCAGGGATCTGCATAGAGTGGGTGAGACTTTTATTTCTCTAATGTCCAACTGATTGTTATTTAGCCTCAAAGCACAGGCTGGTTTCCCTCCTAGAAGATGGAGGAAGGGAGCCCCTTCAATGACAAAATAAATGCTTTAACATGAAAAAAAGAATGGATCTGAAGGAGCAAAAGAAAATCCTGATGTGTGTTAAGAGGAAGAATGGAACTGTGGGAAAAGAGAAGGGCCACTGAACTTTCAGAGCTAAGTAATAGAAATGAAGGCTTTTCTAAAGAGGAGGTAGCTAGATTTTGAGTAGGCTATGGCAAGAACCCAGTGAGAGATTATCTAGTAAGAATCAGGGGAAAAAGAGATGAAGTCAGAGAGATACTCTGCTGGGGGTACTGAAGCTGCTCTTTATCAATCTGATAACAAAATAGAGGTCTGATATATCCAGGTCAGGACCAAAAACTTCTGAACTTGTCAAATCAAATGACTATTATCTAACTTTGGGTGACTCATGCAGCTGTGTGACCTTGGGCAAGTAACTTAATCCCTGTTTGCCTTAGTTTCTTCAACTATAAAATGAAGATGATAATAGCACCTACCTGTCAGAATTGTTGTGAGGATCAAATGAGGTAATATAAATATGATATAATACAAAGTGCTGAATACTGGGCCTGGAATGTATAGGTGCTAAATAAATGCTAGCTATTATTGTTACTAATGTTGCTGTGACAATGATAATTTAATTATATGACCAGAAGAAAATTGAGGAACACTGCTGAAGACAAAAAACCTTAAAAAAAAAAAACCACAAAAAAACCAAAACTGAAGACCTTCAGGGTACAGGTATTATTTTCATCCCTACTGCCAGGTTGAAATCAGGCAGACTAATAACTTTACCCAGTGCTCAGCAGGAAGTGCATCCTAGTCCTGGCTCAAAGCCAAAGTTCAGGAACTAAGACTGGGGAGATATAAATAAACACATGAGCATACAGACCACTGGAAAGAATTATAATAAGAGTCAAAGATACTAAAAAAAAAAATCTAATCTAGAAGGAAAGAGAGACTCTCTAACACTTGTAGGCAGGTTCAAAGGAAAAAAAAAGATTTTCTACAAGAACTACATGACTGTCTGGAAGAAATAAACCAAGGAAAAAATGAGGAGAAAATTCTTTAGAACATAAAGTGGTAAACTTTAACCAAGTAACAGGCATCATGAAATTAGAGGAACCCGAAGGGAAATCAATAACTCTATGAAGCAATAAGAAATGTTAGAAACAAAAAGAATGAAAGAAATAGAAGAAAATGTGAAGTTTATGTACTCAAAAGCAACTGACCAGAAAAACAGATCAAGAAGAAACAATTTAAAATTCACGGGAATCCATGAAAACCATGTTTTAAAAAAAGGCCTGGGATAACAAGGAGTATAGATATATTTTATCTATTTATATCATCTTTAAAAAAACCCTGATGATTGACATAAAAACCTCACAAACAAATGCAGAAAAATAGTAATATAAAACACATTCTTTACAGACTACAATGCAATAAAATTACATTTAATAAAAGGCCAATGAAGAAAGGATTAACAATTAGAGACTAAATAACTTTCAAAGAATTCATGGGTAAATGAACAAATTATAGAAATAAGTTATAATTTCATTAGATAAGGAAATAAGGCAACATACTAAAATTGGGGGCGGGCAGGGGAGTAAAGCCAAAATAGTTCTTCAGAGAAAAATTATATGTCTAAATACTTTCATCACGGCAGAGTCAAGATGGTGGAGTGAGAGGCAGCATTTTTGCCTTAGCTCCTCCTCAACAACTTACAAAGCCAAAAAAAAAAAAGTCACAGTTTGAGTCATTTTACCAGCCATGGGCAGCTTAGGAAGACAGTAAGGTTTACAGACACTGCAGTGGGGGGCTTCTCAAGAGCACGTGGCAGCAGGCAGAAGTAGCAATGGGCAATAGTGGGAACCAAGCAGGCCAGCACCCAGGGACAATTAGGGGACTGAATACCTGTGTAGAAAGAGATCCCAAAAGACCTCTGCACTAGCAGTGGGAACAGGAATAGGAGTCATTTGCTAGTTCTGTCACCCATTACCCAATTCTGGTCCAGGGTGAGAGCAATAATTGTGATCAAGAAGGAGCAGGGACCCTCCCTACGAAGGGAGCAAGGAACAAGTTCCAGAAGCTTAGCTATGTGGCTCTGAGACTAAGTGCAGAGTAAAGACCCTACACATAAGCCTACAGTGGAATAAATGGGGGTAGGAGATCAAAACGAGGGGAGATCTAGGAATTCTGCAGCACCTCCCAGCAGACTAATAGTGAATGAGTCTAGCAGCAGTCTGTGGAAACTCAATCAACCAAGCATAAACAAGCAGATGCAAACCAAAACCAGATCAGGAACTTGCAGAGAGCAAACCAGGAGGGCAATAAACAAACTTTCCCTCTCCCCACCCCCCACCTCATCATAGCACTTTTGAAGCACCAAGAAGTGTGCTATGAAAGCAGAATGACAGAAAAGATAGAAACTGAGGCTGGAGATCCACCTCCTTCCCCCAAGAAGAGAGCAGAGGACAACATTAACATAGAATACAAAGTCAAGAAGTAGGTTGGAAAAATAAGCAAGCAAACAAACAAAAATAACCTGACTATAGAAAGCTAGTATGGTATCAAGGAAGCTTAAAGACACAAATACAGAAGACAACACTATCATGAAAACATCTACAAGCAAAGTCTCAAAGAAAAATGTGACTGGACACAAATCCAATTAAGAATTCCTAGAAGAATTAAAGACATAAATAAATGTGCAAAAAAAAAATTTTTGAATCAAATAAGACCACTAGAGGAAAATGTAATTAAAGAAATGAGAGTTATTCAAGAAAATTACAAAAGGAGAATGAACATCTTGGTAAAAGGACACAAAATACTGACAAAAATAACACATTAAAAATGGCCATAGGCAAGCTAATGGATACATTAGACATCAAGAAACAATTTTTAAAAAGTTAAAAACTGAAGAAGCAGAAGAAAATGTGAAATATCTCATCGAAAAAAACAACTGACCTGGAAAACAGAATAATGAGAGATAATGTAAGAATCACTGGACTACCTGAAAGTCAAGAACCAAAAAAAGAACCTAGACATCATATCTCAAGAAACTGCAGAGGAAAACTGCCCAAACATTATAGAACTAGATGGTAAAGTAGAAAATGAAAGACTCTACCAGTCACTTTGTAAAGACAAATGCCAAAATGAAAACAAATTCCCAGGAATATTGTAACTCAAATCCAGAACTCCCAGGTCAAGAAGAAAAAACAATAAGTGGACAGAAAAAAATAATTCATGAAGCCACAGTCAGGATCACACAAGATTTAGTAGCTTCTACACTAAAGAATCAGAGGCCTTGGAATATGATATTCTGGAAAACAAAGAAGCTAAGATTACAACCAAGAATAACCTATCTAGCAAAAACTGAGTATGATCTAATAGGCCAAAAAAAAAAAGTGGGGGGGGGGGGCAGTGTGCTCGAGACATTCGATGAAACAGAAGACTTTCAAGCACTCCTGATAAAAAGACCAGAGCTAAATGGAAAATCTGACATTCAAACATAAGACTGAAGAAAAACAGAAAAAGATAAACATGAATGAAAAAAGTTACAAATAAGGAACTAAAGGTTAAACTGTTTACGATCTTACAGGGAACGATAAAACATATAATCCCTCTTAACTTTTCAGGGCTGCTCATTTACCTCTGATATCCATCTGTCACTCGATTCTCACCTGTGGCTCCAAGAAGAGGCAGCACGAGCAGTGGCCACACCTTGGTAAGACCATCTTGGCAGACGGGCTAAACCAGGTTGAGTGTGACTAACAGATCTAAAACTTGTTGGCAAGCAAGGGAGATGTCATCCCCCCGCATGTGAAGACTTCCCCTGGTGGAATGGGCTAATGAGAACAATTTATTCCAATGGCCACGGAGGCAGCTAAAGCAGGCGCACTTAGAGCTTAGTGAGACCTGAAAACACCAAGGTCATCCACTGCATCCCAGGCCATTGCCAGTCATCTTGACTTTTATCTTGCCACTGGACTTCAAAAACTGGGAGAGAGTCTGACAACCTTGTGCAACTCTGCCTCAATTAAATCCAATTCATGCCCAACTGAAGACATAACTCTGTGATGTCACTGATCCTCCTAAAAAAGGAACTTTTTTTTTAAGGCTTTTTAAAGGCAACAACTTAGAGGGCCTGCAAATAATGCTATTATGTTGGGATGATCTCAGAAGCAGAATGGAAGTATGAGAAAGAAGGATGTATTGTGAGAGAGGGGAAAAGTGAGTAGGAATGGGGAAATGTATTTTATATAAATGGGGCACACACGGAAGAGTTTATATAATGGAAGAATGGGAGTGGGGGTGGAGCAGACAACATTTGAATCTCACTCTAATCTGAACTAGTTCAAGGAGGAAAGTGTACACATACATATGCAGGTGGGCACAGAAATTCATTTTACCCAACAGGAAGTGGGAAGGAAAGGGGTTAAGAAAATAAGGGCTAGAGAGGCTGGGGCAGGAGTTTAAAAAGGAAGGCAAATAAAGAGAGGTGGTAGTCAGAAGCAAAACAGACTACTGAGGAGGGAACAGGGTAGAAGGATAGTACTAAAAAATATACAAGAGAAGGATAACTGTAAGAGAATAGGATAGAGGAAAATACAATCAGCAATCATAAATGTAAATGTGAATAGGATTGATTCACCCATGAAACAGAAGAGGATAGCTGAACAGATGAGAAACCAGAATCCAACAATATATTGTTTACAAAAAATACACTTGAAACAAAAAGATACACAATGTCTATGTAAGGGGGGGAGGCAGAATCTACTATGCTTCAGCAGAAGTTAAAAAAAAAAAGCAAGGGTAGCAATCACAATCTAAGACAAAACAAAAGTAGACCTAATTAAAAGAGAAAATCAGGGAATCTGCCTTTCTTAAAATGAACCACAGACAATGAATTAATATAATGGCAAAGCATCCAAATTCTTGGAAGGAAAAGGCAATAAAAATTACATTCAATGAAGGGCCTCTCAAGTATTACTGAAAAATTAATTGGAAAATAAATGTTCTAATCCTAAAGAATGAGCAAGTTGGGGTGGAGCCAAGATAGTGGAGTAAAGGCAGGGACTCACTTGAGCTCTCCCCTAAACCCCTCCAAACACATGTAAAAAATGACTAAAATTCTAGAGCAGCAGAACCCACAAAAAGACAGAGCGAAACAAATTTCCAGCCCAAGACAACCTGGAAGGTTAATAGGAAAGGTCTGCTGCACCAGGCTGAGAGAGGAGCCCAGTCTAGCACTGGCCGCACCAGCAGAGAGTAGGCCCCAGTAAACACAGAGCAAACCTTAGGGGTTTGCTGGCAGCTGTGGCTATTTCCAGACTTCCCAACTCACAAACACTAAAGACAATTCACAAGGTCAGTCGGAAAGATCTGACAGACCTGGGTAACAGAGGAATGCAGTCCAGCCCTGGCCCCAGCAAACCAGGAGTAGGCCCTGAGAGTGACTAAATCGGCTGTAGTGGCAGTAGCAGCCCACAGATGGTAAGGGGACTGAACAACTGGTCAGAAGGAGATAATAGAGGTCTATTTGATGGCACTGAGGCAAGACTCTGTTGCTTTGTTCATCCTTGGATCTGGTGGCAGTCCTGGGGTGTGGAGCACTGGCATAGCAGAGCTCATGGTAGCAGTGGAGAAGGAACCTTCCACACATTACAGAGCAGAAAAGAGTGCTTGTGGTCACTCACAGAGCACAGCACAGGTCAGGAGAGGAGTAAACACCTCTCCTTAGATCATACCACCTTGGAAGAACTGAAAACTTACAGGTCCCTAGAAGTATCTCTGAAAACAGCTGCACAAAATCCCTGAAGCTTGGGACAGTACACCCTCCACACTGGAAACAAAGCCCTACCTTAACAAAGAGTTAAAAAGTCAACTCATAGGCTGAGAAAATGAGCAAACAATGGAAAAAAACTCATACTACAGAAGCTTACTTTGGTGACAAGCAAGATCAAAACACACACTCAGAAAAAGACAACAATGTCAAAACTCCTACATCCCTGTAGATATGGGAATGAAAAAAAATAGGAATTGGTCTCAAGCCATGAAGAGCTCAAATAGGATTTTGAAAACCAAACAAGAGAAGCAGAGGAAAAACTGGGAAGAGAAATGAGTGATGCAAGAAAAATCATGAAGAATAAGTCAACAGCTTGCTAAAGAAGACCCCAAAAAACATGGAAGAAAATAACACCTTAAAAAATACTGAAAACACCAAAAAAAAAATACTGAAGGAAATAACACCTTAAAAAAAGACTAACCCAAAAGCTAATATGGCGAAGAATGCCTTAAAAAGCAGAATTGACCAAATGGAAAAGGACGTCCAAAAGCTCACTGAATAAAATAATTCCTTAAAATTAGGATGGAGCAAATGGAAGCTAATGACTCTGTGAGAAATCAAGAAATTATAAAACAAAACCAAAAGAATGAAAAAATAGAAGATAATGTGAAATATCCCACTGGAAAAACCACTGACCTGGAAAATAGATCCAGGAAAGATCATTTAAAATTTATTGGACTACTTGAAAGCCATGATCAAAAAAAAAGAACTTAGATATCATCTTTCAAAAAATTATCAAGGAAAACTGCCCTGATATTTTAGAACCAGAGGGTAAAATAGAAATTGACAGAATCTACCGATCACCTCATGAAAGAGATCCAAAAATAAAAACTCCCAGGAATATTAGAGTCAAATTCCAGAGTTTCCGGGTCAAGGAGAAAATATTGCAAGCAGCCAGAAAGAAACAATTCAAGTACTGTGGAACCACAATCAGGATAATACAAGATTTAGCACCTTCTACATTAAGGAGGGCTAGGATTAAAACCAAGAATTCTTTACTCAGCAAACCTGAATATATTCCATGAAGGGAAGAAAATGACATGCAAAGACACAGAGGAATTTAATGCATTCTTGAGAAAAGACCTAAAGCTAAACAGAAAATTTGACAGAGAATCATGAAAAGGTAAATAGGAAAGAGAAATTATAAAGGACTTATTAAAGCTAAACTGTTTACATTCCTACACGGAAAGATGATATTTGTAACTCATGAGGCCTTTCTCATTATTAGGGTAGTTGGAGGGAACATATATAGACTAACGAGCACAGAGTGAGTTGAATATGAAGGGACAACATCTAAAAAATGAAATTAAGGGGTGAGAGAGGAACGTACTGGGAGGAGAAAGGGAGAGGTAGAATGGAGTAAATTATTTCACATAAAAGAGGCAAGATAAAGCTTTTACAGTAGAGGGAAGTGGGGGGGGTGAGAGAGAATGAGCAAACCTTACTCTCATCGGATTTGGCTTAAAGAGGGAATAACATACACACTCAATTGGGTATGAAACTCTATCTTACCCTACAGGAAAGCAAGGGGGAAGGGAATAAAACAGGTGGGGTGAGAGAAGAGAGGGAAGATTGGGAGAGGGGATAAACAGAAGCAAAATCTTTTGTGGAAGGACAGAGCCAAAGGAGAGAACAGAATAAATGGGGGAGGGGAATAGGATGGAGGGAAATACAGTTAGTCTTTCACAACATGACTATTATGGAAGTGTTTTACATGACTGCACATGTATAACCTATAATGAATTACTTGTGTTCTCAATGAGGGTGGATGGGGAGGGAGGAAGGGAGAGAATCTGGAACTCAAAGTTTTAAAAACAAATGTTAAAAATTGTTTTTACACGTAACTGGGAAATAAGATACACAGGCAATGGGGTATAGAAATCTATCTTATCCTACAGGAAAATAAAAGGGAATAGGGAGCGGGGATGATAGAAGGGAGGGCAGATTGGGGGAAAGGGTGATAAGAAACAAAACACTTTTGAGGAGAGACAGGGTAAAGGGAGAGAGAGAGAATAGAATAAGCAGTGATAGTGGGGATAGGATGGACGTAAATACAGTTTGCAATAGTGACTGTGAAAAAGAATTTGAAGCAAGTTTCTCTGATAAAGGCCTCAGAATATATAGAGAACTGTGTCAAATTTATAAAAATCAGAGCCATTCTCCAATTGATAAATGATCAAAAAATATAATCAGTTTTCAGATGAAGTCATTAAAGCTATCTATAGTCATATGAAAAAATATTCTAACTCACCATTGATTGGAGAAATGCAAGTTAAAACAATTCTGAGGTATTACCTCATACCTATTAGATTGGCTAATAGGACAGAAAAGATAAATGACAAATGTTGGAGGGAATGTGGGAAAAATGAGACATTAATGTACTGTGGTTGGAGTTGTGAATTGATTAAACCATTCTATAGAGCAACTTGGAACTATGCCCAAAGGGCTACAAAACCACGCCTGTCCTTTGACCTAGCAATACCACTACTACATCTGTATCCCAAAAGAAATTAAAAAAAAAAAAAAGAAAAAGGACCTATATGTACAAAAATATTCACAGCAGCTCTTTTCTGGGGGTAAAGAATTAGAAATTGAGGGGATGCAGACCAACTGAGGAATGGCTGAATAAGTTGTGGTATGTAACTATGATGGAACACCATTGTGCTGTAAGGAATGATGAGCGGGATGCTCTCAGAAAAATATAGAAAGACATGGACTGATACAAAGTGAAATGCACTGGTTACAAAGTAACAGCAATATTGTAAGATGATCGGTTGTGAATGACTTCGCTATTCTCAGCAATACAATGATCCATGACAACTCTAAAGGACTTAGGATGAAAAATTCTGTCCATCCCCAAAGAAAGAACTGATGGCATCTGAATACAGACTGAAGCAATTTTTGTTTTGTTTTTTCGTTTTCCTTATTTTTCTTGAAGATTTTTGTTTATATTTTCTTTTACAACATGACTATTGTGGATATGTTTTGCATAACTACACATATATAACCTACATGGAATTGCTTGCCTTCTCAATGTGGGGGGAGGGTGGAGAGGGTGAAAGGGAGAGAATTTGGAACTCAACGTTTTAAAAACAAATGTTAAAAGTTGTTTTTACATGTAACCGGGGAAAAATTAAAAACTAAATAAATACCAAAAAAAAAAAATATGAGCAAGTCAAAGAATTGTAACAATTTGATTAAAGATAATGACAACGATGAGACAATATATCGAAATTTGTGGGATGCAGCAAAACTGTACTTACAGGAAAATCTGTATCTCTAAATATACATCAATAAAAGAGAAAGAACAGAACAAAATGCATATGCAACTAAGAAAACTAGAAAAACAACAAATTAAACACTTCCAGTTAAATACCAAGATAGAATTTCTGACAATCAAAGGAGTTATTACTAAAATTAAAAGTTAAAAAATTAATTTAATAAAACTAGGAGGAGCAAGGTTTTAGAAAAACAATAAAATAGATGTCTATTTTAGTTAAAAACAAAAAAAAAAGAAAACCAAGTTACAAGCATAAAAAATGAAAAAAGCTCACAACCAATGAAGATGACATAAAAAGCAATTATTAGGAGCAATTTTGTCTAACTATATGCTAATAAAACTGACTATCTCAATGAAATGGATAAATATTTACAAAAATATAAACTGCCCAGATTAAAATAGGAAAAAAAAGAATATTTAAGAGACAGTACCTTAGGAAAAGAAATTGATAAGCCATAAAAGAGCACCTAAGGAAAAAACAACCTCGGAAACAACCTAGATACAAACAGATTTACATTCTACAAAACATTCAAAGAACAATTAATCCCAACATGCCATAAACTTTTGAAAAAAAAAAAAAAGAAGGGGTTCTACAAAATTCCTTCTTTAACATAAACAGGTTCTTGATACCTAAACCAGGAGGTTAAAAAACAGAATGTTGATACAAAACTTTTAAATAAGATATAAGCACAGAGATTATAACTACATATCATAAAGTTCATACACTATGACCAGGCTGTATTTATACTAGGAATGCTTAGGAAAACTATAAGTACAGCTGATCATATCAATAACAACAAAAATAATGTTTTGATGATGCAGAAAAAGGTTTTGACAAAATACAAAACCCATTCTTACAAAAAAATGCTAGAAAGCTTAGGAATAGAGCTTTTTTAAAAATAATAAGCAATATCTGTTTCTTAAGATTTGTTTATTTTTAATTTATGGGATGAAATGCGGATTTCCATAACATAGTATAACAGAAAAAGATGATCACATATGAAATTGCAAATCTATTATGTACAACTCACTATTCCTTTTAAATATACAATAAAGTTATCATGTAACTTTCTTTTTTTCTCTTCATATAGAACATACCTAAGTTTTGAAACTCCTAGATTAAACAGAAAATATTTCAAGCAACAAGAAAAAACAATTTGAATACTGGGTAGATACAATTAGGATTTTACAAGTCCTAACAGCTTCTGTGCTAAAAGGCCATAGGACTTGGAACATTATATTTCAAAGAGCAAAAGAGCTAGAGTTGCGACCAAGAATAATTTACTCAGTAGAGTTGAATATAATCCTGAATTAAAAAAAGGACATTTGATGAACTGAAAGACTTTCAGGCATTTGTAACAAAAAAACCAGAACTCAAGACATATAATGAAAACTTCAAAGACTAATTATAAGGCATTCATTAAGGTCAAACTGTTTACTTCTTATATATGAAAATGTTATCAGTATTCTTAAAACTGTCAATACTACTAAGGTAGTTTGAAAGAAAGTTTGGGGGCTGAATTGTGTATTTTAAGTTGATTCTAAAAAATAAAACTGGGTACGGAGAAGTAAAAAGGAACAATTATCTGATACAAATGATGCGTGAAAGTAAGAACCAATACAAAGGAAGTAGGTGGGAATGTAGGGCAGCTAATGTCGGAAACTTACTCTCATGTGATCACACAAGGTGTACATCTGGAGAAGCATAGAAATCTGAACCTACAGAGAAGTGAGAGGACTGGGGGCACAGAGTGGAGAAGCGACTTTTAGAAGAGTGAACTGATTGAAATTTAGGAGGGTGGGGGGGAAGAGGATAAGGGAGGGACTCTTATGGGGTGGGTAGAATAAGGAAGAGGAGGGGGTAAGGAGAAAAGGTAAGGTTACAGGAATAGGGTAAAAAGAGAGGCTCAGAAATAAGATAGAGGGAAATTCACAAATAGTAATTATAACTTTAAATATAAATGGGATGAACTCACACATAAAATGGAAACAGCAGAACAGATTAAAAATCAGAATCTAACAATATGTTGCTTACAAGAAACATATTTAAGACAGAGAGATACAGAGTTAAAATGGAAAATTGGAGAAGAATTTATTATGCTTCAGCTGACACAAAAATGGCAGAGGTAGCAATTATGATCTCAAAGTTATGGCTAAAATAGAATTAAAAGATAAACAGAGTAACTACATTTTGATAAAATAGACAATGAAGCAATATCAATACTGAACCTATATGCACCAAATATTATAGCATCTAAATTTTTAAAAGAAAATTAAGGTAAATTACAGGTGGAGATAGATAGTAGTACTACAATAGTAAGGGACTTTAATCTTCCCCTCTCAGAACTAAATAAAGCAAGCAAAAAAAAAAATAAGACATCAAGGAAGTGAACAGAATTTTAAATTAGCTAAATATGATAGATATCTGGACAGAATTGTACGGAAATAGCAAGGAAAATGTCTTTTTATCAGCACTTCATGGTACATTCACAAAGATTATATATTAGGTCATACTATATATTAGGACTATTGGGACATAAAGGTTTAATAGTTAGTAGAAAAGCAAAAACATTAAAATATTCTTCTCCACAACTTGACTAGTGTATAAATTAATTCAATGCGAAGTTATACATGGTAGTTATATGAGATTCCATGCCATCTTGGGGAGGGAGGAGAGAAAATCTGGAACTCAAAATTATGTAGAACCATGTGTTGTAAACTAAAAATAAAAAAAAATAAAAATAAAAAAATACTCTTTTCAGATCACAGTGCAATAAAAATTATATTTGATAGGGGACCGCAGAAACATATATTAAAAATTAACTGGACATTAAACAACCTAATCTTAAAGAACGAGTGAGTTAAAGAACAAATCATAGAAACAATCAATAATTTCATTAAAGAGACAACATATTAGAACCTAGGGAATACAGCAAAAGCAGTGATCAGTGGAAAATGTATCTCTCTAAAAGTTTACATCAATAAAACAGAGAAAGCAAACCAATGGACCAGGTATGCAATTAAAAAAAACTAGAAGAACAAATTAAAAATCCTCAGTTAAATACCACATTAGAAAGCCTAAAATTTAAGGTGAGATTAATAAAACTGAATGTTAAAAAACCCTATTTAATTAATAAATAAAATTAGGAGTTGGTTTATGAAAAACCAATAAAATAGATAAACCATTGGTTAATTTGATTAAAAAAGAGAAGAAAACCAAATTATTAGGTATTAAAAATGAAAATAGTGAATATGCCCACTAATTAAGATAAGAAAAAAGCACCAGGACCAGATGGATTTACAAGTGAATTCTATCACACATTTAAAGATGAACTAATTCCAATATTATATACAATAAAAAACTACTTTTATGAAACAAATATGATACTGATATCTAAACCAAGAAGAGTTAAAACAGATAAAGAAAATTATATACCAATTTCACGAATGAATATAGATACAAAAACCCTAAATAAAATACTAGCTTGAAGATTACAACAATGTATTTATACACTATGACCAAGTGGGATTTATACCAGGAATGCAGAAATGGTTTAACATAAGTAAAACTATTAACATAATTATGTCATTCATAAATTTTTTTTAATCATATGAGTATACCAATAGATGCAGAAAAATTTTTTGATAAAGTACATTAATTTCTATTAAAAACACTTGAAAGAATAGGTACAAATAGATTTTTCCTTAAATTGATAAAAAGTATTTGTCTAAAACCATCAGCAAGCATTATTTGTAATGGGATAGAGCAGAAGAAGCCTTCCCAATAAGAGCGGGTGTGAAACAAAGATGCCTACTGTCACCAATGTTATTCAATATTATACTGGAAATCCTAGCAATAGCAATAAGAGAAGAAAAAGAAATAGAAGGAATCAGAATGAGATAATAAAATTTTCTCTTTCTGCAGATATACTTGGAAAATCCTAAAGACAACTAAAAAGTTAATTGAGGGACCAGCTAGGTGGCACAGTGAGTAGAACACCAGCCCTGGAGTCAGGAGGACCTGAGTTCAAATCCAGCCTCAGACACTTGACACACTTACTAGCTGTGTGACCTTGGGCAAGTCACTTAAGCCCAATTGCTCTGCCCCCCCCAAAACACAAAAAAGTTAATTGAAATAATAATATTAGCAAACTTACTAGCAAACTAGCAAGACATAAGTAAATCCACATAAATCATTCCTAAATAAATCATCATTCCTACTATATATCATAAACAGACACTGCAAGAAGAGATAGTAAGAGAAACCCCACTTAAAATAACTTTAGACAGTATAAAATGCCCGAGACCTGCCAAAACAAACCCAAGAACTATATAAAAATTATAAAAACTTTTCTACAAATAAAATCAGATTTAAATAATTGGAGAAATATTAATTGTTAATGGGTAGGTACAGGCCAATATGATAAAAATGACTATTTTACCTAAAGTAATTTATATATTCAACACCATCCCAATTAGCCTATCAAACATTATCTTACTGTATTAGAAAAAAAAATAACAAAATTCATTTGGAAGAGCAGTATCTATTTAAAACCAAGAGCAAACATTATCTACAATAGGGATAAACTAGTAACTTTTCTAATAAGATTAGCAATGAATCTAGGATGTTCATTATTACCATCATTATTCAATATTGTACTAGAAATGGTAAGTATAGTAATAAGAAAAGAAAAAAATTGAAAGAATGAGGAAATACGTAATGAGGAAACAAAATTATCACATTTTGCAGATGACATACTGATATATTTAGAGTTCCTTAGAGAGTCAACCAAAAAGCTAGTCTAAACAATCAACAACTTCAGTAAAATTGCAAGATATAAAAAAACACACACAATTCATCAGCATTTATATATATATATATGTATGTATGTATGTATATATATGTGTGTGTATGTGTGTGTGTGTGTGTGTGTGTGTGTATGTGTGTGTAGGTATATATGTGTGTGTGTATATATGTGTATGTATATGCATACACACACACACGCGCACGCGCAACAAAAACCATTACGAAGAGACAGAAAGAGAAATTACATTTAAAGTAACTACAGATGGTATAAAATTCTTGGGAGTCTACCTGCCAAAATACACATAGGAACGTAGATGAAAAACACTTCACAACACTCATTGGTATGTCAAGAGAAAATAATAAGGAATGACAATACTACCAAAATTAATTTACTTATTCAGTGCTATATCAATTAAGCTACCAAAGAACCACTTTATAGAACTAAAAAAAATTTACCTAGAGGAACAAAAGGTCAAAAATATCAAGAAAATCAGTGACAAAAAATGTGAAGGAATGGGGCTAGGCAGTACCAGATCTCAAGTTATAGTACAAAGTTGTAATCATCAAAACAATTTGGTACTGAATAAGAAATAGAGTGGCCAATCAATAAAACAAAACAGTTACACAATAAACAGAAGCAAATAAGTAACAAGTGTCTGATAAACCCAAAGATCCCAGTTACTGGGGCAAAAACGCACTATTTGACAAAAACTGCTGGGAAATCTGTGGTTTGGCAGAAACCAGGCATAGACCAATTTCTCACACCATATACCAAGTTAAGCTCCAAAAGAGGCATTTGATTTAGACTTAAAAAGTGGTATCATAAGCAAGTTAGGGAAGAATAGAAGAAATTACGGTCAGATCTATGGATAGGGGAAAAGTTCATGACCAAACAAAAGAGGTTCATAGGACATAAAACTGTTAATTTTGATAACAAAAAATTAAGGTTTTTACATAAACAAAAACAATATAGCTAAAATTAGAAGCAGGAAACTAGGGGAAAACATCTTTGTAGCAAGTTTCTCTGATAAAGGTCTCATTTCTCAAACATAGGGAAATGAGCCAAATTTAGGAGAACAAGAGCCATCCCCAAATGATAAACGATGATGCGATATCATATGCAATTTTCAGAGAAAAAATTCAAAACTATCAGTAATCATGTGAAAAAATGCTCTCAATCATTAGTAATTAGAGAAATACAAATTAGTACAACTCTGAGGTAACATTTTATACCATCAAATTGGTTAATATGCCAGAAAAGGAATATGACAATGTTGGAGAGGATGTGGAAAAATGGGTTCACTAATGCACTGCTGGTGCAGTTGTGAACCAGTCTAACAATTCTTGAAAGTAATTTGGGATTATGCCTCAAAGGTTATTAAACTGAGCACACCCTTTGAGCAAGCAAGATAGCTCCTAGGTCTATATTCCAAAGAGAGCAAAGAAAAAGTAAAAGGATCCATATGAACAAAAATATTTATAGCTGCTCTTTTTATGGTGGCAAAGAATTGGAAACTGAGAGGATGCCCATCAACTTGGGAATGGCTGAAGAAGTTATGCTCTGTGAGTGTAATGGAACACTATTATGCTGTGAGAAATGATAAAGCAGATGGTTTTAGAAAAAACTAGGAAGATTTATATGGAATTATGCAAAGTGAAGTGAGCAGAACCAGAAGAACAATGTGCATAGTAATAGCAATATTGTAAAGAAAATCAACTGTAAATGACTCAGTAACTCTGACCAACACAATGATCCACCACAATTTCAAAAGACTCATGAAGAAAAATGCTATCCCTGTCCAGATAGAGAAGTGATGCACTCTAGAGTTCTGGCTGAAGCACATTTTGTTTTAATTTTTTCTTGCTTTTTCACAAGGGATTTGTTTCTCTAGTGGGAACTGAGGTGGGAGGAGAAAAAATAAAACCTTGGTAACTGAAAAAAATTTTTAATAAAAAAAAATAAAAGAAGTTACTCACCTGCTACTCAGTACTAGTTGCTACTGGATGGATGTTGCAAGGTCAGACCATCACCCTTTCCCAAGAACTGCCTATTATGAGATGGATGATACAGGATGGTCACTCTTATAAGGTGGATATGGCACAGGATCTCTCAGTTGTTTGTGCCTTTCATAACAAGTTGTGGGGAAACCAGCCAAGCTAGGGAAATAAAAGGAAATAGTACAGCTGACCTTTCCACAACTATTCCACAAAGATCTGGAAAATGCACCAGAACAAGTCCTGATTGGGAAATCCAAGAAAAAAGTCACAGTGAGTCATTTTTCCAGTCCACATGAGCAGGAGACAGAGCTGTGGACACTGGGGACAAGGTCTAATCCAAAGAGGCCACTCAGCTTTCACAGACAGAGAATGAACGAGGGAGTGAACAAGGTCCTAGCCACCGCTGAGGACTAGAGCAAGAAGAGGTCCTAGACATGGCACAGGGAGGCCCAACCTTGTGTAGGGAGCAGGAACAGGGGCTGTCAACGCTGTCAATCACTTCCCTGTGACCCAGCCAAGTCCCAGAATGAGGGTGGACTGATAAAGAGAATCTGTGACTAGGAGCATCAGTTCAGGGTGGGGAGTGGTCTTGGGCTATAGGTGAGATACTGAGCAAGGAGTGAATAAAGAAGGAAGCAGTAGCTACATGGTTCTGACCCTGGATCCCAGATAGTACAATGCCTCAGTGTCATAAGCAGGGCAAGGGAGCTAGCAGTTGTTTCTCTGAAACCACAAAATTTTTCCAACTGGCTGTCACTGCTGAGTCTAGCAGCAATCTAATGGAGCTCCAACCAAGGGACAAGCCCACAGTTGTACTGTCTAGTCCCAAATCCAGGTAAAGAATTACTTCCAGAGCTCAGATTTTGCCCTGGGTCAGGCTGATTGTGCTGAAAATTTGCAGGTCCCCAGAATGAACTGTCCCTGAGATCCTGGAACAATACAACACCTAATACCCTAAGGAAGCAGCAACAGAATTGAAGAGGACACAAAATAGGAGCAAGCATACCCCAATCATTCCTTCCCAAAGTACACCAGGCTCTAACATAAAGCCCAAAGTCAGGAAGTAAAGCTAGAAGAATGAGCCAACAACAACAAACCTCACCATAAAGAGCTATTATATTAACAGGGAAACTCAAGATACTAACCCAGGAGAGAATGACTTTAAAAAAGATCTACAAGAAAAACACAGTGTGAGCACAAGGACAGCATTCCTAAAAGAAACGAAGAGGTTAAAAAAAAAGAGCTAAAATGATTTTTTAAAATAAAGATTGCTAAATGGAAATACAATGAGAACTCTAGAAGAAAAAAATTGGAAAGAGAATCAACAGCTTAGCACAAGAGGTGCAAAAACGTATACTAGTAACAAACTTTAAAATTACTATGTATTGAATAGAGGTTCATTACTCGGAGTAGAAGAAATATTTTTATAAGGTAATAGACTGAAAAAGTGTTAAAAGTATAAATTATCACATGGCAAAAACAAGATTTAGCCACCATCACTCTAAAGAGGTGGGGTAATTTGAAATACAAAATTCCAAAAAGCAAAAGATACAAGTTTACAACCAAGAATAATTGCATCAAAATTGAGTCTAATCATACAGGAGAAAAAAATGTACCTATAATGAAAGAGAGTACTACCAAGAACTGATGATAAAAAGATCACAGATGAGTAGCAACTTTGAAATACAAACAGTGGAATCAAGTCAGTCAATAAACACTACATATCCACCGACACTGCCAAAAACCATTGCTAATCCCTGAGGATTTAAAATACAAACAAACAAAGAAAGAAAACCAACCCACAAAAAACATGGTAAATATGAACAAGCAATTATAAAGGACCAAAAAAAAAAGGTTGAACTGTTTTATGGGGAGATGATGTATGTATCCCCTCAGATCCCTGTCATCATCAGAGATCAAAGGGAGTCTAATAAGACAAGAGGGCCTGGAAGGGTTTTTTTTTAAATTTGTTTTTTAAATTTATGATTTTAAAAGAAGAAAAGGGAGGGGAAAAGGATTATAAACTAGGAGGCAGAGAAAGAAGATAAGTGAGGGCAATTATATAATTTGGGTGAGGAGTGGGTAACACTTAAATCTTACTTTCATCTGAACTGGTCAAAGGCAGGCAGAATGCACATCCACTCATAGAGGGGTATAGAAATAAATTTTACTCATCAGGGATACAGGAGAAAAAGGAGAGAATAAAGAGGGGGGAATAAGAGGCAATTCCTCTCATTCATTAAAGGGAAGGATGAGTTCTAAGCAAAACAAACGACAGTATAGGAAGGATAAAAGCCTGTAATTGGGCTCTAGCAAAGAGAAAGAAAAGAAGAGTAGAGGAGCAGAAGCAGAGTGTCAAACTTAGAGCTCTGGTGCTGAGCACACTGCTCTCATCAACCTCTTCTTTATAAAAAAGAGGAGACAGGAAACTGACCAATGCAAGGATCAGCCAGATTATTCATGTTATCTTCCTCCTGATAAAGAGGTGATGAACTCAGGTTACAGATTGAGACGCATCTTTTGTACATGGCCAAGGTAGAAATATTTTCCTGGACTATAAATATTTGTTAGAATGGTTTTGTTTTTCTTTCTTTTGCAATGGAAGGGGAATAGAAAAAAAGATGGATTTTCATTAATTAAAAAAAAATTAAATTTAATTTGCTGCATCTGAAACAGGTTGTGACTACCAGAGACTGAAGCCTTCAGCAGTTTAGCCTTACTCCTTCCACTAGCTTAACGAGACCATTTTGCCTACTCCTTCCTTCATCTTACCCCCGGGCTCTCCAATGACATAGAGGAGGAGAAATTGTCTTTGCATAACTATACTGATTATAAATTTACTTGGGAAAAAGGAGAAACAGCAACATGGAAATAGGGACTCGCTTGAGCTCTCCCACAAATCACTCCTAACAACTGTAAAAAATGACTCTAAACAAATTCTGGAGCTACAGAACCCACGAAATGACAGAGAGAAATAAGCGTCCAGCCCAAGATGGCCTGAATGGTTGCTAGGAAAGGTCTATCACACATGCTGGGAAAGGAGCACAGCCCAGTTTGGGTCATGTTGGAAGAGACTAGGCCTGAGTAGACCAGGTAGAGCAGGCCTCAGGGCCCTGAATCACTCAGCTGCAGCAGTTTCTGGACTTTACAACCCACAAACACCAAAGACAACTTAACAGGTCAGTGGGAAAATTGTTGGACCTGGGTGAGAGAAGTATATGGCACTACCCCAGCCTTGGAGGCAGTGGAGGTGGCTGCAGCTATGGTGGTGGCTGCTTCCAGAGCTCCAGGCCCACAGATAGTGGGGGGGAATTAGGCAGCTGATCAGAGTGGGAGTACAGGGGTCTCTTTGCTGGCATTGAGGCAGGATTCTCTTGCTTTGCCCTGCTTGGATCTGGGTCACAGTCCTGGTTGGCAGTCCTTGGGGAAGGAGGAGTGCTGGTGTGGCAGAGCTTGTGGTAGCTGTGGAGAGGGAGTTCTCCTAGTAGTTACATGGCAGAAAGGAGTGCTTGTACTCACAGATGAAAGCACAGGCCAGGAGAGGAGCATCATACCCTCTGAAACCCCTGAAGCTTGGGACAGAGAACTCTCCACTATGAAAGCAGTCATACCCTGACAAAGAGCTCAAAAGTCAAGTAACTAGCTGGGAAAATGAGCTGGAAGTGTAAAAGGACTCAGACTACAGAATCTTACTTTGGTGACAAAGAAGATCAAAACATACAGCCAGAAGAAGTCAACAAAGTTAAAGAGCCTACATCAAAGCCTCCAAGAAAAATATGAATTGGTCTCAGGCCATGAAAGGACCCAAAAAGGATTTGCAAAATCAAGTAAGAGGAAAAATTGAGAAGAGAAATGAGAGTGATACAAGAAAATCATGAAAAACAAGTCGATGACTTGCTAAAGGAGACCCAAAAAATACTGAAGAAAATAACACCTTAAAAAATAGACTAACTCAAATGGCAAAAGAGCTCCACAAAGCCAATAAGGAGAAGAACGCCTTGAAAGGCAGAATTAGGCAAATGGAAAAGGAGGTCCAAAAGACCACTGAAGAAAATACTACCTTAAAAATTAGACTGGAGCAAGTGGAAGCTAGTGACTTTATAAGAAATCAAAAAATTATAAAACAGAACCAAAAGAAAGAAAAAATGGAAGACAATGTGAAATATCTCACTGGAAAAACCACCAAGACCTGGAGAATAGATCCAGGAGAGGTAATTTAAAAATTACTGGACTACCTGAAAGCCATTATCAAAAAAACAGGCTAGACATCATCTTTCAAGAAATTTTAAGGAAAAAGGAGAACCATTATCTGACCTGGTGGCAATCTTGAGTCTCTGAATGAAGGTGAGGGAGTGTTCTTATCTCTCCACACCTTTTGACTGCTCAAAGGGCATAGGTGAGTTAGGAGTTAACCACTCTAATCCTTCTGATAAGATGGGGTATCCTCTAGGGCCTGGGCCTTACCAACATGACTGCAGGCCTTACCATGTGTACTCCAACTCTACACCGTGAACTGTCATTGGACTACATATGTCATTGAATGACATTTCCCCTGCCCCAGGCCTTGCCATCTACGTCACTGGTGACTCATAGGAACTTCTGGTCCTTTAAATCCACCCTGGCATAGTACATAGAATGCTGAACCTGAAATCCAGCCTTAGACACTCACTAGCTATGTGACCCCAAGTCAAGTCATTTAACCTCTCTTCCTTAACCCCCTCCCTCATCTCTGAAATGAGGATAATAAAGTACCTACCTTCACAGGGTCAGTGTGAGGATTAAAAGAGAGAATATTTGTAAAGTGCTTTCAAAACTCTTAAGTGCTATACAAATGTTAGCTATTATTATTATTGTTAGGTGCTGACTCCTTCAGTTATGGTGTCAGCTTCTAGACAACAACACTCTCTTGCTTCTTGTATTTGTATCTAGCACAGTGCTTGATATATATGCTGAATGCAGCCATCCAGAGGGGCTACCTGACCTTGACCCCATGGTTGGAGAGGTGGAGCTGGTCTTGTGAACTCTCTGGAAACTCTACTGCTTCACCTGAAACTTGCTGCTCTCAACAGATGTCAGCCCTCCCCTGAGCCTTCCCAGCATTCTCTACGGATTTTCAGCTGTTCCGCAAAACAACTTATAGAGCAGCTTCCCCAGTTGTGTCTTCCCTGAGATTCCCTCCTTGCTGAAATTGTATTTAAACTCTGCCTCTCCTGTCCCTCCCAGGTAACCACTGTACTCTGCAGTGTCCCAAATTGCAATCTCCTTGCCTTGAATTACTGGTTACTGCAACCTTTGTAGTCTTATTTTGGGTTGACATTTCTGGTGTCAGAAGTAGGATTTGAAGACTCCTTTCCAGTTGGGCAGTTTCAACCTTGGATACCTAGTACCAGCATGGACCCTTTCTGTCCAGTTCAGAATTGACTTAGTCATTCGACTTGAGTAAGTTATCTCTCGAATCTCTGAACTCCTGTCTTTTTTGGTTGAGTCTCTAGCTCTTTAATAGAAGGTTTGTTAAAAGACACATGGCAATTTTGCATCCACTCAGAATGGGTGTTCTTTGCCAAGGGGACAGCTACAGGGTACATGTTTTAAACCTATGGATTTGCAAGTACTTGGATAATTGACAGAATTTAACCAAGTCTGATGCTCATCACTGCTGGCCACAGAAGGTGTTCTTTTGATCACAACAAAATCCAATCATATCTAGACAAGGTGGGGTACTCCATCAAAATCCAATGGAAGGGGCAGCTTAGGTGTCACAGTGAGTAGAACCCTGAAGTCAGGAGGACCTGAGTTCAAATCCAGCCTCAGACACTTGATAAACTTGCTAGCTGTGTGACTTTGGGCAAGTCACTTAACCCCAATTGCCTTCCCTTCTCCCCTCCAAACAAACAAAAAAACCCAATGGGACTTGTTCTTTCTTTGGTATCTAGAAAACTGTAATTGAGAATCTGAATCTAAATTAGCTGTGTATGTGTGTTCCTCCCAGAATCTGACCTAAAAATATGGACTATAGGTAATTAAGGAGAGAATGAGGAGATAAGGAGAGGCACCCACTGTAGCTGGCATTCTCAAAGAGTTTAGGCAAAAAGTACAGAAGAGAAAGAGGACAATTAGTGTGGATGGAAGGATCAAGTGAGGGTTTTTTGAGAGGAGACATAGGCCTGTTAGCAGGCAGTAGGGAAGGAGACAACAGACAGGAAGAAGTTAAAAATAAGTGAGAAAGTAATCCCCACTCCTAGACAGAGATGGCTTCTGTTGGAGGAGATGTGATAGAATGGTATCACTTGTGAAGGTTGAAGGTTTCATCTAGGCAAGGAGTAGGGCCATTAATTCTTGTGATCACAGGCGTGATAAAGGAGGGAGTGGCAGAAGGCATCTGAGTGATACGAGATAAGGAGGAGAGAAGAGGGAACCACTGACTCATTGGCCTCAATTTTTTTTTTCCAGTAAAAACCTCTTCTGGGTTTGGGTCTTGGTTATCACTGGAATCATAAATGTCCTATACACAGATATAATGTTTGTTTTCCTATTTTTGTTATTTGAGGCCTCAGAAGTTGAGAGTTCTAGGTCTCCTCTACTC
Organism: Trichosurus vulpecula; assembly: GCF_011100635.1. Taxonomy (NCBI): domain Eukaryota; kingdom Metazoa; phylum Chordata; class Mammalia; order Diprotodontia; family Phalangeridae; genus Trichosurus; species Trichosurus vulpecula. Next base: position 477,922,304 of record NC_050573.1, read on the forward strand.
TGAGAATCAAATCAAAATAAGGAAGAACTTTTCTTCTGCCCCCATGGCGGGGGTGGGGATGGTGGGGGTGGGGTGGAGAAGATGGGACATTGGGTGCATGTCTTTAGGGCAGCCTCTGTCCGTAGGTTAGAGTTTCAACCAGTGCCTTCTCCTGTACCACAGACACCAGAGTTCTCTCCAATATCTGCAGCTGAAGTCTTTTTCTTTAGGTGGGAAGAGAGAGGAAGGAGAGGTCTTTTCTCTAATCTTCAATTCAATCTGAGATTGCTCATGCCTAGTGGGAAAGATCTAACTGAAGCCTCCTTATTTTTATTTGCCTCACCACATTAAGACCTTTTTATTCTCCAATCCATTTTCTTCCTCTAAAATGAACTGTCATCCTGGAGATTTTTATTCTTTATACAGATTTTTTTTTCTTAGCCATACGTTTTGTTATTTCTCTTGCATTGAAGTCTTTCAGTTTCACTTTAGTTCCCCAAGGGATCACTCCTCACTTTAGCTTTTAGCTCCAAGTCTTTCATTTTACTTTAGTTTTTGTCTCTTGTTGGATTTCTTACAGCTGAGTTCTGAAGCCTTTCACTTTCATCCCTAAGAGGATCTAGATCATATCTACTGATGAGGGCACAGTCTCAGGGAACCCCTTGAACCCTTGAACTCTCCTTGAATCTTCCCACTCGACCTGGCCTTGGCCTGAGGCTATAACCATTAGGCCCAAATGCCTACCTTGCCCAGTCCTCAATTGTCCAGCTGTTTCCCATCCTTAATCCTGATCAAAATATCTATACCCTAGCTCTGTTACCCTTGCCCCTTATGGTCTGTCATTTCCATATAGCCTTCAGCTATTTCCCCCACCCTGGAGTCTGACCTCATCCCAGTCACTTCACGCTCCTCCTTAGACTCCTCCTTAAGTCCCTCCCTAGACCCCTCCTCTGGTCACCCCAGACCACCCCTCAATCCCTCCCACAACCTTTGTGTATATAATCTCCATCTTGCCTCCATGAAGGTGGTCAGATCCAATCTAGCTCAGATTGATCTGGCTCTCTTTCCTTACAGGCGTCGCAAGGGGTGGGATGTCTTGGGGCAGGCCTATTTGGCTAACTCTTAATAAACTTTATCTTTTCCCTTGGCTGAGAAAGCTTGAGTCGAATTCTTTCGGCAGGACCCGGCGTGTCCGTACTTTGGGGTGTCGAGCACCTCTCACCCCAAACCCTCATCGTTTACTACTTATAAAAAAGAACTAAGATATTTATTTAGTAATTGGTTTAACAGAGGGACAGACCTGTGCTATACTGTTTCCTTCTACTCTGCCATCTTGGTCCTAAAGGCAATCAATAGGAAGCATAGTGTTGATTGAGTAGGGGAGTCAAACGGTCAGATTGGCACTTAAGGAAAACTACTTTGGCAGCAGGATACAAAAAGGACTGGGACAGAGACAGATGTGAGTCAGAGAAGATCAATTAAGAGGCAGCTACAATAATCTAGGTGATGGTGATGAGGGATTGGGCTAAAGTGGTACCTATGTGGGTAGAGAGGACAGATGTACGACGCATTGTGAAGGTAGAAACAGCAAGACCTGGCAAATAATTTTATATGAGGGGAGGGAAAGTGAGAGAGAGTGAAAAAAACAGTACGGAAAAGGATAGAAAGGAAATAGAGATAATAAAATCTGTTTGGACGTTATTATGTTTGAGATGCCCAGGAGATATCCAGTTGGAAATGTCTAGAAGGCAAATTATGTGGACCTTCTATTTATTAAATTACATAACCTTGAACTAGTCACTTAACCTCTCTTAGTCTTAGTTTTCTAATTTATAAAATGGAAATGCTATTTTTTTGGTCCAGACCTAGGACTTCATTGTTATAGAAAACTCCCTCAACAATGAAGATTAACAACTATTCTGCAATTCAGTCTTAAGAAAGGGAAAGGAATCAGCATTTGTATAGTGCCTACTTTGTATTAGGCAATATGCTAAGTGTGCTTTACAAATATTATCTCATTTGATCCTAGCAACAACCCTATAAGGCAGGTACTATTATTATCCTTACAGTACCACAGAGGAAACGGTGGTAAATATCAATTGTGTGACTTGCCTGAGCATCAGAGGCTGGATTGGTTCTTAGGTCTTTTGACTTATTTCTCCACAGTGGACTCAGCTGCCTGGGGTACTGAGAGATCAAATGACCTGCCCAAGGTCAGGTGCTGGCTCCAGAGTCAAGAAAACTTTAGTTCAAATTTGGCCTCATATTTATCAGCTGTGTGACTCTGGGAAAGTCACTTAACTACTGCTTGCCTCAGTTTCCTCAACTGTAAAATGAGGATAATCGAATCTACTTTGTAGGACTGTGAGACAATATTTTTGAAGCACTAAGCACAGTGCCTGGCACACAGTAGGTGCTATGTAAATGCTCATTTTCCTTCCTACTCTCCCCCACTTCCTGACTCTAAACCATGGTAGCACATTGCCTCTTGGGAATACTACTACTTACACCAAACACCTTATGCAGTTGTAAGGATAAAATTAGTTTAAAGTCACTTTGCCAAGCATGTAAAAAGCCAAATCAACAAACATTTATTAAGTACCTACTATATACCAGGCACTGTGCTAAGTGCTGGGGATTTAAAAAAAAAAAAAAAGCCCTGCTCTCATGAAGTGCATAATGTAATGAGGAAGACTACATGCAAACAACTATATATAAGCATGATCTATATACAGAATAAATCAGAAATAATCAACTGGGCAGGGGAGGGGGGGGAAAGAAAAGACTTCTTATGGAGAATGGGATTTTGGCTAGGACTTGAAGTCAGGGAAGTCATGAAACAGATGAGGCGGGAGAGAATTCTCCTCCTCCATGATGGGGGCAAGCCACTGAAAACATAGAGAGGTAGGAAATGAGTGTTTTGTGCAAGGAAAAGCAAGGGAGCTGGTGTTGTGGACCGAAGGGTACAGGGAAGAGAGTAAAATGTAAAAAGATAAAAGGGGATAGGTAATGAAGAGCTTTGAATGCCAAACAGAGGATTCAAGATTTTATGTTTGATCCTAGTGGTAACATGAAGCTGTTGTAGTTTACTGAATGAGGCTGGGGGTGGCAGGGAAGGGAAATTGACGTGATCAGACCTGCATTTTAGAAAGATCAATTTGACAACTGATTGTTAGACTAGAGTGGGGAAAGACTTAAGGCAGAGAAATCAAACAGCAGGTTATTACAATAGTTCAGGCATGAGGTAATGAGGGTGGTGGTACTAGAGTGGTGGTAGTGTCACAGCAGAGAAGGAGAAATATACTAGAGAATATAAGAGATGTTAACAAAGACAGAGTAATCAGAATTAGGTAATGGATCGGATATGGGAGATGAAAGATTGTAAGTAGTTAAGGATGACACCCAGGTTGCTAGCCAAGGTGACTGGGAAGATAGTGGTATCCTCCCCTGTAAGAAGAGGGAAAGGTTGGGGGGGAAAGATAATGGGTTCAGTTTTAGACAAAATGAGTTCAAGATGTCTACAAGACAATCAATTTAATATGTGCAATAAACAGTTGGAGATGTAAGATTGGAGGTTAGGGAAGAGAGAGCTGGACAAGTAGATTTTAGAATCATCTTCATAGAGGTTATAATAGAATACATGGGAACTGAAGAAATTACTAAGGGAAATAGTATATAGTGAGAAGAGAAAAAGGACCCAAGACAGAGCCACAGGGGACATTTATGGTTAGTGGGTTCAACCTGAAGATCTAGCAAAGGAGACTGAGAAGGAGGGGTTGGATATGTAGGTATGTAGAAGCTGTAGGGAGGAGTGTCACAGAAACCTAGAGAGAAAAGAGCATCAAGGAGAAGAGGGCAATCAATAATATCAAAGGCTACAGAGAAGTCAAAAAGCATAAGGATAGAGAAAAGATAACTAAACTTGGCAATAAAGAGATTATTAATAACTTTGGAATGAGAAATTCCAAATGAATGATGAAGCTGGAAACTAGATTGTAGACAGTTGTGAAGAGAGTGAGAGGAAAAGTGGAGACACCGATTGTAGACCACCTCCCTCAAGGATTTTGGCCATGAAAGGGAAGAAAGATACAGTATGATAGTTATTATAGATAAGTGGGTCAAGTGAAGGTTTTTGGAACATGGTAAGTCATGGCATGTTTGTAGGCAGCCTTGACAGGGAGAGATTGAAGATTAGTGAGAGTAGAGGTGATGGAGGAGACAACTTGCTAGAAAAGATGGCATAAAATAGGATGACTTTTGCATGTAGAGGGGTTTGCCTTGGAAAAAAGGGCACTTCTTCAGTGAGAGAGTAGTGAAAGAGAAGATAGTGGCAGAAGGCATCTGAGTAATGTGAGATGAGGAAGTGGGGACATGAAGGAGATCTCAACAAATGGACTCAATGTTTTCAATGAAAGTTCTCAGCTAGGAAGATGGGGGGGAGAGGGATTCATAGAAGGTTTGAGGAGGGATTAAAAGGTTTCATTAAGTTTCTATGGGGATGAATCAATGAGGTATATGTGAAAAGTGCCTTGCTGCAATAAGGGTCCAGTTATATAAGCTTTATTATAATATCTAAGAAACTGAAAGTTTCTAATAAAAATGTTCCTTGATCTAAACTCATCCCCATGCTCAAAAAGCTTATTCACATAATACACATAAGATAGTACATTTTTTCTCATTTGTAGTTATACTTTATAATGACTTTCATGAATGATGTAAGAGAAATGAGGTTTGAGAGAAGAACAGAGATGAGTTAAGGCAAAGTTGAGGATTGTGTCAAATAATGAAGAAATCATTGGATTTTGGTTCCAACTCATGTAACCCTTAAAATCATTTTAACTTAGCCTTGCTTTCCTCATCTATAAAACAGAGGTTATGATGCCTTCCCCTTCCTAATTTACAGGCTTGTTAGAAGGATCAAATAAGATACTTTGTGAAACAGTTCTTTGAAGAGTATAAAGTGCTATATAAATACAAGGTGAGATCAATATCATCATTATTAGGGCAGAGGCATAAACAAAGCAAAAGAAGTTATAATCAAGACCATGTCAGAAGGGTTTTCTTCTTAGTAGCAAATGCTTCCTTACCTCTTTCTGTAAGTTAGAAAGCTGGGAGGAAAGGCTCTCAATCCTCATGTGACTTTCCATCAGTTCTTCCCTGGCACTGTTGACAGTGGATGTGGTCATCTCTGAGGACAATCTAGCATTCTCAAGCTAAACAAAATAAATGAAACAAAGTTAGTTTCATCACAGAAATAAGCACTAAACAAAAGCAGAAGCATGAGTCAACAAGAGACATTTCATAAATAATTCTGCTAGTAAAGAGTTGCTGAAATACAGGAAAAGCATCATGAAGGTTCCCGATCTTGAAACTGAGAACTAACAGTCTAAATTGGCCCTAGACTTGATTATTACTTGCTACACAGACAGTCTCAATGAGTTAATGATAAAGCTAGTGATGGCCCCAAAGCTTTTAATATTGTCTTTTCCATTAAATTTTTAATATCTCATGTACATTTCTAATTAACAACAGGGAAATATCAATTCTTGTGTGGTAGTTACTTGGACAGAAAAAATATTAAGTACATCAGATCCTTAACCTACTAGGTTAATAAACTAATTAACTAGCCTGATCCTACAGACCAAGAATAATCAAGAGATAGTAAATTTAAGTTTGTTTAAAACCAGATATAAGGCATAGTATTATAGCATTAAGTTCTATAAATAGCCTTTGTTAAAACAAACAAAAATCCCCAGTTAACTTTGAAAGCCTTGGGTTTCTACACAAGGTGCAAAGACAACTCCAAAGGACTCACAATGGAGAATACTATCTACCTCCAGAGAAAGAACTATGAGGTATGAATGCAGATTGAGGCACATTTTTTGCCCGCCTTTTTTCCCCCCCTTTTTTTCCTCTTTTGTTTTTGTGGGGTTTTTTTTGTTCCATTTCTTCTTTCTCATGATTCATTCCATTGGTCATAATTCTTCACAACTTGACTAGTGTGTAAATTAATGCAATGCGAAGTTATATGTGGAAGATATATTGGATTCCATGCTGTCTTGGGAAGGGAGGGGGGAGGGAGGGAGGGAAGAAAATCTGGAACTCAAAATTATGTAGAGCCGAGTGCTGTAAACTAAAAGTAAAAAAAAAAAAATTAAAAAAAAGACTTGGGTTTCTCCATGTTGATGAAGAAAGGAAACAAGCACTTATTAAGTGCCTACTATGTGCCAAGCATTTCACAAATAATGTCTCATTTAATGCTCACAACAACCCTGGTAGGCAGGTGCTACAGTTAAGGAAGATGAAGTGTATGCCTCATATTTATCCTCAGAGAGGATAAGTAATTTGCATAGGACCAAACAACTAGTAAATTTCTGAAGCCACATTTGAACTCAGGTATTCTTGATCTGAGGTCCCATGCTCTACCCACTGCATTGTGATGAAACAGATCAATGGGATATAGTCATCACATAGGTCTTTGTTGGAAATAAAAATATGATTCTTCTGGTGATTCCCAAAACTGTTTGGTTTATATAACACTAAAAAAATTTGAAACTGCATAAAAGAGGAATAATTTCTCTACTGATTCAAATTTATGATTCATTTCAGAAATATAAAACTTAGCTGCAACTAAAAAATTCTGGCAATGACTTTATGCTGTATCTTGTCAAGTGATTAGAAACTTTTTAAATAAATATTTTTAAAAGGGAAAGGCATCATGGAGTAGTGGATAGAGATCTGGCCTCAAAGAAGACCTAGGTTCAAGTACTGTCTGTGACAGATTGGTTATGTGACCCCCAGCCAAATGACTTAAATTTGTAGTGTTCTCAGGCAACTCTTAGACTTTTAAGTTGCTGAACAAGTGGTGACCTGCATTAGTACAGGAGGTTCCTCATCAGAAGTTCCCTGTACTAACGAAATCACAAGTCTATTCCAAAAAAAAAAATTTTTGCAAAGAATTTCTCACTTTGGCATGATAACTCTGTTCCAGCTCCTCTTTGTACAACTTCACATGTTCATTTTGCTGCTCTCTCATCTCTTGAAGTGCTTGAGCCAACTTGTACTCATACTCAATCTGGCGCCCAGAATCCACTTCTACTAAGCGTGTTTCATGCTTTCTTCTTGTTTCGTTGATCTCCTAGGAAAAGAGAAAAAGCAACAACTCATCTCCCTCCATATAGACACGAAAGTAATATGAAATTGCACATGTTAGCATCTTCATGCCTAACCTGGTACACAGTAACCACTTTTTAGCAAGTAAGAAAAAAACTGCCTGATCATCAGGGGATTAAACATTAGAATTAACTACTAAAGCAAATGTTAGCATTGCTAAGTCCTTGGTCAAAGCAAATAGAAAATTGCGGATGACCATCATTTCTAGTAAAAGAAAGACTCAGTAAAATTTCTGATAAAGTCTTCAGAGTGTATAAGATCACACTCTTGATTACAGTAATTTCAGTTCCTTGTTTGTCTGGTCAGCAGCAATGGTCTTGGGCAATTTATCTACATCACCCCTTTTCAGATAAATAAAGGGTGAGTCACCAATGTAAGTAAACACAATTGTAAAATGTCAATAGCTGTAAGAGTATTTTTTATTTTGACTTAAAACTTTTAAGTTATTTTTTACCTCCTCATACATATTTTTGCGAAACTCCAGGTCTTCAGTAAGGCTTTGACAATGGTTCTCAAGGTCCACTTTCCGTAAGGTTTCATCTGCTAACTGATTCTTGGTAGCTGCTAAAGAAGCTTCCAGCTAGAAAAAATAAATATAATTAGTGGCAATAAATACATATGAAAAAAAGAATATCTGCACATAATAGTCATATCATAGTTCATGGTAAGAAAATTTGAAGCTGTGAATCAAATCAAACTTCCTAAATTTTAAATATCATAATTGTATATTTGTTATAATGTGGGTATCTTACTGAACTAAATATTTAAGTGCCCACTTTAGCTAATTATACCAAACTCAATCATAAAAGCAAAGTGCCAACATCAAGTGAATCCTTACTTTCTGCTAATGGAGGATGATAAAGAGATAAATAAAATTCATCCTCCTTTTGACTGTAAGCTTCATTAAGGCAGACAGTATTTCATTCATCTCTTGAATACAGCTAAGTATTCAAAAAGTGTGTTAGCACACAGAAGGAGTTTTAAGAAATATTTTCTGAATGGAATTTTTTTTAACTGAACTGGAAATTCAAGTTTTTAATTTTAGTCAATTATTTTATCCTTTTCCTTTTACCAGAGCAGCATAATTATGTTTCTATTTACCTCACTTTTTGAAAAGTAATCAAGCATTTATTAAACATTTACTTTGTGCCAGGCATTGTGCTAAGAGTTGCATATACAAAGAAAGTCAAAGAACAGTTCCTGCTCTTAAGGAACCTGAAGTCTACTGGTAGAAATGAACATGCACACACACACAAAAAAAGACAAAAAAAAATCCCCACAATGTATCAAGAAGATATAGACATAGTAACTCGAAGAAAAACAGGAGGAAGGCACTAGTATTAAGGAAGATCAGAAAAGGCTTCTTGCAGAAAGGTAGGATTTTTGCTAAGATCTTTAGGAAGTCAGAGAAGCCAGGAGATGGAGACAAGGAAGAATGGATAAAAAGGATAAGAAGGGATAAAAATGGAGTTAGCACCTGTGGAGTCTTAGAGTCATAGAATTAGAGCTGGAAGAGACATTATACGCTCTTATAATTTAACCCCCACATTTTACAAATAAGAAAAATGACACCCAGAAAGATTAAGTAACTTGCCCAAGGTCATACAGTGGCAAAGTTAGGATTTGAACCCAGGTCCTCTGACTCTAAATCCCAGGCTCTTCCCATTGTATCACAAGGTCACCTTAGGGGAAAGATGAAAAGGAAAAAAAGAACTACTTAATCCATAAACTGGATGTTCAGTCCATGAATAACTATTTATAAGTTAACTATATTTTTCTTAGTTAATAGCCTTAAGATTTAAAAAAAAAATCCAACTCTGTGCCCAGGGCAAACTACAAAATAATTACCAGAGAACAAGAGAGGACAGTTAACCTGCCATCATGTCCAGAATGATGCACTTCCATTTGTCTCACCTGCACAATCTGGTCCCTCAGTTCCTTCAAGTCTCCTTCCAAGCTTTTCTTGTCACCCAGTGCTGTAGCCAAGGCAGCCTCTTTGGAATTCAATGAAGACTCATATTCTCTAAGCTTAATCTGGGCACCATTAAGATCAGATTCCTTCTTGGCATAGCTACAACAAATTAGAGAAAGCTGTGAAACAGGTTCAGAACACTCAAATGACTATACTGTCCACTTTCTATGCCTCTATCTCCCCAAAAAAGCCAATTAAAAAAAACCCCAAGATTATGTATGCCGTTGTTTTTTAAATAAGGAAGAGCATATCTTGCTGAAACCAGACAAGTCACCAAAGGACAACTTTGAAAATTCAACCTCCTTCAGAACGGTTTTGCTGTTTTGCCTCTTATTGGACCCATCATTCTATTGGGGGGTGGGGGGGAAGGATACTTCCCAGGAGTAAACTCCCTCTACCATCCTAGATCTGCATCTACTTTACAACTTTTAATCTTAGAGATTTGCCTGGGATATTGAGACTTTAAATGACTTGCCATGGGTCACACAGACAGTATATGTTAAAGACTGGACTCAAATGCAGGTCTTCCTGACTTTAAGGTTAGCTCTTTATGCCATGAGTCCTGAATGACTAGAAGGGATAATCTATCAGAATTCCAGTCCATTTCCTATATTAAGAGGACAAACAAAACATATAGCCTACCCACCCCCCACCCAACACACACACACACACAATTTAGGAAAACAAAAGTGGGAAGAAAGCTAGATTGACCAAGTAAAAACATTATAGATTTTTTCTTAAAAAAAAAAATCACGGGGCAGCTAGGTGGCGCAGTGAGTAGAGTACCGGCCTCAGGAGGTCAGGATGACCTGAGTTCAAATATAGCCTCAGACACTTGACACACTTGCTAGCTATGTGACCTTGGACAAGTCACTTAACCCCAACTGCCCTACCCTCCTCCCTCAAAAAATAAAAAAAAGTAAAAAAAAACCTGAAGAAATAACAAAAGGAAAACGTAGTGCCTACCCTAAAAGAGCTTACATTCTAACAGAGAGATAACACACAGAAATCAGAGCTTATGAAATAAATACAGAGTTAACAGAAGGTAACTTTAAGAGGGACTGGCACTCACAGCTGGGTGGGAGAGGAAAGACTTCATTACTTAAGCTGAGTCTTAAAGGACAACCATGATTCTGCAAGTAGGGAGTTGGGACCTGAAATATTCCAGGTATAGGGGAACACACCAAGTACAAAGACACAGAAATAGGTTGGGATGGATTATCAGAAATGAGAAAACAGCAAGCAAGCTAGTATGGCTGAACTGTAGAGTACTGGAGGAGAGTAGCATGTAAGAAGATTAGAAAGGCAGGAAAGGATCAGTCCTATGGCAAGCACTTGACTAACTTAATTGATGAAACAGTCACTCAAGTGACTATCAGTACATCAAACCAGCTTTCTAAATCCCTGGTGAAGATCTTTAAATGCCAAAGGAACCTTAGATTTGATCTCTAGAGTAACAGGCAACAGATATACACTGTGATATTAACTTCCATGGGATACCATGAGATTTTTATAGGCCAATAAATCACTAGAAGGAAGTGTTGATTTTTAACTCAGATAGCAACTCACTGGCACTGCTGAAGAAGCATACATTTAATAATGCCATAGAAACATGATCACTTTAGCTATTTCACTCTCAAGTTATGCCTAATTCAACTACTCAGGACAGTACCTTCTTTAAAACAGACATGGCCATCCTTATGAGGGTCTTGGGACAAAGAATATGGAATGCAGCTCCTTGATCTTTGAATTTTTATAATGGACACTTCAGGGTATTCCAGATAACACAATTAAGGATACAACTAATTTAATATGTTTTAGTGAAAACAAACGGGATGGCGATGGGGTGTCACAGGCAGATTTTATTAGCCCCATTAAATTGTGGTTTCTATCATCCCTCATATGAATAAAGATGCAGTTTTGTTCTAAGAATTTTATAATCGCAAATGCTATCCCTTCCTTACAATGAAGAATAAAAATCAATATTGTTTGCTATAGTCTACATACATACACAGATTCACAAATAGCTATGTTAATAAGACCTTTATCTCCTTTTTAGGATCTTTGAGTTTTGGAATCTGCATTAGCATTTCACACATAGAATCCCTAAGGAGGGGAAAAAACATAAGCACCTCTACAATGCCTTTGATTCCTCACACAGGAGAATAACTCATTCTCCGGGCACTTGTCAGACACAGGCAGATATGGGCACTCTCAGGGGAATTCTGCACATATCAACTGGGATGAATCCTGTAAGGGTTAATTTTCCTCTTGTTTTTTGCTTGTGCTCCTAAAACCAAGGCCTCTTCTTCTTTTCTTAATGATGACTCTAAAGAGCTCTAGCACCAGCAATATAGATAAGACCCTCCTTATCCCAATGTTAGCTAAACATAGGTAAATCAGGAAACACTACAGATACGTACTTTTATCCAACTCAATCAGTTACTGTGCTTAAGGATCCCAAAGTGTAGATCTAGAAATATAGGTAGCAAATTGCTCCCTTACCAATCTCCATATTGGAACCCCTGAAAAGGTAAGAGACGGGACTTTTCCTGTATAAAAAAGGAAGATGTCACCTTTGCAACTTCCATATCATCTATGTTTGGACCATCACCACTGCCCCAATCTCATCAAAGACTTGGAGAAAGATGCAAAAGTCTCCTTGGCCATGTAATTCTTGTACCTGGGTTTCCTTTTCCCTTCCCCATTACAGATATCATTTGAAGAGTCATTTGTTGCCAAATTAAGAAATTTAAATGAGGAGAAACCAATCAAATCTTTTCACTTTTAAAATTCCTCACTACTCAGGCCTCATTTCAATTAATGCAGTTAATGGTTGCACCAGAATTTTGTAAAACTTTTAGGTACCAACGTAGACCGTGCAGTCAATTCTCAAGGAAATAATATTAATGTTTTATTATTATGCTTTACAGTCTTTACTTCCTATTTCTTTTTACCTGGAACACCAAATACATATGGGAGGCAAAGAGATACCAAGAAAGGAAAGGAGATGGGTGTTTCCAAGTTCTAATGCTATATTACTGATAATCACAAGTAAGAGTAGCCAGCATTTACATAACATATAATATACAATGTTTCTTACATACATTATTATTTCATGGAATTTTATAACATCCCTATGCACTAGGTAGTATGGGCATTATTATCCCCATTAAACAGAGGAGGAAATTGAGGTTTACAGATTAATTTACTTGAGTCATACAGCTATTGACAGAACTTGGATTTGAACCCAAGTCTTCTAACTTAAAACCTAGTGTTCTTCCCATTACATCCTAGAAAAATAGTTTCACTCCAAACACAAGTTCCTCAATTTCCTTATCACATTTTGTTACAATAACCAAATATTCTAATCTCTGCAACCCTTTGGACAAACCACCTATTTCTTCTCTAAACCTCTCCATGTAAAAACATGTTCTAAAGTGGGATCAGAGATCCTCAAAATCCACTGTGACCTATTCAAGGTAAAAGCTTCAGCATAGATACCAATGTTAGGGGGTCAGGAGGTCAATACAGTAGGGAAGAAAAAAGGAAGGTGTTTATGGTTATCCAGAAATACAGGTACCTAGGTGGCTCAGTGGATAGAGTGCTAGGCTCAGAGTCAGATCCTGCCTCAGGCACTCACCAGCTGTGTAACCATAGGCAAAGTCACCTAACCTGTTTGCCTTAATTCGCTGGAGAAGGAAATGGCAAACCACTCTAGTAACTTTGCCAAGATAACAAAGAGCGGGACACAACTGAACGACAAACCCAGAAACTCACCACTCATCTTAAGGAAATGGAAAGGAATAAGAGTTTATTTATTTATATAGCACCTCTGTTATGTGTCACGTGCCGATTTGATCCTTACACAACCCTGGGAAGTAGGTGCTATAATTATGGTCATTTTAAGGTTTAGGAAATTGAGGCAGATAGAAGTTAGGTGACTTACTCAGGATCATACAACTAGTATGTATTTGAGGTTGGACCTGACCTCCGGTCTTCCTGTCTCCAGGCTCACTGCCCTATCCACTATACCACCTAGTTACCTCTTTCACTCCTCCAATTAACAGAGAGGTAATGACGAAAATGAGTTAAGTATAATAAATGCCTAGTATAATTCAGGCTATATTCAAATAAGGTATAAATCTACTGACGTTGAAGTCATAACAAGGTTCAATATGAAAAAATAAGATTAGCCACCTAAGGAATTCTTTCCAGGAAATATCCCAGCTAAGAAATTATTTTTAAGTGTGATGCTGATAAGAAATGAGAAGTTACTAAACCTTAGAAAGGGCTAAGGGATGTAAAATGTAGCCAACATAATAGAGACTGTAGTTACTGTGACTTGTCTCTCATGAAAAAGGTTGTAATGATCTAAGTATCTAGCAATAAGAGGAAGAATGAAAAAGACGAAGTAGTCTGTCAGTGGCTAGTTAATGTTCTACAATGGGAGGGGCGGCAGGGCTGGGTATTAAAAACAGCAGAGCCATCTATAGCGGAAGAAGGAGAATTTTTCAAACTTTACCATAGCCCAATGTAATATTCCACAAAATTATCCCATTCCTTTTGATTTGATTCCACACTCATCAAGTCCCCTTCTGATTGCTTATTTAATTTTACTATGTACCTTCATGCTGGAAGGAAGTGCTCTCCAGCTCTACCAGTTGTATGGAACCAGAAGTATATCACTCCACCATCTAACCTTCACTATCTGCATCCATATCATGACCTTTATCACCCCTTTGGACTCTAAATTCTTTGATTCTGTATAGCAGACTTGAGTGGTCCTGTTAACTGAAAGACATATTCCACCTTAAATCCACTGGGTTGGCAAATATGATAGAAAATGACAATGGCCACAGTTGGAGGAGCTAAGGTAGAATAGGCACACTAAAGTCCTCCTGGTGGAAATGTAAATCAGTTCGACTGATCTGGAAAGCAGTTTGAAATTATCTACAAAAAAAATATTACATACAATACAAAATAACATACAAAAAGGCACTAAACTGTGCCTTTGACCCAGGGATAGCATTAGTAGGTTTATTCCACCCAAAATATCAAAAACAAAGGTAAAGGAAGCATGTGTACAAAAATTTTTATGGTGGCAAATTTCTGTTGTAGCAAAGAGCCTGCAGCAAAACAGATGTCCATCATCTGGGGAATGACTGATGAAACTGCAGTATGTGACTGTAATGGAATGTTATTGTGCCCTAAAAATGACTAAATAACAAGTTCAGAGGAACCAAGAAGGACTTGCACGTACTGATAACTGAGTGAAATAAGCAGAATCAAGAGGGCAATTTGCACAATGAATACAGTAAGGGGGAGAGAAGGGAATTTATAATTGATAAACCTACTATGCGCCAAGCACTGTGCTGAGTCTTTTTACTAACATCTCATTCGATTTCCACAACAACCCTGAAAGGTAGGTGCTATTATCATCCCCATTTCACAGTTGAGGAAATTGAGTCAGATAGAGGTTAAATGACTTGCCCAGGGTCACATGGCTAGGACTAGTCTGAAGCCAAACATAAACACAAAAGAAAACCACTCTGAATGACTACAGGACTTCAAAAGACTGATAAGGAAGCAGTCTACTCATCTCTTGGCATTCAGCTGATAGACAAGTACAAAAAAGACATTTTCAGAATGGCCAGTGCAGTAAATTACTGCGCTTGTTATAAAGGAGAACAAGTTGGAAGGTAGGAATAAAGATGAAAAAAGAAAACCAACAAAACATTTTAAAAGTACAGAGAGGAAAACAAAAGCTCAAAAGGCTTCATAACCAGATAGAGCAAGTTAGGCAGGAAGGTGGTATAGAGCGATAGCCCTGGAGTCAGAAACTTACTCACTAGCTCTGTGACTCTAGGAAAGTCACTTGACCTCTCTGCGCCTCCATTTCTTCATCTGTAGGGATAATAATAGCATCTGCTTCACAGGGTTGTTGCAAAGAGCAAATGAGATAATATGTGAAGCACTATGCAACCAGCTATATAAATGTTAGCTACTATTGTAATTATTGTATGATACCTTGAAAGGTAATACCTTTTAAGGAAAAAGAGGTCTTGTCTACGTGGTAAATACTGCTCTTACCAAACCGTCCAAGTGAAAATACAGACAATGTGATTTATAATCCTAGAGGAGGGGTCATAGAGTCATAAGATTTTGTTGGAAGAGATCTTAGAAATGATCCTGTCCAATCTCTTCTAGCTAAAGTAACTGAGGTGACTTAGCCAAAAATCACACAAGTAGTAACCAAGTCAGAGGTCAGGCCTCGGTATATAAGTGTATGTAGAGACATCTGCTTTGTTGTATATATATTGAGAACTGAGTTCTGAAGGTCTTGTCACAACTACTGGTTTTGGCCACTTATTAGCTGTGTGACCATGGGTGGAGTTACAGTAAATTCTCAACTTTCATGGGGGTAACATTCCTAGAAAACAGTGCAAAAGTAAAAAACATGAATGTTGATACACTGAACCTATGGAAAATAGGGGGGTAGGTTCCTATGACCACAAAAAACTAAGTTTTCACTACAGATGGCTGAAAATATACTTTTTTGCATACAATTCTTCATAATAAAACATTAATTCTGATAATATGCACTTTTCCTAACACAGTAGCCATGAAATTACCCATAAAATGCAGTACACAAAATAAAATTGGTAACATGCAAAACATTTTTTCTTACTAGTAATTCTAGAATTCTAGGACCTTTTGTGCCAACATCTCAATTAAAAAAAAAAAATTTTTTTCAAACAATATTCACTTTTCATAGCACATGAAATCTACAGTATCATAAATGCTATACAGCCAATAAAATTCTTATAACTAAAACATTTTTTAACATGAATCTTACCTTCCACTGTGTCAGATGGTGGTGTAAGGGTGTCATACTGTATACTATACCACTACAAACCTCTCTACCTTGGTCACCCTCTGAAAAACCAAGAGAGAAATTGCTGGGACTTTAGCTGTTGCTGTCAGAAGAAGGTGAGGCTACTGAGATCTCAACATCACCTCCAACACTCCTTCCTTCATGGATAGCAGATGGCATTGGAGATCAACACGCCAACCTGAAATAATCCATCACTGACATCTGCTTCCTGTGCTGTTTGAGAGCCTTGAGGGTCTCCTGGCTAACAGTGGCTATATACATTCTGGCATGAAATTTATCTAACGCTTTTATTTTCTCACTAAGCTGCATCACTGATTTTTGCACACTTGGGCTTAGAGTCCAAAGGACTTGCACTATGTTTTGGGGGCATAATTGCAACAAAACTTGAGTTTTAAAGGCAGTGAAAATATGCAACAAATGCACAAGGATCTCTTTACCACAGTAAAGTGAACAAGACCAGTGAAGCACTTAGTAGGAAACTAGCCATTACACAAACTTGCCTGCATTGTGCTTCTCTTTTTACTACTATGCATAGCTACAAATGTGTGTGGCTGAAAAAGTAAAAATGAGGTTACTAATGAAATCACTGAATTGCCTGAAGTCTCCAAGTCATGCCACCTGAAGTCTGCCCTCCTTCCTATATACCTCCTACTAAAACTCAGACCAAGGGCTCTGAATGGTGAGCTAAACCATGTGATGTCCCCCCACACCCTGAGTCACAGCTTTCCAAAACTCATTCCCTGTATGTGTCGTCTTCCTCTATTAGAATATAAGCTCCTTGAAGGTAGGGAGTATCTTGCTAGCTATATTCATATTCCCAGTGCTTAGCATGGTGTCCAACAAATATTAAGTACTTTAAAAATGCTTTTTCTGCAGGAGATAGGCGGTGCAGTGAGTAGAGCACTGGCCCTGGAGTCAAGAGGACCTGAGTTCAAATCTGGCCTCAGACACTTGACATACTTACTAGCTGTGTGACCTTGGGCAAGTCACTTAACCCCAATTGCCCTGCCTTCCCCCCCTCCAAAAACAAAAACAAAAAAAATGCTTTTTCATTCATTCATTCTGAACCTCTCTTTCCTCAACTGAACAAAAAGGGTTAAATAATGATACTTACATGACTTCAAAGGGTTATTGTGAAGGTTAGATGTACGTGAAAGACTATAACAGTAATGGACTAGATAAATGTAAATAAATGTAAATAGGTGGGGTCTTGCGTATGGCACTCAGAGCAACTGAAATAAATAACAAAATGTATCTCCATTAATCCATTGCCTTTAATATTTCTTCTTTACGCATTGTATCTTTGATCTGTTAACAGTAAACAACAGAATACAGCTTCCTGATGCATTTACTCTATTAAGTACACTGACCACTATTACAAGTTTAACTAGAACAGATGCTTTTAACTTATTTTTAACCTCTTTTGCAATCTGAAGAAGCCTATGGACCTCTTCCTAAAATGAGGTTTTAAAATACATAGTATTACAAAGGAAACTAATTATACTGAAATAGTCATCAAAATACTTAGAAATACAAGGTCACAGATACCAGGTTAGAGAACCTGTGACCTAGACTGTTGCCTCCCTGCCCTCAACTCAATTCAACAAACATTTATTTATGTCACTGGAAATACATTTTTTTAAAAATAGCCCTTGCCCTATATTTTTATGCTGTCTAGGCTTCATCTAGCTAAAAGAACATCACTTCCCCTACATAGACAGAACATATGACAGAATGTTGAGCTTCGAGTCACAAGATCTGAATCTTGCTTCTGACACCAGCTACATGACACTAGTAAATCTCTTAACCTGGGGTTCAGTTTTTCTAATCTATAAAATGGGAATAATACATATGATACCTACATAGGCAGCTGTTATAAGTTTCAAATGAGAAAATGTATGTAAAAGTACTTTGCAAACCTCCAAGAGCTGTATCAATTATTTGAGAGGACTAAAAAAATACAATGATGGAAAAAATGTTTTTTTCCGTATGCCCCGATGTAACAACAATGCTGCTTGCAGCTACTGTGCAGGTGTAAGGCCAATAACACCAGCCCACAGGAGGGCTGCTAGCACAGGTTCTTTGATCTGCTTTTCTAAGGAAAGCAACTTTAAGGGGTTTACAATCTCACTTTATTAATTATAAACATACATATATCATTTACTTAGTTCAGGGAAAAAAGCACCCTGAACTTCAGAAAAAACACAAACAGAAATTAAAAGCAGAAATTATATAAACAGAGCAAATAACACAAATCAGCAGACAGGGCTTCTAACCATCTGTCCATAGCAATACATACATAGTTACCAGAAAGAGGAGCACCAAAGCCAGGGGCTCCTTAACGGCTACCCAGAGTCTCATCTGGCCAAATCACAGGAACACTCTTCCAATGAGTGAGCCCCAAAGCAAAATGCTAACCTCAGAGTATATATATTGCTTCTAATCAAGGATTTTTGATTCAATCAAAGGCATTTGATTGCCTTAGTGCTGAGAAGCACTCCAAAAGAAAAAACAGCAAGAAGTCCCACTTTTTAGTTACTTGTACATATTATGATATGAAATTCCCTGGCATGCTTTCCCTAGAAAAGATAAAATTCTACATAACTCTAAGGTATCTAGCCTGTCTTTCATTCTTTCTGGTTTTTCTCTTTTCTTACCAAACATCTCAGGGAGGTTGGGGTGACAAGTGACATGAATTTAAATCCTTTCTAGAAACTCCAAGTTAATTGCAACATTACATATCTTCATATCTAGCACCTTCCTCTGCTATAGCCGGCTCATCCTTGAAAAAAAATGTTCATTAAAAGACCTTAACGTGAAACAGTGGAGTTTTAGTGTTGTACTCGGGAGTGTGTGTGTGTGTGTGTGTGTGCACGCGCATGTGCGCAGTCATGTAATAGCAAAACTGAAATCTAAAAATTGAGGGGAAAGGCAGCATATGGTGGTAGGTTTGCCATTTAATATATGATCACATACAACTGCACAGGTACACATGAGTTGATTTTATTTTTATGACACAGAAGTTAACATAGAGATTAAAGTAGAATTATGTGTTAATTATATTTAACAAAGTCTTTAAGCTATCTTCTAAGGGAAGTCACCTTCCTTTCACCCAGCAATACCTTCAGTAGGCATATTTGCCAAAGAGATCAAAGAAGACTAGACCCATGAGCATAAGGATATTTATAGTAGTTTTTTTTGTTATGGAAAAAAAAACTGTAAACAGAGAAGATGTCCATCAGTTGAGGAATGGCTGAACAAATATGGCACATAAACATAATAAAGTATTAATGAACCAGTAGAAATGACAAAAGGGATGGATTCAGAGAAACCCGGGGGCATTTATATGATCTTACACACAGTCAGGAGAACCAGGAGAACAATTTGTACAATGACTACAACATTGCAAGTGCAGCTAGGTGGCACAGTGGACAGAGTGCTGGACTTGGAGTCAGAAAGACTCCTGAGTTCAAATCTGGCCTCAGACACTTACTGGCTGTGACCCTCAGTTTCCTCATCTGTAAAATGAGCTGGAGAAGGAAATGGCAAACCACTCCAGTACCTTGGCCAAGAAAACCCCAAAGGGAGTCACAAAGAGTTGGACACAACTGAAATAATGACTGAACATCAACACTGTCAAGGAAAACCTCTATGAAATACTTAAGAACTACGATTACTGCAATGACCAATCGCAAGTCCAGAAGACTGATGAGGTGATGGGCTAGATATAAAGAAAACGTATATTCTCATACACAAAACATAGATTTGTTTTGCTTGACTATACTTGGTAGGAGGGAGAATTCTGGGTGGGAATGAAATTTATGGGGAAGAACTAAAACTGGTTAACAAAAAAGAACAAAAGAGAAAAAAGTAAGTGTGCCAGTGAAATGTTTTTAAAAAAAAATACACAGAAGATAACACAAGTTCAGAAGGAGATGCAGATGAACAGGACAGTATTAGTGCTACCATGTTAAATTTAATAAGGATAAGGACCTGTGATTTCAATGGTATGAAGAACAGACACTGAGAAAAATCTACCAATACAAGATCCTATCAGCTCTCTAACATAATCTTAGATAGAAGCCTAGAGCACCAAGAAGTCAGGTCACATCATTAGTATACATCAGGGGCAGTACTTGAATCCAGGTCCTCCTGGCTACAAGGCCAGCATGTGTGCCAGAGGTTTAAAAAAAAAAAAAAAAAAAGGTTTACATAACTGGTACAGTTTGACATACAATTCTCTTTTATCATTCTTCGTGTAAGAAAATTTTTAATTTCTGACATTAGTCAGATTCACAAAAAGAAAGAAAAAAATTTCAAATTATATTTCATATATTTGTAAATTCAATGTCATAATCCTGTCCTTAAAAAAAAACTTTCACTTGATTACAATTAACTTATGCCAAACTTCTGCTATTTTTATTCTACTAGGCATCAAATATTTGCACATAATTACTCACTATGTCAACCCCACCAACATGGCACCAATTATCCATTAAAGAGGTGTTTTTTATGCGTATTTCCTTCAACAGAAAAATAAAACTTGATTACTCTGATATAAAACATCAACTCAATGGAAAAGTCAGGATAATATAAACATATCAACTTCTCACAAAATTACACAAATCACCCACCCCATTACAAGAGACATAAAGGATGAGACTTAAACTCATCATTTATTTGGTTTTCAATTAAAACAAAAACAAAGCCAAAGGTAGTCAAAAAACATTCCTACTACATGTCAGGCACAGCACTAAGCACTGAAGATACAAAAAGACAAAAGACAGATATTGCCCTTAAGAAACTTATAATCTAATGGGGGAAGAAAATATACAAAAGAAGCAGAAAAATAGGGAGTGGGACAGAAATACCCAGCACAGGGGCAAGATGGATAAATCCAGACACGTGTAGCTGGAGGGAAATAAAAAGATGGCTGACTCCTCTGGGAGGAGAGGTATCTGGTCTCCAATGAACGGGAGGGAGAAGCACCTGGGGGCAGTGGGTACTGATGGGATTTTGCAGGATGGAGAAGTCCAAAGGACTACAGTTGAATAGGAAATGAATAGGTGGCTGACCTGAGATCTATCCTTAAATGGAGGTTCTAGGAGAAGAAGTCAGATGAATGTCCACTGCTGCCCTAAGGGAGAAGACTGATTTCCTTTACTAAAGATGTTTTTATATAAAATTTCTGGTGTAGTAGAACACATGCTGGTTCTGCAGTCTGAGGACCTGTGTTGGAATCACAGCTCTGCCATTTATTCCATAGGTAATCTTGGGCGGTGGTAGCTAGGTGGTGCTGTGAATATAGTTCCAGGCCCGAAATCAGAAACTCATCTTCCCAAGTTCAAAATTGGCCTCAGTTGTTTACTAGCTGTGTGACCCTGGGTGAGTCGCTTAACCCTATCTGCCTCAGTTCCTCATCTGCAAAATGGTCTGGAGAAGAAAATGGCAAATCACTCCAGTATCTTTGCCACAAAAAGCCCAAATGGAGTCTGAAAAGAATGAACAAAAATCTTGGGCAAGTCTTTTAATATCTCTGGGCCTCAGTGTCCTAATCTAAAAAATGAGAGGTTTGTACCAAATGAGTTCTCCTCTAAGATCCCCTCTAATTCTAAATCAATGATCCTATGATCTTATCTTTCATTTTCAGCAATAAAGATAAATCTGAAAATATTAAATTGAAGAGGCCTAATAAACCTTCTAAGCCTTCTTAAACCTCTTTGGCTTCTTCCTTTTAAAAATTTAAACAAGAGAAACAATTCATTAATTTGCATAGGATGGAAAAGGGGACCCACCAATAGCTAAGGTGAGATCAAGTATCAAGGACATTAACTAGGGGGCCAGAGCCAAGACGGCAGCTGAAAAGCAGGGACTTGCCTAAAGCTCTCCCTCAGGACCCCCCAAACACCTATAAAAATGGCTCTGAACAAATTCTGGAACTGCAGAACCCACAAAATAGCAGAGGGAAGCAGGAATCCAGACCAGGACAGCCTGGATGGTCACTGGGTAAGGTCTATAGCACCATGCTGGGAGTGGAACGGAGCAGAGCCCAGCATGGGCAGCGGCAGGACCAACCAGACTGGAAGCCGGATGGAACAGGCCCTAGCATCATGAATCAGTGAGCTGTGGCAGTTACCAGAATTCTCAACCCACAAACACCAAAGACAACAGAGAAGGTTAGTGGGAAAAACTTCAGGGACAGAGTAAAAGCAGTTCCTGGTCGGCCACCACCCTGGGGGTGGCAGAGGCAGTTCAGCGCTGAGGCTGCGTCCAGAGCTCCAGCTGCAGTTGTTTCTAGCCCCAGGCCCACCTGGTAGGAGGAATTAAGTGGCAGATCAGAGCAGGAGTACAGAGCCTGCTTAGACCTGAGTCGTGGTCCAGGTTGGCAGTTCTTGGGGGAGGAGGAGCAGGGGTGTGGCAGAGCTTGTTGTGTAGAAATAGCTCTGAAAACTACATCGCAGCCCCTAAAGCTTGGGACAAAGTACTCTCTACTCTACAAGCAGTCATACCCCACTGAAAAACTCAAGGGTCAAGCAGTTGGCTGGGAACATGAACAGGCAGGGAAAACAGACTTGGATTCAGACTCAGACTTCATCTTTCTTTGGTGACAAAGAAGACCAAAACATACAGCCAGAAGAAGTCAACAAAGTCAGAGAGCCTACATCAAAAGCCTCCAAGAAAAACATGAACTGGTCTCAGGCCATGAAAGAGCTCAAAAAGGATTTGGAAAAGAAAGTTAGAGAAGAAGAGGAAAAATTGGGAAGAGAAATGAGAAGGATGTGAGAAAACCTTGAAAAACAAGTCAATGACTGCCTAAAGGAGACCCCAAAAAAATACCAAAAAAAATACTGAAGAAAACAACCCCTTAAAAAATAGACTAACTCAAATGGCAAAAGAGCTCCAAAAAGTCAATGAGGAGAAGAATGCCTTGAATGGCAGAATTACCCAAATGGAAAAGGAGGTCCAAAAGACCACTGAAGAAAATACTACTTTAAAAATTAGATTGGAGCAAGTGGACGCTAGTGACATGATGAGAAATCAAGATAGTATAAAACAGAACCAAAGGAATGAAAAAATGGAAGATAATGTGAAATATCTCATTGGAAAAACCACTGACCTGGAAAATAGACCAGAGGGTAGAAATGGGGAGAAAATTTTAATTCAAACTCCTAAAAATACTAAATAAATAAATAAATTTAAAAAAAAAACACATTAACTTTCCTAAGTAGAGTTTCAGTAATATTCATTTATATTCTTCAAAAGGGAAAATTGTGTTTCCTCTTATGATTCAAGACCAAAAACATATCATACAGTTGTTTAAGACTGGCAATTTGTATTCTCCTTTTCATCAAACTGCCTTCACATGAAGCAAGGTTTTCAGAATTTGATGCATCAGGTGAAATGCAAGACAAGTTAGATTATGGTTGAAAACACGTAATCAAAAAATAACTCTGCAGATCTACAGAATTATGCCCTAAAAGGTTATCCAATTAACTTGAGCAATTTTTTTAATAACTAATTTTATCATTATTTTTCTATAAGATTTCAATTTAACACCTGCCAAAATAAATTGTGTTTCCTAACATTTTAAAAGTGGATTTTCTTGCTCTAA
This sequence comes from Trichosurus vulpecula, assembly GCF_011100635.1. Classification (NCBI taxonomy): domain Eukaryota; kingdom Metazoa; phylum Chordata; class Mammalia; order Diprotodontia; family Phalangeridae; genus Trichosurus; species Trichosurus vulpecula. The sequence goes on from NC_050573.1 coordinate 477,945,938, forward strand.
TAAACTTTGAACAGTCATGGTTAGCATCATCCACCCAAAGCTCTTATAAAAACTTCTAAACCAAAACCAAAAAATAATTAGACTTCCACTAATAGGGAAAGACTATACTTAGACTTGACATACAGTTTTCTTGTTGATTCTGCAA